>NC_142082.1:96201013-97433513 GCF_054644295.1 Miniopterus natalensis | reverse complement strand
ACGGATGGCCAAGAGACACATGAGAAAATGCTGGACGTCACTGATCATCAGAGAGTTGCAAATTAAAACCACAATGAGGTATCACTTCACACCGTCAGAATGGCTGCCATCAACAAATCAACAAACAACATGTGCTGGGGAGGGTGTGGAGACAGGGGAACCCTAGTACACTGCTGGTGGGAATGCAGACTGGTGCAGCCACTATGGAAAACAGTAGGGAGGTTCCTCAAATAATAGAAATGGAGCTGCCGTTTGACCCAGTGATTCCACTCCTAGGAATGTATCCTAAGAATCCTGAAACACTAATCAGGAAGAATATACGTACCCCGATGTTCATAGCACCACAGTTTACAATAGCTAAGATCTGGAAACAGCCCAAGTGCCCATCAGTAGATGAGTGGATAAAAAAGCTGTGGGACATTTACACCATGGAATACTATGCAGCTGTAAAGAAGAAGAATCTCGTACCCTTTGGGACAGTATGGATGGACCTGGAGAAAATTATGCTAAGTGAAATAAGCCAGGCAGAGAAAGACAAAGATCACATGATCTCGCTTATACGTGGAATCTAAAGAACTTAATAAACTGATGAACAGAATAGATTCAATGACATGGAAGCATAGATGAGACTGATGAATGTCAGAGGGATGGAGGAGGGCGGGTGGGTGGAGGAGGAGAGAGAGTAACCAAAGAATTTATGCGTATATATACACAATCCAAGGACATGGACAATGGTGGGGAGAGGGACTGGGGAGGGGGAAGGAACGGGGTTGAATGGATCATTGGGGAGAAAAAGGGACATCTGTAATATTTTAAACAATAATTTAAAAAAGAAAGAAAGAAAAAAGAAAAAGAAAAAAATAGGCTAAAAGCCTGAATAGACAGATCTCCAAAGAGGATATATAGATGGTCAATAAATATATGAAAAGATGTTCAACATCAGTCATCACCATAGAAATGCAAATTAAAACAAAAATGAGATATCGCCTCACACCTGTCAGAATGGCTTTCATAAATAAATCAACAAACAGCAAATGTTGGTGAGGATGTGGAGAAAAAAAGAACCCTCATGTATCGTTTGTAGAAATGCAGATTGGTACAGCCACTGTGGAAACACAACATGGAGGGTCCTTTAAAAAATTAAAAATGGAGCCCGGCCGGGCATGGCTCAGTGGTTGAGCATCGACTAGGATCCAGGCGATCGGGGTTTGATTCCCAGTCAGGGCACATGCCCGGTTGCGGGCTTGATCAATGACTCTCATCATTGATGTTTCTATCTCTCTATCCCTCTCCTTTCCTCTCTCTGAAATCAATAAAGATATATATATTTTTTTAAAGTTAAAAATGGAACTGCCTTATGACCCACTGATTCCCCTTCTGGGTATATTTCCAAAGAAATGCAAAACACTAATTTGAAAGAATATATGCACCTTTATGTTCCTTGCAGTGTTATTTGCAATACCCACGATTTGGAAGCAACCCAAGTGCCCATCAATAGATGAGTGGACAAACAAGTAGTGGTACAGATATACAATGGAATATTACTTGGCCATAAAAAATGAAATTTCCTATTTGCAACAGCATGGATGAACCTAGAGATTATGCTAAGTAAAATAAGTCAGTCAGAGAAAAACAAACCATATGATTTCACTTACATCTAAAAAACAAAATAAAGGTACAAACAAAATTGAAAGAGAGTCATAGATACAGAGGACAGACTGACTGATGGTTGTCAGAGGGGAGCAGGATTGGGGGACTACGTGAAAAAGGTGAATGGATTAAAAGTACCAATTGGTAGTTACAAAATAGTCAAGGGGAATGTAAAGTACACCATAGGGTATATAGTCAATAATATTGTAATAACTATGTATGTTGCCAGACAGGTACTGGAAATATCAGGAGGAACACTTTGTAAAGTATATAATTGTCTTACCACTATGTTGTACAACTGAAACTAATACAAAAATATTGAATGAAAACTATAATTGAAAAATAAATAATAAAATAAATAAATAACACAATACAATGTGTATAGAAAGTACCTTAACATAACAAAGGCCATATGTAACAACCTTCAGCTAACATCATACTCAATGGTGAAAAAAAATGAAAGCTTTTCCTGTAAAATAAGGAACAATACAAGGATGCCCACCAATCTGGCGTGAAAAAGAAATAAAAGGCATCCAAATTTTGAATGAAGAAGTGAACTGTCACTATTTGCAGATAGCATGGTTCTATACACAAAAAAACGCTAAAGAGTCCACCAAAAGACTGTTAGAGACAATAAATAAATACAATATAGCTACAGGAAACAAAATCAACATACAAAAAATTATTGCAATCCCATGTACAATCAAAGAAATGCCAGAAAGAGAAATTAAAAAAACAATCCTGAGAGACCCAAGATGGTCACACATTGAGTGGAAGCTATGCTGACACTCTCCCAAGACCAAATTGGAATTACTACTAAAATACAGAAAAACCACCCTGAATCATCAACTGCAACTGAAGACTGCCTGGGGAGAACCCTCATAACCAAGGATGTAAAGTGGAGACTGCATAGAGACTAGTAGGGAGTACAGAAACATGAGAGGGCTAGCTGGGCTCCCACAGGCAGCAGCTGAAGGTCCAGAGGGATATTTCAGCTGTTGGGGGGTTCCCGCTGAAAACTCCAAGGCCAAAACTCCAAGCTGGGCTCCCCCAGCCCAGAGCACCAGAACTGAGAAAGATACCCACATAATATCTGGCTGTGAAAAGCAGCAGGGTTTCTGTCTTCCAGGGGGAGATAGCTGGAAATGCTGTGGTACCCTTTTAAAGGGCCACACACAAAGTTTTGTGAGCAGCCACTCACCTTGGACTCCGGTGGAGGTAAGGCAGAGTGGACTAGAGCAGTGTGAGGAGAATCCAGGAAGGCTGGATGGGGAAATAGATCTCAGAGGGCACCCATCTGAACCCCAGGGCTGAGTCTTTCCCCATATATGAAGGACATCTTTCTCAGGCAGAATTTAACGTCTAAGCAGCTTTTGCCCGGGAGAGAAGCAATTGCACCACCCTGCTGGAAAACCTGTGGCCCCACCCCATGGAGTTTATACAGACTGAGGCTCCTTAAAAGACTGACAACAGCCACCCCAGCCTGTGTAGTTTCTATAGTCTGAGGCTCATTAAGAGACTGAATAACAGCCTCTGGGTGCTTTGAGTCCTTGTCTGATTTGTTTCTGGACCCACGGCTTAGGAAAGCAGATCTTGGTGCACATTTTGATCTTGTCCAAACACACCCAGCCCCAACAGAAAAAAACAGAAGAGTGTGGAAAACTTCAAACAGGGTACTCAAGGCCAGTCACAAACAGCGTCTGACATCGGCCTGTACCAGATTGTGCAAAAGACTGGGAGTCCTAGCAGATCTACCTAATATATAGAAACAAATCCAAACAGGCAACCAAAGTGAGAAGGCCAAAAACAACCCCCAAATGAAAGAAAAAAAGAATTCTCCAGAAGAAGAACCAAATGAAATAGAGATAAGCAATCTATCAAATATAGAGTTCAAAATACTGGTCAAAAAGATGTTCAACAGCATGAAAAAAAGATATTGAAACTATGAAGGAAATTAAGAATGACATATTAGAAATAAAAAATAATTGGAAGGAATGAACAGCAGATTAGAGGAAGCTGAGGACTGGATCAATGAATTAGAAGACGGTAGGAAAAAAACACTGAGAGATTCAAAAAGCAAAAAACAATTAAAAAACAGGAGGACAGTCTAAGGGAGCTGTGGGGCAACGTGAAATGTAACAATATTTGCATCATAGGAGAGCCAGAAGAGGCTGAAAGTAAGCAAGGTTTAGAGAACCTGTTTGAAGAAAAAATAGCAGAAAACTTCCCTAACCTGGTCAAGGAAAATGTCACACAAGTCCAGGAGGCACAGAGAATCCCAAGCAAGAAGAACCCAAAGAGGCACACACCCAGACACATCATAATTAAAATGCCAAAAATTCAAGACAAAGAGAGAATATTAAAGGCAGCAAGAGAAAAGCAGGCTGTTACCTACTAAAGAGCTCCCTTAAGGCTGTCAGCTGATAACTCATCAGAAACTCTACAGACCAGAAGGGAATGGCATGAAGTATTCAGGGTAATGTAAAACAAGGATCTGAAACCAAGACCACTCTATCCAGCAAGGCTATCATTCAAAATAGATGGTGAAATAAGGAGCTTTCCAGACCAAAAAAAAAAGGCTCAAGGAGTTTATTACCACCAAACCAGCATTGCAGGAAATGTTAAAGGGACTGCTATAATAAGTTGTAATAGAATGAGAAACATATGCATAAAGAAATAAAATGGCAATAGATTAGTACCTATCAATAATAACCTTAAATACAAATGGATTAAATTTCCCAATTAAAAAACATAGGGTAGCTGAATGGATAAGAAAATAAGACCCAAATATATGCTATGAACAAGAGACTCACCTCAGAAAAAAACTCACACAAGCTGAAAAAAAACACCAAAAAACTTCTGGAGAACTTTAAAGGAGAGGTGCACAGCAATACAGTCATAGTAGGGGATTTAACACCCCACTAACTTTACTGGATAGATCTTCCAGACAAAAATCAACAAGGAAACAGTGACTCTTAATGACACACTAGATCAGATGGATTTAATTGACATTTACAGACTATTCCACTCCAAAGCTGCAGACTAGGCATTTTCCTCAAGTGCACACAAGACATTCCCCAAGATAGACCACATGGTAGGACACAAAACAAGTCTACAAGTTCAAGAAGATTGAAATCATATCAAGCATCTTCTCAGACATTTACACCATGGAATACTATGCAGCTGTACAAAGGATCCCTTACCCTTTGAGACAGCATGATGGGACCTGAAGAGTATTATGCTAAGTGCAATAAGCCAGTCAGAGAAAGACAACTGTCACACATGGAATCTAATGAACAAAATAAACCAATGAACAAAATAGGTCCAGAGACATAGGAGCATGAAACAGACTGACAAATATCAGAGGGAAGGCATGGGGTGGGTGGGTCGGTGGGTGGGTAGGAGGGTGGGGAGAGACTCACATAAGAATTTATATGCATATATGCATAACTCATGGACACAGACATTAGTGGGGTGAAGGCTTGGGGGGAGAGGTACAAGGTGGAGGGGATCAATGGGGGAGAAAAGGGGACATTTGTAATATTCTGAACAATAAAGATAAATTAAAAACAAACATAAACAAAAAAGAAAGCAATCCCATTTATAATTGCAACAAAAAGAATGTCACTTGAGAATAAAGTTAACAAAGGAAGTGAAGGACCTGTATACTTAAAACCACAAGACATTGTTGAAAGAAACTGAGGCAGACACAAAGAAATGGAACAATATTCTGAGTCATGGATTGAAAGAATTTACATTGTGAAAATGGCCATTACCTAAAGCAATACAGATTTAATGCAATCTCCATCATAATCCCAATGGCATTTTTCACTGAAATAGAACAAAACAGCCTAAATTTCGACAGAACTACAAAAGACCCTGAAGAGCCAAAGCAATCTTCAGAAAAAAGAAAAACACACACACACATAAACCTGGAAGTATCGCACTCCCTGACTTCAAACACTACTACAAGGCTATATTAATCACAACAGTATGGTATTGGCAGAAAAACAGACACACAGACCAATGGAACAGAATTGTGAGCCCAGAAATAAACATACACATATATGGGCAACTAATAATTGACAGAAGAGCCAAGAACATACACTAGAGAAAGGAAAACAGGTCTGTTTAATAAGTGGTGCCAGGAAAACATGCAAAAAAAATGAAACTAGACTTCTAGCTGACATCATACACAAAATTTAACTCAAAGCGGATTAAATATTTGAATATAAGACCTTAAACTGTAAAATACATGCAAAAAAGTATAGGCAGTATATGAACCTTGGTGTCAGAGGTAATTTTGTGAACCTGACCCCAAAGATAAGGGAGGTAAATGCAAAAATAAATAAATGGGACTGCATGAAACTAAAAGGTTCTGCCCAAAAAAATAATCCATCAACCAGAAATAGCAACCATCCAAATGGGGGGAGATATTTGCAAATTGTAGCTCCAATAAGGGGCTAATATCCAAAATGTATAAAGAACTCATACAAATCGACAAGAAAAAAAAACTAAAAAAAATGGGCAGAGGACCTGAATAGACTCTTTTCCAAGGAAGACCTACACAATGCCAACAGATATGTGAAAAGACGCTCAACATCACTTGTTATAAAGGAAATGCAAACCAAAACCACATTGAGATACCACCTCACATCCATTAGAGCAGCTATTATCAATACAATAAGGAATAACAAGTGTTGGAAAGCATATGGAGGAAAGTGAACCCACAGACACTGCTAGTAAAAGATGTGAATTGGAGCAGCCTCTAAGGAAAACAATATGGAGGTGCCTCAAAAAGTTGACAATAAAACTATTCTATGATCCAGCAATCCCTCTCCTGGGAATCTACCTGAAAAATTTTAAAACCCTATTAGTAAAGATATATGTATCTCTATGTTCATTTCAGCATTGTTGAAAATAGCCAAGACATGGAAACAACCTCAGTATCCTTCAATGGATGACTGGACAAAGAACATGTGGCACATACATACAATGGAATACTACTCACCTCTCACACAAAAAAATTGAAACACTGTCATTTGCAACATGGATAGATCTTGACAGTATTAAAACAAGTGAAATAAGTCAGATGGAAAAGAACAAGAACCATATGGTTTCATTCACACATGGCATATAAAACAAAAAGCAACAAACGAACAAACAAAATATACAAAGAAACAGAAAGGCAAACTCAGAAAGAACATTATGATAGTGACTAGAGAGGAAGGGGTGGAAAAAGAGGGTGAAGGGGTTTTAAATACATCGTGAGGAAAGGAAACTAGATTTCAAGAGGTGAGCACATAATATAGTATAGATATCATATTATAAAGATGTGTACATAAAATTCATATACTGTAATTAACATAATAAATTTTATAAGATTATATGTATATATAGGTATACATGTCTGTGAATATATACATGTATATAGATGTATGTAGATGTGAACATGTATGTAGATGTGAACAAAACGTACTCCATCTCTGTTGTGGATTTCATTTCATTTTTAAGTTCTATGCTGTGACCTTTCACCAATCTCACTGTAGAAGGATAGCAAAAATTTCTAGTTCATGATTATTTTGTTCCTTAAAAATGTAGCCATAGGAGGGGAAAACAGGATGGCGGTGTACGTAATAGCTGTACCCGCCGCCTCCCACAACCATGTCAAAATTACAACTAAAATACAGAACCACCATCACTCAGAACCTCCTGAAATCTGGCTGAACAGAAGCCCTACAGCCAGGGTACTGAAGAAGCACTGAGACCCGTAGCAGGGGAGGAGAAGCGGGCAGATTGGGGCTGAATCGTGGAGACGTGGTCGCGGGCCCACACCTGGTGCTGCAGTTTAAGCCTGGGAGGGACATCTCAGCGGTGGAGGTTTCCCAAGGAGTGAGGTGTCCCAGCCCCACAGCAGGCCCTCTGCCCAGGGCTCCAGGTCTGGGAAGAGAAATCCCCACAACTTTGGGCTGTGAAAACCAGCAGGGACTGTCTCTGAGGGTCGAGGACGGTGCAGGAGTCCCAGGCAGCTCCTCTTAAAGGGCCTGCGCACAGACTCACTCAGACATGCTCCCTCTGAGCCCCAGGAAGCAGTTTGAAAGGAACCTGGGACACTTAGGGAGGAACTAACCTGCCTGAAATTGGGGTGAGAGGTAGAGGGGCAGCTTTCTCCCAGACAGAAGAGCTGGCAGAGGCCATTGTTCCTTTGGCGAGCCCTCCCACCACAGAGCCGGCAGGCAGGCAGGCAGCCGCTGTCTCTGAATCTCCAGCACCTGACTCACACTTTTGGCCCTGTCACAGTGATTCCCCGAGGCACCACCCCTTCCTACCTGCAAGCTCATCCAAGCCATTTCCAGTGGGTTTTCTGTGCAAGTGGCCTCTCCAGCCTTATGCTTAGGACTTTCCTAAAATCTCTCAAACAAGCAGCAGCGGGCCCCATACGTCCTGATAAACGGCCCCAGGCCTGGCACTAGTGGTAGCTTGCATTGGTTCATAGCTTGGCCTCTCCTGGACACCTACAAGCCCAGCACAAGTAGCAGCCAACTACAGTTTGCTGTGTAGCTCATGCTGGGTGGCCCTGGACAAGGCACTGGCAGAGGCTGACTTTGCACCTCCTGGGAGGCCCCAGAGACAGTGCACCTGGTGCTCAGACTCGACCATGCTGGATTACAACCCTACCACATCCACAAGGGACACACTCAAGGGCACACTCGGTGAACGCCAAAGCTCCACTGAGGTAAATCCTGATCCATAGAGGTGTCTCCAGCACAGAAGCCCTTTGACTGTAGTTGCAGCTGGTTCTCACAGCTAATTGGCCTGGGGATCAATTCCTCCCAGCGACACCAAAAGCAACCAAGGCTCAACTACAACAGGACAGTGCACACAGCCCACACAGGGGAGCACATAGAAGGCCAAGCTCAGGTGATTGGGGAGGCTGAGCCACTGGACCCTACAGGACACCTACTATACAAAGCCACCTTACAAATCTCAGGAGACATAGTAGCTCTACCTAGTACATAAAAAAAACACCTGGAAGCAGCCAAAATGTGGAGGCAAAGAAACAGGTCACAAAGGAAAGAACAGAAGAAATCTCCAGAAGATGAATTAAATGAAATAGAACCAAGCAAGCTAACAGATACAGAGTTTATAATTTTGTTTATAAGGATGCTCAACCATATTAGTAAGAGTATTATGAAGACAACTGAGAAAATCGATGACATGATAAAGTACCAATTTGAAATGAAGGCTACAAGAACTGAAATGAAGAATAATTTGCAGGGAATCAACAGTAGAGGACACTGATAATCACATCAGCAATTCAGAACATGAGGAAACAAAAAACACCCAACCAGAAGAGCAAAAAGAAAAAAGAATCCAGAAATATGAAGATAGTATAATGAGCCTCTGGGACAACTTCAAGAGGCCCCACATTTGTATTATTGGTATGCCAGAAGGAGAAGAAAGAGAGCAAGAAATTGAAAACCTATTTGAAAAAATAATGACAGAAAACATCCCCGACCTGGGGAAAGAAATAGACTTACAAGTCCAGAAAACACAGAGGGTCCCAAACAAGAGAAACCCAAAGAGGCCCACAGCAGGACACATCATAATTAAACTACCAAAGGTTAAAGACAAAGAGAGAATCTTAAAAACAGCAAGAGAAAAGCAATTAGTTACCTACAAGGGAGCACCCATACAACTGTCAGCTGATGTCTCAACAGAAACTTTGCAGGCCAGAAGGAAGTGGCAAGAAATATTCAAAATGATGAAAAACATGGAACTACAACCAAAATTGCTTTACCCAGCAAAGCTATCATTTAGAACTGAAGGTCAGATAAAGAGCTTCACAGATAAGAAAAAGCTAAAGGAGTTCATCACCACCAGACCAGCACTAGGTGCTCCATCCTTTTAAAATAGAGGGAATATCACTGCTCCCATTTAGACCTAATCACACTACTTTTCTCTGAATCCATCTCTTTTCAAGGGCTTCATTCCTGAGTGTCCTCTCCCTGCTGTACCATCAGCTTCTCTCTACTGAATTATTTCCATGAATATACAAACTCACTCAGTACCTCTCAGTATCACCAATTTGGTTTTTAACAGTAAAACTAGAGGGTATTCTCTCTATTCACTGTCTTGACTCTATTAACTCTGGTTTCCATCCCCACCGTTTCACTGAAGCTTATTTTTTCAAGTCATCTTTCTGTCATCAAACCAAAGGACATGGCTATCTTCAGCCTTCTCACTTACCACGGGATTTGATTCAGTCAACCACTCCCTCCTCAAAATACTATTTATCTTGGCTTTCATGACACCATCCTCTTCCTATTCTTCTTGAACACCTCTTATCTAACCCCTAACCTCTTGCTACTCAGAGTGTGATATGGGACCACTGGCACAAGAGCATCTGGAAGCTTGTCAGATATACAGACTCAGACCTCAGACCTAATGGATCCGAATCTCCTGTGAACAAGGCCACCAGAAAACTCCCAGGACATTAAAGTTACAGAATCATTGCTCTGAATGTTGGTGCCCCAGAGTCCTGTGCTCTACTCTCCTTCTAGGTGATCCCATTCAGGTCAACAGCTTTAAATACTATATTTTATCTCCAAATCTCTCTCTCTCTAGCACTGATTTCCCTCTTAAATTCCAGATTCATAACTCAATAGCCTACAGGACATCTCCATTTGAATGTCTCAGATATTTCAAACTTAATATGTTGAAAACAGAAGCCCTTGCCTATGTCATTACATAGCCCCACCAAAATAAGACAGCTAAGTTTACTGAGCCCTCAAAGTATTACAGGTTCTATCCTAAGTGCTTACCATGTATCAGCTCCTTTGGTCCTCACCCGACCACCAAGAGGTAGGTACCATTATTGTCCTGTTTTTATAGAAGAGTAACTGAAGCAGAGAAAGTTGCCCATAATCATGTATCTCTTAAGTACTACAGCCAGGATTTGAAAAAAGGTCAACTGACCCAAGAACATGCTCCTGTGATTCCTCTTAATTCCATCTGTCCTTAACTCAAATCCGAACTGTAAAATCATCATTTATTTCTTCATCATCCACTTCCAATTCTGCATGTTACATCATTTTCCTCTTGTGTTTATTAACCCTCTAACTGGTCTCCCTCCTTCCACTCTGCCTGGTCTTCCTTCATGGCAGTGAGTTTTATTTTTTCAGTCTTCACTCGAGAATATGATTTTAATAATTTTTATAGAGAGGAAGGGAGAGAGAGAAAAAAAAAAAAAACAATGTGAGAAACACTGATCTGTTACCTTCTGTACACACCCCAACCGAGGGTTAGACCCACAACCTAAGTATGTGCCCTGAGCAGGAATCAAACCTGCAACCTTTTGGTGTACAGGATGACATTCCAAACAACTGACCCACCCAGCCAGGGCAGCAGTGAGTTTTCTAAAGTAAGAATTAATGTCACTGCCTCGTTGAAACCCCTTCATGGACTGCCATATGCTGGACTATGGCCAAAGGAACCCTTTGTGACCTGAGTCCTGTCTTTTCCCTCTCATACCCCACATTAGCCTTAGGGGCTCCTATTCCTGGGACATGCGAACCAAGTACACTGTCCCATCCCCTCAGGGCCTTTGCTCTTGCTGTTTCCATGGATCAAAACCATATTCTTTTCTCCCAGCTCCCTCATCCTGAAGGTCTCCACTGTCATATTGCCTCTTCCCAACCACACTATCTAAAGGGTCACTGTCATAGTACCATGTCTCCTCTATAGCACTTACCATGTCTGAATCTGAGAGAAAACAGAAACATAGTAGTGAAGGCCCTGGGGCAAATTCCTCATCCATCTGGGTTCACGTCCTGGCTCTATCCTATGACATTTCTTCGGCTGCCTCTCCTCATCTGTTAAGAAGGGGTATAGTAGTCCCTATTTCCTATGGCTGCTGTGATGAGTTACAACAATGCCTGGCACTTACTACATGCTGTTGGAAGCGTTTGCTATCCTTATTATATGTACTTGAGGGCAAGGACCTTGCCCCTAGATCATCTCTATATTCTGTGCTTAGAACACCCAGCTTATAATAGTTTGTTAAATGAATACTGCTCCTCTTCATTGTTCCCTTCATAAAAGTAACAAAGTGCCAGTACGTACCATTTCCCAATGACTTTTTGTGTTTTTACCCTGGGTTCACCATTTAATGTGCCTTCATGGTCTATTTTACATGCATTTATTTCATTCTACTCATATTGTACAATTGTTATACAAACTAGAAAAAGTACAAAAGCCTAATTCATTTTCCAAAACCTAGTCAGAGCTAAGGTACAAAAAAAGGAACAGTACAGTAAGTGACAAGAAGGGTTGGGGTGACCTATACAAATCATACTGCCTGTCACATGATGTATTTAATGCTGTAAATATTGCCACAGGAGAATCTCTTGTCTTTGCAGCGTCCACATAGTTCCTGTCGATGAGGCCTCCTTAGATCAATGTTTCTTTTCTTTAGAGGACACGAACAGCGGGACTTTAAACAAGTCTTTAGAAAACAAGGAACAGTTTAGATATAATCAAATTAGCATTTCAAACGTAATCCTCAAACCAAAATACTTCTCCTCACCACCCCCTCCATAGTATCTTCATCTTCCTTTGAATCCTAGAAGTCTAAGACCAAGTTTTACAAAAGCACTCACATCCCGTTAAATGCCATGCATTTGTCAAGATGAATGAACAAAGATGATGTTTAAAAGAATATCATGATGAATCTCAGAGGGAAGGCGGGGGGGGTGGGTGCGTCGGTGGAGAGAGATTAACCTAAGAACTTGTACGTATATATGCATAACCCATGGACACAGACAACAGTGTGATGAAGGCCTGGGGGAAGGGAGAGGGTGCGGGAGGAGGGGATCAATGGGGGGAAAAGGGGACATTTGTAATACTTTCAACAATAAAGATAATTTTTTTTTTAAAAAGGAATACCACTGAGTCAATCAAGATCTCATGTAAAAGAAAAGTTTTACAAGTTTGAGTTTTGTAGAGTGTCTTCACTCTGTAGATGTTCACATTTATAGCCTGGTGGAAGTGAGGGGCAGTGGGTGAGTATTAAGTGATTTGATTATCTAGATTGAAACATTTACAAACACCAGCACAGTGATTTTCAACCAATGGTATTTTTACCCACCAGCAAACATTTGGCAATGTCTGAAGATATTTTTCATTGTCACACCTAGGAGGGAGGGTGTTATAGAGGAAGTTAAATTTTCTTTTCTTTCTGCACATGCCTGATCTTTACTAGATTTTAAAGCGTTTTTATCCATGATCCCATTCCGTCTTCTGATAAATAAAATTACACCGATGGAAGCTGGTATACTGCCCTGGTCCACCCTCCCAATTGATAATCACTGCTCTATTTTAGGCATATGTCCATAGCCAAGCAGAGTAAGTCAAGCTTTACCTTTTATATTGTGAAAATAGGCATATTCATATTCCAAACAAGAGTCTTAAATATGATTTATCAAATGTACTACATTTACATGTTCCAGTCTCCTATTGATAAGTATGTGTCCTTATTTAAAAAATTCTATTAGCTAATATTCCCATGGTGCTTACTATATACACTGTACTCTCACTTTATATAGATTAATTCTCATGATACCCTTGTAAGGAAGAAAAGGCTCAATAAAAAAATATATATATTAGGGTTTCCTCTAAAGGTAGGCTTCTGTTTCTGGCAATAATGGATTAGTACTTTTGACCAGGCCTCCTGCTTAGGACAACTGGAAAAGCTGAGCTAAAAAGTAATTAATAATTCTTTTTAAATAACTATTTATAGGCACCAGAGAATTATCCAAACATTAGAGAAGGAAAGCCAGAAAGAGAGGTGAGCCTGACATTTGGGACTATTTTCTCTCTAACAGTATCTGTCAATTCTGGAAGAGGGGAAAGACAATAGAAATCTGAAAATGGGTTTAACAGAGGGATGATCTAAATATGCCAAAATGGAAGAACCCTAGTTAACAATTCAAGTTTTGTACTGAAACCCTGAAAGGCTACACTCTAATAAAAAGATGAACCAAAACTTAACCAGCCTCAGATGCCAAAGCCCAGCTTCAATACAGTTCAACCCCAATTGGAAAGTAGTGACCTGAAATTGTTAGTGTCCCCATCTGCCTGCCAGAAGCAAACAAATCTTCTATGGAAGAAGATACTGCCCTAGGCCTCATTACTGTAATTTTTCATATACAATATCTAACATTCAATCAAAAATAACCAGGTACATGAGGAAACAATAGCACACTTGAAAACCAAGGAAAATCAAGATAGCAACAGAACCATAGGGGATGGAATTACCTGATACAGATTTTAAGATAATTATGCTTAAAATGTTTAAAGAAGTGAAATTGGTATTTCCAGCAGAAAACTATAAGTCTTTAAAAAAAAAAAAAGATAAAAATTCTAGCACTGAAAAATACAATTTAACAAATCAATAACAATAGCAGATAATGCATCTAAAGCACTTAGCAACAAAGTTTGGCACATAGTAAAAGCTTAATAAAGGTTACCCACTAAATTATTACATCCAAACTATACACAGGGTGTTTGAGAAAACAAAATACAACCCCATACATAAACACACCACATAAGGCAACTTTAGACTAAATCTCCCATTACCCTCACCCCTAGGAAAAAAAAAAAAACAGAATTTATGCTTTTTTTCCTTAAAATGTTATAAAAATTCAAATGCACAGAAAATTTAACACTCCTCCACAAATATCCAATTCTATAAAATCCAAACATTATGCCACAAAATCTTCATGTTAAGAAAGGAGGCATTATAGACTCAAAGGAAGTGTTCTATATGCTTACCTGACACTGGATTGCTTCTACCCGATAAGGGTTAAAACTCTTGTGGCATTTGCAACAGAGTTGTTTGAAATAAACCTAAAGAGAAATGTCTTTTTTTAAATCCAAGTTTAGATGTACCCTAGGCTCCCAGTTTTTAATATAACTAACCCATTCCCTTCCCTTATATCACCAATACAAGTGATTTCTAGACTTTGTGCATTTCCTGTGCACTTCCTCCCTACCTTACTTGGTGAACTATTTATCCTTTAAAATCATGCTCAGACATCACAATGCCTTCCCCCAGATAAGGTTACTCATCCCCTCCTGTGTTATATCTGTACCATGTCTATGCCATAGATGCCTCTTTGTCACCAAAGCACATTCTGTGTCTGTGTCACTGCTATCAGTATAAATGTCTTGAGGATAAGTTCTATGAATTGTTCTTTGTATCCTAGTGTCTTGGAGTGTTTGAATTAAATCCACTGTTTTTCTTCTGGCAAGAAAAGGAAAGTACTTTTAGTTTAAAAATCTATTTGCCTTCAGGTATAGTAAATGACTACTGTGAAAAGTCCTGTTTCCATTCAGGCCTTAGCTCTCCTCCTCCCTCTACAGTTAGGGACTCCAACACAAACGCTCATAGAAGTTGATGAAATAAACCAGGTGTAGACTGTTACAAAATGAAGGGAAAGGAGAGAGAAGCTGCTTGGCCCCAACCTACTGTTCTCATACTGAAACCAAAATCTATGCTGTGATTGTTCAGGAAAATCTGAAAATATGGACTGTGAAATCTTCCCCAATCGGAATATGTTGACAACTAATTCAAAGGGAGGAACGCCCTTAGCCTAAATAAGTCCCTCACAGGCTAACCTTTACAGTAAATTCCTTCTCTTATTGCCCCACCTTGTGGACAGATTGGAAACTCCCTATTGCTAATGCCCAAACCTGTTCAAAATACACACTGAAAAATGATTACACAAAATCCTAATGTACACAAGAACAAGTTCATCTAAATAATCTGAAATTTTGTCCAACAGAACTACCAAACCCAACAGAACAAACACCAGGACATGGGTCTGCAGCCTTGGGAGGTCATGTGGACTGTCCAGTTCAGTTCAATTCATTTTCTGAGCACCTGGCATGGAGGATGCCAAGATGAATGAGACAGCATTGTCACGCTCCATTAGGAAACACATTCTTCCTCCACTTAACATCTGTGCCTGCCCCACCCTCCTCCATGTCCCATACACTTTTACTCACCTTACTAGTTCCAGAAATGCACCACACATAAGCACTCTCCCATCTGGTCTTACAATCTTTACAGTGAAAATAGGCATATTTTCGTTCCAAAAACTGCAAATAAAAGGGGAAGTGCCTTTTATTACCCTGGAGAGAAGGGGAAGCCAGATCCTTCTTTGCTTCTGGTTTTGTATAAGAAATACAAAAAGCCTCCTTAACCTCACTCGCAGCTGTTCTCAAGGTTACTACATTAAATTATTGTCTCATCTCCGAAAGATTATCTGGGATTCTTCTCCCTGCTGCCTCTCATTTTCTCAATCCATTTTCCACAATGCCACTAGTACAGTCTCCCCAGAATGAAATTCTGATCACATATTTCACAGACTTGAAGCTCTTCTTCACCTCCTCATCCCCAATTAATAATGATTGCCAGTCTTTCTGTTTGCACATGTTTAAAGCTGACACTCTATTTCACCAAAAAGTTACAAAACACAGAGGCCATATAAAATACATGTTTTCATGCCCAGCTGAGTGGTTCAGTTGGTTGGAGTGTCATCCGTGCACCAAAGTGTTGTGGGTTTGATTCCTGGTCAGGGCACATACCTAGGTCGTGGGTTCGAGCCCCAGTCAGGGCACTATAGGAGGCAATCAATTGATGTTTCTCCCATCAATGTTCCTCTCTCCCCCCCCACCCCCTTACTCTCTCTCTAAATCAATAAGCATATCCTCAATAAGGATTTTTAAAAAAATTTTTAATACATGTTTTCAGAACTTCTTCTGTTTCATCAAATAAAGGGAGGAAGCCAGGGAAGATTTTGCTCTTATTGCCCCAGAAATTAAAAAGAGGAAAAAAAGGAAGGGGCTACCAGAGGCCTGAGAAGGGAGAAGACAAAGTTCACCTGGAAGCTGGGTTTCCTGAGTGGATGGGCATCCCCTTGGGCCTGCTTGCTCTGCCTTTCCCCAGGACTCAAAGCATCTTCCTCCAGCAACTTGTCCTGCTGCCAGAATTCCTCCTGTTTGTCCTCTTGTGACCTTGGCAGTGGTGGTGACTTCTGCTGCTGCTGGCTGGCCTCCACAGGACCTGAAAGCGCCTTCCTCTCTTCATCCTTCCCATCCTTCTGCAGCTGGATCCAGCCCCTGGGGCCCTTCACTGGTGAATAGAGGTCCCAGACTGGGAGGGGTGCCTTGAGGTCCCTGCAGCCCCAAGAAGAGCAGCTGCGCAGGGTAAGAAGGCCCAGTGAACACTGCACAGACCTGTCCACACATAGGCTCACCTGCACGCCCACCTCCTTGGTGTTGGCGTTGCACAGCCGCAGGCCTAGGCTGGGGTTCATCTGGGAGAGAATGGCCTTAAGCTGTGCCCTCTTGTAAGGATCAGTGCAGTAGGCCCAGGCATTCGTGGGCACCACCAGCCCCGTCCTGGCCAGGAAAGTGGGGGCACCAGTGTTTTGCCTCCAGTCAGGCTGTTGGTGGTCAAAGAGTCCAGGCTGGCCCAAAGGCAGTGTGTTCCCATAGTGTGGTCCCTGGTACAAGCCCTGGGGAATTCCGACAAAGTGCTCCATCCTCTGTCCAGGCTTAGCGCAATATCCTGGTAACAGTTTGTTTGTGTCCTTGTTCTGCCTTCCACCTTCATCTGCGCCTTCTTTCTCCTGGTCAAGTTGGTTCAGGTTCATCCTAGCTTCTCCATTTATTTCAGATTCTGATGAAGCTGTTATTACCTAATTGAAGGGGGTGATGGGAGGAGAGCTACCTCCCTACAGAAGCCTAATTGCCACCTGATTTGAATTGTTCTTCCCTGTCTCTTCAATTCACTGCTCCTGAATCTCTTTTCAAAGCTGTTTTCATTACTTATTCACACACATGCTATAATTAGCCATCATTGATTTATTCCCATAGTAATGTACCATTTAGATATCATTTTATTTATTTATTTATTTTAAATATATCTCTATTGATTTCAGAGAGAAGAAAGGAGAGGGAGAGAGAGAAATAGAAACATCCATGATGAGAGAGTCATTAATCAAGCCCGCAACCCGGGCATGTGCCCTGACCAGGAATCGAACCTCGATTGCCTGGATCCTAGGTTGACGCTCAACCGCTGAGTCACGCCCGGCCGGGCAGATATCACTTTTAAAGTATATAAGAAAACGAATATAAGAAGTAAATTATTTGAGCAGCCTTATACTAGAAGAGTGTAAGGGGGAAAGTACATTATTATGGCAGGGTTAATGAAAGTAAAGACCAGAGAAGCCAGGAGCAAAGTTATGGAGGGCAAGGGTTATATATAGTGAGATGAGATATATTTCAGAGGGTTGTATGACATGTCAAAGGTTCTTAGTACACTCTTAGTGAGGACCACCCACACACCCCCAAAAGGTGAGGGGAAGCAAATTGTTCTGATTTAGTGGGTGAATGCAGATTTAATAGCAGGATAGTTAAGTATCTGAGGTCAAACCTACTTGAATTGAAACCTGGGCCTTGTTAGCAGGCAAGTTATTTAACGGATTCAGTTTCCTCACATAATTATTTTATAGGTTTATTATAAGATTAAATGTGAAGCACAAACCAGACTCACAAGTTCAGTAAGCGGCAGCTATTGTTAGATAAGGATCCCAGGCCTGTGTACCTTTGCTGCACAGACCTAGGTGATCATAAGCTTTGGTATCTGTATTCGTCAGGCTTCCTGCTACAGCTGAGGGTTATGGTCAAACTGAAATGACACCTAGGGAACCAAGCAGAGCCCACCCTTTTTCTAACGCAAAGTTGCTTCTGTTTACTGCTCGAGTCTTCCAGGAGCAGGAGGGCCCACGGGCAGCTCCCACCTCCAGAACCCAGTGGAAGACTTTCCAGGCCATAAACAAACCCGAATTAAGCCTTGTGTGGGGCATGTCAGACCCTGTGCGTGATGAGGACAGAGTCCTGCCTTCCCAGGGCAGTCTGGAGGGGACGACAGGCGCACACAGGGTGCTCGGTACCCTAAGAATGTAAAGGGCACTAGGGCCGCCTGCAGGGCAGAGCAGTTGACACCGCAGGAAGGGTTACGGTGGACTCCCCGCTTCTCAGGCAGGGAGACAGGCTCAAAGGTCTTGAACCTGCTACCTAAGAGCATCACAGGACGAGAACTGAAGTCCACTGGCTCCACATGTCAGCCCGTCCACTCCACAAGGAGCAGCGGCCAGAAAAGGGTCATCCTCCACCGAGGGCCACGCTGGGTTTCCAAGGTTGGCGACTTCGGGCCGGAACAGAGGCCTGTCAGAGACAAGAGGCTCGGTGAGACCCCGAACATGAGAAGTCGAAGGGGCGACAATCGCGGAGCGTACCCAGGGCGGCCGTCTGAAGGCTCCGCAGGAAGCCGCCCCCTCACACTGCTCCGCGGCGCCCGCTACGCAGTCCCACCCAGCGCCGGGGCTCTCCAGTCGAGCCCGGGGGCGCGGCCAGGCTGACTTCCGGGCGGCGCGCGCGCTGTGTGCGGCGTCATGACGTCAGCGCGAGACGTGTGGGAGCGTGACTTTGGCGCGAGCATACGAAAGCCTGGCGGAGGAGCCGCTGAGACTAGTGAGTCAGGCAGGAGGGTCGCCGCCTCAAGAACCTGCGGGGTCAGAAGAGCCGTGTCTGTGGAGGCGGTTAGTGCTGCGGGGGAAGCGAGCCGGGCCACCGATGGTGCTGCCAGCCCCGCGCGGATGGGGACGATGGACCGGCCCTCCCGGCCGGAGGCTCCGTTCCCCTCCTGGGTCTCTTGGGCCGCGCCACCCGGTCGGGGTGGGCTCCTAGCTGCAGCAGGTGCCTCAGTCTGAAACCTGCTTGCACACGATAAAGTTACTTTTCTGGATTGTTGTGTCGTGGACAAGGTTTCCCGCTTCCGACACTGAGTCCGCCCCACTTCACCCCAGCTGGTGCCTGTGGGATGGAGACGTCCTGATTGGAATTGGCGTTTACCTCAAATGGGAGCCTTCGCAACACGTGACTAGTCCACGTAACTAAACGTCAGAATGCTATTCTTGAGTCGCACTTGCCACATTCCCAATGCTTGACGTGGTTGGTGGCTACTGTGTTGGGCAGCACGAATGCATAGTGCTCCCACCGGCGCAGCGAGTTCCACTGCAGTTCCAGAAGATGGGACCGAGATCAATCATCAGTGTCACTTTAGGCAACTGTACCCTCGTCTGATTCTACCCGTCACTTAAGGACCACACCCCGGGAAGTGTGTTCTGTGCTCTTTTGCGGACTCAGTTTCCAAGCGTCGGAGTAATATTGTAGAGAAAAATGCCTACTGAATGCAAAGAGAGACCAACTTTTTTTGAAATTTTTGAGACGCCAAGCAGGTACTGACAGATTTTATATAAATTGACCAATTACATTAAGCACGTGTTTTCAGAAAATACGTAAATATGATGCTTGTTGGAAAGAGTCCAGTACTTCACGTTTTTGTATACACTATAAACTTCTTTGTGCAGTCATAAATCCAGTTAAGAGCTTGAACATTTGCAGTTACCAAATGGTAAGAAACTATAGAACCCATGGTGAATAAAGAGGAGACTGGTACCTTGATTGGCAGGAGGAAGAATTGTTTTCATTTATTTTTAATTTTTTTTATTTTTAAATTTTATTTTTGTTTAAAATATTACAGATGCCCCTTTTTCTCCCCAATGACCTGTTCCGCCCCATCCCATCCCATCCCCTTCCCCCATCCCTCTCCCCACCATTGTCTGTGTCCTTGGGTTGTGCATATATGCATATCAATTATTTGGTTACTCTCTCCCCCTTCACCACCCGCCCTCCTAAATTCCTCTAACATTCGTTAGTCAGATCTATGCTTCCATGTCATTGAATCTGTTCTGTTCATCAGTTTATTAAGTTCTTTAGATTCCACATATAAGCGAGATCATGTAATGTTTGTATTTATCTGCCTGGCTTATTTCACTTAGCATAATTTTCTCCAGGTCCATCCATACTGTCCCAAATGGTATGAGATTCTTCTTTACAGCTGTGTAGTATTCCATGGTGTATATGTGACACAGCTTTTTTTATCGACTTATCTACTGATGAGCACTTGGGCAGTTTCCAGATCTTAGCTATTGTAAATTGCGTTCCTATGAACGTAGGGCTGCATATATTCTTTCTGATTAGTGTTTCAGGATTCTTAGGATACATTCCTAGGAATCGAATCACTGGGTCAAAAAGCAGCTCCATTTTTAATTTTTTAAGGAACCTCCATACTGTTTTGCATAGTGGTTGCACTAGTCTGCATTCCCACCAGCAGTGTACTAGGGTTCCCCTTTCTCCACATCCTCAGTACCACATGTTCGTTGATTTGTTGATGGTAGCGATTCCTACAGGTGTGAAGTGATACCTCACCGTGGCTTTTTGTTTTTTGTTGTTGTTTTTTTTAAATATATCGTTATTGATTTCAGGGAGAGGGAGCAAGAGAGAGATAGAAACATCAGTGATGAGAGAGTCATTGATCGGCTGCCTCCTGCACGCCCCCGACTGGGGATGGAGCCCACAACCCAGGCATGTGCCCTGACCAGGAATCAAACCCCGATGGCCTAGATCCTAGGTCCACGCTCAACCTCTGAGCCACTACCAACCGGGCCCTCACTGTGGTTTTAATTTGCATCTCTCTGATGATTAGTGATGTTGAACATTTTCCCATGTGTCTCTTGGCCATCTGTATGTCCTCTTTGGAGAAGTGTCTATTAAGGTCCTTTGCCCATTTCTTAATTGGGTTGTCTTCCTCTTGCTGAATAGAATGAGTTCTTTGTACTCTTTGGAAATTAGCCCCTTATCAGATACATCCTTGGCAAACATGTTTTCCCAGACCGTGCGGTTCCTTTCTATTTTGAGCCTGTTTTCTTTTGCTGGGCAGAAACTTTTAAGTTTGATGTAGTCCCATATGTTTATTTTTTCTTTTGTTTTTCTTGCCCTAGGAGATGTACCAGTGAAAATTCCACTACATGGGATGTCTGTGACGTTACTGCCTATGTTTTCTTCCAGGATTTTTATGGTTTCGTGACTTATATTTAAGTCTTTTATCCATTTTGAGTTTATTTTTGTGTACAGTGAAAGTTGATGGTGTACTTTCATTTTTTTGCATGTCTCTCTCTAGTTTTCCCCACACCACTTATTGAAGAGACTGTCTTTACTCCATTGGATACTTTTCCCTCCTTTGTCAAATATTAACTGACCATAATGGTGAGGGTCTATTTCTGGGGTCTCTGTTCTGTTCCATTGATCTATATCTCTGTTGTTGTACCAATACCAGGCCGTTTTGATTACAGTGGCTTGATAGTAAAGTGTGATGTCCGGCAATGATCCCTCCCACTGTTCTTTTTTCTCAAGATGGCTTCAGCTATGCAGGGTTTTTTTTTGGTTCCATATAAATTTTCGAAATGTTTGTTTTAGATCTGTGAAATATGCTGTTGGTATTTTAATAGGAATTGCATTGAATTTATAAATTCTGTTGGGTACTATGGACATTTTAATGATATTAATTCTTCCAATCCATGAGCATGGTATATTCTTCCACTTGTTTATACCTTCCTCTCTTTCTTTTTTCAGTGTCACGTAGTTTTCCGAGTACAGGTCTTTTACATCCTTGGTTAAGTTTATACCTAGCTATCTTATTTTTTTAGTTGCAGTGGTAAACGGTATTGTTTTTTTAGTTTCTCTCTCTGAAAGTTCATTGTTGGTATATGAGAATGCCAATGATTTCCGGAGGTTGATTTTCTATCCAGCTACCTTGCCAAATATGTTTATCAAATCTAGTAGTACTTTGATGGAGTCTTTAGGGTTTGCTATGTACAATATCATGTCATCTGCAAATAATGACACTTTTACTCCCTCCTTTCCAATTTGGATACATTTTATGTTTTCTTCCTGTCTGATGGCTGTGGCAAGGACTTCCAATACTAGGTTGAATAAGAGTGGTGAAAGTGGACATCTCTGTCTTGTTCCTGTTTTTAAGGGAAATTGTTTTAGTTTTTGAACATTGAGTATGATGTTGACTGTAGGTTTGTCATATATGGCCATTTCCACTTTGCTGAGAGTTTTTATCACAAATGGGTGCTGGATTTTGTCAAATACTTTTTCTGCATCTATTGACATGATCATATCATTTTTGTCGTTCATTTTGTTAATGTGATGTATCACATTTATTGATTTGCGAATGTTATACCAGCCTTCCATCCCCGAAATAAATCCCACTTGGTCGTGATGTATGATCTTTTTAATGTATTGCTGGATCCGGTTTGCTAGTATTTTAGTGAGGATTCTAGCATCTATGCTCATCAGGGATATTGGCCTGTGATTCTCTTTCTTTGTAGTGTCTTTATCTGGTTTTGGGATTAGGATGATACTGGCCTCATAAAAAGAGTTGGGGAGTTTTCCCTCCTTTTGAATTTTCTGGAATAGTTTGAATAGAATAGGTGTTAATTCTTCTTTGAATGTTTGGTAAAACTCACCTGTAAATCCATCTGGTCCAGGACTTTTGTTTGCTGGGAGTTTTTTTTATTACTGCTTCAATTTCAGTAGTTGTTTTCAGCCTATTCAGGTTTTCTGCCTCTTCTTGATTCAGCTTTGGAAGATTGTATGCTTCTAGGAATTTGTCCATTTCCCCCATGTTGTCCAGTTTGTTGGCATATAGTTGCTCATAGTATTTTCTTACAATCCTTTGTATTTCTGTTGGGTCAGTTGTTACATCACCTCTTTCATTTCTGATTTTATTTATTTGGGTCCTCTCTCTTTGTTACTTAATGAGTCTGGCTAATGGTGCATCAATCTTATTTATCTTTTCCAAGAACCAGCTCTTGGTTTCATTGATTTTTGTATTGTTTTTTCAGTCTCTCTGTCATTCTTTTCTGCTCTGATCTTTATTATTTCCTTCCTTTTTCTTCGGGGCTTTTCTTGCTGTTCTCGTTCTAGTTCTTTTAGTTGTTGTGTTAGATGGTTCATTAGATCTTTTTCTTGTTTCTTGAGATAGGCCTGTAATGCCATGAATTTTCCTCTCAGGACTGCTTTGGCCGTGTCCATAGATTTGGGGTTGTTTTCTGTTCATTTTCGTTACTTTCCATAAAGTGTTTGATTTCTTCCTTGATCTCACTGGTAGCCCATTCATTGTTTAATAACATGCTATTTAGCCTGTATGTGTTTAAATACTTTTGAGGTTTTTTTATATTGGTTGATTTCTAGTTTCATGGCATTGTGATCCGAGAAGATGCTTGATATGATTTCAATCTTCTTATATTTGTAGAGCCTTGCCTTGTGCCCTAACATGTGGTCTATTTTTGAGAATGTTCCATGTGCACTTGAGAAGAATGTGTATTCTGCTGCTTTGGGGTGAAATATTCTGTAAATGTCAATTGAATCCATTAGGTCTAGTGAGTCATTTAAGGTCTGCGTTTCCCTGTTGATTTTTCGTCTTGATGGTCTGTCCAGTGCTGACAGTGGGGTTTTAAAGTCCCCTACTATGATTGTGTTGCTGTCAATTTCCCCCTTAAAGTCCTCCAAGAAATTTTTTGTATATTTAGGTGCTCCTATATTGGGTGCATACATGTTTATAAGGGTTATTTCCTCCTGTTGCATTGATCCCTTTAGTAATATATAGTGAACATCTTTGTCTCTTGTTATGGCCTTTATTTTGAAGTCTATTTTGTCAGAAATAAGAATCGCTACTCCAGCTTTCTTTTCCTTTCCATTTGCGTGTAATGTTTTACTCCATCCCTTCACTTTTAGCCTGTGTGAGTCATTTCCTCTCAGGTGGGTCTCTTGTATACAGTATATATTTGGATACTGTTTTCTTATCCGTTCGGCTGCTCTATGCCTCTTGATTGGACCATTTATTCCGTTTACATTTAAGGTTACTATTGATATCAACTTATTTAATGCCATTTTTCCCCTTTATGCTGATGTACCTTTCTCTCACTATTCTTTCTTTTTCTTAAAGCAGTCCTTTTAGCATTTCTTGCAGTGCTGGTTTAGTGGTACTGAATTCCTTTAGCCTTTTTTTGTCTGGGAAGCTTTTTATTTCACCTTCAAATTTAAATGATATCCTTGCTAGATAAAGCAATCTTGGTTACATGTTCTTGCTTTTCATGTACTTGCAGAACTTCATGCCACTCCCTTCTGGCCTGAAGAGTCTCTATTGAGAAATCCGCTGTCAGCCTTATGGAGGTTCCCTTGTAGGTCACTGCTTGTCTCTCTCTTGCAGCCCTTAATATTTTCTCTTTGTCCTTGACATTTGCCATTTTAATTATGATGTGTCTTGGAGTGGGTCTCTTTGGGTCCCTCTTGTTTGGAACCCTCTGTGCTTCCTGAACTTGTGTGGCTTTCTCCTTAGCCAGCCGAGGGAAGTTTTCTATCATTATTTTCTCCACCAAGTTCTCTATTCCATGCTCTCTTTTCTCTCCCTCTGGCTTTTCGATAATGCGAATGTTGTTTCGCCTCATGTTGTCCCAAAGCTCCCTTAGACTATCCTCATGCTTTTTAAGTGTTTTTTCTTTTTGCTGCTCTGTGTGTTTTTTTTCTACCTTTTCCTCTAAGTCACTTATTCTGTCCTCTGCTTCATTGAGCCTTCTTTTAATTCCTTCCAGTGCATTTTTGATATCAGATACAGCATTCTTTACTCCTGTCTGATTTTTTTATGTTATGTATCCCTTTTTTCACGTTTTCCCTAAACTCCTCAATCTTATCCTGTATTGCCTTGTTTTTCTCTTTAACTTCTTTGAACATCTTCATCATCACTACTCTGAACTCTGTTTCTGATAACTTGCTTAACTCCATCTCATCAAAGACTTCTTCTGGCGATGTTTCTCTTTCTTTAATTTGGGGGTTGTTTCTTTGTCTCCCCATTTTGGTAGGTCTTAGTGTTTATATCTGCATATTAGTGTCTCTCAGTCTTGTGGGATGGAATTTTGTCTTGTGGGTTCAGTAGAGCCCAGAGGTGTTTTCCTTATACTTCTGAGCTCTGTGCTCTAGGCGTGTACCTCTTCTGGGTGTCCCTTTTGTGGTTTTTTTATGTTCTCCTGTTTGGTTGGGTCTAGATTGTCGTTGATCAGTTCTTGGCAGGACCCTCCTCTCAGGTTGGCTAACTGTGTCTCACCCCCAACCTCGTCTTGTAAGCTGTTGTATGGGTGCTGGCAAGGCAGGGAAATACCCATCTAAAGTTCCAGGAAAGAAAGGGTATGTTACAAAATATCTTCACAGTCACAATGAAAAAACCCGACGTGAAAATAGAACTGGGAGAGTGAAGGGAGAACACACACACACAAAAAAAAAAAGCTTAAAAAAGAGAAAGAGAAAGAAAAGTAGTGCTTAGAGAGAGCGATGTATATTGTTGTTAACAGTGGTGAAACTTTAGAAAATAACAATAAACTAAACTGTAAAAAATAGAGAAGCTACTGGGAGATAACAGAAGCACAGAAAAGATTCAGAAAGACGAGCTAGCAATAAATTAAGGGAGAGACCAGGCATAGGATAATAGTTGAAAATGAGAAAACAAAAATACAATAAAGAGAATAAGAGATACTGATAACTGAACAAAAAGACAGGAAGACAGATGGGAGGATAACAAGAGAACAAAAGAAAAGTAGAAAAGAAAAAGGAAAAATAGTTATGCCAGTGGATCGAGCAGAGAGAGAGATATAGCCCAGGCAGGGAGGGAGTCTGGTAAGAGATTTTGTGGAAACTATAAAGGAAAGCAGTAAACTTGGTTATAATGATAAAGTCCCAGTTGTTAAGCAGGGATATCAAGAAGGTCTTTATAGTAGAAGCAAGGATAAAAAAAAAACAAAGCGCAAATAAACAAAACAAAAATAAAAAGCTAAGCAAGAAAAAATTCTTTTATAAAAAAGAAAAATGTTTTTTAAAAAAAAATTTTTTTAATTATAAAATTTAGAAAAGAAAAAATAAATGTTCTCCCCTTTCTTTTCTTCCTAAGGAAAAAAGGTAAAAAACACACAAATAAAAACAACAACCAAAAAAACAAAGGAAAAACAAAAAACAAGAAAGAAAGACAGTCAATCAGGGGAGTCTCTTCTGGGCACCTTATGTTGTCTGAGGGTCACTGTTTTGTATGCTGATCTCAGTTCTCCTGGGAGGTACTTGTGTATCACCCAGTGTGAGGAACTGTCTAGGTTTGGCTCTGGCGTCCTTAGGTAGATGGTTGATCTGAGGCTCTCCATGGACCACCTCCTCTTGTCACCTATTTTGCAACCTTGTAGTTGCCTGGTCTTACTCCAGAGTCTTCTGTAGAGTCTTTAGGGTGCAGGATGGCTAGTGTAGCCCAGGGTATCACTGCCTTACTTAGAGGTTTTGCTTTCAGGCACTCACTGTGCAGGAGTTAGTCTCTGCTCCACAGCCAGCTCCTCAGTCCCTACCGTGTCCTCTGATTCTAGTTCCCCATGCTCTGGCCTGCTGCAGTTTCAGATTGATTTCAGTCTGTGTCCTTTTCTGTATGGGTCGTTTCAGCAGCCTAGGTTCAGTGGGTTTGATTAAAGAACATTCCAGTGAGCTCTTTGCCTGCCCAGCCCCCAGCAGGGGTTTTCAGCGTTTCCTCCAGCTCCCAAACAATAGTCCCTGAGAGTCTTATTCTTGTAATGTTCCCCTTGTGAGCTGCTCTCTCTTCCTCCTCAGGCCTGTGCCCTGCGGGTGTGTCTTGGGCTTCAGTGAGCTGGACCCACCCCTTTCCTGTTGGGGGCAGTGCTCCTGGCTGCAGGAGAGGCAGGCGGGCTCCACCCCTCCCTGCTCAGATCTGGTTGGCTGATCGCACCAGGCCCGCCCCTCAGATCATCTGCTGTGCAGACGCCAATCCCAGCCTCTGCTGGTCTGTCCACACAGTGCAGGCCAGGAAGGTGGGAGCCATTTCCACGATCAAACTCACAAACGCACAAAGCAACACACAGGCAGAGTCAGCCCTCCAAGGTCCCGCTGTCTGCAGGCCAAGGCACCCAGTGGGAGGGGACCGAAAGTCGCTCCCCGCACTGCTGTTCTCAGCAAAGCTGGGGCAGCTTCACACTCCACCACAGTGGCCCTCAGGTCTGGTCACGGATCCCAGACTCTGCACCAGGAGCTCAGGGTGGGGAGGGCTCCTCCCCTCCCCCACGCCACACAGATTCAGTGCTTTCTGGGGCTCAACAATGCCTTACAGGGAAGCAGAGGGTCCCCATGTGCCGCCGCTCAACGCAGTCCTCTGGTCCCTTACCACTCAGGTGCCACACACTTTGGGACAGCCTTTCCTATGGTTGGCATCCTGAGCACTAGACACCGGTCGCAGCCGCCACTAGAAGCTTTGTTTTGCTAGGAAGGCGCCATCCGCCATTAGAGGCTTTGTTTCCTAGGAAGGCGCGGTCTCCTCTTCACAGACTCACCACTTCCCTGGGTCCCTCTGCCCTCTCACTCTGGGTGTGAGATCCCTGCTTTTGGATGCTGGTCCGCACTCCCAAGGGGAGGGAGCTTTGCAGCCTCCAAGCCTCCGGGCTTGGAGCCCAGCACAGGCTTCAGGGGAGACTCCCCCTTCCTACACCTTCCTTCTCTTACCGGACTTTGTTATGTTTCTTCAGTGCTCTCCGCTCGCACTCCATCCACTCAGATATGTTTCTCTGGTTTTTCCAAGCTGGCTACGTAGTATTTTAGGAGTAAATTGAGTCTCTGGCTGGGAGCAGGGGTGCTCTGCTGCTTCTCACAGGGCCACCATCTTCCCTCTCCAAGTATTGTTTTTAAAATGCAGAACTTCCAGCAAATGAGAGTCATTGGCGATGTTACTTTCTAGCAGAATTCCATTTTTTTTATCTCCTTACACTTAAAAGTAATCGAGAGCCTCAAAGAGCTTTACTTTATGTAAGTAGCCATAAAAAACTTTTAGAAACATTTAATGATTCACTTTAAAGTAAAAACCCAGTACATTAACATGAATAACATTTTTATGTAAAATAACTATATTTTAAAGAAAAAGAGTCGCATTGTTTTAAGTTTTGCCATTCTCTTTAATATTTGTCTTAAAAAGAAGATGGTTGGGTTCTCATACCTGTTTCTGTATCCAGGCTGTTGCAATAGTTGCTTTGGTAGGAGTCTAAGAAAATCCAGCTTCACACAGCAATATAGTTGAAGAAAACAAGAGTGTTTTAATAGTCTTCAGTTAACTGGGTGTTTTTCTTCCATACTACACCAAAACCTAAGTGGTAGTTTCTTAAAAGTCACAATGTGGAATCTGAAACCTTTGTAATGAAATGTTCATACTTTTGTTACATTAAATTCTTTGTCTTTCTTTCACTTTGAATAAGTCTTTTACTCATATTGTAGCATCATGCATTGATTATTTGGAAACTGCCTGTATTCTGAATTGCACAGATATTCCATATATTCACACATTGTATTAATCATACAATCAAATTATCATATTTGTTAGTTCACTGATCACATCAGAAAAGTCTTTTAAGATTGAGAGGATGTCAAACTGACAGAGGCTGGTAAAGTTTAACAAAATTTGAATTCTCATTTGAGAGCTCACATTGTTTCTTTGGCTGTTGTTTTCCCTTGGTAACAGGCTCACTTCATTCATTTTTGAAAAAATGTCTCTTAAATCATCCAACTCAGGATGACTTAGTTTATCAGTCATTGTTTCTAATAAAAATAGATTTCTATAGAAAAAAATTACTAATTCAGCTCACAACTCATCACATGAATGACTTTTATAGACAACTATTGTAAAATATGCAGAAATGCTTTATGCATAGTTTCCATTTTGTCACAGAGAATATTAAAAATGTGTTCTTTAATATTAATGGGTTTTAATAAAACTAATTTTTACTTTTTTTTTTAAGGACATTTAAATTATGCTGACCTTTTTGGTTTTTGTTTGGTTGGTTTTTTACAAGTGCATAGTGATAAAGAATACAAGAATGCAGTGACTACTAGTATAGTTTGTTGCCACTACCTTGACTCACACAGAGTTGTCGTCAGTTTCACTGACCAGTGGTGCAATCTCAGCATTGTGAAAAAGACAAACTGTGCCTTAATATTATTATGAAAATAGTTTTGACTTTATGAGCCTCTTGAAAAGATCTTGGGTACAGTTCCTTAATTGGTCCACAGACCACACTTTTAGAACTGCTACTTTAAGAGTAGGTAGATCAGACTAGAACTTTTGTCATTTCTCTTTAACAGAGAATCTTTTTATTCTCTTTTATTTGTGAGTCTACATGTTCCTTATACCTATAGATTTATCCCATCCACTTATGTAGTCTGTATAAACATCTGAATTGTGTCTGTGGAATGCATTTTTATTATGGATTTTTTTCCTGAATCGTGAATATAAGCTAAAGAAAACTTTAGAAGAGCTAATATATTTGAGAGCTATCTCCTTGTAACTTTTGTAAACTTGTTATACCTTTTGTAAACTTGTTATACCTGGTTAAAACCAAGGTGAGATTTTTATGTTTCTTACAAATATAGAACCAATAAGTGTTAATGGGTTTGAAGAACTTTCTTCAGAAGCTCCACCATTTAATTCTAAAACTGCAGAAGAATCTGAATGTAAAACCAGCAGTTATGAGCCAAACCTATTTAAAGCATCACAAAGGAAACCTTATCATCAATTGACTTCAACTCCAGTAATATTTAAAGGGCAAGGTCTAACTCTACTTATCAATCTCCTTTTAAATAATTAGATGACAGATTTAGGTAAGAAGATATAGACTAGAGGAAAATATGAAGTAGGAATTCAGACAAACCTGTATTAAGAATCCCTGCTCTGTCGTTAACTGGGTTATGTTGGTCAGATCAACCTCTCTAACTTCACTTTCCCCTCCTAAAAAGTGGAGATGATAAAAATAATATCTGATAAGTTTTGATTAAATAAAATAATGTGGGAAGATGGCAGCACTGTGAGAAGCAGGAGAGGCCCCCGCTCCCAGCCATGGACTCGATTTACTCCTAAAATCCTACATAACCAGCTTGAAAAAAACAGAGAAACATACCTGAGTGGACAGAGTACGAGTGGGGAGCACTGAAGAAGCACCATGGAGTCCGGTAGGAGAGGGGGGGCATAGGAAGGGGGAGTCCCCCCTGAGGCCTGTGCTGGGCTGCGAGCCCGAAGGCTTGAAGGCTGCAAAGCTCCCGCCCCTCGGGAGTGTGGACGGTATCCAAAAGCAGAGATCCCACACCCGGAGCCACTAGAGGGGAAGGAGCACCCTGTGCACAGGGCAGGGGAACCCTGGGGAGCGGTGATTCCCAGAGGGGACGGTGCCTTCCTAGGAAAAAAAGCCTCTAATGGTGGACGGCGCCTTTTTAGGAAACAGCCTCTAGTGGCGGCTGCGACCATCATCTGATGTTCGGGGTGCTGACCATGGGGAAGGCTGTCCCAAGGTCTGTGGCACCCAAGTGGTAAGGGACCAGAGGACTGCGCTGAGCAGCTGCACACGGGGACCCTCTGCCTCCCTGTGGGGCATTGTGTTGAACCCCAAGAAGCACTGGGTCTGCGTGGCACGGGGGAGAGGAGGAGCCCTCCCTGCCCTGAGCTCCTGGTGTTGGGAGGCTGGGATCTGTGACCAGCCCTGAGGGTGTCCTCCCGTCCTGAGCCCCCGGTGCTGAGAGGCTGGGATCTGTGACTGGCCCTGAGGGGCACCGTGGTGGCGCGAGAAGCCTCTCCAGCTTTGCTGAGACCAGCGGTGTGGGGAACTGCTTGGAGCTGACTTTGGGTCTCCTCCCACTGGGTGCCTTGGTGCACGGTTGGTGGGACCTTGCAGGGCAGACTCTCTGCCTTTGTGTTGCTTTGTGCGTTTGTGAGTCTGATTGTGGAACTCGGCACCTTCCCAGCATGCACTGCATGAACAGACCAGCAGAGGCTGGGATTGGGGTCTGCACAGTAGATGGTCTGAGGGGCGGGCCTGGTGCGATCAGCCAACCAGAGCTGAGCAGGGAGGGGCGGAGCCCGCCGGCTTCTCCTGCAGCCAGGAATACCACCGCCAAGAAGGGGCCAGTCCCGCTCACTGAGGCCCCAGACACATCCGCAGGGCACAGTCCTGAGGGGGAAGGGAGAGCAGCTCACAGGAAGACATTACAAGAATAAGACTCTCAGGGACTGGAGGCAACGCTGAAAACCCCTGCTGGGGGCAGGGCAGGCAAAGGGCTCACCAGAATGTGTACTTAATCGAACCCACTGAGCCCAGGCTGCCGAAACAGCCCATATAGAAAAGGCAACAGGCTGAAATCAATCTGAAGCTGCAGCAGGCCAGAGCCTGGGGAACTAGTATCGGACAAGGTAGGGACTGGGTAGAGTGAGTGCCTGACAGTGAAACCTCTAAGTAAGGCAGTGATACCCTGGGCTACACTAGCCATCCTGCACCCTAAAGACTCTACAGAAGACTCTGGAGTAAGACCAGGCAACTACAAGGTTGCAAAATAGGTGACAAGAGGAGGTGGTCCATGGAGAGCCTCAGATAAACCATCTACCTAAGGACACCAGAGCCAAACCTAGATGGCTCCTCACATTGGCTGATACACAAGAACCTCGCAGGAGAACTCAAATCAGCACACAAATGAGTGACCCTCAGACAACATAAGTTGCCCAGAAAAAACTCGCCTGATTGACTACCTTTTTTTCTGCTGTTTTTTTGTTTCTTTTGGTTTTGCTTTTTTAGGTTTTGGGGTTTTTTTATTTGTTTTTTGGTTGTGTGTTTGTTTACTTTTTTTTTCCTTAGGAAGAAGAGAAAAGGGAGAAAATTTGGTTTTTCTGCTTTTTAATATTTTATAATAATTTTTTTTAACTTTTTTAAAATTTCTTAACTAAATTGTTTTTTTCTCTCTTTTTATAAAAGAATTTTGTCTTGCTTAGCTTGTTTTTAGTTTTCTTTTGGTCATTTGCTTTGTTTTGTTTTATCCATGCTTCTAATATCAAGACTTTCTTGATATCCCTGCCTAATGACTGGGACTTTATCATTATAACCAAGTTTACTGCTTTCCTCTATAGTTCCCCCAAGTCTCTTACCGGACTCCCTCCCTGCCTGGGTTTTATCTCTCTCCTCTTAATCCATTGGCATAACTTTTTCTTTTTCTTTTTTCTTTTTCTACTTTTCTTTCATTCTTTCATTATGCTCCCTTCTGTCTTCCTGTCCGATTGTTAGTTTCTCTTATTCTCTTTATTGTATTTTTGTTTTCTCATTTTCAACTATTATCCTATTTCTATTCTCTCCCTTAATTTTTTGCTGGCCCTTCTTTCAGAATTTTTTCTCTGCTTCTGTTGTCTCCCAGTCGCTTCTCTATTTTTTACATTTTAGTTTATTATTTTCTAAATTTTCACCAGTATTAACAACAATATACATCTCTCTCTCTCTAAGCATTACTTTTTTTTCTTTTTTTTTAAGCATTGTGTGTGTGTGTGTGTGTGTTCTCCACTCTCCCAGTTCTGTTTTCACGTGGGTTGTTTTCATTGTGACTGTCAAGATATTTTGTAAGATACCTTTTGTAAGATACTTCTTGTTTCCTGGAATTTTAGTTGTGTATTGTCCTGCCTTGCCAGCACCTGTACAACAGCATACATGTCGAGGTTGGGGCTGAAACACAGTTAGCCAACCTGAGAGGAGTGTCCTCCCAAGGACTGATCAACAACAATCTGGACCCAACCACAACAGGAGAACATAAACAAACCACAAAAGGGGCACCCACAAGAGGGACACTCCTAGAGCAAAGAGCTCAGAGGTGTAAGGAAAGCACACCTCTAAGCTCCACTGGACTCACAAGACAAAATCGCATCCCACAAGATTGGGGGACAGCAAATATATCTAATATATAGATACAAACACTAAGATCTACCAAAATGGGGAGACAAAGAAACCCCCAAATTAAAGATCAGGAAACATCGCCAGAAAAAGACTGATGAAATGGAGTTATCAGATATGAAGTTCAGAGTATGGATGATGAAGATGTTCAAAGAACTTAAGAAAACTCTACATGATAAGATCGAGGACTTTAGAGAAAACATGAAAAAAGAGATACATACCATAAATAAAACTCAGAGATAAAGAATTCTGTATCTGATATCAAGAATGCACTGGAAGGAATTAAAAGCAGGCTCAATGAAGCAGAGGATAGAATAAGTGACTTAGAAAACAAGATAGAAGAAATCACAGTCAAAGCAGAAAAAAGACAAAACACTTAAAAAGCATGAGAACAGTCTAAGGGAGCTTTGGGACATGAGGCGAAACAACATTCGCATTATCGAAGTGTCAGAGGGAGAGGAAAAAGAGCATGGAATAGAGAACTTGGTGGAGAAAATAATAATAGAAAACTTCCCTAGGCTGGTGAAGGAGAAAGCCACACAAGTTCAAGAAGCACAGAGGGTTCCAAACAAGAGGGACCCAAAGAGACCCACTCCAAGACACATCATAATTAAAATGGCAAATGTCAAGGACAAAGAGAAAATATTAAGGGCTGCAAGAGAGAGACAAGCAGTGACCTACAAGGGAACCCCCATAAGACTGACAGCGGATTTCTCAACAGAGACTCTTCAGGCCAGAAGGGAGTGGCATAAAGTTCTGCAAGTAATGAAAAGCAAGAACATGAGACCAAGATTACATTATCCAGCAAGGGTATCACTTAAATTTGAAGGTGAAATAAAAAGCTTCCCAGACAAAAAAGGGCTAAAGGAGTTCAGTGCCACTAAACCAGCACTGCAAGAAATGCTGAAAGGACTGCTTTAAGAAAAAGAAGTGTGGGGAGCCGCTGTGGCCCCAGGCACAGAGGAGCTGCCTGGGTGAGCTGCAGATGTGCTCCCCTGCTCCCTGGGAGATGTGGATGAGCTGCTATGGCCCCAGGCACAGAGGAGCTGCCTGGGTGAGCTGCTGATGTGCTCCCCTGCTCCCTGACCCAGTCCTTGAGGCGCCAAAGCAATACTAATTTAGCTTGCGGCCATAAATTCTAGAAAGGCTAATTAGGAAGCTGGCCCCGGCCTGAAAGGGTTAAGGGATAGTTAAGCCACATACCAAGCCAAGGACTCAATCCTCCCCAAAAGTTCCCATTAGAAGCTGAGATAAAGATAGTTACCAAGGTCTGAGCTCCTGCAGGAGGCAGAGTGTTTACTCTGAAAGAGCATTCGTAGGGCCTTGAAGGAATTACTTTGTATCGGGCAAGGGGAAGGAATGCGGGGCGGGGTGATATTCAGCACAATCAACACTGCCTATATATATTGAGCTGAGAAAATAAACTCAGGGCTGCGGCAGTCACGAGCTGCAGTACTCCCGATCCCATCTTTTTTGTGTCTGTCTTTTCTCCATCCTCACCCCTTCCTCAGGACCGTTCAACTCTGCCGGCGGGCTCCGGCAAAGAAGGAATAGTGAGAGAAAGGTATATCAGCATACAGTGGGAAAATGGCATTAAATAAGTTGATATCAATAGTAACCTTAAATATCAATGGAATAAATGGTCCAATCAAGAGACAAAGGGTACTGAATGGATAAGAAAACAAGACTCAAATATATGCTGTCCACAAGAGACCCACCTGAGAGCAAATGACTCACACAGGCTAAAAGTGAAGGGATGAAATAAAATATTACATGCAAATGGAAAGGAAAAGAAAGATGGAGTAGCGATTCTTATTTCTGCAAAACAGACTTCAAAATAACGACCATAACAACAGACAAAGATGGTCACTACATATTACTAAAGGGATCAATTCAGCAGGAGGAAAGAACCCTTATAAACATGTATGCACCCTATATAGGAGCACCTAAATATATAAAAAATTTCTTGGGGGACTTTAAAGGGGAGATTGACAGCAACACAATCATAGTGGGGGACTTGAACACCCCACTGTCAGCATTGGACAGATCATCAAGACAAAAAATCAACAGGGAAATGCAGACCTTAAATGACTCACTAGACCTAATGGATTTAATTGACATTTATAGAACATTTCACCCCAAAGCAGCAGAATACACATTCTTCTCAAGTGCACATGGAACATTCTCAAAAATAGACCACATGTTAGGGCACAAGGCAAGGCTCTACAAATATAAGACGATTTAAATCATATCAAGCACCTTCTCGGATCACAATGCCATGAAACTAGAAATCAACAACTTTAAAAAAACTCAAAAACATTCAAACACATGGAGGCTAAATAACATGTTATTAAACAATGAATGGGTTACCAAGGAGATCAAGGAAGGAATCAAACACTTTATGGAAAGTAACAAAAATGAACAGACAACAACCCAAAACCTATGGGACACGGTGAAAGCAGTCCTGAGAGGAAAATTCATAGCATTACAGGCCTATCTCAAGAAACAAGAAAAAGATCTAATGAACCATCTAACACAACAACTAAAAGAACTAGAACGAGAACAGCAAGAAAAGCCCCAAAGAAGAAGGAAGGAAATAATAAAGATCAGAGCAGAAAAGAATGACAGAGAGACTGAAAAAACAATACAAAAATCAATGAAACCAAGAGCTGGTTATTTGAAAAGGTAAATAAGATTGATGCACCTTTAGCCAGATGCGCTAAGAAACAAAGAGAAAAGGCCCAGATAAATAAAATCAGAAATGAAAGAGGCACTATAACAACTGACCCAACAGAAATACAAAGGATTGTAAGAAAATACTATGAGCAACTATATGCCAACAAATTGGACAACATGGGGCAATGGACAAATTCCTATAAGCATACAATCTTCCAAAGCTGAATCAAGAAGAGGCAGAAAACCTGAATAGGCTGAAAACAACTAACGAACTTGAAGCAGTAATAAAAAAAACTCCCAGCAAACAAAAGTCCTGGACCAGATGGATTTACCAAACATTCAAAGAAGAATTAAAACCTATTCAATTCAAACTATTCCAGAAAATTCAAGAGGAGCGAAAACTTCCAAACTATTTTATGAGGCCAGCATCATCCTAATCCTAAAACCAGATAAAGATACTACAAAGAAAGAAAATTACAAGCCAATATCCCTGATGAACATAGATGCTAAAATCCTCACTAAAATACTAGCAAACCGGATCCAGCAATACATTAAAAAGATCATACATCATGACCAAGAGGGATTTATTCCGGGGATGCAAGGCTGGTACAACATCCGCAAATCAATAAATGTGATACATCACATAAACAAAATGAAGGACAAAAATCATATGATCACATCAATAGATGCAGAAAAAGCATTCGACAAAATCCAGCACCCATTTCTGATAAAAACTCTCAGCAAAGTGGGAATAGAGGGATCATACCTCAACATAATAAAGGCCATATATGACCGACCTACACCCATCATACTCAATGGACAAAAACTAAAACCATTTCCATTAAAAACTGGAACAAGGCAGGGATGTCCACTTTCACCACTCTTATTCAACATAGTACTGGAAGTCCTCACCATGGCCATCAGACAGGAAAAAAACATAAAATGTATCCAAATTGGAAAGGAGAAAATAAAACTGTCATTATTTGCAGATGACATGATATTGTACATAGAAAACCCTAAAGACTCCATCAGAGTACTACTAGATTTCATAAACGAATTTGGCAAGGTAGCTGGATACAAAATCAACATCCGGAAATCAATGGCATTCTTATACACCAACAATGAACTTTCAGAGAGAGAAACTGAAAAAGCAATACCATTTACCATTGCAACTAAAAAAAATAAGATACCTAGGAATAAACTTAACCAAGGATGTAAAAGACCTGTATTCGGAAAACTACGTGACAGTGAAAAAAGAAATAGAGGAAGATTTAAACAAGTGGAAGAATATTCCATTCTCATGGATTGGAAGAATTAATATCATTAAAATGTCTATACTACCCAACGCAATTTATAAATTTAATGCAATTCCTATGAAAATACCAACAGCATATTTCACAGGCCTAGAACAAACATTTTGAAAATTTGTATGGAACCAAAAAAGACCCCGAATAGCGGCAGCCATCTTGAGAAAAAAGAACAGAGTGGGAGGGATCACATTACCAGACTTCAAACTGTATTACAGAGCCACTGTAATCAAAACGGCCTGGTATTGGTACAACAGGCATATAGCTCAGTGGAACAGAACAGAGACCCCAGAAATAGACCCATGCCATTATGGTCAGTTAGTATTTGACAAAGGAGGCAAGAGTATCCAATGGAGTAAAGACAGTCTCTTCAATAAGTGGTGCTGGGAAAATTGGACAGATACATGCAAAAGAATGAAACTAGACCACCAACTTTCACCATACACAAAAATAAACTCAAAATGGATAAAAGACTTAAACGTAAGTCATGAAACCATAAAAATCCTGGAAGAAAACATACGCAGTAAAGTTACAGACATCCCACGTAGTGGACTTTTCACTGATACATCTCTTAGGGCAAGAGAAACAAAGAAAAAAATAAACATATGGGACTACATCAAACTAGGAAGCTTCTGCACAGCAAAAGAAAACAGCCTCAAAATACAAAGGAACCCCATGGTCTGGGAAAATGTGTTTGCCAAGGATGTATCAGATAAGGGGCTAATTTCCAAAGTGTACAAAGAACTCATAGTGCTCAGCAAGAGGAAGACAAACAACCCAATTAAGAAATGGGCAAAGGACTTAAATAGACACTTCTCCACAGAGGACATACGGATGACCAAGAGACACATGAGAAAATGCTCAACGTCGCTAATCAACAGAGAGATGCAAATTAAAACCACAATGAGGTATCACTTCATACCTGTCAGAATGGCTGCCATCAACAAATCAACAAACAGCATGTGCTGGGGAGGGTGTGGAGAAAGGAGAACCCTAGTACACTGCTGGTGGGAATGCAGACTGGTGCAGCCACTATGGAAAACAGTATGGATGTTCTTCAAAAAATTAGAAATAGAGCTGCCTTTTGACCCAGTGATTCCACTCCTAGGAATGTACCCTAAGAATCCTGAAACACTAATCAGAAAGAATATATGCACCCCGATGTTCATAGCAGCACAGTTTACAATAGCTAAGATCTGATAACAGCCCAAGTGCCCATCAGTAGATGAGTGAATAAAAAAGCTGTGGGACATTTACACCATGGAATACTACGCAGCTGTAAAGAAGAAGAATCTCCTACCCTTTGGGACAGTATGGATGGACCTGGAGAATATTATGCTAAGTGAAATAAACCAGGCAGTGAAAGACAAATATCACATGATCTCGCTTATACGTAGAATCTAAAGAACTTAATAAACTGATGAACAGAATAGATTCAATGACATGGAAGCATAGATGAGACTGACAAATGTCAGAGGGATGGAGGAGGGCAGGTGGGTGGAGGGGGAGAGAGTAACCAAAGAATTTATATGCATATATGCACAACCCAAGGACATGGACAATGGTGGGGAGAGGGACTGGGGAGGGGGAAGGGATTGGTTGGAATGGGTCATTGGGGAGAAAAAGGGACATCTGTACTATTTTAAACAAAAATAAAAATTTTTTAAAAATCTGAATATGCATTTATGGCGAATTAGGGGTCAATGGGGGAAAAGGGGAACATCTGTAACACTTTCAACAATAAGTATAAATTTAAAAAATAAATAAACAAAATAATGGCACTTAATAAATTCCTTTTCCTCCCTTCTTTGATTAATACATCCTGCCTACTGAGATTTGCTGTTATATCTTTCCTTTACAAAAAAAAAAAAATCCACACCTAGGACTTGAAATTAATTACATTGAATTATATTCCTGCAGGCTGTCAGAAGACAGAGAAGATTATTTTTATCAATTTGCCATAAATCTCTTGATTTGATAACCGTTTCCCTGACCTATGTGCCAAATATTTCCAGTCAATCAAATATTGGTTATTTAAATATTTATTACTTGATTGACTTAAGTAACATCCGCTCCCTGTTTTTGGAGTATTATTCACTAGTAAGGGAAATTAACTATACAGATAAATTACAGCCTTAAGGTTGAATGTGGTACATGGCAAAAGAAAAGTGCAAAAAGTGCAATGGGGGTTGAAAAGAAAGAGCATAAGTAGTATTGGGGAAATTAGGAAATGATTCATTTAAATTAAACCTTAAAGGGTAGCTAAGATTCAAGGACTTGAAAATGGAACAGTAATAATGTTCTAGACAGAGGGAAAAACATGAGGAAGAATATGCAGTTTGTTAAGAGAATAGCAAGTAATTCAGATCATTTGGAGTGTTGAATCTGATGCCAATAACAACCTAAGGCTAAAAAGAGCAGATTAAAGGCAGGCATCAAATGCCAGGCTAAAAAAAGTGAATTCATTTGATAGGTTGTCAAGCAGAGAAATCACATGCAAATTTTATCATGCCACTTCCTTCTTCAAACCTTGGATTACCTCCCTTTAGCCTTTATGGTAAAATCCATACTCTTTAGTGTGATTACAAGGTCCTTTATAAAATGATCTTTGACCTCCCGGAAGTCAGTTTTGTATGGGAGAAAATATCTAAATTACTGATGTGGGACATGTTGCAACAGAAGTTTGTACACAGTACTGTTACGGGCATAATGAAGAGAGCCACCGTAGGTTTTAATGTGATGAAGAGAAGCTCTAAACTAGTTGATGCTGAATCTACTAAAATTTGAAAGATACACTTAGAGCCAGTGGCTTATTCTCTAAATGTAATCTGCTGGAATTGGTCTATTCTTAACCAGGGAAGGATAGGGGTGAATTAATACAGCCACTCAACTCACTGCAGAGGAGCTAACATTGTTAAAGTTTAAATGCATAAAGAGTTCAGTTGACTAGTATCAAGACATTTTGCTTTTAAGTTTACTTTAAATTCAGTGTTGAAATGTAATACTTAAGCTATTTTTTAACCTACTTTATTCTAACATCTAATATATTATTTTTAAATAAGAATTATCCCTGAAGTTCCATGAAAAACTGTGCTTCTCAGCAGCCCTTCCTTTGCATAAAATACAAATGTATCTTACCATTATTCAGCTTATTTATGAGGTTCTCAAGTTATTTGAGAAATGCTTATTTTGGTACATACCTGTTTTTGCCTGGTTCATTTTTTCCCTTTTATTCTTTACAGTTGGGTTTCTTTGTACAGATCTGTGGATTTTGACAAGTGTATAATGTCATGTATACACATTATAGTATCATACAGAGTAATTTCATTGCCCTAAAAACTCCCTCTGTTCGAGTTCACCACCACCACCCTCCCCCAAGTCCCCTGAACCCATGGCAAACTGATCTTCTTACTTTCTATGGTTTTGCCTTTCCAGAATGTCACATACATATTTGGAATCATACAGTCTGTAGCCTTTCCAGATTTGCTTCTTTCACTTACCAGTGTAAGATTTATCTATGTCTTCATGGCCTGATAGCTCATTTCTTTTTACACTGAATAATGTTCTATTGTGTGGATGTACCAGTTTGTTTACCCATTCACCAATAGAAGGACATCTTAGTTATTTCCAGTTTAGACAATTATGAATAAAGCTGCTCTAAACATTCATGTGCAGGTTTTTGATGTGGACATAACTTTTCAGCACATATGGGTATTTACCAAGGAGCACAATTGGCTGAATCCTATGTTAGAATTATATTTAGTTTTGTAAGAAACTGCAAACTCTTCTAAGGTGGCTATATCATTTTGTATTTCCACCAGCAATGAATGAGAGTACCCCTTGCTCCACATCCTCACCAGCGTTTGGTGTTGTCTGTGATTTTTATTTTCGCTCTAATAAGTATATAGTGGTATATCATTGTTTGGCTTTATTTTTTAAGTTTGTTTTTATTTTCTGATTAGATTTTAACATCTTTAAAAGTTTCACAGAAGGAGGTTGGATATTTTGTTGAAGTGGGGTTTTTAACTTACACATTTGGCTTATTAGTGATTATGTCTATTCCTGTTACATGAGAAATAGGATATAATGCAATGTTTTATGTATACTACTACAAATAGTTTTCAGTTTGGCCTTTGTTTGAGTAACACTGATACAGTTTATTTTCCCCAAAGCTTCTCTAAGTTAGAGATTATAGGATCAGTTAAAACAACTCTTTTTAGAAACAATTTTTAATAGTAATAATAACTATTTCATGTGCCCAATTTTTGATACAAAAAAATAGGAATGTTGAAAAACTATAGATCGGATTTGATAGAGTCACATCAAACCCCATCTGAGCATTATTGTCTGAGAAAGTAGATGTGTTCAGCAAGAATGGAAGTACTATGTGTTACTATCTACAGCCCACTTTTCTAATCCTTGCTAACTCATTCAGCCAGTATTGGTGGAGTGACTATATCATATCAGGCAGTTACTGTGATTGCTAAGGATACAGTGATGATTAAGACAGGATCTCTACCTTAGGGAATTCATAGTCTAACAGGGGAAATGGGAACAGTGTATGATAAACTTTGCAGGGAACACAGGAGGGCACTCACTTAGTCTCACCTTAGGGACTACTAAAGTTTTTAGAGGAGGTAGTTTCAAAAAATGGGAGCTTGAAAGAGGATATTCCAGGTCAAAGAAATAAAGGAAGAAACAGTTTGTACAAAGGCCTAGACTGAGAGAGACCATTCTCGCAGAATATGCAAGTGGTTGGGTACGGCTGAAAAGAGTATGAAAATAATGTCATCGTAGAAATTAAGACATCAGATCATGAAGGTCTTGTTACCAAGGAGTTACGGAGTTTGTACTTGATCTTGAGAACGAGATCTTGAAAGGTTTTTAGCAGAAAAGTAATATGGTCAGATCTAGTAGCTTGTTGGGTTTTCAGTAACTATCTTTTCCTTTCCCCTTATCCTCCATGATACCTTGGTACTGTGTGTGACTTAATATAAGACATATCGTATTCCACTTTGTCTTCCATTTGGTGTACATTTCAAAAAATTTTCCACTACTCTATTCTGAACTCCTTGAGGTTAAAGCTGCATCTTGATTGCATTACCCAGAGTGCCTAATGTGTATTATATGCTTATATTGTGGTTGTTGAAATGGCGGCAGATGTCCCATTTGGGTAGGAAGCAGGAAACTTAGAAACCAATTCACACTGAACGCCCCATATGTTCTCCTTTTTAGTATAGATGACACTTTTTGTTTTTAAATACTTGCAGAGAATGAAAATTCACAATATACAACATATATATCCTCACTGAATTACTTTACTCTTTCAGGAAAGCATATTACCAATAGAAAGCATAAAAGTCGTTACATAATGAAGGTTAAATTAATCAAGTGAACGAATGTTATCAGCCCACCTCTAAATTCTTATCTTTCTGAAGGGTGTGATGAAGCTACTATATTAAAATACTTAAATAAAATATTTTCCCACATATGATATTTATTCTGTAGAAATGCATCTAATTTTCACACTTATATTTTGGCTGAGAGCCTGGTAGAGGTTCTATTTTTAAATAGTCTTTTAGGTTTAGTTATTTACTATAATAATTTCTACATTAGAAACATTTACTTTGTTTTACTTATCTTGAATTCAATGATTCTTATATTTTATAAAGTTTTTAAGTAACAAGAATACTAATGAAAAAAAGCAATGCCTTTAAAATATCAGTTTGGAATAAATTATTTGTAGGATTAAAGATGACAGCGGACTGAGAGGAAGCTACACTGACAATCTCCTTGGACCAAACTGGAATTACAACTAAAATATACAAAAACCATCCTGAAAAGTCAACTGCAACTGAAGACAAGCTGGAGAACACCCCCATAACCATGGAAGAAAAATGGAGAACACATAGAGACTGGTAGGAAGTACAGAGGTGCAAAATGGCTGGCTGGGCTCCCACAGGCAGCAGCTGAGGGTTCAGATGGATAGCTAAGCTGTGGGGGCTTCCAACTGAGGACTCTGGCGCTTAAAGCCTAGGCTAGCACCAGAACTGAAAAAGATGTCCACATAAAATCTGGCTGTGAAAAACAGTCAGGTTTCTGTCTGCCAGGAAGAGATTGCTGGAAATGCAGGCACCCTCTTAAAGAGCCAACACACAAAATTTCTTGTGTACCCACTCACCTTGGGCTCCAGCAGAGGGAGGGCAGAGTGGACTGGAGCTGTGTGAGGAGAATCTATGGCTCTGGAGATAGAGAACAGATGGCCCCCTCTGGATACCTGTGCCTAGTCATTCCCCAATACTGCAGAGGACATCTTTCACAGCAGTCATTTACCTTCCAAATAGCTTTTGCCTGAGGGGGAAGCAATTGCCCCACCCTGCTGGAAAACCTCTCGGCCTACCCTGTGGAGTTTCTACAGCCTGGGGCTTGTTAAGAGAATCAGATGAATCACCCTACAGGCAGAGGCAAACCTCAGAGTACTTTGAGTCTTTGCCTGATCTGCTTCTGGACCCATGCCTTGGAAAAGCAGACTTTGGTGTGCACCTTGGTTTGCCCAAATGCACCCAGCCCCAACAGAGTGGGCCTTAAGCCATGGGTTGTTGATAGCTCCAAACAGGGTACTCAAGGCCAGTCTCAAACAGTGTCTGACATTGGCCTGCACCAGAGACCTTCCAAAAAGACTGAGAGTCCTAGCAGGCCTACCTAATACATAGAAACAAACCCAAATAGGCAGCCAAAATGGGGAGACAAAACAACAAGCCCCAAATGAAAGAAAAAGGGAAGTCTCCAGAAAAATGAAATGGAGATAAGCAATCTATCAGATATAGAGTTCAGAATACTGATTGTAAGAATGCTCAACACTATGAAAGAAGATATGAAAACTATGAAAAATGACCAGTCAGAAATGAAGAATGACATAGCAGAACAAAGAATACACTGGAAGGAATAAACAGCAGATTAGAGGAAGCTGAGTATCAGATCAGCAAATTAGAAGACAGGATAGAAAAAAAATTTTGCTCAATCAGAGATCCAAAAAGAAATCACAATTAAAAAACAGGACAATCTGAGGGAGCTGTGGGACAACATGAAATGTAACAATATTCCCAACATAAGATTGTCAGAGGAGGTCAAAATTAAGCAAGGGTTAGATTATCTGTTTGAAGAAATAATGGCAAAAAACTTTTTTAACCTGGGTGGTCAAGGAAAAGGTCACACAAGTTCAGGAGTCACAGAGAGTCTCAAGCAAGAAGAATCCAAAGAGGACCACGCCCAGACACATCATAATTAAAATGCCAAAAAGTCAAGACAGAGAGAATAGTAAAGGCAGCAAGAGAAAAGCAACCTGTTACCTACAAAGGAGCTCCCATAAGGCTGTCAGCTGATTTCTCATCAGAAACTCTACAAGCCAGAAGGGAATGGCATGAAGTATTCAAGATAATGCAAAACAAGGATCTGAAACCAAGATACTCTATTCAGCAAGGCTATCATTCAAAATAGATGGTGAAATAAAGAGCTTCACAGACAAAAAAAGGCTAAAGGAGTTTATCACCATCAAACCATCATTGCAGGTAATGTTAAAGGGACTGATATAATTAGAAGTACAAATAGAAGCATTGTAAGAACTGTTAAAGGGACTGCTATAATAATAAGAAGAAATAGAGAAATATAGACATAAAGAATTGAAATTGCAATAAATAAGGACTTATCAATAATAACCTTACAGACTTTAAGGGAGAGGTCAACAGCAATACAGTCATAGTCGTGGACTTTAACACCCCACTGACTTCACTGGATATATCTTCCACACAAAAAGTCAACACAGAAACAGTGACTCTAAGTGGCACAATAGATCAGATGGATTTCATTGATATTTACAGAACATTTTACCCCAAAGCTGCAGAATATACAGTCCTCTCAGGTGCAGCGCACATGGCCCATTCTCAAAGATAAACCACACATTAGGACACAAGACCAGTCTCTACAGTTTCAAGAAGATTGGAATAATATCAAGAATCTCAGATCACAGTGGTATGAAATTATAAATCAACTACAGTAAAAACACACAAAAACATTTAAACACATGGAGGCTAAATAGCATGTTATTAAACGACGAAGGGGTTACCAATAAGATCAAGAATGAAATCAAAAACTTCCTGGAAACAAATGAAAATGAACACACAACAACCCAAAATCTATGGGACACAGCAAAAGCAGTCAAGAGGTTAGTTCATAGCACTGCAGGCCTACCTCAAAAAGCAAGAAAATTTTTACTGAATTCTCTAGCCCTATTACTTAAAGAATTAGAAAGCTGCCCTGTGAAGCCATCCTGACCAGGGCTTTGTTTGCTGAGATTTTTTTAATTGCTGCTTCAATTTCATCAGTTGTTACTAGCCTATTCATGTTTTCTGATTCTTCCTGATTCAGTTTTACCTGATCTCACTCATATGTGAAATCTAATAAAATAGGCTGAGGAATAAAATAGATCCAGAGACACAGAAGCGTGGAACAGACTGATGAATCTCAGTGGAAAGGTGGGAGTAGGGGAGTGGCTGAGAAGAGATTAATCGAAGAACTTATATGCATATATGCATTACCCATGGACACAATAGTGTGAGGAAGGCCCTGGGGGGTGCGGGGGGGGGGAGCAGATGCAGGGTGCAGGGGATCAATGGTGGAAAAAGACAGAAAATATCTTTTATACTTTCAATAATAAAGATAAATTTAAGAAAAAATGAAAAGAAAATCCCAATATAAGTGGACCCACTCAATTCATACTTGTGTTATTCAAGGCTCAACTTTATTCAATATCAGGCAATGTCAATATGTGTTCTTGTTTAGGCTTCTGATTACCCATGTTCAAAACCATTTCATCAAACTTGGATCAGTTTGCATGGTATCTGTATAATCATCAGTCTCGAGACAGATCATGTGATTTATAAGCATCAAGAGATTGTCTATATAATTTCAGCTTTAATTTCCAGTGTTTATTATATGCAAATTGGGCAATTCTGTAAATATGTTGTGCTATTTACTATGTATTTTCAATAAAGCAAGTAAAAAATAAGGAGAAAAAACAAATTGCTAGCTAAGTTTAGTGTAAGCCGGTCCTGAAATAAAGTAGTGATTTTTGTTGTGGTGGTTAAATATTTAGGGATTGCTGAGAGTTATGGCCATATCTCTCTGTGCATCCAGAGTGTGTACAATGAAACTTGTCTTATATGTCAGCACCAATTCATTTAATTAGTAGTTAAACTCTGTTTAAAGGTGATTTTTAGTTCCCTCTAAGAAGATTTTAGTGGGTTGGAATGTCTCAGCAAATAATAGGTTTGGTAGAACTGGAATACAGAGGAACTGATTGAGATTTGGGTTAACTTTCAGGAAAAGTATTTAATGCTGTATATATGAGTTAAAACCAATAAAACAGTTAATATGTAGTAGTGGTCACTGATAAAAGGAATGAGATTAATAATTTTGACTTGTTAATAGGAAACTCAGAAAACTTCTAAAATTAACTGAATAGAGCAGTTTAATTCATTTGCCCTTATTAATTGAGACTATGTCATCTTTCAGGCCCTTCATATGTAGAACTCGGTTTTAAAAGTTGACTATTTGTGTGTATTAAGTCCAGTTTTAGTTTGGCTTAATTATTTGCATAAACACAAGAATAACAACTGATCAAATAGATTATACAGGCTCTTTCAAATTTACTTTGCTGGAATTTTTACAAGAAATCTTTAGATTGAGTTTCAGTGAGCAGTCAGCTCCTTAGGGCAAAGAAGTCAAGCCACAGTTGTCATCAGGCTTTGCCTGCAATACCAGTAGGTTTGAGTCAATTCCTCAAGTCCTTGAGATTCCCACAGTATCTTGAGATTCTTTCCTTTACAGTCTTTCAGGAAAGCAACCTTCGTTTCTCACCTGTAAGGACTGCTATGAACCATGTGACCAGGCAAGGTATCAGGCCATTTCTGCAGTGGGCTTTGATTGGCTTTGGAAGTCAATCCTGATTCTTTAAGGGTTTCTGATGACATCTAGAGCCCAGGTATCTTGCTCTTAGACATAGCATTCCAGTCAAAGTCTTGGTTAATAAGAGCACAAGTAAGACTGGTCTTATTGAATTTATGCAAAGACACATATTGCCATGACTCATTCATTAAGAACTGCCAAAATTTGGAGGGATCAGTTAGGGATAAAAAGCTAAAAAGCAAGCAATTAGCATTTTCTAGATTGGCAAACATACTTCATAACTTTCAGACACATATGCCCTTTACTGGCAAGCACACTTACACTTTAAGAGACATACTTGTATGGGCACAGGTATATAGTAAAACTTGCTGATTTGGCAAACCACAGGTGAACTAAGTTAAACAGATGACTAAGATAGTTTCTTTCAGAAATCTGCATTTCAAGAGATGGCTAGATAAGAATTCTTGGAGACCAGGCATTAGCACTTCAGAGGCAGACAGCCCTTTCTTTGACAAACCCAGAGTAAAGTTTCTTGCCAGAGTATGCACTCTTGATACACTATGAATAGATACTGTATTACCTATTGACTTCAGGGAGAAAAAAACCTAAACTTTTCATCCTCTATAGAGAGAGATTTGGTAGCAAAGGGAGGCATAATTTTTTTTTTATACTACCTAGCTCCAATGTTATAAACAAGATTGATGAACTTCTACCCAGACTCATCAAGAAACAGAGAGGAAACAAATCAGAAATGAAATAGGTGAAGTAACAACTGACACCAAAGAAATGCAATGGTTTGTAAGAATATATTACAAACAAGTATATGCTGGCAAATTGGACAGCCTGGGTAAAATGGACAAATTCCTAGAAACATAAAATCTTCCAAAACTGAATCAGGAAGTATCAGAAAACTTGAATGGACTACTAATAAGTAATGAAATTTAAGCAGTAATCAAAAACTACCAGAAAATAAAGTCCTGGATCAGATGGCTTCACAGGCGAGTTTCACCAAACATTCAAAAAGAACAGAGAAACGAGATGGCAGCATAGGTCACATCTGTACCCATCGCCTCCAACAACCACATCAAAACTACAACTAAAATACAGAACAACCATCACTCAGAACCTCCTGAAATCTAGCTGAACAGAAGTCCTACAACCAGGAAACTGATGAAGCATTGACACCAGTAGGAGAGGCAGAGGTGCAGGCGGATTGGGTCTGAGTCCCTGAGACAGCTGTGGGTCCACATGCGGTGCGGTGGTTTAAACCCGGGAGGGATATCTCAGTGGTGAAAATTTCCTGAAGGAGTGAGAGGTCCCAGCCCTATATCAGGCTCCCAGCCCAGGACTCCAGGGCTAGGAAGAGAAGGCCCCACAACTTTAGGCTATAAAAACCAGTGGGGACTGTTGATGCAGGGCACGGAGGATGTGGGGAATCCCAGGCAGTTTCTCTTAAAGGGAGTGTCCACGGACTCAGACACCCTCCCCCTCAGCTCCAGCACCAGGTAGCAGCTTGAAAGAAACCTGGGACATTTGGGGAGGAACTAACTTGCCTGAAATTAAGGCAAGAGCTGGAGGGGCAGCTTTCCCCCAAACAGGAGAGCTGGCAGAGGCCATTACTCCTCTGGCAAGTCCTCCCCCCACAGAACCGACACACAGTTGCCATATTTGAATCAACAGCACCTGACACACCTTTGTCCCGCCCTGGTGATTCCCGGAGACCCCACTCCTCCCTACCTGCAAGCTCACCCAAGCCATTTCCAGTGGCTTTTCTATACAAGTGGCCTCTCAAGCCTTATGCTTAGGACTTTACTAAAATCTCTCAAACAAGCAGAAGCGTGCCCCGTACATTTTGACAAGTGGCCCCAGGCCTGGCACTAGTGGGAGCCTGAATTGGTTTACAGCTTGGCCTTTCCTGGACACCTACAAGCCCAGCACAAGTAGCAGCCAACTACAGTTTGCTGTGTAGCTCATGCTGGGTGGCCCTGGGCAAGGCACTGGCAGAGGCTGACTTTGCACCTTTGGTGAACCCCAAAGACAGTGCACCTGGTGGTCAGACTCGACCACGTGGGATTACAACCCTATCACATCCATGAGTGACACCCTCAAGGGACACACTTGGTGAACACCAAAGCTCCACTGAAGTAAATCCTGCTCCTTAGGGGTGTCTCCAGCATAGCAGCTCTTTGGCTGTAGTTGCAGCTGATCCCCACAGCTGATTGGCCTGGGGGTCAATTCCTCCCAGTGATGCCAACAGCAACCAAGGCTCAACTACAACAGGTCAGAGCACACAGCCCACACAGGGGAGCACCTAGAAGGCCAAGCTCAGGTGACTGGGGAGGCTGAGCTGCTGGACCCTACAGAACACCTATTACACAAAGCCACTCTACAAATTCCAGGAGACATAGCGGCTCTACTTAATACATAGAAACAAACACCTGTGAGCAGCCAAAATGTGGAGGTAAAGAAACATGTCACAAAGGAAAGAACAGAAGAAAATTCCAGAAAAGGATCTAAATGAAATAGAACCAAGCATGTTAACCAGATACAGAGTTCAGAATTTTGGCTATACGACTGCTCAAAGATATTAGTAAGACTATTATGAAAAGAAGTGAGACCATCGATGACCAAATAAAATACCTGTGAGAAATGAAGGCAACACGAACTGAAATGAACAATAATTTACAGGGAATCAACAGAAGAGTAGAGGACGCTGATAATCACATCAGCAATTTGGAATGTGAGGAAACAAAAAACACCCAGCCAGAAGAGCAAAAAGAAAAAGGAATCCAGCCCGGCCAGGCGTGGCACAGTGGTTGAGAATCAACCTAGGATCCAGGTGAATGGGGTTCGATTCCTGGTCAGGGCACATGCCCGGGTTGCAGGCTAGGCAGCCGATCAATGACTCTCTCATCATTGCTCTTTCTATCTCTCTCTCCCCCTTCCTTTCCTCTCTCTGAAATCAATAAAGATATGTTTATAAGAAAAAAAAAAAAGAACCCAGAAATATGAAGATAGTATAAGGAGTCTCTGGGACAACTTCAAGAGGCCCAACATTCGTATTATTGTGATGACAGAAGGAGAAGAAAGAGAGCAAGAAATTGAAAATCTGTTTGAAAAAATAATGACAGAAAACTTCTCCAACCTGGGGAAAGAAATAGACTTACAAGTTCAGGAAGCACAGAGGGTCCCAAACAAGAGGAACCCAAAGAGGCCCACAGCAAGACACATCATAATTAAAATGCCTAATGTTAAAGACAAAGAGAGAATCTTAAAAGCAGCAAGAGAAATGCAGTTAGTTACCTACAAGGAAGCACCCATACAACTGTCAGCTGATTTCGCAACAGAAACCTTGCAAGCCAGAAGGAAGTGGCAAGAAATATTCAAAGTGATGAAAAGCAAGAACCTACAACCAAGATTACCCAGCAAACCTATCATTTAGAATTGAAGGTCAGATAAAGAGCTTCTCAGACAAGGAAAAGCTAAAGGACTTCATCACCATCAGGCCAGTACTACATGAAATGTTGAAGGGCCTTCTTTAAGAAGAAGCTAATGAACAAAAAACCTGACAAACTAAATGGATCCAGAGACACTGACACAAGCAACAGATGATCATATTTCAGAGGGAAGAGGGAAGGGGAGTGGAGGGTGGGAGGAGATTAACCAAAGAAGTTATATGCATATATGCATAACCCATGGACACAGTCAATAACGGGGTGAACGCCTGGGGAGGGGGTGGGAGCGAGGTGGAGGGGGTCAGTTGGGGAGCAAAAATGGGACAACTGTTATACTTTCAACAATAAAGGTAAATTTAAAAATAATAAATCTAAAAAAAAGAAAGAAAAAAAAGACCTGTACTCAGAAAACTATAGGACATTGTAAAAAGAAATAGTGGAGTATACACACAAGTGGAACAACATACCATGTTCATGGATTGGAAGTAGTGACATCATTAAAATATCTGTACTACCATAGTAGTACTATGGATTCAACTTAATTTCTGTTAAAATAGCAATGGCATATTTCACAGATCTGAAACAAATACTCCAAAAACTTATATTGAACAAAACAACAAAAAAGACCCAAAATAGCCATAGCAATCTTGAGAAAGAAGAACAAAGTAGGAGGTATCACAATGCCAGATATCAAATCATACTACAAAGCCATTTTAATCAGTACAGTCTGGTACTGGCACAAGAGCAGGCATATACATCAATGGAACAGAACAGAGAACCCAGAAATCAACCAAAGCCGTTACAATTAATATTTAACAAAGGAGGCAAGAGCATACAATGGAGTAAAGAAAATGTCTTTAATAAAAGGTGTTGGGTAAATTAGACAGGTCCATGCAAAAAAATGAAACTAGACCACCAACTTACACCATACACAAAAATTTACTCAAAATGAATAAGGGACTTAAATGTAAGTTGTGAAACCATAAAATTCATAGAAGAAACCAGGGGCAGCAAAATCTCAGATGTCTTTCATAGCAATATGTTTGCTGACACATGTCCTAGCACAAGGGAAACAAAGGAAAAAATGAACAAATTGTACTACATCAAAATGAAAAGTTTCTGCACAGTGAAAGACACCATCAACAAAATGAAAGGGATCCCACTATATGGAGAACATATTTGTCAATAACACATCTGATAAGGGGCTAATTTCAAAAATATATAAAGAACTCATAAAACTTAACAAAAGCAAGACTAACAATAAAAGCAAAAATTGGGCAAAGGACCTAAACAGACAATTCTCCAAAAAGGACATACAGATAGCCAAGAGACATGAAAAAATGCTCAACATCACTAATCATCAGAGAGATGCAAATTAAAATGACAGTGAGGTACCCCTTCACACCTGCTAGAAAGGCTACCATCAACAAATCAAGAATTGACAAGTTCTGGCGAGGATGTGGAGAAAAGGGAACACTAGTACACTGCTAGGTGTCAGAAACCAGCCTGAAAGACAAACAAGCCTGAGTTTGAGGGGTGGGAATGAAACAAACAAAGTTATGGGATCAGGAGGACTGCCCTCCAATGAGGTGCAGCCCCAAATGGTTTCAATGCCTTTATTATATAGTGAGTAACAAACAACTGGTAATGAGGTGAGGGTGCTACAAAGTAGTTCTTTCAAGGCTGCACAAACACACTTTCAGAGTAAACATCCTGCCTCCTGCATGAGCCCAGATCTTGGTAATTATCTTTATTTCAGCTCCTCACAGGAACTTGTGGGGAGGGTTGAGTCCTTGGCTCCAGGCCCTCAGGCTACGTGGACCATGTGCAGACAAGTAGTGGGCTCTCAATATCAAGGGTAATTGTGGGGAGGGTCGAGTCCCTGACTCCAGACCCTCAGGTGGCGTGGACCATGTCCAGACACGTCACCGGCTCTTAACAGCTAGGGGGAATCCAAACTGGTGCTGCCACTGTGGAAAATATTAATGAGTTTCCTCAAAAAATTACGAATGGAACTGTCATTTGACCCAGTAATCTGACTTCCAGGAATATATCCTACGACCTCTGAAACAGCAATCACAAAGAATATACACACCCCTATGTCCATAGCAGTGCAATTTACAGTAGCTAAGATTTGAAAATAACCCATGTGCCCATCAGTAGATGAGTGGATAAAAAACCTGTGGTACATTTACACAATGGAATACTATGTAGCCGTAAAAAAGAAGGATCTCTTACCCTTTGAAGCAGCATGGAAAGACCTGGAGAGTATTACACTAAGAGAAATAAGCCAGTCAGAGAAAAACAAATATAACATGATCTCACTTATATGTAGGATCTAATGAACAAAATAAACTTATGAACAAAATACATCTAGAAATGTGGAAGCATGGAACAGACTGATGAATCTCAGAGGGAAACAGGGAGAGGATATGGGAAGATATTAACCAAAGAATTTATATGCATATATGCATAACAAGTGAACACAGAAAATAGTGTGGTGAAGGCCAGGGGTCGAAGTGGCAGGAGCAGTGTGGAAGGGGTCAGTGGGGGGCAGGAGGGAAAGGGGAAATCTGAAATACTTTCAACAATAAAGATAATTTTAACAAAAAAAGAAATAGAATAGCTGAATGGATAAGAAAACATGATCCATATATATGCTGTCTACAAGAGACCCACCTCAAAACAAAAGACTCACATAGGATAGAAGTAAAGGAATGGGAAAACTTTTTCCATGCAAATGGAAATGAAAAGAAAGCTGTGGTAGAAATACTTATATCTGACAAAATCGACTTCAAAACAAAGGCCATAACAAAAGACAAGATCACTACATAATACTAAAAGAATTGATCCAACATGAGGATATAACCCTGGTAAGCATATATTCACCCAATGTAGGAACACCAAAATATATTTTAAAAAACCTCTTGAAGGATTTTAAGGGAGAGGTTGACAGTAATGCAGTAATTGTAGGGGACTTTAACACCCCACCAGCATCATTGGATAGATCCTCCAGACAAAAAAAATCAACAAGGAAACAGTGACATTTAACAACGAATAATATCAGATGGATTTAATTGATATTTGCAGAACATTACACCCCAAAGCTGCAGAATATACATTCTTTTCAAGTGCACATGAGACATTCTCAAAGATACACCACATCTTAGGACACAAACTAAATCTCTACAAGTTCAAGAAGATTGAAATCATAATCAAGCATCTTCTTGGAGAACAATGGCATGAAACTAGAAATCAACTACAATAAAAAATCTCAAAAACATTCAAACACATGGAGGCTGAACAACGTGTTATTAAACAAAGACTGGGTTACTAAAGAGATTAAGGAAGAAATAAAAAATTTCCCGGAAACAAGTGAAAATGAGCACACAGCAACCAAAAATCTATGGGACACAGCAAAAGCATTCCTTAGACGTTCACAGCACTACAGGCCTACCTCAAGAAACAAGAAAAATATCAAATAAATAATATAACCCTACAACTAAAAGACCTAGAAAGTCAACAATAATAAAAGCCCAGAGGAAGTAGAAGAAAGAAAATAATAAAGATCAGAGTGGAAATAAATTACCTAGAGACTAAAAAACAATACAAAAGATTAATGAAACCAAGAGCTGCTTCTTTAAAAAGATAAAACTGGTGAACCTCTAGCCAGACTCATCAAGAAACAAGGAGAGATAACCCAAATAAATGAAATAAGAAATGAAAGAGGTGAAGTAACAACTGACATCATAGAAAAAGAAGAGCGCTGTAAAAGAAGAAAACAACTATATGCCAACAAATTGTACAACCTGGGTGAAATGAACAAATTACTAGAAACATACAATCTTTTGAAATGGAATTAGAAAGAATCAGAAAACCAGAATCAACCAGTAACAACTAATGAAATTGAAGCAGTAATCAAACAACTCCCAGAAAACAAAAGTCCTGGATCAGATGGCTTCACAGGTGAATTTTACCAAACATTCAAAGAACTAAAACCTATCATCCTCAAACTATTCCAGAAAATTCAAGAGGAAGGAATATTTCTAAGCTCTTTTTACAAGGCCAGCATTATCCTCATTCCAAAATCAGATAAAGACACAACAAAGAAAGAAAGTTGCATGCAATATCCCTGATGAACATGGACACTAAAATCCTCAACAAAATATTAGCAAATTATATCCAGCAATACATGAAAAAGGTTATATACCAGAACCAAGTGGGATTTATTCTGGGGCTGCAAGGCTGGCACAATATTTGCAAATCAATGTATGTGACACATCACATAATCAAAATGAAAGATAAAATTCATATGACCATATCAATAGATGCAGAAAAAGCATTGAACAAAATCTAGCACCCATTTATGATAAGAACTTTCAGCAAAGTGGGAGTAGAAGAGCCATACCTCAATATAATAAAAGTGATGGATGACAAACCTAGAGCCAACATCATACTCAATGGGCAAAAATAAAGTTTTTCCCTTAAGATTTGGAACAGGACAGAGATGCTTACTTTTGCCACTCTTATTCAACATAGTGCTGGAAGTCCTAACCACTGTGATCAGACAAGAAGGAAAAATAAAAGCCATCTAAATTGGAAAGGAGGAAGTAAAACTCATTATTCACAGATGACATATTGTACATAGAAAACCCTAAAGACTCCACACAAAAAATACTAGATTTAGGGCTACCTGTTCGGGACCCCTCTTGCTGCAGCGGGAGCTTTTGTCTCTCCTTCAATAAACTTTTGCTTTCATTTAAAAAAATACTAGATTTAATAAGTGAACTTGACAAAGTAACAGGATACAAAATTAACATCCACAAGTTGATGGCATTTTTATACACCAATAATGAACTCTCATAAAGAGAAACTAACAAAACAATCCCATTCACCATTGCAACAACAACAAAAAAGATACCCAGGAATAAACTTAACCAAGGAGGTAAAAGACCTTTACTCAGACAACTATAGAACACTGAAAAAAGAAATAGGAGATACAAATAAGTGGAAGCATTTACCATGTTTGTGGATTGGAAAAATTAACATCATTAAAATGTCCATACTACCCAAAGAAATCTGTAGATTCAGTGCAATCCCTATTAAAATGCCAATGGCATATTTCACAGATCTAGAACAAATACTCCAAAAATTTATGTGGAACAAAAAAAGACCCCAAATAGATAGCAATCTTGAGAAATGACAAAGTTGAAGGTATCACAACACCAGATGTCAAGCTACAAAGCCACGGTAATCAAAACAGCCTGATACTGGCACAAGAACAGGCATATAGGCCAATGGAACAGAAAAGAAAACCTAGAAATCGACCCACACCATTATGGTTAATTAATATTTGACAAAGGAGCCAAGAACATACAGTGGAGTAAAGACAGTCTCTTCAATAAATGGTGTTGGGAAAATTTGACAGGTACATGCAAAAAAAAGTGAAACTAGACCACCAATTTACACCATTGCACAAGAATAAATTCAAAATAAAAGACTTAAATGTAAGTCACAAAACCATAAAATCCCTAGAAGAAAGCATAGGCAGTAAAATCTCAGACACCTCACATAGCAGTATTTTTGCCAATAGATCCCATAGGACAAGAGAAAATAAACAACTGGGACTACATCAAACTAAAAATTTTCTGCACAGCAAAAGAAACCATCAACAAAATGAAAAAGCAATTCACTCTATGGGAGAACATATTCACAATGACACACCTGACAAAATATATAAAGAACTCATAGAACTGAACACCAGGAAGCAAACAATTCAATTAATTAATAGGCAAAGGACCTGAACAGACACTTCTCCAAAGAGGACCTACAGATGACCAAGAAACATATGAAAAAACATTCAAGGTAACTAGTCAGAGATGGATCAGAGAGATGCAAAATAAAACTACAATGTGGTATTCACCTCACATCTGCCAGAATGGCTACCATCAATAAATCAACAAATAACAAGTGCTGGCAAGGATGTTGAGAAAAGGGAACTCTAGTACACTCCTGGTGGGATGCACACTGGTGCAGTCACTGTGGAAAACATTCTGGAGGTTTCTCAAAAAATTAGAAACAAAACTGCCTTATCACCCAGCAATTTCACTTCTGGGTATATATCCAAAGAGACCCAAGACACTAATTCAAAAGAATATGTACATCCCTATGTTCAATGAAGCATTATTTATAATAGCCAAGATGTGGAAGCAACCAAGTGCTCATCAGTAGGTGAGTAGATAAAAAAGTGATGGTACATATATATACATGGAATATTACTCAGCCATAAAAAGTGAATAAAATCTATTTCTGAGAACATAGATGGACCTAAAGGATATTATGCTAAGTGAAATAAGTCAGTAAGAGAAAGATAAATACTATATGATTTCATTTATATGTGGAATCTAAAGAACAATATAAATGACACCAAAAAAAACACACACACACACAACAGAAGCAAACTTATAGATACTGAGAACAGATTGGTGGTTGCCAGAGGGGAAGGCAGTTGGGGAAATTGGTGAAAAAGGTGAATGGATAAAGTAGTGATTGGTAGTAACAAAATCATCATAGAGATGTAATGTACAGCATAGGGAATATAGTTAATAATGTTGTAATAACTATGGTGCCCAGTGGGTACAGGAAATATGAGGGGACCACTTTATAAAGTATATGATTGTCTAAACACTATACACCTGAAACTAATATAAAATAACATTGAATGTAAACTGCAATTTAAAAATTAAATTTTTTCTTTTAGAGAAACAACTGAATTCAATCAAACTAGTTTTCTTTCTTTTTAAAAAATATATATTGATTCAGAGAGAGGAAGGGAGAGGGAGAAAGTTGAAACATCAATGATGAGAGAGTCAGCATTGATTGGCTGCCTGCTGCACACCCCCGACTGGGGAATGGAGCCCACAACCCAGGCATGTGTCCTGACTGGATATCAAACTGTGATTTCCTGGATCTTACATTAATGCTCAACCTCTGAGCCATGCCCGACCAGGCTAAAACTTAAACATTTTTAAATTTAAAAAATATATATGTATGGTTACCTCATAGCTCTGTCAAGTTAACACATAATATGCTAAGCCATCATACATAGTCATACATGTGCCCCGTTTTCTGATCCAACACAAGAATGAGACAGGGAAATAATATGTGCAAGTAGGCAGAATTTGATTCAGTTTGGCTCAGAACTATGCAAAAATGGAAGTAGCTAATTTTGAGTAGTGAGTCTTCTATCATAGGAAGTGTCCAAGCATAGGGTACCAGAAAGCGCAAATGCTCTCCCTTGTAGGGAAATGGCAAAGAAGAGTCATTCATTGGATGTAAAGATGAATTAGTTAACATCTAAGTTCCCTTCCAAATCTGATTCCATTATCCCTGCACATTCTAGTCAAAAGCATATGGAATTTTCACCAGAAAAGACCCAGTACAAGGCCATGAAGCAAGTTTCAATACATTTAAAAGAATTGAAATCACACAGAAGTGACATCAGAGGAATGGCAGCATGAGAGATCCTCTTGGCCTTTCCCCCTGAAATTTCAACAAATTAACCAACTATAATTCAACAAAGAATTCCCTACTCAATATAAAGGCATGTATGAGAGACCCCCGCATTGAAACATCTAAAGGTGGGCAACCAGGAATAAGCGGGGAGGTGAGAAGAGAGGAAAACTCAGACAGCAGCCATAGATACAGCCCTGCAGCCTGGAGTTTGAACCTTGGCCTGGATTGGGAAGGAAGCTGGTGGTAGCTGGCACTTCCTTTGGCCAGAAGAAACAGAGAGCTGCAAGAGCAGCCCAGCAGAGTGAATAGAGCAAATAGTAACTGAGCCAGCAGATGCCTTACAGAGCATGGAGTTCTGCTGTGTGGCTGTCCACCATCAGGTGGTGGTGTTTCAGACAAAGAAATGGAACCACAAAGCACTGCTGTCCCTTGGACTCCAAAACGTGCCTCCCATTGCCCTCAGTGTCAGGTGGAAGAGCACGTTATCAGTAAACCAAGAGCTACTGCAACAGAACCATTGTTTCCCTCTGTGACTGATCCCCTGGTGGGGTGCTTGGGGCAGGACCCCATGGAGGTCCAGGGTCACCATACCCCCCAAACAAACCCCACCCCCAAGCAGCATGGCTGTATTGTCTTACAGAAGCTCCATGGAGGTCAAGTCTGGGAGATCACAGAGGTAAAAAAAATATTCTGATTCAGCGCCATCTACTGGAAAATAGTAGAAAGACATCTTCAGAGAAAGCTGCTATAAAACACCTTTAATATAGGCATATATACACGCCTAGACAAAGGAGAGCAGCAAATACCATGAATAACCATGGTAACAAGGATGATCAGAAAGAAAATTAAAAATCCCCAGAAAGCAAGCTGGAATACATAGAAATATGTGATATAAATGACAGTGATTTCAAGATCGCAGTTCTGAAAATACTCAACAAGATGTGAGAAAATACAGACTGGCAACTCAGTGCACTCAGAAAACAAATCAATGAACAAAACGAATACATTACCAAAGAGACTGAAACTTTAAAAAAGAACCAATCAGAAATCCTGGAAATGAAGCAATCAGTTGAGATTAGAGTGAACTACTGAGCATAAAAAACAGACCCAACCAAATGGAGGAAAGAAATAGTGATATCAGAGACAGGAATCTAGAAATGGTGCAGAGAGAAGAAGAGAGAGACCCGAGCATAAAGAAAAATGAAAGAGCTCTACGAGAACTATCTGACTCCATCAGAAAAGGCAATATTAGAATAATAGGCATTCCAGAAGAAGAAGAGGAGGAGGGAACCGAGAATCTATTCAAACAAATAGTAGATGAGAACTTCCCAAACTTATAGAAATAACTAGATTCTCAAATTCAAGAAGCAAACAGAACACCTAGTTACTTCAATCCAAAGAGGCCCTCTCTAAGGCACCATTGTATTAAAACTGTCAAAAATCAATGACTATGAAAAAATTCTCAAAGCAACCATGGAAAAGAAGGTAGTGACCTGCAAAGGAAAACCCATAAGAATATCATCCGACTTCTCAATAGAAACTCTATAAGCCAGAAGAGTGTGGAACCAAATATTCAAATGTCTGAAAGAGAGATATTACCAGCCACAAATAATATATCCAGCAAAATTATCTGTTAAATATGAAGAAATAAAGACATTCCCAGACTTACAGAAGCTGAGGGATTTTGTCACCAGAAAACCTCCATTGCAGGAAATACTCAAGGGAGTTATTGTACCTGAAACAAAGAGCACAAGGTCACAACACTATGAGTAAGATCACCAAAAAACTTACAGGAATAATTTGTGACAACAAAAACATGGGGGGGGGGGGATTAAAAACCTGAACTGGCAGAGGATAAGATAAGATGTACTCAAAAAAACCCCAAAAAACTACTGTATGTATATGCAACTTTATTTTTTATAAACCTAATGGTAACCATACACAGAAATCCCCAAACCAGGATACATAGCTTAAAAAAAGAGGAAACAGAAAAAAGTATGAAATACCACCAAACAAAAACAACAGACAGAAACACAAAGGAAAAGAACCAATGGAGGCACAGCGCCACCAGAAAACAAAAGATAAAATGGCTATAGGAAATCTTCATGCATCATTACCCTAAATGTAAATGGTCTGAGTTCACCGATAAAGAGGCACAGAGTAGCAAAGTAGATCAAAAACACAAAACCCAACCATATTCTGCCTACAAGAAACACATCTAAGCTGCAAAGACAAAGGTAGATTCAAAGTAAAAGGGTGGAAAATGATTTTCCAAGCAAATAACATCCACAGAAAAGCTGGTGTAACCATACTTATATCTGACAAAATAGATTTCAAGATAACAAGAGACAAAGATGGACACTTTATAGTAATAAAGGGGGCACTATATCAAGAAAACATAACACTTAATATATATGCACCCAACCAGGGAGCACCAAAATATATAAAGCAACTACTCACAGAACTAAAGGGAGAAACAGATCAACCATACTTGGGAACCTTAATATTCCATTGACAGCTCTAGATAGATCAACCATCTGCCTTAAATGAAACACTAGACTAAATGGACATAGTTGACGTTTACAGAGCCTTTCATCCCAGAGCATCAGATTATACATTCTTCTCCAGGGCACATGAAACATTCTCAAGAATAGACCACATGTTGGGTCACAGAACTAGCATCAACAAATTCAAGGAGATGAAATTATACCAAGCGTATTCTCTGACCATGATGCCTTGAAATTAGAAATCAACTGCAAAAAGGAAGTCAAGAAACCCACAAGTACATGGAGGTTAAACAACATGCAACCAAAAAATGACTGGGTCAAAGAATAAATTAAAAGATGAGATCAAAAGACATATAGAGATAAATGAGAATACAACATACCAAAACTCCTGGGATGCAGCAAAAGCAGTAATAAGAGGAAAGTTTATATCATTGCAGGCCTATCTCAAGAAACAAGAGAAATCCCAAGTAGACAACCTAACATCACATCTTAAAGAACTAGAAAAAGAACAAAAGCAACCCAAAGTCAACAGAAGAAAGGAAATCATAAAAATTAGAGCAGAATTGAATGTAATAGAGAACAAAAAGACTATGCAAAACATTAATAAAACAAAGAGCTCCTGCTTTGAAAAGATTAATAAAATTGACAAACCCCTGGCCAGGCTCACTAATGAAACAAAATGTTGGTTCTTTGAGAGCCATAAAATCAATAATCCTCTAGCTACTAGAGGGAGAGGAGGGCTGGGGGGGGGGGGGGGGACGACATAAATTACCTGTACCAGGAATGAAAATGGTGGTATTGCTATAGGTCCTATGGTCATTAAAAGGATAACAGTAAATATTATTAACAACTTTATGTCAAAAATTTGACAACTTGACTATAATAGACAAATTTCCTGAAACTGACACACAACAAAATAGGATATATGAAGAGCTATTTAATTATGGTGGTTACATGAGTATAGACATTTAAGACACTGAATTCTACACTTAAAATAAGCAGATTTCATTGTATATAAACTTTACCTCAATAAAACTGATTTAAAGGAAGAAGTAGCTGGCAACTAGAAATGAAAGTGGAGAGTTCTAATTTAATTAACTGTGTTTTTTTTTTAATGAGAGGGATGACATGTTTATATGGTAATGGAAATGATCTGATAGACGGGAGAAGGTTGATGATACATATGAGAGAGAGAATTGACGGATGCCGTTGAGCAGGTAGAATGACCAGGGTTGTTCTTGAAGAAGAGCCTCTAATGGGAGAAGATGAAGAGCCTATGCTTACAGATTTGGTAGCTTGTACATATGGCAGGGCAAGTGGAATTTCTCTTCTGTTTGTTTCTATTTGCTCAGTGAAATAGAAGGAAAGGATGGCAGAGAAGTGTTGGAAGATGGGGAAAGGAAGTGGTCAACTGTCACCAGGTAAGCTTGAGAGTTAACAGACTAGGTGAAGGTTGTCTAACTGCTGGGCAGCACTGAGCAAGCTCTTGAGATTAGTAGATGTAAAGTTAGACCAGTGCTATGAACTGAAGATTTGGGTTTTCCCCAGATTCATACATTAAATCACCAATGTGATGATACTTGGAGGAGGTGGCTTTGGGACATGAGTAGGTCGTAAGAATAAAGCCATCGTGAGTGGTACTAATGTTACAGGATAGCAAGAAGTTAGGAAAATTCCAGGGCAGGAGGAATAGGGAAACTGAGACAAGAAAATTAAACAAGGTCAAGCAGTTGGGACAGTTTGCAGCTGGCTTGTAAATAACAAGCCATTATCTTCCCCAAACCAAGGGCACTTGAGAGCAAATGGTTAAAAGCCTTCCTAACAAGAGAATACAGGAAAGGAGGGGGTAAGGGAAAAGGAGAAAAGGGCAATTTTATTTCACTCCCTAAACAGAAAAGCCAGCAGTCTCGGGGCTTGGCAAGATAAAATTACCAGGTGCTTCTCACAAATTCTGTGAAAGCCACAAGGTAAAGGGGGATCTTGAAAATTAATCCATACCAAGATATTCAGCAGAGGATTTTTTAAATCTATAGACCAAAAAATATATATAAGGCGGAAACCCCACACCACCCCACTCGCTCCTCGGATTAGCCAAGAGATCCCATCTACGCTTTATGCAGAATGATAGATTTGCTTGCCCTGCTCTTTTAATGAATTTACATGTTTTACTTTCTTAATAAATTACTTAATAAATTTGCTTTAACACAATGCAATTATCTGGAGTCATTCGTTTGAATTCATTCATACCAGAAGACAAGCCCTCTCCCTCGGACTCAGGGAGCTATCCAATAACACCTTTCCTGGTGTTTTAGGTGCCTGTAACATTAGTACTCTCATAAAAGAGACCCCATAGCTCTCAGGCCCTTCTGCCATGTGAGGAAACACCAAAAGATGGCTGTCTGTGAACCAAGCAGCAGGTCCTCACCAGAACCCAATCAGACTGGCTCCCTGATCTGGGACTTCCAGCCTCCAGAACTGAGAGATGAGTTTCTGTTTTTTATAAGTCATTTAGTCTATGGTGTTCAGTTATGGCACCTCAAAAGGGCTAAGACAACCAGTCAGCATAGTTTGTATTTTCCTCCAGTCTTGTTTGGCTACCCAGATTCAAGTTCAGGGCAGGTGAAGAGCTGGATTTGACCAGGCTTGTGGTTTTGGCAAGCAGAGCAAGAGAGAGAGAGAGGATTGTATGAGGGTTTGTGCTAGAGAGGATGTGGAGGAAGGCCCAATGCATTTTGCTGTGTGGGGAGGGAAGTAAATGCATGATGGGTGAAGAACAGTGAAGAGGCCATAGATGAAGGCACTGCAGACCCAGGCAAGGGTGAAGTGCTGTGGTGTAGGGTAGTGGGTGGAGTGAACTGGAAAGTAGGAGCTTGACCTTGAGATCGGGGTAGATTTGCTCTTATGGGCCATGGAAAGACTTAGGGCGTGAGAATGGGAGTGAGTAGTTAAGGCAGCAGGGAGCATGACAAGGTAATGGCAGGGTCCTCTGTGTGGATTTTGAAATCACCAAGAATTTAAAAAGCAGAAGGGTTGAAGAAAATGAGTGACAATGAACCAGGAACTGAAATGGAGCCTAGGATCAGTTGATGACAACAGGAAAAGGGCTCGTGGACACACTTGTCTGATAACATAGGAGTCAGAGCTGGGGGTGGAGGAATGGTTCCTGGGAAGCACCAGGGCAGGGATGTAGGAGTGAAAAGACTCAGAGTCTCCCAAGAGGCTGCACAACAAGTAGCTGGACACTTCAAAAATGGCAATGTCTGGAGAGCCAAGGTTGGGAAAAGAACGGAACGTCTTAGCAGCACTCCCAGCCTCCTCTATTCTCTCTGAACCTTGCTCTCACAGCCTGCCCTCCCTGCCACCTGCTGTCCCCCCAGAACATCTTCTACCAGGGCCACCTTGGCAAGTTTCCACTTGAACAAATGCATCAAGCAGGTGTATATGTCCCTGCCTCAGGATGATAAAGTCCAAACTATGTATATCTGGATTGATGGTACTGGAGAAGGACTCTGATGCAAGACCCAGACCCTGGACAGTGAGCCCAAGTGTATAGAAGAGTTGCCTGAGTGGAATTTGATGGTTCTAGTACTTTACAGTCTGAAGGCTCCAACAGCAACATGGATCTTGTCCCAGCTGCCATATTTCGGGACCCTTTCTGCAAGGACTTCAACAAGCTGGTGTTCCATGAAGTCTTAAAGTACAACCACCAACCTGCAGAGACCAATTTAAGACACCTGTAAAGGAATAATGGACATAGTGAACAATAAATATCCCTGGCTTGGAATGGAGCAGGAATATACTCTCATGGGCACAGATGGGCATCCTTTTGATTGGCCTTCCAGTGACTTCCCTGGGCTCCAAAGTTCATACTACTATGGCATGGGAGCAGACAGAGCCTATGGCTGGGTATTGTGGAGGCTCACTACTGGGCTTATTTGTAGGCAGCATCAAGATCACAGGGACAAATGCAGAGGTCATGCCCGCCCAGTTGGAATTCCAGATAGGACCCTGTGAAAGAATCAACATGGGAGATCATCTCTGGGTGGCCCCTTTCATCTTGCACTGACTGTGTGAAGAGTTTGGAGTGATAGCAACCTTTGATCCAAGCCCATTCGTAGGAACTGGAATGGTGCCGGCTGCCACACCAACTGCAGCACCAAGGCCATGCTAGAGGAGAACAGTCTGAAGTACATTGAGGAGTCCATCAAGAGGCTGAGCAAGCGGCACCAGGACCACATCTGGGCCTACAATCCCAGGGGAGCCGGGACAATGCACAGTGCCTAACTGGATTCAATGAAACTTCCAACATCAACAATTTTTCTGCCGGCATGGCCAAAGGTAGCACTAGCACCCACGTTACCCAGGATTGTTGGCCAGGAGGAGAAAACTGGCTCCCATCTGCCAGCTGTGGTGACCCCTTCACAGTGACAGAAGCCTTCATCCACATATGTCTTCTCAATGAAACTGGCGATGACCCCTTCCAGTACAAAAACTAAGTGGACTAGACTTGCAGCCATCAAACCCCTTCCAATTAATTCATCCTGTTCCCACTTTCGCCCCTCTCTCAATTGTCATAACAGCTTTAACTCAAACGGTGAAATATCGAGGTCTTCTTTATTCCTCCTGCCCAGTTAATATCTCCTGCTTTCTTTGGCCAGGTTAGAGGGGTCAAGTTCATAATCCCTTCAGTCACACACACCCCTTTTCCCCCCCATCACTGAAGATTTCTAGTGTGTTAGTGGGAGGGGAGATGGGGAAACACCACCACTGCTTCACTTAATCAGATATTTGTCCAATAGACATAGCTATCCAGACAGTGAGCATAGTATTTGTGAGGGGAGGGAAAGGACCTTTTCTTCTTCAAGGTAGCTGAAGGGGGTGGGGGTGCTGGGCTCACTTTGTGATTGGGTTAGATATTTCCTCTTGGTGGGAAGTTACATTTCTTAAAAGGTTATAACCAGTTTTCTAATTAAAGTGAGAATTAGGAAAGTGTGAGAATCAGGCAGGAAAATGCTCTCTTACCCTGGTGTGCTTCCCTAGCCTGGGACTAAATGACCTCAACTGAAGAAACACTCAGCATAAAGGGATGGTATGGACAGCCCTACCTTAAAAGAAAAAGTTCTCATTGCTTGGTCCTCCATTTATAACACAAATCAGAGTAGTATTTTTATATTTAAATGCAAAAAAAAAAAATTATATATGGGTGTGCAGATATGTGTGCTTTTTCTAAAGGAGAAAAACAATTCTGGTCACCGGGAGCCAAATTTGAGGCGAACAGTCTGGTTAGAAATAAGGTTCTCCTAAAAAGGAACCCTGGTACACTGCTGGTGGGAATGCAGACTGCTACAGCCACTATGGAAAACAGTGTGGAGTGTCCTCAAAAAATTAGGAATGGAACTGCCATTTGACCCAGTGATCCCACTTCTAGGAATATATCCTAAGAAGCCTGAAACACCAATCAGAAAGAACATATGCACCCCTATGTTCATAGCAGCACAATTTACAATAGCTAAGATCTGGAAACAGTCCAAGTGCCCATCAGTAGATGAGTGGATAAAAAAACTGGTACATTTACACAATGGAATACTATGCAGCTGTTAAAAAAAAAAAAGGATCGCTTACCCTTTGAGACAGCATGGAGGGACCTGGAGAGTATTATACTAAGTGAAGTAGGCCAGTCAGAGAAAGACAAATATCACATGATCTCACTTTTATGTGGAATCTAATGAACAAAATAAACAGATGAACAAAATAGACCCAGAGACATTGAAGCATGCAACAGACTGATGTACAGCAGAGGGAAAGGGGCCTGGGGGTGGGGAGAAATTAACCAAAGAACTTATATGCATAACCCATAAACTCAGACAATAGAGTGGTGAAAGCCTGGGGAGGAAGTGGGAGGAGGGTAGAGGGGGTCAATGTGTGCGGGGGCAGGGGGGGGGCAGGAGACATCCGTAAAACTTTCAACAATAAAGATAAATTTAAAAAAGAAAGAAAGAAGCCTCTCCTTTTGAGTGGGGAGTGAAGGTGGTGGTGTTGAAAAGTCACATGTTAGGGACTGTTAAACCCTCACTGCCATTTAAGGGTTTCTTTGTGCCCTGCCTGCCCTTCTGGAGGGGGTAAACACCACTCAACTAACAGGAGGAAGCACATTATAGCAACAGCAGTCACCTGAGCCCCATGGCTTTGGTTTAAAGACACATATATGAACTGGGGTTTAGAAATATGAGTTGGCTGGTCATCTTGAGCATGTATGTTACTAATAAGGGGGTATTGGGTTACTTTCTGGGATACTAACATGTAACTAAAGCAGGAGTTTTAATATATTTTTGAATTTTTTTAAAGCAAAACAAGTTTAGATTTTAATCATATGTGTAGGGATTTGAAGTCTTTGTTTTACAGAATTGTTTCCTTCAACTGACTCCTTCCCATCTCTGCTTTTAGAGAAGGGCACAAGACTGGGATACACTTGTAATTTTGTATCCTGGTGTGTGTTCTGAATGTGAAATATTCCTTTCACTCATTAAGATTTCTGAGGAGTTATTTTTTTCTTTTATAATAAAAGAAAACAGCTCCCCCCCCCCCAAAAAAAATAGCAATGTCTGGAAAGACAAAAACATCTGGATTCGATGCCCTAGGTGAAAGCAGACTGAACTGACATGGCAATTAAATGAAGTGCTTGCTACTTGATTGGATCCTAGATTGGGGGGAAAGGGACAGCTTAAAGGGCATTATTGGAACAGTTGTAGAAATTTCAATGCTGGCTGTATTTTAGATAATATATTTTGAATGGGTGCTAAATTTCCTGAATATAAAGTAAATTTCCTGAATATTTCTTAAGACTTATATGCTGTAGAATTTAGGGATAAAGAGACAGGAGTGGGATTTCAAAGGATTCAGCTCTCACACACCCCCATCTCTATCTCTATATTACTTGTATCTGTGTCTCTACATATAGAGGAAACAAATGTGACAAAATGTTAACAAATGACAAATATATAGATAAAGGAAGGATATGAGATTTCATTCAACTATTTTTGCAACTTGTCTTAGGCTTGGAAATTTTTAATTACAAAATTGGGGAATTTTTTTTTTAATTACTACACCCCACTCCTTGATCCTTGGCTCAAGATGGTATATAAGCCTTAACTACCCAACTATCCTCTGGTCTCATATTCTTATGGAACTCCTGTACATACATACATACATAATTAAATTTAGTTATTTTCTACTGTTAATTTGCCTTATGTCATTAAAGTCATTCGGACATCCAGGAGAACTAAGAGGAGAAAGGGGAAATTTTCCCCTCCCCCGCAGTACCATTGGTGTAGTTTTGAATATGCCCAATTATATGAATCCAAAAAGTTGATTTCACTTTAATAAAGAAGTAAGTGGTAGATTTTGTTAGAAATACACCTATTGTTAACTGACTTCTAAAAAATACAGCATTGGCAAAAGTAGGTTCACAGTTGCATTGTGACATTCTATTAAGGTAGTAAAGTTATTGTAATAATCATAACCTGCATGTCTTTTTCCGTATGAACAACTATAAACCTACTTTTGCCCATTCCTGAATGTATTTAATGAACAAACTGATATGATATGCAGTGCTTACTGCTTGCCAACCAGATACCTTTCTAAGCATTCTTCTCATAGCAATTCTATGAGGCCAGAACAGATATTGTGTACAAAAATGTCTCAGACTTTCATGACATCGCTCTATATGTCCTTGAGTTGACTGTATAAAACAAATAAAAAGTCAAAAAATTAATTCCCATGGAAATTCTTCTTTTTCTCTCCTGATTATACTGAATAATTAGGAGTGACAGGTATTTATTTCCTCCAAAGCATTATGATGTAACACTCTCACTTTCTTTTCTGTCCCTTATGCTGAGGGAGTAAATAATAGTTTTTCCACATCTCCAGTGGGAATTCTAAAGTAGCCACTCTAACTGATGATTGGATAATTCCTTGGTATTTCTTATACCATTCTGTCTAGTCCTGTAAAAATCAAGATGGCAATTGTAAATACTTCACCATGGAACTCTTTTCTTCAGACTAGAATTCTTCTAGTCAGAAACAAAAGTGGCTAGAGATCAAGAAAACGTGATTTTGAGAAAAGGGTTGGGAAGAGGAGCAAAAAAGGTGAAAGGAACTAAGGAATACAAATTGTAAAGTACAGCCCAGGGAATATAGTCAATAATATTGTAACAATTATGTATGGTGCCAAGTGGGTACTGAACTTATTGGGGTGATCACTTCATAAATTATGTAAATGTCTAACCACTATGTTGTATACCTCAAACTGATACAATATTGTATGCCAACTATAATTTTAAAATAAAATATAAAAATAAAAGATTGAGTTAAAAATGTAAATAAAAACAAAATAAATGTTAAAAATCTAAAAATTAAAATAAATGGGATCAATGGGGGGGAAGGGGACATCTGTAATACTTTCAACAGTAAAGATAAATTTAAAAATAAAGAAATAATAAAAATAAAGAAAATAAGAGACTGATTTTACTCTTTTTTCTCCTTTGCCTAAAAGTCTACAGGAAAGGCCAAGGATTTTTAAATTTTCTTTGTTTACATTTGGCTTATAGGCAAACTATTTCAACTTTTATTTGATTTTTATATAGGTATAGATTTATGTATAAATTACAGAATTATAAACCTAAAAGAAAATTACCAAGATCTTCTCACCTCCAGGTAGAGAAATGGACTGTCCATATCAAAAAAATGGTTTTCTGTCCCTGTCTTTCTGTTATTTTCTTTAGCATCTTGAAAGATATTGTAGATTAATCTAAATTATTATGTTAAAAGCCTTGTTTCACTTGAATATTTATTAAAGAAAAATATCAGTACATTTTGTTGGTATTATTGCTTGGTCTTCTGTTTTGTTTCTTCTGTGTGATTAATATATATTTTTTACTTTATTTTTATTGTTGACACTATTACAGATGTCCCCATTTTCCCCCTCTTTGCCCACCTCCATCCAGTCCCTGCCCCTCTCCTTTCCTCTGGTCATCACCACACTACTGTCTGTGTCTATGGGTTATGCATATATGTTCTTTGGCTAATCCTTTCACTTTCTTTCATCCAACCCCCTTCCCTCCTCCCCTCTGACAGCTGTCAGTCTGTTCCATGTACCCATGCCTCTGGACCTATTTTGTTCATCAATTTATTTTGTTAATTAGATTCCACATAGAAGTGAGATTATATAGTATTTGTCTTCCTCTGACTTGCTTATTTCACTTAGCATAATAATCTGCAGGTCCATCCATGCTGTCACAAAAGATAAGATTTCCTTCTTTTTTACAGCTGGATAGTATTCCATTATGTAAATGTATTTTTCTAGATTAAAGAAAAGTCTAAATTAAGAGACATTTGTTTCTAAATCTAATTGTATGTCAGTTGCCTTGATATCATTGTAAGTAGATAGTTATTAATAAGATGAAAGGAGCAAAGGGGGAAGTCAGACATTATAGGCATGTCATTGGGCGGCTTCACCAGGAAACTGCAGTTTCACACTTCTCAGGGAGGTAGATACATGCCCAGTAAAGGTGAAGGTGCAGGGAAGGTGCTTACTGTCAGTCACACCTGGGAACAGAAGTCATTGGCCAGAATGGACTTGGCCACCGAAAGCACTTGGAAATTTGGGAATACATAATCCTGTAAACAAAGACATTTGCTCTTTTGGGACTGTTTTGCTCCAGGTGCGCTCTCCTGCTTCCTTGCATTTGCCCATATGGCCCATGACCATGCAGACACCACACACAATGGATTAATGGACTGCAGTAGAAAACACAAGCTAAACTAGCCTGATGCTGGACTGGGCTCGGCTCTAACATGGAAAGGAAACTCTGGACACTGGTTCTGATTTTAGCTCTACTGAAACTCCAGCTACACTTCTATGACTGGATTAAGGGAAATGTAACTTTGGAACCCCAGGGCTGTAATTCCATGGAAATAAAGCATTCTACCATATCTTATCCTTGAGTGGGAGCTTCCAGAAATAATTATTCTAGTGGTATCCCAAGAAACCCACTCTCACAACCAACCAGGGGAGATAAGCCCCTCTCTTCTCCTGTAACAACCTAATAAAATTTCACCAAACAGGCCACTATAACTTAGAAACAGAAGAAATGACAAACAATTTTAAACATTTAATCTCAACCTTGTATTCTTCAATTGGAAAATAAGTTTCTTTACAAGGTGACTTTAAAAGAATCACTGTCTTGGCATTATTAATAATCACTATTTTCTAGTCAAGTCTTTAAAAGACTTTTCTCATTCATAAATAGCAAACATTTAGGAATATGAAATATTTCAGACAGAGAGACAGTAAAATAAAACACCCATGTATCCATGAACCACTTAAGCAAACACAAACATCAAGTGGTAGATTCCTTTGCTATTCTGTGTATAGCATTAGTAGGTCCGGCACATCTTACTTCTAGAGTTATTCATCGTTGTGACCTTTGAGTGCTGACATCCCAAACTACTTGCTCTTCACTAATTACAAACTGGAGGCAGGCTTATGACCATTACTTAGCAAGTATGATTCTCCTGCTACCTGCCTTTTAAATCTTGCTCTGTTGGATGATAGTCAACATGTGGATTAAAAAAGAGTCCCAATTATCTTCAATATTATTAATATTTCATGTAATCACGGTGCGTTTCCACCTTTTTAAAAATTAGCTGCCCATTATTTGGTCTATTCTCTTAACTTCTGAAGTTCAAATGAAACATGATGGCCCACAAATACACACGGTGATGGAAAAAGGAGGGCTTTTTTTGGATAATCTTCCGGGCCTGACTTAACAGCAAAATGCAAATCAGACTCTACATTATTAAAATTTTCACTAAATGTCCTGGGAAAGCCTGATGAATTTAAAATGTACACATGCCCAGCTGTGCATCACAGTCATACCATCTTGTTGACTCTAGTGCACCAGACCTGAGTTAAAAACCACACCTCTGCTCCTCACCAACTGTGAAAGGGGTTGTGAGTTATTGACCCCCTCCCTAAGCCTGTTTCCTCCACCTAAATTGGAGATAGTAATTCTATCACCTGCCCCTTAACAGTTCTATTGATTAAATGAAACAATCCAAGGAAAGTGCTTAGTTCAGGGCTTGACACAAAGAAAGCATTCCTTATGTTACCATGGTCATCATTAACATCAGTGTTTTGAGACAGCAGGAAAATAAATCTCAGGAAACAGGTCAGAGAACTGGGATGGCAATTTAGAGAAATGTTGGACAGGCCTGGGAAGCTGCTGAAGGCTGGCCACTTGAAGCTAAAACTTGGGTTGATGAGGACTATGATTTTCCTCTCCATTTGAATTTTAACTAGAAATAGAAGATACTGATACAGCATCAAAGGAGCTGAAGGAAGAGGGTACGAGGATCTGAAATGCTTTGTATTTCCTTCACTGTGGATGCTTCTGCTTTCTGCTAACACTGCACAATATCCAGAAGGGAGGTTTTCAACCTTCACATGAACATCACCCAGGACTTCAATTCAGTAGAAGATGGGAGATGGGGGAGGGGAGAGAGGGCATGCAGAAATCTGCTTGTTAAAATGAGTATCCAAAAAGGGACATCTGTAATATTTTAAACAAAAATTAAAAAAATAATTTTTTAAACAATAAAAATATAAAATAAAGAGTATAAAATAATAAAATAAAATAAATGAGTTTCATGCTCACTGGCTTATCCACATTTTGGGAAACACTGATTTGGAATGTACTGGACGTCAATCCTGTAGCTGAATCTTCTTTATCCCCAATTAGTAAGGCTGTTATCACACTTTTTCTTTAGTAGACCTTTGATAACCAAAAATTTTAAACCTGAAACTTATTAAACCACAAAATCTCAACAGTGGCAGAGAATGCCCAGGTCTCCTGGTTTAACATCCACATAATGATTGACCCCCACCCATGGCTGTATCCCCACTTCACATTCACCCACTGCTTGAACGTCACCAATAACAAGGATCTCACTCTTTCCCACGGATATCCATTCTTTCTTTAGGCAGCTCTACCTGTTCAAATATTCTTTCTGGTATTGAATAGAAACCTGTCTACCTTTGATTTCCAGTTGTTGGTCCTACACCTAATTCACAGGACTACAGAGCAAGTCACAAGCCTAAGCCTTCCCCACACTAGCCATTAGAATATTTGAAGATAGTTGCTATGACCCTGTGTGCTGTCTTCTTCATTATCCACATTCAAGAACAAAGGAAAACTAAAAAGAAAAGTTGCAATCAAAACCTTTATCAAACACCCAGATATACCAGTCAACTTGGAAGGTATAGGTTATGCTCCTATGCTATTTGTCCAAATCACTAAGGCCAGAGATGATTTGTTTTGTTTTTGAATACATTGACGGCACCACAGTACGACAATAATAACAAGTCAATCTGTTAATTATCCCAAAAAATTCCCCCAAAATACTGGTAAAAAATTAGACTTTAATGGGAATGAATCAATAGTTTGATTTTAACACAAATTCCACAATCTTTACTATGAAGTTGTAACTGTGGAGCCAAGACAAGAAGATAAAGAATTCAGTGATGGGAAATGGCTCACATAGATCCATACTCAAAGGGAAATGGAGTCTCAAGATTCATTCATGTAGTCAAGAGATTAACTTCACTCAGCATTTACCCATCAACAGTACAAGAGCCTATGTGAGACACAGACACTCATAAAAAAGACTAAAAATGGTCCCATTCTTAATGAATGTCCAATACAGCCAGGGAGCTAATAGTCAATTCTTACACTAAGAGCTGGTCCTTGTAACTACACAAAGAGCTATAAAAAGAACTATAAACCAAAAAAAGCTGTATTTGAAATGGCAGATATCTCTTAGTAGACAGCAGCACCTTTTAGACCAGTTACTACACTGCCACTGAAACTTGGTTATGTGTGAAATTATATCCTGAAATGTTCTACCTACTTGATATTGTTAAACTCATCATTTGCACTTATCTACTCCAGACCTGATCACACAGCATTTTAGCAGTGGATTTTATCTGTTTCTATGTAACACTAGAGCACCTTGAAGGAAGGATTCCGTCTTGTTAACCCTGTATCTCCAATCGTTTAGCATAGTATTGGCACATGGGAATAAGTATGTGCTGAATTCATGAATGAAAATATTCTACCTTTAAGGAAAAACAAATTACATTCCATGTTAGTTTTAGAGGAAAAAGTGAGACTGTATTTAAACAAAGATACATTAAAGTAGATCATTCATTTGCCTACAAATTTCTAATTATCAGAATACTTTTGAAATACATGTACTGTAAACCCTTGATTTAACAAACCTCAGATTCAACAGAAAAAAATTTCAGTCTATATGTCATATGTGAAGATTAACACCCTGTTAATTTTAAAATGCTTTTAAACAAGATTTGCTTATAATTAAATTAACAGGTTACTTCTGTTATTAATTTCCTGTTATTTTTAACAAATTTTAGTGAATAGGTTCATATGTTGGAAAAAACACTGTAGTAATTTCTCTGACATAAATAAATATTACATATCTACAACTATAGTCTAAACTATGTTTGGGAATGATTAGCACGTGATCACACGGCATCTCGGGTAGTAACTGGTTCTGTTGTCATATGGTGTGATTTTGTGCAGCAGTTTTAACACTTGCTGGCCGATATTCCAACTTGCACTAAGCCACACCCCAGCCTTGTGCATTTGTTTAATCAGGGTGACTGGTGAATGCACCCACAGTACTAAAAACAAAACAAACCCTGCTGATGGTAGAAACTATACCCATAAGGGGGCACCATTGAGCTACGCTTCTCCAATCACCTATAAAGAGTAGTAATATCTAACAAGGGTTTACTATGTGCCAAGCACTGTTCTAAATGCTTTGAGCGTACACCGTGAAAGCAGTATGGAGCTACGTCAAAAAATTAAAAATGGAACTGCCTTATGAACCAGAGATTCCACTTCTGGGTATTTATCCAAAGAAACCTGAAACACTAATTTGAAAGAACTTATGCACCCCTGCGTTCATTGCAGCATTATTTACAATAGCCAAGATTTGGAAGCAGCCCAAGTGTCCATCAGTAGATGAGTGGATAAAAATGCTATGGTACACCCTGGCCAGATGGTTCAGTTGGTTGGAGCATTGTCCTGTACACCAAAAGGTTGTGGGTTCAATCACCAGGCAGGGCACATAGCTGGGTTGCTGGTTCCATCTCTGGTATGGGAGGGAATGGATCAATGTTTCTCTCTTACATCAATGTTTCTCTTTCTCTTCCTCTCTCTAAAACATATCCTCTGTGAGGATTAAAAAAAGAAAAAAAAAAAGCTGTGATACATTTACACAATAAAATACTACTTGGCATAAAAAATAAGGAAATTTTAACCTTTGTGACAGTGTGGATGGACCTGGAGAGCATTTTGCTAAGTGAAATAAGCCAGTCAGAGATAGGCAAGTACCATATGACTTCACTCATATGTGAAATCTAATGAACAAAATGAACTAACAAACAAAATAGAGATAGAGAGCAGGCTGACAGCTGTCACAGGTTGGAAGGGGGTGTGGAGGAGTTGAGCAAAACAGGAAAAAAAGAGAAAAAACTCTTGAACTCTGCAATAGTGTGGTGGTGATTGCTGGGGAAGGGGGAAGTGGATGGGAAAAGGTGGAGGAGGATATGGGGGGATAAATGTAATGGACTGAGATGACTTGGGGTGGTGAACACAATACAGTGTACAGATGATGTGTTGTAGAATTGTGCACCTAAAACCTACATAATTTTGTTAACCAGTGTCACCCCAATAAATTCAATGAAAATGGAAATTTTTAAAAATAAATGCTGTGAGTGTATAAACTAATTTAACCCTCGCAGCCTAGGAGGCAGGCAGGATGGCTATTTCATTTTACTATGAAGAAACTGGGGCATAAAGCAGTTAAATCACTTGCCTGAGGTTACACAGCCAGCGAGCAGTGGAGCTGGGATGCAGCTTGCACAGTCTGGCTCTAAAATCTGCTCTTTCAGTCGGGCCGGCTTGGCTCAGCAGTTGAACATCAACCTATGATCCAGGAGATCCCGGTTCAATTCCTGGTCAGGGCACATGCCCGGGTTGTGGGCTTGATCCCCAGTAGAGGGCGTGCAGGAGGCAGCTGATCAATGACTCATCACTGATGTTTCTGTCTCTCTCCCTCTCCCTTCCTCTTTCTGAAATCAATTAAAAAATATATTAAAAAATAAATAAAAATAAAATCTGCTCTTTCATCCACTATGTGATACTGTCTCTCCAATGTTACTATTCTTGCATGAACAGCAAAGTCAAACTGAAAACATTCCTTCATCATTACATTTGAAAACCAGTTATCATAAACTTTTCCTAGTTTGTGTGTCTGGCTTTAACTTTAAATATTACATTTAAATTATATTCAGAAGTAAATAAAATTACATTTATAAAATAGGACCTCTACCTATAATGGGATAGAGTTTATTTCACAAGGTAGTTAACACCACAATGATAAAATTAAATTTAACAGAATGCAAAATGTAAAGAAGTGGACATAAAAAAATAGGCAAATTTATATTGAGTTTGAAGTTACAGTTTTTTAATAAAATCAGACATTAGCATTAAATGGATAATGCTGTCACGAGACACACAGTAAATCCCATTACAAAGGTGACTGGTAGAAATTGTCCTTGATAAATAAGGCAAAGAATATTTGGGCTGCTGACCTGCTCTTCTTCCCAGCCTGAAAAGAACCAGTGAACTTGTTAGGTGTATTTCAACACAAAATTAAAATACTGTTGCATTGCTCTACACTTCTGATCCAAATCAGACAGACTGCATCAAGGAAGACACTTGGAGCTCCCGCTTAAATAGAACAGGGAGTGCTCATACAGTCACTGTGGTCTCAGTTCTTGCTAGTTCTTCTTAAACAGTAAGAGTTGCAGGAAGACTAGTTTTTGCTCTTTAAGAACTCTAACAAGTGCCAAAATAGAGCCCTGAAGTTTAAAAATTAAACAAAAATGAGCTGCAAAAAATCTAATTCTAGGTAAAGAGAAATGTCATTTGAAAATTAATTTCAATTACCAGTAATTAACAAAGAATATTCCAATATCCCAATATCTGTACTTGTTAAAATACATATTTGAGGCTAGAAACAGTATGTTTCACGAAGATTTTGAAAAGAATTAATATATTGATATAGAGAATAACAAAAAATTATAGCTCAATAAAACTGGAGAACAAACATTTTAAAACAGAATTTTTAAAAATTGTGTTTACTTTTGAACAACGGTTGGTTACTTATTACTTTATTGTCTTTTTGAAGCCATTTGATAAACTTAACAGAAGACACAACTTTAATTCACTTTACCCAAAATACTCAGAAGATACTTGAAAACACACACCCCCATATATTAGAAGGTACTATGAAGCTAGGAAAGTGCACAAAGAAAGACAAAAGACAAACAGGTGGGCAGGATGAGTAGCAGAATAGTTCATTTCAGTGGTAACTTATGAAACTGTTAAAATGATGGTGTAAGGACACTGGCATGTGATAAGGATGGAGTCAGTAATTTTCATTGACTTGTGGATATAATTAAGCTCTGATTTTATCAGAGATTTGAGAATTCTGTCATTATCTTTCTCAACAATTCTAGTATGATGTGTTTGTTTCCTACAGAAGCTCCTATTATCAAATGATAACTGTCAACACAAAAACTAGTTGAAAATATCCCCAAGAGGAAGTGATAGCAGAGAAAGGGGGTAAGTAGAGCACTTTTCTTTTGCCTTTTGTGTGTGTGTGTGTGTGTGTGTGTACGCACGCATGTGCTTAAAATAATGAATATGAATTTGATAAAACCAGTGCCTTTCAGTGACTCAGCACAAAAGTGGGAAGTAGAAAAATGAATCTGTCATTTCTCCCTCCTCCCCTCCCCCTCCCTCTCCTCCAGGCACCTCCTGCATTTTTTCCTGTCCCTCTTCCCTCCCCCTGGCATGCCTTCATTCCTTCCGACTCTAGTGCTCCCAGATTCCTCCTGTTCTAGAACAAAAGTCAAATAAGCCCTGAACATTTTTGTACGGATTACTCTGAATCCATCACACCCCAAATTATGGTATATTAGAATATTTCTGGTCAAGATGGAAATGCTCCATAGGTATAAAGACAAATGTCAGTAATTATCTAATTCACAGGTAAAAATAGTCTAAAAACATTTAAAGTAATTTTTGAGCTGCAAAAACATGAAGCCAATATTTCATTATCTTATACAGTGTCCTGATTTCCTTATATGCCACAATATGCTGACTCCCTGGGATTCCCTCTCAGTGGATCTGAAATTTAGAGACCTGTAGAAGAACAGTGCTTCAAGGAGCAATTTCAGCCACCAGTAATGTATATTTAGTAAATTACATTTTGGACCTCTGACCCAGTAACAGCTATGTGTCTGACTATTCCACCTGAAAAATTAACAATGTTTCACCTTAGCAGTTTTCTCAGTGGTTAGAGCGTCCACCCGCACGCAGACTGAAGGGTCCCAGGTCCGATTCCCGCCAAAGGCACAAACCTAATTTGCAAGCTCAATCCCTGGCCCTGGTCAGCGCTCAAGCAGGAGGCAACCAATTGATGTCTCTCTCAAATCATCAAATCATGTTTCTTTCTCCCTCTCCCTTTCTCTCTCCTTCTCTCTCTCTCCTCTCTCTCCCTTCCACTCTCTCTGAAAAACAATGGAAAAAATATACTCTGGTGAGGATTAAAAGAAAAAAATTTAACAATATTTCACTAGCCCAGGCTGGCTGGTTCAGTTGGTCGGAGCTTTGTCCCCTACACCAAAAGGTTGCAAGTTCGACTCCAGTCAGAGCACAAACCTAGTTTTGGAGTTTAATCCCTAGCCTGGGCACATATGGGAGGCAACTGATTGAAGTTTCTCTCTCTCCCTTTCTCTCTCTCTAAAATCAATAAACATATCCTCAGGTGTGGATTTAAAAAAACAATATTATTTCACTAAACTGAGTAAGATTATACCAAAAAAATCCAATTCCTTCTAAAAATATATTGTACAAAGTATTTAATTTGGCTGATTAATATTTATTACACTTTTATTATTAGGACCAATAAATATTTACATTTGTTGATCTTTGGTGCATTATGTATACACTGTAGAACTAGAATTTTAACAAATATGTTATATAAAATGAAAATTAAATTATTCATTTTTATTCCCTGCATTATCTAAAATTGCTGAGTACAACTGGCCAACTGAGAAAAGGCTGGATTCAAAAAAATTTTTTGTGGAAATAAATACCGTGGGATTGATACAATCAATTTCCAATGCTGACAGATGGTTCATTCATTTGAGAAACTATTTATGACAAAGACCAGCACTTGGATCTTACCATTAGTCAGGATATTCTAAGGAATTAAAACTAATTTTAATATCCAAGTCAAACAATTATACAGGTAAAATTATTTCTTTTACCTCAAGTTATAATGTTGCCCAAGTAAAATAAATTTTTGAGAGGGATTACCCATTTTTTGTCTTGTGTAATCTTTTCTACAACATCCATTGATGTCAAAAGCTATCTTTACCTTCTCTTCCTTCCAAAATCACAAAAGTAAAGTTATACTTAGTAAAACATAACTACTAGACGGGTATTTTAAAAATGCTTCTCATACTGACAGCTATCTCTCCTGCCTGGCTATGATGAACCTCCAATATCCCAAGAGCCCCATGTTTAGCCCACTTCAGTTTTTCTGAAGTTCCTTCTTATCAATATATTTACCTTTAGTTTCAGTAGTTCCCTGATTCAGGACTAACATTGACTTGTCCTTTGGTTACCAATGGGAAGAAAGATCTTGTTATTTGAAAGTATTTGTCTCAATTAATTTTTCTTAAACTCAGATCTATGAATCCACAAAGACATGTTCTTAGGGTCTGAAAGTCCTCTTCAAGAATTTTCATATTGTGATTTCCTTTTACTGATAATCTGGAAGACATTATCTAGACAAATCGAATAATCACTCTATAACCAAGTACAGCCTTGGGATTTTAACGCCCTTGTATGTGTTTAAGTTTATGATCGAACTGGCCCCAAAGAGGACTTCTTTAATTGTCAAGTGGCTAGCAAGGAAAGAACAGGTTGACTTAATACATAATCGATTCATTGTTGCTGAATGACAATTTGGTACACTGGGTGAATGTAGGTTTTGTGGTTACTGGATCCTCATTCAGCAAGCAAGAACACACACATGCCAACTCAACAGTACCATATTTATGGTGCAAGCCAAAAGTTGGTTTTAGTAAAAAAACATTCACCAGGCACATTAATGTTGTTAATTTGAACATTATTGATTTTAGGGTTATGTTTGCATTTTCCTCGGGTGTCTGTTGTTTTATGGTTGTACATGAATTAATAAGGATAAAGAATTTTAATTGGGTTTTATGTTTCTATCTTTAAAATAAACATTATGATAAAAACAACTTAATTCAATTTCCAAAGTGTACAAAGAAACTCATACTACTCAGCAAGAGGAAGACAAACAACCCAATTAAGAAATGGGCAAAGGACCTGAATAGACACTTCTCCAAAGAGGACATACGGATGGCCAAGAGACACATGAGAAAATGCTCAACATTGCTAATCATCAGAGAGATGCAAATTAAAACCACAATGAGGTATCACTTCACACCTGTAAGAATGGCTGCCATTAACAAATCAACAAACAACTTGTCCTGGCGAGGGTGTGGAGAAAGGGGAACCCTAGTACACTGCTGGTGGGAATGCAGACTGGTGCAAACACTGTGGAAAATAGTATGGAGGTTCCTCTAAAAATTAAAAATGGAGCTGCCTTTTGACCCAGTGATCCCACTTCTTGGAATGTATCCTAAGAATCCTGAAACACTAATCAGAAAGAATATATGCACCCCGATGTTCATAGCAGCACAGTTTACAATAGCTAAGATCTGGAAACAGCCCAAATGCCCATCAGTAGATGAGTGAATAAAAAAGCTGTGGGACATTCACACCATGGAATACTATGCAGCTGTAAAGAAGAAGAATCTTGTACCCTTTGGGACAGTATGGATGGACCTGGAGAAAATTATGCTAAGTGAAATAAGCCAGGCAGAGAAAGACAAACATCACATGATCTCACTTATACATGGAATCTAAAGAACTTAATAAACTGATGAACAGAATAGATTCAATGACATGGAATCTTAGATCAGACTGACGAATGTCAGAGGGATGGAGGAGGGCGGGTGGGTGGAGGGGGAGAGAGTAACCAAGGAATTAATATGCATATATGCACAACCCAAGGACACAGACAATGGTGTGTAGAGGGACTGGGGAGGGGGATGGAACGGGGTGGAACGGGCCATTGGGGAGAAAAAAGGACATCTGTAATATTTTAAACAAAAATAAAATTTAAAAATTAAAAAAAAAACAAAAACAATAACTTAATTCAGCCCGGTGGAATTTACAAGAATTTTCTTCTTCTAAAAGAGTTCCATATATTATTTAAGGTTGAGAGACATTGATCTAATTGATTCATTTTATATACCCTGTGTTATTTGTTGAAACAAGTCTTGTGCTTTAAAAGTCCAAATTGCTTTGGCTAGTAAATTTAAGTGAAATCAGCTAAAACAGTCATATCACTATGGTACATGCCATAAAAGGGTTCAAAAGAAAGTGGGGAAAGTTCAAAGGAAGCACATAAGCTAAAGACTCACTTTAGGACATGTGTCTTAATACACAGAAAAGAACCAGAGAAAGGAAGGAGTGATATCCCACCCCCTAGATACTGGTTTAAAAATGCAAAGCACAAGTAGATTTTACACCTTCTTGACTTTGTAGTAGTTCAGAGACCACATGAAGTGACATGAATCAGAAATTAATTTTGTGTCAAACTCAATTTTAAATAGGCTATTATAGAATAGACCAAAGGTAAGGTATTATGATTTGTTAAGGTAGTTTTTTTCTTTCCCTTTACTTTGTGTCTTCGTACAAATAAGTTTACTTATATGAAAGTGTATGTTAGCTGCATTGTCTTTTACTTTTAAAAATAATTTTCATTTACATCAAGCAGTTCTAAGTCAAAACCAGGAACTCAGCATAGTGGCTCCTTTACCATTTTGCAGTGAGGTAGCTGAAGAGCAAAATAGGGAAGGTCATACAGTGAGTGGTCCCCTTTACCTTTGAGTCTATACCCTCAATTGTTTTTTATATCTGATGTACTTAAAACTTTTATAAAATGTTTGTGAAATAAGGTGAGGGCAAGGAGAATTAACATTCTTCATTCTCAAGAGGAAAAACACCACTCACCCATTGGCCAATTGTCATACACGTGCTTTGCAATGTCAGAGGCAGAATCATTTGGGGAAAACAGGAACTCTTTTGTCTTCCCACTTACCAAGATGAGGCGCAAATCTATCTGAAAGAAGACAATGATGCTTTTAATATAAACCTTGAAATTTTAAAGTAAATAATGACTCAGTTTTTCATTTCAGTCACATTCTAAATTATTACTAATACCATTTTCTCATTTTTATTTACTTAAATTCTGTAAAAAAATTTAGAGAATGGGAATTTGACATATGATCTTATTTCCGATATTTAATATATATGAGGGGGAGTAGATATATTTGCCACAATACATGAACAAAGAAAAACCAAAATTTATTATGCATTTAAATGTAACCATTCCAACAATGTTCAGAATTGGTCTTTTACGGGTTATCACTAATAGTATAGAATGCATACTTTCCATTGAAAAACTAATTTAAAAAATGGCGACTCTACAGATCACTCACTAAACAGAAAAAAGAAATTTAGTTGACAATCTACTTCTTAGAAAAAATAGAAAACAATAAATTAAATACAACTTTCCATTCTATAAAAATTATTCGAACCTGAACAAATTAACCAGAAACTATAATTTTAAAGACCTTTATTATGGTTAAAGAGGAATCAATGATAGTAGTTACTTTAATCCCAAATGCATGGTCATATTTTCTTGGGAGGGGGAGGAGGAGCTATGTATGACAAAGAACACAGGTTCTCAGTGAAAAACCTAAGGTGAATAATAGAATTAAAATTTTTGAGATCCACTGGATTTACATTTTCAAGTTAATATATATTTGCTTATATGCCATTCTTAACACATTTTCCAAATCTTCATTTTTAATTTTTATCTTTACTCATTCATTTCCCTACAAATTACAGAAATACAAACATGGTTTTCTACACTTCTGGACCTGTTACAAGAGCAAAGACGACCTTCCTAAAAGTTGGGTCTGGTCCAGAGCTGAGCTCGAGGACTAGCCCAGCTTCTTTATGTATAAAGAACAGAGAATGTCATTGTGCCTATTTGAATTGTTCCAGTTCCCAGGTTACCCAAGCTCTCATCTGCAGTTACCAATATATTTTTTCTTATTAAAAAAAGACCAAAAAATCTGTAAGATGGCAAAGGCTACAATGAATAAATTGATGCCTGCTGGAGCACCATTAAGACACCAGGGCACTGATCTATCTACCACCAGCAGAGCCAATGCCATTCCCAAAGCCTCACCACTTTGAAAATGTATTAAAAGTTATAAAATATCTCATCTAGAAAAAGGCTGGCCAGGGCTTCCCAGGGTAGAGGGGAGTTCAGAACTGAGTCAGAAGCCAGCTGTAGACGCTGGAATGTAGCATCAAAGTGTGGATGCTTCAGCAGAAAGCCAGGCACTGCTTTATAGAAGCGGCACCAAACTGCAAGCCCATGAAGGTGGCCAGGTAGTCAGAAACTGCAGCTGTGGGGGAGAGTGCCCTTCAAAGGAACACTGCTGCTGGCACAGGTGCCTTCTGCGAAGACCGGTGATGCTGAATCTCCAGTGAAGGCTGCCAGCAGGGTCCTGGCAGGAACCACACTCCCCCTGTGAATAACTGAATCAGGGCTTCAGATCAATAGATATTTTGATACAAGTCCACAAAAGAATGTCCAAACCCATAGAAAAATTTTATGAGCTTATTTGAGCCAAAATTTTGATGGCATGCCCAGAAGCAAGATCTCAGCAGACTGAGAAATGTTCAGGAAAATGGCAGTTTTGCTCTTTGCTTTTGGCAGTAGAATCAAAGGAAGAGACATAAGGAAGGTACATGAAATCTGTTGGAGGTAGATTAAAGAGATGGGAGAAAGCAAACGGGGAAATCTGGAGAATCAGATAAAAAGCAAAATGGAGACACATATTTTTACATAGGTGGGTTCAGGAGAATTAACATCTCGCATTCGCAGCACACAGAGGTGGTGTGTGGGCAACAAGGTAACGACGAGGGGCCCTGCAGCCTGTGCTGCGGTGCCTGTGGTTATACCTTCTCGGGGCCTGGAAAAGAAAATTACTCTGACATTTGAAAGGTATGTGATCCTAGTTGCAAAAGAACAGTGGGCAGGGCTCACTTAAGGCAAAGATTGACCTTTTGCTAAGGAAGCTACAGGCCTGGAGCGTGACTGTCCACGATGACCTGCCCAGTTAGGAATTTATGACCAGACCATCCTATATGGTCACTCTGGGTCACTGGGCTTGTCATGCTTGTTGAGTAACCCCTGAGCTTGTTGGGTCTGCTATACTGCTCCCTTTTTGTTCACATGGGGTACCTGGAGGGATAAGGCAGGGTTGTCAGACAGGGACATACAGCAGACCCCTCCCTGGTCCTGCACAGTCCAGGAGGAGTACAGCTTGGCTGCTCCCCTGCCCAAGGCCCCACACTTTAATACTGACAACTCATTCCACATGGCCAGAAGAAGCCCTCTCAGGACAGATTTGGCCCATGAGCCTTCAGTTTGTGACCTCTGCTTTTTTTTAAGTAAACTTTTTATTGATACAAAATAAACACACACAAAGCCATTAAAAACTTTTTAGAAAAATAAAAGAATATATGGTATTTGGGGTTTTTCTATCATTAAATGTGAGTTCAAAATAAATTTATCTTTGGGTTGAAGTTAATTTCAAAATTGAAAACAGCCTTCTTAAAAATTATGAAAGCAACATCAACTCATTTTAGAAAAATCTGATAATAGAGACAAGTATAAAGAAGATAATGTTCGCCCCACCGGCGTGGCTCAGTGGTTGAGTGTCAACCCATGAACCAGGAGGTCACGGTTTGGTTCCCAGTCAGGGTGCATGCCCAAGCTGCAGGCTCAATCCCCAGTAGGAGGTGTGCAGGAGGAGGCCTATAGATAACTCTCTCATCATTGATGTTTCTATCTCTCTCCCCCTCTCCCTTCCTCTCTCTGAAATCAATAAAAACATACTAAAAAGAAAAAAAGAAGATAGTGTTCTACACCTGAAATGAACACAATGCTATATGTCAATAATACGTCCATTAAAAAAAAAAAAAAAAGAAGAAGATGGTAGAAATCAAAGTAATCTTTCAGTGAGAGATGCCCAAAGGTGTTAGAATGTAAAGAACCAGATAGCGAAATCAGGGCATCTGACACAGTAAAGTAACCCTATGTTTGGTTTAAAGAATCAGGAAAGTTCTTAAAGTTTCTCCTGATTCCAGGTGTTAGAATCCTAGGAGGAAATACTTAACGGATTTCTGAATAATTTTTAAGTTTATAACCAATGATGACTGAAATTTAATTTTTTTTAAAATGATTTTTGAGACACATTTTCTTCTTTTGGGAGAGGGTTATTGATTTTAACTTCGTAAAAGAAAATTAATATATACATTACAGTGGTCATTTCCACAATAGACTTATGGCAAACAGGGTAAAGAAAGATATGTAGTTCCTAATATCAGAGAAGCAGCATTTGAAATATGATACTCATGCTGGGAAATGATCAGATTCTTTTGTTATGATTATGACTGGCTGTACTGTTTCAAAATAGGTCCAGAAATTCTTTGACACTCCTCTCCCCAAAGGTGTAGCCCAATTCCCCTCCAACTGAATGTGGGCAGACTAAGTGACTCTTATAACTCAGAATGAAGCAAAAATGATACGGTGTGACCAATGACAATTGGTCACAGAGTCATGGCAGCTTTTCCTTGCTTTCTCTTGTGAATCACTCACTAGGGGAAGCCAACTACTTTGGTGAGGACCCCAAAGGCCTTACCCAGCTAAGCCACTCCCCAATCCACACAGACACTAAGTAGGACGTATGTGGTTATGGTTCCAGTCGCTGAGTTTTGAGTAATCAGTTGTGTGTTTTCATCCCCATGAAAACTCCACACAGCCTCAGACACACCCACAGCAAGGCCACAGAAGAAACACTTCAGGTGTCATGTTTCAGGAAATAACCTGAATTGGAATTTCTATCTTCCTTCATTTTCTGTCTCCCTTATTCTATGTCTGCACCCAGACAGACAGAAATCATGCTTTAGAAGAGAAGACACCCATATTCATTCATTTGTCCACTCAATAAATACTTTCTCAGAATCTGATGTGTGTCCGACACATTTTCTTTTGAACTACAAATAAAAGTAACTGTATTGAGGCTGGGTTTGGGGTACAGGGTATGAATATTCTTACAACTTTCATTTTCTGTTTAATTGACCAGTGAAACTGTCCCTGAGGCTGCCTTTTTGTCCCTAAGCAGATATTCTAGGCTGTTTGAGCAGTAATTCAGAGGAGGCAGTAATGCCATCTGTCACCCCCAACCTGGGCAGAGGTTCGCTCTCTGTATTGTCCCCAGAGGCTCTGTCAACAGCCATCTGGCCCCATACATCTGAGCATCTGATGTATGAATGCATGACCTGCCTGAGGCCACTGGGAGCAGGGTGGAGCTGGTCACCTTCAATGTGACAGCCCGGGTTTCCAGCTCACCCAGAGCCATTGTGAGGTTGCTTCCCTCATTCTTCTGCTCAGTGTGAGTGGAAGTTGCCAGGGCCACTCTGTGGACCTTGCAGTGGCGTAGGGCTTGGCTAGACCCCCGCCCTCCCCTTTAAAAAGTGTGCTTCCAAGTAACATTTCATTTATGGGAACTCTTCTGTGGACTGACTTTGGACCAACTGGTTCAGTCCCTTCCACCCTGTCACCTGTGTCTAATAAACACACTTTATCTGCATCATGTCATGGATCAAAGTGGAGGAAGATCAGGGTAAAATACACTGCTGTTGAGGCAGATCATGAAAAGTGCTTCTTCAGTTCAAAATACCGACTCCTCATTGTTGGGCTCATCGATGGCCTCCATGACGTCACACCCTAGTACCTGGAACTTGATAATGTGACCTTATATGGCAAAAGGGACTTTGCAGAAGTGACTAAGTTATGGATCTTGAGATGGAGAAATAACCCTGGCTGATCCAAGTGTGGCCTAGCCTAACCACCAGTTCACTTATAAGAGGGGGCAGAGGGACATTTGACAGTAGCAGAGTGAGGAGATGTGACCACAGAAGTGGGTGTTGACTGGAGTGCTGTGACCAGGAGTCAGGAAATGCCACAGCCTCCAGAAATGGAAGAGGAGTGGGTTCTCCCCTGGGGCCTCTGGAAGGAACCAGCATTGCCAACAGCTAGGCATCAGCCCAGTGACACTGACCTCTGCCCCCAGAACTGTCTGAGGATAAATCTGTGTTGTTTTAAGGCACTGAGTTTGTGGTGGTTGTATAGCAGCCCCAGGAAACTAATACATTCCCTCTGGCCAGCATCCCTTACTCAGTTATGGTTCCCCCAGGCATGTAGGTGTAGTGCAGTCCCAGTTTCCACTTAGCGCACCAGCTGGTCCAAAAATGGCAGAAATTCAACTGCCCTCTGACTGCTTACTTCTGCCTTTTACACTTCTTTTTGGAGAACCTCAACTGACCCTTCCTGTTCCTCTGCTTGGTGTCCCCTCACACCTCATCTCTCAGAATTCATCTCAACTATTTTTTAAAACCTGTTTAGAATTAAATGTAGAGATGGTAAAGTCAATGAGAGTGAAGACTTAGTCCTTTTGTGTTAAGTTTAGGTTTTGTATCCATTGAGAATCTGTATGTGTATGGATATACACACACACGTGTGTGTGTGTGTGTGTATATATATGTATATATATATATACACATATGTCCCCTTAAATCAACATTGTGGGCATATAAGTAACATATGATAAATCTATTTTAAGGTGCAGTTTATTGAATTTTGAAAAAATGTCTATACTGTGTAACCACCTGTAGTTTCCTTATCTATTTTGCAGTCACTCTTTCCTTAATCTGACCCCAGGCAATCCCTGACCTGCCTTCTGTCAGTGTTACCTCTCTGGATATTGGGTAGGTAATGTATTTGTCATCTTTAAGGGAATCTGGCATATTAAAACATCTGGCAAGCCCAGCCGGGCTTGGCTCAGCGGTTGAGCGTCAACCTAGGATCCAGGCGATCGGGGTTTGATTCCCGGTCAGGACACATGCCCGGGTTGCCGGCTCCATCAATAACTTTCTCATCATTGATGTTTCTCTCTCTCTCTCCCTCTCCTTTCCTCTCTCTGAAATCAATAAAGATATATTTAAAAAAAACAAACAAACAAAAAAAACATCTGGCCAGCCCTAGCAGGTTTGGCTCAGTAGTTAGACTGTCAACCCATGGACTGAAGGATCCCTGGTTTGATTCTGGCCAAGGCTATGTACCTTGGTTGCAGGCTAAATCCCCAGCCCCAGTGGTCAGGACACATGCAGGAGGCAACCAATTGATGTGTCTCTCTCACATCCCTGTTTCTCCCTCTCCCTCTCTCTTTCTCTCTCTCTTTTTCCCTTCTACTCTCTCTGAAAAGCAATGGAAAAAATGTCCTTGGGTGAGGATTGGAGAAAAAAAAAAGTCTGGCAAAATAGGTTTTTATTTTTATGCAAAATGTGTAATTAATTTTAGACTTGTAGTTAAAAAGTTTAAGAGCATATGACTAAGTTTGTAAATGATATTGGAATATATACAAGAATTTCAAAGTTCCTATATTTATTTATAATTTTGATTCATTAGAATTCATAACAGTTCTGAAGAGTTGTTACAGCCTGGACAGCATAGCTTAGTAGTTGAGCATTGCTCTATGATCCAGGAGCTCGAGGTTCAATTACCCGGTCAGGGCACATGCCCAGGAGGCAGCCAATCAATGACTCTCTCATCATTGATGTTTCTATCTCTCTCTCTCCTGTCCTCTCTCTGAAATCAATAAAGACATAAAAAAATAGATAAATAAATCTTTCATCTCAAATTTTTCCGTTTAAACATTTGCTTCTGATATTTGTAACAACTCTTTATTTTTTTATTATTTATTATTTTTTTATTTATGTCTTTATTGATTTCAGAGAGAGGAAGGAAGAGGGAGAGAGAGCTAGAAACATCAATCATGAGAGAGTCATTGATTGGCTCCCTCCTGCATGCCCCCTACTGGGGATCCAGCCGGCAACCAGGACCTGTGCCCTGACTTGAAATCAAACCGAGATCTCCTGGATCATAAGCTGATGCTCAACCGCTGAGCCACACTGGCCCGGCTGAAGGATTTTATCTAGTAACACTAAATAATTAAATAAAGTATTAATGGGAGGAAAAAGCCTAAACTGAGAAGAGACCTAATCTCATCAGGTTAATTTTTTTAAAGAATGTTTGAATTGCATCCACAGTTTTTATTCTAGGTGTTCTTGTGTGAGAAATCTATGATCTAGCCACTTAAAGATCAGAGAAATCCAAGGAATATCAGAATATTCTGACTTGCTATGTTTACCTTTCTCTCTCTCTCTTTTAACTTAAGTTATCTTTTTTGTCAATTTCATGGGGAAAAAGAAATAACTCAGCAAAATGAAGTTTAAAAAAGAGAAAGTGATTCTATAAGAGATGATTTAGAATTAAAAAGTGGACTTCGGTACTGTGAATGTAGTGATTGTGACCTTTTACTTTTACAGACTGTGCAGTGCCAACTGGATGACTGGGCTTCTAAATGCAGGGATGGAAGAACATAACTGCCTTATATATGACAAATTTAAAATAACATGTATAAATATAATAGGTATAGCACTTGTATTTAAAAATAAACTTAAGGATAAAAAAATATTCCTTTAAATTGAGAGGAAAATAGTTTCAATGAAATTTCCAAATAATTAACAGGTTAGAAAAATATATCTGGGATCTGGCCCAAAGGGAGAGGTGATTTCTGTTTCTGTTGACATTTGAGTGCTTACAATGATGGGTTGAACAGAGAGTGACCTTTCCCACTTCTGGCTGAGAGGGAAAAGGAGCCTCACCTCAGGCCCATGTATCCCTCAAAGAGCAACACCATGTAAGATGTGCTTTCATTTTTTACATGAATTAAAATTAGAATATTCACCTGCATATATACTGTAGGCTCTACTTCAGAATTTTACTTCTGTATAAATGATGGTTGTCAGGGAGCTGGATCTAATTTTACACCCTACCCAAGCTCTGAGTAGGCCAAATAGACTGTAGTCAACTGCAAAATACTGGCCTCTTCAAGACATATGGGAATAAAATCCAATTTTAAAATGCAATTTCTAAACACAATTATAGTCCCACTAACACCTCCAACCCCACTCAATATCAAATTGTGGTCCAAAAAAAAGTTTATCGTCGCTATTAACAGTCTCCAAGGTGGAACCTAAGAACCTGGACAAATTTCACACTCACCCAGCTAGCTGCATTTTCCCTGACTGTTAACTGCTATTGCATTTTCTAAACAACCACAGCTGCTCTGTCACAGTGCTGTTCACATTAGGACTTTCTAGTGGCCCTTCCCAGCTGGGAGAACTCAGCCTCACTGCCTGAAGCTTGAGAATCCCCTGTGTGTGAGCCCTTCTCTCCCAGGCATCACAGTGGCAGTACTTATGCACCAGCCCCAAGAGAACTGAGAAAACCGTCACTCAACTATTCTCCATAGGGCTTACCTCCCTCTCCTTTTCCATCTGCCTGAGAAAGGCTGCAGGACATGTGTGGGAAGTGAGGACAGTTCAAGCTGGGGAGATGGTCCAGCCCACACCACACCCATTAATGAACACATTCATGAACTAGCTGCTCACATTAGTCAGTCTTTTTATCACAAAAAGAATCATCAGGAAATTAAGGGAATCCATAAAAACAGGTGGATTCAATTGACAGAGTATGGCGTTTTGCAGAATAAGTACTAACTGCAATCAGTCGCTGTTGGAGGTGAAAAGTGTGACTAGGACCAGGCTCAGCACCACCACTGCTCATCGGTTCAGACACTGACTGAGACAGAACAGCGTGTGTGCAGGACAGAAAATTCTGTCATCTTTTAGCCACACCCACCCACTCAAGTAGCCTTCCCTGTCACGGAGCAACCATCCTCGTGGATGACAAATCAGACAAGCACACGAAATCACACTTACACAGGGAGTGAACCCAGACACTTTCATTTGCACTGTAGAAAGCAAACGGGCTGCCCACAAAGAATAGTTAGGAAATGTGAAGAGGTTCATTCGCACTGTTAAAAGGGTGTAGTTCATTCATTCATCTGTATAAATAATTTTTCTGGCAACAGCAGTTAAATTTTAACTTCCCACTCAAAAACTTCAAGTATTTGAAAGGCACGTAAGTTTTTCCCTGCTTTTATTTCATTTGGTACACTCTCATAGTAGTGAGCTGACTCAGGAAGTCAAAGCATTTCTTTTAAAAGAAATTTTAAACCTTTATAAGTGGGAAATGGGACAAATAATCACTATGTTGGTCAGTATCCATGTAATAGTAATACATTTATTTTTTCCAAAAGAGAGAAAGTGGGGGAAATAGGTCTATCTGTAAAATTTAAAGCAGAAAATATCACTTAAAAACAAACACAAAGGAGCCCTGCCACATTATTGTTTCTGTTTCCTCAGCTGTTAAAAGTGATCTCAAGTGTGGCTGCATTTCCACCTGCTTTCTTCCCAGCCACCTCTGTGCCCTCACCCATGAATCTCTGCCTCTGGGGGAGCTGCTCATTGTCACTTGTCATGAAGCCTGCACTTGGATATCCTGGGCTTCACATGCAATTTCAGAATCTCAAACGACACTACATAGGCTTGCTCTAAGTCTCCTTTTGGTGCAGTTTGGCAAATATCCCAAATGAACTTCAACCCTGAGTTAAAAGTATCAAACAGACATAGGGCTAAGTGCAGCTATGGCCTTCTGGGCTGCCCAGAGGCTTGGGAGAGCTCAGGACAGAAAACCTAATGGCCCCAAATTGAAGTGACTGCAGACACCTGCCTCTTTATCACCGCAGAACAGTCCCCCACAGAGACAGAAACACCTTGGCCAGGTTCAGGGCTCTCGGGTTGCTGTGAGTATCTTTAAAGAACATCAGGCCCTGCACCCCACTTTGCCCCCATCCCCTATACAAAGCATTGTGGTCCTCCCCACTCCACCTTCAGCATTAAGGACAGCAAGCACTGACACCGAAACCCAACCTTTTTGGTGATCTTCTCCCTCTCCCCAGTCCAGTGCTCTCTGTCACCCTAGGCTCTCTACCTGCTCAGTTGAAGTGCACTTTGGTTTTGTGGCTAGAAAAGAGGTCATTATAAAGCTTTCTGGGGAGAATACCACTAGATGACCAAGTCATTGGGTCTTCCCTGACTGTTGTTGGACTTACTGGCCTTGCTTGACAGTCTGGGGTCTGTGGGTAGCAAAGGTGGCATGTGCATCTCCACAGTGGGGATCACTGCCTGCTGCCCCTCATCAGGAGTAACTTCCAATCTGCTCTCTCCCAAGATGCTGTGGTCCCCATTCTGCAACGGGACAGGCTCCTGAGAATTTGGCTGGGAGCTGCCTGGGAGGGAGGAAAGGAAGAAGATGTAGGTACAACTGGGGAGACATTCCTCACAGAAGTCTGTTGTTCAAGCTCCTGGTTGGCCCAGTTCTGCTCTGTCATTAGCAAGTGATGGTTACTATGGTAGAATTTGTCAGGGTGGCCCTTCCCCTGGGTCTGGGAAAAAGCTACCACGTTGAAGTCTGTTGCTGGTGAAGAGGCCCTGGAAAAATGACGATTGTTGCCCATCCCAGGGAAGAGACAGAGTGAACGTAGGAAGGAGGGCACTCCACAGTACCAGTGTCTGTGGCCTAGTGGGAGGGGAGTGGGATCACATCCCCAGATAGTGCGGCCTCCGTCCTGGATTCAGGGTTTTCTGGGCAATAGTGGTTGGTCATGCCCTGTTTAAGCTTCTTCCAGCCCAAATGGTATATCTCCAGCACGTTGAGTAAGAGGGACAGGCAGGCCACAACCAGCATGAAAATGATGAAGATGGTCTTCTCCGTGGGCCTGGAGATAAAGCAATCCACCATGTTGGGGCAGGGCCACCGGTCACAGTGGTAGAGTGGCTTCAGCTGAAAGCCATACAGATAGTACTGTCCGACAATAAATCCCACTTCAAACAACATCTTAAAGATGATGTTGAATATGTAGGTCCGGAGCAGGGCCCCGGCAATGAGGACCTTTCCCTGGTCATCCCGCACTGGGGGCCTGTCCTTCTGGCCACGGTCGCTCTCTCCCTTCAGCTGCTCTTCCTCCCGCCCTTTCTTCTTCTCTTCCATGCGCACGATGTGCAGCACGTGCCCCAGGTAGATGAGGGTGGGAGTGGACACGAAGATGATCTGCAGCACCCAGAAGCGGGTGTGGGAGATAGGGAAGGCTTTGTCGTAGCAGACGTTCATGCAGCCCGGCTGCTGGGTGTTGCAGGTGAAGCCTGACTGCTCGTCTCCCCATACTGACTCCACTCCTGCTCCCAGCAACAAGATTCGGAAGATGAACAGGACTGTCAGCCAGACCTTGCCAATGACCGTGGAGTGCTCCTGTGCAGTATCCAATAGTCTCCCTAGAAGGCTCCAGTCACCCATTGCTCCAGACTGCCAGCCTGTAAGGGAACATGCTTCTTAATATTCAGGTAGGACAGGTGAGCTGTAGTCCAACTGCCCAGGTTAACCAAAAGTTAAACTATGCAGGGTTAGACCAAGGTCTACAGCTCTTATATAGTACTGAGCTATGTTACCCTACCTGGTATAGCAAAAATGAGACAAACACAGGCTACTTAACTCACTTTAGAGATGAGGAAACTGAATAAGGAAGAGAAGCGACTTTCCTAAGGGACACGATCTCTCCCAGCCTCCTAACTACACCCTGGGCTCTTCCAGCCTCTGTCTCTACAGGAGCTCTGGGGTTTCCTGTGCAGCTGGCCAATTCCTAATCTCGCCTGTCCTGCTCACGTGAAGTTAGGGCAACCTTCTCCCAAATTGTCACAATGCCCACTGCACCTTCTTAACTTCGGTCGTATTAAATTGTTGCCTCCTCCATCTTTCCCTTTCCTTTTGAATCTTTCTCTTTGCAAATGTTACATAAATGGTTCACTCTGTACATCCTTGGGCAGGAGACCATGTCTCTATCTGTAAGGTGGGGACTGTGGTCATTCACAGTCAACTGCCTCTCGGATAGAGGGAAGTAAGACCCCTGGGCCCACTTTGTGAGGGTGACAGTGCTCCTTGGACACAGGGGATCCAGCCTACAAGGTGTCCTCTGTGTCACCTCTGTTCAAACGGGCCAGATGCTCCAAACTGGAACTAAAGACAGCATCGCTTTTCTCATGGCCAGTCTGTGCAGTAAGGAACGTGGGCTAAGCTGTGAGTATACATACAAGAATAAAGAAAACTATCATGTTGAATCTTTAAAGGCTTAAATATCCTAATTTTTAAGGAATTGGTTTAAAGGCAAATAAACAAGCAAAACTTTACTCCCTGTGATCTAAAAACATAGGCAAATGTTAACCCTCGTTTGCAGTAAACTTCCAGCTCTTCGTTTTGGTCATTTGAGCTCTGTAGAGAAACCTTAGTCTTCATGTATCCTACCAGCCTCCTTGCCCCATATTGTGACTGCTGCCTGCTCCACTCTTTATGTTCTTAGACAGTAACACGTTTTCATCGAGAAACTTAATTGTTGAACGTGAAACAAACCACTCTCCCATGAAGGATGACAGGTGTCAGGGAATTATTCTAGGTTACATCCTGCTTCTCCTCCAAGCTGTCAATTCTGACTCCTACACAGACCCCACAGCCATCCTGCTGGGCTTGGAGGGGTGCCATCAACCATAGACTCTCACAAGACCCCTAACTCTGCCCTTGGCCCTAGCCCCTCCCTCTGCCCTGCTGGACATCTGCCTCTGGAGCACAGGACAAGAGCCGTGGACAGAGTGCACCCCCCATGAGGACCTGGCTCAGCACTCTGAGCACCAAACTTCCTGTGGGCCCTGAAACTCTACCTTTATGCATTAGCACATGCTGTGTCTTCAACTTCAATATGGTCTCTATCTTGAGATCTATTTGTGGAGGCAGGAAAATCCAGGAGAATGGGGAGCTCTACAAGGGCAGAGGGACTTCAGAGATGAAGGGTATTCATATTAAAAGGTGTAGCCAGGGAGGAGTGGAATTTGAGCTGGGCTTAGGAGGTGTGGCTTTGGGTAGAAGGGAGGGCAGAGGGAGTACATTTCAACAACAGAGCAAAGTTCCCATGCAGAGGCAGGAATACCTGTGACCACGTGACTGAAACAGGGCATTGGGTTAGGAAGCAGTGAATTTAATGGCTGCTTGTGCACATGGAGCTAGGCTGTGGCCATGTTTGCACACAGTGGGCATTCAGTAAGTCCCAGTGGTGCACATGAACTGAAGGACTAGAGAGCCACTAATCCACTTAGAGAGGGGAGAGAGATGCTGAAGTGCTGTTCAAGAAAGAAGAGTCCCTTCTATAGCCTGCAGGGACTCAGGAAGTATGTTCTAACCTTGGAGTGAGTGTTGAAGGCCCTGCTGGATGACAGGAGGGGCAAATGGAAAAGAGAAAGGACAGAGGGAGGACACTTTCTGAAGACAAAAATAAAGCAGTGTGTGGCATCTGAACAGAGCAGAGATGAGATAGATACAAATGAAAGACATACCTGAGCCTGGTGAGAGGGCTAGTTATGGGGAGATTCAGAGAGAAGGACATTGGGGGGGAGTGGTAATTTGAGCTTGGAAGAGGAAATGAGAGCTGTGGTTTGGTGACTGTGTGGATTAAAAGCAGTGGTCGGAGATCTGAGTGGAAGTGGCCAGCAGGAAGCTGGAGACGTGGGATTAGAAGCAGCTGGGAAAAGGGTCCTCTCTGGGGTGAGGGCCACAGTGCAAAAGACAGAGCTTAGAAACAGACGTGGAGAATGCAGCACAAGAGATGAAGAGGATATGGAAACGACTCATCGCCCTTGGTGCTGTAAAGGTGGCTGATGTGTGGTGGGTGCTTCCTGAAGGGCACACAATCTGACAAGATGGGTGAGGGCCTAAGACCAAGCAGAGCTGGAGACCAGAGACCCTCCCTGCAGAGGCTGGAGGGAAGGGACCATCCTCAGTGTGCATTTGACGGGTTCTACCAGACAGTCCAGTCTTTCGGTTTTATTGGGTTCTCGGAATTTGTGCCCTGAAAACTTGTTTTATCCTTTCATATTTTATTTTCATTATTGGTCCTCCTTAGTCTTCTGACAAAGTTCTTTTAGCAAATTCTAACCGCAGGAAGAAAATGGTCAGGTAGATCCTGCGTGCTTGTAAAGACCAGACATCGCACGCAGGGCCAGCAGATGCAAGGAAACCGGGATGGCCTGGGAGGAAAGTTACCCAGGACCTGGAGAGGCTGCCGCCCCTGCTGATGCCCTTCAGGTCCCAGACGGCACACTCCCTTGAGAGCAGTCATCAAGCCTGAGGACTGGGGTGGACCAGAATTGAGGGGGCTGGTGAAGGACTTTGCAGAAGGTGACTAACAATGTTAATTCTGATCAGAGCCTTCCAGAAGGATGGAAATGAGAAAGAAGCCCTGTAATCTCACAATCAGGAGGCCACAGATGGTCCTCAAGTGACCACTTAGTGGAAGGATGGTGACAAAACCAAAAGTCTGGCCAAGGGCTTAAGAAACAAATTCTATTTGCTACTACTTTATTTTGGAGTCTTTGTTCGTACTGAAGATTGGTCTCAACTCAACATTTTTTGTATTATTGTTGGATTTTTGTAAAAGTTAGAATCTCTAAAATATCTTAATATTTTAGTACATTATACGGACTATGTGTTACTAATGTATTTATGTGCAATACTGTACAAAATCTTCAAAATATGCATGTACTTTTTATTCTGTTAGGTGCATATTCAAGTAATAGTAATATCCAAAAATCGAAATTTTTTGTTTCAATTCCTTATATGTGTGAGGTTTTATAAAATGGCTGTGATAAATAGAATTAATTTTAAGTTTCCAATGTATGGAGTAAAAGTTACCTTAGTTAGCAAAATGAATACCAGTCTTGGCGGATTGGGCTCAGTGATTAGAGCATTGACCCACTGACTGAAGAGTCGAGGGTTCATTTTCCTGTCAAAGGCAGGAATCTTGGTTGCAGGCTTGATCTCCACCCCAGTAGGGGCACTTCGGGAGGCAACCAATGGATATGTCTCTCTCACGTCGATGCTTCTCTCTCTTTGCCTCCTCTCTCGCTTTCACTCTCTCTAAAAACCAATAGAAAAATATCCTCCAGTGAGGATTTTCAAAAAAGAGAGAAAAGAAAATGAATATCACTTAAAATGTAAGTAACATTCAAGGAATTCACTTTCTCATTGGCAAACCATGGGCTTTTGTTACATGCCCTTATTTTCAGACATCTTTGAGCCAGTTAACCTTTGCTGTTGACCCTCCACAGCACTGTCTAGTACTTACAGTAGTGAAGCTTCTGTGAATTGTTTCACAGGAAAACCTGTGTCCCCCTTTTCAGATGTTCATCTCAACATGAACTAAACCGCTGCACCTGTGGAATATGGGCCAAATTGGCTGAAGTTTACTTTGAACACATTGACCTTTGGGACATGAATCCCCCTTTCCTCTCTCAACTTTTACTGTCTGTCTTGCAATATTTCTCATAATACATGATGGGCTGCCAGTGAAGTGACACACATACCATAAGTCACCATCATTTTGAACTTTTGGGTCTGGGAGACCAACGCATAATTCACTTCTCAGCTGTTTGTATATAACCATTTTAATTTATTTATTTCATTTTTGTTGAATTTATTGGGGTGACACTGGTCAACAAACTTGTACAGGTTTTGGGTGCACAATTCCACAACACATCATCTGTACACTGTATTGTGTGTTCCCCGCCTTAAGTTAAGCCTCCACCCATCACTTTTTATCCTGCCTAGACCCTCCTCCACCTCTCCTCACTCCTTCAACCCCTCCCCCAAAATCACCACATTGTTGTTGGTGTCCATGTGTTTTTTCTCTTTTTCTTTTTTGCTCAATGCCTGCACACCCACACCCAGCGCCCCCAACCCACAGCTCTCAGCCTGCTCTCTATCTATGAGTCTGTCTCTATTTTGCTTGTTACTTCGTTTTGTTCAGTATATTCCACATTTGAGTAAAATATAACCATTTTAAATGGTATATTTTGGTGATATCTTGAAAAAATAAAAACTGCAAACTCCACTTGCTCTAAAGCCCAGGTCACAAATATTCATGACTGGGAGCTCTGCATCCTACAGCGCAGCCAGTAAAGCAAGTAATGCGCGTCCTTGCACTTACTGGCACCTCAGTCCTTAAAAGAAAGGATCACTGTGGTCAGATAAGCATTTCCCACTCTTGTACTTGAACACACAGTAACCAGCATATAGATCAAGGTTCAGGTCCCCACGCCAAAGGGTTACTTTCAAAACGTTCCTTAAAGGGATGTAGGAGGCAACATCATTCCTAATAAAACCAAGAAGCTGCGCAGAGAGCCTGGCACTGCTGGACCAGCCTGGGGTATCCCTCCCTCCCTGTGGCCCTTGGCCCCTGAGCCTCCAGGGCTTAAATAGTCCTTGGAACTCTCAGACCTGAAGTTCCAGAGCAACTTCTGCTCCTCCACCTTCGGGGGAGACTTCCCCAGGAAAGCATTTCCCCCTAGCATTTGGTCACCCTCTAGGAACCATTTACTCAGCTGAGAACCTGCCTCACAGGGACCTCCCGCAACACAGGAACATCAGTTACCCCGAAGGACTCAGAAAGTCCCGAACCCCGCTCTCCAGCCCTGCTGACCCTACAACTTCCCACAGATTCCCAGCAGAATTCCCAGGGGCCGGTTTCCATTGAGCTGTCCCGGCCCGTTCCGGGTCCGGCCCGCGCCTTGAGCTTACCCGCTGCGCCAGCCCGTGCTCCCAAGGACAGCGCTCCTGATGCTTTGCACGGAAACTTTCTCTACCTCTGCGGGAGCCTGGAGTCGCCAACCTGTGCGGGGTAACCCCAGGCCCACCACCGGCCACACCCCGAGCCCACCTAGCCCCGCCTTCCACATCCTCACTCCCTCCTCTCGCGGCTGCACCCGCATCCCCACTCCCGCCAGCACCGGCCGCCCCGCCCATACCAGCATCGCCGCCCCCTCCTGCACCCGCATCCCGCTGGTACCTGCATCGCCACCCCCTCCTGCACCTGCAATACTCCACCCCCATGCTGGGACCAGCCCTAGCCCCCTCTGGGCACGTGGTGGGGCGGGGCGCCGGCCCTGGCGGCTGCTGTCCCCTGCCAGCCCAGGGAGGCCGTGGCCGCAGAGCCTGGTGACTACCGTCTGGACCGGCAGAGTGGTCTGGCGGCCGCGGGGCCCTGGCGACACAGCCCGGAGGCTTTAAAGAGCGCGGCCAGCTTGGCTCCCCTCAAGCACACTCGCGGGGCCACACAGTCAGAGGGGTGTGTGTTTTTAATAATTTGTTCCGATGGGCTTGAGATGTGGCCCCGCTGAGGGGACAGGGAGCGTCCTCGCGGTCACTCACCCCACTGGTCCCGGTGGCCGTGCAGGAGCGCAGCCTACCCTGCAGGCCTCCGCGGAGAGGCTGAACGTGCGTCTTCTTTCCTCCTCAGAGATGACAGCCCCGCACCTGACAGGGAACCTGTGGCACAGGCCAGGATCAAGGAAGGGCCCGCTGACTGTGCCGCTCGGCTGGCTGGGCTGGGGCCCTCTGCACTGGGGTCGCCCCCCAGGGTCCAGCACGGGCCTGGCCCGCAGGGGTCTTTCATAGGGGTTGGGGGACTGAGCTTCCTTGGCCGTTCTAAAAGCTGAAAAGGAGCTCAGAGCTCCTTCGCGAGTGAGTGGTGGATTTATTGCAGGAATGGGGCAAAACTGGAGTGTCTGGTTATTTTCAAATCCCCGTGGAGCAGTTTCCATGGGCTGCCTTCATCAGGGCTGAGATCTCTTCTGATTAGCAGTCTGCCTGCCCTGGAGAGCTGACCTGTCCAGATGTCCCAAGGAAAAAGAAAACCAAGCACCCAAAGGCACACCTGTAATCTCTTCCCACTGTGGGACTCGGAGGGGGGGGTGTGTGTGTAGGTGGTAGTTTTGCAGACTCCTTTGTGTGTGTGTTTTAATCCTCACCGGAGGATATTTTCTCCATGGCCGGAATCAAACCTGTGACCTTTCACTCTGAGGGCCGACTTTCTAACCACTGAGCCAAACTGGCTAGGACGACTCCATACTTTTTAAATTGAGGAATATTACTCAAGAAGGTCTCCAAATATCTTTTATCCTCTCTGAGAAGCATAAGAGTAGTTTCTATTTATTTTTTGATCGCAAGAGAATGAAAGTTCATAATACTTACAGTCTCCTTACAACTATTATTGGTATTCCTGGGGCAATAAATGGAAATAGAATATTGCCATTATTTTAAACTTTTAATTAAAATACAAAGTTAAAATGATTTGCATTAAAAAGTAAATACAGAAACATCTAAAGTCAAAAGTGGAAGTCCCCTGTCTCAGCCCCACTCCAAAGTATCAGCATGAACATCCCAGTGTATTTCCTTCCAGTCTTTTCTATGCCGTTGAAACAGTTTCTCCTGGGGGTCTTCAGGAACAAAAAGCTAAATCATGAAAGATGGCAGGCTTTTGCTAGGAAAAGACTGGAGACTAGTGGTTAGTTTGGCCTCTCCGTTTCTTTGAGAAGCTGAATAACCCATCCAGGGTTATATGCCACTTGGTCATATGACTGGGTGACCAGTTTCAGATTTAAGGGCCAGAGTAGAACCCAGAATGATGGGGCCCACTCGCTGCTGCCACCTGCTGTCATCAAGGCTCACTGCAGGGCACTGCCCCCTGGGGTTCCCTCAGGATGGCAGGGCCCAGCCAACACCAGCCTCTTTGGGACCCTCCTGCAGCTGCACTGGCACACCCTCCTCCCCTCCTTAAAACCTCACCGCTCCATTGCTCTGGAGTTTGTATTTCCAATTTGTAGCTATCTAGCCATTGTTGCTTTGCTAGGGTAACCATGAAAATGAAAAACAAAAACATACACAAACATACATTATTTTCTCTCATAAGTGGTATAATGAGCAACATTAGCAAACTGCTATAATCTCATGGTTACAGTGAGTGGCTTGTCACCAGGTTCTTAGGTAGGTTTTTCCTTGGGTTTCTAGAAGTACTCTGTCACCTGGATTTTGGAATCTCACCATCTAGGCCTGTAAACACCACAGTCCAATGATTTCTTGGTGATCACTCATCTGTGTGTTTGGGGGAGCAGGGATTGTGGGAGGAGATCACTTATTTTAAAAAGCATTTTAAATCATCATCTCATATTAACGCAACAATTCTTTAAAAGTCAGAGTCATCTGGCTTTACTTCTCTTACATTGTTACGGGGGAAATCACCTAATATATTCCATTCAAAATTTTCAGGCTCTTATTAATTATGAGATCTACTTTTCCAAACCAAAAATATAGGTATAGGCCAATTCTGGATCACAACAACTCAAGAAAGCATGAATTTTCCCACTTGCCTTGTTTTTTCCAAAGGAAGAGATCTCAACGTGAACAGATATTTGGCCATTGGTCTATATGGTGGTCTATACATACAATGGAATACTACTCAGCCTTAAAAAATTAGGAAATCATGTCACAGGCTTGAGGACATTATACTCAGTGAAGAGTCACAAAAGGACAGTTACTGTATGGTTTCACTTATATGAGGCACCCAGTACAGTCAGATTCATAGAAACAGATATTAGATGGTGGGTTCCAGTACTGAGAAAGGGGGATAGAGAGTTAATGTTGAGTGGGGACAGGGTTTCAGTTTGAGGAGATGGAAAGTTTCTGGAGACAGATGGTAGCAATGGTTGCAGAACAATGTGAATGTATATAATGTCCTAGAACGGTACAACTAAAAATCATGAAAATAGTTAATTTTATGTTATGTATATTTTATTACAATAAAAATGTTGAAAATGAATACTTGAAAAATTGAGAAAACAATTATTTTTTTACACCTGTCATGTTTTGTATTTTCTAAGTAGACAACCAAGATGTTCATCATATGATTAATTTTTAGTTGTCGAGATTGCCTGCTTCTGCCTGGCCGGGGCATGGCTCAATGGTTGAGCATCAACCTAGGATACAGGAGATCAGGGTTCGATTCCCGGTCAGGGCACATGCCCGGGTTGTGGGCTAGGCAGCCGGTCAATGATTCTCTCATCATTGATGTTTCTATCTCTCTCTTTCCCCCTCCTTTCCTCTCTCTGAAATCAATAAAGATATATTTAAAAAAAAAAAAAGATTGCTTGTTTCTTATTTGGCTTCAATAAAAAAATGTTTAGGATGATTTCAGGGAAAAATACATGTATATGTACATACACACATATGCCAAACTGATTAGGGCCGAAATCTTAATTGTAGGTGACATTTCCATGTTCTAGTAAGATCTCTAGCAAAAAATAATAATAGTAATAATAAAGAATAAAAAAGGCTCACAGTGAAGAGAGACCTATCCACCTTGCTTTTCTCAGAGCCAGGTGCCTCTCCAACAGGTATTGGGGGCACCACCCCTCCCACCTTTCTTCTTCCTTCTACCAGCCAATATGTGACTATTGAGGGCATTCCCATGTGTTTAGGGCCAGAACTGCTTTTCTGGGACACTGAATCACAATAAATCTCTGTGCTTTGTAAGCATAATGCCCAGAGAGAGCAGAAAAAGAAACAACATCCTCTGAAGGAATCGTGGGCCTTGTGGGAGCTATGCACAAGTATGAATAGCAGAGAAAATAGGGGAAAAAAGAACAAACTGAACCCAATGCTAGCAGTAAAAGGAAATAACAAAGACTAGAGGAGAGGTAAACAAAATAGAAAATAGAAAAACAATAGAGAAAATTAATGCAAAAAAAGTTGGTTGAAAAGATCAACAAAATTAACAAAACTTTAGCTACCTTGACTAAGGAAAAAAGAGAAGACTCAAATGACTAAAATCAGAAGTGAAAATGGGAACATCAAATCTATAGTAATAAGAGTATACTATAGACAATTGTATGCCAATCAATTGAATAACCTGGATGAAATGGACAAATTCCTAGAAATACAAATCTACCAAGACTTAAAGGAATAGAAACTCTGAATAGACCTATAACTATTTAGGATTGAAAGAATAATCAAAATCTCTCAGCAGAGAAAAGCCCTGGACCTAATGGCTTCATTGGTTAATTCTACCAAACATTTAAAGAAGAACCAATATTAATCTTTCTCAAACTTTTCCATGAAATTGAAGAGAACACTTCATAACCGATTTATGAGGCAAGCATTAACTTGATACCAAAGCCACATAAAAACACTACAAAGCAGGAAAATTACAGACCAATATATCTGATGAACAGTGATGCAAAAATCCTCAGCAAAATACTAGCACACAAATTCAGAAGCATGTTAAGGGGATCATAGACTGTGATCAAGTGGGATTAATTCTTGGAATGGAAGAATGGTTAGACATATGCTAGTCAATCAATGTAGTCCACCGCATCAATGGAATGAAGGGGGGTGGGGAAACATGATCATCTCAATTGACACAGAAAAATCATTTCACTAAATTTAACATCCTTTCATGATAAAAACACTCAATAAACTAGGAATAGAAGGAAACTACCTGCATATAATAAAAACCATATTGGAAAACCCCCAGCAAACATGCTGAATGGTGAAAGAATGAAAGCTTTTCCTTTAAGATCAGGAACAGGCAAGGACACCTGCTTTTCAACATAGTACTAGAAGTTCTAGCCAGAACATCTAGGCAAGAAAAAGAAATAAAGGGTACTAAATTGTGAAGGAAGAAGTAGAATGATCTCTGTTTGCAGATGATATGATCTTAAATGTAGAAAACCCTAAGTATTCCACACACAAAAAACCCTATTAGAACTAATAAATGAACTCTTCAAAGTGGCAGGAAAGAAAGTAAACACACAAAAACAGTTGCATTTTTATACACTAACAATGAGCAATCTGAAAAGGAAATTTAAAAAACAATTTATTTACAATAGCATCAAAAAGAATAAAATATTTAGGAATTAACCAAGGAGTTGAAAAAATATACAATGAAAACTACAACTGCTGAGCTCTGGCCGGTGTGGCTCAGTTGGTCAGAGCATCACCCTGTACACCAAAAGGTGGTGGATTCAATTCCTGATCAGGGCACATACCCAGTTTGTGGGTTCAGTTCTTGGTTGGGACAAGTGCAGGAGGCAACCAATTGATGTTTCTCTCATCTCTCTCTCTCTCTCTCTCTCTCTCTCTCTCTCTCCCTGGAATCAATTAAAAAATCAGATTTTTTAAAAAAAACACTGCTGAAAAATATTAAAGATGACACAAATAAATGGGAAAACATCCCATGTGCATGGACTGGAGGACTTAATATTGTTAAAATGTCGATGATACCCAAAACAATCTATAGATTCAATGCAATTCCTATAAAAAATGTCAACGACTTTTTTTCAAAAATAGAAAAACCCAACATGAAATTCATATGGAATCTCAAGGGGATGTGAAGATCCAAAACAAACTTGAAAAAGAACAAAACTGGAGGACAAACACCTCCTGATTGCAAAACTTACAAAAAAGCTTCAGTAATTAAAACAGTGTGGTATTTGTGTAAAGACAGACTTTTAAGCCAATGGACTAGAACAGAGAGCCCAGAAATAACCCCTCATATGTATGCTCAAATGAGGGTACTAAAACCATTCAAAGGAGAAATGACAGCTCTTTTAACAAATGGTGCTGGAGAAACTGGATATCCACATGCAAAAGAATAAAGTTGTACCCTTACCTAACACCATGTATAAAAATTAACTAAAAATGCATCAAATATCTAAAAGTAAAATATAAACCATTAAAAACTCTTAGAAGAAGAGGGGAAGGGGAGATGCTGGCATAATATGCAGACCTTTCTTGCACCTCCTCCCAGGGCCAGGCTGGAAATAAAACTAAATTGAGGAACATTCACTTGGAATTACCAACAGAGTTCCAACTGAGGAGGAGACTTATAACAAAGAAGGACAGAAGCCACCTGGAGACTCCACCTACACAACAGCTCGCATGATGTGGTTAGGGGTGAGCCTCAGAGTCAGTCAGCCCAAGAGGAAATCCCATCCATGAATGGGACAACAACATTCAATACCCATTACAGCAGGAGAGCCAAAATAATTCACACAGGATACATTCCTAGAACACCCAGGAGATCTAAAAGATTGCACCACTGGGTTCCACAAAACACTATATAAGGTCACCCTATGAAGATTGGGAGGCATAGCAGTTTGTTCTATTACATAGAAACAAATACAAAGGAACAGAAAAGTGGGGAGACAAAAAACAACCCCCAAATAAAAAAATTTAAAAAAAAGAAAAATCCAGAAAAAGAGCTAAACTAAGTGGAGGCAAGCAATCTATCAGAAATAGAGTTCAAAGTAATGGTTATAAGTATGCTCAAGGAACTTAGTGAGAATTTCAAGAATCTTAGTGGGAACTACAACAGCATGATACAAGAAACAGAAACCATAACTAAGAATCATTTGGAAATGAAGAAAATCATATCTAACATCAAGAATACACTGGAAAGAATCAAAAGTAGATGAATGAGGCAGAAGATCAAGTAAGTGATTTGGAAGACAAGGTAGAAAAAATACTCGATTAGAGCATAAAAAAAAAAGGATTAAAAAGCAGGAGGATAGTTTAAGGGAACTTTGGAATGACATGAAATGTAACAACATAAGGATACCAGAAGGAGAAGAAAGTGAACAAGGAACAGAGAACCTGTTTAAAGAAATAATGATAGAAAACTTCTCTAATCTGGTGAAGGAAAAAGTCACACAAGTTCAGGAAGCACAGAGAATTCAAATCAAGATGAACCTGAAGAGACTGACTCCAAGACACATCATAATCAAAATTACAAACGTTAAAGAAAAAGAATCTTAGGCAGCAAGAGAGAGACAGAAAGTTACCTACAAGAAAATATCCATTAGAATGTTAGTTGATTTCTGAACAGAAACACTTCAGGCCAGAAGGGACTGGCATGAAGTATTCAAAGTAATAAAAAGCAAGGACCTGAAACTGCGGCTACTCCATCCAGCAAGGTTATCACTTAAAATTGAAGGGGAAATAAAGAGCTTCCCAGACAAAAAAAAAGCTAAAGGAGTATATTACCACCAAACCAGCACTGCAAGAAATGTTAAAGGGAGTGATTTAAGAAGATGATGATATCAAGAGAGAGAGGGACACAGTTATAAAGAAAAAAAAGGGGGCAATAAATAAGTACCTATCAATAATAACCTTAAATATAAATGGATTAAATGCTCCAATAAAAAAACATAGGCTGAATGGATAAGAAAGTATGACCAATATATATGCTGTCTACATGAGACCAACCTCAGAACAAAAGATTCACACAGGCTGAAAGTGAAGAGATGGAAAAAGTTATTCCATGCAAATGGAAATGAAAAAACAACAACAACAACAACTGGAGTAGATATACTCATATCTGACAAAATAAACTTCAAAACAAAGGCCATAACAAGAGACAAGGAAGGACACTACATAATACTAAAGGGATCGTTCCAACAAGAGGATATAACCCTGGTAAACATATATGCATGCAATATAGGGGCACCTAAATATGTGTGTATGTGTGTATATATATGTATATGTATAACTCTTGGAAGACCTTAAGGGAGGGATTGATAGCAATACAGTCATAGTAAGGGACTTTAAAACACCACTGACATCACTGGATAGATCTTCTAGACAAAGAATAAACAAGGAAACAGCAGCCTTAAACAATACACTAGATAGAATGTATTTAATTGATATTTACAGAACATTTCATCACAAAGTAGCAGAATACACATTCTTCTCAAGTGCACATGGATCATTCTCAAAGATGTTAGGTAACAAAGTAAGTCTTAACAAATTCAAGAAAATTGAAATCATATCAAGTATCTTCTCAGATCAATATGGCATGAAACTAGAAATCAACTACAATAAAAAAATCTCAAAAACATTCAAACACATGGAGACTAAATAACTTGTTATTAAACAATGAATGGATTACCAATGAGATCAAGGAAGATATCAAAAACTTCCTGGAAACAAATGAAAACGAAGCCACAACAGCCCAAAATCTATGGGACACAGCGAAAGAAGTGCTAAAGGAAAGTTCACAGGCCTACCCCCCAAACAAGAAAAATTTCTAATAAACTATCTAACTCTACAACTGAAAGAATTAGAAAGAGAACAACAGAAAAGTCCAGAGTAAGTAGAAGTAATGAAATAATAAAGATCAAAGAGGAAATAAATGATATAAATACTAGAAAAAACAATACAATAGATCAATGAAACCGAGAGCTTTAAAAAGATAAACAAGATTGATGAACCTTTAACCAGACTTATCAGGAAACAAAGAAAGTCTGGCTGGTGTTTCTCAGTGGTTTAGCCTGGACCCATGCATCAAAAGGTTGCTGTTCAATTTCCAGTCGGGGCACATGCTCGTGTTGCGGGCTTGATTCCAAGTAGATGGTATGCAGGAAGCAGCCAATGAATATTTCTGTCTCTCTCTTCCTTCTCCCTCTTCCTTCCTCTCTCTCTTAAAATCAATAAAAACATATTTTTTAAAACACATATATTTAAAAGTAAAAGAAACAAAGAGAGAGGACCCCAAAAATAAAATCTGAAATGAAAGAGGTGAAGTAAAAAATGACATCACAGAAATACAAAAGATGGTAAAAAAATACTTTGAACATCTAAGTGCCAACAAACTTGACAACCTGGGCAAAATGGACAAATTCCTTGAAACATACCATCTGCCAAAACTCAATCAGGAAGGAGAAAACTTAAATAAGCTGATAACAGCTGATGAAATTGAAGCAGTAATTAAAAACAAAAACAGCAAACAAAAGTCCTAAACCAGATGGCTTCACGGGAAAGTTTTACTAAACATTCAAAGAAGAATTAACACCTATCCTCCTCAAACTGTTCCCAAAAATTCAACAGGAAGGAAGATGTCCAGGCTCTTTTCATGAGGCCAGCATTATCCTCATTCCAAAAGTAAAAACACTACAAAGAAAGAAAATTATAGGCCAATATCTATGATGAACATAGATATTAAAATCCTCAAAAAATATTAGCAAATAGGATCCAGTAATACATTAAAAAGGTCATACACCATGACCAAGTGCAATTTATTCCAGGAATGCAAGGATGATTCATTATTCAAAAATTAATAAACGTTATACACCACATTTTAAAAATGATGAATAAAAATGATACGGTCATATCAATAGATGCAGAAAAAGCATTTGAAAAAATCCAGCACCCATTTTTGATTAAAAAAAAAAAACAAAAAAACCTCTCAGAAAAGTAGAATAGAGGGGTCATACCTCAACATAACAAAGGCCATGTATGACAAACCCACAGCCAACATCATACTCAATGGGCAAAAACTAAAAGCATGTCCCTTAAGATCAGGAGTAAGACAGGGATGTCCACTTTCACCACTCTTATTCAAAATAGAACTGGAAGTCCTCGCCACAGCAATCACAATAAGAATAACCAAAAGGCATCCAAATTGGAAAGGAAGAACTAAAACTCATTATTCCCAGGTTACAGGATATAGTATATAGAAAACCCTAAAGACTCCACCCAAAAACTGCTAGATTTAATAAATAAATTTAGCAAAGTAGCAGGATACAAAATTAACACCCAGAAATCTATGGCATTTTTATACACCAATAATGAACTCCCATGAAGAGAAACTAAAAAAAAAAAATCCATTTATCATTGCACCAAAAAATGATAAGATACCTGTGAATAAACTTAACCAAAGAAGTAAAAGACCTATACTCAGAAAATTATAGGATGTTCAAAAAGGAAATAGAGGAAGACACAAGAGTGGAAGCATGTACAATGTTCATGATTTGGAAGAATTAACATCATTAAAATGCCCATTACCCAGAGCAATTACAGATTCAATGCAATCCCTATTAAAGTATCAATGGTATATTTTACATATCTAGAACAAATATTCCAAAAATTTATATAAAACCATAAAAGACCCCAAATAGCCACAGCAATCTTGAGAAAGAAGGACAAAGTTGGAGGTATCACAATACCAGATATCAAACTATACTACAAGGCCGCTGTAATCAAAACAGCCCGGGGCTGGCACAAGAACAAGCTTATAGACAAACAGAACAGAATAGAGACTCCAGAAATTGACCCACACCATTATGGCCAATTAATATTTGACAAAGGAGGTAAAAGCATACAATAAAGTAAAGATAGTCTCTTCAACAAATAGTGTTTGAGAGGGGGGAAGATGGCAGCACCATGACAAGAAGCAAGGTGCCCTTGCTCCCAGCCACAGGCTCAATTTACCGCATAATCAGCTTGGAAAAAACAGAAAAATATACCTGAGTGGATACATTTCAAGTAGGGAGCACTGAAGAAACATCACAGAGTCTGGGGGCGGGGGGCTGGAAATAAGGAGCCCCCCTGAAGCCTGTGCTGGGCTCCGAGGCCCTAGGGCTAGAGGCTGCAAAGCTCCTTCCCCTTGGGAGAGTGGACTGGAATCCAAAAGCTGGGATCTCAAACCTGAGTGTAGAAAGGAAGGAGAGCCCTGCGCAGTGGGCACAGGGACCCAGGGGAAGTGTGCCTGAGAAGAAGGCACTGCAACTTCCTACTGAAACAAAGCTTCAAATGGCAGCTTCGACAAGAGTCTTTCACAGCTGGTGCTGACCATGGGAAAGGCAGTCCCACAGTATGTGGCTCCCGAATAGAAAGGGGCCAGAGTGCTGCACTGAGCAACCACATACAGGAACCCTCTGCCTTCCTGTAAGGCATTGTGTAGAATCCCAGAAAGCATTTGATCTGTGTAGCACAGGGAAGGGGAAGAGAGCCCTCCCACCACCAGAGACAGACTGGAGCTGCTTGTGGGAGGATAGGTTCACCAGCCACCTGAGCTCCCAAAGGGGCAAATCTGGGATTTTTGACCTGCCCTGAGGTGTGCCAGGATAGCATGTAAGGAGCTACCCCAGCTTTACTGAGATCAGCTGTGCAAAGGAGCTGTGTGGGGCTGACTTTGTGACCCCTCCTGCTTGGTGCCTAAGCATGGGGATGAAGGGACCTTGCAGGACGGATTCTCTGCTTGTGCGTTGCTTTGTGCAATTTTGAGTTTTTGATTGCTGAATGGGTGTCCACTTTCCTGGCTTTCATTGGGAAACAGACCAGTGAAAGCTGGGATTTATGTCTGCATTGTGAACAATTTGAAATTAGCGCCCCCTGCAATTAGCCAACCAGATCTGAGAAAGAAGGGGTGGAGCATGCCTACCTCTCCTGCAGGCTAGGAGCAGCACCCCCAACAGGAAAGGTACTGGTTCAGCTCACTGAAACCCCAGATATGCCCTTCAGGGCACAGTCCTGAGGGGGAAGGGAGAACAGCTCACAGGAGGAGATTACAAGAATAAGACATTCAGGGACTATTTTAGGAACTGGAGGAAAAGCTTAAAACCCGTGCTGGAAGCTAGGCAGGCAAAGTGCTCACTGAAATGTTTCTTAATAGAACCCACTGAGCCCAGGCTGCTGAAGCTGCCCATACAGAAAAAACAACAGACTGAAGTGAAACAAACTGAACAGGCCATTGTATGAGGAACTAGAACTGGAGGATAAGGTAGAGAATGAGGAGCTGGCTTTGAAGCAGAGACTAACTTCCCCACAGCAAGTGCCTGACAGTGAAACTTCTAAGTAAGGGGAACAATATCCAGAGCTACACTAGCCAGCCTGTACCCTAAAGACTCTTCTGAAGACTCTGGAATAAGACCCAACAACCACAAGGGGGAGACAAAATAGCTGACAAGTGGAAGTGGTCCACAGAGAGCCTCAGATCAGCCAACTACCTAAGGACACCAGAGCCAAACCTAGACAGCTCCTGACATTGGCTGATACACAAGTACCTCCCAGGGGAATTGAAATCAGCATACAAAACAGTGAGCCTCAGACAACATAAGCTGCCTAGGTGATATTCACCTGATCGACTTTTCTTTTTTTTTTAGACAAAAGAGAAAAGAAAAAATTTTTTTTATTTTTTTAATTTTTTAATATTTTAATTAATTTTTTTAATTTGTTTTGCTTTGCTTATTTTTTGGTTTTTTTTGTTTGCTTGTTTGTTTTTTGCTTTGTTTTGTCTTGTCTTTTATTCTGTTATCAAGATTTTCTTGATATTCTGTGCTTAATTGCTGGGACATTACCATTATAACCAATAAGCTTACTGTTTTTCTCTATCATTTCCCCCATATCTCTCTTTTTTTTTTAAACATATCTTTATTGATTTCAGAGAGAGGAAAGGAGGGGGAGAGAGAGATAGAAACATCAATGACGAGAGAGTCATTGATTGGCTGCAGCCCACAACCCGGGCATGTGCCCTGACCGGGAATCGAACCCCGATCACCTGGATCCTAGGTGAGTGCTCAACCACTGAGCCACACCTGGCTGGGCTCCCCCATATCTCTTATTGGACTCCTTCCCTGCCCTTGCTTTATCTCTCTCTCTCTCTCTTCTCATTCCATTGGCATAACTTTTTTTCTTTCTTTTCTTTTTTTTCCCTTCTGTCTTCTTGTCTTTTGCTTGTTTCTTTCTGTTTGTCTCTTTATTGTATTTTTATTTTTTCATTTTCAACTATTTTTCTATTCCTACACTCTACCCTTATTTTTTGACCTCCCTTCTTCAGAATCTATTCTCTGCCCCTTTAATCTTCCAGGAGCCTCTCTACTTTTTACTTTTTATTTTAGTTTATTATTATTTTTGTTAATATCCCTTTTTCTCTATTTTTTTCCTCTCTCTCTTTTTTTTTTTTTGCTTTGGCATTTGTGTTCTCACTTCACTCTCCCAATTCCACTTTCACTTGGAATGTTTTCATTGTGATTGTCAAGATATTTTGTAAGATACTGCTTGTTTCCTGGCAGTTTGGTACTGTATTGTCTTGCCTTGCCAGCACCCATACAACTGCTCACATAACATGGTTGGGGATGAGACACACAGCCAACTTGGGAGGAAAGTCCTTCCAAGAACAAGTCAACAACAATCTAGACCCAATCACAAGAGGAGAGTGCAAAGAACTCACAAAAGAGGCACCCACAAAAGAGACGCACTTAGAGCAAATACCTCAGAAGTACAAGGAAAACACACCTCTGGACTCCACTGGAAATACACTACAAAATCCCACCCCACAAGACTGGGAGACAGCAAATATATCTAATATACAGATACAAACACTAAAAGTCACTAAAATGGGGAGACAAAGAAACAACTCCCAAACTAAAGAAAAGAAAAAAATCACCAGAAAAAGACCTTGATGAGATGGAATTAAGCAACTTATCAGAAATAGAGTTTAGAGTAATGGCTATAAAGATGCTCAAGGAAATTAATGAGAACCACAAGACACTTAATGGAAAGTCCCGGGAACTTAATGAAAACATGAAAAAAAGATCTAAATATCATAAATGAGAAGCAGGTAGAAATGAAGAATACTATATCTGATGTCAAGAATACACTAGAAGGTTTTAAAAACAGGATCAATGAAGCAGAGGATAGAGTAAGTGACTTAGAAGATAAGGTAGAAAGAAACCTCAATCAGAGCAGCAAAAAGAAAAAAAAAAAAAACACTTAAAAAGCATGAGGACAGTCTAAGGGAGTTCTGAGACAACATGAAGTGAAAAAACATTCCCATCATAGAGGTGTCAGAGGAGAAGAAAAGGCAAGGGATAGAGAACTAGGAGGAAATAATGACAGAAAACTTCCCTATGCTGTAGAGGGAGAGAGCCACACAAGTTCAGGAAGCACAGAGGGTTCCAAACAAGAGAGACTCAAAGAGACCCACTTCAAGACATATCATAATTAAAATGTCAAATGTCAAGGACAGAGAGAGAATATTAAGATCTGCAAGACAGAGACAAACAGCGACCTACAAGGGAACCCCTCCAAGGCTGACAGCAGATTTCTCAACAGAAACTCTTCAGGCCAGAAGGGAGTGGCATGAAGTTCTCAAAGTAACGAAAAGCAAGAACATGCAACCAAGACTGCTTTATCCAGCAAGGCTATCATTTAAAATTGAAGGTGAGCCCGGCCGGGCATGGCTCAGTGGTTGAGCATCGACCTGGGATCCAGGCAATTGGGGTTCGATTCCCAGTCAGGGCACATGCCCGGGTTGCGGGCTCGATCAATGACTCTCTCATCATTGATGTTTCTATCTCTGTCTCTACCTCTCCTTTCCTCTCTCTGAAATCAATAAAGATGTATTTTTTTTAAACTTCCTGGAAAAAAAATAAAAATGAACAGACAACTCAAAACCTATGGAACACAGCAAAAGCAGTCCTGAGAGGAAAGATCATAGCAGTACACACATACCTCAGGAAACAAGAAAAAGCTCTAATAAACCATCTACCACAACAACAAAAAGAACTAGAATGAGAACAGCAAGTAAACCCTCAAGGAAGAAGAAGGAAGGAGATAATAAAGATCAGAGCAGAAATTAATGACATAGAGACTAAAAAAAAAAAATACAAAAAAATCAATGAAACCAAGAGCTGGTTCTTTGAAAAGATAAATAAGATTGATGAACCTTTGCCAGACTCACCAAGAAACAAAGAGAGAGGACCCAAATAAATAAAATCTGAAATGAAAGAGGCGATATAACAACTGACCCAACAGAAATACAAAGGATTGTAAAAAAATACTGTGAGCAACTATACTTCAACGAACTGGACAACATGGGTGAAATGGACAAATTCCTAGAAGCACACAATCTTCCAATGCTGAATCAGGAAGAGGCAGAAAACCTGAACAGACCAATAACAACTAATAAAATTGAAGCCGTAATCAAATAACTTTCAGCAAACAAAAGTCTGGGACCAGATGGATTTACAGGAGAATTTTACCAAACATTCAAAGAAGAATTAACACCTATTCTCAAACTATTCCAGAAAATTCAAGGGGAAGAAAAATTCCCCAACCCTTTTTATGAGGCCAGCATCATCCTAATCCCAAGACCAGATAAAGACACTACAAAGAAAGAAAATTACAGGCCAATGTCCCTGATGAACATAGATGCTAAAATCTACAACAAAATACTAGCAAAACGGATCCAGCAATACATTAAAAGGATCATACACCAGTACCAAGTGGGATTTATTTGGGGGATGCAAATCAATAAGTGTGATACATCACATAAACAAAATGAAGGACAAAACTCGTATGATCATGTCAATAGACGCAGAAAAAGCATTCAACAAAATCCAGCACCCATTTCTGATACAAACTCTTAGCAAAATGGGAATAGAGGGAACATACCTCAACATAATAAAGGCCATTTATGACAAACCTACAGCCAACATCATACTCAATGGGCAAAAACTAAAACCATTTTCCTTAAAAACAGGAACAAAACAGGGATGTCCGCTTTCACCACTCTTATTCAACATAATATTGGAAGTTTTTGCCACAGCCATCAGGCAGGAAGAAAACATAAAAGGTATCCAAATTGGAAAGGAGGAAGTAAAACTGTCATTATTTGCACATGACATGATATTGTATGTAGAAAACCCTAAAGACTCCATCAAAGTGCTGCTAGATTTGATAAATGAATTCAGCAGGGTAGCTGAATACAAAAGTAAGATCCAGAAATTGACGGCATTCTTATAAACCAACAATGAGCTCTCAGTAAGAGAAACTAAAAAACAGTACCATTTACCATTGCAACTAAAAAAATAAGATACCTAGGAATAAACTTAACCAAGGATGTAAAAGACCTGTACTCAGAAAACTATAGGACACTGTAAAAAGAAATAGAGAAAGATAAAAACAAGTGGAAGAATATACCATGCTCATGGATTGGAAGAATTAATATCATTAAAATGTCCATACTACCCAGAACAATCTATAGATTCAATGCAATCCCTATTAAAATACCAACAGCATATTTCACAGACCTCGAAAAAATATTCCAAAAATTTATATGGAACCAGAAAAGACCCAAAATAGCCCCAGCCATCTTGAGAAAGAAGAATAGAGTAGGTGGGATCACTTTACCAGATGTCAAACTGTACTACAAAGCCATTGTAATCAAAATGGCCTGGTATTGGTACAACAACAGGCATATAGATCAATGGAACAGAACCGAGACCCCAGAAATAGACCCACACAATTCAGGTCAGTTAATATTTGACAAAGGAGGCAAGAGTATCCAATGGAGTAAAGACAGTCTCTTCAATAAGTGGTGCTGGGAAAACTGGACAGATACATGCAAAAAAAGAAACTAGATCACCAACGTATACCATACCCAAAATTAAACTCAAAATGGATAAAAGACTTAAAAAATGTAAATCATGAAATCATAAAAATCCTGGAACAAAACATAGGCAGTAAAGTCACAGACATCTCACATAGTGGAATTTTCACTGATACATCTCCAAGGGCAAGAGAAATAAAAGAAAAATAAACAAATGGGACTACATCAAACTAAAAAGCTTCTGCACAGCAAAAGAATCAGCCTCAAAATACAAAGGAAACCCATGGTATGGCAGAACATATTTGCCAAGAATGTGTCTGATAAGAAGCTAATTTCCAAAGTGTACAAAGAACTCATACAACTCAACAAGAGGAAGACAATCCAGTTGAGAAATAAGCAAAGGACCTGAATGGACACTTCTCCAAAGAGGACATACAGATGGCCAAGAGACATGAAAAAATGCTCAGCATCACTAATCATCAGAGAGATGCAAATTAAAACCACAATGAGGGGCCACGTCCTCTTCCAACCATGTCGTCTGACAAGATCCGGATGTGGTGAGGAAGCTTCAAGGAAGGCGTCTTCTGAGGAGAGGACGTGGCATGGGGGTGGGAGTAATTGGCTTAATGGGAATATCCCTTCTCCTCCTTGGAGGGGAATTTTGGGTCGTAAAGTCAATAACTAACCTGGGGATGGTAAACAGTGTTCTCACTTCTGAAGAAATCCTGATTTCCCCAAGTCCAGCCACTACCACATGTGCCGGATGCTTTAACAAATTGTTATTAGAAGTAGCTAGGAAAACTCCCCCTGGCACCCCCAATAAGGAATTTATGGAAGGACTAGAGAAAGCTGAGCTCATGCAGCCAGCCTATACTCAAGTGCCTCCGCCTATGAATACAAGATTAGTCGAGGACAAGAAAAAGTCCATCGCTTCTTGCCTACTGTACAAGGACCACCCTGGGTAGCGTATAGAATAAATGGCAGATTATGACATCCCCCTAAAAGGGGCTAGCAGTATGAAAAGGCTACCAGGCCCTCCTCTGCCTTATACAGGTGCTTACAATGAGAACGGTATCAGAATAGTTAATGTAAACGGAAGGCATGTTCAGTATGAGAACTTGCCCTTCATGAAACGCTTGGCAAGGCAGCGGCCACGCTGGTGCTTGCTCCCAAAGGAACAAAAGAAAAGCATTCTTAAGCAGTTAATCAATAGCTATGGCAAAAGGCACTCTTTTCTTAGAAGAAAATGGCAAGAAGAATATAATAACTTATGAATAGGTCCATAGTTAAAATATAACCACAAGAAGTAGTAACCACAGGCAAATATTATATAAAATATCTGTCTCACAAACTAATATATTACTGCTGCAAACAAAGCCGCATCTATCACTCTCTAGGTCACTGATTTTTCCTTTCTCCTCTATTCTAAAAAATAAAGGTAAAAATTGTTCCGTTCTGATGAAATCGAAACTTGTATTGTTTAACCTATGAGTAGTATTCCCTACTTTACTAATCACAGAAATGGAATAATAGCCAAAAAAGAAAGTATAAAAGATTATGTTAATTCTCAATAAAGTGGAACAGTGTCACACCACCTCCGAGTCATGTAGCCTGCTGTCTCCCAGCGCCGAGGCCTTACCCACCTTCCGGACCCCTGATTCCTGCTGCGGCTGGATTCCGGCAATGAGGTATCACTTCACACCTGTAAGAATGGCTACCATTAACAAATCAACAAATAACATGTGCTGCGAGGGATGTGGAGAAAGGCGAACACTGGTTCACTGCTGGCGGGAATGCAGACTGGTGCAGCCACTGTGGAAAACGGTATGGAGGTTCCTCTAAAAATTAAAAATGGAGCTGCCTTTTGACTCAGTGATCCCACTTCTTGGAATATATCCTAAGAATCCTGAAACACTAATCAGAAAGAATATATGCACCCCGATGCTCGTAGCAATGCAATTTACAATAGTTAAGATCTGAAAACAGTCCAAGTGCCCATCAGTAGATGAGTGGATAAAAAAGTTGTGGGACATTTACACCATGGAATACTACGCAGCTATAAAGAAGAAGGATCTCGTACCATTTAGGACAGTATGGATGAACCCGGAGAAAATTATGCTAAGTGAAATAAGCCAGGCAGAGAAAGACAAACAGCACATGATGTGGAATCTGTTAATAAACTGATTAACAGAATAGATTCAGTGACACAGAGGCATGGATCGGACTGACAAATCTCAGAGGGAAAGAGGGGGGTGAGGGGAAGAGATTAACCAAAGAATTTATATGCATACATGCATAACCCAAGGACACAGACAATGGTGTGGTGAAGGACTGAGGAGGAGGGTGGAAGAGGACAATGGGAAGATAAAGGAACATCTGTAATATTTTAAACAATAAAAAAAAATAATAATAATAAATAAATGGTGTTGTCAAAATTGGACGGGTCATGCAAAAAATGAACTAGAGGCCTGACCGGGTGTGGCTCACTGGATGAGCGTCGACCTAGGATCCAGGCAATCAGGGTTCGATTTCCTGTCAGGGCACATGCCTGGGTTGCGGGTTCGATCCCCAGTCAGGGGCATGCAGGAGGCAGCTGATCAATGACTCTCTCATCATTGATGTTTCTATCTCCCTCTCTCCCTCTCCTTTCCTCTCTCTGAAATCAATAAAGATATATTTAAAAAAAAAAAAAAAACTAGACCACCAACTTACACCATACAGAAGAATAAGTGCAAAATGGATAAAAGACTTAAACGTAAGTCATGAAACCATAAAAATCCTAGAAGAAAACATAGGTAGTAAAATCTCAGACATCTCACTTAGTGGTATTTTCACCAATACATCACCTAGGTCAAGGGAAACAAAGGAAAAAAATAACAAATGGGACTACATCAAATGAAAAATCTTCTGCACAGAAAAAGAAACCATCAACAAAATGAGAAGGGAGCCTACTGTATGGGAAAACATATTTGCCAGTGATACATCTGATAAGGATTTAATTTCCAAAATATACAAAGAACTCATACACCTCAACACCAGGAAGGCAAACCACCCAATTAAAAAATGGGCAAATGTTCTGAATAGACAGTTCTCCAATGAGGACATACACATGGCCTCAGTAGACATATGAAAAATCCTCAAAGTCACTAATATCAGAGAGATGCAAATTAAAACTACAATGAGGTATCACCTCACACCTGCCAGAATGGCTACCATCAATAAATCAACAAACAACAGGTGCTGGCCAGTATGTGGAGAAAAGGGAATGCTAGTACACTGCTGGTGGGAATACAGACTGGTGCAGCCACTGTGGGAAACAGTACGGAGTTTCCTCAAAAAATTAAAAATGGAACTGCCTTTTGACCCAGTGATCCCACTTCTGCGGCTATATCCCAAGAATCCCTAAACACCAATCAGAAAAAATATATGCACCCCTATGTTCATAGCAGCGTCATTTACAATAGCTAAGATCTGGAAACAGCCCAAATTCCCATCAGTAGACGAGTGGATAAAAAAGCTGTGGTACATTTACACAATGGAATACTATGCAGCTGTCAAAAACAAGGACCTCTTACCCTTTGAAACAGCACGATGAACCTGAAAACTATTATGCTAAGCGAAATAAGCCAGGCAGAGAAGACAAATATCACATGATCTCACTTATAAGTGGGATCTAAAGAACAAAATAAACTGATTTTAAAAAAAATAAGTCCAGAGGTATGGATGCATGGAACAGAATAACATATCTTGGGGGGGGGCATGCTGATGGTGTGAGACAGGAAGAGATTAACCAAAGAACATTTATGCATATATGCACAACCCATGGATATAGACAATAGCATGGGGAAGGCCTGGGGTAGGTCAAGGGTTGGGTGGATGGGGGCAAAAAGGGAGAAAATAGGAGGCATCTGTAATACTGTCAACAAAAAAATAACATTTAAAAACTGTTAGAAGCAAACATAGCAAAAATACACAAGACATTGGATTTGGCAATAATTTCTTGGCTATGACACCAAGGGCAAAGGTTTAAAAAAAAAGGAAAATTAAATAAATTAAATTGGACTTCATAAAAGTTTTTAATTTTATACATCAAAAGACACTATCCACAGAGTAAAAAGGAAACTTAAAGACTGAGAGAAAATATTTGCAAATCATATATCTGATAAATGATTGATATCCTGAGTATATAGTGAACTTCTAAAACTCAATGCCCACAACAAAACAAACAACCTGATTAAAAAATAGACAAACTACTTGAACAGACATTTCTCCAAAGGAGATATACAAATGGATAAACATATGAAAAGATGCTCAATATCACAAATTTTTAGGGAATCAAAAATCAAAACTGCAATTAGAGACCACCTTGCACTCATTTGTGTGGCTACTATAAAAAAAACACATACACACACACACACAAAAAACCAACAACTAGAAAATAACAAGTAGTGAAGAAGATGTAAAGAAATCAGAACACTTATGCACTATTGTCTGAAATGCAAAATGGTGCAGCCACTGTGGGAAAGAGTATGGAGTTTCTTCAAACAATTAAAAATAGAATTACCATATGATCTAGCAATTCCACTTCTAGGTACATACCCAAAAGAATCAAAAGGAGAGTTTGCAGGATACGTACACCTATGTTCATAGCATTATTCACAGTAGCTAAAATGAAGAAGCAACCCAAGTGTCCATCAACAGATGAATGGTTAAGCAAAATGTGGTTTATGTTACTCAGTCTTAAAAGGAAGTTCTCAGAATGGCTATCATCAATAAATCCACAAATGACAACTATTGTTGAGGATATGGAGAAAAGGGATTATATTTATTTTTATTGTTGAAAGTATTACAGATGTCCCCCTCATTGATCCCCTCCACCTCTCATCCACCCCAACCCCAGGCCTTCCCCATACAATTGTCTGTGTCCATAGGTTATGCATATAAGCATATTAGTTCTTTGATTAATCTCTCCCCACCACTCCCCCACCCCCACCTTCCCTCTGAGATCCGTCACTCTGTTCCATGCTTCCATGTCTCTGGATGTATTTTGTTCATCAGTTTATTTTGTTCATTATATTCCACATATGAGTGAGGTCATGTGATACTTGTCTTTCTCTGATTGACTTATTTCGCTTAGCATAATTCTCTCCAGTTACATCCATGCTGTCCCAAAGGGTAAGAGGGCCTTTCTTTTTTACAGCTGCATAGTATTCCATGGTGTAAATGTACCACAGCTTTTTTATCCACTCATCTACTGATGGGCACTTGGGCTGTTTCCAGATCTTAGCTATTGTATATTTTGCTGCTATGAACATAGGGGTACATAAGTTCTTTCTGATTGGTGTTCCAAGTTTCTTAGGATATATTCCTATAAGTGGGATCACTGGATCAAAAGGCAGTTCCATTTTTAATTTTTGGAGGGAACTCTGTAGGAAAAGGCCAGCAAAAGACAAACTCTGAAGGAGTTGGGTAGCAAGCTTCCCCAGAATGGCAGAAATCCCCTTGAAAACGAGGGAGACATTTCTGACAGGAACTGAAAACATCATTATGGAGCTTGCCCCCAGGAGGGTTATGGCCTTAAGAACAAATGTGAAGCATTAGCATAAAACAAAACCATTTGTTTATGCGCATTTTATAGTTTCTACTGATCACTAGCTTTCACACCTGCCTTTCTGTAGCTCACAATAAAATTCGCTGGATGGTGAGGAGGGTTGTTGCAGCGCCTCCAGAGCCTCAACCCTCTGCATCTCCACCTAAATTCTACATTCTCCGTGTCTCGAGTTTTCTTCGCGTCCCGCAAGCACAACAGAACTCCCTACTGTTTTCCATAGTGGCTGCACCAGTCTGCATTCCCACCAACAATGTACTAGGGTAAGGTAATCTTCTTGCACTGTTGATGGGAATGCAGATTGATGCATCAACTATGGAAAACAGTATGGAATTTCCTCAAAAAATTAAAAATGGAGTTTCTGAGGATTTATCCAAAGAAATCCAAAACAGTAATCGGAAAGAACATATGTACCCCTATGTTCATTGCAGCATTATTTACAATAGCCAAAATATGGAAGCAACGCAAATGCCCATCAATAAACAAGTGTATTAAAAAGTGGTGGTATAGACCTGGTTGGTGTGACTCAGTTGGTTAGAGCGTCATCCCAAGCACTGAAGAGTCAAGGGTTCAGTTCCCAGTCAGGGCACATACCTGGGTTGCAGGTTTGATCCCTGGTCAGGGTGTGCACGGAAGGCAACCAATCGATGTTTCTCTCTCTTTCTCTCCCTCTCCCTCTCTGTCTAGAACCAATGAAAGAAATATCCTCTGATAAGAATTTTTTTTAAGTAGTGGTATATACATTATATACAATGGATTATTACTTGGCCATAAAAAAAGAACAAAATCTTACCACTTGCGAGAGCATGGATGGACCTAGAGGGTATTATGCTCAGTGAAATAAGTCGGTCAGAGAAAGACAAATATCATATGATTTCATTTATATGTGTACTCTGAAAAACAAAATAAATAAACAAACACAATTGAAACAGAGTCATAGACTCATAGTGTGAACTAGTGGTTGCCAGAGGAGAAGGGGGTTGGGGGACTGGATGAAAGAGGGGAAGGGATTAAGAAGCACAGGTTGGTAGTTACCAAAGTGTCATGGGGATCTAAATAAAGCATAGGAAATATAGTCAAGAATATTGTGATCACTCTGTATGATGCCAGTTGTGGTACTGGAAATATGAAGGGGAACACTATGTAAAGTATATGGTTGTCTAACCACTAAGCTGTACACCTGAAACCAATAGAAAATATAACTAAATGGGGGGGGAGGGGAGGAAATTCCGACATATGTTACTGCATGGGTGAACTTTGAGGATATTATGCTCAGTGAAATAAGCCAGACACAAAAGAAGAGATACTATAGATTCCACTTATGTGAGGTACTGAGTATAGTCAAACTCTGAGACATTTTTCGTGAATAATGGTGGTTGCCAGGGACTGGGGGAGGGAGGATAGGGAGTGAATGTTTAATGGGGACAGTTTCAGTTTTACAAGATGAAAAGGGTTCTGGAGATGGATGGAGGTGTGGTAGCACAAGAATATGAATGTACATAACACCACTGAACCAGGCATTTTAAATGGCAAATTTTGTTATGTATATTTTACCACAATTTTTAAAAATTATAATGGGACATGTGCACGGGTCCAGGAAGAGACCATTTGGTCTTGCGTGAAGGGCTTCACTAGGAAAGCAATAAAAGGTGAGTTTGGCCCTACCAGCATAGCTCAGCTGTTGAGCATCGACCTATGATCCAGGAGCTTTAGGTTTGATTCCTGGTCAGGGCACATGCCAGGGTTGGGGGTTCAATTCCCAGCAGGAGGCATGCAGGAGGCAACCAATCAATAACTCACTCTCTTCATTGATGTTTCTCTCTCTCTCTCTCTCCCTAAAGGTGAGTTTGGCAATGTGGACTAGGACCAGATGTGCAAGGCTTTTGGCAGTCTCAGGTTGGGCTGTAGGTGACAAGCACAGTTAGGCACTTTTTCCTGGCAGGAACAGGTGAAAAGAGAACACAGGGTGAGTTAACCAGCACCAGGATCACATGTGAGGTGTGTCTGAAGGCCAGTGAAGCCAGGGTTTCAGGTGTTGACCATGAGGTCTGGGTGGGAAGGGGTCAAGCCAGGAGGGGTGCAGGCAGGGGTGAGGAGATCTAAGTGAGTGACAATGGTAAAGTTGAGTGGACAGAGAGCTCTTGGCCTTTTGAGGACACTGACATTTGAGGTGCAGCGTTGTCAGGAGAGGCTGACATGGCCCAGAGTAGGCCCTTGCCTTTCCAGGGGAACCTGTGCAAGTAATCACAAGGGATGGAGCAGGTCCCATGCTTTCTCTCAGGTGCTGACAAGAGCTGCAAATCTCACAGGTGGAATGTCTCCATCAGTGTCAGCACTGTCAGGGATGAGCCAGAGAAGAGGACACACCACTGACCAGACAGTGTCCCTAGCACTTGGCCAAGACTGGCCCTACTGTCTGACCTCCAGAGTGGGTTGTGGAGGTGGCCCTCTGAGATGTTGACCGGTAAAGGGCTGAGAAACCAGGAGGGTCACCTCCTCACTCCCACACCGCCAGCCCCTGGCAGCCACCATGACACCTGTCTCTGTGAACTTGACTCTTCCAGGTGCTGCATATCTGAATTAGGAAATAAAAGGGGTTCCCTGGAAAGCTCTGGGTTTGGTTCTGTTTCTTAGAAGCTCACCTTCTCACAATGACTTAGAAAACTGACTTATTTGTTGCTTTGAGGATTGAAAGAAAGCTGTGTGTATCTCCATGTCTCTTTGTCTAGGAATCCCCTGAACAGAGCAATTTCTGAGCATAGAGGAGCCTCTGGGGTGCAGTGGAGGTAGAGTGTTGTGATGTTCATTGTGTGACCATGACCCATGAAGGCGGCCAGAAGTCATGAGACATCTACTCTGTGACATCAGGGAGATCATCCAACCACACTGGATGCTCCCGAGGTGATGGTCGGGGTCAGATGGACAGGAAGTCTCAGAGTCTGCCAGAAATGATGGGCCAAGAGGTGAGTGAATAAGGGCACCAAGAAAAACCAACAGGGTCCTTCATGGCCATAGTGGGTGACAGAAGAGGGTGGCTGTAGACTTCAGCTAGCTTGTGCTGGACCGGGTTCTAGCCAAGGGTGTGGGAAGTAAGAGGGTCTTTGAAGGAGTCTTGGGGAGAGTATGATCCCCATGAAGAGAGGAACCATGAGGAGGGCCTGGCTGGCACCAAGTTCCGGAAGACACTCACATGGTACACAGGGAGGGTCACTCCTGTCCAGCATGCCTCACTGTTCCACCTCTGCCTAGTGGGGTTCTATTCTTCCTCAGGCAGCCTGTGTCCAAGCTTCATTGGAATGTCTTCACCCCAGCCACCCGAGGCAGAGTGAACCACTCCTTTCTTTGTTCTGTGGATACAGATCCAACAGACACTTGGCACTGAGTGGAAGGGAGGCCAGGCTCTGGGCTTTCACAAACTGCAATTTAATCATAGGTCCCTAGTAGGGCTCCTTGGAGGCACCCCCTGAGCTCCCTCCCAAGTTCAAAATGAGAAATAAGACACAGGACAGACAGATGGAAATCAGATGTCAGCTTTATAGAGACAAGATAAAGTGGCTTTTAATACCTTGTTCCAAAATTGATGGATTAGCTGCCTGCTCTTTGACTGCCGGCCTCTTCTGCAGGGGCACAGCCTGCCCAGACAGTGAACCCCACAGCACAGAACAGCCAGAACCACACCAGAGGGACCAGAGGGCACTGAGCCTCATGGGCCAACATCATCTCCCAAACTCAAGGATGAGTGAGGTCTGTCCTCTCATGGAAAGGGGTTAAAGAAGGAGAGGAGAGGAAGGAAGCTACAGGGAAGGAGGGAAAAAAGGAAGGAGGAACACCTTGAGGTCCTACTCAGTCAGGAGCACCCTTGTGGGAATATGAGTGAGGTCTGAGGCCCACCTGGAGTATCTTCTGCTGCGTGGTAGTTGCTGTCTCACTTTTTATCTGAATGTAATCTTTTCCCAGAAGTACCATTGTCTTCCTTATCTTGGTCTTGGGCATTTCATGAAGAATTGGCACCTGGTAACGCTCAGTAGGAGTTTGAGCAAGCAGAATGGGAAGGGGGCAGGAACACCTCTTTCCAGAACTTAAGGTTGGAGACCCCTGTATCTCACATTATCCAATTGCTTGGGTGTGGTCCATGCGGTGCTTTGCTGCCTCCGGAGGCCACAGCCAAAACTTGGTTGACAAGAAGTTCCTGTTTTCCAGAGCTCCTCATGGCCCCTAGCCAGGCCTACCTCTGACCAGGCTCCACGTGGCCTGGACCCTGGTTGTCTTGTGCAGCCCTGCAGGTCAGGGTCTAGTGGCTGGTCTACGTCAGCAGGAACTGGAGCGTCTTATGCCTGCCACCTGCACAGGGCCTGGGCACTGTCATCTTAGCTGTCCCAATCACTCTTATGCTGAGTTCAAGGCACCAACATGTCATTTCTTCCTCACTGAAGACTCGTCTGCTTCTTCACTGATGGTTGAGGACGAGGCCCCACGCCCTTTTACAAGCCTGTCCTACTCCATCTTTGTTGTGATTAGGACTGACTCAGGCAAAGGAAAAATGCTTACTGAGTCACCAACACGTCCTACAACACCCAGCATCTCCATTAATTAAGGCCTCTGGTCCACGTGGTGAATCACCAGCCTGAGGTCAGAAATTAGGGCACACCCCAGGTGCCAGTGGGATTTAAGAAACACAGCTCAGTCCCCTCTTTGTAGAGCTCAGAACACAGGACCCCTCTGCTGTCTTGCTCTGTCCCCATGGCTGCCTCCTCCAGACAGCAGGAGGTGAGCACATGTGCCATGGTAGAAAATCACCTTCCTTCTATTTGTCTTGACATAAGTATTTTCTATTCAGACATATGTAGTCTTGACCCTGCAAAAGGGAGGTTTTCAGAAAAGACTTCCCTCTCAAATGAGCTCTAGTTAAAGTCATGGTCCTACAGCATTTTCAAAACAAAGAATGTACTTAAGTTGTTAGTTGTTGAAGGGAAGTTTAAAATAATTAACCTGTCAGCATAATACTCTCCAGGTCCATCCCACATGATCAGTATGTGGAATCTGATGAACAAAATAAATTGACGAACAAAATGGAACTAGAACCATGGATACATGGAACAGACTGGCAAGTGCCAGAGGGGAGGAGGGGGAGGTGGCTGGTTAAAGAAGGTGAAGGAATTAACTAAAGAGCAGATATGCATAACCCATGAACACGGACAATAGTGTGGTGAAGGCCAAGGGAGGAGGACACTGGGGGGTGGATGGAGATGGGAAAAGGGGGAGGAATGGAAGACATCTGCAATAGTGTTAACATTAAACATTTTTAATTAAAAATTAATAATAAGACTTCTGGTCAAGATGGCAGTGTAGGTAAACACGGCACTTGCATCCTTCCACAACCACATGAAAATTACAACTAAACCACAGAACAACCATCATTCAGAACCACCTGAAATCTGACTGAACAGAATTCCTACAACTGGAGAATTAAAGAAACCACATTGAGATTGGTAGGAGGGGCAGAGGGGTGGAACAGACTGGTCCCACACCCACATGTGGCATTTTTTTAATAAGGCGGGATATCTTGGGTACAGAGGTCCCATGGGAGGAGCAAGGGGTTCCAGCCTCACACCAGACCCCTCAGCCCAGGGTTCTAGTGCCAGAAGAAGTCCCTGTAACTTTGGGCTATAAAAACCAGCAAGGTTGTGGCTGAGTGACATGGAGAGCTGCTGGAGTCCCTGACAGATCCTCTTAAAGGGCCCATGCACAAACTCACTCCCTCTGAGCTCCAACACTGGGGCAGCAGCTTGAAAGGATCCAGGGACAAATGGGGAGGAATTAAATTGTCTGGCATCAGGACAAGAACTGAGGGTAACTTTCTCCCAGACAAAAGTGCTGGTAGAGGTCATTGCTCCTTTGCTGAGACCTCCCCGCCACAGAGCCGACAGGCAGGCACCATATCTGAGTCTCCATCAACCTGGTCCACACTGGTGATTCCCTGAAACCCTGCCCCACCCAATTTGCAGGCCCACCCAAGCTGTTTGCAGTGGTTTTTCCACATGAATGGCTTGTCTTGGTCCAGGCTTCAGAGTTTTCTAAAATCTGTCAAACAAGCAGCAGCTGACCTCAGCATGCCCCACATGTCTTAATAAGAGGTCCCAGGCCCAGCACTAGCAGCAGCCTGCCTTGGTTCACAGCTTGGTCTCTCTGGGGCACCTCCAACCCTAACACATGTAGCAGCCATCTGCAGATTGCTCTATATCTCATGCCAGGTGGCTCCAGGCAAGGCACAGGCAGTAGCAAACTTTGTACCTCCCAGGAGGCCCCAGAGCCAGTGCATCCGGTGGTCAAATTCAGATCACACCAGATTACAACCCTGCCATATCCACAAGTGACACACTCAAGGGGCAGATGTGGGGAGCATCAAAGCCCCACTAAAGCAAGTCTTGCCCCATAGAATCATCTCCTGCACAGCAGCTCTTCTGCAGTAGTCACAGCTGGTCTGCACAGCCGATTGGTCTGGGGGTTAATCCCTCCCAGTGATGCCAGCAGCAATCAAGGCTCAACTACAACAGGGCAGTGCACACAGGGGTGCACCTAGAGTGCCCATCTCCGGCGACTGGGGACGCTGAGCCACTGGGCCTTATAGGACACCTACCACATAAGGCCATTCTACCAATTCCAGGAAACACAGCAGCTCTACCTAATACAAAGAAACAAACACAGGGAAGCAGCCAAAATAGAGACAAAGAAACATACTGCAAATGAAAGAACAGAAGAAATCTCCAGAAAAAGAACTAAATGAAATGGAAGCAAGCAAACTACTAGATACAGAGTTCAAAACAATGGTTATAAGGATTCTCAAGGAGCTTACTGAGAACATCAAGGAACTTAGTGAGAATTTCAAGAAACTGAGTGACAACATCAACAAAATAAAAAAAGACCAGACAGAAATGAAGTGTACACAAACTGAAATGCAGAATAATTTACAGCTGCCATAGCCAGTTTGGCTTAGTGATTAGAGCATCAGTGGTCCCAAGTTCAATTTTGGCCGAGGGCATGTACCTCGGTTGCAGGCTCAGCACGGTTGGAGTGGGAGCACGAGGGCCATCACTCAATGTGTCTCTCTCACATTGATGTTTCTCTCTCTCTCTTTCCCTTCCCCTCTCTCTGAAAAAGCAATGGAAAAAATCTCCTCGAGTGAGGATTAAAAAAAAAAAAAAGAATAATTTACAGGGAATCAACAGGAGAGCAGAGGATGCTGAGAATCAAATCAGCAATGTGGAATATGAGGAAGAAAAATACAATCAGGACAGCAAAAAGAAAAAAGAATCCAAAAATATGAAGATAATGTGAGGAGCCTCTGGGACTTCAAGCATACCAACATTTGCATCTTAGGGGTGCTGGAAGGAGAAGAGAGGGAGCCAGAAGTTGAAAACTTATTTGAAAAAATGATGACAGAAAACTTCTTTTACCTGGGGAAAGAAATAGACTTACAAGTTCAGGAAATGAAGAGACTCCCAAACAAGAGGAACCCAAAGAGGCCCACAGCAAGACATATCATAATTCGAATAACAAAGGTCAAAGACAAGAGAGAATCTTAAAAACAGCAAGAGAAAAGCAGTTAGTTACCTACAAGGAAGCACTCATACGACCATCAGCTGATTTTTCAACAGAAAGTTTGCAGGCCAGAAGGGAGTGGCAAGAGATATTCAAAATGATGAAAAGCAAGAACCTACACCAAGACTACTCTACCCAGCAAAGCTATCATTTAGAAATCAAGGTCAGATAAAGAGCTTCACAGACAAGAAAAAGCTAAAGGAGTTCATCACCACCAAGCCAGTATTATGTGAATTGTTAAAGGGTCTTCTTTAAGAAGAAAAAGAAAAAAAATAGATAAAAAATATGAACAATAAAATGTCAATAAATACATATCTATCACCAATTGAATCTAAAAATCAAAATAAATGAACAAGGAATCTAATGAACAAAATAAACTGATGAATAAATAGAACCAGAGGCATGGAAACATGGAACAGACTGAAGAATCTCAGAGGGAAGGGGGGAGGGAAGGCAGGAAGAGATTAACCAAAGAACTTATATATATACATTCATAACCCATGGACACAGACAATAGGATGGTGAAGGCCTGGGGTGGGGTAGGATCTCGGTAGAGAGGGGCAATGGGAGGGTGGGGGACATCTGTAATACTCTCAATAAAGACTTAAATTTTTAAAAAGAAAGGGGGAAAAAGGTAATCATCTCCGCTTTAGATCCAACAAGTCTGTTTCTCAGAAATAATAATAATAATAGTAATAATAATAATTAACCAGTTACATGAAAACTCTCTTGGACATATATTCAAACTGAATTATGCATTTCAAGGTCATAATAGGGCCAAGGTCTTTCAAACCCTAATGTGGCCACTTTTTAGCTGTGTTACTTCAGACAAGCCCTTTGGGTCTTTGAAGCCTACTTCACTCACTTGTGATGTTGGGGAAGATCATTCCTGTTTTAATAGTCTCATAGAGATAACAGTATATGCCAGAGAGGGGTCAATAGTATCTACTGAGGCCGCCTGTGTGCCAGCTACTCTGCCAAGTGCTGTCTCATACCGATATCTTTTCTAATTAGCCCAAATACTTACAAAGTTACGCAATGTTGGTTTTTATTGTAAGTTGTATAACCATGGACAAAATCTCTTAATGGCTCTGAACTTGATTTCTTTATCTGTGAACCTGAAATAATTCCAGCAAACTCAAAGTGTTGTGTAAGACTTACATGAATTCTCAGAGGTAAAGGTGTTGGGTAGAAGTTATAAAGAAGCTTCCAAAGAGTAGATATTAGTATTGATGTTGATGGTATACTTTAAAATTGCTCCTTGAGAATAACCTCTACAGTCTTCCGAAAGGGCTACACCAGTCTGGGCGGTGGCATCCTTAATGACAGGAGATCTATGTGTCCTTTTATCCAACCCAGACTATAAATACACCCTCTGGTTAGATGGCACTATCAATTTTAAAAGGGCTCAGCGCCAGAACCAAAGCTGTGGTTGAGCCCCAAGGGCTGCCATCCCAAATTTCTGGAGGTGGAGCTCTTCTGTGAAAATGGGCCTGAATGGTTTTTCCTGGGTTTTGCTTTTGTTTTTAAGACAAAACATACTTTGGGATCATTTATCTTGAGAATCCTAATCCTCCTGAAAGTGGCCACTGTTTTACTATTCTTTCCACAGTGAATAGTTTGTGCCACATGAAGTCAGCTCAGGAAATTCCGAGTCTTCTGAGCAAATCTGAGAGCTGGCAGCAGGGAGGCCCTGGGGAGGCCCAGTGGAGAAAGAGGGCTTGAAGGAGGAAGGGAGGGAGAGGGAACAGCAGGGAAGAAGGGAGCCACTGCACTCCCGAAAGGAAGTCCTGGGGAGAGTGGCTCCACTCCCTGCTACTTGAAAGAAAAGGCAGCCTTCTCCTGACCCTCCTGCCTCACTTAGTTGAGAAGTCCTTCCATATACATACCAACCACTAGCTGCCACCATCTTCCTGTCTTCAAGAGGGATCCAAACAGGCCTTGTATGCCTGGAAGAGTGATTTTCTGGTACTTTTCCCCTAAATGAATTGACCACACTCGAACATGACTCTTTCCACACGGGGTAGGGAAAGAGAGCTGTGTGCTGAGACTTGCCTGATTTGTTTAAAGTTTATGGTCAATAAATATGGGCTTAGGAATTTTTTTTGGTGCATTATAGCTCTAATAAAATAGAATAGAGACATTAACAGTGTTTGATGTGGGCTTGAGTTCAGAATACTTTTTGACATGTCTCTGATCAATCAGTATCTTTCAGTGTTGAGAAAAAGAGATCTCTCTTGATGCAAATTAAAACCACAATGAGGTATCACTTCACACCTGTAAGAATGGCTACCATCAACAAATCAACAAACGACATGTGCTGGCGAGGATGTGGAGAAAGGGGAACCCTAGTACACTGCTGGTGGGAATGCAGACTGGTGCAGCCACTATGGAAAACAGTATGGAGGTTCCTCAAAGAATTAAAAATGAAGCTGCCTTTTGACTCAGTGATCCCACTTCTTGGAATATATCCTAAGAATCCTGAAACACTAATCAGAAAGAATATATGCACCCTGATGTTCATAGCAACACAGTTTACAATAGCTAAGATCTGGAAACAGCCCAAGTGCCCATCAGTAAATGAGTGGATAAAAAGCTGTGGGACATATACACCATGGAGTACTATGCAGCTGTAAAAAAGAATAATCTTGGACCCTTTAGGATATTATGGATGGACCTGGAGAAAATTATGCTAAGTGAAATAAGCCAGGCAGAGAAAGACAAACAGCACATGATCTCGCTTATATGTGGAATCTAAAGAACTTAATAAACTGATGAACGGAATAGATTCAATGACATGGAAGCATAGGTGAGCATACATAAATGTATCATGTTAACTAATTTTACGTGTGCATTTTCAAGTACATTCACATTATTGTGCAATAATCACCACCAGAACTTTTTCATTTTTCCAAATTGAAACTTTCTGCACTCAACACTAACTCCCCATTTTCCTCTCTCAGCCCTTGTACCCACCATCTACTTTCTATCCATATAAATCTGACTGCTCTGGGTGCCTCATAGAAGTGGTACCATACGGTATCTGTCCTTTTGTGGCTGTTCACTGAGTATAATGTCCTCAAGGATCATCTATGTTGTAGCCTGTGACATGGTTTCCTAATTTTTTAAGGTTGAATAATATTCCATTGTATGTATAGACCACCATATAGATCAATGGACACTTATGTTGTTTCCATCTTTAGCCATTGTGACTAATAATGCTGTGAACATGAGTGTGCAAATATCTGTTCACGTTGAGATCTCTTCCTTTGGAAAAAACAAGGCAAGTGGGAAAATTCATGCTTTCTTGAGTTGTTGTGATCCAGAATTGGCCTATACCTATATTTTTGGTTTGGAAAAGTAGATCTCATAATTAATAAGAGCCTGAAAATTTTGAATGGAATATATTAGGTGATTTCCCCCGTAACAATGTAAGAGAAGTAAAGCCAGATGACTCTGACTTTTAAAGAATTGTTGCGTTAATATGAGATGATGATTTAAAATGCTTTTTAAAATAAGTGATCTCCTCCCACAATCCCCGCCCCCCAAACACACAGATGAGTGATCACCAAGAAATCACTGGACTGTGGTGTTTACAGGCCTAGATGGTGAGATTCCAAAATCCAGGTGACAGAGTACTTCTAGAAACCCAAGGAAAAACCTACCTAAGAACCTGGTGACAAGCCACTCACTGTAACCATGAGATTATAGCAGTTTGCTAATGTTGCTCATTATACCACTTATGAGAGAAAATAATGTATGTTTGTGTATGTTTTTGTTTTTCATTTTCATGGTTACCCTAGCAAAGCAACAATGGCTAGATAGCTACAAATTGGAAATACAAACTCCAGAGCAATGGAGCGGTGAGGTTTTAAGGAGGGGAGGAGGGTGTGCCAGTGCAGCTGCAGGAGGGTCCCAAAGAGGCTGGTGTTGGCTGGGCCCTGCCATCCTGAGGGAACCCCAGGGGGCAGTGCCCTGCAGTGAGCCTTGATGACAGCAGGTGGCAGCAGCGAGTGGGCCCCATCATTCTGGGTTCTACTCTGGCCCTTAAATCTGAAACTGGTCACCCAGTCATATGACCAAGTGGCATATAACCCTGGATGGGTTATTCAGCTTCTCAAAGAAACGGAGAGGCCAAACTAACCACTAGTCTCCAGTCTTTTCCTAGCAAAAGCCTGCCATCTTTCATGATTTAGCTTTTTGTTCCTGAAGACCCCCAGGAGAAACTGTTTCAACGGCATAGAAAAGACTGGAAGGAAATACACTGGGATGTTCATGCTGATACTTTGGAGTGGGGCTGAGACAGGGGACTTCCACTTTTGACTTTAGATGTTTCTGTATTTACTTTTTAATGCAAATCATTTTAACTTTGTATTTTAATTAAAAGTTTAAAATAATGGCAATATTCTATTTCCATTTATTGCCCCAGGAATACCAATAATAGTTGTAAGGAGACTGTAAGTATTATGAACTTTCATTCTCTTGCGATCAAAAAATAAATAGAAACTACTCTTATGCTTCTCAGAGAGGATAAAAGATATTTGGAGACCTTCTTGAGTAATATTCCTCAATTTAAAAAGTATGGAGTCGTCCTAGCCAGTTTGGCTCAGTGGTTAGAAAGTCGGCCCTCAGAGTGAAAGGTCACAGGTTTGATTCCGGCCATGGAGAAAATATCCTCCGGTGAGGATTAAAACACACACACAAAGGAGTCTGCAAAACTACCACCTACACACACACCCCCCCCTCCGAGTCCCACAGTGGGAAGAGATTACAGGTGTGCCTTTGGGTGCTTGGTTTTCTTTTTCCTTGGGACATCTGGACAGGTCAGCTCTCCAGGGCAGGCAGACTGCTAATCAGAAGAGATCTCAGCCCTGATGAAGGCAGCCCATGGAAACTGCTCCACGGGGATTTGAAAATAACCAGACACTCCAGTTTTGCCCCATTCCTGCAATAAATCCACCACTCACTCGCGAAGGAGCTCTGAGCTCCTTTTCAGCTTTTAGAACGGCCAAGGAAGCTCAGTCCCCCAACCCCTATGAAAGACCCCTGCGGGCCAGGCCCGTGCTGGACCCTGGGGGGCGACCCCAGTGCAGAGGGCCCCGAGCCCAGCCAGCCGAGCGGCACAGTCAGCGTGCCCTTCCTTGATCCTGGCCTGTGCCACAGGTTCCCTGTCAGGTGCGGGGCTGTCATCTCTGAGGAGGAAAGAAGACGGACGTTCAGCCTCTCCGCGGAGGCCTGCAGGGTAGGCTGCGCTCCTGCACGGCCACCGGGACCAGTGGGGTGAGTGACCGCGAGGACGCTCCCTGTCCCCTCAGCGGGGCCACATCTCAAGCCCATCGGAACAAATTATTAAAAACACACACCCCTCTGACTGTGTGGCCCCGCGAGTGTGCTTGAGGGGAGCCAAGCTGGCCGCGCTCTTTAAAGCCTCCGGGCTGTGTCGCCAGGGCCCCGCGGCCGCCAGACCACTCTGCGGGTCCAGACGGTAGTCACCAGGCTCTGCGGCCACGGCCTCCCTGGGCTGGCAGGGGACAGCAGCCGCCAGGGCCGGCGCCCTGCGCGGCCACCTGAGAGGTTGGTGGGGGTCGGGACCGCAGGCTGCGGCTGGTCGGGAACCGCGCAGGGGTGATGCGGGCGGAGAGGCAGACGCGCTCGGGGTGCTGGTGGGGGTGAGGGGCTGGCGGCGGGTTGGCCGTGAGGGCGTGGAACTCGGCCCCTGGGGTGCGTAAAAGGGGAGCTGGAGGCGGGGAGCAGTGAGCTAGGGGTGTGGCCCGCATTGGGGCCCGCGGTGAACTGGGCTAGACCTTGGGGGCCGGGGGCGGGGCGCGTCGGGGCCGCCGCGGAGGCCGCCAGCGGGGCTCCGGGGCTGCGGGATGGCGGCCGGGGCGCGGAGGCCGGGTCTCGGCGCCGCGCGCGAGCCTGCGGCCGCAGCCACCGGGTAAAGCTCTGGTCCAGAGCAGCGCGAAAGCTGTCCCGAGGGGCTCCGGCCAGCTCAGCGGGTAAGTGCTCGGGGCACAGGCGGCCCCCGAGACTCCTGATAGCGCCCTGGAACCGGCCTCTGGGAATTCTGCTGGGAATCTTTGGGATGTTGTGGGAGCAGCAGAGCTGGAGAGCGAGGTTCGGGACCTCTGAGGTCCTTTTGGGGTAACTGAGGTTCCCTTGATGCTGGAGGTTCGTGCAGAGCCCGGTTCTCGGCTGAGGAAACATTTCCTAGGATCTGGCCCGAGGCTGGGGGCTAGGGGGTGGGGCTGGGATGCTTTCCTGTGGATGTCTCCCCTAGGGTGGGGGAGCAGGACTGGCTCTAGAACTTGAGGTCTGAGGGCTCCAAGGACATTTAAACCCTGAAGGCTCAGGGGACACAGGGCTGCAGGGAAGGAGGAAGAGACACCCCAGGCTGGTCCAGTAGCGCCAGGCTCTGCACAGTTTCTTGATTTTGTTAGGAACGATGTTGCCTCCTACATCCCTTTAAGAAACCTTTTAATGTGGTGTGGTGTGTGTGTTTTAAAGAAACCTTTTAGCGATAAGTGCCAGGACCTGATTCTTGATCTATATGCTGGTTACTGTGTGTTCAAGTACAAGAGTGGGAAATGCTTATCTGGCCACAGTGATCCTTTCTTTTAAGGACTGAGGTGCTAGTAAGTGCAGGGATGTGCATCACTTGCTTTACTGGCTGCGCTGTAGTGGACAGAATTCATCCTAGGATGCAGAGCTCCCAGTCATGAATATTTGTGACCTGGGCTTTAGAGACAAGTGGAGTTTGTAGTTTTTATTTTTTCAAGATATCGCCAAAATATGCCATTTAAAAATGCTTATCTACAAACATCTGAGAAGTGCATTATGCATTGGTCTCCCAGACCCAAAAGTTCAAAATGATGGTGACTTACGGCATGCGTGTCACTTCACTGGCAGCCCATCATGTATTATGAGAAATATTGCAAGATAGACAGTAAAAGTTGAGAGAGGAAAGGGGGATTCATGTCCCAAAGGTCAATGTGTTCAAAGTAAACAGCCAATTTGGCCCATATTCCACAGGTGCAGCCGTTTAGTTCACGTTGAGATGAACATCTGAAAAGGGGGACACAGGTGTTCCTGTGAAACAATTCACAGAAGCTTCACTACTATAAGTACTAGACAGTGCTGTGGAGGGTCACCAGCAAAGGTTAACTGACTCAAAGATGTCTAAAAATAAGGGCATGTAACAAAAACTCATGGTTTACCAATAAGAGAGAATTTTGACCCTATTTCCTTGAATGATACTTACATTTTAAGGGGTGTTCATTTTCTTTTTTACTATTTTTTTTGTTTTTCAATTACAGTTGATGTACGATATTATATTAGTTTCAGGTGTACAACCCAGTGATTAGCAATTTACATAACTTACGAAGTGATCACTGCAATAAACCTAATTACTCACCTCACATCAAACATACTTATTACCATATTGGTGTTCATTTTCTTAACTTGTACACTATACATTTGAAACTTAGAATTAATTCTATGTTCTTATCACAGACAGTTGATAAAACCTCATACATGTAGAGAATTTAACTGGTAATTAGTCTTCAGATGTTACTATTACTTGAAATGCACCTAACAGATTAAAAAGGATATACTTTTTTAAGGATTTTACTTCAGTATTGCATGTAAATACATTAGTAAACACATAGCTTGTGTAATGCACTAAAATATTATCAGAACATTCTGAACAGTGGAAAGGCCTTCAGGAAGCATTTGACGCAGTCCAGAAACCCTGGGTTCATCTTGACTACTGTCCAGTCTCCTCCTCCTCCCCCTCCAATGGATCATGGCCATTGCCAATGCTGTGTAGCACTTTTCATAATGTATTTTGATTGGTTTTTTACAAATCTGCTTATCCCATAGATTGTGAATGAACATCCTGAGGGTAAGAACCATATCCTAATTATTTTGGTATCCTCAGTGCCACAGACATATAAGTGTTTGATTAACGTTTCCTTAATTGAAGAGGGAAAAATATCCAGTACATGTGACTGTACACAGCAGATATGTGTTTCTAAAAAACAGTATGTTTTTGCAATTTTAATAGAATTGTAATAAAATATAATCTTAGTTTTCATTCTTCCAGTGGTGAAAAATTATTCATCATGTTTCTAGGTTAGTACTCTACTGCTTGCTTTTTAAAATCTTTGTATCTTCAAAGGTATGACTTAGTGACGGGTGATGTCAACAATTTCTTCATTCTTACATTTTCTTTAATTTGAAGAATTAGTGGTTGGCTTTAAATTTGCTGCTAACAAACTAATGATACTAAATATAAAAATCACTTAATGTTTTTCACTCATTATCTTCATGAATTATTGCTCATTTATTCATGAGACTCCATTTTCCATTAGCTTTAAAATGAATCTTTTATCCTAGAACATAGAAGAGATTTCTGGTTATATACTAATAGAAATAGAGTTGAACAAGAAAAGTAAAATTATATTAATACTATAGAAATTGTTATTTCTGAAAACATAAAAAACATTTTGACAGATGTGGTGATTTGTGTCAGTAATATAAAGAGAGTAATAAAATACCACAATTATAAGGCTATAGGGTTTTGTTCACTAAGCAAGAGTAAAAATAATATCTGGATTTGCTTTTACCTAGAAATTCCAGTTTATATGATGAAGTAACTGGGCTGTTATTAACATATTTAACAATTTTAAACACTCGTCAAAAGCTTAAAATATACTCTAACTTGTGTTTCCAAACATGTTTTAAAGTGTGGTAGAGATATAACTCAAAAGGTAACTGCTGTAATCTGAACAGTCAGCCTGTGTAATCCCATGCAGTCACATGGAAGGGGAAGGTAGGGTGGGCCAGCCTCAGAACTGCAGGCTGTGTAACCTTAGAAAATCACCATACCCTCTCTGGGCTCCATTTCTCAATCTGTAAAATGAGGAGGAGAAACTAGACCACTTCTGAGGTTCTTCTAGCTCTAAACTGCTATGATTCCATGTTTCTTCCATGGATAATGAGTAAGATTCTTGAAAGATGTAATTTGAATTTATATAGAGAAATTACTTTTAACCAACCATGCTGAGTTTATAAAGTCAGTGCATAGCATACTCTTCAGACCAGCTTATCTTGTGTTACTGACATAACAAGGTCCTGTTCAGAGAAGTTGTACACCGAAGCACCCCTATAATTTTTTTTATTGTAATTTACCCTTGCCCCAAGCCACCCTTCAGAAAGTGATGTACTGCTAAGTTCATTTTTAATTTAAGGGTAGTGACTTTTTGAAATTATTCACTTATTAAAACTTTGAGGACTAATGTTGAAATGTGTTAAAATGAACACATCACTGAAATGTCTAAGTAAAATGTTTGAATAAGTGAAAAATTATATTGATGTTTGTAGGCCTTTCAGAGGAGTCATTTTAAAACCTTATCAATTTAATGATTGACAGGAGAAACTTGAGGATTGACATAGTAATTGAGCAGGGAAGATATGTGAGTGGTTGGGAAGGAAGCCCTATGTGGCATGAATGGTCTTGGAACACAGTAACATGTCCAGTTACACTCCAGACTAACTACATTTTCCTGTCAGATGAACTGAAGCTACATTGGCTGTTAAATTTCTTGCTTAAAATTAAAACACTAATTGTGGAAAGGATGATTTAATACAAATTCCTGGAGGGAATGATTACTTTATTCAAGTATTTCAAGAAGAAATAGTGTAAATAGAAAGTTACGTGTATTTTTAATTTTGCCATTCTTGAATATAAAACATTGAAGACATTTGTTTTTAAACTAACACAAGTTGTTTAAATTGCTTCCAACTTAAAATTAGCTCTCACTGAGCTTTTAAGTCACAGATGGTTTAACAGAAAGGAAAAGCTGATGCTTTTTTTCCTTTTACTAAAGATGAAAAGTTTTAATCATGTTTACTTTAGCCAAATACAGATTTAAGAGCATATGACTTTTTCAGATATGCAAGAATGATGAAAATCCCCATACAAAAGAGAAAATATGAGGATAATAACAATGCCTGAATGGCAGGCACTATTATAAGTGTTCTCCATACATTCTTATTTAATAAATAAAATAGATTAAAAGTAGAATTTAAAAGCTATTTCATGTTTCTGGATATTTATTCTCTGACAATAAAATTCTATAATCCTAACAGTGCTTTAGAATTATTAATAAAGAACTTGGAAAATTAGTGCTTTTTAATTTCACTAACTCTGCCCTGGATGAAAGTGATGTTTCCTACCAGATATTGGATTATTGAAAAGTTAGGTAAATAAAACCCTCTATTTTTCCATGTAAAATTAGAGAAGAAAAGCCCTGTAAATATACAGCTTTACACTAAGATAAAGGATACCCTTAAGTTATATATGTGTATTTTATAATAATAACACTAGAAAATACATTCCCTGGATGGTGTCCTCAGTGGTTAGAGTGTCAACTAGTGCACTGAAGGGTCACAAATTTGATTCCTGGTCAAGGGCTCATGCCTGGGTTGCAGGTTCTATCCCTTGCCCCAGTAAATGTGTATGCAGGAGGCAACCAATCGATTTGTCTCTCTCACATACATGTTTCTCTCTCTTCCACTCCCTCCCTCCCTTCCACTCTCTTTAAAAATCTATGGAAAAAATATCCTCTCGTGAGGATTAACAAAAAAAAATACTAAAATCTGTGTCTATTTAAAAGATTCATAGGAATTTTTTGTAGATTTATTTATATACTATAAATATACCGTATATAATAACACATTGAAAAAAATAACAAAATAAACCCTAATTCTTTTTTAAGCATATCAAAGCTGGTTCTATAATAAAAGATAAATTTCTAAAAGAGTAATATTTTCAAAACCTAGAATAAATAATACCTGGAATCAAACAAAGGAATCTGAAAATACTATACAGTTTCAATCATAATAAAATACCATGAATAATTTTATGACAACAAAATTTGAAACTTAGATGAAATAGATACTTTTCTTAAAGTTTGACTTAAGAAATAATAAACTAAATTTGACTAAATTGACTTAAGAAATAACAAATATTTATATATCGGTAACAGTTTATGAAATTGAATTTGTAATCAAGTATTCCTCCAAAAACCCTCAAAAAATTATATTAGTCCCCAGACTCTTTTATAGGTGATTCTTATAAAAGCTTATTTAGGGAATTTATAATTTTTCAGGCTAAAATCACTTTCACAGTAAAATCTAATAACAGTACCAAAAAACTGGTCCACATTGAGCTGAAAGTCCTGGCCAGTACAAGAAGACAAGAAAAGGAATTCAAATTAGGAGAGGAAAATAGAAACCTATCCTTAGCAGCACATGACATGGTGTGTGTTTCCCATAGAAATCTGAAGGACTGCCATAACCACGAGAACTAGAAAGGGCTTCCTATCAGGTTGCTGGATAGGAACCATGGCTGTTTAGTGTCCCCCTGGTGGGTGGGTGTGATTGTTCTGGGGAGCCTTCAGTCCTTTTCTTCTGGAGATGGAAAACAAATGTCACATGTTATTTAATCTGCAAGTTCAAAGGTCCCGCTTTTTTTCTTTTCATGCTCATCTTTGTGAGTGAACTTTTCCACATTGCTGTGACTCTGGACCAGCTTCTAAAAACCTGATTTCCATCTTGCTCTTTGGTCTTAGTAGCTCAGACCAACTCCACAAAGTAAAAGAAAAAAGGGTGTTTTGTTATTTTGAAAATTTTATTTTGAGTTTGATTTCCTTTTTCAAGAGTCAGAACAGAATTATGAAAAAGGTGTGAAAATGACATAACACCTTGGGATGGGTCTCCTGACATTGGGGAATTACTGTCCTAAGGGTGACAGCTTGGCGCAGGCAGGTAAGGGATGAAAGAAGCCAATGGAATCTTTCTACTGGCTGAAAAGGTAATTAGATAAGCCCCCTTTTCATTGTACCATATCTGTAACAAATTCAGCCCACTGTGTCCTTGTAGATTTGTGCCAAGTCAGGGATCGTGAAAAATCAAATTTGGGCCACCCATGCCCCATACCCAACCCTAGCAGACACTTGATGAGCATGGACCCTCAAAATCCTACTCAGTGTGTTCCAGGTAATCACAAACATTGACACAAAATTAACATGTCTAGCCCTACTCCACATTATATGATGTCTAATTTGTAAGCCAAGTAACAATGTTTTTAGTTTCAATATGTTGTTATAAGAGTAAATCTAATATAATACAAATCATACCTTTGCTGTTATTCCATTCCAGAGTTTTTACTAAAACTGGCATTTCCTAAGGGCAGCTCTTTCGCACATCTGTCCTTCTGTAGTCAGCCTCCCAACTTGGGAGAACCCAGGGCTTGGTCTTCAGCCCCCTTTCCTTCTCCCCGTCCCTCAGATGATCGCAGTCCGGTGAGAGTCAGATGATGACTTCCAAATGCTTATCTCCAGTGTCCACACTCGCATGTCTAATAGACATTTCCAAGGTAACATTTTCAAACTGAACTCATGATTGCCATCTCCCAAACCTGTATGTCTTCTGGCCTCCCCATGTTGGTAAATGGCAGTTCCCTTTCTCCAGTTCAGGGCAAAACCCTTGGTGTCCTCTTTAGCTCCTCTCTGCCCCATCCTGAAGCCTCACCCACACTTCTCAGCACTTTCTCTGCTTCCACCGTCCTCTTTCTGGATTACAGCACAGCTTCCTCACTGGACCCTCCGCTTTCACCGTTGCCTTTCCCCCTCCCCTATTTTCACCAGAGCCAACCAGAGTGGTCCTGTGAAGATGTAAATTGGTTATATCACTCTTGTTTTTGAAACCATCCTGTACTTTCCCAGCTCACTTGGAGTACAGTAAAAGCAAAGCCTAAGCTGTCACTGTCTGCTGTGATCTGTCTGCCTCCCCACCTACCTCTCTAACCTGCTTGACCACCGTCCCCTCCTGGCTGGCCATCCTGTCCTTGCCATCCCTGAGCCCACTCCGTTTTCTCCCTCCTTAGAGCCTGACTCTGCTGGCCAGTCTCCCCCCCATTAGGGGCTCAGCTCTTCACTCAGATGTCACCCTGTCAGGGGACCTGCAGTCTCTCTGACCCCTATACTTCCCTCCATGCTCCTCCTCAGCTTTCGTCTCCCTGTGACACTCACAGCTTCTGGCATCTCTTGTGTGGGATATCTTTCCCACTAAAGTTATGTTGCTCTGCCTGTGGTTCTGTTCTGTTCAGCACCAGGGCCTGCGGACCTCGGCCTCCCTAATCCCTGCTGCGCACTTGCATCCTGTACACAGACGCAGAGTCTGGGGGAGGGCATGCGGGTCCCTTTCTCACCCTCCTCATTCATTTTCTTGTCATCAAACTTTCTTTGTTCTCAAGGCTCAAGTCTGGCCCTTGCCTAAGAACATGACCTCCCTTTTCACCTCACTGAGTGGAGTCATATGAACACTGTGGAGAAATTTTGTCCCACATCTCCCCTCTCGCCCTCCTCCCATCCTTGCGCTCAGCCGAGATTCCTGCTGAGCAGCCTGACCCTCCATCCTGCAGGACCCCCTACTCTGATGTTAAACACCCACAAGCTTCTCTGTCTTCAAAACACATCTACCGGTCCTGTGCCCTAATTGTACCTATTTTGTGTCTCTTCTTCCTTTAGATCCATTGAGCAAGTGCTGTCACTATCTTCCCTCCACTACTCCCATATATGGCCTCTTAAACCCTTGGAAAGACTTTTGGTTTTGTCACCATCCTTTCATTAAGTGGTTACTTAAGGAACATCCGTGGCCTCCTGATTGTGAGATTACAGGGCCTCTTTCTCATTTCCCTCCTTCTGGAAGGCTCTGATCATCATTAACATTGTTAGTCACCTTCTGCAAAGTCCTTCACCAGCCCCCTCAATTCTGGTCCACCCCAGTCCTCAGGCTTGATGACTGCTCTCAAGGGAGTGTGCCGTCTGGGACCTGAAGGGCATCAGCAGGGGTGGCAGCCTCTCCAGGTCCTGGGTAACTTTCCTCCCAGGCCATCCCGGTTTCCTTGCATCTGCTGGCCCTGCGTGCGGTGTCTGGTCTTTACAAGCACGCAGGATCTACCTGACCATTTTCTTCCTGCGGTTAGAATTTGCTAAAAGAACTTTGTCAGAAGACTAAGGGGGACCAATAATGAAAATAAAATATGAAAGGATGAAACAAGTTTTCAGGGCACAAATTCCAAGAACCCAATAAAACCTAAAGACTGGACTGTCTGGTAGAACCCGTCAAATGCACACTGAGGATGGTCCCTTCCCTCCAGCCTCTGCAGGGAGGGTCTCTGGTCTCCAGCTCTGCTTGGTCTTAGGCCCTCACCCATCTTGTCAGATTGTGTGCCCTTCAGGAAGCACCCACCACACATCAGCCACCTTTACAGGCACCAAGGGCGATGAGTCGTTTCCATATCCTCTTCATCTCTTGTGCTGCATTCTCCACGTCTGTTTCTAAGCTCTGTCTTTTGCACTGTGGCCCTCACCCCAGAGAGGACCCTTTTCCCAGCTGCTTCTAATCCCACGTCTCCAGCTTCCTGCTGGCCACTTCCACTCAGATCTCCGACCACTGCTTTTAATCCACACAGTCACCAAACCACAGCTCTCATTTCCTCTTCCAAGCTCAAATTACCACTCCCCCCCAATGTCCTTCTCTCTGAATCTCCCCATAACTAGCCCTCTCACCAGGCTCAGGCTCAGTGTTCAGATGCCACACACTGCTTTATTTTTGTCTTCAGAAAGTGTCCTCCCTCTGTCCTTTCTCTTTTCCATTTGCCCCTCCTGTCATCCAGCAGGGCCTTCAACACTCACTCCAAGGTTAGAACATACTTCCTGAGTCCCTGCAGGCTATAGAAGGGACTCTTCTTTCTTGAACAGCACTTCAGCATCTCTCTCCCCTCTCTAAGTGGATTAGTGGCTCTCTAGTCCTTCAGTTCATGTGCACCACTGGGACTTACTGAATGCCCACTGTGTGCAAACATGGCCACAGCCTAGCTCCATGTGCACAAGCAGCCATTAAATTCACTGCTTCCTAACCCAATGCCCTGTTTCAGTCACGTGGTCACAGGTATTCCTGCCTCTGCATGGGAACTTTGCTCTGTTGTTGAAATGTACTCCCTCTGCCCTCCCTTCTACCCAAAGCCACACCTCCTAAGCCCAGCTCAAATTCCACTCCTCCCTGGCTACACCTTTTAATATGAATACCCTTCATCTCTGAAGTCCCTCTGCCCTTGTAGAGCTCCCCATTCTCCTGGATTTTCCTGCCTCCACAAATAGATCTCAAGATAGAGACCATATTGAAGTTGAAGACACAGCATGTGCTAATGCATAAAGGTAGAGTTTCAGGGCCCACAGGAAGTTTGGTGTTCAGAGTGCTGAGCCAGGTCCTCATGGGGGGTGCACACTGTCCATGGCTCTTGTCTTGTGCTCCAGAGGCAGACGTCGAGCAGAGCAGAGGGAGGGGCTAGGGCCAAGGGCAGAGTTAGGGGTCTTGTGAGAGTCTATGGTTGATGGCACCCCTCCAAGTCCAGCAGGATGGCTGTGGGGTCTGTGTAGGAGTCAGAATTGACAGTTTGGAGGAGAAGCAGGATGTAACCTAGAATAATTCCCTGACACCTGTCATCCTTCACGGGAGAGTGGTTTGTTTCACGTAAGTTTCTCGATGAAAACGTGTTACTGTCTAAGATCATGCAGAGTGGAGCAGGCAGCAGTCACAATATGGGGCAAGGAGGCTGGTAGGATACACGAAGACTAAGGTTTCTCTACAGAGCTCAAATGACCAAAACGAAAAGCTGGAAGTTTACTGCAAACGAGGGTTAACATTTGCCTATGTTTTTAGATCACAGGGAGTAAAGTTTTGCTTGTTTATTTGCCTTTAAACCAATTCCTTAAAAATTAGGATATTTAAGCCTTTAAAGATTCAACATGATAGTTTTCTTTATTCTTGTATGTATACTCACAGCTTAGCCCACGTTCCTTACTGCACAGACTGGCCATGAGAAAAGCGATGCTGTCTTTAGTTCCAGTTTGGAGCATCTGGCCCGTTTGAACAGAGGTGACACAGAGGACACCTTGTAGGCTGGATCCCCTGTGTCCAAGGAGCACTGTCACCCTCACAAAGTGGGCCCAGGGGTCTTACTTCCCTCTATCCGAGAGGCAGTTGACTGTGAATGACCACAGTCCCCACCTTACAGATAGAGACATGGTCTCCTGCCCAAGGATGTACAGAGTGAACCATTTATGTAACATTTGCAAAGAGAAAGATTCAAAAGGAAAGGGAAAGATGGAGGAGGCAACAATTTAATACGACCGAAGTTAAGAAGGTGCAGTGGGCATTGTGACAATTTGGGAGAAGGTTGCCCTAACTTCACGTGAGCAGGACAGGCGAGATTAGGAATTGGCAGCTGCACAGGAAGCCCCAGAGCTCCTGTAGAGACAGAGGCTGGAAGAGCCCAGGGTGTAGTTAGGAGGCTGGGAGAGATCATGTCCCTTAGGAAAGTCACTTCTCTTTCTTGCTCAGTTTCCTCATCTCTGAAATTAGTTAAGTAGCCTGTGTTTGTCTCATTTAATCCATGCTTGTGTAGGGTAACTATAGTACTCTATTGGTGCTGTAGACTATGGTTTAATCCTGTGTGGCACATTAGTGGGCAATATGTACAGATACATAGAGATATGTATACACACCAAAAACATGTATGTGTGCATGCACACACGTATAAAATGTTCACACGCAGGTATATGCACACATGTACATGCACACATGCCCACAGAGATACATGTGTACACACATGCACACAGATTACAATATGCAGCTGCACGCACATGAAAGCATTGTGCTTGCATGTTCCTGTATACCTTGCACACTTGACATTCAACACATGTACACACATGCACTGTAAGTGCCTACAGGTACAGTACATGCACTCACAGAGGCAGGTATGTGCACACATGTGCATGCACACAAGTGCACTCATATGCATATGCATGTACATTCACACATGCATGTGCATATGTATGTGCATCTAACCATTCACACGTACACATGTTCACATGTGTTTGCACAGGCACATGCTTGTATATACAGGTGTAGACATATGCACATGTGTGTACACACATGTGTACACCGGGACATGTAAGTGCGTGTACATGTGCACACAAACATATTTGCATACATGAACATACAAGGCTGTGGAGATCTCTGCAGCACATCCCACATTAGGAAGTTTTAAGAGAGCCACCCAATGACACTATATTCCATCCCCCGTGAACAATGACACCTGTCCCTTTGGGCAGTTGGAGTACGGCTCACCTGTCCTACCTGCGTATTAAGCAGTATGTTCCCTTACAGGCTGGCAGGCTGGAGCAATGGGTGACTGGAGCCTTCTGGGGAGACTATTGGAGAATGCACAGGAGCACTCCACGGTCATTGGCAAGGTCTGGCTGACAGTCCTGTTCATCTTCCGGATCCTGGTGCTGGGAGCTGCTGCCGAGGAAGTATGGGGAGATGAGCAGTCAGACTTCACCTGCAACACCCAGCAGCCAGGCTGTGAGAACGTCTGCTATGACAAAGCCTTCCCTATCTCCCACACCCGCTTCTGGGTGCTGCAGATCATCTTCGTGTCCACTCCCACCCTCATCTACCTGGGGCACGTGCTGCACATCGTGCGCATGGAAGAGAAGAAGAAAGGGCGGGAGGAAGAGCAGCTGAAGGGAGGCAGCCAGCACCTCAGACTGGCTAGGCAGTGTGGGCCCAGCAACCATGGCCAGAAGGACAAACCCCTTCTGCAGGATGACCGGGGCAAGGTCCGAATTGCTGGGGCTCTGCTCCAGACTTATGTTTTCAACATCATTTTTAAGACACTATTTGAAGTGGGCTTCATCGCTGGACAGTACTTTCTGTATGGCTTTGAGCTGAAGCCACTCTACCACTGTGACCGGTGGCCCTGCCCCAACATCGTGGACTGCTTCATCTCCAGGCCCACGGAGAAGACCATCTTCATCATATTCATGCTGGTTGTGGCCTGCCTGTCCCTCTTACTCAACGTGCTGGAGATATACCACCTGGGCTGGAAGAAGCTTAAACAGGGCATGACCAACCATTATTGCCCAGACACCACTGAATACAGGATGGGGGCGATAAAACCTGGGGGAGTGAGCCCACTGCCCTCCTACCCTGTTCCAACCACCAGTACTATGGGGTACCCTCTTTACTATACTCACTCTGCCTCTTCCATGGAACAAGCAGTGGCCGCAGACCATCCTGGCTTCACTCCACCAGCAACAGACTTCAATGTGGTAGCGCTTTCCCAGACGCAGGGGAAGGGCCACCCTGACAAATTCTATGATAGTAACCATCACCTGCTAATGACAGAGCAGAATTGGGCCAACCAGGAGCCTGAGCAGCAGACTTCTGTGAGGAAGATCTCCCCACTTGTGCCCACATCTTCTTCCTTTTCCCCCCGAGGCAGCCCCCAGCCAACTCCTCAGGAGCCTGTCCCATTGGAGAATGGGGACCACAGCATCTTGAGAGAGAGCAGATTGGAAGTTACTCCTGATGAGGGGCAGCAAGCAGTGATCCCCACTGTGGAGATGCACATGCCACCTTTGCTACCCACAGACCCCAGACTGTCAAGCAAGGCCAGTAAGTCCAACAACAGTCAGGGAAGACCCAATGACTTGGTCATCTAGTGGTATTCTCCCCAGACAGCTTTATAATGACCTCTTTTCTAGCCACAAAACCAAAGTGCACTTCAACTGAGCAGGTAGAGAGCCTAGGGTGACAGAGAGCACTGGACTGGGGAGAGGGAGAAGATCACCAAAAAGGTTGGGTTTCGGTGTCAGTGCTTGCTGTCCTTAATGCTGAAGGTGGAGTGGGGAGGACCACAATGCTTTCTATAGGGGATGGGGGCAAAGTGGGGTGCAGGGCCTGATGTTCTTTAAAGATACTCACAGCAACCCGAGAGCCCTGAACCTGGCCAAGGTGTTTCTGTCTCTGTGGGGGACTGTTCTGCGGTGATAAAGAGGCAGGTGTCTGCAGTAACTTCAATTTGGGGCCATTAGGTTTTCTGTCCTGAGCTCTCCCAAGCCTCTGGGCAGCCCAGAAGGCCATAGCTGCACTTAGCCCTATGTCTGTTTGATACTTTTAACTCAGGGTTGAAGTTCATTTGGGATATTTGCCAAACTGCACCAAAAGGAGACTTAGAGCAAGCCTATGTAGTGTCGTTTGAGATTCTGAAATTGCATGTGAAGCCCCGGATATCCAAGTGCAGGCTTCATGACAAGTGACAATGAGCAGCTCCCCCAGAGGCAGAGATTCATGGGTGAGGGCACAGAGGTGGCTGGGAAGAAAGCAGGTGGAAATGCAGCCACACTTGAGATCACTTTTAACAGCTGAGGAAACAGAAACAATAATGTGGCAGGGCTCCTTTGTGTTTGTTTTTAAGTGATATTTTCTGCTTTAAATTTTACAGATAGACCTATTTCCCCCACTTTCTCTCTTTTGGAAAAAATAAATGTATTACTATTACATGGATACTGACCAACATAGTGATTATTTGTCCCATTTCCCACTTATAAAGGTTTAAAATTTCTTTTAAAAGAAATGCTTTGACTTCCTGAGTCAGCTCACTACTATGAGAATGTACCAAATGAAATAAAAGCAGGGAAAAACTTATGTGCCTTTCAAATACTTGAAGTTTTTGAGTGGGAAGTTAAAATTTAACTGCTGTTGCCAGAAAAATTATTTATACAGATGAATGAATGAACTACACCCTTTTAACAGTGCGAATGAACCTCTTCACATTTCCTAACTATTCTTTGTGGGCAGCCCGTTTGCTTTCTACAGTGCAAATGAAAGTGTCTGGGTTCACTCCCTGTGTAAGTGTGATTTCGTGTGCTTGTCTGATTTGTCATCCACGAGGATGGTTGCTCCGTGACAGGGAAGGCTACTTGAGTGGGTGGGTGTGGCTAAAAGATGACAGAATTTTCTGTCCCGCACACACGCTGTTCTGTCTCAGTCAGTGTCTGAACCGATGAGCAGTGGTGGTGCTGAGCCTGGTCCTAGTCACACTTTTCACCTCCAACAGCGACTGATTGCAGTTAGTACTTATTCTGCAAAACGCCATACACTGTCAATTGATCTACTTGTTTTTATGGATTCCCTTAATTTCCTGATGATTCTTTTTCACCTTCTAACAGTCTGTGAAGAAACTGTGATTTCTGTCCTCAGATTAATGCAAGCACCTAGTTCATTAATGCATTCAGCTGGCTGTGGTGTGGGCTGGACCATCTCCCCAGCTTGAACTATGCACACATGTCCTGCAGCCTTTCTCAAATGATGCATCTCAGTATGACTGGGGAAAGTGTGCTGTCTTTGGGGTATGAGTTATGCCCTTCAACAGGGTATCATCACCGCTTTCATACCAAAAGTGTACACAGTATCATCCTCAGCAATAATATTCATTTCCATTATAATGAATTTTAAATATATATATTTGACAAAATTGATTTATAATCGAGCATTTCTTTTTTAATGAATTCTCAAGTCTGAGAAGTGATTTTAACATTTCCCAAAGCATTAAGAAAGGAATTTTTTAACTACAAAAGCACGATCACTAGTGGCTAGTTGGGATAAGACCCAAAACTGCTGACAAGAGTACTAACAACTTGGAACTCATCCATTTGGCAAATCCAGCTAAAGCTGATAAAAGTTTTTTCCTATTCATTTGCAGAGAAGATCTCATGCAATTTAAGTCTATTTTTTCCCACCGTCTTTTTTTTTTTTTTCATTATAAAGGCAATGTTTATTAAAATACATTTCATTTTCAAAATTGAGCTCTCAGGCATTAAAGTGGGATCACTGGGTCAAATGGCAATTCCATTTTTAACTTTTTGAGGAAACTCCATATTGTTTTTCCATAGTGGATGCACTAGTCTGCATTCCCAACAGCAGTTTATGAGGGTTCTCCCTTCTCCACATCCTCAACAGCATATGTCATTTGTTGATTTGTTGATAGCAACTATTCTGACAGGTGTGAAGTGATACCTCATTGTAGATTTATTTGCATCTCTCTGATGATTAGTGATGTTAGCATTTGTTCATATGTCTCTTGGCCATGTGTATGTCCTCTTTGGAGAAGTGTCTATTCAGGTCCTTTGCCCATTTTTCAATTGAATTTTTTGTCTTCCTCTTGTTGAGTTGTACGAGTTCTTTGTACACTTTGGAAATTACCCCTTATCAGATGCATGCTTGGCAAATATGTTCTCCCATACCTTGAGGTTACTTTGTATTTTGAGGCTTTCTTTTGCTGTGCAGAAGCTTTTTAGTTTGATATAGTAACATATGTTTATTTTTCTTTTGTTTCTCTTGCCCTAGGAGATGTATTGGTGAAAATTCCACTATTTGAGATGTCTGTGACTTTACTGCCTGTGTTTTCTTCCAGGATTTTTATGGTTTCATGAGTTACATTTAAGTCTTATCCATTTTGCACTTATTCTTGTGTATGGTGTAAGCTGGTGGTCTAGTTTCATTTTTTTTTTTTTTTGCATGTATCTGTCCAATTTTCCCAGCACCATTTATTGAAGAGACTGTCTTTACTCCATTGTATGCTTTTGCCTCCTTTGTCAAATACTGACTGACCATAATTGCATAGGTCTATTTCTGGGGTCTCTGTTCTGTCCCATTGATCTATATGTGTGTTGCTTTACCAATACCAGGCTGTTTTGATTAAAATGGCTTTATAGTATAGTTTGATATCTAGTAAAGTGATCCCCCACACTTTGTTCTTCTTTCTCAAGATGGCTGGGGTTATTCGGGGTCTTTTTTGGTTCCATATAAATTTGTGGAATATTTGTTCTAGCTCTGTGAAATATGCTGTTGGTATTTTAATAGGAATTGCATTGAATCTATAGATTTCTTTGGGTAGTATGGACATTTTAATGATATTAATTCTTCCATGGTACATTCTTTCACTTGTTTATATCTTCCTCTATTTCTTTTTTCAGTGTCCTGTAGTTTTTCGAGTACAGGTCTTTTACATCCTTGGTTAAATTTATACCTAGGTATCTTATTTTCTTAGTTGCAATGGTAAATAATATTGTTTTTCTAGTTTCTCTTTCTGAGAGTTCATTGTTGGTGTATAAAATTGCCGTCAATTTCCAGATATTAATTTTGTACCCAGCTACCTTGGCGAATTCATTTATCAAATCTAGTAGTACTTTGATGGAGTCTTTAGGGTTTTCTATGTACAATATCATGTCATCTGCAAATAATGACAATTTTACTTCCTCCTTTCCATTTTGGATATCTTTTATGTTTTCTTCCTGCCTGATGGCTGTGGCAAGGACTCCCAATACTATTGAATAAGAGTGGTGAAAGCAGACATCCCTGATTTGTTCCTGTTTTTAAGGGAAATGGTTTTAATTTTTGACCATTGAGTATGATGTTGGCTGTAGGTTTGTCATATATGGCCTTTATTATGTTGAGGTATGTTCCCTCTATTCCCACTTTGCTGAGAGTTTTTATCAGAAATGGGTGCTGGATTTTGTCGAATGCTTTTTCTGCATCTATCGATATGATCATATGATTTTCGTCCTTCATTTTGTTTATGTGATGTATCACATTTATTGATTTGCAAATGTTATACCAGCCTTGCATCCCTAGAATAAAGCCCACTTGGTACCGGTGTATGATCTTTTTAATGTATTGCTGGATCTGGTTTGCTAGTATTTTGTTGAGGATTTTAGCATCTATGTTCATCAGGGACATTGGCCTCTAATTTTCTCTCTTTGTAGTGTCTTTATCTGGTTTTGGGATTTAAGACAATGCTGGCTTCATAAATAGAGTTTGGGACTTTTCCCTCCTCTTGAATTTTCTGGAGTAGTTTGAGGAGAATAGGTGTTAATTTTTCTTGGAATGTTTCGTAAAATTCTCCTGTAAATCGATCTGGTCCCAGACTTTTGTTTACTGGGAGTTTTTTTTATTACTGCTTCAATTTCATTAGTTGTTATTGGTCTATTCAAGTTTTCTGCCTCTTCCTGATTCAGCTTTGGAAGATTGTGTGCTTCTAGGTATTTGTCTATTTCACTCAGGTTGTCCAGTTTGTTGGCATATAGTTGCTCATAGTGTTTTCTTATGATCCTTTGTATTTCTGTTGTTCAGTGTTATATTGCCTCTTACATTTCTGATTTTATTTGGGTCCTCTCTCTTTGTTTCTTGGTGAGTCTGGCTGAAGGTTCATCAGTCTTATTTTTTATCTTTTCAAAGAACCAGCTCTTGGTTTCATTGATTTTTTTGTATTGTTTTTTAGTTTCTATGTCATTATTGCTCTGATCTTTATTATTTCCTTCCTTCTACTTCCTTTGGGGCTTTTCTTGCTGTTCTTATTCTAGTTCTTTTAGTTGTTGTGTTAGATGGTTTAGTAGAGCTTTTTCTTGTTTCTTGAGGTATGCCTGTACTGCTAGGAACTTTCCTCTCAGGACTGCTTTTGCTGTGTCTCACAGATTTTGAGTTGTTGTCTGTTCATTTCTGGTTTTTTCCAGGTAATTATTTCTTCCTTGATCTCATTCGTAACCCATTCATTGTTTAATAACATGCTACTTAGCCTCCATGTGTTTGAATATTTTTGAGGTTTTTTGTAGTAGTTGATTTCCAGTTTCATGCCTTTGTGATCTGAGAAGATGCTTGATATGATTTCAGTCTTCTTGAATTTGTAAAGACTTGCCTTGTGCCCTAACATGTGATCTGTTATTGAGAATGTTCCATGTGCACTTGAGAGAATGTCTATTCTGCTGCTTTGGGATGAAATGTTCTGTAAATGTCAGTTAAATTCATTAGATCCAGTGTATCATTTAAGGTCTCTGTTTTCTTGTTGATTTTTTGTCTTGATGATCTTGATTTTTTGTCCAATGATGACAGTGGGGTGTTAAAGTCTTCCACTGTGATTGTACTGCTGTCAATCTCCCCCTTAAAGTCCACCAAGAAATTTTTTATATATTTAGGTGCTCCTATATTAGATGCATATATATTTATAAGGGTTATTTCCTCCTTTGGGTTGATCCCTTTGGTGACCTTCTTAGTCTCTTATTATGGTCTTTATTTTGAAGTCTATTTTGTCAGAAATAAGTATTGGTATTCCAGCTTTTTTTTTTTTTTTTTTTGGTTTCCATTTGCATGGAATATTATTTTCCATCCTTTCACTTTCAGCCTGTGTGAATCTTTTGCTCTCAGATAGGTCTCTTGTAGACAGCATATATATGAGTCTTGTTTTCTTATCCATTCAGCTATCCTGTGTCTTTTGATTGGTGCATTTATTCTGTTTACATTTAAGATTACTATTGATATATACTTATTTAATGCCATTTTCCCCCTTAATGCTTATGTACCTTTCTCTCATTATTCCTTCTTTCTCTTAGAGCAGTCCTTTTAGAATTTCTTGCAATGCTGGTTTAGTGGTACTGAACTCCTTTAACTTTCTTTTGTCTGGGAAGCTCTTTATTTCACCTTCAATTTTAAATGATAGCCTTGCTGGATAAAGCAGTCTTGGTTGCATGTTCTTGCTTTTCATTACTTTGAGAACTTCATGCCACTCCCTTCTGGCCTGAAGTGTGTCTGTTGAGAAGTCTGCTGTCAGCCTTATAGGTCACTGTTTTTCTCTGTCTTGCAGACCTTAATATTCTCTCTTTGTCCTTGACATTTGACATTTTAATTATTATGTGTCTTGGAGTGGGTCTTTTTGGGTTCCTCTTATTTGGAACCCTCTGTGCTTTCTGAACTTGTGTGGCTTTCTCCCTCACCAGCTTAGGAAAGTTTTTGTCATTATTTCCTCCACCAGGTTCTCTATCCTTTGTTCACTTCTCTCCCTCTCTAATACCCCTATGATGCAAATGTTGTTTCACTTTATGTTGTCCCAAAGCTCCCTTAGACTTTCCTCATGCTTTTTAAGTGCTTTTTCTTTTTGGTGCTCTGATTGAGTGATTTTTTTTCTGCCTTGTCTTCTAAGTCACTTATTCTATCCTCTGCTTCATTGAGCCTGCTTTTAATTCCTTCCAGTATATTTTTTATATTATATATAGTATTCTTCATTTCTGCCTGGTTTTTATTTATCATATCTAGCTCTTTTGTCATGTTTTCACTAAGTTCCTGGGCCTTCCCATTAAGTGTCTCATGGTTCTCATTAATTTCCTTGAGCATCTTTATAGCCATTACTCTGAACTCTATTTCTGATAACTTGCTTAACTCCATCTCATCAGTTTCTTTTTCTGGTGATTTTTTTCTTTAGTTTGGGGGTTGTTTCTTTGTCTCCCCATTTTAGTGACTCTTAGTGTTTGTATCTGTATATTAGATACATTTTCTGTCTCTCAGTCTTGTAGAGTGAGATTTTGTAGTGTATGTCCAGTAGAGCCCAGAGGTGTGTTTTCCTTATACTTCTGAGCTATTTGCTCTAGGTGTGTGCCTTTTGTTGGTGTCCCTTTTGTGGGCTCTTTGGGCTTTCCTGTTGTGATTGAGCCTAGATTGTTGTTGGGAGGAGTCTCCTTTCAGGTTGGCTAACTATGTGTCTCAGCCCCAACCACATCGTGTGAGCTTTGTACAAGTGCAGACTCTATGATGTTTCATCAGTGCTTCTTACTCAAAATATGTCCACTCAGGTATATTTCTCTTGTTTTTCCAAGCTGGTAGACAGTATTTTAGCAGTAAATCCAGTCCATGGCTAGGAGCAAGGGCTCTCTGCTTCTGGTCAGAGTGCTGCCATCTTCCCTCCTCCTAAGTATATTTTTAAATGCCCTTTCAAAATTGTCTTGGGAAGCATTCTGTAAAGAAATGCTGCTTGAGATTAGACTGCTTTTCTGGGTTTTCACTTGTGCAAACAGAAACAGTGGCTCCAGCGTTTATGTTAAATATGGAAACCAAGTTCCACTCAAACATCCATGTTGTATTTGAGAAAATATGGCATTGACTGCTATAAGACCAAAAGCCAAGAATATGTCAAGTTCTGATACCAACCCAGCCTCTAACTTACCATGTCAGCTCTAGAATGAGTCACTTATGAAGGGGTAGAGAGGAAGGGTGGGAACAGTTGGTGTTACTGACTAGAAGTAAATAAAAGACTGCTCCTCAATGCCCCTCTGTGCTTCAAATGGGCTGGGACCAAATCTGCCTGGATTATGGCTTGGCACATAATAGGCACCTCTCAGTGACCCAATCACTGAGTGAATGAATGAATGAATGAATGAATGAATGAATGAATGAAACTTAGATTCTGCTTGGTCATTTAAATTTCATTTTGCATTGATCGAAGCATCAATAAATATGGTATCAGAGAAGCTGATCTCCTTGCCAGGGCTGGCTAATTCTGTCTATAAAATCAAATTTATTGAGATATAATTTGTGTTTGCCACATGGATATGCCAAAAGAGTGTCACCACAATCAAGATTTCCATCACCCCAAAGGTCCCTTGAGCTTCTTCTAGTCAATTCTCCTTCACCACCAACATCAGGCAATCACTAACCTGCTATATGACATTATAGTCTTTTCTAGATTTTCATGTAAATGTGAGCATACAATATGAACTCTTCTGTTTGTCTTTTTTACTTAACATAATATTTTTGAAGTTTATCTCCATAGTTGTGGTTTTCAGTAGTGTTTCTTTTATTGCTGAGAATTCCATTATTTTTCCCTTCACCTGTTAATGAACTTTTGGGTGGTGTATTAGGGTTCTCCAGAGGAGATGGAAATATACATATATATGTATTGAACAGTGCAGGTTCACTTATATGTGGATTTTTTGCAATAAATACTGAAAGTGTATTTTCTCTTCCTTATGATTTTTTAATAACATTTTCTTTCCTCTAGCTGACTTTATTGTAAAAATACAATATATAATACATATAACTTACCAGATATGTCTGAATCTATTATTTATATTATCAGTAAGGCTTCTGATCAACAGTAGGCTATTTCTAGTTAAGTTTTGGGGGAGTAAAGTTATACATGGATTTTTGACTGCATGGGGGATAGACAAAACTAACTCCCATGTTGTTCAAGAGTCAACTATTTGTATATATATAAAATAAAGAATTTCCTCACATGATTATAGAGGCCAACAGGTCCCAAGATCTGCAACCTGGAAGCTGGAGACCTAGGAGAGCCAGTGGTAAAATTTCCAATCCAAAGGCCAGTAGGTTTGAAACCCAGGAAGAGCCAGTTGTATTAGGTTGAATCTGAAGGCTGGGGGGAAAAAACAATGTCCCATTTCAAAGGCCATCAGGCAGGAGAATTTTCTCATACAGGAGAGTCAGCTATTCTGTTCTCTTCAGGCCTTCATTTGATTATATGGGGCTCACCCACATTAGGGAGGGCAATCTGCTTGACTTAGTCTACCAATTCAAATATTAATCTCATCCAGACACACCCAGAAACTTGTAAGATTGAATATCTGGGCACCCCATGGCCCAGGCAATTTAACACATAAAATTGACCATCCCAAATGGTGTCCAGCTTGTGGACATTTGTGTACAAGTTTTTATGGAGACATATTTTAAATTCTAAGAGTATGATGGCTGAACTTTACAGTGAGTGCCTATTTAACTTTCTAAAGAAGCTGTAAAGTGTTTGCCTAAGTGGGAAATAATAGATTGGGAAATGCCACTAATAGAGTAGAAGAGTTTCAGGTAGAGCTGCCTAATTCTTCTCAGATAAAGAAACATAGAAGAGAAATACTTTCATTCAAAATAGAGGAATCATGAAATACACCAAAAAGATCTGATTTTTTTTACATACTGTTTTTATATGATTACTTACTTGATTACATCTTTTGGCCATTAACTCAGTGAAAAAGAAGAGTCCAGAGTAAACTTTTGGGAGTCTGGGTGTGTCAGGTATTTATGTTATAGCAATGCTGTCTAACAAACAGTGGCATACAGCAATAAACATTCACTTCATTTATAAGAATGCAGGGTCCAGCTTATCTGGGATGGACTGTTTGTGTCAGGTGGAACTGTGGTCACCTACAGGTTGGCCAGTTGTACAGGCAGCCTTTTTCTTTTTTTTTAAATTCTTGCCTGAGAATATGTTTCTCATTGATTCTAATGAGAGAAGAAGGGAGAGGGAGAGAGAGAGAAACATGGATGTGAGAGAGAAACATCAATCGGTTGCCACATGCACTTGCCGACTAGGATTGAACCCACAACCTAGGTATCTGCCCAGGCCAGGAATCAAACCAGTGACCCTTCAGTACACAGGATGATGTTCTAACCACTGAGCACCACAGGTCAGAGCTCCAGGGAGCCTTTTTATCTTGACCAAGTTCACACAGAAGTTTGACAAGTTGCTGCCATATGGTGACGTAGGGCATATCACTGGCGGAGACTTGGGCAGCTCTGCTCTATTCCATGTGCCCCACCCATCTCCCAGCAGACTGACCAAGCCATGCTTGGGAGGGGAGGAAGAGTAGAAGTGAAGATATAGCAGCCCTTTTCCAAGCCTCTGTTTGTGTCACATCTGCTAACTTCCCATGACCAAAGCAAGTCACACAGCCAAACTCAAGATCAAGGGATAGGAAACTAGCATCATCTCTTTCTTCAGTGAGAACTGCAGACTCATGTGGTAAAGAATGCAGCTGCAGGCAGGGGTCATTAATGAAATCAACCTGCCACACTGAGTATAACACATTTACTACAGTGATACTGAAATATCAAAAGTCTTTCAAGAAAACGAAATTATCAAGAGGACAAGTGCTAAGATACAGAAGGAGGGCCTTCTCCATCTCTGTCTCTGATGTCAGTGCAGCTGGTTATCCTAAGAACTAGATCAGCAGTTCTATATATTTAGCCTGCACTAGAGTCACTGGAAGTGCAGCTTATTTTCTTAAAATTTGTATTGCCCAATATTTTAAGCACTTAGAAGAGTGTATGTCAGCTCCTTCTATCCAATGTAAAGAACAATAAAAGCTGAAAACTCAAGTATCCACCATCTGGATTAAAAAATACAATATTACTAACACCTACAAAGCTCCCATTTGCCTCTTTCTCATCACAGCACCCTTCCGTTCCGTTATCATGCTGATAACACCCTTGTTTTTCTTTATGGTTTTATAATATATGCATGTATCCCTAAACAGTAAATATTGTTTTGTTTTCTTTTTATAGTTGACCCTTGAGCAACACAGGGGTTGACTTTTGACTCCCCTAAACTTAACTACTAATAGCCTTACCAATAACATAATACAGGCAATTAACACATATTTTGTATGTTACATACATAATTTACTGTATTTTTACAATAAAGTAAGCTAGAGAAAAGAAAATGGTAAGAAAATCATAAAGAGAAAATACATTTACAATACTGTATGTATTTATTGAAAAAATTCTGTGTATAAGTGGACCGTGAAGTTCAAGAGTTAACTGTATTTTGGACTTCATGTAAATAGAATCAGTGTATATTCAGTCATATACCACTTACGACGGCATATGTTCTGAGAAACACGTCATTAGGCAATCTCGTCATTGTGCGAATACACAGAGGGCACTTAGACAAACATGATGGTATAACCTACTCCACACCCAGGCTACATGGTCTAGCCTATTGCTCCTGGGCAGCACATTACTATACAAAACAACATGAGATTAAATCAAGGACAAGACAAAATGCAATCAAGAGACATGGGCCCGGCTGGGTGTCACTCAGCGGTTGAGTATCAATCTATGATCCAGGAGATCAAGGTTCAATTCCCGGTCAGGGCACATGCCCAGGTCGTGGGCTTGACCCCCCCAGTAGGGGACGTGCAGGAGGCAGCAGATCAATGACTCTCATCCTTGATGTTTCTATCTCTCTCTCCTTCCCCCTTCTTCTCTCTGAAATCAATAAAGATATATTTTTAAAAAAAGAAGAGAGAGACATGGTAAACACAAGATGTATGAGGCTAATAGCATAACATGGCTACTGATTTACAGCAAACATTTTTTTTATACATAGAAAGAGTGCACTCTAAACTAAAAATAAAAATTATAGTAAATACATAAACCAGTAACATTTCATTTATTATTATTATTATTATTATTATGTAATTGTATGTGCTATAATTGTATGACTGGCAGCACAATAGATCTGTTTACACCAGCATTACCATAAACATGTCAGTAATGTGTTGTGCTACAGTGTTCTGATGGCTATGACATCACTAGGAGATAGGAATTTTTCAGTTCTAATATAATCTTATAGGACAGCCGTCATACATAGGGTTTGTTATTGACTAAAATGTCACTGTGGGTGCATGTCTATAGTCTGTTGAAACTTGGTTTTTGCTCCTTAAAATTATGTTTCTGAGGGTTATCCATATTGTTGAATTAAGCTGCAGTTTGCTCATGTTCATTGTGGTGTATTGTATTGCTATATTCATTGTATTCATTACCTGTTTTACTACTGGTGAGCATTCAGGTTGTCTTCACCTTTAGGCTAGTGTAACTGTAATACTGTAAACATACTTGTCTCCAGCGCTCATGTGCCAGCAAATCTCTATACACCAAGACTAAAATTGCTTTGGCATTTACACATTTAATTACATTAGGCAATACCATGTTGTTTTACAAAATGATCACAAGCTACAAATAAATAGTATTCATAATGAACAGTAAAATGCTAAGAGAATGACCAGCCAGCATCACTCAGCAGTTGAGCATTGACCTATGATCCAGGAGATCATGGTTCTATTCCTGGTTTCAGGCTTGATCCCCAGCTCTGGATGTGCAGGAGGGAGTTGATTAATGACTCTCTCTCATCATTGATGTTTCTATCTCTTTCTCCCTCTCCCTTCCTCTCTCTGAAATTAATAAAAATATATTTTTTAATGCTAAGAGAATATTATGAATAGCTGTAAGTCACTAAATTTAAGAAAAATATAATTACTAAAATTGACTACAGAAAAAAAAACACCTGAATGCTCCTATAACTATTAAGTAAATTGAATCAATGGATAAAAACCTTGCCGCAAAGACTCTGGTAGTTTCACAAGAGAATTCTACCAAATATTCATAGAACATAACATTCTCATCCTACATAAACTTTTTAGATTTATCATATTTATCATTTCTTTCATATTTATCATTTCATTTCTTTCTTGCATTTCAGAACTTTTCCTGCTTTCTGAAGTATATACATTAGAACTTTCTCTAGTGAAGTAAACGCTCAAATTTTATTTATCTGAAATATCTTTATTTCATCCTTATAATCTCAAGATAGTTTCAATGTATATAGAAATTTAGGCTAATAGTACTTTGAAAATATCATTCCACTGTCTTTTGACCTCCATTATGGAGGTTAAAAAGTCAACATAAATCTAACTATTAGAGCTTTGAAATTAATCTCTGTTTTCTCTATAATTGCTTTTAAGAAGTACATTCTCTTTACTTTGATGTTCAGCACTTTTATTATAATGAGCTCACACATGTAGAGCATTGGAAGCCCCCAGGAGGAGGAGTCAGTGGACTCCTAGCTGGTGAGCATGGACACATGCTTCTGGCCGAGGAGGGAGCAGCATATCCCCCAATAATGCCATCGAACACTTGGACTGTCACAGCAAACTTGCCCAGATGCACCATGTCCTGCACCCGCAGATGAGGGTGACTGAGTGGGCATGTGACGAGTGCACCAGTCGCTGGCACCCAGGGACACCGAGTGCATGGTGAACAGCATCCAGGGAAACCTCAGTGCCACCTGAACATGGCTCAGGTGGAGCCCCTGCTGTGTGGAGGCCAAGCCAACAGTTCATGACATCAGCAAGCAGGCCACCGAGGTCCACCTGACACACAATGGGGCCAGGGCTACGGGATTAGCTTTGGGGGAGGCCAGATGTCCAGCCCTCTGGAAATAAAGAACCTGTGACCCAACAGAGGGACCAAGCAGCGTTCATGCTGACACTTCCAAATGATCTCGCCCCTCAGGGCATGAGGTGACTCAACAGGATGCAGGCATCCAGAGGACAAACCCCAGATACAGGAGAAGCACAGACAGAAGGACAAATGGAATTGTCCCATCCCCTACCAGACACAATGCTGGGCATGCTGAAGACATGGCAGGAAGGATGAGGTTCCCTAAGGGCAAAGTGGGATCTGTCTCCCTCTCTTTCCTTTTTTCAGTCTTTTTCTCTCTTTTCCCCTTTCTTTACACAACAGCACACAAATCCAAAACTGTATTTTTCAGATCTTTTTCTTTCTCTCTCATACATATATGTAAGCTCTTCTGTCTCTCTCTCTCTCTCTTTCTCTCTCTCTCTCTCTCTCTCTCTCTGTCTCTCTGTCTCTCTCCCTCCTTTCCCCACTCTCCTTCCCCCACCCCTTATCTGCTCATTTTAGAATCCCTGGGTGGACTGGTAGATGAGAGTGGGTGGATGAGAGTGTATGACTCAGATATCTACCTCAGAGGGAATTTCTGCTACTTTAAGGAATTATTTGGGCTTTTTTCTTTTTTCTTTTTTAAGAAAAAGAAACCCTGGGATTCATCTGTAATTTTTCTTGTTTTTTGTTGTGGTGGTGGTGGTTGGTTCTTAATTTTTAATTTAGTTTGGGGAAGTAGGTATTTTAATAAATTTGATGTTTTTTTCTTTTTTAATTTCTCACTTTCCCATATTAGGGGTGATAGCCAAAGGGGTGATGATAAGAGAAAGATGAACAAATAGAACTGGTGAAGAGGCCCCCCTGTCTCCATTCCTATCCATCAGGAGGTACTTTTATTTTTATTTATTTATTTATTTATTTATTTATTTATTTATTTATTTATTTAATGTATCTTTATTGATTTCAGAAAGAGGAAAGGAGAGGGAGAGAGGGAGAGAAACATCAATGATGTGAGTCATTGATTGGCTGCCCTGCCCACACCCCGGACTGGAAATTGAGCCCGTAACCCGAGCATGTTACCTGACCGGGAATCGAACCCCAATTGCCTGGATCCCAGGTCGACGCTCAACCACTGAGCCACACCCGGCCAGGCAGGAGGTACTTTTAGCAAGGCACCAAGCCTGCACCCATAAAATCTCTTAAGTATTCTCCTCTACTTACAAAATCCCAGGTGTTCTTTGCTTGTTCAGGCAGCTTCCTGCTGCATTTGGTGTCAAGGCAGTGGGGGGCTTGCTTGGCTGGCCTATTCTCCATCTTCCTGCAACCCTTACGCAGGGCTAACCTCAGTAATTTTGAGGAAATGCCACCTTCCCCTGTGACATGTTCTTAAATCTAATTTTTTTCAACTACTATTTACACATTGGAGGGGGAAGAAGGAGGAGGGGCTTATTGCAAAATATGTTAAGTATAGATTGGGGTGCTTGTGTATGTATTTTCCTCAGTTTTCCCAGAAATGAGGTATCTTTTTTTTCTCAGTCTAAAATCAAGAGGGTGGAGAGAGGAGAGAGGTTGCAAAAAATCAGGTACTGGGGGAAGTAAAGTCACCACTGCCCCATCCTTGGCCCTGAACCCCTCAAACATTGTCAGAATTTCACAAGACTATCATCATGGGAACCCCTCCTGTCAAAGATCTGGACAGGGTTGTGGGCAGGTTGGGATTGTGATGGGTTGGGAGCAGGAGGAACAAGCTGGGGCAGTTCTTTCCTCCCTTGTAAACTTGTAGTTTCACAGAAAGAAAAAAAAGAAGTTTTAAATAGTTTCGCCCCCTCTGGGGAAAAAATAGACAGAATAAGAAATTATAATGACCAAAGGAAAGCTCTAGGAATTTAAAACATAATAATTGAAATTTAAAACTCAATGGATAGCCCACCAGTGTGGCTCAGTGGTTGAATGTTGACCCATGAACCTGGAGGTCATGGTTCGATTCCTGGTCAGTGCACATGCCCAGATTGCAGGCTTGATCCCCCGGCAGCACCGTGTAGGACGCAGCTGATCGATGAATCTCTTTCATCATTGATGTTTCTCTCTCTCTCTCTTTCTCTTTTTCTCTCTCTCTCTCTGAAATCAATAAAAAATAAATAAAATTTTCTTTAAATAAAACTCAATGGGTAGATTTAATACACAGCTAAAGAATTGGTGATCTGAACAATATAGATATAGCTGAGGAACATCCAGTGTGTTGCATGGAGAGTCAAAGAAATGGGTGTATATGAAAAAGAGGTTGTGATACATGAAGAACACAGAGAGAAGGTCTTATGGACTTCTAATCAATATACTAGAAGGAAGGAAACAGAGATGAAGCAGTGACAATATTTGAAAATATTACAGCTGAGGATTTGCCAGGATTGATGAAAAATCCCATGCATAGATTCAAAAACCCAATAAATTTCAAGTAAAAAAAATCTACACCAAGAAACATTATAATGAAAGTACAAACACCAAAGCATGAAGAAAACATAAAAAACATTTGAAATCTCATCACCCAATTAAAAAAAAAATCTCACCACCTACAGATACCCCTTGCTAACATTTTGAGTTATTTTCTTTGAGGTATTTTCTAAGTGTATACTTACACAAAACTAGGATCAGACTGTATATTTATTCTGATGCTTTTTATTTAATATGTTATGAACATTTCTGCATTACTATGATTTTCTTTAAAAATCATAATTTTAAAGACTCTGTAATGGTCCACCATACAAATGTACAACAACTTCTTTAAGCAGAATCCAATTGCTGGACATATATTTCCAATTTGGGGGTATTTTAAATAATGCTTGCTGTACATAAATTTTTCCACATTCCCAATTGCTTTAGGGCAAGTTTCTAGAAGTGAAATTGCTGGGTTAAAGGATAAACTCCATTCAGACTTTTCAATGCATAGTGCCAAGCTACTTCCCAAAAAGACTACATTGATTTAGTGCCTTCCAAAGCCCAGCGACGCACATCTCACCACTGGGAAGGACTTCTCACCTCACTTTACTAGAGTAAATTCAGGATAGTTTGGAGGATTTACTCACCAAATGTTAGATAAATTTCATTTTTACATCTATCCCAAAACAAAAGACTCTGATGCTCACAAACTAACAGAAGAGCATCATGTCACATTCCACTTAAGAACTAAAGTAAACAAAATTCATTTTCAACTATTTTCCAACTTGTCCTCCCTGTTTTCCAAAATGACTGTGCTTCATTTGCTTGAACAAAGCATGTTAAAATGCACTGTCATCAATTCTGTGCCTCCAAGAGCTGGGTAGTGTGTTTTCTAATACACGGTGCTCTGAGCTCAAAGCATGTGACAAAAGGGCATTGAACACACCATCGACCTCTAATTACAGCCCCTAATCTGGCTTTCATATTGCTCTCCTGTGTGCCCTACTTGCCCTGCTTACTGCAGCACTCTTATTGTGCCAGTTCAAAGGGCCAGGGTTTGAGCAGAAATAAGTCAGTTCTGAAAACTGTTTTTATGCCATGTGCCCAATCCAGCTTGACACCTAAACTAATAGACACTATCTGGAATCCAGCCAAAGCCACTGGATGGAAAACTTGGACTTCCAAAAAGTATTCCTGATGCTTTTTAAAAAGCATCACACAATGCCCTGCCAGGCGTGGCTCAGCGGTTGAGCATCGACCTCGGATCCAGGCGATCGGGGTTCGATTCCCGGTCAGGGCACATGCCCGGGTTGCGGGCTAGGCAGCCAATCAATGACTCTCTCATCATTGATGTTTCTATCTCTCTCCTTTCCTCTCTCTGAAATCAATAAAGATATATTAAAAAAAAAAAAAAAAAAAAAAGCATCACACTTTGCCCAGGTCTAGAAGGTCCTTAGGTGGCCAGCCTTAGAACCCAGGTTTTCTAAAGCTTTCTGTAAAGAACCGGACAATAAATAGTTTAGATTTTGCAAGTCACATGGTGTCTAATGCAGCTACTCAATTCTGCCACCATCTCTGGAAAGCAGCCATGGGTGACATGTGAGCCAGTAAAAACTTTACCCCCAAAAAAGCCAGGGCAGGACTTGACCTGTAGGCAGTTGTTCTGCCAATCCTGTTTATCATCTAACAGTGAACTCTAAGGCCCCTTCCAACTCTGAAATTCTTTCAATAGGCCACTAAGCTTAGGCCTTTGGGATATGTGACATTTTAGATTTAGGTTATCCAACTTTGATTGATGTTTGGAAAGAAAGTGAAGGAAAGGGAATTCTGCTAACATCCAGAGGCAAACAGATCCAGTGCATTGGCCAGTAAGACACACCAGTCTGAGAAAGCTAACTATAGCAGGATTTTCTCCCTTTCTCTTTTGGCTTAGGTGTTAACATTGAGTTTTGTTTTGTTTTTAACTCAATTCCTGTTAAATTTTCTCATTCAGGGGTAAATCTTCCAGTTCTACAAATGTCTTGAATCTGTCCCTAGACTTTATTGTGACAAGAGGCAACCAATGGAACTTTTATCTCCTCAGGGTAGAGAAGAACCAGTGGGTGCCATCTGGCCACCTGCTCCATGGATTCCTTTCCAGGGAATAGGAATCAGAATGAATTGCCCTCTGACAATGGAAGTGCTTACTTCCAGGCTAGCCTCGAAAGGAAAATGGACCTATCTCTTCTCCTCCCATCAGCAAAATTCTCAAAAGGGAGGCAATGTTACTTTATCAAAAGTAAAAGGTTTTTAACTCAATACCCTCATTTGCCCTCATTCATCTAACACCCTAGACCTGCCCCTTTTTTTTCAGCTCCTACCCCCACCCCACAGGGATATATTTGCTGACCATCTGGCTCCTGGTTGTGCCCTATTGGTCTCTCCTTTTTTTTTTTAAATTTATCTTTATTATTGAAAGTATTACAAATGTCCCCTTTTTTTCTCCCATTGATCCTCTCCACCCTATACCCCTCCCACCAGGTCTTCACCACACTATTGTCTGTGTCCATGGGTTATGCATATATGCATATAAATTCTTAGGTTAATCTTTTCCCACCCACCCACCCTCCCCTGCCTTCCCTCTGAGATTAATGGGTCTGTTCCATGCTTCTATGTCTCTGGATCTATTTAGTTCATTGGTTTATTTTGTTCATTAGATTCCACATATGAGTAAGATCATGTGTGACACTTGTCTTTCTCTGACTGGCTTATTTTGCTTAGCATAATACTCTCCCGTCCCACCATGCTGTCTCAAAGGGTAAGGGATCCTTCTTTTTCACAGCTGCATAGTGTTCCATGGTGTAAATGTCTGAGACGTTTGATATGATTTCAATCTTCTTGACCTTGTAGAGACTTATTTTGTGTTCTAACATGGTCTGTCTTTGAGTATGTCCCGTGTGCACTTGAGGAGAAAGCCTATTCTGCAGCTTTGGGGTAAAATGTTCTGTAAATGTCAATTAAATCCATCTGATCTAGTGTGTCATTTAGAGTCACTGTTTTCTTGTTGATTTTTGGTCTGAAAGATCTGTCCAGTAAAGTCAGTGAGGTGTTAAAGTCCCCTGCTGTAACTGTATTGCTGGCAATCTCTCCTTTAAAGTCCTCCAGAAGTTTTTGTTTGTTTGTTTGTTTGTTTAAGTGTGTGTCTCTTTTGTTCTGAGATGGATCTCTTGTAGACAACATATATTTGGCTCTTATTTTCTTATCCATTCAGCTACCCTGTGCCTTTTGATTGGGATATTTAATTTATTTATATTTAAGGTTATTATTGATAGGTACTTATCTATTGCCATTATATTTCTTTATGCCTATGTGTCTCATTTTCTCTTTTTCAGTTTCTTATTAAAGAAGTCCCTTTAACATTTCTTGCAGTGCTTGTTTGGTGGTGATAAACTCCTTCAACCTTTTTGTTTTTGTCTGGAAAGCTCTTTATTTCACCATCTATTTTATTTTTACTTATTTTGTTTTTTATTTAAAATATTACAAATGTCCCTTTATCTCCCCAATGACCAGTTCCACCCCATCCCACACCCCTCCCCAGTCCCTCTCCTCACCATTGTCTGAGGCCTTGGGTTGTGCATATATGCATATAAATTCTTTGGTTACTCTCTCCCCCTCCACCCACCCGCCCTCCTCCATCCCTCTCTCATTCGTCAGTCTCATCTATGCTTCCATGTCATTGAATCTATTCTGTTCATCAGTTTATTAAGTTCTTTAGATTCCACATATAAGTGAGTTCACGTGCTATTTGTCTTTCTCTGCCTGGCTTATTTCACTTAGCATAATTTTCTCCAGGTTCACCCATACTGTCTCAAAGAATACAAGAACCTTCTTCCTTACAGCTGCATAGTATTCCATGGTGTGTATGTCCCACAGCTTTTTTACCCACTCATCTACTGATGGGCACTTGGGCTGTTTCCAGATCTTAGCTATTGTAAACTGTGCTGCTATGAACATCGGGGTGCATATATTCTTTCTGATTAGTGTTTCAGGATTCTTAGGATATATTCCAAGAAGTGGGATCACTGGGTCAAAAGGCAGCTCCATTTTTAATTTTTAGAGGAACCTCCATACTGTTTTCCATAGTGGCTGCACCAGTCTGCATTCCCACCAGCAATGTATTAGGGTTTACCTTTCTCCACACCCTCGCCAGGGCAAGTCATTTGTTGATTTGTTGATGGCAGCCATTCTGATAGGTGTGAAGTGATACCTCATTGTGGTTTTAATTTGCATCTCTCTGATGATTAGTGACATTGAGCATTTTCTCATGTGTCTCATGGCCATCTGTATGTCCTCTTTAGAGAAGTGTGTATTCAGGTCCTTTGGCCATTTCTTAATTGGGTGGTTTGTCTTCCTCTTGCTGAGTAGTATGAGTTCTTTGTACACTTTGGAAATTAGCCCCTTATCAGATTCATCCTTGGCAAATATGTTTTTCCAGACTGTGGGGTTCCTTTGTATTTCGAGGCTGTTTACTTTGCTGTGCAGAAGCCTTTTAGTTTCATGTAGTTCCATATGTTTACTTTTTCTTTTATTTTTCTTGCCCTAGGAGATGTATCAGTGAAAATTCCACTACGTGGGATGTCTCTGACTTTACTGCCTATGTTTTCTTCCAGGATCTTTATGGTTTCATGACTTACATTTAAGTCTTTTATCCATTTTGAGTTTATTTCTGTGTATGATGAAAGTTGGTGTTCTAGTTTCATTTTTTTGAATGTATCTGTCCAATTTCCCTAGCACCACTTACTGAAGAGACTGTCCTTACTCCAATGTATGCTCTTGCCTCCTTTGTCAGATATTAACTGACCATAATGGCATGGGTCTATTTCTGGGGACTCTGTTCTGTTCCACTGATCTATATGCCTGTTGTACCAATACCAGGCTGTTTTGATTACAATGGCTTTGTAGTACAGTTTGATATCCGGAAACGTGATCCCTCCCACTCTGTTCTTTTTTCTCAAGATGACTGGGGTTATTCGGGGTCTTTTTTGGTTCCATATAAATTTTCGAAATGTTTGTTCTAGGTCTGTGAAATATGCTGTTGATATTTTAATAGGAATTGCATTGAATTTATAAATTGCTTTGGGTAGTATGGACATTTTAATGATATTAATTCTTCCAATCCATGAACATGGAATATTCTTCCACTTGTTTATATCTTCTTCTATTTCTTTTTCAGGGTCCCGTAGTTTTCCGAGTACAGGTCTTTTACATCCTTGGTTAAGTTTATACCTAGGTATCTTATTTTTTTAGTTGCAATGGTAAACGGTATTGTTTTTTTAGTTTCTCTCTCTGAAAGCTCATTGTTGGAGTCTAAGAATGCCACTGATTTCCAGATGTTGATTTTGTGTCCAGCTACCTTGCCAAATTCGTTTATCAAATCTAGTAGTACTTTGATGGAGTCTTTAGGGTTTTCTATGTACAATATCATGTCATCTGCAAATAATGACAGTTTTACTTCCTCCTTTCCAGTTTGGATACCTTTGATGTTTTCTTCCTATCTCATGGCTGTGGCCAGGATTTCCAGTACTACGTTGAGGAAGAGTGATGAAAGTGGACATCCCTGTCTTGTTCCTGTCTGTAATGGAAATGGTTTTAGTTTTTGCCCATTGAGTATGATGTTGACTGCAGGTCTGTCATATATGGCCTTTATTATGTTGAGGTATGATCCCTCTATTCCCACTTTGCTGAGAGTTTTTATCAGAAATGGGTGCTGGATTTTGTCGAATGCTTTTTCTGCGTCTATTGATATGATCATATGATTTTTGACCTTCATTTTGTTATAGTAATGTATCATGTTTATTGATTTGCAGATGTTGTATGAGCCTTGCATCCCCGGAATAAATCCCACTTGGTTGTGGTGTATGATCTTTTTAATGTATTGCTGGATCTGGTTTGCTAGTATTTTAGTGAGGATTTTAGCATCTATGTTCATCAGGGATATCGGCCTATAATCTTCTTTCTTTGTAGGGTCTTTATCTGGTTTTGGTTTTAGGATGATACTGGCCTTATAAAAAGAGTTTGGGAGTTTTCCCTCCTCTTGAATTTTCTGGAATAGTTTGAATAGAATAGGTGTTAATTCTTTGAATATTTGGTAAAACTCTCCTGTAAATTGGTCTGGTCCAGGATTTTTGTTTACTGGGAGTTTTTTTGATTACTGCTTCAATTTCATTAGTTGTTATTTGCCTATTCAAGTTTTCTGCCTCTTCTTGATTCAGCTTTGGAAGGTTGTATGCTTCTAGGAATTTGTCCATTTCCTCCATGTTGTCCAGTTTATTGGCATATAGTTGCTCATAGTATTTTTTTACAATCCTTTGTATTTCTGTTGGGTCAGTTGTTATATCACCTCTTTCATTTCTGGTTTTATTTATTTCGGTCCTCCCTCTTTGTTTCTTGATGAGTCTGGCTAAAGGTGCAACAATCTTATTTATCTTTTCAAAGAACCAGCTCTTGGTTTCATTGATTTTTTTGTTTTGTTTTTTCATTTCTACATCATTAATCCCTGCTCTGATCTTTATTATTTCCTCCTTTCTACTTGCTCAGGGTTTTCTTGCTGTTTTTGTTCTAGTTCTTTTAGTTGTGTTAGATGGTTCATTAGATCTTTTTCTTGTTTCTTGAGATAAGCCTGTAATGCTATGAATTTTCCTCTCAGGACTGCTTTCGCTGTGTCCCATAGATTTTGGGTTGTTGTCTGTTCATTTTCATTTTTTCCATGAAGTGTTTGATTTCTTTCTTGATCTCATTGGTAACGCATTCATTGTTTAATAGCATACTATTTAGCTTCCATGTGTTTGAGTATTTTGGGGTTTTTTTTATAGTGCTTGGTTTCTAATTTCATGGCATTGTGACTGGAGAAGATGCTTGATATGATTTCAATCTGCTTGTATTTGTAGAGACTTGCCCTGTGCCCTAACATGTGATCTATTTTTGAGAATGTTCCATGTGCACTTGAGAAGAATGTGTATTCTGCTGCTTTGGGATGAAATGTTCTGTAAATGTCAATTAAATCAATTAGGTCTAATGAGTCATTTAAGGTCTGTGTTCCCTGTTGATTTTTTCTCTTGATGATCTGTCCAGTGCTGACAGTGGGGTATTAAAGTCCCCCACTATGATTGTGTTGCTGTCAATCTCCCTCTTAAAGTCCACCAAGAAATTTTTTATGTATTTAGTTGCTCCTATATTGGGTGCATAAATGTTTATAAGGGTTATTTCCTCCTATTGGATTGATCCCTTTAGTATTATGTAGTGACAATCTTTGTCTCTTGTTATGGTCTTTATTTTGAAGTCTATTTTGTCAGAAATAAGAATTGCTACTCCAGCTTTCTTTTCCTTTCCATTTGCATGGAATATTTTATTCCATCCCTTCACTTTTAGCCTGTGTGTGAGTCTTTTGCTCTCAGGTGAGTCTCTTGTAGACAGCATATATTTGGGTCCTGTTTTCTTATCCATTGAGCTACTTTGTCTCTTGATTGGCCCATTTATTCCATTTACATTTAAGGTTACTATTGATATCAACTTATTTAATGCCATTTTCCCCCTTTATGCTGATATACCTTTCTCTCACTATTCTTTCTTTTTATTAGAGCAGTCCTTTTAGCATTTCTTGCAATGCTGGTTTGGTGGTACTGAATTTCTTTCGCTTTTCCTTGTCTGAGAAGCCTTTATCTCACCTTCAATTCTAAATGATAGCTTTGCTGGGTAGAGTAATCTTAGTTGTAGTTCCATGTTTTTCATCACTTTGAATATTTCTTGCCACTCCCTTCTGGCCTGCAAAGTTTCTGAGAAATCAGCTGACAGTCGTATGGGTGCTCCCTTGTATGTAATTAATTGCTTTTCTCTTGCTGTCTTTAACCTTTGGCATTTTAATTGTGATGTGTCTTGCTGTGAGCCTCTTTGGGTTTCTCTTGTTTGGGACCCTCTGTGCTTCCTGGACTTGTAAGTCTATTTCTTTCCCCCAGGTCGGGGAAGATTTTTTCATTATTTTTACAAATAGGTTTTCAATTTCTTGCTCTGTTCTGGCACCCCAATAATACGAATGTCGGCCTCTTGAAGTTGTCCCAGAGGCTCCTTATGCTATCTTCATATTTCTGGATTCTTTTTCCTTTTTGCTCTTCTGGTTGGGTGTTTTTTGTTTCTTCATGTTCCAAATTGCTGATTTGATTTTCAGCATCCTCTACTCTACTGTCAATTCCTTGTAAATTATTCTTCATTTCAGTTCATGTAGCCTTCCTTTCAAATTCGTACTTTATTATGTCATCGATTTTCTCAATTATTTTCGTCATACTCTTACTAATATCCTTGAGCATCCTTATAACCATTATTCTCAACTCTGTATCTGTTAGCTTGCTTGGATCTATTTCATTTAGTTCCTTTTCTAGAGATTTCTTCTGTTCTTTCCTTTGTGATATATTTCTTTGCCTCCGCATTTTGGCTGCTTCCTAGTGTTTGTTTAAATGTATTAGGTAGAGTTGCTATGTCTCCTGGAATTTGTAGAGTGGCTTTGTGTAGTCAGTGTCCTGTAGGGCCCAGTGGCTCAGTCTCTCCAGTCACCTGAGCTGAGCCTTCTAGGTGCTCCCCTACGTGGGCTGTGTTGTAGTTGAGCCTTGGTTGCTGTTGGGGTCACTGGGAGGAATTGAACCCCAGGCCAGTCAGCTGTGAGGACCAGCTGCAACTATAGCCAGAGAGCTGCTGTACTGGAGACACCCCTATGGAGCAAGATTTATTTCAGTAGAGCTTTGGTGTTCACCAAGTGCACCCCTTGCTTGTGTCACTCATTGATGTGGTAGGGTTGTGATCTAGGGTGGTCGAGTCTGACCACCAGGTGCACTGTCTCTGAGGCCTCCTGGGAGGTGCACAGCTAGCCTGTGCCAGTGCCTTGCCCAGAGCTACCCAGCATGAGCTACACAGCAAACCATAGATGGCTGCTACTTGTGCTGGGCTTGGATGTGTCCAGGAGAGGCCAAACTATGAGCCAATGCAGGCTGCCACTAGTGCCAGGCCTGGGACCACTTATCAAGCCGTATGGGGCACACTGCTGCTTTTTTGAGAGATTTTAGGAAAGTCCTAAGCATGGGGCTTGAGAAGCCACTTGCACAGAAAAGCCACTGGAAATGGCTTGGATGAGCCTGCAAATAGGGAGGGGTGGGGCCTCTGGGAATCACTGGGGCAGGGCCAAAAATGTGAGTCAGGTGCTGGCTATTCAAATATGGCACCTGCCTGCCAGCTGTGTGCAGGGAGGACTCACCAAAGGAGTAATGGCCTCTGCCAGCTCCTCTGCCTGGGAGAAAGCTGCCTCTCCACCTCTTGCCCTAACTTCAGGCAGATTAGTTCCTCCCCAAGTGTCCCAGGTTCTTTCAAGCTGCTGCCCGGTGCTGGGGCTCAGAGGGAGCGCATCTGAGTGAGTGCATGCACTGGCCCTTTAAGAGGAAAGCCTGAGACTCCCCCAGCCTCCGAGACCCTCAGACACAGTCCCCACTGGTTTCACAGCCCGGAGTTGTGGGGACGTCTCTTCCCGGCCCTGGAGCCCTGGGCTGGGGGCCTGCTATGAGGCTGGGACCCCTCACTCCTGTGGGAAGCCCCCACCATTGAGATTCCCTCCCAGATTTCAATCACAGCACCGGGTGTGGGCCCCCGACTGGGTCTCTGTGATTCAGCCCCATCCGCCCCTCCTACCGGTCTCAGTGCTTCTTCAGTTCCCTGGTTGTAGGGCTTCTCTTCAGCCAGATTTCAGGAGGCTCTGAGTGATGGTGGTTCTGTATTTTAGTTGTAATTTTGATGTGGTTGCAGGAGGCGGCGGGTGCAGCTGTTACTTGCGCCACCATCTGGTTTTCCTCCAATAAGAACTATTTAATCCAGTGCATTCTTGATACCAGATACAGCATTCTTTATCTCTGTCAGAGTTTTGTTTATGGTATGTATCTCTTTTTTCATGTTTTCACTAAGATCCTTGATCTTATCATCTAGTGTCTTCCTAAGTTCCTTGAACATCTTCATAATCAATACTCTGAACTCTGTTTCTGATAACTTGCTTAACTCCATCTCATCAAAGTCTTTTTCTGGCGCTTTTTTCTTTTCTTTAATTTGGGGGTTGTTTCTTTGTCTCCCCATTTTGGTAGGTCTTAGTGTTTGTATCTATATATTAGGTATATTTGCTGTTTCCCAGTCTCTTGGGGAGGGATTTTGTATTGAGACCAGTGGAGCCCATACGTGTGTTTTCCTTATGCTTCTGAGCTCTTTGCTCTAGGCATGTCCCTTTTTGTGGGTGCCCCTTTTGTGGGTTCTTTGGGTTCTCCTATTGTGGTTGGGTCTAGAGTCTTGTTGACACATCCTTGGGAGGACTCTCTTCTCAGGTTGGCTAACTGTGTGTCTCAGTCCCAACCTCATCATGTAAGCTGTTGTACGGGTGCTGGCAAGGCAGGGAAATACCCAACTAAACTTCCAGAAAACAAGGGGTATTTTACAAAATATCTTGACAGTCACAATGAAGACAACCCAAGTGAAAATAGAACTGGGAACATGAAGGGAGAACACAAGTTCTAGAGAAAATAAATAACTTTAAAAAAGAGAAAGAAAAGTAAAGTTTAGAGAGAGAGAAGCATTTTGTTGTTAATAGTGACTAAAATTTAGAAAATAATAATAATAAAGTAAAATGTAAAAAATAGAGAAGCTACTGGGAGATAATAAAGGCAGAGAAAAGATTCTGAAAGGACCAGCAAACAATTAAGGGAGAGAATAGGAATAGGATAATAGTTGAAAATGAAAAACTAAAAATACATTAAATAGAATAAGAGAAACTAAAAATCTAATAAAAAGACAGGAAGACAGAAGGGAGGAAAACCAAAGCAAGAAGGAAAAGAAGAAAAAAGAAAAAAGAAGTTATGCCAATGGATTGAGAGGAGAGAGAAAGAGATCAAGCCCAGGCAGGGAGGGAGTCCAGTAAGAGATTTGGGGAAACTGTAGAGAAAAGCAGTAAACTTGTTGGTTATAATGATAAAGTCCCAGCCATTAAGCAGGAATATCAAGAAAGTCTTGATATTAAAAGCAAGGATAAAACAAAACAAAGCAAAGGAACAAAACAAAAGAGAAAAACAAAACCAAAAACAAGCTAAGCAAAACGATATTCTTTGGAAAGATAAAATAAAATAAGAAAAAAATTTAAAAAACATATTTTTTAATTATTATAAAATTTAAAAAGTAGAAAAAACAAATGATTTTTTTCCCTTTCTCTTCTTCCTAAGGGAACAAGAGAAGAAAGTAAAAAAAGATAGTCAATCAGGTGGGTTTCTTTGTCTTCTGGGCAGCTTATGTTGTCTGTGGGTCACAGTTTTGTGTGCTGATTTCCGTTCTCCTGGGAGGTACTTGTATATCAGCCAATGTGAGGAGCCGTCTAGGTTTGGCTCTGGTGAACTTAGGTAGATGGTTGATCTGAGACTCTCCGTGGACCACCTCTTCTTGACAGCTATTTTGCAACCTTGTAGTTGCCTTGTCTTACTCCAGAGTCTTCTGCAGGATGGCTAGTGTATCTCAGGGTATCACTCCCCTTAGAGGTTTCACTGTCAGGCACTCACTCTGTGGGAATTAGTCTCTGCTCCACAGCCAGCTCCTCAGTCCCTACCCTGTCCTCTGATTCTAGTTCCCCAGGCACTGGCCTGCTGCAGTTTCAGATTGATTTCAGCCTGTTGCCTTTTCTGTACAGGCCGTTTCAGCATCCTGGGCTCAGTGGGTTCAATTAAAGAACATTCCAGTGAGCCCTTTGCCTGCCCAGCCCCCAGCAGGGGTTTTCAGCATTTCCTCCAGTTTCCGAACAACACCCCCTGAGAATCCGATTCTTGTAATGTCCTCCTGTGAGCTGTTTTCCCTTCCCCTGCAGGACTGTGCCCTGTGGGGGGTGTATGGGGCTTCAGTGAGCTGGACCAGTGTCTTTCCTGTTGGGGGTGGTGCTCCAAGGCTGCAGGAGAGGAAAGCGGGCTCCACCCCTCCCTTCCCAGCTCTGGTTGGCTGTTCGCACCAGGCCCACCCCTCAAACACTCAACAATCCTAGCCTTCGCTGGTCTGTCTCCCCAGTGCACGCTGGGAAGGTGGGAGCCAGTTTAGCGATCAGAACTCAAAAACTGCATAAAGCAAAACACAGGCAGACAGTCTGCCCTGCAAGGTCCTGCCCGTGCACCAAGGCACCCAGCAGGAGGGGACCCAATGTCAGCTCCATGCAGCTCCCCGCACCGCTGATCTCCACAAAGCTAGGGCAGCTTCACACGCCACCACGGCGCCCCTCAGGGCTGGTCACAGATCCCAGACTCTTGGCACAGGGAGCTCAGGGGAGGAGGGCTCTCCTCCCCTCCCCCATGCCATGCAGATTCAATGGTTTCTGGGGCTCAACACTATGCCTTACAGGGAAGCAGAGGGTTCCTGTGTGCGGCTGGTCAGTTCCAACCTCTGGTCCCTTACTACTCGGGCGCCACACACCTTGGGACAGCCCTTCCTATGGTCAACACACCGAGCATGAGACGCCGGTGGCGTCTGCCACTAGCAGCTTTGTTTTGCTAGGAAGGCGTCATCTGCCATTAGAGGCTTTGTTTCCTAGGAAGGCTCAATCCCCTCCTTATGGGTCCCTCTGCCCTCTATGCAGGGTGCTCCTTCCTCTCTTGTCCACTCCAGGTGTGAGATCCCTGCTTTTGGAGGCCAGTCCGCACTCCTGAGGGGAGGGAACTTTGCAGCCTCCAAGCCTTGGAGCTTGGAGCCCAGCACAGGCTTCAGGGGGGACTCCCCCTTTCTATGCTCCTCTTGCTTACTGGACTCTATGATGTTTCTTCAGTGCTTCCTACTTGCACTCCATCCACTCAGGTATGTTTCTCTGGTTTTTCCAGGCTGGCTACGTGGTATTTTACAAGTAAATTGAGTCCATGGCTGGGAGCGGGGCGCTCTGCTGCTTCTCACAGTGCCACCATCTTCCCCCCCTTACCAATGTCTTAATGCTCACCATCTATTTTAAATGATAGCCTTGCTGGATAGAGTATTCTTGGTTTCAGGTCCTTGTTTTGCATTACCTTGAATACTTCATGACATCCCCTTCTGGCCAGTTCCTGATGAGAAATAAGCCTTATGGGAGCTCCTTTGTAGGTAACACCTTGCTTTTCTTTTGCTGCCTTTAAGATTCTCTCTCTGTCTTGAATTTTTGGCATTTTAATTATGATGTGTCTGGGCATGGGCCTCTTTGGATTCTTTTTGCTGGGACTCTCTGTGCCTCCTAAACTTGTGTGACTTTTTCTTTCACCAAGTTAAGAAAGTTTTCTGCCATTATTTCTTCAAACAGGTTCTCTGAACCTTGCTTACTTTCTACATCTTCTGGCACTCCTATGATATGAATATTGTTATGTTTCATATTGTCCAACAGCTCCCTTAAACTGTCCTGTTTTCTAATTGTTTTTTCTTTTTGATTCTCTGATTGAGTGATTTTTTTCTACCCTGTCTTCTAATTCAATGATCTGATCCTCAGCTCCCCCTAATCTGCTGTTCATTCCTTCCAATTTTTTTTTTTATTTCTACTTTGTCATTCTTAATTTTCTTCATAGTTTTGATATCTTTTTTCATGCTGTTGAGCATCTTTATGATCAGTATTCTGAACTCTATATCTGATAGTTTGTTTAGCTCCATTTCATTTAGCTCTTCTTCTGGAAAATTATTTTGTTCTTTGATTTGGTGCTTTTTTGTCTCCTCATTTTGGTTGCCTGTTTGGATTTGGTGCTTTTTTGTCTCCTCATTTTGGTTGCCTGTTTGGATTTGTTTCTATGTTTTAGGTAGATCTGCTAGAACTGCCAGTCTTTTGGATGGTTTCTGGTGCAAGTCAATGTTAGACACTGTTTGTGACTGGCCTTGAGTACCCTGTTTGAAGTTTTCCACACTCCACAGTTTGTGGTTTCCTCTGCTGGGGCTGAGTGTGTTTGGACAGGACCAAGATGTGCACCAAGGTGTGCTTTTTCAAGCCCTGGGTCCAGAAGCAAATCAGGCAAGGAATCAAAGCACTCAGAGACTGTTATTCAGTCTCTTAATGAGTCTCAGGCTATAGAAACTCCACAGGGTGGGGCAGCTGATTGTTATCAGTCTCTTAAGGAGCCTCAGGCTGTAGAAACTCCATGGGGTGGGGCCACAGGTTCTCTAGCAGGGTGGGGCAGTTGCTTCCCCACAGGCAAAAGCTGCTTGGAAGGTAAATGTCTGCCTGAGAAAGATGTCCTCTGCATTTTTGGGGAATGACTCAGCACTGGGGTCCAGATGGGTGCCCTTTTAGATCTATTCCCCCAGTCATCCCCCTTGGAATCTCCTCACACAGCTTTAGTCCACTCTGCCTTCCCTCCACTGGAGCCCAAGGTGAGTGGCTGCACACGAAAAACTTTGTGCATTGGCCCTTTAAGAGGGTGCCTGGCAGTCTCTCCCTAGCAGACAGAAACCCCACTGCTTTCACAGCCAGATGTTATGTGGATATCTTTCTCAGTTCTGGTGCTCTGGGCTGGGGAGCCCAGCTTGGCGTTTAAGCCCCAGAATTCTCAGTGGGAACCCCCTACAGCGAAGATATCCCTCCGGATCTTCAGCTGCTGCCTGTGAGAGCCCATCCAGCCCTCTTGTGCCTCTACACTTCCTACCTGTCTCTGTGTGGTCTCCACTTTCCCTCCTTGGTTATGAGGGTGCTCCCCAGCTCATCTTCAATTGCAGTTGATTATTCAGGGTGGTTTTTCTATATTTTAGTTGTAATTCCAGTTTGGTCCAGTGAGAGTGTCAATGTAGCTTCCACTCAATCTGATGCCATCTTCGATCCTCTTCTTTCTCTTCTTTTGAAATCTAGTCATTCCCAAAATTTTTGTTCTTTGTTCTTTCCCCTTTAAAGTTCTCCTTCTAAGATCTCATCCATTTCTAGGTCTGTATTTCTTTGTGATCGATTCCAGTCTCTCCCCACCTTGCCCTTTAGCTTCAGTATTACACCTGAATCCCAAACTCAACATGTCCAAAGGTGGATTGAGGATCTGCCTAAAACTGGATACTCCCCCTGCCTGTCCTCTTTCAGTGTGTGGTATCTCTCATCATCCCAAACTCAAATCCTTAGAAAAAACATTCACATCTCCCTCTCCTTCAGTTCTTAAGTGTACCCACCTTTCTGTCCCAGCTCTTCTGCCTAGCAACCCTCACTTCCTATTTCTACCACCCACTCCCTGGCCACTGAACTGTGTTCTCTGCCTGTAGACTGGCTCCTGTTTAGCAGATCTTGAACAAAACCACTCAGATTAATATTTTAAAGCTCTGTTTTGAATTCACTCACCTATTTAAAAACCACCTATGGCTTTCCATTTAAACAAAACTTCAGGGCCCTCCATAATTCATCTGCATGCTGCTGACTGTTCCAAAGCCATCTCCCCACATGAACTCTGTGCTTCAAAGAATGTGGATCACCTGTTGTTCTAACATGCCTGACAAGTCCCTTCTTCAGTGACTTTGCTTTTGTCAATCTCTGGTATATAAAATGTCTTCAGTCTTTCTATATCTATTCCTCAACTCTAATTTAAAATCCACTCCTTCTATAATATCTCCCCAAGTCACTATAGCCCGAAACAGTTACATTATCCTACAGACCCCATGATAATTAGTTTGTGTCCCTCCCATCCCACATGACACCCAGGCTGGGGGCAGGAATTGACCTATAATGATGTTTCTCACACCATGCCAGGACCACTTCAGGTATCCAATTAATATCAGTTGAATAAGCATGAGTGACAAAGGGATATTGTTTTTACCATTCTTGAAGTAAAGATCCACTAAAGTCTTTGGGGGGGGGGGGGTGTTTGCTTTTTTTGTATGTTTTAATCCATTTCACAGACTAGTATAGACATGTGTTTCATTAGTGGGTCTTAATTAATATAAGTTAATCTTAACAACAACGGGTAAAACAGAATGGCAGCCCCTTACCAATGACCTTGTGCTTTAAAACATTTTTAAGGGTGTCATGGTAATCTACAGAAATATTTTATATAATCAAAACCCCTCTAAGAAACTGTATAAAAACATCAATGTGATACATCAATGAAAAAGTGAAAAATAAACATAATTGTATTTACTTACAAATAATATAAACATATGGCTAAGAACCCCACGAAGTAATATTTGATGTACTATGAGGATGACATTTCAGATATATTTGTTGTATTAAAATGTTTCCCCCTATGGCTACAATTTAATATTTTTTACCACTTTTACAAAATAATATGACCCCCAAATTTAAAAATCTAAAGCAGAATATTTCACCGAGAAGAATGAGAATTGTTCAGAAAGCTGTTATTTAAAAACCCTAACTCCAAAGACTGATTAATCCCTTTCTACTTTCTTTGATACAAAAACTCTTTAGTATCTTCTCTGCCCCAATCCTGATCTTCTGTGGTTCACCAGAATGTGTGTCCATCAGCCCTCACTGTACAGCATAAGTGTGTGACTGCAGGGCTTTGTGTTGTATCAGGAAGCTTGACCACATGATTTTCTCAGACATGTAATTCAAGCATCCCTATGAAGAAGTTTCTGGTCCACATCATCAGACTCGGGGAGAGAAGAAAAAAAGAATAAGAATTTAAACAATTACCACTTGTTGCAGAAGGTTTTGGTTTTTTTCATAGAAAAGTCTTTAAGCATCACTCACCAAGGTTTTGAGGGCTTCTAGGAGCTACCTCAGAATTGAGATTTCAGTTATAAAATAAACCCATTTCCTTCTTTGTTGATGCTCCTCCATGTGACTAGCTGGCAGTGTCACTCAAGCACAGCAATCCATCACAAAAACTCTATCCTCCTTTTACACGTTGGGGAAAAATATGTAAATGATGCTACAAATGAACACAAGGCATTTGAAATGTGAGGATATGGAGCTGCTTGAATACCCACCAAAGTAAGTCAAAACTACTGTTTTCTTAACCCAAGGAGCAAGCTCATGGATACCCAGATAGGTTCAGGGGACAATAAACATTCCTTTTTATGGATAGACCACATTTTGTTCCATGGACACTTGGGTTGCTTCCACCTCTTGTCTGTTGCAAATAAATTAAAAAACTTTAAGTAATACATTTAAATTTCAAAATAAAGCAATACTAAGAGGCATATAACAAAAAGGAGCAGTCTCCTGTTCTACTTCAGATTCTGCCCCATTACTTCCCTGTCATATCATTTAGTTCTTTTTTCTAGTTGTTCCAGCCATATTTCTAAACATACTTTTCTTTTAGTGCATTTTCTTGGATTTTTACATTTTTAATGAAATGCACTGAGTACCACCATAGAAGAGCTAGTTCTCCTACTGCACACACCTTCACATATCCACACAGAGTTGTCTTCCTTCTACTGTTGTCCCAGTATAACCCCATCTTACATTTGATGAAATGTTTATGGTATTATGTGTGTCAGTCAAGGTCCAGCAGGAGACAGAAATGACACCAGTAATATGAATGAAGAAAATTTAACAGAAATAGTTACCACCTGGTAATTAGGAAACTGACTTCTAAGAGGGAGGGATAGAGAACTCTACAGAAATATCAGGTGTAAGGAGAAGTTACTTTGTCTAGGATGGGGGGAGAGTGCAAAGGGAAGGCCCACTAGGAAAAGCCCTGTCCCCAAGGTGAAGAGGGTGTGGCTGTGACCTGCTGGATGGCAGAGGAGTTCGAAGAGGTCCTGAGGCTGGACCAGGAAGCCACAGCTGAGGTGCCAGTGACACTCACTAGGAAGCTGCCCACTGAGGATCTGTTGGCCGATTTGCCAAGAAAACAAGAAAATCAAAGCCTGAAACCCAAGAAAATCCCTTTCCTCTTTCAATGTCCTCTGTACCCTCCACTGGCAAGGCTTGACCATGTGACATGGGTAAAGGAAATATTCCTAGGGCCCAAGTCCAAAATCATGAAGCAGGGCAAAGAGAGGTGGGTGCAGACCTAAGGAGCAGGACAATGACAAACCGTGCAGTATGGTTAGGGACACAACTGTTCCCTCACATTCCCACTACTCCTCTCCTCTGGGTGAAATGTTTAATTCCTAGAGCCTTATCTTCCTCTCTCCTCGTTTATAATCACTTTTTGGTGAAGAGTGGCTTCTTGACGAAAGCATGGAAGAGGTAAGCTTTCTGAGAATTTGCATATCTAAAAATGTCCTTACTCTACTTGATCCTTTGACTGCATCTAGGATTCTAAACTGAAGACCATTTCCCCAGAACTTTAAAGGCATTATACCTTCTTTTCTAACTTCCAGCACTGCTTTTAGAAAGCCTGATGATCTGATTCCTGATCTTTTCTAGGTGATGTTTTTGGATTTTTTTTTTCATCCTCTGTGGAATCCTCTGGGATCTTGACTTCATATTCTGATCTTTGAAATTTCACAATGATGCATCTAAGTCTGAACCTTTTTATTTATTTATTTAGTTGTTGTTGTTGTTGTTAATCCCCACCTGAGGATGCCTTTTCCATTGATTTTTTTTTTTTTTTTTTTTTTTTAGAGAGAGTGGAAGGGAAGGAAGGAGGTAGGGAAGGAGGAAGGGAGGGGGAGGGAGAGAGGGAGAGAGGAGAGAGAGAGACACACACATGGATCGGTTGCTTCCTGCACGCACCCTGACCTGGGCTAGGATCAAACATGCAACCCAGGGATGTGCCCTTGACTGGTAATCAAACCTGAGACCCTTTGGTGTGCAGGCTGACGCTCTAACCACTGAATCACACTGGCCAGTGCTGACTAAGCCTTTTTAAATGAATTTACTCTGGATATCTGTGCCCTTTCAATCTGGGTAACCCTATTCTCCAGTTCTGGGAACTTCCCCATGTTTTCTTTCTGCCACTTCCCTCCCCTGCACTTTCTCTGCTCTCTTTCTGAAACTTACAGTTGCTGGATATTGGACCTCCTGGGTTGAACCTTGAGATTCCTTCTCTTTTGTCTTATACTTTGCCCCTTTTCATCTCTTTGCTTGACTTTATGCACATTTTCTCAACTTTGTTATCCAGTCTTCCTACTGAATATTTTAATTTTCTATTTTTCTTGTTTAACATTTTTTTCATAATCACTGGTTGCTTGTATGTTTATCTTTCTTTAAGCATCATTGCTAGTTTATTTTGCTTCCTATATTGTAGCTTTTGCTTCCACCTTCTCTTTTATTTTGATATCCACCTTTTATGTTGAAAGCATTCCTGAAATGTCTAGTCCATTCTTACTCGAGCGAGAAAGCACCTGAAGAGAAGTTCTCTGGGATGAGTTTTCCTTACTGTTGAAGTTCAGCATAGGTTCACTGTGCAGATGGTGACGTCAGCAACTGCAGGCACCTGTCTTTGGTCTTGGCTGGTCTCTCCCCAGAGACAGGTCCTTAGGTCTTCTGCCAGGTTGTCTAGAAGCTGAGCCTCAAGCATTCTGGACTTCAAGAACCAGGGCTCTCACTTTCAATCCTTCCATTTCCAGAACAGCCTTCCACTCCTTCCTCCATCATGTGTGGTATCCGAGTCCCAGGCCCCTCTGTCTCAGACTCATCTAAGCCTCCAGATTCCTATAGGTGTGGAAAGAGGTGCATAGGTTGGGGAGAGGATTTTGGAATGGTTAAATGGCTTCTGTCATACATAGACTTTTAAACAATCTACTATACCCTATTTTCACAGTATCTGGTGCCTCCAATTCCTGAGACTTTTGAAGGTTCCGGGCACAAATCACTAGCTTTTGTTAGCTTATCTTTTTGTGAACACATATGTTTAGCTTTCTAGACGCTATCATGTAGTGATTAAGCACAGTCTCTGAAGCCTGGACACCTACGGGGACCCTAGTTTAAACCATCATGTACTAGCCGGTGACCATGGGCTAGTTGTTTAGCTTCTTTGCTCCTGCTTCTCCATCTGTAAAATGAGGAAAATAATACAACTACCCTATAATAGTTTATAGCAAGGTTCAACACACGGCAGCCCATAGGCCAAATTTGGCCCACATTCTGTTTTTGTATGACCTATGAGCTAAGAATAGTTTTTACATTTTTAAAGGATTGCAAAAACCCCAAAAAACTCAAAGAACAAGCAACAAAACCTCAAGAGCCCCACAAAGCCTAAAGTGGTTTCTATCTGGCCTTCAACCAAAAGCTTTCTGACCCCTGGCTTAGTGGGTAGTTATATTGAGTTAATGCAATTAAAGCACTAGAACAAAACAGTCACTCATTAATTTCCCAGGTTGGAGACATATTTCAATGGAGTTTTCAGCATATCAATGGCATTTAAAGTCAATGAGACCACAAGAGAAACCCAAAGGACTAAGTTAGATAGTAAGAGGCCCAAGAACTGAGCTTGATGAGGATTAAAAAAAAAAAAAAAAAGGTAAGGGAGATAATAGCAAAAAATACTGAAAGAGAAGCTATATGAAATAGGAGAAAAATCAGAAGAATATAATACTGTAACTAAGTTTAAAAAGCATTTCAAAAAGGAGAAAGTGATCTGCAGTTAAATGCTGCTGCTAGGCTGAGACCTGACGACTAAGCACTGCCCACTGGGTGAACAATGTGGAGGCCGTGGGTGACATTCCTAAGTGCAGTTAGTGGAATGGGTCAAAAATCTTCAAAGTTGAAGAGAAAAACATGAGAACAGGATTTAAAAACCATGAGGATAGACCAAAGGGAAGCAAAGAAATGAGGTGGAGAGAAGTAGAGTTAAAAAGAGAATTTTACCATATGATTTCACTTTTATGTGGAATATTTTTAAAAAACAGACAAAACAGAAACATACTCATAGATATGGAAAACAAACTGATGGAAGCCAGATGAAAGGGGGTTGGGGAGCTGGGTGAAAAAAGGGGAAGGATAACAAAGGCTGAAATACTGCCATTTGTAATAACATGGATGGCCCTTGAGGATATGCTAAGTCAAATAAGTCAGTCAGAAAAAGCTAAGAACCATATGATTTCACTCATATGTGGGATACAAAACTGAAACACATAAGCAGCACTGTGATGGTTGCCAGAGGGAAGGGGGTGGGCGTGAAGGGGGTCTTAATATATGGTGACAGGAGAAGATATGACTTTGAGTGGTGGGCACACAGAGCAATATACAGGTCTTGTAACATAGAAATCCACACCTGAAACCTGTATGCTCATATTAACCATTGTCACCTCAATAAATTTAATAAAGTGTTAAAGGCAGGGGCAGGGATTAATAGGTACAAATTGGCAGTTAAAAAACAGTCACAAGGATATAAAGTACAGCATAGGAAATATAGTCATTAATATTGTAATAACTATGTCTGGTGCTAGGTGGGTACTAGAGTTATCAGGAGGATTGCTTTATAAATTATGTCTAACTAGTATGTTGTATACATGAAATTGAATATAATACTGAATGTAATATAATACCAGAGATAAAACAGAATACTGAATGTGAACTGTGCCGGAGCCCGCCGGCAGAGTCGAACGGTCCTGAGGAAGGGGTGAGGATGGAGAAAAGACAGACAAAAAATATGGGATCGGGAGGACTGCAGCTCGTAACTGCGGCAGTCCCGAGTTTCTCAACTCAATATATACAGGCACTGTTGATTGTGCTGAATAGCACCCCGCCCCACATTTCTTCCCTTAGCCCGATACAAAGTAATTCCTCCAAGGTCCTACGAATGCCTTTTCAGAGTAAACACCCTGCCTCCTGCAGGAGCTCAGGCCTTGGAAAGTATCCTTATCTCGGCTTCTAATGGGAACTTTTGGGGAGGATTGAGTCCTTGGCTTGGCATGTGGCTTAACTACCCTTTAACCCTTCAGGCCGGGGCCAGCTTCCTAATTAGCCTTTCTAGAATTTAGTATTGCTTTGGTGCCTCAAGGACTGGGTCAGGGAGCAGGAGAGCACCTCTGCAGCTCACCCAGGCAGCTCCTCTGTGCCTGGGGCCACAGCAGCTCACCCACATCTCCCAGGGAGCAGGGGAGCACTTCTGCAGCTCACCCAGGCAGCTCCTCCGTGCCTAGGGCCACGACGCCTCCCCACAGAACTGCAATTGAAAAAAAGTTTAATATTTTTTTCAGAAAACTTTTAAAATTTTCAGAAATGTTTAAAAGAGGATTTTAAAAAGATGAGATCAACAAGATTGTATGCTAATGGAACAATTCATATGCTTTAGGTGGATGCATGTGATATGGAATCGATGGCATTCTCTTTTGCTTTAACACTGCATTAATTCTTTTCCTCCAAGTAGGAAGCAAGAGAAGGAACTTTAACAGGGTGGACAAACTATAGGCTGTAGCCAGGTCTTACCACCACCTGTTTTGGCGTGGCACACCACCTAAGAACAGTGTTTATGTTTTTAAATGGTTGGAAAATTAATTTTAAAAAATTTGTGACATACAACAATTACATGAAACTCAAATTTCAGTGTCCACAAATAAAGTTTTATTGGAACACAACTGTCTTTTTCATCTACATTTTGTCTATGGCTGCTGCGTGGCCAGGGCAGTTTATTTGCAACAGAATAGTATATGGCCTCTCCTAGCTTCGGGCTGCAATTCAGTAAGGTAGTTATGACAATGTTTCAAGGACCATGCGTATTGCCTACACAATTTTTACCAGTGCAAACCCATCACATGAAGTATTCTTTGTCACACTTCTAAGGCACAGTGAAGTGTGCCATTATATTGTCATTGAATTAAATGGCATTGTGTTTATTACACAACGACACAAAAGCTGTGCTCAAAGGTTGCAAAATCCATCAACATTACCAAACTGAGCACTCATCATACTGTTTCCAGCTCACAGGGAAAAGATGATCAGAAAAATTAAAAATCTTAAAATGGAGTATCTCATTCCAGCAGAATTTCCTCACAAAAAAAACCCCTAAAAACAATCAAAGGAGGCTGCAATCTAAGTAAGTTTCCAAGGGGCTCATTTGTCAGCTGAGGAAGCCATTACCAGTGGTAAATGCACTAAGTTATATTTGATTGCAGCAGCCAAAGAAATATACCCAGGGAAAATAAGCTTAGCCTGTTGACAAAAAGAGTTGCTCAGAGTCGAGTCACTTAACTTTTTTTTTTTTTTTAATATATCTTTATTGATTTCAGAGAAAGGAAAGAAGAGGGAGAGAGAGAGATAGAAACATCGGTGAGAGAGTCATTGACCAGCTGCAGCCCGCAACCTGGGCATGTGCCCTGACTGGGAATCGAACCCTGGTCGCCTGGATCCTAGGTCGACGCTCAACTGCTGAGCCACGCTCGGCCGGGCTTAAAAAGTTTCAAAACAAGTCAAATGTTATCAAGTGGTTTTTCTTAGCTCTCGATGGGTCAAAAAGGCTTATTTACCTATATTGCCTTTTATTAGTTGTCTTTTCAAAGAGTCAGTGCTATGTTTGAAGTGTCTAAGAGTTAATCTCTGTAAATAGACAGTGGGTAATAACTACTGGCAAGGATCTTTTCAAAGAAGTTGAGAAAACATTAATTCAGTAGAACCTGAAAAGTTCTGTGAAGATGGGTGGCAAAATATGTATGGAGTAGACAAAGTCTTCATTGAAATGCTCATGATGTTATTCATCAGCGGTTACTTTGCAGTAAATTTTTTTTTTTTTAAATATATCTTTATTGACCTCAGAGAGGAGAGGGAGAGAGACAGAAACATCAGTGATGAGTCATTGATTAAGCCCTCAAACCGGGCACGTGCCCCGACCGGGAATCGAACCCCGATCGCCTGGATCCCAGGTCGACGCTCAACCACTGAGCCACACCCGGCCGGGCTGAGAGTAAATTTTTCAGTCTATCGTGTGAACCAGTAGTACCAAAAGTGAATTTTAGTCTCATAGACTTAACCATCATTGGTTCTGTGAATATGTCAGAAAAGCAGCGGAATATCCTGAGTTGCCCTACCAAACAATAGTCTGACAACACAGCCGTAAGGTAGCATTTTGATGTTTTGAGTTCGGAGCCAAAATATGGCATTTTTCTGAATGAGAAGAACCATGCTCAACTACTGTTATTCAACACTGAATAACTGAAAATTAGCTTTTGTTGCAGGCTTCCTCATGGTTTTTTTTAATTCTCGTCCAAGGATATTTTTTCCATTGCTTTCCAGAGCAAGTGGGAGAGAAGAGAGAAACACTGATGTGAGAAAGACACATCGATTGGCTGCCTCCTGCACTCACCCCGAACAGGGCCAGGGATCGAGCCTGCAACTGAGGTACTGCCCTTGGCCAGAACTGAACCCAGGACCCTTCCGTCCAAAGGCCAACGCGCCAACCAGAGACAAACCAGCTAGGGCCTCATGGTTCTTAATAAAATAAACCTAAAATTAAAAGGCAAAACAGTGCTTATGTACAAAACATATTTCAGTGATTTCCAAAAACTAATGTTGCTTGAATCACAAGTAACCTCAAGCTGCTCACACATCTCCTACTGTCGAAGGTTAAAAGCAGCACCTTCGTGCCCACATGCATTCATAGCATATGTTCTAAGCTCAAACTACTGTCCGACAGTGTTTTCCAAAAGTCAGTGCAAGTATGAAGGAAATTTCCATATTTCAAAATTCTTTTAACAGTGCAGGTGAAGAGATTTCATCTAGTCTTCTATTGGAAGTGATCAATGTGCAACATGACATGCTGAAAGGTAAATATCAAGGGAAGAATCTAATGGAACCAAGCGATGATGGTTTGATTAAAATCACACACTCATAGACTGACATCAGTATTTGGCAGTACTTGTCTGAAGAGACATTTCCAAAGACAAAATACATAAAATCTAATAAATGAACATTTGCAATCAATTTCGATGATAGTTAACTTTGAATTCTAGTTAAGCACTGGATAATCCCCCCAAAAGCATTCCAGCCATCTACTTTTTCATTAGTAGACCTGTAAGAAAAAGTTGTACTCAATTATTATACTTTGAATTTTGTGAAAAAAACGTGTAGAAATTTGTTTCCTTGTTTAAGTACCTACATAATATCCTCCACATTGCCTAAAATACTGGCTCTGTGTCCTGTACAGAAAAGGTCTGCTGAGCCATGGCTGGTTTGCACAGTGGTTGGGGCACTGGCTAGAGGACTGAAGGGTCCCAGGGTTCAATTCCAGCCAGGGGCATGTGCCTCGGTTGCAGAATTGATCCCCAGCTCTGATCGGGGTGCATGCCAGAGGCAACCAATTGATGTGTCTCTCTCCCATGGATGTTTTTCTCTCCCTTCCACTCTCTCTGAAAAGCAATGGAAAATACACACACACACACATATGTATCATCTCAAAAAAAGAGCTTAAAGATCAAGGAAGTGTTAGAGATTTGAGGAGAGAGTTAAAGGAATGGACTAGGAATCTAGAAGAGGCAATGAACACATTGTATGCGGGAAACGTATTTATACGTTTTACGTTGACTGGTAGTAGAGTGCGCGATAAAAACTCACAATGTATGAATAGACTAGAGCAGGGTTGACCATGGGCCTGTCTCTGGTACATTCAACAGCACATGTGCAGGTGAGAGGTGGGCAGAGTAAGTGCTCCAGGTGTGGCTGTTACTGGCCCTCCTAATACATCTCCACTTAGCCACCTACTTCCTATCTTCCAAAATTTTGCTGCATTCTCACCTGCTACTTTTTTCTTGGCATACACTTATTAAACGTGTTACATCAATGAAAAGCAGTTCATTGCCCAGCCGGGCGTGGCTCAGCTGTTGACCGTTGACCCAAGATCCAGGCGATCCGGGTTCCGTTCCCGGTCAGGGCACATGCCCCGGTTGCGGGCTCCATCCCCAGTCCGGGGCGTGCAGGAAGCAGCCGATCAATGACTCTCTCATTATTGATGTTTCTATCTCTCTACCCCTCTCCTTTCCTATGAAATCAATAAAGATATATTAAATTTTTTAAAAAGTTCATGAATTGGGGGAAGTGCAGACTGGAAGGAGTACCCATTTCATGTTGTAAACAGTAAGCAGACAGCAAAGGGGTTAAGGAACAGACATGAGCTTTCCCATATAAAGACCTAAATTTGAATCACAGCTCACTATTTACTAGTTGTGTAACCCGAGACATTTTTTTCCATTGCCTTTCAGAGTGTAGATGGGAGAGAGAGAAACGTCAGTGAGAGAGAGACACATCGATTGGTTGCCTCCTGCACACACCCTAACCAGGGCTGAGCCTGCAACCCGAGGTACATGCCCTTGGCTGTAATTGAACCTGGGACCCTTCCTTACGTGGGCCAACACTCTAACCACTGAGCAAAACCGGGCAGGGCATACTAACCTTTAAGCTGGGAAAATGCCAGCAACACCTCATGCATTTTCACACCGAAATCACTCAACTATTGATATTCACACAACCAATCTTGAAGAAAAAACCCCCTGAAACTTAAGGAAAATGGAGAAATAGGTCTATCTCAAAAAACCCACATTAGTTTGACTAGCCACTTACTTATGGCAAAATGAAAAGCATGTGTATCCATAGTTCACAACTCTCTGGAACTCAACATACATAAAATTAAGTGGTATTTGAAAACAAAATGGGAGGTTCAGATTAACAACAAATCCTTTCATAGATGTGAAGTTTTTCTTCATGAGTTTGACTGAAAAGCCTAAGGAGTATATTTTATATTTGCCACCCAATACAAAAGTATAAAACAAGTTTCATGAGGAAAATATCTTTATGTTCTATTCAATTTTAGTTTACTTAAAAAAGTTTTGGGCAGGTTTCTCTACTGTATGTTTTTAACCCAGCTGTTAAAAATGCAGCACTCTGGGACCCACCCCAGATCTACTAAGTCAATCTCCAGGGTGTAGGTGAGAAATCTGCATTTTAAGAAACTTCATAAGTGATTTTTCTTTTTTTGGTTAATTCTCATGGGAGGATATTTTTTTCATTGATTTTCAGAGGGAAAGTGGAAGGGAGGGAGGGAACTTTGATATGAAACAGACACATCGATTAGGTTGCATCCTGCATGCCCACTGACCAGGGCTGGGGATCAAACTTGCAAGCCAGGTACCTGCCGTTGACTGGGAGTCAAGCCCACACCCTTTGGTGTGCGGGCAGACACTCTAACCACTGAGCACCAGCCAGGGCCACAAGTTATTTTTAACTGCTTATACTCTGTACACTATACAAGTCATCAAGCCCTATACCCAGGTCCCATTGGCCCTCAAAAAGAGGTGACGGGAACAAACCAGACACACACACACACACACACACACAGAAACACAAGTGTTCAAAGGCACACCAAAAATCAGGTGCTACTTCATGGATCATAGATCACATTTTTAAAGGTTTTTCAAAATTCTTGAACTTGAAAGTACTTAACCATTAATTCACTCAACAAACATTAACACCTAGTATGTGCTGGGACCTTTTCTAGGTGCCTGGGACACAGCACAGAACAAAAACAATTCCTAATCCAGGAGCTTTACATTCTGGCGAACTAGACTCTGCCCTTGTAGCATGACAACTGATTAAAACTGAATTGAGAACACTAGCAACCTTTGAGAGCCTTCAGTGTTGAAGATGTTCACTATTTTTCAATTGCATCTATCTCTGCATCCCCAAATAATTGGCACCTGTTCCTCTCCACAATGGGAAGGTCTGTGTAATAAGAGATCTGAACTGCAGTAGGGTCAGAGTTGGGCTCAAAAGTGGGCCTTGATAAATTATTTAACCTGAGTACTGGTTTCTTTATAATCCAAGCAACTGTGTGCAACAAGGCCTAAGTCTCTACCTTACTCTGAGGTCCTATCTCCCCAACAGATTAGTTTTTTTGAGGAGGGCCAGCTATCCTATTGTGTAACCAGCACCTTGCTTAGTGTGCCTGGAAGACTCACTCAAGTTTTGTTAAATGAATAAATGACTGGCTCCATGACATGACATGACTGCAGCTAGTCATAAAGGTGGCCCAGGCTCCACTGAAGGTGTTATGTAATTTATTTTTGAAAAGGGTAAAATTTTGAATTCTAAAACCCCCAACGGTTTCTGATAAAGGATTATGGTATACATATAACAGCATGAACCAAGAAAAAAGCAAATGCCATCTGCTGACACCAGTTTAGAATTATAAATATGTAATGGAAAGATTTAACCTTGCTTATAAGGGTTAAGAGCAACACACCCATGACTTACAAATATTTGAGATTCTATTTTTAAAAGCAATCGCTATGAAAAAAAAAATCCTCAGTGGATCAAGTTTTTAAAAATATCAAAAATAGCCCTGGGCGGTGGCTCGGTTGTAGCCTCATTCCATACAATGATTTTGGGTTCGATTCTGTTAGGGCACACACCTAGGTTGCCAGGTTGATCCGGGTACTTACAGGAGGCAACCAACTCATGTTTCTCTCTCCTTCCCCCTCCTCTCTCAGTAAAACCAGTAAAAAGATATCCTCAGGTGAGGATTAAAATACAGATAAATTGAGAGATACAGATAGGACCTTGTATGCTCCATCTACACAGCATAACCCAGAAGCTGAATTACTCACCTTGATTAATATAGTGTAATACCTTTTGGAATTATCTCTAATCCCTTTGAGTACTATTGTTAACTACTCTTGTAGTAAGTTGGTCTGAAAGCTAGAGATGAGGACTGATGCCATCAAAATAGAACGCTTAAAATAAGCAGAAATTGCTCCACTGACCATTTCTAACAGAGATGAAAGCAGCAGTTAAGGTTACAGGAATCTAATGTTTTATACAAACACAGATGGTAGCAAATCTATGAAACCTACTCTACACCATAATAAGCCTTTTAGGGTATTTGTGAGTATTCACAATCTTCCCTCTTGTGAACTATCATGAATATATTCTCTGTATGTTCATACAACAGTCTATCTTGTTTACTGCCCATAACTTACAAGCTTTGGAACATGTCTTCTTAATCTTTTATTTTCTCTTCTAACTACCATGGTTGGCAGAAGCGGCACAGAGAAACTATGTTAACAAAGATTTGTTGTTTAAATTTTGTGTTAATAAATTTGCATGTGTTTACTTCTGACGAGTTACCTGAATAGCACTTATAAAGTGTTAAGACTATTTTAGAAAAGACTGTTCTCCTCTCCAAGGAAATATACTTCTAAATAAAAGGATTCAAACATAAATCTGTAAAATTTACTACTAAATCTCTAAGTACAATACCAACCACACTTAATTTGAAACTCCAGAATCAGAAATCAAGGTAATGTCTTCATTTCACAGATAAAGAAACTGAAGCCCAGAGAGAATAAAGCACCAGAAAGAGCTAATTGTCCTTTTCACTGCACTACAACAGAAAATATGCTGTTAGGATTTACATCTGTCCTCACTCAGTGACACAGTGACCTCCCATGGTGGACTCACATGGTCTATGGCCCTCTCTTTGGTTATGTTCTTGATTAAATCTTAGCTTCTCTTTGGTTCTCTTTTCTCAAAAGGCCTAAATTCATGAATTTGTTTAATCTGCACAGATTTCTGGAACTTTCTTTTATCCAGTTCATTTTAAGGCAGGGGACCACAGTGGCTTATTTGGAGTATCCCTCTATCTAGCTTCTAAGTAAAGAAAAAAGCATAAGGAGGTACCACTCTAGGTGTTTCTACTCCCAGACTCAGACTGATGCAATTAAGCTGTTCTAAACACCAACTTCTAAATTTGTAACATTTTGTTAGTAGTAGTATTTTCAAGTATGATACAGCCAGAAAAAACAAAAAAGTACTTAACACTGGAAAATGCATTAAAAACAGTCTATTCCTAAGTAAACAGCAGAATAGAATAACTGAAATTCAAAGAACTACTCTAAAAATGACTAAGGGGGAAACCCCAAAATACTGTAATTTAGTTGAAGAAATTTATTCTTTAAAAATATTTTCATGTACACTTTCATGACTTTTGTTTGAGGGGAACAAGGAGATTATCCTACAGTGAATGTTAACTTAAACCATAAGTGACATCATATATAACAATGCATTATGGAAATAACTGGCAAAATAAAAGTGTAAATTTTTATAGTGATTTAAGACTGCAAGTTATTTAAGATCTCAGATAAAACAGACCCACATTAGAGTAGCACAAATGAAAAATTTCTAATTTTATGACTGCTCCATTACTGTTATATTTAATACTATGCATAAACAAGTTACCCCATTCCCAAATCACAGTTGGCCAGGACAAAGGGAAATTCCATGAGAAAAGTGACAGAAGTTTGAATGTATAGTACAGTATGCATCCTCTTCCTATATGAATATGTTTAACACAATGGTAACTCCATGTAATAAAAGAAAAACCATGAACTACTATTTAAACAAAATGTATTCTTGGCCAAAAACAAAAACAAAAATACTCCTTGGCTAGAAAGAAAATCCTTTAATATATTACCTAATACAGTTAAAAGCCTAAAAAATGTGTTATTGAAGACTCAATTTGCATGCAAAATTCACTTTTCTTAAGATGTATAAAAACTTTTTTATCAGTTCATTTTAAATGGCAAAATCTTCAAATCAGAAAAATACAGTATCTCTAATAGACATCTAAAGGCAATAAAGGATGCTATAATCAGTAATCACTAAGAAGTCAAAAGAAACTGCTATCCTTTTTCTCAGCAGTCAGCTGTGACCACACAAAGTAGGGAGATCAGAAACCAATGAAATGTATTCTAGGTGAAATAAGCGTCACAGAACAAACAATTCTCATTAAATAGTTTTGTGTGTTTTTTCTTTTCACCTGAGAGTCAAGTTACTCAGTCCTTGGATTGCAATCAAAACAAAGACAGGAGCTCTAAATCCTCAATCATGTCAAGATCAAAATTATGTAGACATTTCTCTTTAGAAAAGCTAAACTGTACAAAAAGGAAAATGTAAATAGCAAGATAAGGTGCTTAATAGTAGGACCATGGCAGAAATGTATGGTATTTGGTAAAATACACATTAAGTGACATTTGGGAGAAAGTTTATTATTGCTCTGATGGACTGTAGCACCACATTAAAGAAGAAAAGATGATTAGGGTTAACCACCTTTCTATCAACAAGATAGGAAAAGTTCTTAAAGAAATAGTTCAGGGGAAAAGTAGGAATGAAGAAATTTTACATTATATATTTTAAATGTTACCCATTTTTTTTCATTCAATAGACAATGAGCATTCTATTTTAGTAAAGTACTATCAGATTTGTTACTGTCTAATTATCAAGTCAACAATATAAAATAATGGACAAAAATGTTACTCAAATTTATAAAACAAGTTAGAATATCATAATTTTTATGCCAAAAAAAATACTGCTTAAATATAAATGATTACACTTATGAAATTTTCCAAATTGTGACTAAGAAAATGTCTTCTGAATGCTAACATATATCCTAAGGAAGAGAGCAGTACCTAAGGGATGTGCAAAGCAGCATACCCACTGTGGAAAAGAGCCCAACTGCCACCCCTGCCCCCAGCAATTTTAGAAAACTAATGTCACCAGGGTGATTGAGGAATTAGAAACAAGAAAACATGACTACACACATGCCATATGAAGTTAGCCAAAGGATTTCTTTATGAAAATCTGCAGTTACCATTTAGCTCAGTCTCTAGAAGGTAGGATCATAAGTAAACATTGTTCTGAAAGAAAAGGTCTGAATGGATAAATATTGCTATGCAGAAGCACAAACTTTTTTTAAATGCAATCTTCTATAAGAAGTAATTAAAATTTAAAAGCCAAACAATCTATTAACGAATGTGATTTGAGATAAACTTCATCCGTCAGTTTCTTTCTCTGTCAATCATCTGAAACATCAGAATCACTACACTGGTCGTTTTTATGGTAACATGTGATACTATCTTTTAAAACTAACTTTCTATAGCAACTATTTGAGGAGTGGCATTTCTAAAAATAACTTTATCCAATGTACTCACTTGAAGACAGGCACAAGAATTCTAATAAAATTGGTAAAGTTTTAGAGCACTACACAGGGTATTGAAACATAATCTATATCCTTAAGGGGGAAACAGAAAAATCAAACTTCTATAAATGAAGGAGAATTTGTATACTCAGAGTTAGTTTAAAAAAGAAAACATAATTTTATACTTTCATCAGACATTTTTACAAAGAAAATGTCTCAATGATCATGTCATCAATGTCATTCAATGTCATACACACACACATATATACATACATATATACACACACACAGACATATATACATATATATTTAAATTATTGATTGGAGTGATGCAGAAAGCCACAAATGAGAAAAGGACACTAGGTTTTAATAAGGGGAACAAAAGTCGTTTTCACCAGCATAGATTCACATTACAGTACACCAATATTGACAGCATTCTCTCGTCTATTTTTGGTACAGAAGATGGTCTCTCTCTACATAACCTTGTAAGGCTTCAGTAACTAAAACATAAAACAAAACAAACAAACAAAATTTCCCCCTCAAAAAGCAAAACAAAAAACCCAGCCTATTAGTTTACAGTTTATTTTAAAAATTCTGAAAGACACTGCAAGTTCTAAACTCTTAGTAGTGCTACCCATACACAACCATGTGGTGAAGAACCCAGTAAAAGAGCCCCCTTCAAGGAAGCACTGCAACAGTAGAATTGTGCAATATGGATATTTCTTACTACAAGAAAAAAATTATACATGGCACATTCTCATTCATATTTTGTAATGTAAAAAGTTACAAACATACCTAATCAAATAAATAATAATAAAAAAAATTTGAACGTATTTGTTAAGTATCCTAAAACAACTACATAGAATAATGGCAACTTTCACTCACAGATTATTTACATGGTAATACCCAGTGTGGGTACATTGCTACAAAACTCAAAACAGAAGGAGTAAACTTGAAATGTTTTCCATAATTAAGATCTAGCAGCATGACTATCTAATGCTGTTTTATCCCGAATGCTTCTGAAATGTTCCTTTTTAGTCTGTGTCTTCATCCAGTTCATAATAGTCTTTATCATAAATATCTTTTACTAAAAGAACCCGTACGAGCATATTTTCCAAGGTGTTTCGGTCCAATGAAGTAGATGTGTACCAGACAGGGCTATCTGTAGAACTAGAGCATTCTGGTTGCAAATAAAAAACATCCATTCTCTGATTAAGATTCTGTGGACTTTGGGAGAAAGGAGAAAGTCAATTTTACAGTATATATACAATTTCCCCACAACTCTCTGTTTCTCTTTCACGAATACTTCCATGACCACTAACCACATTATGTGGTCAGACCATATGCATGCACCTTATTACCGACATTAAATACTCTATCATTCAGATACTTTGAAAGTTAATTTCTGTGATAAAAGATTACTTTCCCATGATAATTTAAATCGTATTCTTCACTGAATTGAAAACACAATTGAAATATTTTTAATTACTTTAATATTTCCACTGAACAAGTAAAACACTGCCAATTATAATTTTTAAATGCATTAATTATAACACGCAGCCTAGTTTCAGAGATGGTAAAATGTGAAAAATGTTTCCTACAATTGATAAAATATGGTAGCACATAAAATAAAAATACTTAAGAGCATTACACAATGGAGCCTTATTTTTAAAATACCAACAAGATAATACTGAGATAGGGATTTCCAACTAACAGTTACTACCACTGGAAGATCCCAATTCTGTTGCAGCCAAACAGGGCCACCCCAAAACCATCATCAAAAATATTACCATCATCCTATAGGTGACATTACTCTTTTTATGGGTTCTTGAGAGCTAACTTGGGAACCTAACAAGAACTTATAAAACTGATTATATAAGAAAATATATTCATACTAACCTTTTGAAAAGTAGAGTGCATACTTAAAATAATGGACAAGCATAAAATAATTTATGGTCTTTATTTATTTTTGTTTGTTTCTTTAACTTTATTGTTGAGACCATTACAGATGTAACCTTTTTAACCCCACTGATCCCCTCCACTCCACATCCATCCCACCCCAGGCCCTCCCCACACCAACATTTCAATGGTTTAAGCATTTCAATGGTTTAAAATATTTAATTTTTTTACTTTTATTTATTTTTTAAAATATATCTTTATTGATTTCAGAGAGAGGAAAGGAGAGGGAGAGACAGAGATAGAAACATCAATGATGAGAGAGTCATTGATCGAGCCCACAACCCGGGCATGTGCCCTGACCGGAAATCGAACCCCGATCGCCTGGATCCTAGGTTGACGCTCAACCGCTGAGCCATGCCCGGCCGGGCTAAAATATTTTTAAATGTCTGTTGGTATCAGATTAGGAGGGGAAACAGTGGTATAACTGAAAAGTATAGTGCTTTCAGAACACTTTTACCTTTCAGACCTTCTTAAAGGGCAATTTTCTCTTAAATGCAAGTACTTAATTTTCCTCTCCACCTATCATCTACCCTACCTTTGAGCTTACCTTTTCACCATGGCATGGCAAACTATAGCACATCACTTGTTTGTGTAAAGTTTTATTTTAACACACTAATGACTGCTATTTATATCAGTATATGGCTGCTTTCTAGCTCTAAAAACAGAATTGAAAAGCTGTAATAAAGGCTATAAAAGCTATAGAGCCCAAAAAAGCCTAAAATATTCACTTGACCCTTTACAAAAAAGGTTTGTGCCCTCTACTTTACACAATCATTAGAATTGCTGTAATTTAAAAGATAACAGTAGTAATTTCATTAGCAGAGAGTAATTTCTTAACATATGCTTGAATTCTAAAGAATGAAGTAAAAACTGATATTTTCTAATATCGGGACTAAAAATGTTGTAATTAAATGGACTTAGATATAAGTGAGAAGAGAAATCTAAAGCATCAGTGGGAAATGTCACCTCGTTAATGTTAAGTTCAACGCAACTAACTTAAAAGATTTTAAAAATTAAATATCATTGCCCAGCCGGTTGTGGCTCATCAGTTGAGCATCGACCTATGATCCAGGCGATCGGGGTTCGATTCCCGGTCAGGGCACATGCCTGGGTTGTGGGCTCGATCAATGACTCTCTCATCATTGATGTTTCTATCTCTGTCTCTCCCTCTCCTTTCCCCTCTCTGAAATCAATAAAGATATATTTAAAAGAAATAAAAATTAAATATCATTAACACTTACCTTTTTGACAAGTAGCATTCAAACATTTTCACAGGACATCTAGAAGGATTGGCTGTATTTTCAATTTGTTCAAATACTGGCTCATCATCTTCATGTTTTCTTTTTCCAGTAGTAATTTTATCTTAAAAAATAAAAATTGCATAAACTTCCTAAGCCCAGTCTTGAAGAAAGACAGTACTATCCTCTCTATTCAGTCCTAGTATCTGTTATACCAAAGAACGGCACTAGGTATCCTTCAGAGACCTAAGTGTGGCTTCTGGTAATTCATAATTTTTCAAACAAAATGAACTGGGGTGTTTTAAGGAGACACAGTATGTCTTATTTTATGAAAATGATGGTCCTCGGGTTCTTAACAAGTCGCCTAGGATAGTCTTTAGTAAGGCAAAGTTTGGCTATCTCTGCCACAGACAATCCCCAAGTAAAAATCTGTTATACTACCTTCATTATCTGTTCCACATAAGGAAGACACTTGGTATCGGAGACATGCTTTGTTTTCCATTGTTAAAGGATTTTTTTTCCAATGCCTAAACACAGTGCCAAAGGAAAGTCTTAAGTGTTGTTCCACTGTTTTCAGGCCAAAATACTTAGTGTTAAAGTAGAACAGGGTATTCAGAAGAGCTACTGGAGAGTGTGAGCCTAGTTGCTTTATCCTCCAAAGATAATCTTCTTCAACTCGAGAAAATATTGACCCTTAAATAGAGAGAAATATTTTAAAAGAATTATAATAAAGATAACAGTTTTCATTTACTATCTAGAAACAGAGTTAATTTAAGAACAAACCTAATGCCATCTTCCATTCACACCAGGTCAACTAGAATGAATTTCACAATTACCTATGAAGCTCATCAGCAACACAGAGGCTAGGGAACACAAGAGACTATGGACCTAGCATCTCTGCTGTAAGGGACTAGATGTTTGCTTCTGTTCCATAGGACAAACAGACAATGGTCAGAAAGGAATTTAAATCTGCAGAATTCCTGAGAAAAATAGGTGATTCTATTAATAAACAGTTTTACTTCACACATCTAAAACAGAGGCTTAATCTTAGATAAATTTACATCAGACTCTCCACTACAGGCTTAATAAGTAAACATCCAGTTTCTTACTCCAGAAAAAAAGGTCACATTTATTACAAAGCTCTTCATGAACACTAGTTATCAACCACATTCATTTCTAATTCAACAAAAGATGAACCACTGAGTTTACAAGTACGTATTCTGAAAAATATGCTAATTTAAATTATTTCATAATTATATTTAATATACTTTCTATAAAAATAAAAATCCCAGCCCGGCCTGCATGGCTCAGCAGCTGAGAGCCAACCTATGATATAGGAGATGGCAGTTCAATCCCCAGTCAGGGCACATGCCCCGGGTTGTAGGCTTGATCCCTAGCAGGAGGCATGCAGCAGGCAGCCCATCAATGACTCTCTCATCACTGATGTTTCTCTCTCTCTCCCTCTCCCTTCCTGTTTCTGAAACCAATAAAAGACATATTAAAAAAAATAAAAATAAAAAATAAAACTAGCAGCAAGTTAGCAATAGCTTTATTTTAAAAGAGCATTACCATCTGGAAGTATGCTTGGTTGCCAACTTCGGAGGATTTTATTCAATTCTTGCTCAAATGTCTGGTATCCTGGATCGATAAATATGTTGTCTTTTCGATTACTACCACACAGGTACTAAAAAAAAGAAAATTTCTTGAAGGAAAACCAGCTAATTATAAATAGTGAATATATTACCTATATTCTATATTACTTAAGAAAAAATAAACAAAGATTATGTAAAGAGAAAGCAGCACACTAATAAAACCTGAGAGATTACTGGCTTCTCCACATATCTAGAAATCATAAAGAATCATAAGTTACCAATTACTCTGTTGCTTAAAAAACTTAAAGCTGAAATACACACCCAAGAATACAGAATATAAGAACTGGATGACAACCTACAGTCTGTCAGATTAAAAAAAAAAACACAATTTCTGGCTACAGTATTCATTACAAAGTACATAGAGAAAACAAAAATAAATTTGAAAGAGTAATTAAATGATCAATGATTAAAGAAAAATTCTAAATGGTGAGGTCAGGATGAAATGTTACTCTGCAACTGTGTGAGGGTCTCCTCCCACACTGGCTCTGTTAGGCTAATTAATGCTTTTCTCTTGACTGCCTCTCTGCTTCACTCTCCTGAGTAAGAATAAATTCATGAATTTTACAATTTACAATGACAACCTTTAACAGCGAGAGTTGTTCAAGGGTGATTTAAACACAAAGTTTGCAAAGTTCATCTCCAACGGGACTTTAAAATGAAATAATGTCAAAGTAAAATGTATGACAACCATAGGACAAAAAATGGGAGACAGGAATTAGGGCTACACTGTTGTAAGGTTCTTTCATTACACATGAAGCGGTACTATAATATTTGAAGGTAAATAATGAGTAATTGTAGATGAATATTTTAAATCCTAGAACACCACTAAAAACAAATTTAAGAGCCATAAATAATAAACTAATAGTGGAGACAAAATGGAATCACAAAAATAACTAATGCAAAAGAAAGCAGAAAAGGACAAAAAAACCCAAACCAATAGATATAACAATACAAAACAACCAGCAGGACGATAGATTTTAATCCAATGATATCAGTAATTACAATAAAACCTCGATATAGAAAACTAATCCGTGCAAGGCGGTGTCTGTTAAAGCTGAAAGTTCGTTATATAATATATAATAAAGTAGGTTTTCTGAATGTGTATGTAAAAAACTGACAAGTTTGTTTACCTGTTTTTACTTATGTACACGTTTATGTAATTAAAATTAAATATGTATGAAAAGTTTGATTTCACAGAAAAGTTTTCTATATGTATTACTGTAATTTTAAATTTATACTGAATAGGTCTAGTAAATGTGTGCATTCACCAGTCACTTCAAGTAAATAAATACACAGTGAGGGCGTGGCGTACTGCATGTAGGAACACTTGCTGGCTTCAGTTAAAACTACTGCAGAAAGTCACACTACACAACAACAGAACCAATTACTGCACGCAATGCAGTGTGATCACATGCTAATCATTCACCAAACACTGTTTACGAGTGGTGACTCTTGGATTTAAATATGTACACTATACTTTGTAATATGTAATATTTCTGTTGGTGAAATTATTACAGTGTTTTTCCCAACATATGGCCTATTCGCTAAAATTTATTAAAAATAACTGAACTAATAACAAAATATAATCTGTTAATTAAATTATAAGCAAATCTTGGTTAAAGCATTTTAAAATTAACAAGGTGTTAATTTTCACATATGACATACGGACTGGAAATTTTGTCCATTAAATCCGAAGTGTGTTAAATTGAGGTCCGAAAAATAGAGGGTTTACTGCACATTAAAAGTAAAAGGTCTAAGCTAGGGTCAGCAAACTAGAGTTCTTGAGCCAAATCTGGCCCATGGTCTATTTTTGTAAATAATGTTTCCTTTAAACACAGAAACACTCATCATTTGCATATTGTCCAAGTCTTTCATACTTCAATGGCAGAACTGAGTATTTGCACGACACAGACAAATATGGCCTGCGAAGCATAAAACATTTACTATCTGGTCCTTCATTTTAAAAAAGGTTGTTGATCTAAAAACACCAATATATATAATGTCAGATTCAATTAAAGAAAAAAAAAGCAGCACGGTCCAATAATATGCTGCCTACAAGACATCCTCTTTAAATATGGAGACACAGATAAGTAAAAAGTACACAGATGAAAAAATATATGCCAGGTATATACAAATCAAAAATAAGACTAGCCCTGGCCTGGTAGCTTAGTTGGTTGGAGCATCATCCAGTACACCAAAAAGGTTGTGGGTTTGATCCCTGGTAAGGGCACATACAGGAGGCAACAGATCGATGCTTCTCTCTCACATCAATGTTTCTCTCTCTCTCTGTCTCCCCATTCTTCTCTCTCAAATCAATAAACATATCCTCAGTTGAGGATTAAAAATAATAGTAACAATAAGGCTAGAGTACTATCACCTGAGTTGACCAATTGTTACTCCTACCTGTCAGAAGGAAGGTTAGCCAGTATAATTTCAAAATGGTAGTACAAAATTCCTAAAGGATGGCAGGCCAATTAATTGCCTGTCAATCAATGAAGTGACAACGTAACAAAGTCAAAAGCCAAACATCACTAAATTCCCAACTCAGCTCTGAAAAGGCTTCTTCAGGCAGTCCATGATAAATTCAAAGATCTGCTGCCCTTACTGCTATAATGATGACAATATGCTTCATTAGTCATTGTTGTAGTATGGAAAGCAATACTACATTACTATTATTGTTGTTAATTCCCATTAAAGGCAGTCTCCCAATTTACAAATGCCTCATCTACACACTTTATAAACACCTCATCTGCCCCATCACCAGTGCCCTATGACCAATGGGAATCTGGTGAAGAAAAAACAAAGCTGTGGTTCCAGAAGCAAAGCAAAGAGAAGCTATGAAGACAGCAGCACCTTCTGGGAAGGATCCCCAGAGAAAATGCCCTGACAACACAGGCCTGTCGGATTAGCAAGAAGCTTAATTAAAAAATAACCTTTAGCCTGGCCGGGCGTGGCTCAGCGGTTGAGCATCGACCTAGGATCCAGGCGATCAGGGTTCGATTCCCGGTCAGGGCACATGCCCGGGTTGTGGGCTTGATCAATGACTATCTCATCATTGATGTTTCTGTCTCTCTCTCTCCCTCTCCTTTCCTCTGTCTGAAATCAATAAAGATACATTAAAAAAAAACACACACAAAAAAACCCCACAACCTTTAATCACTGAATTACTTGAATTTATAATAAGTATCTTCTTTTCAAAATATAAATTCCTTTGTAAGGGTACTGGTCTCTGATTTTATTTACATTGCTTTTGAACAATATTTGACAGAACTAGAAAGCCACAGATAATTTTAGCATCACTGTATAGAGTAGAATTTAAAAATAAAAAATAGTGATCCACATATGTAATTTTAAATTTTCCAGTAGCCACATTTAAAAAGAACAGGTATAACTATTTTATTTAACCTACTATATCTAATATATGTAATTTCAACATATAATATAAAAATTAATAACATATTTCACCTTTTTTAAAATCTGAGTTCTTAGAAATCTGTGTGTATTTTATACTCAAAGCACTTATTTTCAAACTAGCTACTTTCCAAGGGCCTGGGAAAGTTTTCTTAAGGATTAACACTGGGAGATAGCTATCTACTTAAGCAGAAACTCTGGTACTAGTATTTGAAAAGTAGAATATAAGTCCCATGTAACATAATTAACAGGCAGTTGAAAACCATTCTCCAAAACCATTTTGGAGAATATGTTCAGAACATTAACATATTTATTTAGACATGTATTGTCAGTAATATGGGAAATATGTATTGTCAAAGGACATTTTGGAAAGCCAGCTAAGCAAGTAATATGCATAATAATGTATAAAATGTTGAGACTGTAAAGATACTCATAATTTGAGGAATATTAGATATATTTAAGATTTTCTTCTTACAAATCTCTAAAACTGGTTGTCTTATTAAATGCTATTTGCATAAGGTTTCATTATGAAGAATGTAAACTAACCCACCATTAATTTAGCTACAAATCAATGGTTTGCACAATAATTTATGTTTCAATGATAATATTCCAGCTTTCGGCTGCCTACTTCCAAGAAAAAAAATGTCAAGTGTGATCTTTAAAAATACTTAAAAGCTTTTCATGTTTCACGCTGGTTAAAGACAAAGTCTACACATTTTATCAAGGAATACAGGCCCTTTGTGACATGACTGTTACCACTTCATATTCCACCTAACCCCAGAGACCTCCACACTTCTGCATTCCAGCCATACTAAGCCACTCCTGGAAAACAGTGCCCTTTTATGTATTTCTCTCTCTCTCTGAAAAGCCACTGTTCTTCGAAGTCTTATCTTGTCTGCCTAGTGAATTTCTATGTATTCTTCAAATCTCAGTTTAAAGATCTTCTCCACTGTTTTATTTTCTCTAGTTACGTACTTAGGTAGAATCAAGTAGTCCCAGTTCTGTGCCACTACCCCATACTGTGAGTATAGCATGGTTTAAATATTACATAGTTATGTATTTCAAATCCTTGAGCAGCACATATTACAGCGACTTAAATCAAACTGCTTACCAGATTAGAGTCTAAATATATAAGCTGTACAACCTTGGATGAGCTGCTTACCTCTATTTCCTCATCAAACAATGATGGGAGTTACAGTTGTTGAGAGGATTAAATGGCATGCCAAGGACTTAGCACAGTGCATGGAAATCAGTAAATTGTAAAAAAAAAAAAAAGGCCATCTTCAAACTCTACTCCAATGTTCAGTGTTAAGCATAAAGTAGCACTTTTAACTAATGTTTCCATAATGAACCAATAAACATAGGATTAGCAAAACTCTGAATCCACCATATCATTGCTGGGAAACATAAGGCAAATTCTTAAGGCCCTTCTAGGTCAAAGAAATATTAAATAAGTTAAAAAATGTTATATGCATTTCAATAGAATTTTCATGATCAGGGAACTACCTATTTACACAGAACTCAAATTAACGAGCCATGTAAGTGAGTTTATATATTTTTTAATTCAGTAAATGGAGATAACACTTCTTAAAAAACAATTTCTTCCAGATAAAAGACTTTAAGTATTAAAATATAAAATCTTGGAAAACGTTTTGGGAAAGTGACAGAATTACTGTCTGCAACAAGAAACTGTCACGAACTGAAAGGGATAAGTAACCCAATGGACAAAGGAACAATTCACAGAAAAGCAAATCCAAATAGCCAATAAACATGAAAAAACAAATCCACAATCCTTTCTTTTATAAAGCAATCTAGTGATATCTTTTAAAATAAAAAATGTATATTTTAAAAATATACTTTAAAATATACTTTTAAAATAAAATATATACTTTCAGAAATCATATCTCACAGAAATAAAAGCACCAGTTCTTCAGGATAATATAAGATCTGGGGGAGAAGGGGAAGGAAGTGTACACTGTTTATATATAATAGCAAAATTTTATGAAACAAAGGGAACGCTCATCATTGTTGAAATGACTAAGTTAACTATGTTTCGAATTATAATACATACAGTTAAAAGTCTGCTCCAGTTGACTTAGGGAGACTGCCACCAACATATAGGGAAATGGAGGAAAGAAAAGTAATCTTCAAGAGGATATAATATGGTTCCCCATTCTTAGTTGATAAAACTTCTCTATATATTTTTCCATGTTCATAAAAAGCAGAGCAGTATATACACCTAGCTAACCATGATGGGGTGGAGATGATTAAGGGGAAAAAGGCATCCACAATTCCACCTATGATGAATTTGGTTAAAGGCATGTTTTCACATATGTAAGAGAATATATGAAAGCATGATCATGATGACTATAGCATTTCACGTAGTTTTGCTTTCTTCCTCAAACACTTCCACATTATGTAAACATTTAACAGCAACCATCATTCCTTATACAATCAGGAAGGAAACCAGCTATTTGTTCATGAGAGAGAAAAATGGCACACACTCCCCCTTTCGCAAGGATCAGGTCAATATCGATAATTATATTTAATTTTTCATTATACAACACAGAAGTGGCTACCTACTTCTGATACATTCACAAACTTAGCCCTTACAACTAAAGATGTTATTCCTTCTAAGAGCTATCTAGAGAAATCATACTTATTTTTATTGTCACAAAATCAATAAATGCAACAAACGAAAATATGCATGTTCCAAAAATAGCTTCTATTTCTGTAACATCCTTGAAGTAACATTAAACAGCAATTATTCCTGGAAAGTATATTTAGATAGCTTATCTTTGAACTGATTTTTTGGATTATTTTTAAAACTTCTTATACATACCATACAGCCCTTTACAAAAATTAAATCAAGTGTGAAAATATGTTCAATGATTAAAACAAATTGTAAAAACAAATTTTTTCAATTGTGGTAAAAATACACGAAACATAAAATTTACCAACTTAACCATTTTTCAATGTACATTTCAATAAGTAAACATTTTGTGAGAAAACATTTTTCAGTACATAAAGAACCAATTTTATTTTATTTTTTTAAAAAATATGTTTTTATTGACTTCAGAGAGAGGAAGGGAGAGGGAGAGATAGAAACATCAATGAGAGAGAAGCATCTATCAGCTACTGCCTGCATGCCATCTACTTGGTATCAAGTCTGAAACCCCGGGGCATGTGCCCAGACCCAGAATTGAGCCAGCAACGTCCTGGTCCATAGAACAACACTCAATCAACAGAGCCACACCAGCTGGGCCACAAAGAACCAATTTTAAAAAGGAAGAAAATTCTGATACATGCTGTAACACTGATGAACTTTGAGGAGAATCACTATACTGAGTGCAATAAGCCAGTCACAGAGAGAAATACTATACAATTCTACTTAATTGAGGTCCTTGGAGTAGTCAAACTTAACAGAGACAGAAATTAAAACGGTGGGTGCTAGGGGACAATGGGGAGTTATTGTCTAATGGATGTAGTTTCAGTTTTATAAGATAAAATAGTTAGGGGATGGATGGTGGTATTGTTTGAGCAAGATTATGAATGCACTTAATACCACTAAACTGTGGTATTAAAAATAGTTACGATGGTAAATTTTAGGTTACATGTGTTTTACAATTAAAAAATACTGAAGCCCCAGCAGGCTTGGTCCAGGAGATCATGATTAAATTCCCAATTAGGACACATGCCCAAGTTGCAGGCTTGATCCCCAGTAGGGGGCGGTACAGGGGCAGCCAATCGATGACTCCCTCCATCACTGATGTTTCTATCTCTTTCTCCCTCTTCCTTCCTATCTCTGAAATCAATGGATATATTAAAAAAAAAAAAAAAAAAGCTTGACAACGTAATTTATTATTCTTTATGCAATGCATTTAGCTCTCACCTCTCTATTAATATTTGGAGTTAATATTTAAATGACCTACTAAATAAAAAGCAAATCAGAGAGAGACTCATCTTCCTATAACAGGATTATGAGGTCACCCAATTCCCTTTGCTTAAGGAAAATGAAAATACATTATATAACAATTTCTGGAATGCAGATAAACTAGTTCACACAGGAAAATTTATAACTTTAAATGCTTTATTAGAAAAGATAAAAGGTCTAAATTCTAAGAAGCTGGAAAAAAATAAATTAAGAAAATGAGATCAGAGACTCAATGAAAAAAGAAAACACAAAAACTTAAAAACCAGTAATACCAAAAGCTGGTTCTCTGAATAGACCAATAAAATAAAACAAATAATCCTTTAAGCTAGATCAGCAAACCACAACCCTAGTTCAACTGGACCCAATTCCACCAGCCATTAATTTTTAACAGGTTGGAAACAAACAAAGAAGTGTTGCTTAACTTGTAAAAGTGGTTATATTTGGGTCACTCCTCCCACCTTCCCCCAAGCCTAACTGGCATCTCCCTCTCATGGCAGATCCACTAGCACCACCCTCCAAATTACTAGCAGCCTACCCTGTTGAGCTCAGACTCCTGGAAGAATCTTGAACAGACTGAGCTGTGTGGCTCTAGGACAGAGGCCACCTATCCCTCATACACCAAACCAACGCAGAACCCTCCCTTCACATGGCCAAATCTTGGTCTGCTTGGGCCTTATAAACTCTGCTGGCCTTACCCTAATGACTCCCTGAGACTCTACACCACAAAGAACTGCAATGCACCGTGGGTGGCAGCTAGACTTAGTACACCCTGGGACATTTACTGAGTAGATTCAGACCCAGCACTGGCAATGAGTTTGAACCTGTATCAATCTGGTGAACACCACTCGCCCCTACCTGGTGACATGAAGAAACTACCTCATGCAACTCAAGTACTACCAGAGGCTCTTTCAGTGACTGAGCCTATCAGGTGGACATCAGGTGGAGGTGAATCTCAGGGTGCCTTGGGACTTTTGCTGACCTGAACCTGGGCCCAGTGTTGGTAAAAGCTGGCCCTGGTGTGCACCGTGGTCCTTCTCACAGACACTCAAGCCCAGCCGAGGCAGACACAAACTGTGATGACTTTTTGGCTCCAAACAGGCTGCCTAGGGCCAATCACAGGCAGCTTCTGACATTGGCGTGAACCAAAGTCCCTCCCATTAGGCCCCAAAACCAACACACCCAATGACCAGCTTCAGACAACATCAGAGCAGGATCTAATTAGCTTCACAAGCAGCATATCCAAAGGGAGGTCTCAGCAGGCAACCAGACCCTGCTGAGGAGAATTCCACTTCGTGTGGTCAGCACCAGCATAGCAGCTTGTATACTGTGGTTAGGGTCAATCCTCACAGTCAACCAGCCTCGGGGTCAACCCCACACATGAATGGGCCAATAGAAATCAAGAATCAATTACAACAGGAGGGTCCACATTATCCACACAAGGGACATTCCTGGAATACCCAGATCAAGTGATCAAGGAGAATGCACCAATAGGTCCCACAGGATACCTACTACATAAAGCAAACCTATCAAAACTGGGTGTCATAGATCTACCTAATACATAGAAACAAACACAAAGAGGCAGCCAAAATGCAGAGACAATCATGCACTAAATGAAAAGAGGAGAAATCCCCAGAAAAAGAAGTAAATGAAACAGAGGCATAGAAACTATAAATAGAAACACTCAGAAATAAAGAATAAAATATCTAAAATAAAGACCACACTACAAGAAATAAACAGTAGGTTAGATAAAACAGAGGATCAAATCAGCAATTTGGAAGACAAAATAGTAGAAAACACAATGAGAGTTGCAAAATGAAAATAGAATTTTAAAAAATGAGTACACTTTAAGGGACCTTTGGGACAACATGAAGCATAACAAAATCCACATCACTGGGTTAACAGAAGAAAAAAGAAGAGAGCAAGGGATCAAGAACCTATTGGAAGAAATAATGACTGAAACTTTCCTAACCTGGTGGGCGGAAAAAGACACACAAATTTAGGAAGTGCAGACAGTCCCAAACAGGGTGAACCCAAAGAGGGCCGATACCGAGACACATCATAATTAAAATGGCCAAGGTTAAAGACAAAGAGAGAATCTTAAAAGCAGCAAGAGAAAAGACAGTCAGCTACAAGTGAACTCCTATACAGAATGTCAGTTGATTTCTCAACAAAAAACATTTCAGGCCAGGAGGACTGTCATGAAATACTCAAAAGTGCTGAAAAGCAAAAACCTACAATCAAGACTACTTTAATCAGCAAGGCTATCATTTAAAATTAAAGTAGAAATAAGGAGCTTCCCAGACAAAAAAAGAGCTAAAAGAGTTCATCACCACCAAACCAGTATTACAAGTGTTAAAGCAGAGGTGGGGAAAGTCCAGCTGGCAAAATCATTTGGTCTGGCCCTGCCAAGGTAACAGCAGGTGGGACTCAAAATTCAATAAATCTAGGAGCTGTTTTCATAGCTAATTTGTATGGCCTGCGAATGATGTTATAAATAATTTTGTATGGCCTGCAAATGATGTTATAAATATTCAAATGGTACTTGGAAGAAAAAGGTTCCCCACTCCTGTGTTAAAGAATCTTCTTTAAAAAGAATAAAAGGAGCCCGGCCAGGCATGGCTCAGCAGTTGAGCATCGACCTAGGATTCAGGAGATAGCAGTTCGATTCCCGGTCAGAGAACATACCCAGGTTGTGGGCTTGATCCCCAGTCAAGGGCGTGCAGGAGGCAGCTGATCAATGACAACTCTCTCATCAATGATGTTTCAACTCTCTCTCCCTCTCCCTTTCTCTCTGAAATCCACAAAGATATAATTTTTTAAAAAGAATAAAAAGAGAAAAAAAGAGAACATATTTATAAAGAATAAAATGGCAATAAATACATTCCAAACAATAATCACTTTAAATGTAAATAGGTTAGATGCTCCGATCAAAAGACATAAGCAAGACAGACCAAGATGGCGGTGGATTAGGTGGAAGCTACACTAACCTCATCCCAGGACCAAACTGGAATTACAACTAAATTGTAAAAGTCATCCTGAAAACCAACTGAAGCCTAGCTGGAGACATGATTTATAACCACAAACTTATAGAAGAAGCCACATCAAGATGGCTAAGAAGTGCAAAGGTGAGAGAGGGCTAGTTGGGTTACCACAGGCTGAAGTTCCTGAAAGATATCTCAGTTGCAGAGGATTCCATTCCCTCTGAGAAGCATGGGCTCCCAAGCCTAGAGCACCAGAACCAGGAAAGGCGGCCACAAAACATCCAGGGTTTCTGACCACCAGGGAGATATAGCACAGGAAGAAAGCACCCTCTTAGAGTCAATGCACAAAATTTCATTCACAGCCACTCACCCTGGGTTCCAGAAGAGTGAGGACAGAGTGGACTAGAACCATGTGACGAAAGTCTAGGTTTGGTGGCTCTGGGGAGAGAGCTGAAGAGTCAGCCATCAGGATCCCTGTGCTGAGTCATTACCCCCATACTGCAGAAGCCATCTTTCTCAGGCAGAGCATTCCCTTCCATGGGGCACCAAGATGGGGGAATCAATAGCCCACCAGTTGAAATGCCTCTCACCCCACCCTGTGAAGCTTATACCCTACTAAAGAGTACAGCCAGAGGCTCTTTCCCTGACTAAGCCTAACAGGCAACCTAAAAGGTAGCCTGAGGGCAGAGGCAGACCACTGGGTGCTTTGAGACTTTTGATGACCTGCCAGGAGATCTGATGCTGGTAAACGCCAGCCTTGGTGCTTTCTGCATGCACCAAGGTCCAGTAGAGGGAGCCACAAGCTGTGGATCACTAATAGCTCCAAACAGGTTGCTCAGGTCCAGTCACAGGCAGAATCTGACACAGGCTTGGAATAGAGTCCCTTTGAAAAGGCTCAAAAGCAATATGCCCAGTGGCCAGCTTCAGACAACAACAGAGAAGTATACAGTAGGCTTCACAAGCAGCAGATCAATAGGAAAATATCAGCAGGCAGCAAACTATGCTGAGGTGAATTACACTTTGTAGGATCAGCACCTGCATGGCACTGCACATGCTGTGTTTGGGGTTGAGCTTCACAGTCACCTAGCATGAGGGTCGATCCCAGGCATGAATGCACCAATCGCAATGAACACACATTTACAACAAGAGGGCCCACAGAACTCGTACAAGATACATTCCTAGAGCACCCACCTCGGTTGATTAGGGAGACTGTGCCACTGAGTACTACAGGACTCCTAATACTTAAAGCCACCCTACCAACACTGGGAGGCTACCTAACACAGAAACAAAAAGAGGCGTCCAAAATGGGGAGACAAAGAAAAATACTCCAAAGGAAAGAAAAACAGAAATCACCAGGAGAAGAGCTAAATGAAATGGTGGCCAACAATTTATCAGATATAGAGTTCAAAGTAATGATTATAAAGATGCTCAACAGCATGAAAACAGACATAGAAACCATAAAAAAGACCAGCCAGGAATAAGAATGCAATATTTGAAATAAAGAATACACTGGAAGGAATAAACAGTAGGTAGGATGCAGTGGAGGATCAAATAAGCCATTTAGAAAACAAGGTAGAAAAAACCATCCATTCAGAACAGCAAAAAGAAAAAAGAATCTTTAAAAAGGAGGATAGTTTAAAAAATCTTTGGGACAACATAAAGTGTAACATCTGCATTATAAGAGTAACAGAAGGAGAAAAGAGAGAGCAGAGAACTTATTTGAAGATATAATGACAGAAAACTTCTTTAACCTGGTGAAGGAAAAAGACACACAATTCCAGGAAGCACAGAGTCTCAAATAAGATGAACCAAAAGAGACTCACACCAGGATGCATCATAACTAAAATGCCAAAGGTTAAAGATGAAAAGAGAATCGTAAAAGAGAAAGGCAGTTACATACGTACAAGGGAGCTCTCATGCGACTATCAATTGATTTCTCAATAGAAACATTTCCGGCCAGAAAGAATTGTCATGAAGTATTCAAAGTGATGAAAAACAAGGTCCTACAACCAAGGCTACTTTACCCACCAAGGCTATCATTTAAAATTGGAGAAATAAAAAGCTTCCCAGAGAAGAAAAAGCTAAAGGCGTTTGTTACCACCAAACCAGTATTACGAGGTATGTCAAAGTGCTTGCTTTGAGAAGAAGGAGAGAGGAAAGGAAGGGGAGGGAAAGGGGGAAGAGAAGGAACTGGGAGGAGGGGGGAGAAAGTGGCAGGAGGGGGAAGGAGAAAAGGGGGAGGAAAGAGGAAAAGAATGGAGGAGGAGGAAAAGGAGAAAGGTAAAGAAGAAGGAGAAAAAGAATAAGAGAATAAAAATAAATAGAGGAACATAGTTTAAAAAAGGTGATAAATGCATACCTATCAATAATAACTTTAAATTTAAATGGCTTAAATACCCCAATCAAAAGACATAGGGTAGCTACTGGATAAGTAAGCAAGACCCATATACATACTGTCTTCAAGAGACAACACCTCAGAACAAAAGATACACACAGACTAAAAGTAGAGGGATGGAAAAAGATATTTCAAGCAAATGGAAAGGAAAAACAGCTGGGGTAGCAATACTTGTATCTGACGAAACAGACTTAAAACCAAGGCCATAGTAAAAGACAAAGAAGGGTACTACATAATGATAAAGGGAGCAATCCAACAAGAGGAAATAACCCTTGTTAATACCTATGCTAACATAGGAGCACCTAAGTATGTAAAGCAAATCTTGATGGACATAAAGGGAGAGAATGACAGTAATTCAGTCTTAGTAGGGAATTTTAACATTCCACTGAATGTTAAATCAATGAATAGATCTTCCAGACAGAACATCAACAAGAGAGAGCACAGTATCAAATGGATTTAGATTCCATTAATATCTTCAGAGCATTTCAACCAAAGCAGCAGAAAACACATTCAAGTGGACATGGAACATTTTCTAAGATATACCACTGGTAGGGCACAGAACAAATCTAAATAAATTTTAGAAGACTGAAATAATATCAAGCATCTTCTCTGACCATAATGGTATGAAACTAGAAATCAATCAGAAAAAAAAAAACACCTGAAAAATATATGGACATGGAGGCTAAATAACATGTTACTAAACAACAAATGGGTAAACAATGACATCAAGGAAGAAATCAAGATACCCTGAAACAAATGAAAATGAGAATACAATAACCCAAAATCTGTGGGACACAGGGAAAACAGTCCTAAGAGGGAAATTCATAGCATTACAGGCCTATCTCAAGAAATGGCTCAAATAAACAATCTAACTTTCACTTAAAGGAACTTAAAAACAGAACAACAAAGAAAGCCCAAAGTGAATAGAAGGAAAGGAATAAAGACCAGAGCAGAAAAAAACAAAATAGTCAAAAAAAAAACACCAGAAACCAAGAACTGGTTCTTTGAAAAGATAAACAAGATTGACAAACCTTTAACCAGAATTGTCAAGAAAAAAAGACAGAGGACCCAAATAAATAAAGTCAGAAATGAAAGAGGAGCAGTAACAACTGACACCAGAGAAACACAAGGCCCTAGCCGGTTTGGCTCAGTCGATAGAGTGTCGACCCATGGACTAGAGGGTCCCAGGTTCAATTCCAGCCAAGGGCACGTTCCTTGGTTGCAGACTCCATCCCTGGCTCCGGCCTGGGCACATGTGGGAGGCAACCAATCAATGTGTCTCTCTCACATTGAGGTTTCTCTCTCTCTCTCTCTCCCCCTTTCGTGCTCTCCGGAAAGCAATGGAAAAAATATCCTTGGGTGAGGATTAAAAAATATTTTAAAAAACAACAAGGGAATTTAATAAAATGTTACAAACAACTATATGCCAACCAATTGGACAATCTAGTTGAGTAGGATAAATACCTACAAACATACAATCTTTCAACACTAAATCAGGAAGAAACAGAGAATCTGAATAGACAGAATACAACAAGTGAAACTGAAGCAGTAATAAAAAAACTGCTAACAAACAAATGCCCTGGACCAGATGGCTTCACAGGTGACTCTAACCAAACATTCAGACAAGAACTAATATCTATCCTTCTCAAATTATTCAGAAAAATTCAAGAGGAGAAAAGACTCCCAAGCCCACTTTACAAGACCAGCATTATCCCTAATTCCAAAACCATAAAAAGACACTACAAAGATAGAAAATTATAGGCCAATATCCCTGAAGAACATAGATGCTAAAATCCTCAATAAAGTATCACCACATCAAATTCAGCAATACATTAAAAAGATCATACACCCTGATCAAGTGGGATTTATTCTGGGGGTGCAAGCTTGGTACGATACCCACAAATCAATAAATGTGATACACCAAATAAACAAAATGAAGGATAAAAACCACATGATCGTATCAATAGGTGTAGAAAAATGATTTGATAAAATCCAGCACCAACTTATGACTAAAAACTCTTAGCAAAGTTAAAATAGAGGGAACTTACCTCAACATAATAAAGGCCATATATGACACGCCTACAGCCAACAACATATTCAACGAGCAAAAACTATAAGCATACCCCTAAAGATCAGAAACGAGACAGGAATGTCCACTTTCACCACTCTTATTCAACATAGTACTGAAAGTCATAGGCACAGCTATCAGACAAGAAGAAATAGAAGGCATCCAAATTGGAAAGGAAGAAGTAAAACTTTCATTATTTGTGGATGGCATGATACTGTATATAGAGAACCATAAAGATTCCGCAAAAAAAAGACTAGAATTGACAAGTGAATTCAATAAAGTAGAGTACAAAATAAATAAGCAGAAATCAGTTGCATTTTTATGCACCAATAATGAACTATAAGAAAGGGAAATTAAGAAAACAATTCCATCCACAACTGCTTCAAAAAGAGTAAAATACCTAGGAATAAATTTAACCAAAGATGTAAAACACCTATACTCAGAAAATTATAAGACACTGAAGAAAGAAATTCAAGATACAAGTAATTGGAAGCATAGACTGTGTTCATGGACAGGAAGAATTAACATCATTAAAATGTCCATACAACCCAAAGCAATCTACAGATTCAACGCAATTCCTATCAAGATGCCAATGGGATATTTCATAGAACTTGAAAAAATACTCCAAAAATTTATATGGAACCACAGAGGATCCTGAAAAGCAACAGCAATCTTGAGAAAAAGAACAAAGTTGGAGGAATTATGCTACCTAATATTAAACAATACTACAAGGCCATAGTTATCAAAACGACCTGTTACTGGCATAAAAACAGACATACAGATCAATAGACTAGAACAGAAAGCCCAGAAATAAAATCATGTCTTTAGAGTCAATTAATATTTGACAAAGAAGCAAAAACATACAATGACCTAAAGATAACCTATTCAATAAACAGTGTTGGGAAAACTGGACAGATACGTGCAAAAAAAACCAGACCACCAACTTACATCACACACAAGAACACACTCAACATAACTTAAATACTTAAATGTTAGGCTTAAAATCATAAGAATCCTAGAAGAAAGCAGGCAGTAAAATCTGGGACATTTTTCGTGATAATATTTTTTCTGATATATCTCCTCAGGCAAGGGAAACAAAACAAAACAAAAAAGAACAAATGGGACTACACAAAAATAAAGAGTTTTGCATAGCAAAGGAAATCATCAACAAAATGAAAAAATCCACTGAATGGAAGAACATATTCCCCGATACATCCGAAAAGGGGCTGGTATTGAAAATTTATAAAGAACTTAAAAAATTCAACACCAAAAAAAAACAAATAATCCAATTAAAAAATGGGAAAGGGCCTGAATAGACACATATCCAAAGAGGACATTCAGATGGCCAACTGACATGAAAAGATGTTCAACATCACTAATCATAAGAGAAGTGCAAATTAAAACCACAACGACATACCACTTCACATATGTCAGAACGGCTATCATCAATAAATCAACAAACAAGTGTTGGCGAGGATGTGGAAAAAAGAGAACCCTCGTGCACTGTTGGTGGGAATGCAGATTGGTGCAGCCACTATGGAAAACAATATGGAGTTTCCTCAAAAAATTAAAAATGGAACTGCCTTATTACCAAAAGATTCCACTTCTGGGAATATATCCAAAGAAACCCAAAACACTGATTAAAAAGAATACATGCACCCCTATATTCACTGAAGCATTATTTACAACAGCCAAGATTTGGAAGCATTCCAACTGCCCATCAGTAGATGAGTGGATAAAAAACCTTTGTTACATTTACACAATGAAATACTACTTCGTTATTTTTTTAAAAAGTAATAAAGAAATCTTACCTTCTGTGACAGCATGGATGGACTTGGAGCGTATCATGCTAAGTGAAATAGGCCAGTCAAAGAAAGACAAATACCATATGGTTTCACTTATAAATGAACAAAATAAACAAAAAATAAAAATGGACTCACAAATGCAGAAAACAGACTGACAGCTGTTATATGGGAGGGGGTTGAGGGGCTGGGTGAAAAAGATAAAGGGATTGAAAAAGGTGAAGGGATTAAGAAAAAAAAACACCACAAACTCATAGACAAAGACAACAGGATGGTGATTACCAGAGGGAAAAAGGGGTGGGAGGAGGTAGAAGAGCATAAAGGGAGGATAAATGGTGAAGGACGCAGACTTGGGTGGTGAATACACGATACAACATACAGATGTACTATAGAATTATACACCTGAAATCTACATAATTTTATGAACCAATGTCACCACAATAAATTCAATGAAAACTTTAAAAGATTAAAAAATAAAATTAAAATGGTTACATTTTAAGTTGCTATTAAGTAGTTACACAATATCCAAGATATTAGCCTCTTGGCCAACAAAGTCTAAATTATTTACTATCTCACTCTTTGAGAAAAAGTTTGCCGATTTCAGACCTAAAATGTTCAAGAAACAAAAAGGCACAAATCACCATTAGGAATGAAAAAAGGAAAAGAATAAAAGTTTTACATATAATGGTGGTTGGTGACAAGCACAGAAACAAATAAAAATAATAGAATGCAGAAAAAATAAAGGACAATGAGGGAATAGTATCAATTTATGCCCCCAAATTTGACAACTTTGATGAAATGTATACATTTCTTGAAATACAAAATTGCCAATATGGATTCAACAAAAACAGAAAACCTAAATAAGCCTGTATCTACTAAACGATTTGATTCAAACCACTCCCAACTCCAACAAAAAAATTTAAAAAAAAGCAGGCCCCTCCATAGCCAGTTTGGCCCAGTGGTTGGAGCGTCGGCCTGAGGACTGAAGGGTCCTGGGTTGGATTCCAGCCAAGGGAACGTACTTCAGTGGCAGGATGGATCCAGGGCTCTGGTGGGAGCGAGTTTGGGGCGCAACCAATTAATCTCTCTCTCCACCCCCACCCCCTGCCCCCGCCTCCTGCTTTCTGTCCCTCCCTTTCACTCGGAAAAAGCAAAGGAAAAAATATCCTCAGGGCCGGCCAGCGTGGTCCTGCAGTTGAGCATCAACCTATGATCCAGGAGATCAAGGTTCGACTCCCGGTCAGTGCACACACCCAGGTTGCAGGCTCCATTCCCAGTGAGGGCATTTAGGAGGTAGCTTATCAATGACTCTCTTTCATCAATTGATGTTTCTATCTCTACCACTCTCTTCCTCTCTCTGAAATCAAATTAAAAAAAAAATATATATATATATCCTTGGGTGAAGATTAAAAACAACAAAACAGGTCCATTTGGCTTCAATAATGAATTCTATCAAATATCTCTAGAAAAAATATCAATTTGCACAAATTCTTGTGGAAAATTTTCATTTTCTGAGGCCAGTATTATCCCAATACTAAAACCAGGGAGACATCACAAAAACACTATGAACTAACATCCTTCATAAACAGCTGCACAAATCGGTAACATTAAATTAGCAAGCCTAATAGGCAATATATAGAAAGGATAAAAGTATCATAAAATGGAGTCTATTCCAGGAATTTAAGGTTGATTTACCATCTAAAATTAACTGATGTACCACTATTAACAGATTAAGGGAGAAATATTATATCGTTGTCTCAATAGGTACAAAATAGGTTAACAAAATTCAATAACCACTTATGATAAAAACTCTCAACAGTTAAGAAAAATCCTAAACCAAATAAGGCAACAATTTTCAACCTTTTTCACCTCATGGCACACACAATCTTATTACTAAAATTCTGTGGTACACCAAAAAATATATCTTTTGCCAATCTGATATTAAAAAAAAAAAAGAGTATAATTTTTGCTCCAAAGTGACTTTTTAATCCTCACCTGAGGATATTTTTTCCATTGCTTTTCGGGGGGGGGAGAGGGAGAGAAAGAGAAATATCGATATGACAGAGACACATCGATTGGTTGCCGCCCACACACACCCTAACCAGGGCCAGGGATTGAGCCTGAAACCAAGGTACGTGCCCTTGGCTAGCATCAAACCAGGGACTCTTCAGTCCACAGGCCGATGCTCTAACCACTGAGTCAAACTGGCTAGGGCCAAAGAGACTTTTTGAAAAATCAGGTGCCTATACTTATATGTAAGGATTTCTGGTACCCAGGATTAACTGATCAAACATAGCATTCTTATGCGATGTGACAAATATGATACAACTCTATTATATGACCTATATATATTTATGGTTCAAGAGGGGCCATTCAAACCAGGTGCCTATTGTTGTGTTGACTGTTGTTACTTTTTTATTTGACACTGTCAGGGAAAAGAGGTCAGTGCCCCTGACCAAATAGTCAGGTACTGCACGTTTTAAACATTCTTGTGGCGCACCGGTTGAAAATGACTGAACTAAGGAATAGATAAAAACTTCCTTGACCCAGGTACCAGGAAGCTACAAAAAACCTACAGAGAACATTCTACTTAATACAGAAAACCTTCCCCAAAGGATTAGACACAAAGCACAGATTTCTACTCTCACCACTTCCACTGATCTTTTTATGGAACCAAAATAACCAATACAAGAAGGCAAGAAAAAGAAATAAAAGACATGCAGACTGGAAAGCGGTAAACCATCTTTATTCATACATGACATGATCTTGTACGCAGAAAATTCTAAGATGACAAGACAACAAGATGGCAGCGTAGGAAACCATGGTACCCACCGCCTCCCACAACCACATCAAAACTACAATACAGAACAACCATCGCTCAGAACCTCCTGAAATCCAGCTGAACATAAAAGTCCGAGAACCAGAGAACTGAAGATGCACTTCGAGACCAGTAGGAGGGGGGCAGATGTGGACAAATGGGGCTAAAGAACAGAGACGCAGTGACCGGCACTCTTACGAGATCTTGGCAGTGGAGGTTTCCCGGAGGAGTGAGGGGTCCTAGCCCCACAACAGTCAGGGTGCCCCATATGTCTTGATAAGTGGTCCCAGGCCTGGAACTAGTGGCAGCCTGCATTGGCTCATAGCTTGGCCTCTCCTGAACTCCTCCAAGCCCAGCACGAGTAGCAGCTAACTACAGTTTGCTGTGTAGCTCATGCTGGGTGGCCCTGGGCAAGGGACAAGCAGAGGCTGACTTTGTGCCTCCCGGGAGGCCCCAGAGACAGTGCACATGTTGGTCAGACCAGATCACACTGGATTACACAACTCTATCACATCCATGAGTAACACATTCAAGGGGCGGACTCAGTGAACACGAAAGTCCCACAGAAGTAAATCCTGCTCCATAGGGGTGTCTCCAGCACAGCAGTTCTCTGACTGTAGTTGCAGTTGGTCCCCACAGCTGACTGGTCTGCGGGTCAGTTCCTCCCAGTGAGACCAAAAGCAACCAAGGCTCAGCTACAACAGGACAGGGCACACAGCCCACACAGGGGAGCACCTCAGGTGATTGTGGAGGCTGAGCCACTGGACCCTGCATGACACCTACTACACAAAGCCACTCTACAAATCCTGGAGACATAGCAGCTTTACCTAATACATAGAAACAAACACCTGGCCCAGCTGGGCGTGGCTCAGCGGTTGAGCGTCGACCTGGGATCCAGGCAATCGGGGTTCGATTCCCGGTCAGGGCACATGCCTGGGTTGCGGGCTTGATCAGTGACTCTCTCCTCATTGATGTTTCTATCTCTCTCTCTCTCTCTCTCTCATCAATAAAGATATATAAAAAAATTAATTTAAAAAAAACAAAAAAAAAACAACACCTGGAAGCAGCCAAAAAGTGGAGGCAAAGAAACATGCCACAAAGGAAAGAACAGAGGAAATCTCCAGAGAAGGAACTAAATGAAATAGAGCCAAGCAAGCTACTAGATAGAGTTCAAAATAATGGTTATAAGGATGCTCAAATATCTTAGTAAGACTATTAAGGAAACTAGTGTGATCATCAATGATGTAATAAAGTACCAATCAGAAATGAAGGCTACATGAACTGAAACGAAGAATTATTTACAGGGAATCAACAGTAGAGTAGAGGATGCTGAGAATCAAATCAGCAATTTGGAATATGAGGAAACAAAAAACACCCAACCAGAAGACCAAAAAGAAAAAAGAATCCAGAATTATGAAGATAGCATAAGGAGTCTCCAGGACAACTTCAAGAGGCCCAACATTCGTATTATAGGGATGCCAGAAGGAGAAGAAAGAGAGAAAGAAATTGAAAATCTATTTGAAAAAATAATGACAGAAAACTTCCCCTACCTGGGGAAAGAAATAGACTTACAAGTCCAGGAAGCACAGAAAGTCCCAAACAAGAGGAACCCAAAGAGGCCCACAGCAAGATACATCATAATTAAAATGCCAAAGGTTAAAGATAAAGAGAGAATCTTAAAAACAGCAAGAGAAAAGCAGTTAGTTACCTACAAGGGAGCACCCATATGACTGTCAGCTGATTTCTCAATAGAAACTTTGCAGGCCAGAAAGGAGTGGCAAGAAATATTCAAAGTGAACAAACAAAAGCAAGAACCTACAACCAAGATTACTCTACTCAGCAAAGCTATCATCTAGAACGAAGGTCAGATAAAGAGCTTCACAGATAAGAAAAAGCTAAAGGAGTTCATCACCACCAGACCAGTATTACATGAAATGTTGAAGGGTCTTCTTTAAGAAGCTAATGAACAAAAGAATCTGACAAACTAAATAGATCCAGATACACTGAAGCATGCAACAGATGGTCATGTCTCAGAGGAAAGAGGAAAGGGGAGTGGAGGGTAGAAAGAGATTAACCAAAGAAGTTATATGCATATATGCATAACCCATGGACACAGACAATAATGGGTTGAAGGTCTGGGGAGGAGGTCGGAGTGAGGTGGAGAGGGTTAATGGGGGGAAAAATGGGATACCTGTAATACTTTCAACAATAAAGATAAATTTTTTTAAAAATTCTAAGAAAAAAAGAATCACCTACTAGAACTAATTGTGAATTGGTACATACAGAATAAGATAAATATACAAAAATCAATTGTATTCCTATATGCAAATTATACCAGAGGAAATAACAGAGCAAAAATTATATTACTATTGATAGGAACTAAGTAAACTAGAGATAAGTAGGGCAGAGAACCTCCATTTTATTGTCTTTCTCTTATTATTCTTTGATTTAAAGTTATATTATGTAGATATTAGTTTTTAAGCTTAATTTGAAAAGAAGCCATTTGAAAAGAAAATTTTATACAAAACACTAGAACATATCATAAACTAGAGAATTAAAACAAGAATAATAGGTTCGAACTCAATGTCTCTCCTTCCTTCTAAGTTAACATGGCAGAAGTTTATTGTTTTTTCTTTTTTTATGTTTTTTTTTTTTATTTCAGAGAGAGGAAGGGAAAGGGGGAGAAAGAAAGAGAAACATCAATGATGACAGGGATCATCGATTGGCTGCCTCCTGCATGCCCCCTTCTGGGGATTGAACTTGTACCTGGGCATGTGCCTGGACTGGGAATCAAACCTAGATCTCCTGGATCATAGGTTGATGCTCAACCACTGAGCTATGCCAGCCAGGCTCTATTGCTTTCTCAACAATTCTCAAATTGGTTGAAATAGGCTTCCTGTCAAGAAGGCACATAGGTTATCTCAGTACTTGCATCCTACCACAATCACGTCAAAATTACAACTAAACTTCAGAACCACCATCATTGAGAATCACCTGAAAACTAACTGAACAGAAATCCTATACCTAAGGATATAAAGCAGCAGCTACTGTGAGACTGATAGGAGGGGCAGAGACTCCAAACAGGCTGGTCCCATAGCAGTTAAAAATCAGAAGGGATATCTCAGCTACAGATGTCCCCTGAGTAAGGAGTCCCAGCCCCACACCATGGCCCCCAGCCCAGGGTTCCAGTGCCAAGAGAAATCCCTACGTTTGGCTGTGGAAACCAGCTGGGATTGTGGCTAAGTGAAAGAGAGGGCTCCTGGAGTCTCAGGCGGTCCCCTTAATGGGCCCAGGCAAGGACTTAGACTCACTGGTTCTGAGCTCCAGCACTGGGGGAGCAGCTGGAAAGGCACATCAGGGACATACAAGGAGGAAATGAATTTTCTGGCTTCAGTATGAAGGGCCAGCTTTCTCCCAGACAGAAGTGCTGGCAGAGATCATTTTTCCTGTACTGAGCCCTTCCCCCATAGAGCCAGCAAGCTGGCACCATACCTGAGTCTCCAACAACCTGACTAACTTCGACCCACCCAGGGGGTTCCCCGAGACCCCACCCCACCCAACTTTCAGACCCACCCAAGTTGTTTCCAGTGGCTTTTCCATACAAACGCCTGTCTTGGCTTATGCTGCAGACTTTCCTAAAATCTCTACAAGATTCACAAACCTCCAACAAGTAGCATCTAGCTTTGGCATGCCTTGAACCTCTTGGTAAGTGGCCCCAGGCCCAGAACTACTGATAGCTGGCCTCAGTTCACAGCTTGGCCCCTTCTGGGCACCTCCAAGCCTAACACAAGTAGCAGCCAGATGCAGACTGCCTTGCAATTCATGTGTGGTGACTCCGGGAAGGACACAGGTCGCAGCTGATTTTGACCTGCACTTCCTGGGAGGCCCTCTAGGTGGCCAGCTTCAGAGCACCAGACAATCACATCACTAGCAACACACTCAACAGGTGAACTAATCAGGCACCAGAACCCTGCAAGTGATACATGAGGTAGACCTCTGCACAGAAGCTCCTCCAGTGAGGTCACAACCAGTCCTCTAAGCCAATTGGCCTGGAGGTAAATTCCTTCCAATGATGTGCCAAAAGCATCAAGGCTCAACAGAAGGGTGCACACAGTCCACACTGGGTAGTACCTGGAATGCCCAGATCAGGTGACCGGGAAGTCTATGCCACTAAACCCTACAGGCAGTTACTATATAAGGCCATTCTACCAAGACTGGGAGACACAGCAACTCCACCTAATTCATAAAAACACAGAGGGGCAGCTAAAATGAGGAGACAGAGAAACACGTCCCCAAGGAAAGAACAGAATAAAACTCCAGGAAAAGAACTAAATTAAATGGAGGCAAACAATCTACCAGATGCAGAATTCAAAACACTGGTTATAAGGGTGCTCAGTGATCTCAGCGAGAGCTTCAATAAAGAGATAGGAAACACAAAAATGGAGACAAAAACTTAAAAAAGAAACAGTCAAAATTAAAGGATACACTAACTGAAATGAATAAATTACAGGGAATCAACAATACAGTAGAAGAAGCAGAGAATCAAATCAGCAATTTGGAATAAAAGGAAACAGAAAACATCCAATCTGTAGAGCAAAAAGAAAAAAGAATCCAAAAAAATATGAGGATAGTGTAATGAGCCTCTGAGACAACTTCAAGCACACCAACATTTGCATCATGGCCCCCCATAAAGACAAAAGAAAGCAAGAAATCAAAGATCTATTTGAAAAATAATGATGGAAAACTTCCCTAACCAGGTGAAGGAAATATACATACAAGTTCAAGAAGTACAGTCTCAAAGAGACCCACACCAAGACACATCATAATTAAAACGCCAAAGGTTAAGAACAAAAAAAGATCTTAAAAGTAGCAAGAGAAAAGCAAGTAGTTACCTACAAGTGAGCTCCCATGAGGCTGTCAGCTGATTTCTCAACAGAAACTTTGCAAACCAGAAGGCACTGGCACAAAATATTCAGAGTAATGAAAAGCAAGGACCTACAACCAAGATTACTCTACCCAGCAGAGCTATAATTTAAAATCGAAGGACAGATAAAGAGCTTCCAAGATAAAAAAAAAAAAGCTAAAAGAGTTCATCATCACCAAATCAGTATTTCAACAAATGTTAAAGGGCCTGGTCTTATTTAAGAAGACCAAAAAAGAATAAAAATATGAATAATAAAATGGCAATAAATACATATCTATCAACAATTACTTTAAATTCAAATGGATTAAATGCTTTAATACAAAGACACAGGGTAGCTGAATGGATAACAAAGCAAGACCTCTGCACATGCTGTCTACATGAGACTCACTTCAGATCAAAAGAAACACACACAGACTGAAAAAAAGGGATGGAAAAAGACATTTCATAAAAATGAAAACAAACAAAAAGTACTGTGGTAGCAATAGTTATACCACACAAAATAGACTTTAAAACAAAGGCTATAAAAAGAGGCAAAGAAGAATCCACCAATTTGACTTCTGGGTATTTATCTGAAGAAACCTAAAACACTAAATTGAAAAGACGTATGCCCCATACATTCATTGCAGCATTATTCACAACAGCCAAGATAAAGAAGAGGTGCATATATACAATGAAATATGACTCAGTGATAAAAAAAGAAAAAAAAGGAATGAAATCTTGCTGTGTACAAAATGGATGAACCTACAGGGTATTATGCTAAGTGAAATAAGTCAGACAAAGACAAATGTCAGATGATTTCACTTCTATGTGGAATCTATAAAACAAAATAAACAGGAAGAACAGAAACAGACTCCATTTTATTTTTACTCTTAGATGCAGAGAGCATTTCAACAGTTACCAAAAGGGAGGGGGTCAGGGGGATAGGTAAGAAAGGTGAAGGGATTAAGAACTACAAATTGATAGTTCCAGAACAGTCATAGGGATATACAGTATAGCATAGGGAATATAGTCAATAATACTGTAACAACTATGTATGGTGTCAGAAAGGTACTATACTTATCAGGGTGATCACTCTGTAAATTATATAAATGTCTAATCACTATGTCATACACCTGAAACTAATATAATGTATGTCAACTGTAATTTAAAAATTATTTAAAATAAAAATGGTTGAACTACTTCTAAGATGATGATATAAATGTTCTACTTCTTAAAAATTACTTTAAATAAGTATACACACACAATAAAAAGCAGCAGAAACCTGGATATATAGGTCTACTGTGTAACAGTCACAGCAATCATCCAGGTCAGTGAGTACAGACTATATGGACAGCATGGTACAAAGAAGTAATACCCACGTCTTGTCTGCTCCCAAGGAAAATTATATGTAATAACTAACTTTTTCTGACACCAGAGGATTGAGATGCTTTCACCTATACCTGTTAGCATATTTACAAATGCTATTCCTACTCTATTTTACTATGAAACATAATAAAAGCAGAAGGGAAAATATATACAAAGGTCTAAAACTCTGTGCCAGAGCCACTAAAGCCAGATATGTTTCTTTAAAAAAAAAAATGGTTTTTTTGCATTTTTACAGAGGAAACACAGGGCATGTACATAACTACACAATACTCCTAGAACGGTTTAGGGAAGCACCCTATAACTTATTTAGAAATATCAACAATTCTACAGTGAATTCTACAGTTGATATTCTAATTAGAATTTTTTTTAAAGTATAACAAAAACAACAGCATCACAACTCTTTGAGTCAGGTTTTACTGTCAAAGGAGTTTCCATGAAAATCTTGGTTCTCAGGTTTTGGGATTTTGGAATGGTGAACCTAGTATCACCATATAAACAAACATGAGGCTCAAAGTACCTGTAAATCTACAAAAGCAAGTAAGAAAAAACAAATCCTCTGATTTCTTTTAGATTGTTACTACAAAATATGTGATGGCCTTTGAACATACAGTAATGCACAGCACAGTAATGTACAACTATGTGCTACTTCCCCACGCTGCTTACATAATCTTGCGAAAATGTCTACCTTGAAGAGAATGGAAGTAAAATACAAATTAAGACAATTCTAATTTTCTTCAGTAACTTATTTCAGGATGCTGTTAGCAGCATAACATTAAAATTCAGGCCTATAAACAAAACCCTGCATAAGAAGATCTTCCATTATTTACCACATTTACAAACACACAGGATGTGAAATGAGGATCCTTTCTGACCTCTGGGCTCAAACCTGTTCAATTTATTCAGAACCAGAAGTTACTGCCTACATCTGATGTTCGAGTGTGCTATAGAAAATGGACTCACTCCAGATTCACAGATGTACAGTTGAAGTCTAAAACCCCTAAGGAATGATCTCATTTTATAAGATGATTCCAAAGAACTAATGAGTAGTTACACTATTTAACATATTAGAAACGCATGAGAATTGTATACTGAAACAGACCCACTATACGGAGAAGGCAGACATTTTCTGCTCACATGTATATCAGCATGAATCTATGCATATATGAATCATGCCTCATAGTGTTAATTCATTTACTTGCGACTGTAGGAAGGGAATGATGTCATCTTGATTATCATGTATGGTAACAGACATAGAACTTTCTCAGGTGTAATACAGAAGATATGGGGGTTTCAAGTGGCCTGGTCTTTTTGGTTTTTGTAATGTTTGGGAAGTTTCTGCTATCACATTACAGCAGAAACACCTAATTACAAAGAAGCTCAGAAAATCCTTTATAATATCCTAGTATTTTTTAATAGATTAAATTTCTTTTTTGTCTTTCTTGGTAAAGCAATGACTCATTCTTTTCCATAAAGTTATCTTTAATATTCTTAAAGCATAACATTTTTCTGTCCAAGAACTACCACAACAACCTTCCTTATTAACATTATATTCAAAAGTAGTGAACAAATTACTAACCTCTTGTATCCCAAGGCAAAGATAATAGATGCTGTCAGGAGCATAACTCTCTCCATTTGGCCGGCGGATCTCATTGACAAAATGGGCTAGTCCATAGTTTAGCTCAGCTGTGGTGTGAGACAGCAGATCCTCTTTTAACTTTACTGATTTAGCTAAAAAGAAATAAAAAAATCAGTAATTGCTATTTACTCTTAAGATTAAGAAACTCACTGAAATTAACTTATTCTAGGAAAGAACTTAAAAGTAAAATAAAGGCTACATTTATTTTTTACAAATTAAAAGTAGTTAATAACAAAAATCTTGCTTTTAAATAGGACATAGGGGAAAACAAAATCAGAACACTTACGAGATTGTAGCTCATCTAATACCAGAAGATCTTCATCAAGTTGCCTAGTTTTGACCCAGTGTTTCCATGCGTTTACACCATACGTGTATTTGAAAGGAAAGCTGCATTCTGAATTGTCAGAACTATCATCATGAGACTGGTATCCTGATACAGCTTTTCTCTTGGCTCCCTATTAGTAAAACACCATTGTAAATCTTCTCTTATTTAAAGTCTGTATTATTTCATGACTTTTTGTAAGCCATCAATCAAAAACTACAAATTAAAGAGAAATATATTCTTAGAATTGACTAGTATTCCTGAATCTGAGAATAGTTCCCTATAACATGCCTTGAAATATCTCCAGGAATGCCATATTTCTACATAAACCACTGTATACAATAAAATCTTACAAACTTCTGCTGTGAATCACTGATGAGAAAATAAATACATGACATAATAAACTAATAATCTGTAATAAAAGGATTTTAAATAATGTAAGAGAAAAATTGAAGAACTTCTCAAAAATTCCACTGTATAGGGAATGACCACTCAACTCCTTCTCACTTTCTTTTTCTTTCTTTTTTTTTTTTTTTTTAAATATATCTTTATTGATTTCAGAGAGATGAAGGGAGAGGGGGAGAGAGAGATAGAAACATCAATAACGAGAGAGTCATTGAACGGCTGCCTCCTGCACACCCCCCACTGGGGACAAAGCCCACAACCCGGGCATGTGCCATGACTGGGAATCGAACCGCGATCTCCTGTATCCATAGGTGGATGCTCAACCTCTGAGCCACGCCGGCCAGGCCCTTTTCACTTTCTTGATGGCACTGTTTGCTGTACAAATGTTTAAATTTTTATGTAATCCAATTCACCTTTTTTCCTTATGCTTTTGGTGTTATAGCTAAGAAACTATGCCTAACCCTTGGTAATGAAGATTGAGGCCTATGTTTTCTTCTAAGAGTTTTATAATTTTAGTTCTTACATTCAGGTCTATGACCCATTCTGAGTTTATTTTTGTGGTGTCAGGTAGGACTCCAACTTCATTCTACTGCAGGATACTCACTTCTTTTTCAGTTTCTTTCTTTTGGGGGAAATTTGTGAAAGTCATCTTTTCTTTTTCTTTTGACCTTACTTTATGTTGGAAATCAGGAATAAAGAAAGTTGATGGTAAAATATTTAAAACAATTACACTTGTTAATACAATTCGATTTGGTCTACCTGAATCAATTAAAGTCTCCAAGATGTCTTCCTATGTGTTGACATACTTAAATGAAACCAGATATAATCAACTGTGTACTCCAATCTCACTTATTAGTCTCATCAAAAATGATGGAAAAACCAGCTCCCTAGAAAATAGTCTCAATTTTTGTCAAAGAACTGAATTTATTTGCAACTATGTCAGCCTTTTATCTATGTCAACCGTTTATCAAGATAAAACTAAAAACAAAAACTAAGTGGCAATAATATTCACTCTTCTTCTATGAAGCTACAATTAAATCTGAGACATTTTTATTACCTAGAAATGAAGTTACAGAACTTTACCTCTTAAAATCTAGAAAACAAAATTTCTTCCCATCTTCCCAGGCACAAGTGAAGACCACTGTATCCTTACTCTAAAGCTGTATAGATATATTACTATACACAGATATTAACCAAATGCTAAAATACTATTAATTTTATACCTTTTTTTTAGATCGAGGTCTAGGCTGTTCCTCATATTCTTCTCCAAAAACAGGTGGCAATAAAAATTCGTTTTCCATATCAAGCTCCTCCGCAGCTGACAGACAAATCAGAACTTTTATTCCAATTGTAATAGCAGAGGCTTATGTTACATGAACACAGCCAACAAAGAAATAACCACAGAACGTAAACAAGCACTTGTGCTTGGGGTGGAGAATAAATGATCTTCTGTACCTAACATGGCCTATGAGTTCTGATAAAACCTGTTTAGACTCTTTAAAAACATGTATAATGAATATCAACATGAAATTTTCATGTAAACCTATATCAGAAAAATCAGTATAACCTGAAATTCAACTGTAAGATCTAAATGGTCTCAGTACAAATCTGTTTCAAGCTATTAAATCTTTTCTAAAATAAAATGCTTTATGTTCTATTCAAGATGCTTACCAATAGAGTAAGAAAAATAATGAAAATAGAACACATTTCTTTTATAACAAAAAACCTAAAAATACTTTTTTCCCTTTGAAGGTCCATTTAATTTCAAAAAGGTCGTAAGAAAAATACTATTGATATTTTATTTAAATTTTTTAAAAACACACAAAGACTTTTTTATCCTTTTCTCTGTCTTCAAAATTTTGTATAATTACTTCGAGAAAGTTTCTTTTTAAGGCTCTAAAAAATTCTTAAGTCCCTACAAAGCAATCCTATGTGTCATTTCAGAAGTCAACTGTTGAGTTTTACTTGGGTAAAAAAGAAAAGACAAATATAAACAGTAAAGGCAATAATGACACGCACACGAAATGCCTCATGATCATAACCACAGTTATGACTCCATAACTAAATTCCATAACCATAGGTCACATTAAAAGAATAAAATAGCATTTTTTAGTACCTCTGGGAAAATCTATTTCAATATCCAAGTCTGGTTCATATGGTACATCTGGCATGCTGGACTGTGTCTCTGGGTCAGAGTTCTTCAAGAGATCTGAACCAATTATGTCTGTCTCAATAATTACACCTGTAATCAATCCATACTGTCATTAGAAATCAAAACAAAAGACCTCAACGGTACCTACACCTGGTAAAAGAAAGTCAGTTAATTGTAAATGCAAAACAAGAATAAATACTTATATTAATATGTCACAAAAGGAAAAGGTATATAGCTATCTTGAAATTAACTACTGTAAACTTTATAACATTAGACAATTGTAAGTACACAAAAATGTTTAATCCTGTAAGTTTTTGATCACCCCTCTTCAAAAATTAATAGGCATGCTTTGCTAGTAAAACATTTCTGATAGTTAGGTACTTCTAAAAGCAATTTCTTGTCAAAAGTAAACTAATGAGGGAGGCTAACTGCAATTTGCAACATTTTTCTTGAACTGTGGCCTAGGTTTTCCACATCATTCAATAAATACTTATATATAACTGTCTTCTAATATTTTGATCAGTTGCTTTTAAACATTTTTGTATTACAGCCCTCAGTAAGAAATGCATTTTATCTAGGTTAGGATGGTGATGGTGTTGTGTTACAGGATTCCAGGGCAAGAGGAATAGGGAAACTGAGTCAGGAAAGTTAAAACGAGGCCAAACAGTGTGGGCAATCTGCAGCCAGCTTATAAATAACAAGCCATTATATTCCCCAGCCAAGGACACTTGAGAGCAAATGGTTAAAAGCCTCTCTAAGGAGAGAATGCAGAAAAGGAGGGGGGAGGAGAAGGGCAGTTTTACTCCCTAAACAGAAAAGCCAGCAGTCTCAAGGTTTGACAAGATAAAATTGCCAGGCGCTTCTCATGAATTCTGGGAAGGCCACAACAAAATAAAAAGGGACACTGAGAGTTAATCTGTATCAAAATATTCAGCAGAATTCTGAAATCTATAAACAGGAGGGTATATAACATCTCATACCCCCCACCCAACTCACTCTTCAGATTAGCTGAGAGCCTGTCTGCGCTTCATAAGCCAGATGTATAGATTTGCTTGCCTTGCTTCTTTAATAAAGGTGCATGCTTTAATTGCTTTAATAGAACTGGCTTAATCACAACGCAATCAAGGTCTCTCGTATAAATTTATATGAGAAGACAAGAATCAAGGTTGGGGACAGGCCCCTCCCGCTGACTTGGGGCTGTTCGATAACACCTCTTTGGTGTCTGTAAGAGGTGCCTCTAATAGTGGGAGACAGAATGACAGACAAGCATTCATGAAACACATAGGAAACAAAGGTTTCACAAAATATTATTCTTTCTATTAGGGAATTTATGCTGACTTTTTTGTGTTCACTTCATGAAAAATACATACATACATACATACATACATAAATACATAAATAAACACTGGTTTCAACCCACTAAATTAATTTTACAACTCCCTAAAAAAATGATTCAAAAATACTGTCACATCATAAAATACATAGAATTTAAAGTGTATCTATTGTACTCTAAAGGGATGTAGCTCATGGTTGAAACAGGACTCTGTTGTCACCAGAGGACTAACAGGAGGAATAAATATTCTAAGAGACAGAATCATGCACAACACACTCATCATGCTGTACCATTTGGCAACCATCGACCTAACAGAAGTTACAATAAACCCTGGTTTAGATCATGCAAATGACATGAGTATCATCAATAAAACAAAATTGGGGATAACTATTATAAAATAAGAGTCTGCATTATTATTAAAGCCTACTACAAATTAGTTTTGTGTCTAAGCTAGTCCATTAAAACAAGAATAATTTTGAGTTGATCATACAAGTCAAATCCTGTTACAATTCAAAAAGAGACTATACAAATTTCTTCTTGAAACTGGGATTCACATAAGAGAGCCCCTGGAAGATATGGCTTGGCTCTTTTAAAGTAAGATACACTTTCATTACAATACTTCCCCCACTCCTATATCAAGGATTAAAATGTGCTGGAACATACTAAAACAATTACAGCACTTAGTAAAAACCAAGGACACACTCATCCACAAGGTGTAACACAATGTAGCTCACTGTTGATGTTGGCAGCATTTGTTTTCCCCTCCTCTTCAGTCATCATGTCTGTTATTGTGAGCAACTCGGTATCAAGAGGATCTGAAGAAACTTTGCTTTTTAGCTCCTCAGCTGCAGCAGGGCTCTTCTCACTGCTGTCCATCCGGGCTGGCAGAAAAACAGGGACTGGCACCTAATTCAACGAAGTATTTAATGTTAGGTTTGCTCAACATTAAAAGGTATTTTTCTAGCCCTGGCCAGTATGGCTGTTGGTTGTGCGTCATCTCATGCACCAAAAGGTCACCCATTCGATTTCCAGTCAGGTCACATGCCTGGGTTGCAGGCTCAATCCCTAGTGGGGGCGTGTAGGAGGCAACCAACAAATGTTTTTCTTGCACATTGATGTTTCTCTCTCTCACCCTCTTCCTCCCTCTCTCTCTAAAATCAATTCAAAACAAGCCCGGCTGGCCATGGCTCAGCGGTTGAGTGTCGACCTAGGATCCAGGAGATCACGGTTTGATTCCAGGTCAGGGCACATGCCTGGGTTGCAGGCTCAATCCCCAGCTGGGGGCCTGAAGGAGGCAGCTGATCAATGACTCTCTCATCATTGATGTTCTATCTCTCTCTCTCTCTCTCCCTTCCTCTCTCTGAAATCAATAAAGATATATTTTTTAAAAAATAAAATAAAATCAATTCAAAACAAAAATATATTTTTATAAAAGGTATTTTTATTTTTCTAAAGTAAAAATTACTCTGACACATGGTGTATTTTATCACTCCATATTGGATAAAAGCTTTGAAAAAACACATACCAAAGCTAAGAGATCAATGGTGACAAAGAAAGCCCAGAATACAAGCAGCTACATTTTGAAATAAAAATTAAAAAATAACTTTTGAGTTATCCTCAATGCAGCATTCCATGCAAAGGTTGTCAATCAGAATTGGCAAGAGTGATGAAATATATTTTTTATCTGTGGCCTGCTTGTCTGCAAAGTTCTGCATTAAAATTTGAAGATATATAGGTGAATAGGAAGCACTCTTCGCCCTCAAAGAATTCAGAATACAGTTGAAAAGGTAGACATAAACCAGCAACAGTGATGCAAAATGACTGATGTTATAACAGTAATATATGTAAAGTAGTAGGGGAGTCTAGAAGCTAGAACCAGGTCCTCTGCTTGGGGAATAATGATTATAAGAAAAATATCTAAAATTTACTAAGTACCAGGCACCAAGTAATGCAGACATACTGACGGGGGGAGATGGAGGCACCCCTAACTCCTGCTCCTCCCACCATGTATATGTATACATGTTTTATGATATGATATATAAAATAAATAATATATATATAGCACATAGTAGCGACCTGGAAAAATCTTCATCAGTGTTCATGTTTGGGGTACAGGTTAATCTATTTTGGCAAACTGATATATTATTTTTTTAAACCACCAGCAATTTTAGAGCTGGAATAACACTACAGATAATTTATTTCTGCTTCTTAATTTTAATGTTAAAGAAACTAATAGCTGTCCCCAGGGAGCTACAATACAATAGCCAAGCCCTGACATAGAGTCCTAAGTACTGCAAGTGATTTAGAATAAAATACAATATGTGATACACAAATCTAGCCCATGACTTAGTTCTAAACCTTAAACAGCTTCACAAGTATTTTTTTCTAAAATGAACTCAAATATAAAATACAATGTACATAAAGCAGACAGAGACATCTGAACTTCACTCTCAAAGATGAGCATATACCAAATTCGACACAAACCCATCACCAACAGAGATTCAAGCACACACTTATACCTAAGTTAACTATTGAAGGCCAACTCAACACCATTTGCTAACTTCACTGAAGCAGTAACTACAACAACACTGCTCTCCCACTTATGCCTCGTAAATCTCACAATGGAAAAGAAGTTGAAATCCAACTTACAGGAACAGGAACTGTAGTGGGAACGGGAATATTCTGGCTGTACATGTGCATAGGCACTGGGATATACACAGGCACAGGGATAGGCACTGGGACATACTCTGTCTTCCAATTGTCATCTGCAAATGCAACATGTGATGAGGAAGCTCGGTAACTAGCATTGACACAAAGCGTTCAATGTTAAAATAATGTGGAAACAAAGAAAAAGTGCCTCAATACCCATTTAAAAAAGTAGGTAATTAAAAACAACAAAACTGAATGTAGCTGTTCTAACTTACAAAAAGCACAAATTGAACTTAAGCACTTTTTTTAAAATAGAAACAAAACATCCTTTAAAAACAATATATAGTTCCTGACACCTTATGAATTCCCATCACCTCCCCCACAAACAAGTTTATTTAATCTAATAATTAGAATATACCTAAAATTTAAATTTGATGAAAATACATATTTTAATTATTTCATCTCATTCTGAGAAGGAAACAGCATTGCTATTATTATTGACCACACATAAGAGATGATGCTCAGAGGGAATACTATAACTTTAGTGGATCTTAGCCCCAAGAAAATATTTGCTAAGGCATTATTTCACTGGTGACATTAATTTGTATGTATCCTAGTCCTTTATCAAAGATTGATTTTCATGAATGATTTTAAATAAAGTTGTATTCTCAAGGTAATGTCTAAAATTAGGCAAAATCAACAGGAAATGACAGAGTAACAAATCTGTTCACAGCCTATTATTTGAGAAAACCATGAATTTCATTGAGGTATAAATATAAGGAAGTATATAAGTCAAATTCCCCAAAGTTACCTGTCTGACAAGATTTGGTCTGCATGTGAGGTTTACAATATGTAGCTTTTGTCATTGTTAAAGGTTTGCAAAGAACAGCTTTGTTCTTCATCTCTTTGTTAGGTGTTGGAGAAGGGGGTGGTGCCGAACCCTAGAGAGATGCAAAGAGAAACATTTTATTTTTACCTCTGATTTATTTTACTTCCTGGTGGACATGAATATCTGGTTTCTAGGGCCTGTAGAGGGAACATGGTAAGAGTGTAACCAAATTATGCTATTAATATTATATTTACCATAGTCTTACTCTGGTAGAATCAGTTAGAAGGAATCTATCCTGACCACTGGCAAAGCAGTATTAATTGGTCATTCTACATATCTGTGTTACCTTCAAAGGGTATCATCAGCATGTCTTTTAAAAACACAACACAATTCTCACTTTTAAGTACAAAGGAAGGTTAAGAGCCAGAATTTTGAAAATAATTTGGCTCTTTTAAATTTATTTGAGGAAGAAAAAAGTTCTTGCAGTTAGTGTGGTTATGTGATACTCTAGCTCCCTCTGTTGGAAAAATAGCTTATATATATGGTACTTTAAAAAGATAAGAAAAATGATGAAAAAAATTATCAAATATATTACCAAACTTTAAGTTATATATTTCCTGTGTCCCAATAAATGTAACTTTAGAAACTTATAGTCTCTCAAACTTTTTCATTATGTTCACTGTAGCATTATTCGCAACTGGAAAAAACACAAAATCGAAAACAAAACTGAAGCTGTGCAAAAGAGATTAAAGATAAGGTGCTCTCCATATCACCTACTGACAATGGGGAAAACTTACAGAATATACTCAGTTCTCATTACTTGGGTAGTTCCATTCTACACAGTCATCGTGAGTACTGAACCATTGCTCTAAAAGGAAATACAGGTATAGGTTCCTGCCAGCCTCTGGTCACATTTTCATCAACAGAGCAATCCATAACCTCGTTTCTGTTGAAACCCTTTATTTAATACATTTTTTTAAACTTATCTTTACTGTTGTTAAGTATTATAGATGTCCCCTATTTTTGAAATACATATTTCTTACAAATAATTATATGCAGCATTTCTTTATAAAGTACGATTATAGCATTGCTGTGTAATTGCTCCAGTGGTCATCAGCTCACTCAAATATGTATGACACAGTACGCACATACTGTATAGTACTCATGCTCAGTAATGTGAACATACATGTACACTGTACAGTAATGTAAATCAGGTCCTAAAAACAGACTCAGCATTTAAACTTTTATAAGAACATTAGCACCTTACTGCTGGAAAAGTTGCAGGATGTATGCTGGGCAATGCATTGTGGGGTGAGACCTCTTGACCTTGGTACACCCCACAGACTTATTCGGCAGACAAAGAAGACATCAATGAGGGTGGCAGAGTGACATCTGGCAGTTCCACCTCAGAAGCTGGGTGCTGACAACTAAGCCTGTCAGCAATTTTCCCTCCCAAAATGGCTTCAAAATGTAACTAAACCTTGTCTGCTAGGCTTTTCACTTCACATCATTTGAGCATCTTAAAGTAAGGTGCAAACACAGTGGTACCTCAACTGGATGCTTTGCTCAAGCATAGGATCACACGCTACTGTGTCATTGACAACTTTTCCCAAGGCAGAATTCAATTCTGTTTTGGCTGCTTTTGGGAGTCTAAAGCTGACTTTCATCAATGAATCTGATGCCTTGTTTCACCATCTTGTCCACGTCTTCATTAGTGGGCTCTACTGCCTTCTCTGTCAAAATTTCCTCCACATCTTCTTCCTTCATGTCTCCAAAGCCTTCTCCACTTATTTGTGTACGATAGGCATTGTTTTCTGTAACACCTTCAAAGACTGAAATTTTTTACAGAGTCTGGTCAAACATTTCCCAACACAAAAGCCTGCTAATGATGTCCTGGGCTATACCAACATGATCGATAATGTCACGTATGGTTATTCATTTCCAGAAGACCATCATGGTATTTTTTCCTTGTTGGCGTTGAGAGCCTCACAATCTCTCACGACATGGGCCTTGAAAACTTTCAATATGCCCTGATCAAGGAGTTGGATGAGAAACAGTGTTTGGGGGCATAAAAAGAACTATACTGAGATGGACACTTTAGAGTTCTTCATAGCAAAAGATATTATCTAATAATAAAACCATGAAAGCAGGTTTTCATTATGGAGACAGTATTCAACTTCTAGGATAAAGCAGTTATAGAACCAATCTCAGAATCCAGAAAATATTTCAAGCATTTTTGTACCACCTCCAGTGAATGGCAGACAATTCAGCTTTTCCTCTTTAGTGCCCATGGACTGTGTATGGGCTCTGTACACCGTGAGGGGTTTGTGCTTAAAATTGTGCTTGGCATTGGAACACAATAGCACGGATGCACTATCTCTGAATGATTTAAAGTCAGGAGCTTCGGTACCTCCCAGGGACGCCAACAGCAACCAAGGCTCAACTACAACAGGAAAGTGCACACAGCCCACACAGGGGAACACCTAGAAGGCCCAGCTCAGGTGACTGGGGAGGCTGAGCCACTGGACCCTACAGGACACCTACTACACAGAGCCACTACAAATTCCAGGAGACATAGCAGCTCTACCTAATTCATAGAAACAAACACCTGGAAGCAGCCAAAATGCGGAGGCAAAGAAACACATCACAAAGGAAAGAACAGAAGAAATCTCTAGAAGAGGAACTAAATGAAATAGATCTAAGCAAGGTAACAGAGTTCAGAATTTTGGTTATAAGGATGTTTAAGCAGACTGTTAGGGTAATAACTGAGAAAATAGATAATATAATAAAGTACCAATTTGAAATGATGGCTACAGGAACTGAAAGGAAGAATAATTTACATGGAATCAACTGTAGAGTAGAGGACGCTGAGAATCAAATCAGCAATTTGGAACATGAGGAAACAAAAAACACCCAACCAGAAGAGCAAAAAGAAAAAAGAATCCAGAAATATGAAAATAGTATAAGGAGCCTCTGGGACAACTTCAAGAGGCCCAACATTCATATTATTGGGATGCCAGAAGAGGCAGAAAGAGACCAAGGAATTGAAAACCTATTTGAAAAAATAATTACAGAAAACTTCCCCTACCTGGGGAAAGAAATAGACTTTCAAGTCCAGGAAGCACAGAGGGTCCCAAAGAAGAGGAAACCAAAGAGGCCCACAGCAAGACACATCATAATTAAAATGCCAAAGGTTAAAGACAAAGAGAGAATCTTAAAAGCGGCAAGAGAAAAGCAATTAGTTACCTACAAGGGAGCACCCATACGGCTGTCAGCTGATTTCTCAACAGAAATTTTGCAGGCCAGAAGGGAGTGGCAAGAAATATTCAAAGTGATGAAAAACATGGAACTACAACCAAGATTGCTCTATCCAGCAAAGCTATCATTTAGAATTGAAGGTCAAATAAAGAGCTTCACAGATACGAAAAAGCTGAAGGAGTTCATCACCACCAGACCAGCACTATAGGAAATGTTGAAGGGTTTTCTTTAAGAAGTTGCTAATGAACAAAAGAATCTGATGAACTAAATAGATCCAGAGACACTGAGACATGCAACAGACGATCATATTTCAGAGGAAAGAGGGAAGGGGGGTGGAGGGTGGGAAGAGATTAACCAAAGAAGTTATATGCACATATGCATAACCTATGGACACAGTCAATAACAGGGTGAAGGCCTGGGGAGGGGGTGGGAGCGAAGTGGAGGGGGTCATTCGGGGGGGGAATGGTATACCTGTAATACTCTCAACAATAAAGATAAATTTAAAAAGTAAAAAAATAAAAATAAATAAATAAAAATAAAGTCAGGAGCTTTGGAGACCACTTGTATTATACAGTTTCGTTTGCCAATGGCCTTATAAAATCAGCCAGTCTTACCAGTGTTGAAATCCTGCTTGTCCATATAACCCGTTTCCTGCATAACACATAACAGGTGTTCTCCCACAGTATCCTGACCTGCAGAACCCACCTCGCCTGCCAGTTTAACAGTTTTCACACCATAGGATCTTAAAACCAGATAGCACTAGGCAAGATCAAGTTGACATCTTCCTGCCCTGGGTAACATGTGAGCTAAAGTTTCACAACAGAGCTGCTCACTATGCTTTTGAAATCAGGTGTAAGCTCATGAACCCAGTCATCACTATTCCACCTCTTCAACAGCTTCACCACACACCATAGATTTGACTTTTGCACTCAGAGCTGCGTCCTGTACAAACTGGTGAATTTCTTGTTTCTTTCTCTGGATGTACCATACTGTTGATTCATGAACACTGACCTCACAGCCAACTGACTGGAGCTCAACTAACATCACATGTATCTCCTCCAAAAGGCATATCACAGCCTTCTGGTGCATAGGACCAATAGACAACACTTCAGCACTATGCTCGAAGGAAATTTTAAACAAAAAGTATAAAAATACAAAAAAAACCCACAAAAAAAACATGCACTATTCAGACTATGAAGAGAACACTGGTGGACTGTGGAATGAGAGAGAAAAGAAGGTAAAGGCTCGCCTTGTTCAACCTGGTGGGGGATGTGCCTCACGCGATTCACATTTTTCACCGCTCTGTAAATGTCTGCAAGTGACCTCAAAAGTGCCATGGGGCCTGGCCAGGCGTGGCTCAGCGGTTGAGCATCGACCTGGGATCCAGGCGATAGGGGTTCGATTCCCAGTCAGGGCACATGCCCAGGTTGTGGGCTCAATCAATGACTTTCTCATCACTGATGTTTCTATCTCTCTCCCCCCCTCTCCTTTCCTCTCTCTGAAATAAATAAAATTAAAAAAAAAAAAAAAAAGTGCCATGGGTATTGATATAAGGTTACAAATAAACTGTGGAGTAGACAAATTCATAAAGAGAAATAATGAGGATCAACTGCACTTTTAAAAGGCTTACTGTTGCCCTAGCTGGTTTTGCTCAGTGGTTAGCGCATCAGCCTGTGGACTGAAGGGTCTCAGGTTCTACTTCAGTCAAGGGGATGTACCTCAGTTGCAGGCTTGATCCCCGGTCCTGGCTGGGGTGCGTCAGGGAGGCAACCAGTTGATGTGTCTCTCACATACTGATGTCTCTCTCTCTCTCTCTTTCTCTCTCTCTGAAGAGCAATGGAAAAAGTATCCTCCGGTGAGGATTAAAAAACTAAGACTTACTGTTTAAACAGTTTACCTGTGTATATTTAAAGGTCTAGAAGGGTATAAATTAAAAAACTGTTTATGATGGACATCTCACAAGTTACAAATAATGCATGTGATCAAGAGGACTGGTACCAGTATGAGCTTATTCTAGATTCACTGGGATTTCAAACCACCTAAGTAATCAGATGTAAGAGTTCTAAACAAGGAGTTAGGCAACTTGGTTCTAACACTACTGTTGTATAGTTGTATAGTGTCAAGCAAGTCACTCAATCTCTTGTGCCTCAACTTCCTCAATTGCAAACAGTTACTGACTACATCCCATGCACTGGGTAACCTTGGTGTGAACTGGAAATACTCTAGCATCCCTACTTAAGAACAAGGGGTATAAAGTCATAGATGTACTAGATTATTCAATGGTTTGCCTATTATTCTGCAAATGTTGCAACATGTAAATGAAACTATGCCACCTGGTGAAAGACTACACTTGGTAATACTGCTTACTCTCTTCTGCTCGTCAATAAGCAGATCTACATCCATTTATAATGAATAATGAAGGATCCACTATGAAAATCATAATAAAAGCTACCATCTGTTGAGCATTTGCTATGTGTCAGGGACTATGTGCTATAGACAATGTTTGTGTTCCTAAAATTCATGTTAAAATCTAATCCCCAAGGTGATGGTTCCTGAAGGTATGATCTTTAGGTGGTGATTTGGTCATGAGAGCAGAGTCCACATGAATAGGATTAATGCCCTTATGAAAGAGATCAAATGTTAACAAAAAGCCTTTGTTTTTGCCCTGGCTGAGTGGCTCAGCTGGTTGGAGCACTATCCTATACACCAAGAGGGTGGGGATTCAATCCCATCAGGGCACATACCTAGGTTGTGGGTTCAATCCCTGGTCAGGGCATGTACAGGAGGCAACCAATCAATGTTCCTCTCTCACATGGATGTTTCTTTCTCTCTCTCTCAAAATCAATAAAAAATAAAAAATAAAAGCCTTGGAGGGTGTCGCTCAGTTTGATGGGCATCATTCTGCGCACCAGAAGGTCACCAGAAGGATTCCCGGTCAGGGCACATGCCTGGGTTACAGGTTCAATCCCCAGTAGGGGGTGTGCAGGAGGCAGCCTATCAATGACTCTCATCATTGATGCTTCTATCTTCTATCTCTCTCTCCCTCTCCCTTCCTCTTTCTGAAATCAATAAAAACATTATTTTTTTTTAAAAAAAGTATTTGTTCTTTATTAGACAAACTGCCTTTGAGAGGTGTCAGTACCCTAGGCAGGTACTATCTTCATCCCCATTTTACAAATAAGGAAATTCACACAAAGAACAGTGAAGTGACCTGCCCAAAACTATATAACTAAGCCCTCACCCTTTGAAGTTTATGGATGGGGAAGTAAAAGATTCCAAAAGCTTACAATGAAAAGATGGGAGAGGACTTTACAAGAGAAGGTAACAGCCACAATGAATTCTGACTTATCCTCTCCTGCTAGTAATGAGCTTCTGTCACAGAACAGGGTCCAAGTGCTGGTAAAAGGGGTTTCCTGAAGCCTTAGTCAAATCAAACACTTATTTGAAACGAGGTTGGGAAGTTGCCTAATAGCTGCACAAAGATAACAGAACAGGGAGTGATCACCTTTATGTTCCTTGGCATAAATCAAAGTGCCTGGTATTAAAATCAGATGATTCAGCCCTGGCCAGGTGACTTAGTTCGTTGGAGAGTCTCCACATACACCAAAATGGTGGCAGGTTTGATTCCTGGTCAGGGCACATACCTAGGTTTCAAGTTCGATCCCCGGTCAGTGTGTGTGTGGGAGACAATGGATCGATGTTTTTCTCTCACATCTCTCCCCCCCTTCCTCTCTCTCAAATCAATAAAAACTCGCAAATCCTAGCTCCAACATAGATCTTCAAATCCTATGTCAGAAATAAATGCGCAAAGCCATTAATAATCAGGCCAAGCCCATCCTTTCACCCTTATTTCCCAGGATTCCACCAGAGGTCCCCTTTAAGCTTGGCCCTAATAAACAGTTTTACCAAATACACATGCCCTTGCACATTATCATTCCTCCTCCCTTTCATCCCAGTCTACCTTCTACTCAACTGTTTAGAAGCCTTCTCACAGCTGCCAGGAACACAAGCAATCATTTCAAATATCTTTAGCTACTATCTTAAAGATATATCTATTACAGGTGCTTCAGCTCAAATACACAAGGTCAGGAGAGGCCATAATTATTCACCTTTATAATCCTTAGCATGTATGAAGTACCTATTTTAGTATCAGGTAATTTAGCTGAATATTTCAGTTGTCATATAAAAACATATTTTTTTTAAAAAAATTATGTGTTCTTTACCAGCCAAGCTGACTTTATAAGATGTTAGTACCCTAAGAAGGGGTTAGTACCAGAGTTATTACAATCAGGTTAAATTGAACTGATTATTTTTTTATACCCCCACATTATAAAAATCAATATTTAACACTTTACTTAAGCAATGCTTACCATCATTTTGGTTCGGGGTGTCTGACAACCCTGATCTAAAAAATAAAAACATAAACAAATTTAAAATGAGACAAATATCACTTTCTTCAGAATTTCCTATATCTGTACTTTCATTAAATTTTAATGTTTTAAAATAATTACTAGAGAAAATAATTTAAGCTATTTTAAATAAAGAATATCAAATTTGAGAGCTGAAATACAGAGCTAAACAAGTGGGGTTAACTCTTTTCCCATTTTGTCTCCTCAGAAAGTACACACAACTTTGGGGGCAATCGTACCTTCTAGACTTAACTCTTAAGTGATTCGCAGCTCCTAAAGGGCTTTTTTGCTCCTCCCAACCTACGCCCAGGCACATAAAATTTGCTAAAAATGGTTTTCATTTTTAGCAAATTGCAGGTGATACATAATAGGTAGGTGAATTTTTTAGAATTTTTGTTATAATTCTGTTTAGCTTCTCTCCAACCCTAACTAGACTCTAATTAAAATTTTAAGAGAATAAAATAAAAGAAATATATCTATAGAAACATCATACAGGATACTTCGACCCAGAGAAACTACAGAAGTTGATGTTAAACTATCTCCAAAATCGACTATTTGTTACCATTACTTTGAATTCAGATCTGTAAAACTAAAGACTACTATAGGTTTTTCAAGTTGCTCCCTAAGTTATGATGTACCGTAATGCAAGTTTTCAGGTCCTTTTTGAGTCGTCATGTTGGGTTCATTCTGCTGGCAGTAGAACCGCAATAAGCAATGCTGGTCACAGAAATGCTTCATTTCCCCACGCCACTGCACGCGCTCTTTAAGAGTTCCTTGAGATTTACAACAATCACACCTGGCAGCCTTAATAAAAAAAGGAAGGTACCAGAGATTTGAATTATAAGGTTTAAAAAGTCAGATATGTACTTTAAAAGGTTTCTAAAATTTTGTCAGTGATTACTGCCAAATGTGATAAAACAATGTCTGATAAAAAAAATTCTAATGTAAATCATAAATATGCAATAAAACCCACAATAAAAGTGAAAAAAAGTAGCCATTTTCTTAATTGTCAAAATCCTTTCCTATACTTACCAGAAGTCAAAGACCAGCATTACAAAGATATAACCAAAGACTGAACACTGGTAAACCAAATTGGTACAATATATTTTAAAATAATTTTGACAGATATAATGATATACTAGTAGAAGTCTCCTACAATCATATTACATTGAAATCTCTGATTAATGAACAGATAATGAATCAATTTAAAGAAGTTATACAAGACCAGAATAATTTTGAAGCAAGCTCTTATGATGAAAAAATCTTATTAACTTGGAAGTATTTTTCTCAAGAGTTTAATACAATAAATTGAAGAACTTTAATATACTGACTTAATTTTAATAAAGTTCATGTTTTAAAACACTCAGTTTAGTGAAATAAAAAACAATTATATTTTAAGACAATCTGACCTAATTTAATATGCAAAATAAAACCAGCTAAAATTCATACATTAAAAGTTATACTTTATGATGGTGAATTAATAATCTAGATACAGATTTTTATTTTTTTAGAGATCCAATTTTACCTAGATTTTGCCCATTTTCACTTTTTCTTAAATCTTAATCAATGAGTGGACCAAAAGTTTAAAATGATTAATTTCAAATAGTTATTTTAGTAATTAATAAATTTTATAATTTCTGAGCTAGTTACAGTAGAGGTAAATTATTAAAATTTTTTTAAATTAACCTTTGGTTTACAATAACTACTTAAAAATTTTTATAAGAAATAAATATTAAGTATTTTGTAGTTCATAATAATCATGACTAGCTTTTCCTCATTACTCTAAATTGTCTAGAGTTTTACACTGCGGGTTTTGAAATTTCTCACTTTATGTCTCAACAGGAGTTCTACAAATAAATACTATGTCAAAATTCCTAGTCAGGAATATAACAAATGATTGTGTTGGTAAACAGGTCTTATATAACACACATACCCCAAAGTTAGAACACAGGCTCTTTTTTTTCTCCAGGTCAGGTATTTCTCCTGCTGAATAAATGTTAAATGAATGAAGATCTGTAGTATAAATTATGACTATTAAGTGATGCCAATATCATACCTCTGTTTTGAAAACTTGTGAGCTCAAATTTTATAATGCTGGTAATCTCAATAATATTAACACTTTATATCAACCAGGTCATATTTTACTCAGTAATGAAAACGTCCTTATGTAAAATTCTCACCAGCCAAAGACTGTTCTTTTTTAAATTTTTCGTTTGTTGGTTTGGGGGGAGGGGGGGGAGGAGAGGGAGAGTGAGTGTGGGAGAGAGAGAGACAGATAGACACATCGATTTGTTGTTCCACTTATTTATGCATTCATTGGTTTCTTCTTGTATCTTCCTCACTGGAGATGAAACACACAACCTTGGCGCATCAGGACAATGATCTAACCAACTGAGCTACCTGGCCAGGGCCAAAGACTGTTCTTTAAAATAACCATTCAAGTGTTTCAGACTTCATTTTTCCACCCTTTTTATACTTTATACTCAAAGAAAAGACAAATGAAAGAATTGAAAGCTTAACATTCTATTCGCTGAGTCTAAACAGTACAAGAACATGACAAAAATGAAGTTGTAGCAGACTACCTCACTCATTGAGAACTTGAAAAATAAAAGGCCAGCATGTTATATACTCTATAATCCTCACAACAGTACTGGAAATTAAGGTCCAAGTAGGAGAAGTAACTTGTCTAAGGCCAAATATTAAAAATGCAGACAGAATTGAAGGTAGACCATCCATCAAGTTATAAAGACAACGGAAAGACAAAGTAAGTTAATATGAATAACCAGAGAATCAAAATCCTATTAAGTAAAATGCTGCAAGACGGTTCTCAATGTAACATCTAAAATCCAAATCAATTTGTATAAAACACTCCACAAGTATTTCACTGACCATTAGTGATATCCTTCACCTATTTCTCCTTTGTAAGATTACAAAAGGTTTCATTTTTTTCAGGGGAGATTTGATACCATTAATAACCGGGTAGTTATTAAAAGGAAAGGAGTAAAGAAGAGACTAGATAATATAGGCATGCCATTTACACAGCTTTGCCAGGAAGCTGCAGTTAATATTCTCCAGGTCTATTCCCCACAGATCACTGGGGGAAGGGACTGGACAATAGAGACATGCCCAGTAAGGTCTGGCTGACATGGCAGGATGCTTACCTATCAGTCACACCTGGGAAGAAGTCAGTGGTCAGAATAGGTGTAGCCACTGCAAGCGTGGTAAGATTTGATATTTAAACACCCAAACAGAGAGTTCACTCTCTTGCTCTCTTGGCTCTCTAACTGCTCCCACCTAACTCCTGGCTTGTGGCACTCGCACTCCCCTGCATTTGCCCACGTGGTTCATGGCCATGTGGGACCCACACAATGGACTGAATCTAGCCTGATGCTCTGCTGGACTCAACTTCACCATGGAATGAAAACTCTGGACACTGGCTTTTGCTTCTAGCTCTACTAAAGCCCCAGCTGTACCTTTTCAACACTAGTTAAGGGACATGGGGCTCTACAACCCAAGGAATGTAACTCCACGAAAATAAAGCCTTGTACCACATCTCATCCTCCTGTGGGAGCCTCCAGAAGTGCTCATTCCAGCAGCGCCCCAGGAATCCCACTCTCACTACTGACAGAGAAATTCGATTCCCCAGCAACATTAGTATATGGTAATATTGCCATTATGTAATAATTTAGAAGTCCAGGGGGATAAAACGAAGAAGACTCCACCCAAAGAATCAGAACAATGAAACCACTTCATTATTTTGTTAATTATAGACATCTGGGTTTTAGAGTAACAATACTTGAAGCTCCTTTCTTCCAGAAGGTTGAAAACAAATTTAGATGATTTCTCTCTATCCAAAGAAAATAAAAGGAGCAAAATTAATGCCAATCTGCAAACGGAAACAAAATTGGTATATACTTTTTCAGGACAAATGAATAACAACAGAACTTAACACAAACTCCAAGATTAATGCCATAATCAAAAATTTAAAGGTGGTGAACCTCTTTTTTACGTTGTTGTTCTTTTAGTCACTCATGCACACACCAGGAAAAGTGTTTGGAACTGAGCTAAAAATAGGATGGCTTATTTGAAAACATAATTAATGACCATCCTTTACCCACACCCACACCACTCCCCGCCCAACCAGAAGAGAACTCTTAGGAAAGCTTAACATTTCTATAGCACAAAAACTAAAGTGTTACTTAGCTCTCTGGTTTAAAAAATACTAATTTTAAAAGTATTTTATCTACTTAGTGTTTTTCCTGTCACTGTGGAAAATCAGGGACTATATGATATTTGGGGGGGGGGGAAGTCACTGATTCAAACAATCTAAATAAAAGGCAGGTACTAACTAAACTCTTAATTCAAAAACCTCAAAACTCTCAGCTATTGCAGGAATCTCTTCTTCAATAACTGACAAAGGTCATTCAGCCTATATCATACTCATGTATTACATTTAGTGGTCAACTCCCCATTTTTGGTTGATATATACACATCCACTATTCCCCATTACACCAATCAGACCTAGTTTTGAAAAAAAAATAAAAATCAATATTTCTAGCAGTTTAAACAAAAAAGAAAAAAACTTTAAAGCCCAATATTTTTTATTCAGTTATCCTTGTATAACTAAGGTTTACTAAAACGTTATTTATTAATGTGATTTAAGCCCATTACTCTGCACTGTTAAACCATTACAGGAACTTCACATTAAAGAATTTAGTATTGCCACCACTCACTACTAGTTTGTGAAACAAAGCAAAACCTGTGTAAAAAAAACCTGTAATTTTGAAGTAAAAGTTTAAGAGAAGCTTGTTAGTTCTATTAAGAAATATTGTGTAGTATTCTTGGAAAACAGTGGGCCCTTTAAATTATCTTCACTACATAGCAACCAACTAGCTATTATTCAATTACAGTACTAAACCCTTTCTCTCCAAAAACTTTAAACTTACAGAGATCAAAAGAACTATGCTCCCACCTGGTTTCATATTATGCCTGGAAACAGTTACTTTGAGGAAAAGTAAAATCTACTTCCTTCTAAAGAGTAATCTGGGAGAAGAGAAACACAATTTTATTCTCAGCATTTTTTGGTTGTATGATTTCAACAGATTTTCTATTCCAATCTAGAAGAGACAGTTTATAATAAACCACTATTTAACCCAAAATCAAACCATTATATAGACCAGAAAACAGAGATCATTCAAAATGTCTCCTTAGGGGGGAAAATAAAAAGAGAAACATAAGCAGAAATTTTAAAAGTATATTAAACATTTAAATTAAAAATAAATTAAAATGTAGAGTTATCTATATTCTAGGTAGTCTCTCAAATTGAAGCACAAAGATAATAGAAAGTGAAAATTCCATGTGTTCCTCTATTTAGGCAGCAAATGCTCGTGACTAAAGGTGAGCTGACAACTGGATTGGCTAGCTACTGTTTTCAAAGATTCCTTGATGAGGCACCAATGGGGGGAGGGGGGCATTTTTTAATAAAAGCTGGATTGACTAATAAGGGTCACACTATTAATAAACTAAAATCTAAATTTTTGAGTTCTTATATTAAAAAGGTGGAAGAGGAAAGGTAAAAAAATCAAATTTGGTTGGGACTCAACCACATTTTCATGATGACATGGTAGCAGTGAGTAGAAGGGACTCAGCAAAGATGAAGGAAAACAGTCTGACTCAAGTAGAAAGCACTCAGAAAAAAGTTATTCTTTGATTACTGTACTGGCTGCCTCTAAAGAGGCCAACGTTGACGCAGGAGGGGCAACTCCATTTTCACTTCTAAGGTTGAATTCCTATTAATTGTATAGAAAAATCATCATTGTTACTTGCTTTACAAACTGCTGCCATGTGACAAAACGCCCTTACATTTATTCCTCAGTTTAGTACGGTATGTAATCATGCTATTGTGTACATTACACAAAAATCTGTTGGGTTTATAAGGAACAATAAAAAAAATGTATTTAATGTATACTGACAGTATTTAATGTATACTGACATGTAATGTATTTAATGAATACTGACATTTAACATAAACGGATCATTATAAGTAGTTATTTCAGTAACATATTCTTATATATTCCGAAATGCCCACCACCTCACTGAAATTTATCATTGAACAGGGCATAAAATAAAAACATTAGGTACAATTATCCTTTAAAATAAATAGCAAAATGGGACAAATGGCAACATCTAGAATAGTGTGGTCTTTTGCCAAACATCTTTGCTTCCCAAAAAAGAAACCAAAAGATTTCTCTATTTTAATTGTAATACAAAAGAAAACAGGAAGAATTCAAAGAAAGAAACCAGAGAAATACATTCAGTGCACTGTGAACAAAAAGCAAATTCCTCAACGAAAGATTAAGAAATAGTTTTGATTCAGAATTACACAATTAAGCAAAAATTTGTATAATAAAACAAGGGGAAATCATCACATGGTAACAATTCTGTCTCAAACTAGAAAATAAATGATGAAAAGGGTAACAGATAGTAAGAATAAAGTAGAACTTCCACATTTGTAACCACTAAATACCTTTCCTGTTTGAGATTATCCAAAACAAATTTCAAAAATAAAACCTCATCAGTGGAGAAGAAGGTATCTTTGTGTGCGCTAAACTAAAATTGAGCACTTAAAGCTATTAAAGTAACATCTTCTGAGTGACTTCTCAAAACTGTACTGTCTACAATAGAACAGGACATGGGTTTAGAGCAAAAGAAATCCATGTTAGAGGGTGTCATTATGCCTGTCCTGTGTGTTGCTAAAACTTGAACCTTAATTCTAAGGCTTAGTCACATGCAACTGTAAAATAATGAAGAAAGTTAAAATATGCACCAAAACACTTCACCTCAACAACCTCTGACAACTTGTAAAGTATTTTCATCTTTTTATTTAAAAAACGTTAAAATTTTGAGCTTTAGATATTCAAGAACTTCACCAAAAATTCCTGTAAGTCTTAGTGTCATTTTAACACTAGTCATTTTCATTGAGTGAACTAAATAATATTCTACATATCTTAACTATTTTACTGTGTTTCTTTAGCAGCATTTTGCAATTCTGAAGTTAGGATGACATCTGTCTTTACATACTTTAGAACTACATCCATAATGAAGCTTTTCCATGGAGATAGTTTTCCATGTCAAGGACAAGGAACACAGGTAACTTTTTCTTGGGTAATACCCAACTAACGAAAGGCAAAATTTATACTCATTTTCTTATCCAGAAAGAAACCAATGCAATGCAGCAAAAGAGATGTACCTTAAATTTTTAAGATACAGATTTTAATGACACACACAAACACGCACATGTACACTTATGAATTAAATGTTTTTGGTCTCTATTGATCCATAGTGTCCTTTCAATTTTAAATTCTCCAAAGACCCACAATTAAAAAGGCAAAAAAGAACAAAGTGTTTCGCCCGGCTGGGCGTGGCTCAGCAGTTGAGCGTTGACCTAGGATTCAGGCGACTGGGGTTCGATTCCCGGTCAGGGCACATGCCCGGGTTGTGGGCTTGATCAATGACTCTCTCATCATTGATGTTTCTATCTCTCTCTTCCTCTCCCTTCCTCTCTCTGAAATCAATATTTTTTTTTTTAAAAAAAAGAACAAAATGTTTTAAAAACACACCTACAATTATCTGCTCATGTTCAACACTGATTACTAAGTAGTCATCAAAAATATTTCCATTTAGTGAAATAAAGACACAACAAATTTTAGAGAAATAATCTATTTTGTTAAGCTACACTGCTGAAAATACAGGTATATCCTAGTTTGGGGTAATGTCCAAGTTATAAAACAAGTAAAAATGATACTCCATGTTATACAGAACAAACTACAATGACAAAAGCTTTAATGAATTGTATAATCTGGGCTAAAGCCCAATGTGCATACATTTTTTAAAATAAATAAGTTTCCATATATGTCATGGTAATAACTACAATTTTTTTTTAAAGAATGGTTAAAGTAGTGGTTGTTATAAAAAATTTTAGTTACTTGCCTTGTAGTACCAATCCTGAAACTTTTTACAGCAGTCCTCACTACAAAAATCTCTCACAACACCATCCAATTCTTTAGTTGCTCCCTTCTTGCACAGTTGAGAGCAATAGTTGCAAGTAACACATCTCAATCCTAAACGTCTTGCAAAATCCTGTTTGTACAATAGTTTGCAGCCTGAAAAATAAGAGGTTTTAATATTAAAACCAAAAAAAATACACATTAAAAGCTACTTTTGAGGGTGAGAAAGAGCTTATGGCAAATAAGTCATTAGCTTTGGAAATTGTCTATAAATTCACATATAAAGTCCTTTTTTCTCTCCAGATCAAAATGATGAAATCTCCAGTGATCAACACCAACCTGTAAAAATTGGAACAAGACATGGACTATTATACTGAATACCATGTGGGTTCAAATAATTAATGTTCTAAGACACTCAAATCTAGTAATGTCTCAGAAATGTTTTATTGGCTCTATTTAAATATAACCTTAAGTATCATAAACGCCCCACAAACTGGCATTTTAGTAAATGAAATAGTGTAGGCTGTTGAGAGTAAAAGATGAGAATTACATTAACATTTTTACTCAAAAAGCAAACTTAAGGATATAATTCAGTTAAGTGGGCATTTTAGCCAAATTTCCTAGCCTTAAAACTGCTTTATTGGCTTGTAAAGAGAAAACTTTTTTTTATTCTATTCCTCAGTAAAGTATTTTTTACCTACTATGTAAATGCATTCTTATTTACATGTCAATCTTATTTATTCCCTATAATATCTCTATGAGGATTAAATAATCTTACTTTACTCATGCTGTACCACATAATGACCTTCCACTTCTTATCTACCGAAATCCTTCCTATCCTTTAACAAGGAGCTCAAATTACACCTCCTCCACAAATTCTGCCCTCATCAACCCAGCTATAAATGATCTTTCAAAACTGAACTTGAACTGCAAATGTTTTATATAAAATGTATTTGGTAAATAAGTATTCTTATATAATTTATTTGGCAATTAATCTAAGAATTCTGTTACTTTGAACTACATTTACAAATATTTCTAATATTTTACCTTTATTAGCTTTATTTTTCTAACACAAGATTTTGATATTAACACCAGGTGGTATATGTTTTATTATTTCTGACAGGTTCCAGCAGAGAATTAGTTGCAGTTAGAGAAATACAAAATATATTATTAAACAGGAAAGAGACACTAATCCTTTTTTCAAGCTTTTATTGCTCATCTAAAGTGTAAGTCCATCTGATTGAAAATTATGTTCTTAAACATCAATTATCTATTTGCTGCTGCTTGTCTGTTCATTTTAGTAAAACCCACGTAATCCCAATGGCACAAGATCACTGGTATGTATGTTAGCCATCAACACCAATACATTCAGATTTAGAAATCACTAAGAATGTCACTGTACAAAACTTCAGGTGTAAAAAGAGTTAAATTAATTCAGACTTCATCTTTTCACTGAGACACTGTCACTATAGCTATGATCTTAACAGTAAACATAGTACCCTTTCATTCCAGGTGAACTGTATCAATTAAACCTATAAAACTGGAATGCTTTGTTTTATAAGCAGTACTTACATATACAAATGTCTATGTAAAATGAATAATATTGAAAGAACTTATAATCTTTTGGTATTGCTGTCATTCCCTACTGCTGGAATTTAGGAGTTTCCAACCTTTTTATTTATTTATTTTTTAAACAGTACAGAGGTCTCTTATCATGCCCTGAGTTCACAAGGAGTTCCAGCAGTTCAGGCTCCTTTTCAATTGTTTCTCACAAATTGTGCTTCTCTGGGTAAGGCACACTGTCGCTTCAGCTGAATCCAGGTACCTTTCTCTCTGGCTTTCTTCTTTTTCTGATCATTTTCCTTCACACATTTCAGGAAGCTATCTCAGCTCTTACAGAGTGCTTAATATCTTCAATATGTACATTAATTCTCTTGGCAAGAATCTTGCCCTTAACTTGCTTGTTTACAACAATGCCCACCACATGCTGGGTGACATTATAGACTCTTCTAGTTTTGCCATGGTAACGTATGTCGGGCATTCCTTTTTGAACAGTGTCTGTTGCCTTGACATCTACAGTATCACCTTTCTTGTTAGTTCCCATGTATGTGGCCAAAGGAACAACTCCATGTTTCCTCAAAGGCCTAGAGAACATATAGCAGGTGCCTCTCCTCTTTCCCTTTGTGTTAGTCATTTTTGTGAATTACTGGAAGATGGCAGTTCCAGCTGAAAAGAAGCTCCAACCTTTTCCTTGCCCCTAACTAGCAATACAGATCTGCAGAAAAGTGGATCCAAAAAAAAACAAAAACACCTAATTGGAAAATAATAGATGAGGATAGCAGATAGGAAAGCTAGGAGTTCAGTGTTTGGGGACAAAGAAAGAATAGAAAGTGAAAGCCAACTTCAAAGCAAGAATGTGGCATTTGGGGAAAAGTAATAACCAAAAGAGCCCCAAACCCATAGTGACAATCCTAGTTCCTATCTCTGGAGAATTGGAATGAGGACTAGAGAACATTTCTATAATCTGCTGCCCAGCTCCAAAGCAGAAGGGTGAGAGGAAAGAGAATTCCGAAATGCACTATTAACAAATAGTTAGTATTTCTCTGGCCTCCCAAATTGAAAACCTGAGTATTTCCCCATTATAGGAATGCCACAGGTAGTTTTCTTTCAGGTATATTGAAAACCTCTATAGGCTAGGCAGTATGCTGGACAGAAAAATGGATACAATAGAAAAGAATTCTAGTCCACTTGGAAAGTCAACTTTCAGGTCATAAGTCACATGTTTAGAAATGACATGGTATGATAGTGATTTTATTTCATTATAAAAACTTCCCTGAGCCCGGCCGGTGTGGCTCAGTGGTTGAGCATCAACGCAGGAACCAAGAGGTCACAATTCGATTCCCGGTCAGGGCACATGGCCGGGTTGCGGGCTTGATCCCCAGTAAGGGGCATGCAGGAGGCAGCCGATCCATGATGTTTCTCTCTCATCGATGTTTCTATCCCTCTCCCTTCCTCTCTCTCTAAAAAATCAATGAGAGCATATTATTTTTAAAAGAAACTTCCCTGAAATGAAAAACAGGTTACCAAATTTTTAACAAAACAAGTCAAGAGAAAAGCAAACTCAATTTTTTTATGTTCAGCTACACTAAAATTGTATAGCACCTCTAGATATATGTAGTTATATAGTCTAGAAGTATTTTGGCAAAAGAATAAATATTAAATATTAATAAGTTATCAACAACACTATATATACACTTGCCTTCACTACAGAAGGGTCTCTTAACGCCAGAGAAATTTACTGTTTCATGAAGAGTCTTCTCCTCTTGACAGTACTCGCAATATGTAACTATGCAATGCAGCTTCTTATAGTCGTCTGAGCAGGTTCTGCTGCAGAATTGATGCACTTTATTCTAAATGCACAATGGGAACCTTAGTAAGCAGAGAACAACCATCTCGAGAACAAGTTTAAGAAATAAACAAGCCATGTTTACAGAAACTAAGTTAAGTCATTTATCTACTTAATGCTATCTTCCTTGGGAATACATTTCTGATAGACCACAGATACCTAGTTTAACTGATTGCCTGCTATATTTAGACATAGCTCCACAAAATTCAATACCTTTAACTAACCAAAAATTATAGTGAAAGAATACAAGCATCACCAAAGCAATACAGCAGTCTGGTATTCCTAACAGAACTAGAGAAACAGGAAGAAAACAATGGAAGATATAACATGGGTAATCTACAAAAAGATGAAAATTATGACATTTTCACACACAAAAAAAATCCTTTGTTAATTAGTCAAGTAGGCTCAATCCCATTCTCATCACAGCTTCACAGTAACAGACCTACTGTGGGTAAGATATTCAATTTGGAGCCATCACACAGTATGCTGCTAAGCTCAAGACTGAGTGGGCTCCTTCAAACAAAGCAAGGTTAGTAATTATTTAGTTATTTGTCCTGGCCTTGAATCCATAAGAGCCAATAAGTCTCAAATACGCAGTCAAACAGGAACAAGTTAAAACCTCCAGGGCAGCAGTGTTTCCCCTCTGTTATCCTTAAGGATACAGACTAGGTCTACACCACCAAACACTAGCAAAGATACCTGAAGACCCAGATAAGGAAAGTGAAAGAGCCTAGGAAGTAACTATAGTAGTAAGGCAATCATCAGTGGAAAGGTGAGCCATCTTGGACATGTAACTATAAAGGAAAAGCTACAAAGAAACTGCAACTGCAAGAAGCAAAAGGCCCTCCAAGTTCTCAGTCACCTAAGGGGCAGGCGCAGCTCTCATTCAGTTTGATAGTGTTTCCTAACTCCTTTGAATACCTGCCCTCCAAATAAATAAAAGCAACACAGCAACAAGACTGCAAAGGCAGGGTAGTGCTGACATGGAAAGAGTAGAAAGGACCTCATTTTCATCTAGTATTATCAAGACTCAGTTTATGCAGGACCTTCATCTCCTGTCTGATACTACTCTTATGTGCTTCCTCATGGGCTTATTTCCTCATTCCCCCACCATTCCTTTATCCTTTCTTATTGGGCCTTCAATAGGAAGGTAAATGGTAAATGACTACCAAATTCTATCTTCCTGCTAGGATCTAAAGAGGGTTTAGTCACTAAAAATCATCACTGAGTGCCATCAACAATCTCAAAGAATGATTGAGTAAAATGTTCTTAAGACTACACCAATCAAATTAACAAAATAGAAATTTTTCTAGGGACTAACGTGTTAAAATAATGACATTTCAGGTTTCCAAAGTACTTTAAAAATTTGTATTAGTTTGGTTCTGGGTATCACCTTCCACCTAAGACTTGCCAACAGCCACTAATAAGTTTTGGCTCAGGAGCTATCTGTTGTCAGTATTGCACCTTGCACACCATTTTATATACTGCATGCCCTCAAAAAAAGGTGAAAGAATGGCCAAAGATAAGCACTGCTCAAGAAAATAATGTTCAGCCAGTCACCTTGTCCATCCATCCACTATTATTGCCCCCTTATTAAAAGAAAAATTAATGATCAAAGTTTTTGCTAATGGCAAAAAAGATATGGCAAAGTAAAATAATAAATTGGTGAAGGCAAGAGTGATAGAAAGGGAAAATAAATTTATATTAGGATTCTTTTATTAAAACTGTAAAATGATAACATGGTAAATAACTACCAAATTCTACTTTACAGGTAGCAGGCAATACAAAATATTAGAGCCCACAGAAAATATTTATTAGGACAGATGAGGGGGGAGGAGAAGAGATAGGGAAGAGATAGGGGAAATACTGCACAGATGTTCAAGGTACATAGCTAAATGAAGTGACACTTCACACACTATTATGAACATAACATATAGTGAATATAACGTCAAAAATTTTTTTATTTACATTGAAAAAAACAGATCTTTTCTTGGTGCCACTGCCACATAAGTAAATAATTCAAATATGATGATGCATCGTATTTAATGACAGGATCTTTTCTTTCTTAATGGTACACAAAATCTGAAAAACTGATCCTATCTATTAAGAAACAGATTCTCAGATGGAAATGCCATATTTATTTTACTAGACTTTCTTTAGCACTAGATAATATACATAACAAAAGATGACTTGCCTCCCATTCCAGGATTTCTGGCTTTGAACAAAAGGAATTTTTGCAATAATTGCATTTCAACTGAATATCACTTGGAGCTACAAACTGGCCATTTGGAGATGACTGCATACTTAGAGCCTTAAACAAAACAAAGAACAAAATATACTGAGTCTGATGTGAATTTTGTAAATTTTATTTATGACAACTGTCAAATATCGACTATGTGAAGAAAATAGTATGCATTTTGCTTAAGTATTTCAACACATATAATTACACTTCTGAATTTTGTCCTTAAGAGGCACACTGGTGCCCTGGCCAGTTTGGCTCGGTGGTTAGACAGTCAGCCTGCAGAATAAAGGGTCCCAGGTTAGATTCCGGCCAAGGGCATGTAACTTGGTTGCAGGCTCCATCCCTGTCCAGGCAGGGGTACAGGGAGGGGAGGCAACAAATCGATTTCTCTCTCTCTCTCCCTCACCCCCACTCCCCCACCCTGTCCCACGCTCTCTGAAAAGCAACGGAAAAAAATATCCTCGGGTGAGGATTAAAAAAAAAGTATACTAGCATTCTAAGTACATTTTATGAAATCAAAATTCATTTTTTATCACACAATTACTAATTTTAAAAATATATGAAAGAAGAATTATACTAATCATGATTTTTCTCTTTAAGAAAATGTAAGCAAATAATAGTGAGGTGGTTTAACCAAGTTCTGAACTAGTAAATATATATTTATTTACGCCTAGGCCCTGGCCCGGTAGCTCAGTTGGTTAGAGCATTGTCTGATACACCAGGGTTGCAGGTTTGATCCCCAGTCAGGGCACATACAGGAATCAACCCAATGAATGCATGAATGAGTGGAACAACAAAATCGATGTTTCTCTCTCTTCCCCCCCAACACTCCTTTCCTCTCTCTCTAAAATCAATAAATAAAATCTTTTTTTTTTTTAATTTAAAACCTAGCCCCCACTAACAGCTGACTCATGGATGACCTGTCCCACTTGCACTGTTGCCATCTTTGTCATCCCAAGTCTACCAATGAAAACAGCTTATGCTACCTTTTTTTTTTTAAGAAAGGGAAGGGGCAGGGGGGGAGAAGCAACGATCCGCTGCCTCCATCACGGCCCTGCCGGGGATACTGCAACACTTTATTAGAAAACATCTAGCCCAGCCGGGTGTGGCTCAGCAGCTGAGCATCGACCTGGGATCCAGGCGATCAGGGTTCGATTCCCGGCCAGGGCACATGCCTGGATTGCGGGCTCTATCAATGACTCTCTCATCACTGATGCTTCGCTCTCTCTCTCTTACTCTCCTTTCCTTTCTCTGAAATCAATAAAGATATATTAAAAACAAACAAACAAACAAACATCTGGTATGTCCCCCAACCAGGAATCGAACCAGTGACCTCTCGGTGCATGGACGATGAGCTCAACCAACTGCAGGTCACACCGGCCAAGGTCAGCCTATGCTACTATTTAAAGTGGATCATTTCTTATACAAAGTTAGGAAAAAAAGATTTATAGACTGGTATTGATACAAGGAATTTATTTTGATTTTATTACAATTAAAGTTGAAACCACTTACAGCACAGAAAAAGATATAAGGATACATGGGCTTTAAAAGTTTTAAACTAATCTGAGTGTGTGTGTACGCTGATATTTAATTTTCATTCTTGAATCCATATTACATATAATCTTCTGAATGCAAGAAATAGTTAATATTTTTCAATGTGGCAGTGGAGAGAAAAGCTTTATCATTTTTAAAACTTCTGCATTATTCACCACAATTAAAATTTGTGAAAAAATAAAACATGCAGATTTAAGGCAGTAACTATCAGGTGAATAAAATTTTTAAATAAAAACTACCATTATCCTTAATTGTTTTCAAGGAAATTCAAGTCCATTAAAATTAATTATTTTTTCAAAACTTTTTTTTTAATATATTTTTTTCCTCATCTGAGGATATGTTTTTATTGATTTTAGATGGGGGGGGGGGGGCGACACACACTGATCAGCTGCTTCCTGTACCCATCCTGATTGGGATCCAACCAGCAACCTAGGTATGTGCCCTGACCAGGAATACATTCCGCACCACCTTTTGGTATATGGGATGATGCTCAATCAAGTGATTCACTATTCACTGGTCAGGGCCATTTTTTCAAGCCTTTGAATGGAAAATCATCTAATGAAGACAAAGTTCAAAATCTATGGTTTGCTTTACGATAAAGAAAAAGGGGAAAAAATGCTGTTTTTCTATCTGTCAACCTTGTATTACTTTTATAGAGAGTCACAAAGCGATGGGCTGCCTACAGGCTTATTTGCGTGCATCTCTCAGAAGTCATAGTCTAAACAACTCAGTGTTTCTTTAAAATATACAATGTACTGTTATACAAATGTTCTCATCAAATCATGGGCAATACAAGTTTCAATTAAAAGAAAAAAAGTTAAAACATTTTCAATTAACATTTCAGTTTACCCAACATCAAAAAGAAATAGTTATCTGACAAGCAGCATGCAAAAGACACTGTCCTTTACTCATATAATTACACCTTATTCCTTAATGTCTACTTTATGATAAGCCAACAAGTGAGAAGCAGTATTTACCATTCTAAGGGTTTATCAATGGCCATAATCCCAGCTTCCAAAATGAAAGTTTACGCTTGAATATGGTTAATCACCTAAGCTCAGATGAGGATATAAGTACTAACAAAAATAACACTCACCAGGCTAAATTCAAAACCACCTCAACTTAAATGCTAATAACTGTTAACTACTGTAACATATGTAAGATACTGCACTTTCATTTTAAATAAATTAACAGAGCACAGTGCCTGCAACTCAGAACTGTTGAGCAAAATAAACTCATGAACACAGCTTTGTGCACTAATGAGAACCTTTGCATAATGCCCTCAAACTTTCAGGGCAGGTAGTAAACCTACTCCAACTTAACTAATGCTAAGTCCCCTCCTAAAATATTCTTCTTAGTGGTCAATGGGCTTCAGTTTGAACACTTCTAGTAATACTATCTTCTGAGACTATCCATATGCCAACTTTGCAACTTACCAAAATAAAATGTTCTTTGCATTTACCAAAATGAAAAATATCTCTCTCTGAAATTGATTTTGTATTAAAATCCAATGTCCTTGTTAACTGGCATTTTTCTACTATATGAAGAACACATTTATGCTTATTACTTCCAGCATAAATATACCTACCTACATCATTCATAAAAAAGAATTCCCTAGTAAGTCACATGATGTTATTCAAACCATCTACTAAGAAAATACTACACATCAGACATTGAGCTCAACTGTGTTTTTTTTCCTTGAAAGTCTATGTCATAAATACAATTAAAAAATCAATTAGGCCCTGGCTTGTGTGGCCCAGTGATTAAAGTGTCAATCCCAGGCCCTGATCAGGCCCCCCGGGGTGCATTCAGGAGGCAACCAATCAACGTTTCTCACACATTAATATGTCTCCCCGCTCCCCTCCCCTTTTCACCTCCCTCCCTTCCACCCTATCTAAAACTCAATGGAAAAAATATCCTAGGGTGAGGATTAACAAACAAAAAAAGTCAATTAGATCACCTGTGCTACTAGAGAGTTGGGGGCGGCCATGCCTACTGTGACTCTAGAATCTCCATCTACCAATGTGACCCTCAACAAACTAAAAAAATTAGCACATTAAGTAAATACAAGGCATATTACACTGTTTATTTCCTATGTCTATCTTATTGGGGTTGGGGTTATGCAAAATAAATAACAAACCTGAAATTTAGCCACACAACTGGAATTGCAAAAGTTATACAGTTTTCCATCAGGCATTGTGGCTTGATATTGAGGTAAAGAGTTTCGCTTACAAAAATGGCAAATAATTCCCAAACCTAGGAGAGAAAAGGTTCATATCTTATTTCTTTAGAAAATAATAAAAGTTTTTTAAAAAATCTTAACCTCAGAATAGCTGTGGTTTTGTTTTGGTTTTTTTCAGAATAGCTTCTTATTAGAACCATCTGTAAACTATCCTTTAATTTCCAACATTAATTACACCTTAAAAAATACTGCCATAAAAGAGTCCATTATGTCTCTAAAACATACACACGGACACATGAAACAATCTCAATTTAGATAATGTTTGGATGAAAAAACAGTTTTAGCTAAGAACATAGACATGGACAGAACAGAACTTCAATGACTTAAAAATTAAAAGATATGGAATGATCAAAACATTAAGAAATTTTTCAGTAATGCAGTTTAGTGTGAAAATAAAGTTTATGTAGTAAGAACAAGCATAAGAATAAAGGTAAAGGAGAAAAAGTAATTAGAAAATTAGTCATGTTATTAAAGTTTTTTAACTTCCCAAATCCCTGAAACTTACTTTGTGATTTTGCATATTTTGTCTTGTGACTGTTCATGCAAGCAGTGGAACAGTATGGCTCCATATATCCATTAGGACCTATACACTGAGTCATATCAAAAAACCTGCACTGTGTTCGGCAACCAGTACAAGTGGTCAGTTTTCCATATTTCTAAAATTTGAAACATAAAAACATAATTAAGAAAAACCACAATTTAACTAAAAAAATTATTGTATTTTTCATTACACCTTCCCTCTGCAAAACAATTCTATGAATCTCTAATCAGGGTTAGTGGGTCAGAAGTCTTCATCTGGATGCAAACTGTTAAGTGCAATGCGGCTAAATCAGATTCAAACAAAAGTAATGATCTCAGCTAACTCTCCTTCAAAATTAGTGTTTTCTCTATTAATTTAACAGAATCCCTACATATAGGTAAATAACTACTGAAAATCAAAGGCACAGTGTTTCTTGTTTTCAATAATGACACACTTCTTTGTCATTTGACAAAAGAAATTAAATGGACTTAAAAATGTAAGCCTGAATAATCAAATAAATACAGTCCTTCAGAAAAATAATTTGAAGATGTTAAATATTTTACTGAGCTGCTGCTGTCCAAGCACTTTTGGAACATTTCTTAAAACTGACTTACCACCTATCTACTACATTTACAACTTTATTCAACCACAATAAAATTTAAAAATTTTCAATTTTTTAAATTAAAAAAATCTCATTCAAAATTATTTTTGGCACCTGGCCAGTGTGGCTCAGCGGTTGAACATCCACCTATGATTCAGGAGATTTCAGTTCGATTCCCGGTCAGGGCATGTCCCCCGGTTTCCGGCTAGATCCCCAGCAGGGGGTGGGCAGGAGGCAGCCAATCAATGAATCTTATCATTGATGTTTCTCTCTCCCTCTCCCTTCCTCTGAAATCAATTAAAAAAAATTTTTTTTAATGATTTTTGGCTATTAACTAAAGTTAATAATTAGTCAATAGATAATAATGAAGTCAATCCTTCTGCCAAGGGTAAGTATTTGCCAACACTGATGTAATTCAGAGAAATGAGATAGAATACATGAAGGTAAGACACAGGAAGTACACTTTGAAAACTGCTAGACAAAAGCAGTAACACTGAAATATAGTCTTAAAAAAATAGAATTTGGATGAACTGGTGTGTATGTATTAAAACATTTACTTGATAGTCAAAATTAAATATCAAACATGAGGGGAAAAAAGCCTTTTAGAGCAACTTTTATCTGATCTCTTCTGAGCAGTTACAGAACTGTCACAATCAGTTAAATATCATATATCATGTTGCAAAATAACTCGGCTTTTCCACCTGATGTAGAGATTATCTCACTCATCTGCATACTCAGCATCATCTAGTACAATAGGATGATATAAGAAAGCTTCAAAATGTTAAACATATGGATAAATAGCAGATGTCAGGGCCTTGGCCGGGTGGTTCAGTTGGCTATAGCATTGACTGTACACCAAAAAGGGTTGCGGGGTTTAGTTCCCAATCATGGCATGTGCCTAGGTTGCAGGTTTGATCTCCAGTCGGGGTGCAGACAGGAGGCAACCAATCCATATTTCTCACATTGATGTTTCTCTCTCCCTCTTTCTCTCTCTCCCTTCTTCTCTCTAAAATCAATGAAAAAAGATATCATCGGGTGAAGATTAAAAAAAAAAAAAAAAAAAAAGATGTCAGGGAACATGACAATCAGGCCAAAAATAACATAAAATGGGTATTGCATGAATAAATTTCACAATCATCAAAGAATTCTAGAAAATGAAGTAATAATTTGAGATAAAAACAATAACCAAAAACAAGTAACTAACATCAACATCAAAAAAAGGGGAAAAAAAGACTTCCTCAGCACACAACAAAAAGAACATGAGATATGAGAAAACAGAGCTCTTGATGTGCCAGAAAGGTATGTTATATTCATTCTGGTACAATAAAATATAATCCAGGCTGCCTATTTCCCATTTACTCAAATACTGCTTAAAGGAAGCCAAAAGTTTTACTTTTCAAAGTGGCAATCAACTCATTCTTCAATTTCTGATATGCTCCAGATAGAAATACTTATCAATAACAAAAGAAGGGTAATAAGAAAGAAATAAAAATAGCTGTAAACCTATCAAATTTAATTATGGCTCTCCCAGTTTTTGAAATGGCAACATGTTTTCTATATAATAATTTAAATTCTTATATGGGGTGGGGGGGAGGATCAAAGAGAACAAATCAACAAAAAAAACGAAAGATAAAGGAATGTTTAAAATCTGTTACCACAGTACAAATTAGGATAATTCCCAATAGATGTGTGCATAAGACTTCCATGTAGCAGCAGACTATAAGGAATTCCTTTACCAATAATCCAATAAATGAAATCCAATCACCTAATCTAATCTTGGATTCGACTTTCTTACTTATTAGAAACATCCTTTAATTTGACAATGATTTTGTTGGTAGAATGGTTAAGTAATTAGTAAGATTTAAGAAGTAACAAAATAAAAAGTAGACCAGTTGAACTGGGTTAAGTAAACAAGAAGCTAAGCAACTGGTCCACATTGACAAATACTCTTATCTGAAAAGAATGAGAAGGTACTATCAGAAAGATAGAATCATCAATATTGAAAATATTTCAACAGCTACTTCCATAGCTACCACTTCCCAAAACAGAAGGACCCATTTAATGGAAGAACATTAGCAAAAAAAGAAATAAACATTCGTGCCATGTTTTCTCTTCTTGATATGTAAAAAAAAATAAAATCAAAATAATCATATATAAATATCATCTATCCTCTAAATACGCACTCTAATTTAAAGGAATGAAATTAAATAGAACAAATTAACAATTAATACATTCCTCATTTTAGGCCTGGGGGAAAAGAAACCTACTTACAAATTCAGAGAAAAAGAATGAGGTAGAACCGATTGAAACAAGATACTGATAAGGTAAAAGGTAAATATAATGGGAGTTTATAGCAAATTGGCTCATTTTCAGTCTACTTGATGAAAAAAGGTCTTACATTTTAATTTTAACCAGTTCCATATGAATATCAAAATTAACCATCACATGATTTAAAAACTTCCTCTAATTTTTCCTTTTACATGTAAGTAATACGTTTCATTCAGAACATTTTGAGCAAGCAAGTGGACAACATGGGTAGGTGCTCAAGAGATAAAGGTTTCATGTACTTGTTGCTGCAAATCTAATCTAGCAAATGGGCACCAAAATATACCCAGCACAGAACCTACTTCCTAACCTCATTCAACTACAACTTAACTTGGGTCCATAGTGTTACATGGAAAAAAAATCTATTATCTTTACATTCAGTAACACCTACCTGACACGTGGCATCCTTTTTCATTCTAATGAGAGGCAACAAACCACATTAGTTTTGGCAGAACCTATGACTTCATCAAAAATAAAATCCCCAGCTTTTTCTATCATACTGGGAGATACCTCAGTATATCATGTTCAACATTACTTCAAAAAACACTGTAGTTATTAACCATACCATTTTATTACTTAGTGCATTAATAAACCATATGTCACATTTGAAAATATTTAGAAATATTTGGATAACTATTTTGATTAACAGATTCTACTTGTGACCATATTTTATTTAATGCATTTAATAACAGTCTGAGAATTGATTTATCCATATTATTAAAGGAGTCAAAAAGCACAAAAATAGTGAAGAACCCTGATTAGAGAAGTGGTGATAAAACTTCGACGTGACATGATACTGCACAAATTTTTACACTAAGTGAAGACTAAAAGATAAATTCAAGTACAATTTGTATTTCATTTATTCAATAAAACCCTAATAGTATCTCTTTATGTTGAAGATGTTTACACAGAGGGAAAAAGCATGTAAAATATTGATGAACCATTCTGTTTTCCTTTTCTTCATTAACGTATAGCTTACAATTTTTTTCAACACACATATACTACTTGTAATTGTTTAAGTTTTTCTAATTGACAATGGATGCTAAAAATAGTGGGTAAAAAGTCTACTGAGCAAGAGAATATTAATAGAGTATAACATATACACCCAAAAAACTTAATAAATACAGAGGGGAAAAATAGCAATGGTACCTTGGATAAATTTGACTGAAACCTCCTTAACCAAGCAAACCAAGTCAACATATAGACATCATGTGCATCCTAGTATGATACAATAAAATGGATACAATATCACTTATGAGGTAATTGATGCCAAGAAACGCATGGCCTCAATATATTCCTGAGAAAAGATCAGACAAATCCAAATTGAAGGGCACTCCACAAAATGTCATGACCTTGAAAACGTCAAGGTCATGAAAGATAAAGGCTGGGGAACTGTTTCAGATTAAAGCTTCCATCCACTGCCACAATGGAGTAACAGAGACTAGATGTAACTTCCCACCTTTAACAATCAGGAAACTAGACAGAAGATATGAAACAATGGCTTTTAAACACTGCACAAAACACAATATAATTTGTTATTTAGAAATAAAAACCCAAGCTGTAGAAACAAACGTAGAAGTGACAGAGATGCAAACAGTATACAAAGATACTAAAATAGCTATTATAAGAATGCTAATATGGTTGAGAAAACAGTAGAGAAAAACATGAACATAATGAGGAAAGGAATAGAAGATACAGAAAAGACCCAGTTGGAACTCCAAGAAATGACAAACACAAGTACTGAGATGAAAAATATACCGCACTCTATGTGATCAAGTTTATTTGATTAAAGATTAGTAAAATCAAAGATACAATAATAAAACTCTCCAAAATGGAGAAAAAAGGAAAAAAAAGACTTAAAAAATAAATAAATAATAGAGCCACAATAGCTAGACAATAGCTAGAAGTCTAATATATCTGGAATTGGGGTCTCAAAAGAATAGAGAAAAAAAGACAAAACATTTTTTATGAAATAACAGCCTATAATCCTGGAATACACGGATCCCAGACAAATAACATTTTTTTTCCATTTACTATAAGGGACATTATTAGACAAAAATTAAATAAGGTCTATAGATTAATCAGATAGCAATATTGTATCAAAATTAATTCCTTACTTTGATCACCATATTACAGTTATAATTACTTCTAATTGTATGAATTTATTATTCATATGCTAGTATTCAACAGGACTAATGGGAATATAGATTTCAAAAATATTTTGAAAAAAGGGGTTTTATTTATCTTTGAAGCAGGCACAAAAGAGAGGACTTCCTATAAATAAATGCCTACTGTGGACAAGGTACTATGCATTAAAAAACTATATCTGGGAGAGGTTCCAAGATGGCAGCGGATTGCGTGGAAGCTACACTGCCAATACCAGGACCAAAGTAGAACTACAACTAAAATAAAGAAAAACTGTCCTGAATAAATAACTACAATTGAAGAACAGCTGGGGAGCACCTTCATAACAAAGGATGAAAAGTGGAGACCACATAGAGAATGGTAGGAAGTGTAGAGGTGAGAGAGGGTTGGCTGGATTCCCACAGACAGCAAATGAAATTCGAGAAGGATATCTCAGCTGTGGAGGGTTCCCACTGAGAAGTCAAGGGTCTAAAACCCAAGGTGAGCTTCCCAACCCAGAGCACCAGAATTGAGAAAGGTGCCTACATGACATCTGGCTGTGAAAAGCAGCAAGGTTTCTGTCTGCGAGAAAGAGACAGCTGGAAACACAGGCATCTTCTTAAAGGGCCAATGCAAAATCTTTTGTATTCAGCCATTCACCTTGGGCTCTGGTGAAGGGAGGGTAGAGTGAACTAGAGCTTCCCAGACAAAAAAGGCTAAAGGAGATTATCACCACCAAACCAGCATTGAAAGAAATGTTAAAGGGACTGCTGTAATAAGAAGTTGAAATAGAGAGGAGAAATGTAGGCACAAAGAAATAAAATAGCAACAGACAAGTATCTATCAATATTAACCTTAAAAATAAATGTATTAGCCCAGCCAGGCGTGGCTCAGTGGTTGAGCATCGACCTGGGATCCAGGCGATCAGGGTTTGATTCCCGGTCAGGGCACATGCCTGTGTTGTGGGCTCAATCAATGACTCTCTCATCATTGATGTTTCTATCTCTCTCTCTCTCTCCTTTCCTCTCTCTGAAATCAATAAAGATATATTTTAAAAATAAATAAAGAAATAAATAAATAAATGTATTATATGATCCAACCAAAACATAGGGTAGCTGAATGGATAAGAAAACAAGACCCAAATATATGCTGTTTACAAGAGAACCACCTCAGAACAAAAGACTTAGAGGCTGGGGGAAAAAAAAAAAAAAAAACCATCTGGAGGACTTTAAAGGAGAGGTTGACAGCAATACAAACACAGTAGGGGACTTTAACACCCCACTGACTTTACTGAATAGATCTTTCAGACAAAAAAATCAACAAGGAAACTGATTCTAGATGACACACTAGATCGGATGGGTTTAATAGACATTTTGTAACATTTTACCTCAAAGTTGCAGAATATGCATTCTCCCCAAGTACACATGCGACATTCTCAAAGATAGACCACATATTAGGACAACAAACAACTTCTACAAGTTCAAAAAGACTGAAATCATATCAAGCATCTTCATGGACATTTACACCATGAAATACTATGCAGCTGTAAAAACGAAGGATCCCATCCCCTTTGAGACAGCATGGTGGGACCTGGAGAGTATTATGCCAAGTGAAATAAGCCAGCCAGAGAAAGACAAGTATTACATAATCTTACTCATATGTAGAATCTAATGAGCAAAATAAACCAATGTACAAAATAGATCCAGAAACCTAGAAGCATGGAACAGACTGACGAATCTCAGAGGAAAGGCAGGGTTGGGTGAGTGGGTAGGGATAGATTAACCTAAAAACTTATATGCATATATGTATAACCTGTGGAGACAGACAATAGTGTGGTGAAGGCCTTGGGGGAGTGGTGCAGGGGGGAGGAAATCAAGGGGATAAAAGGGGGACATTTGTAATACTTTCAACAGTAAAGGTAAATAAAATTCTGTCTGACAATAGCAACATAAATATCTAAAAGCAAATGGTCACACACAAAAATATATGTAAGATTTAGTGAAATAAGAAAATTTGTGTATGTCATAGAGGTTAAGTCAGAAAACAATCATCTGTTATATTTTAAGTGCATAAATTTTAATATACGGGCATATCTCACTTTATTGTGATTCACAGATACTGACATTTTTACAAATTGAAGACCCTCCACCAGCAAAAAGATCACTAAAGGCTCCGATAATGTTTAATACTTTTTAGCAATAACGAATTTTTTAATTAAGGTATTTACAGTTTCTTTTAGACAGAATGCTATTGCACACTTAATAGACTACAGTGTAGTATAAACATTACTTTTATATACTCTGGAAAACAAAAAGTTCTTGTGACATAGTTTACTTCAATATTCACTTCCTTGAGGTGGTCAGGAACTGATGCCTAATATATCCAAAGTGTGCCAGCACTCAGGATTCACAGGGTGTTCAGATACACCAAAACAACAGTAGCAGTACATGAAATTGTTGGGCTTTAACACCTGCTACATTCCTACTTACCTCAGGCTGCATCAAGAAAGAGTCTTGCATGTGATCTCGAACCTCCTTCAGGAAGCTTGGATGGCTACCTACCTAAAAAAAGATTTTCAAACACTTTATAAAAACATATAAAGTAAGGCTATTAGATTGAAAAATAAGTAAGCTGTAAAAGTTGATTCTTAATTACCCATTCTGTGACTTACAAACTCATTCCAGCTTTTAAAAATGCCTACCTATTGTAGCCCCAGTGCCACTGCCCAACTTATACAAGAATTATTAAACAATTTTAATTATCCTATTGAAAAAAATCACTTAATTTTAACCAATAATATAATAATGGTGAAAGGAATTAAAAAGTCTTAAATTTGACCCAATATATATAAGTAGACCTTGGAAAACACCACTTATTTCTCGTACATGACAAGATCTCATTAAAGTCTATTAATACTTATATCTCAACATATTCTAAATTAAGTGATTTGGAGGTTACACAATTGTAAGTTTCATCATCTGCAAATAGGTTGTTTTGGGAACTCATTTTAAAGCACATGACAGCTTCCAGCACATTAGAATTTACATCCTTAGTCTTTGCAGAAAGCATCCTGCTTTCCATGAAAGTCAAGATACTCTGCAAGAAAATGAAAATAACTGAAAAGTGTTAAGCATTTTATACTCTCCAGTGCCAGAACCTAGATTAATTACCTGTATCAGTATATTCCAAAAACTAATTGAGCAATGGGGACATAGATAGCAGCAGCCAAGTTCAATGTTATAGACAAGGGTCAAAGAGGGAGGGAAGGGCAGGGACAAGAAAAGATCACTATACAATTTTACTTTCCAAGCTACAGGAAAAGAACACATTCACTAGTGTCTTGGGTAGTAGTCTCCAAATGTCTGACTGAGCTTCTTTTTCAGTAACTACATACGCATGGATTCCCATATATTTACTTATAAATTATTAATATATAGTATGGGGATTATAAAACATATGAAAATAATATTTTAAAAATGAAAGAAAAAAATAATTTTAATTTTATTTAATGAAAGAATGAAGAATTTTATTTTTTGTTAATCCTCACATGAGGATATTTTCTCCTTTATTTTTTTAGAGAGAGTGGAAGGGAGGGACAGAGGAGGCAGAGAGAGAGAGAAACATGGATGTGAGAGATACACATCCATGTTTGATTGGTTGCCTCCCGTAGACACCCGGATCATGGATGGGGAGGCAAACCCACAACAGAGGTATGTGCCCTTGACCAGAATCAAACCCATGAACCTTGGATCCGCAGGCCGACATTCCAACCACTGAGCCACACCGGAGAGGGCAAGAATGAAGAATACTTTTCATGTCTACTAGAGTAGAATCATTTAGTGTCACTGGAGGCTCTGTGCGGAGCAGCAATGAGATAATCCTAACTCCTCCCAGTCAGGGTGGAATCAGCCAAAGCCCAGAGAGAAAAGGAACTCCTATACCCACCCAGCATAACAAGAACCTGCTCCCCCTCCGTGAGTGTCAACAGAGGTCAAGTGGAGAGCCTGGATTTCTATCTCCACTCGGCAATAATAAGGTGGCACATTCCTCCCCCTGCCAGAGCACTGTCAAATAAATAAAGGTAAAGCAGAGGTTTAAATACGATCCACAGTATCATAACATAACATCCCAAATGTCTAGGCTGCAATTTTTTAAAAATCATTTATCCTACCAAAACCCAGGAAAAAAACAACGTAAATGGAAAGATACAATCAGTAGATGCTAACATTGAAAGTACAGCAATGTTAGAATGACGTCACAAACAAGCAGCCAGGATAAAAGAACAAAAGCCACTTAACAATGAATACAAATTCTTATAAGAAGAACCAAATGAAAATCTAGAACTGAAAAAAACTTGTAATAGAAATTAAAAAAAAAAAAAAAATCAAATCAGGCCCTGGCTGGTGTGGCTCAGTTGGTTGGGCATCATCCCATGTACTGAGCAGTTACTGGTTTGATTCGCAATGAGGCCACATGGCTGCGTTGCAGGTTCGATCCCCAATAGAAGGCATGCAGGAGGCAGCCAATTAGTTTCCCTCGCGCACGCGCTCGCTCTCTCTCTCTCCCTTCTCCCTCTCTAAAATCAATACAACTTTTAAAAATATATATATATTAATTTCAGAAAGAGGAAGGGAGAGGGAAAGAGAAACATCAATGATGAGTCATTGATCGGCTGCCTCCTGCATGCCCCTGACCAGGGATCGAGTCCAAAACCCGAGTGAGTGCCCTGACCAGGAATCAAACCACGATCTCCTGGATCCTGGGTAGATGCTCAACCGCTAAGCCATGCCGGCTGGGCAAAACTTTTTATTATAAATCAATAGGTATGTCAAAAGAACACAGGAGCCAAGTGAAAGTGCTCTCAATGGCCAAACTAGAAAATTATGCAACAAATTAAATAAAGCAATATAAAATTATAAACCAAAGTATAAAATAAATACCCATGAGTCCCTACTAACATTAATAAATGACTGAATAAATGTAGAAGAGGTAAGTTTCCTAAGCAGAAAAATCCCAGGTTATCTATATATAACCCCCACTGAAGGAGAGATTGACTTCATTCCAAAGAGTACAACATGAAACACGGAGCTGGGGAACTTCACAATGGAGAATTCTGACAAACATTACTTCAGCAAGGTGATAACATCAACTTCATGCTGATGGATGTGCCCTTGTATGGGATGAAAAAGGGAACAGTATACCAGTATACACCTCTGTGACATTTCTTCTAAAAATCCATAGCCCCAGTATGTCTAATGAGAAAAACACCAGACAAATTCCAATAGAGGGGCATCTCAGAATATACCTAACTCCTAAAAACTGCCGATGGTCAAAGAAAAAAAGGGGAGAAATGGGGACTGAGTAAAAAGAAAAAAAAACTATCAAGGATATCAAAAACAAGGGATCTGAGAAAATGCCACGACCAAGAGGAGCCTAAGATGATATGACTACTGAATATAATATGGTATATCCTGGAAACAATCCTGAAACAGAAAAGGGACATTATGTAAAAATTAAGGAAATCCAAATGAACTATGAACTTTACATGATGATAATATACACTATCACTTCATCAATTGTAACAAATATATCATACTAATTCAAAGTATCAATAAAAGGGGAAACTGGGGGGGGGGGAGGAAGGACTGTAACATGAGAAATGCCCTATTTGCTCAATTTTTCTGTAACACTAAACAACTGTTCTAAAAAAACTAAGCATCAGTAAATATAACAACAAAAACCCTTTAAAATAACAAACAAACAAACAAACAAACAATGGATGGAACCAATAGCAGAATGGAGAAGACAGAGGAAAGAATCAGTGAAGGGGGAAATAGAAAATATGCAGTCTGAATGAAAGAAAAGAGTTGGAGAAAAAACATTTTTCAAAATAGAGTCTCAGGGTTCAAGACTATAACAAAAGATGTAACTTTCAAGGAAAAGAAGACAGGGCTAAAAAAGCACTCAGGAAAATGTCTGGCCAGGCCAGCATGGCTCAATGATTGAGAGCTGACCCATGTCAGGAGATCCCAGTTCAATTTCCAGTCAGGGCACACTCCTGGGTTGCAGCCTCGATCCCCAGCAGGGGACATGCAGGAGGCAGCCAATCAATGACTCTCATTGATATTTCTATCTCTCTCTCCTTCTCCCTTCCTCTCTCTGAAATCAATAAAAATATAAATAAAAAAGTCTGGCCCTGACCGGGTGGTTCAGCTGGTCAGAGCACTGTCCAATATATCAAAAGGTTGCAGGTTCAATCCCTGGTCAAGGAGCATACGGGAAAAACCCAACCAATGGATTTTTCTCTCATATCAATGTTTCCTCTCTCTCTTCCCTCCCTCCCTCTCCTGCCCTCCCTTCCCCTGTCTCTAAAATCAAGAAAAACATATCCTCAGGTGAGAATTTAAAAAAAAAATTTTTTTCATGTCTGAAAATGTTGCAAATTAGACAAAAGATAGCAACCCACAGACAGAAGAGGCTGAGTAAACCCTAGAAAGGATAAACCAAAACACATCACAGTCAAACTTCTGAAAAAAAATCTGAAAATTTGAAAATTAAAATTTGAATAAAAAATAAAGACAAAAACCATCTTGAAACCAGTAAAAGAAATGGAGAGAAACAACTGGAATGACAGCCTAGGAGACAGAAAACTTTTAGGAAATAGCCCCTATACTCCATCCAAACACCACAGAAAAAAATGTGACACTAATCCCAGCCACACCAGCAAAGGCTAAGTGGAGGCACAGACTTGTACCTTGGCCTGGCTTCAACATGATGCCCCAGTATCCACCCAGGGTGATGGTAGAGAAAGCCAAGTAGGGAGCCTGAACTTCTGCCCACCAGGAAGTGATAAAGTCCCTACCACCCACTCCCTACCCCTTCAAGATGAGAATTGAGAGTCAGAACTTATACCAACAACTGGCAGTAACAAGAACAAAATTGCAATTATAGAGACTGAGGAATAGAAAGAAAAAATGAATGAAGAAAAGTGAACAAAGCCTAAGGGGCCTGTGGGACAGATCAAGTCAACAAACATATGCATTATGAGAGGCCCAGAAGAAAAGTAGAACAGGGCAGAAAGATTATTTGAATAATGGCTGAAAACTTCAAAAATCTGAAAATGAACAGAAATCTCAAAACTAAGAATCACAGTGGGATAAAATCAAGAGACACACAGGACACATTATAATCAAACTGCTGAAAGACAATCTTGAGATAGCAAGTAGCAGGAATTCTCAGCAAGATTTCCCACCAATTTCTCACTAGGAACCATGGAGGCCAAAAGGCAGTGACACAACATTAGTGAAATGCTAGGGAAAAAACACCACCTTTCACATAAGAATATAAATACAGCAAAACTATTATTCAAACAGGAAGGAGAAATAAAGGCATACCCAAGTAAAAGCTGAGGGGATTCTTACCACTAGACCTTCCCTACAAGAAATGCTAGAGTGTCAAAGATTTATGCGGAAATTATAGAGCAGCATGAGCAGAATGAAGCCATAAAGACCTATAGTATAAGTAACTACATGGGCAAATACAAAACGTAGTATTATTGTATTTTTGGTTTGTAGGTCCCCTTTTTACTTCCTACGTGATTTTAAAGACAAATACATAAAAATAATGGTAAATCTCAATTAGGCATGCAATGTTTAAAATGTAGTATTATCACAAAAAGGAGGATGGAGCTATATAGGAACAGAGTTTTTTTCGTTTTCTTTGTTGTTAATCCTTACCTGAGGATATATTTTCCATTGATTTTTAGAGAGAGTGGAAGGAAGGGAGGGGGAGGAGGGAGAGGGGGAGAGAGAGAAGCATAGATGTGAGACAGAGACATCGTTTGGTTGCCTCCCACACATGCCCCAAATCAGGGCTGGGGATTGAACCTGCAACCCAGGCATGTGCCCTTGACCAGGAATTGAACCCCCGACCCTTCAGTGCATGGGCCGACACTCTAACCACTGAGCAAAACCAACCAGGGCAGAAATAGAGTTTTTAAATGCCAATTAACTTGTCATCAAATCACATTAGACAAATATAAACTTAGGTAAATGTAATTCCCATGGTAACCACAAAGACAGTATCTAAAAATTACACACAAAAGGAAATGAGAACCAAAACAATTCACTACAAAAAAAAAAAAAAAATCAACTAAACATAAAAGAAGGCAGTAATGGAGAAAATGAGTTACAGAAAAGGTACTAGACATACAGAAGAAGAAAAAAAAGAGCCCAACAATAAAAAGGTAAAAATAAGTCCTTCCTTACTGGAAATAATTAAATGTGAAGAGATTAAATTTTCCAATCAAAAGGTAGACATTGGTAGAATGGAAATAAAAACTGATCCAACTATTTGCAGTCTACAAGAGACTCACTTTCAAATTCACAAATAGGTCAAAAGTAAAATGACAGAAAAATACATTCCATGCAAATGATAACTAAAAGAAAGTAGAAGCAGGAATTGCTATACTAATTCATACAAAATAAACTTTTAAAAACTTTAACAAAAAATAATGAGCCAAAGAAAAACAATATATACTGGTAAGGGTAAATTCATCAAAAAGATATGATAATTATAAACATATATGCACCAAAAACCAGAGTTCCAAAATATACTAAGCAAACACTGACAAATCTGAAGGGAAAAACAGACAAGTGTAGAAAAACAGCTAGAAAATTCAATAAATATACCACTTTCAATAATGGATAGACCATCCAGACAGAATTTCAATAATTAAATACAGGATTTGAATAATACTGCAAAACAACTAGAGCTAACAAACACAGAGTACTCCACCCAACAATAGCAGAATAAATTTCACATAAAACATTCTCCAGAACAGACCATATGTTAGGCCAACAAAATAAGTCTCAATAAATTTATAAAGAGTATTTTTTTCAATCATAAAAGAATGAAACTAAAAATTAACAGAAGGAAAATTCACAAATACAGAGATATTAAACTACACCCTCTTAACCAGTGGTTCAAAGAAGCACTCACTAGGGAAACTTAAAAATACCAGACAAATGAAAGGCAAACCATAAAATACCAAAAGTGATAGAATATAGAGCAATCAGCGATCAAAACAAAATTTATCATTGTAAATACCTATTTTTTAAAATATCTCAAATCAATAACCTAATGTACATATTAAAGAACTAGAAAGAAAAAAAGAGAAAACTAAACCCAAAGCCAGCAGAAGGAAATAATAAAGATTAAAGTGGAGATAGAGTAAAAATTAGAATCAATGAAACCAAAAGTTGGTCATTTGAAAACAGTTTACAAACCTTTTAGTTAAACTAAGAAAAACAAAAGATGCAAAGAACAGAGGGGAAAAAAGGGGACAATACTACAAAAATTGCCCCCCACCCCCTAAAGAACTGATTAAATACTATGGGCAATTATACACCAAAAACTTGGATAACATAAACAAATAGACAAGTTCCTTAAAACACATGAACCACTAAAACCAACTCAACAAATAGAAAAGATCAACAGACCTGTAAGTAGAGGTTAAATCAGTCATCACAAACCTTGCAATAAAGAAAAGCCCAGGACCAAATAAATGGCTTCCCTGGTGAATTCAGACAAACATTTTAAAAAGTACTAACACAAAGTCTTCTCAAACTCTTCTAAAAATCATAATAGAATGGAACACTTCCCATCCCTATTCTATTAGGCCAGCCCTGATTCCAAAGACAGATAAAGACACCACAACAAAGGAAATTATAGACCAGTATCCCTTTTGAATATAAATACAAAATTCCAGAACAACCCTGTCCGTGTGGCTCAGTGGCTGAGTGTCGACCCATGCACCTAAAGGTCATTAGTTCGATTTCTGATTTGGGCATATGCCCAGGTTGTGGCTCGATCCCCAGTAGGCAGGAGGCAGCCAATAGATGTCTCTCTCTCATTGATGTTTCTCTCTCCGTTCCTCTCTTTCTAAAATCAATTTATTTTTTAAATCCAGAACAAAATATTAGTAATTCAGCAGCATATTAAAAGTATTATACACCAGCCCTGGCTGGTGTGGATCAGTTGGTTGAAGCGTCATCCTATACATCAAGGAGTGACAGGTTCAGTTCCCAGTTGGAGCACATGCGGGAGGCAGCCAATCGATATTTTGCTCTCATATCCATGTTTCTCTCTCTCCCTCTCTCTCTCTCCCCCTCCCTCTTTCCCTCCCTCAAATAAAATTTTTTAAGAAGTATTGTACACTATATAACCAAGTGTGATCTATGCCAGTAATTCAAGAGTGGTTCAATGTAAGACAGTCAATGTAATAGAATAGAATGAATAGAATGAAAGTAAATCACATGAAGGAAAAGTGTGACAAAATTCGAAATACAGAGAACAGACTGACAGCTGTCATAGGGTGGAGGGAGGTTGGGGCCTGGGTGAAAAAGGTGAAGGGATTAAGCAAAGAAAAAAAATTAAACAGACAACAGTATGGTCATTACCAAAGGGAAGAGGGGTAGGGGGAGATAGAAGAGGGTAAAGGAGGGATGAATGGTGATAGAAGGACTTGGAGTGGTGAACACACAATACAATATACAGATGATGTATTATAGAATTGTACACCTTAAACCTATATAATTTTATTAACCAATGTAACCCCAATAAATTCAACAAAAATTTAAAAAATAAAAATAACAAAAAACTTTTGTGCATTAAATGACATTATCAAGAAAGTAAAAAGAGCCTGGCTGGTGTAGCTCAGTGGTTGAGCACTGACCCATGAACAGGGAGGTCATGGTTCAATTCCCAGTCAGGGCACATGCCAGGGTTTCAGGCTCCATCCCCAGTTAGGGGCATGCAGGAGGCAACTAATCAATGACTCTTCCTCATTGATGTTTCTAACTCTATCTCCCTCTCCTTTCCCTCTGAAATTAATAAAAACATTTAAAAAAAAAAAAGTAAAAAGACAGTCTACATATGGCAGACAATATTTGAAACCATTTATCAGATAAGGGGTTAACATTCACAATATATAAAGAACTCCTACAACTCAAGAACAAAAGGTAAAACAATTCAAGTATGGGAAAAGGATTTCAATAGATTATTTCTCCAAAAAATGTTTAGGAATGGTCAATAAACATAAGTAAACATGCTCAACAACAACAACATCGTAAGTCATTAGGGAAATGCAAATCACAACCACAAACAACACTTCACACCTACTAAGATGACTATAATCAATAACGGTATCTTTTAAATGAAAAGTGTTGGCAAAGACGTACAGTAAAAAGGAACCATCATGTATTGCTGTTGGAAATTGTAAAATGATATTGTTGTTGTGGAAAACAGTTCAGCAATTCATCAAAAAACTAAATGAAAAATTATCCTATGACCCAGCAATTCCATTCTTAAGTACATGCCCACAAGAATAAAAAACCAGGACTCAAACTGATACATATGCCAATGTTCGTTGCACCATGATTCACAATAGCCAAAAGGTAGAAACAACCCACATGTCCATCAACAAATGAATGGATAAATAAAATATGGCATATAGATACAATGAATATTATTTGGCCATAAAAAGAAGTGCCACAACAAAGATGAAACGGAAACATGATGCTAAGTGAAATAAACCTCACAAAAGCACAAATATTGCAGGATTCAACTGTATGCTTAAAAATGTTTAAAATCAGAAACTTTATGTTATACATATTTAGCACATTAAAAAATGTTATCTTCCTCCTTTTTTATGTTCTGGAATAGTTTAAATAGCATTGAAATTACCTGGTTTAAATTTGATGGAATTCCGTGAGACCATTTGAGCCCATTTCTTTTTGTAAGGTAGTTTTTTATACTATTATACCTATTTCTTCTATGGAAATTTCTCTGCTTTATTGTATCTGCTCTGGAGTCAATTGAGGGAAATTTTATTTTCACAGCTTTCAACATGTTATATATAGGATTGTACAATGTAGTCCCTTAATGACTGATTTTCAACTTTAACTTTCTCTGTTTTGATGGTTAACTATGTGCCCTGACCAGGAATTGAACCAGCAACCTTTCAGTGCATGGGAGGATGCCCAACCAACTGAGCGACACCAGCCAGGGCTCATTCTGAATTATTTTAATACTGTTTTAATTTCTTAACTCATTAATTTCTACTTCTATCTTTATTTCTTTTCTTCTGTTTTATTTTAGTTTATTTTGTTTCCTTTTTACTACTTTTTGAGTTAAATATTTAATTCATTTCTTTTCATTTTTACTGTTTTAAGCATATAAAAACGTGAATGTTCCTGGGCATTTTTATAATGCAAAAATAATGCTGATACCTTTTTTTTTTTAATCCTCACCCAAGGATATCTCTTCCATTGCTTTTCACAAAGAATAGAAAGGGGAGAAGGAGGGAGGGAGGGACATCAATGTGAGAGACACACAAAGATTGGTCGCCTCCCACATGTACCCCTACCAGGGCCAAGGATCAAGCCTAGAACAGAGCCACATGCCATGTCCCTTGGCTGGAACTGAACCCCGGACTGTTTAGTCCATGAGCTGACTACTCTATCTAGTCACTGATTCAAACCAACAAGGGCAATAATGCTGGTATCTTCAAGATTGTACCAAAAAGGAGGAAACTAAAGACCAATCTCACTAATCAATATGAATGGAAAAATACTAATAAAATATTAACAATTAGAAGTAAACATTTAATGACCTGGTATGGTTTATTCTAGTAATGCAGTATGGTCAGACAGATCTGAATCTAAGACAAACAATCACTTCCATAAACACTGAAAAGACTTTCAAAACTTAACACTTGCCTGGCCAGCATGGCTCAGCAGTTGAGCATCAACCTACAATCTAGGAGATCACGGTTCGATTCCTGGTCAGGGCATGTGCCCGGGTTGCGGGCTTGATCCCTGGCAGGGAATGTGCAAGAGGCAGCTGATCATTGACTCTATGTCATCATTGATGTTTCTAGCTCTCTCTTCCTCTCCCTTCCTCTCTCTGAAATTAGTAAAAATATATTTTAAAAACAAAAACAAAAAAAACCTACTCGTTTCTGGTCAAACAATAAAACAGAAATCAATGGGTACTTCTTTAATATGATAAAATATATTCACCTCTGCTCCAGCCAGGGGGCTTCCGTTGGTTGGAGCATCATACCTTACACCAAAACGGTTGAGAGTTCAATTCCCGGTCAGGGTATATAACTAGATTGTGGGTTCCAGCCCCGGTTGGGGAGCCTATGGGAAGCAACCAATCGATGTCTCTCTCCCCTTCCCCCCCCCCAAATCAATAAACATATCCTTGGGTGAGGATTAATAAATGTGTCTGTGTGTGTGTGTGTGTGTGTGTATGTGTGTGTGTGTATTTACATCAATCCTAAAGCCGGCATTATTACTACTGGAAAAAGAAAAAAAATATTTACTGTTTCCACTATTTAAAATTCTATTGGAGTTATCAAGAAACACCATCAGGCAAGACAAAAGAGTAACAGAAATGAGAATCAGAAAGGAAGATTTTTAAACTTTCTCTATTTGCAGGTGATATGATGGTTTTTTTTAAAAATCCAATACAAATCAGTAGTTATACAGAATAGTCAGAGATATAAATTACAGCATAGGGACTATAGCCAATATTGTAATAACTATGTATGGGGCCAGGTGGGTAGTACTTGAAATATTGGAGGGAACCACTCTGGAAAGTACTTGATTGTCTAAGCATGATGCTGTACATCTGAAATACACAAATAATATTTAATGTAAACTATAACTGAAAACAAAACGTGAGAATCAACCAATTAGTTAAGTAGCAGGTATTTAAAATCAATAAAAATACACCTACACACATATATGTATCCACACACCAAAAAAATGATGGAAGAAAAAACCTCATTTAAAATAAAAGATAAAATATTTACGAATAAAGTTAACAAGAACACTGATGTAATAAGTGGAATGAAATCCCTTACACTATTGAAGGACACTCTGACATCAAAAAGATGCTGAGTCTAAAGGTCAGCCATTTAGAAGCAGATATTTGACCCACAATTCAAGGGTAGACCAGAATAAATTCCAAATGGATAAAGATTTAAATGTTAAAATGAAGCCTTACAATCATTAGAAGAAAACATGAAAAGCATCCCTTTATAGCCTGGAAGTGAAAAAAATACATGAAGCAAAATCCAGAAGCAATAATAAAAAACACTAAGTCTGACAATATTAAAATTTAAAATTCTACGTAACCAGAAACTTGTAAGTATCCAATCAGTTATATATAACATGGATAAATCTCACTATATATTAATGCTATTTACATAAAGTTTATAAACAAGTCAAACCATGATGTTGAAAAGTCAAAATTAGGGGCTACCTTTGAGGAAGGGGAAAGGGAAAGTAATTAGGCAAGAGCACAAATGGGCTGATGGAGAACTGGTACTGTTCAGTTACTTGAAGTAGGATCTTAAATATCAAGGCAAAAGACTGAGATTTGATATTTTTAGTAATACTACGAGACAGGGATTACTAGGTCCACAACTTTACACATGTCAAAAACAAGGCAAGGCACAGGGAAGTTCATTTGCCCAGCACAAAGATGATGACTGATAAGATCAGGATTTAAACCCAGGCCAACTAACTAAAGCCAGCACTCCTACCAAAAGCAACATCATCATCATCAAAAGCCCTGGAAGATTATCATCAGTTTGATCCTTTCCATCACCATTATAGCCTTCCTTATATTCATGAATTTGAAGTATGCCTCCCCAATGCAAATCCTATGAGAGCAGGAACTATGTCTACTTTACTTTCCATTGTAGTATTCCCAGCAAATAGCAAAGTACCTGCAACATAGTAGGTGGTCAATAATTGTTTCATAAACAAATTACCAAAGCATTTTGCTCATTAAAATAAATGTTCACCCGGACTGCGTGGCTCAGCGTTTGAGCATCAACCTAGGATTCAGGACATCAAGGTTCAAATCCTGATCAGGGCACATGCCCGGGTTGTAGGCTCAAACCCCAGTAGGGGGTGTGCAGGAGGCATCCAATCAATAACTCTCTCATCATTGTTATTTCTATCTCCCTCTCCCTTCCTCTCTCTGAAATCAATAAAGATATATTTAAAAATAAATAAATGAATGAATGTTCAATTTAATGGGGGGAAATGAGAAGATCAAAGCTCAAACAAAAAAATGAGTAAAAGATGTAAACAAATAATTCACAGAGAAAACAATTAGCCCTGAAATATGAAAAACTTATCATCATTCCTAATGAAAGGAATGATGTGTTCATGTTTTCTGTTGGAGAGGCAATAAACAGGCACTTCTACAATATTACTGAAAAGAATGCAAGCTGGTACAAATCTAGCATAGGAGAACTTAATAATATCTAACAAACTAACATATGCATTTACTTTTTGGTTAAGCAATCCTGCTTCTAAAAATCTACCCTAAAATCACACCTCCACAAATACATAGTCAAGAATGTATGTACCAGGGACAGTGTCTTTTGTATGTGTTAACTACTAGCTCTTGAGAGTTGAGGGAATCCACCATAATATGCAGCATTTGCCAAGAAAATACTCCCACTATGGCTAATTTCAGACTACCAACACAAAACTGAACATGAAACTGGGAAAAGATGCACAGAAGTAACACCACTATGTATACTTCCATCATACAAATACAGTAGTCAGAAATAACCTTAAGAGTACAGATAATATAATAAATGCAATAATTAGGAAGTGCTAATAAATGTAATAATTAGGAAGTGTTCAATTTTCAGTATTTCCTTTGTTTTTAATAATGTAATGATGTGAACTGTGTTCCTCCAAAATTCACAGCTTGGAGACCAAATCCCCAATGAGACTGTATTTGGAATAGGGCCTTTAGGGAGGCAGTTAAGTTTTCTACAAGCCAGAAGAGCAGCCTCACCAGAAATCAACCCTGAAAAACACTTATCTTGGATTTCTAGCCTCCAGAACTGTGAGAAAATAAGTTTCTATTGTTTGAGACCTCCAGTCTTTGGTATTTGGTATTTTGTTATGACAGCCCTAGATGACTAATACAAACACAATTTATCTGTAAGTTTCTATAATTTGATTTTTAATAAAAGGTGTTAACTGGCACACAAAATTAGTGAAAATCTAACTATGCAGCCATAAAAAGGAAGACAGTCTATATATATTGATATGAAATGGTTTCCAAGATACATTATGAAGTGAAAAATTAGACGGCGCAGCCTGGCTTGCATGGCTCAGTGGTTGAACAGTGACCTAGGAACCAGGAGGTCATGGTTTGATTCCGGGTTTTGGGCTTGATCCCCAATAGGGGGCATGCAGGAGGCAACCCATCAGTGACTCTCATCATTGATGTTTCTCTCTCTCTCTCCCTCTCCCTTCCTCTCTCTGAAACCTATAAAAAACATTTTTTTAAAAATTCTTTACTGCACAGCAAAAGAAAACAGCCTCAAAATACAAAGGAACCCCACGGTCTGGGAAAACATATTTGCCAAGGATGAATCTGATAAGGGGCTAATTTCCAAAGTGTACAAAGAACTCATAGCACTCAGCAAGAGAAAGACAAACAACCCAATTAAGAAATGGGCAAAGGACTTTAAAATAGACACTTCTCCAAAGACAACATATGGATGGCCAAGAGACACATGAGAAAATGCTCGACGTCGCTAATCATCAGAGATGCAAATTAAAACCACAATGAGGTATCACTTCACACCTATCAGAATGGCTGCCATCAACAAATCAACAAACGACATGTGCTGGCGAGGGTGTGAAGAAAGGGGAACCCTAGTACACTACTGGTGGGAATGCAGACTGGTGCAGCCACTATGGAAAACAGTATGGAGGTTCCTCAAAAAATTAAAAATGGAGCTGCCGTTTGACCCAGTGATTCCACTCCTAGGAATGTATCCTAAGAATCCTGAAACATTCATCAGAAAGGATATATGTACCCCGATGTTCATAGCAGCACAGTTTACTATAGCTAAGATCTGGAAACAGCCCAAGTGCCCATCAGTAGATGAGTGGATAAAAAAGCTGTGGGACATTTAGATTCAATGACATGGAAGCACAGATGAGACTGATGAATGTCAGAGGGATGGAGGAGGTCGGGTGGGTGGAGGGGGAGAGAGTACCCAAAGAATTTATATGCATATATATACAACCCAAGGACATGGACAATGGTGGGGAGAGGGACTGGGGAGGGGGAAGAAACGGGGTGGAATGGGTCACTGGGGAGAAAAAGGGACATCTGTAATATTTTAAACAATAATAAAATTTTTTTTTTTTTAATTTCTTTAAAAAAAAATTTGGAAGGTGCAGTACAGTATATACAATATGCCGCCTTTTGGATAGGAAAAAAGAAAAACTAAGAATGAATTACGTATTTCCATAATTTTTCAGAAAGAACAGAAAACATAAAATAGTAAGAACCGAACACTGATATAATGAATTGAAAGAATGAATAGAAACCAAGAGGAGATGACAGAAATGGGAGATAGATTTCTCTGAGTATATCCTTTTATGTACACTTTACTTTTGAATCATGTGTATAAATTCAAAAATAAACTAAATTAAGATGATCTTAAAATCAAAATTAACTTTAAAACTGAAAAATAAATGAGGTAATCAGTCCTAAGCTAAGCTTTAACAGTTTGAAAAATCATATTTTTACCCCTCCACCACCCAAAAAAGAAAATTCAAAAGAGAGATCATTCTGGTAGCATTTACCTTTTTATGTGAAAAAAATCACATATTTATATCCAATTATCTGCATAGTATTCGAGATAAGTCATTTCCAAGATGTGAAGACAATATGAAATCAAATGAGATTCCAAGAAAAATCTGGTTAATAAATACTATTAGAGTAAAACAATTAGAGCCACTTACAATACATTCAGAATAATGGCGGGGTTTTCTTTTTTTTTAAAGAATGGCACATTTTGATCAGAATTACCTGTTTGTATTCACTGACACAACTTTGGCAGCAAAATCTTTTCTGCTGACCATCAATCACCAGGACATTGTTTCCAGCACCTTTGCTGGGCAGGTACTCTCCACACTGTTCACAGCAATTCATTATCAGACCATTGGCCATTCTGTATCTATTAAAGCAATGGTCACTACATAGTTTATGAGTCATATTTTTAAAGCTAACTTCATGACGAATCTAAAAGAAAAACAACAAACAAAATTTTGAAAAACAAATGATTATGACAAGTAGCCAAATAACAAGGTACTCCAACAGAAAAAGAAATGCCTCAATAACTTTTCTGTGGAAGGCTTCTTTAACCAAAAAGGAAAGATAAAGTATATTTCATTACTCCTTGAACCATTTTTATACACTCAAGAAATACATGTATGGTTTGGGGAGGACCATCAGTGACCTAACTACAAACTTCTCTAGAGGTATCTAAAAATGATATAAAACAACCCAGTTTGGATACTGTTAGTATAAAACTTCTAGAACAAAGAGACTGGAAATCTTCAGACAAATCCAATAGGAACTATAAATAAGTACACTGCTTTAGAAAAGGGAAAAGAGAGAACCATTATTATAAATCATTCAAATGAGGTACGTACACACAGGTTTCTTTTTTTAATTAAATGCAAATACGTTAATACCATATTAACAATGTGAAGTTACCAAAAAATATTCCCTCCACTTGTTCTACTTCTTAAGCAATACTGTTGTCTTACTTATTTAGTCAGCCTATTGGTTTAAACACTGGTTTTGTCTATGAGTTCTCCCAACCTCAGGAAAAAAAGTCAATTCATATTATAATATCATATAATATGATTTTTCTAAATCATTCTCACTAGAGGAGAATAAAATTACATAATGGGATACTCATCAGATCAATGTTTATATATCCTCATTTTTAAAGAAATATACACTGATGAAAGACTATAACTGTATAAAGTTAAAAATATTTCCACTAGTTAAAATCAAGAGATAAAACACAAAAGTACAAACCTCTGTTAGTTTACCACAAATTGTACATCTTGACTTATTTAGAGCTCCTTTAGTAGGATTCTGTTTGTCTTCATAGAGAGACAGACAAGACGTACTACAGAATTCCTGGAAGGACTCACTTGAGTCCACTTGAGCAACAATGGTTCCTTTCATTGTAGTTATATCTCTGAAAATAAGAGGAACTTAAAGTAAAATTATATTTTAAGAAATAATAAAACATAACTGACATTTTTAATTTCTATAGAAACAAAACTATTTTATACTATTAAATCCTTGCCACTACCTAATTTATTCTTAAAACCTTAACATGGCTTTCAGATATTGGTAACACTTTAAAAAACAAAATGGCTGTTATTATTTATATAGAGTTTAATGTCAAGGCCCAATTTACTGAGGTATAAATTTACAATACCTATTCAATTCCCTCCCTTGGGTAAGTAGAAAGCATGAGATATCTACATCATGGGAACATGACAAAAATAACCCACCTACCATTCTATACAGCTCTCTAACTGCAATTAGAAATGTTAGGAAATGACAGTACTGGTAACCTTAGAAGTTTTCCTTCAATTCTCAATTTCAAGATCCTATATTGCAGCATGTCTTTTTTTTTTTTTTTTTTTAACTATATATAGTAAACCAATCTAAAGAATGTGTAACAACTGTTCTAATATTTGACTTCATTAAACTCATACAGAGCACTAAGACCTTTCCAAAGGTCTAAGATCAAAAATATCTTCACAAACTTGGGTTGCTCCAAGAGATGGTACAAGAAAATCCACCTGGCTTGACCTTGCGCATAATATACCATCTTACTTTTTACCTAGTGAAGGCAGACTGAAAAATTGTCAGAAGAGAGCATCCTGTCTCTCCAAGGCTGCCCAAAAAATCTGGTATCTGAGTCTTGAAACAGTGAGTATTCTAATGACTGACTATTCAAAACACACATACCTATTTTAATACAAAACTAGTCATATATAAACTGCTTTTCAATTTTATCTAATTAATAATACATATCTGTATTTTTATAAATTCAAGGAGTCCAATGGAGATTACAGACAAATTAATTACAAGATCAACCCCAAAACCTATACAATAGAAAGCCTTTTAATCATAAGCTACCTAGGCTTGATAGAGAACCCTCCAAAGCCACTACAAATTTCAGTTTGGCTTTAAAATTCAATCAACTTGCCCACCAATTTTTAAAACAGTAATTCATCTCTAAAACTCTGTTTTCCTAAAATTTTATACCACCAACATTCAACCATATGGAATTATGTTGAAAAGTAAACCTTACTTTTTACACATAACACAGAGTTTCTTTGGAGCAGGCTTGTGTGAGAAGGAGGAAAGGCAGGTGGTAGAACAAAAGAGGTGAGCAGATCCTTTTCGTTGATAAGCTGTCTGTCCCTTTTGTAAAGGTTTTTTACAGTTTGCACAAGTGACTTTAACTGGTTTAGTGGGTTGCTGTTGGGCAGACGGCTGGAAAATCTGTTTAGGAAGTGAGGCCACTGGTGATAAAGAATCCACCCCTGGCTGTTTCTGATTTCGAGGAAATGAAGCTGATTGGGAAATCCAAGAATCTTAAAAACAAAATACACAAGAAAGAGTAATGAAACAGGTATTTTCACACACTGAAATTTCTATCAGAGAAACAGTTTTAACTTCCCATTTTGTACAAGTATTAAGACATTAATCAGGCAGCAGCATAGCACAGAGGTAAAGAACACAAGTTTTGGAGCAAGAATGGCTAGTTGAGCCCTGGCCACCATGGCTCAGTGGTTAAAGCGTCAGCCTGCACACCTGAGGGTCTCAGGTTTGATTCCCAGTCAAAGACGCATATCTGGGTTGCAAGTAGGAGGCAACAATTGATGGATCTGTCACATCGATGTCTGTCTCTCTCTCTCTCTTCCCTCTCCCCCCTTCCTTCCACTCTCTCTAAAAGTCATGGGGAAAAATAGCCTCACTCCTCAGGTAAGGATTTAAAAAAAAAAAAAAAAAAAAAAGAATGGTTAGTTGACATTCACTTACTAGACCTGGAAGTTACCTATAAACTCTGCCAAACTCTTGTCTAAAATGGAAATGGTACCGACATGATATGAATGCTAACATAAAATGAATAAACCATGAGTAGCATATAGGAAGCACTAAAAAATATTAGCCTTTAGTTATTAAACAGGAAGAATTAACTGACAGAATATTACCTGAGCAAGGAACACATACATCAACATAAAAGTTACAATAAAATCTTGACCAAACAGAATCTTTGACAAATATAATACAGGTCTGTTAAAGTTTACACATGATTATATTCAGAACATCTTTTTGAGAACAGCATTTCCAATATACATTCAGTTTCATGGCCTCTAAATATACCACATAACAGCAAAAAAAATTAGTGTTACAGACATGACATTAAGTCAACATATAACCAATCCAACATATTGCTCTACCACTGCAAACAGTTTCAGCACAGCACAGCATTGGAATGTTGCATTAACACTGGATTACAGTTATTCATCTGTCCTTTTTTAATAGTAAGCTGCTTTGGTACTTAGCTGCAGTCTGCAGCTTCTGCATAGTTATAGTACCAAAGACCTCTACCCCAGACTACACTACCAAAACCATAATCTTTTTTTTCATTATGAAACTTTTTCAAGCCACCACTTTTAATTTCTACTATTCTGATATCTTACAATTATTTCCTTTCTAGTTTCTTCTGAATTTTGAACTTCTATACATAATAGCTGCCCTTCCATATGATAAACCATTATTCTCCTTCCATAGTAAGTACAAATATAGCCAGAACTCAGGGGAACTTCTTTACTACAAAAACTTGAAGTAGGAAATTTCATAACTCTGACCTAGTCTACAACCTAATGATTTCAATGAGCTGCACACACTGCTATTCAAATTTTACTTTACTTCACAATCCACACACCCCCACAAAAAATTATATACTTTATACAAAGAATAAACAGAGTACATTCTGGAACCCTGTTATCCTGCTATCATCAAGGTAACTGAACAGTTTTAATAAATGGGTAACAATACTAATGAAGACAAAGAAAATAAATCACTGAAAGAACTGGCAATTCTACCTCCCGAGAGGCCTTCAATCAAAAACTATATTTGAACATATGCTAGAAGGAATAGCTTTTGCAACACAAATTCTGACTTCTTAGGATCTTCAATTCTGTAGGCTTGTCATTTGCATATATACTTAAAGGAACCTATTTAAACTTAAGGGCCTCTATTAACTTGATTTTGAAAAAATGGTGCTTTTATTTTCAGTTTAGTTTTAGGCCCTATATAAATAATGTAATGGCTCCCTTTATATTTCAGCTCTTACATTTTCCCTACTTTCAAATTTTCATCTCCTCCAACACCAAGACTTTTAGGAATAGAAGGTACCTAATCATTTCATCTAAACTCTCTATTTTATTCAAGGGATATCTTGGGATAGCAGTTTAATCAATCTGAGAGCCTGTACACATAGCCAGGATTTTACAACTCACTCTTAGAAATAAAAAGAGCATATAAACACAAGAGCAAGATTTTACAACTCTCTATCACAAATAAAAACAGTACATAAACACAAGAGCTAATTCATAAATTCAAGAGCACAGGTATATGTTTAGTTTTTCTGATGAGTACTTCACATTCCCTTCTGTAAGAGTTTGAGTAAAGAGGAACACAACTCTTACAATATGTCCCTTTGACCCAGCAATACTTCCAAAGAAGTACATACCCCAGATACATTAAAAAGAATATTCTTAAGAGCTATTTATGTAGTAAAACTTGGAACCGAGCTAAATAGAGAATTAACAAAATCAAACATATACTTCACATGGTTAAAAGTTCAAGATTTATTGCTAGGTATTTATAGTAGTAGTAGGAAGAGGGGAGAGTTTGCAAAACTATACTTATACGATGATGTAAGATTAGAATTAAATGCACCATTCTCAATGGTGAGAATGAATGTTTTCTTTTTCATACTCTTATGTTTCTCATATGTTTATAATTACAAGAGAGACAAAATAGCCAATTTAAAACTAATTTGAGCATTATCATTTCTTAACCTTTTATGTGAGCTGGATGTTTACAATGAAAGACACTCTAATATACAGCTGGTAGTAGAATTGGCAAGAACTTTCAGGAAGGCAATATGACAATACATTTCCACAACTTAAAAATGCCGTACAAATATAAATACACACACACACACACACACACACACACACGGCAAGGGTCTTCCAAATGCATGAAAAATTTCAAAACTGAGTAATAAGAAACACATTTCTTTCAAAATCTCTATAAACCAGATATTTAGATCAAAAATCTTTAGGGGGGTAGGGGAATATACTCTAAAGAAATAATCAGAAATGTGAGCAGAGATGTTCATCATAAACCTACAATAGCAAATCTGGAAAAAGCCAAATATGGGAATGATATATTCACAACTATTTTTAGCCATTAAAACCCTTTGTATATAAATATGTTAATGGTCTGAGAAAATACAATGTAATAATAAATGGGGGGGGAACTAGGAACAAAATTATACAGAACTGTATTTCAACAAAGGTAAAAAAACACAAAGGAAAAAGACTGAAGGACACCCACTGAAAGCATGAATCTTTAAAGGGACTTTATCCCTCATTTTTAAATTATAGATTTTCCAAACATTCTTTAATAATTAGACATTACTCTTGTAGCCAAAAAAAGAATATAAAAAAAAATAATAACTACCATTTCATAGAGCATTCTACATTGCCTAACTTTTAGTCATTTCTTATTATTCTCCATAATTCCTAGGCTGATAAAGTTGCTAATGAGCCTAAAATGATAAAAGAATGGGACAAGCACAGAGAGGGGGTATATGATTGAGACAGAGGCAGACACATACAAGCTTGGGGGCAGGCGGAACAGAAAGGGGAGCACATAGGTATGGTCATGAGAAAGCCAGAATTCTTATAATGTTTTCACAGAGCAAAGCTACCCACAGAAAAAATTTTCAACCTTCAAATATAAAAAAGATAATAAAAAGATAGTAAGTAAAAATTAAAATCAGATAGGCAGTCAAAATTAAACACAAAGTTAAACATATCTAAATGCAATTATACTATATTATATTTTTCCTTAAATGTGCTCGGCACATTAAAACAACACAACTAAAAATATATTAACAAAAATTGAGTACATGACAAAGGAGATGCCAAATTGTTAGAATTTAGTGGTGGTGAATAAAAGGGGTATTTTTTTTTAATCCATTACACCTAAGTTTCTGATTAATTTTCTAATAATTGTGGAAAAATACTGTATATGTTTTCACATCTCTGATTAGCTAAGACGCCAAACTTAGAAGTCAATAGAATTAGCATACCTTACATGAATAAATTAATCAAGATGGAATCAATTACTACAATAAAAAAAGCATCAGCCAAAGTTCAAATTTATTTACATGGGGTGGAAGATCACTCACAGCTTACCAGGACTATGATGACTTGCAGATTCTCCATTCTGAAAAACATCTCCTGCCACATTCATTCTACCAGGATTAAAAGGTCCTACTCCAGTCTTGGTCTGTGAAGTTAAAGATGGGGTGTATGTTTGTATATTAACACCAAAATTACTTGACTGCAGTCCGTTAGAGACATCTCCCAAGGTGGTATTCTGCAGTGATGTTACATGTGTAATCATTAAGTTCATATCTCGCCCGTCAGTATTTTCTAATTGGCCATCATTCACAGAGCTTACACCTGTTTCTAAGGTTGTAACATTAGCAATCTGAATTTCAGAGTCTGGTTCTGTGGTGATACCACTATTACCCATTCCTGCATTTACCTTACTTCTTGAAAAACTGGAAGTGGAGAAATCCACATCATTGGTTCTGTTTTTAGTCTCAGGAGGTCGCCGAGGTTCAATAAAATTCGAGGAATTTTTCTCTTGCCCTTGATTTGTTTCCATGTCCTCTTCATCATCAATGACAATTGTCTCACTTACATTTCTCTTCTGAGAAGTCAAGTCTTTTGAGGAAGGAAGAATTTTGGAATCATTTCCTTGTAGTTCTTCATTTTTTGATGATGTAAATGTTACCGTTCTTTGATCAGAAACAACTGGTGCAGGTGGGGGGGGTTGTATGGGTTCGATAAAAACAACATCGTCATCATCTTCCACTGATGCGTTTTGAAATTTATTAGATCTAGAAACTAAAGGATTAGGTGGACCACTGAATGAATTTCCAACATTCGTGAGACTAGTTGCCATGGCCGTACTCCCTAATAAAACAGGAGTCTGGTCAGTCAATTCTAATCCTCCTACTGAACCTGTGTCCATGCCAAGGAACCTGGTTAAGGAGATAGAAAAAAATAAAAAGAATACAAATGTTAGTACATCACATTTTATGTTATTCTAATTGAAGGAATTTAAAGTACTCTTACTTTCTTTTTTATTCTAAATGAGAATGATTCTAACATAACACCCAGGAAAATTTTGATATCCATTCTATGATCTTCTCTTATTCACTAATCATTTCACATAGTATACATGTGAACCTCTAGCAATATTTTTAAAAAGGGAATTATCCAATTTTCTGCAATAATATTCCCACCTCGACCACCTCCTTTCCATCACACTATTTACCATATAAACACTCTTACACACATTTGAGCAGGAAAATAACCGAAATCTGACAAAAATCCTTGCTCTATACATTTATCCCTCTATATTAAATAAAATGATATGGTCTAGTCACTAATTTCCCTTACTTCATCTTTTTTTATAATCCCTTCTTCTCATACTCCTTGGTTCCCACGTAACTGCATGATTAAATCCTTCTAAGAATCTGAAATCTTTCTTGACCCTATCCAGAAAGCTTAAATCCTTATTTGCCAGGCTTCATGCAGTGTGCTTCACATCTACAGGGTGTCCCAAAAAAAGTGTACATACTTTTTTCTGATAGCTCAGTTGATGTTTCTTTCTTTTCAGATTTAACCCATTGGAATTAATAATTATTCAAAGTGTGTACATATATTTTGGGACACCCTACCTATATATTTATCAGTCTGAATAATGGCCCCCCAAAATATCAAATCCTAATCCCTGGAACTGTAAATGTTACCTTATCTGAAAAAAAGGTCTTTGAAGATATAATTAAGGATTTAAAATGAGATTACCTGGGTGGGCGCTAAATGCAATTATAGGTGCCTTTATCAAAGAAAGGTGGGTAGAGATTACAGTATAGGCACAAGAGAAGACAGTGTGACAATAGAAGCAGATTAGAGGAGAGACAGTGATACAGCCAAGGAACGCTGGTAGTCACCAGAATGTAGAAGAGGCAAGGAACTGATTTTCCCCCAGAGCCTCCAGAGGAAGAATGGTCCTGCTGACACCTTGACTTGAGCCCAGTCTCACTGATTTCAGACATCTGACCTCCAGAACTGAGAGAAAAATTTCTGTTGTTTTAAGAAAACTTGTCTACCCTCAAGTTTGCAGTAATTTGCTACAACAGCTATGAGAAATAAACACAATCTACTTTTTAGTTACACCCTCAAAACAACCCTAACCCTTGATATAGCTATAAAATTTGTCCCATTTTAATGTGGCCTAGAGATGCTAACAAACATGCCCAAGTCGCACAGCTAGAATGCACACCTAGCTCTTCATAACTCAAAAGTTCAAACTCTTCACCACCCTGCTATACTCAACTAATATTTTCTGAGTACCTACTATATATCCTGGGCTGTACTGAAGCCAAAGAGACAGCAGAGAGTTAACAGTAAAAAGCGAGAAAAGAAAGAAAAGTTCTTGAACAGATGGAGAGGATAAGGTCATGGGCACAGATGGTAGTAGAACTAATCTTGAACATGAATCACCTTAATCTGAGAGACTAAACAGGGAGAAAAAACAACTAGAAGGGGGGAAAAATGAAGGGTGAATACATAATGTACGTAATTTGTAGATGGAATGGATGGGAATTTGAAGTGGTTTATACAAGGTAGCCTCATTTTCATAGAGTAGGTTATCTGAGGAGAGGAAACTGATTATAACTGGTTTAAGAACCCCAATGCTAACTCTTAAACCTTTTGTAATCCTCTTGCTCTAATAAAGCTACTTAGACTAGTTTTTTTAAAAAAAGCTGGTTTAAGAACACTTACTAGGTTCATATATATTGTCATTTGCTTATATTGCTATAAAGAACCTCTGGAAGGATGAAGACATCAATATCACTTTGGCAGATGGGAAGATAGGGATGGAGAAATTGCTGAGTCTATTCTGTTGCATTTTCTCAATTTTTTCAACATGATTTCTCATTTTTATTTTTTTAACATATTTTTATTGGTTTTAGAGGGAGAGGGAGAGATAGAAAAATCAATGATGAGAGTCACTGATCAGCTGCCTCCTGCACATCCCCTGCTGGGGATCGAGACCCCAACCGGGCATGTGCCCTGACCTGGAATCGAAAAACCATCTCTTGGATCACAGGTTGATGCTCAACCGCTAAGCCATGCTGACAGGGCTCGCACTTATTTTTAAAGCTAAATTTAATTTTTTTAAAAACAGAGTGAGCCCTGACTGGGTGTGGCTCAGCTGGTTGGAGTGTCGTTCTGTACACCAAAAACGGCTGCAGGTTTGATTCCCAGTCAGGGCCCATACCTAGGTTGCAGGTTCAATCTCTGGTCAGGCAAATAAAGGAGGCAACAGGTTGATGTTTCTCTCTCATACTGATGTCTCTCTCTCCCCCTCTCTCCCCCTACCCCCGCCCTTCCTCTCTCTCTAAAATCAATAAGCATATCCTCAGGTGAGGATTTAAAAAAAAACAAAAAACAGCCCAGCCAGCATGGCTCAGCGGTGGAGCATCGATCTTATGTTCCAGGAGATCACAGTTCAATTCCCGGTCAGGGCACATGCCCAGGTTGCGGGCTCGATCCCCTGTGGGGCGTGTGCAGGAGGTAGCCAATGAGGGACTCTCTCATCATCTATGTTTCTCTCTCTCTCTCCCCGCTCTCCCTTCCTCTCTCTGAAATCAATAAAGACATATTAAAAAACAACAAAAAACACAGAGTGATAGCACAGTGATAAAAGAGATAACTACTTTTCTTCAGTGATCAGAGAAATACCTCTATGAGAGCAGGTGACATATGCACTGAAATCTGAAATTACAACAAAGGTCCAACTGTGGGAAAACTGGAATAAAGGCATTCCAGCTCCTGCGAAAAAAGCCTCAAGGGAACGAGGCTGGTAAATTCAAGCAACAGAATAAAGGCCAGTGTGGCTGGAACAAGGTACAAAAGGAAGAATACTATGAAATGAAATATAAAAACCAGAGCAACAACTCACCAAGGCCAACAAGTTCATTCCTTAATTGCATACAACAAAGATTTACAGAACACCTATGTGCAATACACTGTCTTAGGCACCTGAGAAAATCAATAAACCAAACAGGTAAACACGCCTGCCATCAGAAATCATGAATTCTAAAGGCAACAGGTTGGATTTTGCAGTAACAGGAAACATTGCAGCGTTTTTGCCAAAAGGCTAACATAATCTCACATATGTTTTGAATAGATCACTCTGACTGCTACATGGGCAAAGAAAAAACCAGAGGGCCACTGGTCCAGGTGAGAGATGATAACAGCTGAAACAAGGGTGGTGAGGGGAAATGAAAGGAAACAGATTAGGATTTGCTGGGGATTTTTTTTTTTGTTTTTTTAATATTCTTTATTGATTTCAGAGACACGATGGGAGAGAGGGGTGGGAGGGAGGGAAACATCAATGAGAGAAAGTAATTGGCTTACTCCTGCACGTCCCCCACCAGGGATCGAGCCAGCAACCCGGGCACGTGCCCTGACCAGCAACTGAACCGCCATCTCCTGGATCCTGGGTTGATGCTCAACTGCTGAGCTACGCTGGCCAGGCAGCGTTAGGGCTTTTTGGAAAGCATATCTTACTGACATAAAAAGATCTACAGATATACTATAGACTGAAAAATAGTTACCAAACACAAAGAATATTACTACAATATTATGAATTCCCCAAAACCCACATATAAATACACAATATATTTTTCTTAAAGTACATATATTTTTATGTAAATTCATGGGAGAAAAACAACCATGGAAGAATCACATTATGTTGACAGAGTAGTTTGCTAGAAGGGTCAGGGAGGTTTCAACAAGTTGCACTTTAAGTTCCACATTAATCTACAAAGGATTTCAGGCAGCTTAAGCACCTGAATGAGTAATGGGAAATAGAGGAGACCACATAAAGCTGACCAAATATTGAAGATGAAGTGATTATCACTCTCCAGATACAACAGGGACACAGAATAGCCACTTTTCATATACATTAAATGAGGGTATGCCAACTTTTTTAGGAAACACTGTGGATAGGCCGTATCACTTGTCCCAGATACTAACATATACAATCTTAGTCCCTTTATTTTATATATACTATGTTACTCTCTGACCATTAAGCATCCTGGTTAAACCAGGTTCTAGTGTCCGGAGAGCACCATATCCAATTCATTTCAGTATTTTATAGGAAAGGTATTTTATTTTCAGTTAACTGTAACAATAACCCCACTGAGCCACTGAGTTAAATAAAACTGATACAAATATTTCTCTGTAATAAAACAGTACATCAGGCGCATTAGTTAAAACTATCCAAGCTTCTAAGACAACCTCAAGACTCAAACACAATGTATAAAGCTTGATTCCAAAACCAGTCTTCATTCCTTAGAACAAGCAAGAGCTGTGTCTGTGTCAGAATGGAAAACATGTTAATATTGGAATATGACAAAAAATACATTTATATCTCCTTAAAAGAAAATGGATAATTCTATCTAAAAACTTAAGGGGTGACTATGTGCTTTCACCAAAGATCTATCAATTTCCATTCCAGACGCTAAAATATTTTAAGTATACTTTCAAACAATATAATATGCACACATTACTCTAAAATAGTTCCTTAATAAGAAAAAATTCTTTATGATAAAACAATAGCATATGCTAGAGGAAACCTTCATAAGGCCTTCATTTAATAGTAAGATGAAAAATTTTTAACATTACCATTAGAGAAAGTTATGAAAGTATAAATATGCTGAGTAACATCTGATTCAAAATTTTCATAACTCAAATGTTTTAAATAAAAGTACACTCATCCAATAATACTTAACATTTATGTGATGATTATGCCCAAATATTCATGTCCGTTAAACATTAAAGCAACCCATGAAATAAAATCATTATCTCCCTTACACAGATTTTAAAAAATTGGTCCTCAAAATCAAGCTGCCCAAGACCAGAGCCAGGAAGTGGTGTGTATTACAAGCCACTGAGTCAGCTCCGACTCCTGGCAACCATATGAATGAGTGATGTCCAAAATGTCATGTCCTCAACAGTCCTTTCTCAGTTCCTATGCCTATGGCTTCGTTCATGGAGTTAATCCATCTCATATTTGGTGTTCCTCTTTTCCTTCTGCCTTCTATTTTCCCCAGAACTACTGTCTTTTTCAAACAACCTCGCATTCTTATGAAGTGCCCTAAGTAGGACAGCATCAGTTTTGTCACTTTTGCCTCCATCAACATTTCAAGCTTACTTTGCTCTGGAACCAAATGGTTCGTCTGATGGTCCAGGGCATCCAGAGAGCTCTCCTCTAACACTATATTTCAAATGAATCAATTAATTTATAACAAATGAAGTGGTAGGTCAGAAGCTGAATATTCATAATTACTATGTAGTATATAATTAAGTATTAAAAAATAAAGCAATATAGCAAAGCTCTTATTAATTAAAAGACTGTAGACATTCAATAAAATAACCCAATCAATATTCAAAATACACATATATGAAAGAAATATCACATCAAAACTGACTGCCCTTTAAAAGTTTTTAAAGGGGATTTAAAAACAAATGAAGGATCATCTAGCACAGGTCATCAGGGAGACTGTGCCACTAAGCCCCACAAGACACCTACTACATAAAGCCATCCTACCAAGATTGGGAGACACAGCACAGAAACGAATACAGAGAGGCAGCCAAAATACGGAGACAAAGAAACATGCCACAAATCAAAAAACAGAAAAAATCCCTAGAAAAAGAACTAAATGAAATGGAGGCAAGTATTCTACCAGGTACAGACTTCAAAACAATGGTTATGAGTATACTCCAGGAACTTATTTAAGGGAAGACTGCATGAACTCAGGGAGACTCTAAACAAAGAGATAATAAGCATAAAAAATAACACAGAAACCATAAAAGAACCAGTGAGAAATAAAGAATACAATATATGAAATAAAGAATATACAAGAAGTCAAAATTAAGTTAGAGCCCTAGATGGTTTGCTCAGTGGTTAGAGTGCTGGCCCTAGGAATCAAGGGTCCCAGGTTTGATTCTGGCCAAGAATATGTAACTCGGTTGCAGGCTGGATCCCCAGCCTTGGTCGGGGCGTGTGCAAGAGGCAGCCAATTGATGTGTCTCTCTCGCATCGATGTTTCTCTCTCTATCTCTCTCTCCCACTCTCTCTGAAAAGCAATGGAAAAAATATCCTCGGGTGAGGAAAAAAAAAAAAGTAGGTTAGATAAGGGAGAGGATCAAATCACAATTTGGAAGACAAGTGAGCAGAAAACACCCAATCAGAACAGAAAAAAGAAACAAGAATTTTAAAACATGAGGATAGTTTAAAGAAGCTCTGTGACAACATCAAGTGTAACACCATCCATATCACAGGGCAACAAGAGGGAGAAGAGAGAGAGCAAGAGACTATGAAACTATTTGATCAAATAATGACTGAAAATTTCCCTAACCTGGTGAAGGAAAAATACATACAAGTCCAAGAAGCTCAGAGAGTCCCAAACAAGAGGAACCCAAAGAGGCCCACACAAAGACACATCATAATTAAAATGGCAAAGGTTAAAGACAAAGAGAGAATCTTAAAAGCAGCAAGAGCTGCCATAAGACTGTTAGCTGATTTCATAACACAAACATTTCAAGCCAGAAAAATTGGAACAAAATATTCAAAGTGATGAAAATCAAGGACCTACAACCAAGACTACTCTAACCAAAAAGGCTATTTAAACTTGAAAGACAAATAAAGAGCTTCCCAAATAAGAAAAAGCTAAAGGAGTTCAATACTACCAATACAGTATTACAAAAAAAATTAATGGGGCCTCATTAAGAAAGAAAAACAAAATGAGGAACGTAGTAATTATAAAGAATAATATGGCAATAAATCCCCACCTATCAATAATCACTTTAAATGTAAATGATTTAAATGCTACAATCGAAAGACATAGGGTTTTTGAACGGATAGGAAAATAAGACCCACATATATACTGTCTACAAGGGACGCACCTCAGAATGAAAGGTACCCATGGACTAAAAGTAAAGGGTTGAAAAAACATATTTCACGCAAACTAAAAAAAACCTTAGGGTAGAATACTTACATCAGACAAAACAGACTTTAAAAAAAAGGCTATAATTAAGGACAAAAAAGGACATGACATCACAATAAAGAAATCAATACATCAGGATGATATAACCCTTGTAAACATTTATGCACCCAACACGGGAGCACCTGAATATATAAAGCAAATAATAATGGACATAGAAGATATCGACAGTAATACAGTCATAGTAGGGGGCCTTAATACCCCGTTGAAATCATTGGATAATCTTAGAAAGTGAAAATCAAAAGGAAATAGTACCCTTAAATGACACATAAGAATAGATGAATTTACACTTGATCTTAGCCAAAAGGCCAAGAAGCAATGAGACCAGGTGAATTTAACTGATATTTTTAGAGCATGTCACACCAGAGCAGCAAAATATACATTCTTTTCAAATGCACATGGAACATTTTCTAGGATAAACTGACCACATGTTAGACTGCAAAATAAGTCTCAATAGATTTAAAAAGATCGAAATCATTTTCAAGCATCTTCTCTGACCACAATGATAAAAAACTATAAATCAATTATATGAAAAAAACAGCCCTGGCAAGTGTGGCTCAGTTGGCTGAGCATCATCCCAGGCACCAAGAGGTAACCAGTGCAATTCCTGGTCAGGGCACATGCCCAGGTTATGGGCTCAGTCCAGGGGGTCGGGGGGCCAGGATGCAGCCAACTGATGTTTCTCTCTCACACAGCTCTCCTCTCCCTTCCTCGTTCTCTTAAAAAATAATAATAAAATAAATAAATAAAACTAAAAAACATATAAACACATGGAGGCTTAATAACATGGTACTAAACAATGAATGGGTCAACAATGAGGATCAAGGAAGACATCGAAACATACCTTAAGACTAATAAAACTGGAAACACAAAGAACCCAAATCTATAGGACTCGGCAAAAGCAGTCCCAAGAGTGAAATTCAGATAATACAGGCCTACCAAAAGAAAAATCTAACCGTACATTTAAAGGAATTAGAAAAAGAACAGCAAAGGCCAAAGTGAGTAGAAGGAAGGAAATAACAAAGGTCAGAGGAGAAATAAACAAAACAGAGCAAAAAAAAAAAAATTACAAAAGATTAATAAAACCAAGAGCTCGTTCTTTAAAAAGATAAACAAGACAGATAAAACTGTAACCGTAACTCATGAAGAACAAGAAACAGGACACACGTAATAAAACCAAAAATTATAGAAAAGTAACTACAGAAACCACAAAAATACAAAGGATTATAAGAAAACACTATCAGTAACTATATGCCAACAAGTTAGACAATCCTAAAGAAACAAATAATTTCCTAGAAACATACAATCTCCCAAGAATGAATCAATAAGAAAGAAAACCTGGACAAACCAATAAAAGCCAATGAAATGAAAGCAGTAGTAAAAAAAACTCCCAGCGAACAAAAGTCCTCGACCAGATGGTTTCACAGGTTAATTTAACCAAGCATTCAAAAAAGAATTAACACCTACCATTCTCAAATGATTCAAAAAGTCAGCGATGGCTGGGAGGCTGGCTCAGTTGGTTAGAGCGTTGTCCTGTATACCAAAAGGTAGTGGATTTGACTTCTAGTCAGGCATCAGGATGTGGGTTTCATCCCCTGCACATACAGGAGGGAGGCAACCAATCAATGTTTCTCTCTCTCTAGGTCTCCCGCTCTCACTCTCCCTCCCTGTCTCTAAAAATTAATAAAAAATATATCCTCAGATGAGGATTAAAAAAAAAAATTCAAGAGGATGGCAGATTCCCACACTCATCATTTTACGAGTCCAGCATTATCCTGATTTCAAAACCAGATAAAGACACCACAAAAAAAGGAAATGAAAGGCAAATATCCCTGATGAATATAGATGTAAGAAACTTCAACAAAACATTAGCAAACTGAATTCAGCAATACATTAAAAAGGTCACACACCATGACCAAGTTGGATTTATTACTGCGACACATGGTTTGTACAATATCCACAAGTCAATTAACATGATATACCACATAAACACAATGAAAGATGTAAATCATATGATCATATCTATAGATGCAGAAAAAGGATCTGACAAAAACCAGCACCCACTTATGATGAAAACTCTCAGCAAAGTGGGAACATACCTTGACATAATAAAAGCCATATATGACAAACCCACAGCCAATATCATACTGAATGGGGGAAAACTAAAAGCATTTCCCTTACAATTAAGACGACAACAGGGATGTCACCTTTCACCACTCTTATTCAACTTAGTACTAGAAGTCCTAGCCACAGCAAATAGACAAGAAGAAGAAATAAAAGGCATCCAAATTGGAACAGAAGTAGTAAAATTTTCATTATTTGCAGATGACAGGATACTGTGTATAGAAAACCCTAATGAATCCACCAAAAAACTACTAATACTTATAAATGAATGCAGTAAAGTAATAGGATACAAAATAAACATTCAGGAATCAGTTGCACTTATATACACCCATAATAAACAATCAGAAATGGAAACTAAGAAAACAATCCCATTTACAATTGCAACAATAAATTAAATACATAAATAAATAATAAAATACCTGGGAATCATTATAACCAAGGAGGCAAAAGACCTGAACTTGAAACATTATAAGACACTGAAAAAAGAAACTAAAGATACAAATAAATGGAAGCCTATAAAATGGTCATGAATAGGAAGAATTAACATCATTAAAATGTCCATATTACTTAAAGCAATCTATAGAGTCAACATAATTCCTATCAAAATACCAATGGCGTATTTCACAGAACTAGAACAAATAATCCAAAACTTTATATGGAACTACAAAAGAACCCTGAATAGCCACAGCATTCTTGAGTAAGAAGGATAAAGTTGGAGGAATCTCGCTACCCGATATCAAAATATACTACAAAGCTACAGGAATCAAAACAGCATGGTACTGGCATAAAAACAGATATATAGATCAATGGAACAGAATAGGGAGCCCAGGAATAAATTTTAAAAAGGCTATATGGTCAATTTGACAAAGTAGGCAACAACATACAACGGTGTTAAGATAGTCTATTCAATAAATGTTGGAAAATTGGACAGGTACATGCAAAAAAAATGAAACTAGACCACCTTACACCATGTACAAGAATAAATTCAACCCTGGCCAGTGTGGTTCAGTGGTTAGAAAATCCACCTGCACATGGAAGGATCTTGGGTTCCATTTCTGGTCAAGGACACATATATGGGTTGCAGGTTCAACCCCTGGCCCCAGTGTGAGTATGCTCAAGAGGCAACCAATCAATGTCTCTCTCACACTGATGTTTCTCCCTCTCTCTCTTTCTCTCTCTTTCCCTCCCTCCCTTCCACTCTCTCCAAAAATCAGTGGAAAAAATATTCTCAGGTGAGGATTTCCAAAAAGAATTCAAAAATGCATTAAACACTTTTATATATAAAATTTGAAACCATATAACTCCTAGAAAAAAAAAAGTAAAATCTTTAACATAGTAATATTTTTGCTGATATATCTCCTCGGGCAAGGGGAACAAAAGAAAGTATAAACAAATGGGACAACATTAAAGTAAAAAGGTTTTGCACAGCAAAGGAAACCATCAACTTAATGTAAAGACAACCTACTAAATAGGGGAAGATATTTGCCAGTGATGCATTCAATAAGGGGTTAAGATCCAAAATTTATAAAGAACTTATAAAACACAAAAAAACAAACAATCCAATTAAAAAATGGACAAAGGACCCGAAAAGGTACTTCTCCAAAGAGGACATCCAGATGGCCAATACACTTATGAAAAGATGCTACAGTCACTCATCATCAGAGAAATGTAAATTAAAACCACAATGACATACCACCTCACACCCATCACAATGGCTATCATCAATAAATCAACAAGCACGTATTAGTAAGAATGTGGAGAAAAGGGTACCTTTGTGCACTGTTAGAAGGAATGAAGACTAATGAAGCCACGCTGAAAAACAGTATGGACACTCCTCAAAAATTAAAAATGCAACTACCTCATGACCCAGATATTCCACTTCTGTTTATATATCCAAAGAAACCCAAAACACTAATTCAAAAGAATATATATACCCCTATGTTCATTTCAGCATTATTTACAACAGCCAAGATATGGAAGCAACCCTAAAGTACTTCAGTAGACAAGTGGATAAGCAATAATGGATTATTATCCGGCCATAGAAAAGAATGAATCTTACCATTTGGGAGAGCATGGATGGACCCTAGGGAGTATTATGCTAAGTAAAATCAGTCAGAGAATAACGAATACCGTATGAGTTCATTTATAAGTGAAATCTAAAGAATAAAATAAACAAATCTGAAAGACTCATAGATAAGAGAACAGACTAAAGGATGCCAAAGGAGAGGGGGAGTAAGGGACTAGGTGAAAAAGGTAAAGGGATTAAGAAGTACAAATTGGGATCCTGGCTGGATAGGCTCAGTCAGTTACAGCGTCATCCCAATATGTCAAAGTTATGGGTTTGATCCCCAGTGAGGAACACATAAGAATCAACCAGTGGATGCATAAATAAGTGGAAAAACAAATTGATTTCTCTCTCTCTCTCTCTAAAATTAATTAAATTTTAAAAAAGAAGTACAAATTGGTACTTACTAAATAGTCACGGGGATGTGAAATACAGCATAGGGAATATAGTCAATAATTCTGTGATTACTATGTATGTCAGCTGGGTGCTGAAGATGGGGGTGGGGGGCACTTTGTGATGTGTGTGATTGGCCAATGTACTATACACCTGAAACTAATACAAAATAATGTTGAATGTAAACTATTAAAAAAATGAAGTTAAACTTGTAGTTAACATTCATTTGCCACTAGGTAAGATGTATCCTCATCAACTTAACAATTTACAGAGGAGCCCGGCAGGACGTGGCTCAGCAGTTGAGCATCGACCTAGGATCCAGGAGATCGAGGTTCGATTCCCGGTCAGGACACATGCCCGGGTTGAGGGCTCGATCCCCAATGACTCTCTCATCATTGGTGTTTCTAGCTCTCTCTCCCTCTGCTGCCTTCTCTCTGAAATCAATAAAGATATATATAATAAAAAACAAAAAAACAAACAAAACAGTTTACAGAGGAATGAGGCGTAAATGTACTGATGCTATGAAATGCATAAGCTTTTAATTCACGAGTTCTCTGGATCCTTTCTATGTTACAGCTTACCTAAAACAGAATACAAAAATTTCTGGGACAGAAAAGCTAGAACCGACTTCACAGTAGACTCCGGTGACTGCCAGGTATAAAATCACTCTTCTCAGAAGAAAACAGTGCAGCAGTAAACAGGACTTTTCTTATCACACAGTTCTCTGCAGTAATCCACTTCTTGAAACAGAATTATCAATTGTAACAGTTATTTTCAAATCCTAGAGTGGAAATAAATCTGGCTACTTCTATATATCATTGAAAATATATTTCAACCAAGAAAACACTGATTTAATCCTATAAAGAAAAGACAATCCAATTAAAAGTTGACCACTTCTATATTATACAAATAAATTTTATTCCATTTAGCCACTTTTCTATATCAAGTCAATTATAATTAGCTATTTAACAGTCAGCAAATAACCTCACCGCTCTGTTCTTCAATTTTCCCTAAAGTAAATAGTATAAAAATAATTCCCTAGGTCTTTCTTAGAATTCAAAGAGATGCAAAACCAAAAAGCTGGGGTACAAATATTTATACCAGACAAAACAGACTTTAAAACAAAGGCTATAACAAGAGACAAAGATGGACCTAGCAATTCCACTTCTGGATATTTAGCCAAACAAACCCAACACGCTAAATTGAAAAGACATATATGTCCACATGTTTATTGCAGCATTATTTACAATAGTCTAGATACGGGAGCAACCTAAGTGTCCATCAGTAGACGAATGGATAAAGGAGAAGTGGTCCATAATGTCCAATGGAACGATTAAGCCATAAAAAAGAATGAAATCTTACCATCTGCAACAACACAGATGGACCTAGAAGGTAATATGCAAAGTGAAATAAGTGAGATACAGACAAATCCTAGATGATTTCACTTATACGTATAAACTAAATAACAAAATAAACAAGCAGTACAGAAACAAACTTACAGAGAACATCTTGGGGATTGTCAGAAGGAAAAGAGTTTGGGGGGATGGGCGAAAAAAGTGAAGGGATTTAGAATAGGAATTACAGAATAGTCATGGGGATGTAAAATACAGCATAGGAAATATAATCAATAACACTGTAAAAACTACGTCCAGTATAAGATGGATACTAGGTTTATCGGGGTAATCATTCCTGGCTAATCATGGGGTTGTACACCTGAAACTCATAATATTGTGAGTCAACTGTAATATAAAAACATAAAGGGGAGGGGAGGATTAAAGATGGCGGCAGACTGAGTGGAAGCTACACTGACACTCTCCCGGGACAAAACTGGAATTGCAACTAAAATATAGAAAAACCATCCTGAATAATCAACTGCAACTGAAGACAAGCTGGATAGCACCCTCATAACCAAGGCGGAAAAGTAGAGACCACTTAGAGACTGATAGGAAGTAGGGAGGCATGAGAGGGCTGGCCGGGCACCCACAAGCAGCAGATGAAGGTCTGGAGGGATATCTCAGCTGTGAGGAGTTCCCACTAAGGACTCTGGGGCCTAAACCCCAGGCTGGGCTTCCCAGACAAGAACATCAGAACTGAGAAAGGTGCCCACATAATATTTGGCTGTGAAAAGCTGCTGGGTTTCTGCCTGCCAGGGAGAAACAGCTGGAAATGCAGGCACCCTCTTAAACAGCCAACACACAAATTTTCTAGTGCAGCCACTCACCTTGGGCTCCAGCAGAGGAAGGGCAGAGTGCACCAGAGCTGTGTGAAGAGAATCTAGGGTTGTGCACTCTGGAGATTGAGAGCTCTGAGGGCAGCCCTGTGCCGAGTCATTGCCCCATACCGAAGGGGACATCTTTCACAGGGAGACATTTACCTTCCAAGTAGCTTTTGCCTGAGAGGGAAGCAATTGCTCCGAGCTGCTAGCCCTACCCAGGGGAGTCTGTACAGCCTGACGCTCATTAAGAGAATCAAATTAATCAGCCTAAAGGCAGAAGCAAACTTTGCCTGATCTGCCTCCAGACCCAGGCCTTGGAAAAGCAGACTTTGGTGTGTATCTAGGACCTGTCCAAAGACAGTCAGCACCAAAAGAGGGGACCTCAAGCCGCGGGTTGTTGATAGCTACAAACAGGGTACTCAAGACCAGTCACAAACAGCATCTAACACTGGTCTGCACCAGAGACCTTCCAAAAAAACTGAGAGTCCTGGCAGGCCTACCTAATACATAGAAACAAACCCAAATAGGCAGCCGAAATGGAAAACATAAAAACAAGCCCCAAGTGAAAGAACAGGAGAAGTCTCCAGAAAAAGAGCTAAATGAAATGGAGATAAGCAATCTATCAGACATAGAAGTCAGAATACTGATCATAAGGATGCTCAACTGCATGAAAAAAAATATGAAACTATGAAAAATGGCCAGTCAGAAATGAAGAATGACATAGCAGAAATAAGAATACATTGGAAAGAATAAAAAGCAGATTAGAGGAAGCTGAGGATCAAATCAGTGAATTAGAAGACAGGGTAGAAAAAAAATCACTCAGAGATCCAAAAAGAAAAAACAAGAAAAAACAGGAAGACAGTCTAAGGGAGCAGTGGGACAAAATGAAATGTAACAATATTCGCATCAAAGGAGTGCCAGAAGATCTAGAAAGTAAGCAAGGGTTATAGAACCTGTTTGAAAAAATAATGGCAGAAATCTTCCCTAACCTCGTGAAGGAAAAAGTCACACAAGTTCAGGAGGCACAGAAACTCCCAAGCAAGAAGAATCCAAAGAGGTCCACGCCCAGACACATCATAATTAAAATGCCAAAAATTCAAGACAGAAAGAGAATATTAAAGGCAGCAAGAGAAAAGCAATCTGTTACCTATAAAGGAGCTCCCATGAGCTGATTTTTCATCAGAAACTTGACAGGCCAGAAGGGAATGGCATGAAGTATTCAAGGAACTGCAAAACAAGGATCTGAAACCAAGACTACTCTATCTAGCAAGGCTATCATTCAAAAAAGATGGTGAAATAAATGGCTTCCCAGAAGAAAAAAAAGCTAAAGGACTTTATCACCACCAAGCCAGCATTGCAGGAAATGTTAAAGGGACTGCTGTAATAATAATAAGAAATAGAGAGAGAAACATAGGCATAAAGAATTAAAATGGAAAAGAAAAAAAAAAGAATTAAAATGGCGCTCGGCCAGGCGTGGGTCAGCAGTTGAGCATCAACCTAGGATCCAGGAGATCACAGTTCGATTCCCAGTCAGGGCACATGCCAGGGTTGTGGGCTCAATACCCAGTCGGAGGTGTGCAGAAGGCAGCCAGCCGATCAATGACAACTCTCTCATCATTGATGTTTCAACTTTCTCCCTCTCCCTTCCTCTCTCTGAATCAATAGATATATATATTTTTAAAAGTGGTTTTTTTTAAATTTTAATGGCAATAAAGACCTATCAATAATAACCTTAAGGATTTTAAGGGACAGATTAAAAGCAATACAGTCATAGTCATGGACTTTAACACCCCACTTCAGTGGCTAGATCTTTCAGACAAAAGGTCAACACAGAAACAGTGACTCTAAATGGCACACTAGATCAGATGGATTTAATTGATATTTACAGGACATTTCACCCCAAAGCTGCAGAATATACATTCCTCTCAAGTGCACATGGGTCATGCTCAAAGATAATCCCCATGTTAGGACACAAAACAAGTCTCTACAAGTTCAAGAAGACTGAAATCATATCAAACATCTCAGATCACAATGGCACGAAATTAGAAATCAGCTACAGTAAAAACACTCAAAAACATTCAATCACATAGAGGCTAAATAGCACATTATTAAATAATGAATGGGTTACCAATAAGATCAAGAAAGAAATCAAAAGCTTCCTGGAGCCCAGCTAGGCATGGCTCAGCTGTTGGGCATCGACCTACGATCCAGACCCCATTTCAATTCCTGTCTGGGCACATGCCCAGGTTGCAGGCTCGATCTCCAGTTGGGTGTATGCAGGAGGCAGTTAATCAATGACGACTCTTTCATCATTGATGTTTCTATCTCTCTCTCTCTCTCCTTTCCTCTCTCTGAAATCAATAAAGATTTTTTTTTTAAACTTCCTGAAAACAAATGAAAATGAACACACAACAACCCAAAATCTATCAGACACAGCAAAAGCAGTCCTAAGAGGAAAGTTTATAGCACTACAGGCCTACATCAAAAACGAAAAAAATTTTTAGTAAATTATCTAACCCTACAACTTAAATTAGAAAGCTCCCCTGTGAAGCTGTCCAGACCAGGGCTTTTGTTTGCTGGGAGTTTTTTTATTACTGCTTCGATTTCATGAGTTATTAGCCTATTCAGGTTTTCAGATTCCTCCTGATTCAGTTTTACATGATCTCCCTCATATGTGGAATCTAGTAAACAAAACAGACTGAGGAACAAAACAGATCCAGAGACACAGAAGCATGGAACAGACTGATGAATCTCAGTGGGAAGGGGGATGGGGGAGTGAGTGGGGAGAGATCAATCAAAGAATTTATATGCATATATGTATAACCCATGGGCACAGACAATAGTGTGTTGAAGGCCAGGGAGTGGGGGCGGATGCAGAGTGGAGGGGATCAATGGGGGAAAAAGGGAGATTATCTGTAATACTTTCGACAATAAAGATAAATTTTAAAAAAGAAGAAATAATCTTTTCTTTCTCATAACTGCAAGGTACTTTCAAACAATTTTAACTTTCTTTGAGGATCTCATCCACTCCCATGATTTTAAATACAATACCCTCAACTCCTTAGTTTATATCAATCAAGATGTTTCAAAGCCCCCAACCTGCCTACTCCAAATTATTTTAACGTGCTTTAACTCTGTACCCGCCCACACCTTCTCCAGTCTTTGGCCCTTTGGAAAGTTATGTATCTACTCTATTCATAGAAATCTGGAGTTCATTGTTAATTTCTTCTACTCTCTTCACCCACAGCCTTGCCATCCATCCCCAAGACCTATTCTACTTCCAAATTAAATGCTGAAACTGCCCACTAGTTAAATGCTAACACTCCTCTAGTCCTAGAAATTAAGCATCACTAATCTGCTGGACTTTTTTTTTTTAAGGTTCCCAATCACTTCTCACATGGCTTTCCAGTGTACTTAGGAGAAAAACGTAAGATTCTGCCCATGCCCTGTAAGATTCCTGCCTGATGTGATCCCGACTATATGCTAGGCTCCATTTCAGCACCACTCTTCCACACCCTGCTCATTAAGCTTCTGTATTTAGCAGAAGCCTTCTTTTAGTTTGTTGTAGGGTCCAAGATCCTGATTTCAGGAGCCCTTTGTACATACTTTCTTTGCCCAAAATGTTCTTTTCTGAACTTCTTTCTAGTCTCAGCCTGAATGTCACTCCCTCAAGATCCCTTCCTCTCAAACACCTCACTAACCCACCCCTGGTCTAACATTTGATCTCCCTTGTTATAAACTCACATCATCACTCACACCTCCTCAGCCGCATTCATCCAATTTGTAATTACGTTTACTTCTAATCTGCATCCCCTGTTGAACTGTATGTTTCATGAGGGCAAAGACCTATGTTCTTATTGCTGCTAACCCCTCCACTGCATCCCCCCAACTGAATTTTATCCCTCCCTCCCCTCCTGTATGCTAAAGGACAACCACTTAACACTTGAGCCTGTATCTCCATTATAAGGTAGGAAATTAGGACAATTTCCTCAAAATATGAAACAAGAAAAATAAAAGTATATTTGCCCTGCCTTTGGTCATGATTTTTTATTACTTCTATATTCAACCTCTAGAAGTAGTAACGTGGCCTGATCTTAGTACCTTGTCCCTTTTTAACCCTTAATCAAAGAAGCTAAAGGAACCCACACTTTCTCCTCCACACAAAGTTTAAAAACTAGGAGAGCAAAACAAACCTTGAACAATGTATGTTAATTCGGAAACAAACATTCATTTATTTTTAGGATACTTAGTATTGCAAATCTATGACCTCGTTTAATGACTGTTTTTAATACCAAAGTCTCCCTAGTATTTAAAGACGATGAAATAAGTAGAGGGATTTAAAAAAAATAGTAACCTTCTTTAGGTAAGTTAAACAGTTCCATGATTAAGACCTAACCTAAAGAAACAACAATATTTGCATCAATAAAGTCAATGGGGCCACAAATTTTAAAAGGCTGAACTTCAAGTACTAATAACTATTTCTCCAATACAAATTATTACTAAATAAAAATGTTTCATCTGGGTCGTAAATCTCAAAACTCATGACAATTTTTATCAGAATTCTTTCCCAGAGATGTTCTTCAGATGTTCACATAGTGGTCTTAAAGATCAAAGGAATACAAAAAGAATATGCAATATACACCAAGAAAAAATCTGTTTTTTCTCCCTTAATGGACAAATTTCAGAAAGTAAATAGTCAATCCTATCATTTACAATTCAATGAAATTTTCATTTTTTAAAATTATCTAGTATGAAAAGCTCTGAAGCAAAGGCAGTAACTCTTATTTCTCCCCTTTATTCAACTCTTCATGAGTTGAGTTCTACTTTTGTGTCTCTCAATTTCATCCATATCTAATACAATACTAATTACCATTCATAAAAATATACTTTTTATCAAGCTCATCAAAACTACCTTAAAATGTACCTATACATATCTAAAATATAACTCCATTTTGCAGATTAGTAAACCATTGTTATCCAGTAGCTTTCCTACAGCATACACCTGGCATACAAGCAGCAAAACCAGAGTTTGTCCCTAAAGTCCACATGCCTTTCATTATATCACATCATCCCTCAATCATATAGAACTAAAACTTGTGATCTACTCTAATACACTAACTGATAGAACACAAACATTAATTAGCTGAATACTTTTACAACATATAAGGATAGGGAAGAGATTAAAAGAATATCAGGCTTGCATAAAAAATGTCAATTACTGATAATAGCCTATATGCAAAATATTAGTATGATAACTGGGAAAAATCGTAAGAATATATTTTTTAAAGTAAACATTGATATCAAAAGAAATGGATTATAGGCAACTTTTATTTATCACATCACATATTTCTTTACTACCTAAACATTTTAAGAGCATGTTTTATTTTAATAACCAAAATATTCTTCAGAACTATCCACATACGCATACACCTATTTATTTCTGTATACTGCCTATTATGCTTTATTGTTTACATTTATTCATTTACAGATTCTCTCCCTGAAACTGAACACTGAGAACCTACCTAAAAATGTAACAGATTTCCTAGTTGATTTCTTTTTATTTATTTATTTTATATCTTTATTGATTTCAGAGAGAGGAAAGGAGAGGGAGAGAGAGAGATAGAAACATCAATGATGAGACAGTCATTGATAGAGCCCACAACCCGGGCATGTGCCCTGACCGGGAATCGAACCTCGATGGTCTGGATCCCAGGTCGACGCTCAACCACTGAGCCACGCCCAGCCGGGTGATTTCTTCTTTTTAAACGTTTTAAAATCCAGGCTAGTTTGTACTTTGTTTCACACGTCAACAAGAATCACTCAAGTTTTTTAAGATTTTTTTTTTTTAAGTTGATTTTTAAAGAGAGAGGAAGGGAGAGGGGGGCGGAGAGAGAGAGAGAGAGACATCAATGTGCGAGTGAAACACTGATCAGCTGCCTCCTGCACGACCCCTACCAGAGATCGAGCCGTAATCCAGGCATGTGCCCTGACTCGGAATCAAACCTGAAACCTTTCAGTATACAGCACAACACCCAACAAACTGAGCCACACCAGCCAGGGCCCTGAAGTTTTTGCAAAATAAGTGATTCAGTGAGGTCAGGCTGAGCTTTAGAAAAAAATTAATCTGTCTGTAGACTGGAGTACAGAATAGGATGCAAGTGCCTTGTAAATACACATAACTCCCTATATTCTAACACAATGGACTACGGTTAAAGTACAAAACAGGAGATAGCTGAGAAACTTAGGAAATAAGGACACTTAAAGGTCTCAACATTTGGGGAAGTGAAGGAGATGGTGAGAAGAATAAGACCAGGTTGAGTTCAAAGTCCCAGGAGTTAAGAGAGTTTCAAGGAATATAATAAGTTTCGAGTGTTACAGAATTAAGACAAAAAAAGAGGCACTTAAAGATTTGGCAAAAATGTCACTAGTGACCTAAAAGGAGCAGCTTTGGTATGACAAGTCAGTGAACTTTTAAAAAGGGTAGGAAAAGGAAGAAGTTTGCAAGTTTGAAAAAAATGCAGAGATTAAGAGGATATAGCGCTTTAGCCCACTTTTAGACTAATAAAGGAGCCAGCAGACAGAAGTTGGTCAAGAGAAAGATATAATCCTTCTCTCTACTATCTTGTGAGCATTCAATGAGTTTACCAGTGGTAGTAACAACTTCACGTTTGGTCCATATAGATAATTGTAGCTGCTGTTAACTGAGCACCTACTATTGGCCAGTCACATAGCCTATATTATTATTAATCCTTATTTCATAAGCAATCTTAGGAAAGCAAGGCATATACTCACTTAAGTACAGCAAGTAAGTATAGCAAAATTAGACTGAGAACATAGGATGCAATTACTGATACTGTGTGATATTTCTTTTAGAAGGGAGATTGAGTAAAAAAGTCTGGGCAAGAAAATCAACGATGAAAATGTAATATACAAATGAGGAGAACAGGGAAAAATAGAAGTAAGGAGTTTGTGTCATGGAAGACAAAGACTAACTTGAATAGAAGCTTCTCTTTGATGAGCAACACAAAACTATTTGGAGATACAGAATGAAATGACTTCCTAGGCAGGTGTTAAAACTCATCTGATTAAGAGCTATGCCCTAGCCAGTTTTGCTCAGTGGTTAGAGAGCATCAGCCCGTGGGCTGAAAGGTCCGGGGTTCAATTTCAGCCAAGGGTACATATCTCAGTTGCAGGCTCAATCCCAGGCCCGGGTCAGGGCATGTGTGGGAGATAACCAATCAATGTCTCTCTCTCCCCCCGCCCTAGCCAGTTCCACTCTCTCTGAAAAAGCAATGGAAAAAATCTCCTCCTGTGAGGATTAAACAAAATATAATTAAAAACAAAACAAAACAGAATATGTAATGTTAAAACAGACAAAAATAGTTTCGAGACTTACATTTAAGTCTTTTATCCATTTTGAGTTTATTCTTGTGTACGGTGTAAGTTGGTGGTCTAGTTTCATTTTTTTGCATTACCTGTCGAATTTTCCCAACTTAAATGTAAGTCGCAAAACCATAAAAATCCTAGAAGAAAACATAGGTAGCAAAATCTTGGACATCTCGCATAGCAGAATTTTCACCAATACATCTCCTAGGGCAAGAGAAACAAATTAAAAAACAAACTATAGTCCCAAACAAAAATTGGGACTATATCAAACTAAAAATCTATTGCACAGCAAAAGAAAAAGAAATCTTCATCAAAATGAAAAGGGAACCCACTGTATGGGAGAACATATTTGCCAATGATACATCTGATAACGGGTTAATTTCCAAAATATATAAAGAACTCATACAACTCACTATCAGGAAGACAAACAATCTGTACGTTCACCAAAGAGGACATACAGATGGCCAAGGGACATGAAAAAATGCTCAAGGACACTAATCATCAGAGAGATGCAAATTAAAACTACAATGAGATATCACCTCACACCTGCCAGAATGTCTACCATCAATAATTCAACAAACAACAAGTGCTGGCAAAGATATGGAGAAAAGGGAACCCTAGTACATTGCTGGTGGGGATGCAGACTGGTGCAACCACTGTGGAAAACAGTATGGAGTTTCCTCAAAAAATTAAAAATGGAACTGCCACTTGACCCAGTGATCCCACTTCTAGGAATATATCCTAAGAAGCCTGAAATACCAATAAGAAAGAATATATGCACCCCTATGTTCACAGCAGCATTATTTACAATAGCTAAGATCTGGAAAGAGCCCAAGTGCCCATCAGTAGATGAATGGATAAAAAAGCCATGGTACATTTATACAATGAAATACTATACAGCTGTTAAAAAAAAAAAAAAAAGGCTCTCTTACCCTTTTCAACAGCATGGGTTAACCTGGACGTTATTACGCTAAGCAAAATAAGCCAGTCAAAGATAGGCAACTTTCACATGATCTCACATATGTGAAAGCCAATAAACAAAATAAACTGACACACAAAATTGGTCCAGAGGCAGGAATGCATAGAGCAGAATGACAGATCTCAGAGGGAAGGGGGGAGGAGAGGTCGGGAAGATATTAACCAAAGAACTTATATACCTATATGCATAGCCCATGGACTCAGACAATAGTGTGATGAAGGCCTGGGGTGGAGCAGGGGCTAGGTAGAGGGGGGCCAAGGGAAGGATAATGGGGGACACATCTGTAATACTGTGAAGAATTTTTTTTAAATATTTAATTAAAAAAAGAAAATATAATACGTTAAAATAATAAACCCAACATTATAGTTAAAAAATAAAAAAACAGCCCAACTGGTGTAGCTCAGAGGTTGAGCTTCAACCTATGATCCAGGAGATTGTGGTTTGGTTCCCGGTCAGGGCACATGCCCGAGTTGATGGCTCAATCCCCAGTATGGGGCGTGGAGAAGGCAGCTGATCAATGACTTTCTTATCATTGACGTTTCTATCTCTCTTTCAAATGAATAAAGACATATTTTTAAAAGGAAATTTTTTAAAAAATAAAAACAGCCCGGGCCAGTTTTGCTAAGTGGTTAGAGCACTGGCATACGGACTGAAGGGTCCTGGGTTCGATTCCAGTCAAGGGCACGTACCTCAGTTGCAGGCTAGATCCCCAGCTCGTCTGGGCAAGTGTGGGGGACAACCAATGTGTCTTTCTCACATCATTGTCTCTCTCTCCCCTCCACCCCTTTCCACTCTCTCTAAAAAGCAATGGAAAAAATATCCTCAGACAAAAATAAACATAGAAAGTGAGATAATATTCACAGTAATGATAGCTGTAAAGCTAAAACTAGGTTAACTTTACAGTAATGATTTTATATAACCAATTAAAACAAGGTCGAAATTTTTATTACTTCTAAACAAACACAGAACCATGAACATACAAGAATTCTGATACCATGTTAGGGCCAGAAAGAAAATAAACTAGAATAATTAAAATATGACAACCTTCAAAGAAAAAATATAAATATAAATATAAAACAAATAGATATAATAAAAATTTCATTTAATCTAAATTTTCACTTCCACTCTAACGTTTCCTTAATCCAACTGAACTGAAAGCACAATTCATCAAGAGGATAATCACAGGATCTAACCAACAACTTACAAATTCCAAATTAGAGTTCTGAAGTGTAGCATTCAAAGTCTACATGAAAAGCCCGGCCGGGCGTGGCTCAGCGGTTGAGCGTAGACCTAGGATCCAGGCGATCAGGGTTCGATTCCCGGTCAGGGCACATGCCCGGGTTGCGGGCTCAATCAATGACTCTCTCATCATTGATGTTTCTATCTCTCTCTCCCCCTCTCCTTTCCTCTCTCTGAAATCAATAAAGATATATTTTAAAAAAAAACAAAGTCTACATGAAATGCTCGTCTAAGCATAGAGCCGAAGAAATTGCTGGCCAACCGTTAACAGAAAACATCTATTTTGTATGACTTCATGATATACAATATATGTTGAATAAATAATTGTTGAATAAATAACTTCTACACTGTCCTGACTGAGTGGCCTGAACTATTCTTAGTTTGGTCCAGCTCAATAGTCCAAGAAACACTCTTCCTAGGCAAAAGACATGCCTTTTTGAAATAACTGATTATAAAACTGTTCCAGCATTACAAGAAAAGGTTCTTTAATGGTTTTAAGTTAGAAAACCATAATTTCAGTTCCAAATTCTTACAAAAATAAAATCAAGGTATGTACGGTAACTACAGTAAAATATACACATGGCATTGCTATAAAGTAAAAAAACAAAAGCAAAAACAAAACAAAACTGAATTTGTCTCATTGAATTAGTCACATTTTATAAACTCTCTTCTGTCTGAAACCTCTAATGTGATCACAATTTTACCTAAAATAGCCATTTAAGTATTTTTCCTCCTCAATATAAATGGTTAGAAAGAAATGATTTTACTGCAAGAATTACTATAGATCTTTCACAATTTCTTTAATTTGAGATTGCTACAATTCTATTCCTAGTAAATTTACCTTAAAATTACAATTTAACATTAACTTTTAGTATCAGAATCATACTAAAATATTTAATAATTGAAGGATAAAATATTTTAAACTGCTTATTTGAGTTATAATTGACATACAACATTGTATTAGTTTTAGATTTTTTTTTTTAACTTTAAATTCACAAAAACAAATCTGACTTCAAATTCACTAGGAACCATATTGAGGGGAAAAAATCTAGAACCTCTGTAGAAGAGAAACCTGATCCTGGGCAGCGTATTTACATTAAAAAAAAAAAAAAAAAAGTTGAAGTTCTCTAACCATAATTTGATAACTCTTCAAGAAGCATAAACAAAAACAAGATAACATGTAATGAAACAAATATGCAAGTTTTTTTAAAACCAGATCTATTAAATATTCATTAGCTATTTATCCCAACATCCAAAGTTTACTCTTAAATCATTTCTTAAAATAGTAAACATTAATACTTACAGGACATTGATCAAATTAATAAAACTAAAATCCTCAACAGTCACATCCTCTTCCAAATGAAATATTATGAATTTTCCTTAAATTTTATTACTTCCAATTTTCAGTGGACTGCTATGAAGTTAAAACAGAATAGAACAAATCCAAAACTAATGATGTAATGAAGTGATTTTGCAAACCCCTATGCACATCATTTTTTAACTCTAAATTTTATTTTTCAATGGTATACAAAAATTTATTCTAGGACACTGGCTGGGTAGCTCAGTTGGTTGGAGTGTTGTCCTGATACACCAAGGTTGCAGGTTCAATTCCCCGTCAGGGCACAAACTTGGTTGCAGGTTCAATCCCCAATCAGGGCACATACTAGAGGTAACCAATTGATGTTTCTCTCTCACATCAATGTCCCTCTCTCTCTCTCTCTCCCTCTCCCTCCCCTTCCTTTCTCTCTAAAATCAATAAAAACATATCCTTGGGCAAAGGTTTTTAAAAGACTATAAAGACTTGTACAAGACGGTATATCAAGCTCCATATCCATAAAAAAATCTGAAACATCCATGTCAGCACCTGTGTGACATCTGACTGATACAGGACTGTCTCACCAAATGAGATACAAAACTCTAGCCCATGAGATAATATATAAGCAGAACATGGAAAAGTAGGGACCACCCTGTATCCTTCCCCCAACTGTGTAAAAGGACAGGTGGGAGGAGAAGATGACTCATACTATTAAGAATGCACTAGCCCGGGCTGGAGTGGCTCAGTTAGTTGAGCTTCACTCACTGGTTCAATTCCCAGTCAGGGCACATACTCAAGTTTTGGGTTTGATCCCAGGTAGGGGTGAGTGCAGGAGGCAATCAATCAATGTTTCTCTCTCTCTCCCTTCCTCTCTCTCTAAAAATCAATTTTTTAAAAAAAATTAAAAATAAATAATAAAAGAATGCACTAAAGAAAGATGTCATAATTATGCAAAGTATTTTAACTGTCAAAATACTTCTTAAGTACATCTAATAGCACCTAACTCATATTGTCAGGTTCTCTTTATCTTATTGTCTGGCACAATAAAACACCATTAACTGATGCTTTAAAATAATTTTTAATTCTGCGCTAAATCACTAAGCAAAACAAGAACGACATTTTGGTATTTTCTTCCTCTACAAATTAAGAATACAAACTACTTATATCAATGGGTTTTCATGAAAATTAAATTACTTAATACATGTTAAAAATTAGTTTGGACATGTGTGGAAATTACAGAATATAAATGATAGGTACACAGAGATTCAGTATACTACTCTCACTCATAAATTTTAAAGTTTCTAAATAAACTTTTTTTTTAACTTAGCTTACAATTGTGCTGGCATACAACAGGGGCTCAATCCCTATTTTAATTATCCCACAACCTACTTGCTAAGATTAAATGAAATAACACATGAGTGTCCTGCACTGTGCCTAAATTGTATCTACTTAATATAAGCTGTCATCCCCACATCATCCTTCATAATCAGTATTCAGCAAATATTCATCATCAATTAAGTGTCTTTTGACCCATTTGGGACTTAGTAATTAAGTATAAGCTACTATACTTATGACTTACCTCTTACAAAAGATCTTCAAGTTACAGGTATCAACTGTCAATGGGCTCAAGAGATACAATGTGTCAGAGTGCTAACTTCACTGATATTTTATATTTTGTAACTAATTTCAAATAAGAGAGGTTTTGACTGGTTATGTTTATCTTACTATCTAGAATATTACCAGACAGACTTAAAACCAACAAATCATAACCACTAAACAATAACTCTCAGTTAACATATTTAAGAATTACTCAAGTGAAGCCCTGGCCAGGTAGCTCTGTTGGTTAAAGTCCCAATATCCCAGGGTTGTGATCTGATCCCTGGTCAGGGCATATACAATAATCAATCAATGAATGCATAAACAAGTGGAACAAATTGATGCTTCTTTCTCTCTCTTCCTCTCTCTCTCTAAAATTAATTTTTAAAATTTAAAAACATTTATTTAAAAAAAAAAAAGGAATGACTCAAGTGAAGACTCTGAGCACAAAAGATGGGGAACTCAGAGAGCAGTGGGCTAGTGTGATAAGCATACTACTTGATGAACTAAGAGTACTAAAGGAGCAGACTTATGTCTGTGCAAAGACATGAAAGAGACCTATCAACTCATGAACCCAAAGAGTAAGAATCTGAGTTTTAAAACTGACAAAAAGTTAAATGGTTCTTTCTATTTTTCCAGTACCTTCAATTAATTATTCATTGTAAGGGTAGAAAAAATGTTAAAGATGGTTGCTTGCATACCACTTAAAACGAAGTAACTTCAGTTCCCACTGTGGAACTCTAGAGGGCGCAAGAAATATGCCCTCGTTCCCACCAACCCACCTCTGGGTAACGTGAGCAGCGAAGCTGCAGGACTTGAGGTTTGTGTTGCAGTAAGCAGAAGCAGTATCTGCAGCGGTTCATCTGCAGCGCCCACTCCCAGGGCCTTCCCAGCCATTACCCAGGCTTGCCCCAGGGGCAGCTGCCACCAAGGAAAAGCTCCTCCCCATAAAAACAACGGGACAGACAAGTCCCAGGCCTGAACCCCTACAACCTGAAAACTTCCTCTAAGAGGGGCAAATCGGGGGCAAAGAACTCACAATGAGGGTGTTTTCCTTCTCACTTTCTGTCAAAGATTCGCCACACAGGGTTGAAGGTGATTCCTGCTCCTGGGGTAAGAGGAAAAAATGAGAAATGTATCAAGAACAATATCCAGGTTGGACAACCAACCCTTCCCACAAGAAAAAGACAGAGAAGGTAATAAGAGGTCAAGGAGGTTCGGTCCTCCTGTTATCACTGCCCAACTGGAGACCAACAATCCCTCGTACGTAAAGCGGAGCAAAACGGCGTAAAATACGAATTTGGTCCCAAAACCCAAGTGAAACGCAAAATCTGGAGGGAGAAAGAGGAGGGCATCCAACCTGCCCCAGGGAAGGGAGCGGGGGAAGGGCAAATGTTGCCTCGACGCCAGCAAGGGTATGATATTTTCTCCCAAATGGGTCCACCGGTGTCTCTCCCGTCACTCCGGGCACCAACTCCAAGGTAGGAGCGGCTCACTTCGCCACTGGGATGAAATCTCCCATATTTGCCCCAAGCGTTTACCCTGGGCCCGAGACTCGCCTTCCCCCCCCCCCACCCCCCGCCCGCCCGCAGTCGGCGACCGGCTGCGCTGCCTCCCCGTCCGCCATTAGAGACCCAGCCAAACAATACGTGCGGAGCAGGGCCGCGTAGTGCCGGGGAGGGGAGCGCAGAGCAGGGCCCGGCGCGGGCGCGGACCCTCGCCCCCAAACTTGGGGACCCCAGGCTCCGGCGCAGCCCCGGGAACAGGAGGACCAAGCGCCCCTCCCCCGCCGCCCCCCGGAGAAAAAGGAAAATGCCTGCGACCCCCCCCCCCCGCCCCGGCGACCCCGCGGGGCGCCCCCCACCCGGGGTCCTCACCCGGCCCTCCGGGCCTCGCAATGCGAGCCCGCAGCCCTCGGGCCGCACGCGACGGTGCCGCGACATGAGCAAGCCCGGACCAGCCTCCCGGGTCCGACGCGCAGCGGCGACGGCGGCCGTGCCGTCAGGGTTAGTCCAGGGCTGGTGGGAGGCTCCGGAGGCCGCCCTCGCCCATCTCCGCCTCCCCGGCCACCTACGCCTCCCGAGGCTGCGCTGCACCCAGCCACCCCCACAGACCGCGGGCCGGGACTGCGAAGACCGCGGGGACGAGCCTCACCCGGTTCTGGCTGCGGCTCCGCGGAACGAACCTCCCCTCCCCCGACCCACCCCCTTCGGCGACGCGCACAACTCCGCTCGGTCCAGTCCCGGGTTTAGCGCTGTGAGCAGGCGGAGGCGGAGGCGGCGGAGGCGGCGGTGGGCTGAGCCCGAGTACGCCCCGCCCTCCGCACCCCCATTGGCTGGCAGGGAGGGCCGGCCGGGGCGCCTGGGGTGCATCCATTGGCTACATCTACCTTCCTTCAGGAACCCCTTGAGGGGATGGGACAAAAGGCTGTCCATCAGAAGCGGGCCACACCCCCTACGTTTCCATACCCTCGCCCCAATGCCTGCCCGGGCTTGGGCTGCGTCCCTCCTCCCTCTTCGCCCCCGCCCACCGCCCCGCCCCCACCCGGTCCGTCAGGTCAGCGGCCCGACTTTCGTTGCTGCCAGAGCCGCCCGGGGCTGGGCCCCTGGGGGAGGGAGGGGACTCTCTGGGTCCGACAGTCCGAGACCCCGAGGCCGGGCCGCCTGCCCTTGCTCCAGCCCGGGCGCCCATGATGCTGCGGCGTTTCCCAGAATTTTTGCCCGGGGAAGGACTCGGCCTCGATGTCCCCAACGCCCTCCTGTCCAGATCCTGGAGGCCCGGTGCGGGCGAGGGGGCAGGGGCTGCCGTGGGCCGACGGGGGTCGGGCAACGGGCGAAGGCGTTCCCGAGCGCTCCGGGGCAGACGCATGTCCACCCGCGCCTTGTCCCGTGAGGAGCAGCCCCACCGCCCGTCATGGCTGCGGGAGGAGACGGTGTCCTCCATCTTGTCGGGACCCACTCGAACCGGGCCTATGGGGCTGGGCGACGTGTCCTCGTGCATCCCCCGCTGCGCTGCGCCATTTGGGCAAGGGACAGACTGTTCTGGGAGTCCGCGTGGGGCCCGGGAACTGGAATCAGCCGGAAGACCCAGACGCCGTTCCCCGCCCCAAAGGCCAAGATGGAGGCGCTGCGGGCGCCTGTGGAGTCGGGCCCGCGGGTGGACGGGCCAGGGCCGCCACCGCCCTGCACCGTTTGGCCTTCCGGAGTGAGGGACCAACCGCAGGCCTCGTCACCGGGGGGGAGCAGCCCACCGGCTGCGGCTCCTCTTTTGTTTCCGATTCATCCCGACGTCTCGGGCCCACGCAAGACCCAGTGCGGTTCCAGGACTCCCGTCCCGCCCTAGCGGCCGATGTCGGGATGACAGCGACGGAGTTGGAGACATGGATGGACGGATGAATTTTGACTTCTCAATTCCACCATTATCCACCACTGCCTACTAATAAATAGACGTGTGATGTTACCATTGAATGTTCTACAAGATGAGGATGAACGGGAACGTTGTAGTGAAGTTAATCATCTTCTAAGGTCTCAGTAAAGACTGACGATAAACACTGTAGACTCCACTTACAGCAGGAGAAATTGAGATTCACTCATGAATTACGAATTTTAAAATCAAGTAATTCTTTCACCTAGGGAAAATGCAATAAATATAATGTTCTTTATTTAAGTTGAATATCCAACATGTATTTCAACTAGTTTTCTCAAAATAGTGTCGCTGGGGATGAGGGTTTAGTAAAACTTTTTTAATAATTGTAAACTTTTCAGTTCTCAATACAATGAAATATCCTTACAGACTTTACACACAGTTCTATTTTGCATTGACAATTTTTTTTTTGTTAAATTCTCACCCGAAGATATTTTTGTCTCCCCTATGAACCCCTCCTGGGGCCAGGGATCTCTGCAACCCAGATACATTGCCCTTGACCCAAATCTAAAATGTAACCCTTGGTGCAGGGGGTGGAGGCTCCAACCACTTCACCACACCACCAGTATATGCATTGACATTCTAGATGGCACTATCTTAATAATAAATGGCCTTTTACCAAATACAGAGCAACACTGTAATAAGTCCATGAAAACTCCTACCACCGCTCTTGTGTTATCACTGAGTTTATAGTTATAAGGCTTAGAGATAATTCCAAATAAGTTATCCCACAGACTTAAATGACAGATCATGTTCCCACATGAGTTCAAGGAAGCTCTGTACTGCTACTAATTCCCTGGCATCATTGCCATATAATTAACAAGAGTAAATGACAGTTTTATGTATTATTCACATTTGGTATTCCATCATTAAAATCCATTTATCTATGAAAATGTTCACTGGGTTACCCACATAATATCAAGAATTTTAGCTGAGAATTTAGAACTGGGGGAAAAAAGTTTTTGTGTCAATTTTTATACTACACTTAATTTATATAAAAGAACTTTTTAAAATAAATATTTTAATGTCCATAATTTCCAAAAGGTAGAAACATCCCAAATATTCATTAACTGATGAATGCCTAAACAAATGTGGTCTATCCGTACAATGGAATATTATTCAGTCATAACAAGGAATGAAGTTCTGATACATGCTACAACATGGATGAACCTTGAAGACATAATGCTACATTAAATAAGCCAAACCCAAAAGACCACACATTGTATGATTCCATATATGTGATTGTCCAGAGCAGATAAACCTACAGAGACAGAAAGCAGCTTAGTAGTTGCCTGGTCCTAGGGAGGTGGGGAGTGATAGCTGCAGTGTGTGGGATTTATTTTTGGAGCAATGAAAATGTTCTAAAATTTTTTGTAGTGATGGTTGAACAACTCCAAATATACTAAAATCCATTGAATTGTTCACTTTAAATGGGTGAATTGTGTGGTATGGAATTATAACTCAATAAAGCTGTTACTAAAAATGTGTGTATGTGGAGTTATTCTGTGCTAATCACAAAAGCATACACAGCATTGCAGGAAGGCAACATGAAGACTTGAGCAGAGACTTGCATTTAAAATACTTGTTTGGCCACTCAGAACCATGAGGACATTACCTTCCCCTAAGCCTCAGTTTAGTCACTTATAAAATAAAGCGACACAGCATTGTTTTAAGAATGAAATAACTTATGTGAAAGTGATATAAAAATGTTAGAAGTTGCTAAGAGTAGGTCTTAAAAGTTCTCTCCACAAGAAAGAAAAAATTTGTAACTGTGGTCCTGGATGTTACCTAGACTTACTGTGGTGATCATTTCCCAATTTATACATACATTGAATCATGTTGTACACCTAAAAGTAATATCATGTTATATATCAATTATATCTTAATTTTTAAATGTTAGATATGATTGTATTTTTTAAAACCAAGAACTCACCAGTAATTGAGATGCAATATAGTAGTTATTCTGAGAATAACTTAGGAGCTAGACAGCCCAAATTTGAATTCTTACTTTACCCACAACTAACTGGGTGATTTTAGGCATGTGTTAACTTTCTAAGCCATATTTTTAACTCAAGTAAAATGTAAATAACAGTTCCAGTCTCATAGAGTTTTAGGGTGGATTAAATGAGCATAAACATACAAAACTTGCACCTCACACTTGGTAAGACCTCAAAAAAATTTAGCTGTTTTTATTAATAATTGACTTAGAGGAATATTAGAAAAAATCTTTATAATATTTGTGAGGAAAAGAAATGTTGATATCTCTATCATAAATACTGAGCTAGTGCCTATCCAAAAAACAACAATAATCGCAATAAACAGGTCAAATCTTGGAAGAAATGTACTCCAAATCAAAGTCTAATAATTTTTTCTTAGAAAGGAGCTTAGCATAATCTATCTCACCCTCCCAGTATGAATGATAGTAGACTAGAAGTTCAGATAAAAGAATTGTTTAGGTCCTGACCTGTGTTACTCCATGGTTAGTGTGTCGGCCATCCCACCAAGGGGTCTCGGTTCAATTCCCTATCAAGGGGCACATACGTTGGTTGCAGATTCCATCCCTGCTCCTGTAGGGGCGAATGCGGAAGGCAGCCAATCCATGTGTCTCTCTGACATCCCCCCTCTTCCACCCTCTCTGAAAAATCAATGCAAAAAATATCCTCGGGTGAGGATTTTTTTTTTTTTTTAAATTGTTTGGGGTGGGAAATTGGAGCACTAAGGTAGACTAGCATTTCAACTTTTACCATTGAAAAGAAAAAAAGGCAAACCCTTGCCAGTTAGCTCAGTTCATTAGAGCATCTTCCCAGTACACCAAGATTTCAGGTTCGATCCCCAGTCAAGGCACATACAGGAGTCAACCAATGAATGCATAAATAAGTGGAACAACAAATCAATGTTTGTCTCTTTCTCACTCTTTCTCTCTCTCTTTCAAAATCAATTTTAAAAATTTACTAGAAAAGAAAAAAAGCAATATTTTAATCATTGAAACACTGAGGAAATTTTCCTGTGGGAGAAGGAAATTGTTCTGTGTTATTGTGAATAAGAACTCATTATCCTCTTAACAATTTGTGAAGTAGTTAATATTACTGTCACACTTTTACAAATGAGGAAACTGAGGCAAAGAAAGGTTAAGGAATTTAATCCAAGGTCACATAGGTAGCAAGTGGTGGAGAGGGACTCATGGCCCTAAGATTCTTGGCTCCAGAGTCCTTACTCTTAAGCACCTCACCATGCTGCCTCTCCAAAATGCCGCTTCTCCTAATTCATAAAATTTAACTCTTAAACATATCATTTTAGATAGTTTAAAACACCACACAAAGTAATACATTGTAGAGCATTGGCTTATAAACTTTTTTTGACTGTGACAATCACTAGAAAACATATTATACACAAAGACCCAGTACTAACCCACCTATATACTTAACTACATAATTGAAAAGTAGGTTACATTAGAGAATTATTGCCTTTACTACCTTAGGTGGATTTTAATATTTTCTATTCTAATCCATTTAAACAGTCGGTACTGTTTTCTTCCATTTTGTTGTTGTTGTTGTTGTTTTTGTGGGGGGTGTGTTTTTTTGTGGTGTTTTATTATTTTTTTTTATTGCATTTTAGGGAGAGAGGAAAGGAGAGGGAGAAAGAGAGAAACATCAACATTAAGAGCAGCATATCAATTGGCTGCCTCCCAAACGTCCTCCACCGGGAATAGAGCCCAAAACCTGGGTATATGCTCTGACTGGGAATCGAACTAGCAACACTTTGGTGCACAAGACATTGCCCAACCAACCCAGCCACGCAAGCCAGGGCTGTTGTTGCTGTTTTTAATAAACAGTGGTTCCAACCCACCAAATTGATTTCATGGCTTACAAACTGTGGTTTGAAAAACACAATTCTAGAGAAAGCAAATCATAGATAAGTTCAAGTTCTAAAACAACTAAAAACACAATGACATCAGAAACTGAGAGTAACATGGAATGACCTATAGGTAGAAAACTTCAATTTAAAAAGAAGAGATTTAAGTTGCCATCCTTCCTAAAATACATGAAATACTTATTTCTTCTCTACAACATGTGTTACACCTTATGAACCCATACTGCAGCTGATTAGCCATGGGAAAAGCAATGCAGTGATTCGGAAGAGAATGCAGAATTTGCCTTGATCCTGATTCCACAGTTTGTTAGCTTTGGGACCCTAGACCTTGTTGAACCTCAGTTTCTTCTTCAATGAAATGAGGGAATTGTACATAATATGACCTTGATGGAAAATTCTTCTCTTTCCTTATAGTCTTCTCATCCTTTCTCATCCCCAATGCCTCCAAATAACTTTCTCACTTTTCCAGCTTATTATGAACATTCCCTTCCTCTCAGTTCCTGTGGCTTTTTATTAAATGATAAAATATGTTTACCTCTATATCCTTTTCTTTTTTTTTTTTTTAAATATATCTTTATTGATTTCAGAGAGAGGAAAGGAGAGGGAGAGAGAGAGCTAGAAACATCAATGATGAGAGAGTCATTGCTCGGCTGCAGCCCGCAACCCGGGCATGTGCCCTGACCGGGAATCGAACCCTGATCGCCTGGATCCTAGGTCGACGCTCAACCACTGAGCCACGCCCAGCCGGGCTACCTCTATATTCTTAACAAAGATTTTCCTTCACTCCTCCTTCTTGGTTCACTGGAGTATTAGGACCCATCATGTTCCTCATTTCATCTCCCAGGCAGCAATGCCCACCACAGTGCCTTCTAAGTTTTAAGGGTACTAAGTTTTAGGGGTAGAAAATACAAGCAAATTTTGAAGATAAAATTATATTAGATAATTACAGAGGGCCTTTCCAGCAATTAAATTCTGTGATCTTATAAAATCATAAGCTGAAAATAATGATTTAAGGCTTAATTTTTGCCTATTTAAGGGTTCCTTGTATTATCAACTCTTATTTTTTTATTTTCTGTACTAGGTAGCTATTCTTTAAGAGATTAAAGCAGGTTTAATAAAATAAAATCATTTTTAATAAATACACACTCGGTGACCAAAAAAAAGACAGAAAACCTGAAAAGTGCAAAGAAAAAAAAAGTACCAATGATCCTTGCACCCTAGGATCACTGTTGTTAACATTTTTTTCAACAGACCTTATTTTTTATAGCACTTTAAGTTCACAACAGAATTGAGCAGAAGGTACAGTGTTCCCATACACCCCTGCCCCCACACATGAACAGCCTCCCAGACTAGCAACATTCAGCACCAGAGTGGTATACCTGTTACAGTGGATAAACCTATGTTGACACATCATACTCACTCAAAGTCCATAGATTACCTTAGGGTTCACTCTCGGTGTTGTACATTTTATAGGTTTGAGCAAATGTAAAATGGCATGTATCCACCATTATAGTATCACACAGAATAGTTTCACTCCCCTGTGCTCCACCTGTTCATTCCTCCCTGCCCCCTAACTCATGGCAACCAATGATCTTTTTACTGTGTCCATAATTTGCAGAATGTCAGAGTTGAGATTATACATTATTTAGCCTTTTCAGATATCATATAGCCTTTCTAGATTGGCTCCTTTCACTTAGCAATAAGCATTTTAGGGTCTACAAAGTCTTTTCTGACTTCATAGCTCATTAATGTATTTTTAAAATTTTTTTAATGCTCACCCAAGGATATTTTTTCCATTGTTTTTCAGAGAGAGTGGAAGAAAGAGAGAGAGAAACATTGGTGTGAAAGAGACACATCAATTGGTTGCCTCTCACACAGTGTCCAGTCCATGGCCAGGGATCAAGCCTGCAACAAAGGTATGTGTCCTTGGCTGGAATTGAACCCTGACCCTCCAATCCTCAGACCAACACTCTAACCACTGAGCCAAACCGGCCAGGGCCATAGCTCATTTATTTTTACCACAGAATAATATTCTATTGTCTGGATGAACCACAGCTTATTCATTCACCTACTGAAGGATTTCTTGGTTCCTTGCAAGTTTTAGCTATTGTGAACAAAGCTGCTACAAACATTCATGTGAAGGTTTTTGTGTGCACGTAAGTTTTCAAGTCATTTGGATAAATACCAAGGAGCACGGTTGCTGGATCTTATGAGAAGAGTATATTAAGTTTTGTAAGAAACCGCCAAGCTGTCTTTTAAAGTGGAAACTTTCATTTCCACCAGTAATGAGTGAGGGTTGCTGTTGCTCCACATCCTCATCAGTGTTTGGTGTTGTTAGTGTTTTAGGTTTTCACCATTACGTATAATAAGTATGTAGTGGTAGCTCGTTGTTGTTTTACATTGTTAATGTTCTGATGTATAAATATTTTCCCACAAAATATTTTTTTATTGATTTTTAGAAAAAGAAGAAGGAAGAGGGAGAGAGAGAAAGAGAGAAACCCATGTTTCTCTGATGTGAGAGCAAGACATCAGACATCTCCTTCACGCCCCCTACAACCCAGACATGTGCCCTGACCCAAATCGAACTGGCAAACTTTGGATGTATGGGACAATCCCAACCAACTGAGCCACAGGAGCCAGGACTCCACAGAATATTGCTTTCAAATATATCTTTAGTGATTTCAGAGAGAGGGAGGGAGAGGGAGGGGGAGAGAGAGATAGAAACATCAATGATGAGAAAGTCATTGACTGGCTGCCTCCTGCATGTCCCACACTGAAGATTGAGCCCACAACCCAGGCATGTGCCCTGACTGGGAATTGAACTGGGATCTCCTGGATCATAGGTTGATGCTCACCCACTGAACATCACTGGCCAGGCTCCACAGAATATTTTTCCAACATTTATGTCACCAACAAGAACTATGTCTTGCTAATTTTTTATAATGTACCATAGGAGTGAAGAAGAGATTTTGAAAAGAATTGGTTATATCTAGAAGAATAAAACTGTCATTGGGAATAGGGTCATCATTTTTGTTTTTCTGTTGTCAGAGAGGTAAAAAGATTTTAGGAACAGGTGCATACAGTGGAGACTAACATGTAGCTATGAAAAGAATTGCATTTTTGTCTTCTACCCCTAAAACATGGGTAAGAAATCAAAGTCCAAGGAGTTATCAAGCTAGATAGATGGAAAAGTTTTGCTTTGTTTTGTTTTGTTTTGTTTTGTTTTGTTTTGTTTTGTTTTGCAGGAGAAAGTTTATTTGGGAAGTTACAGAGGTAGTAAAATGAACCAGCTGGCTGTGTAAGCTCAGGAAACAAGTTGCAGAAGCAAAAGAAGGGCCCTTGTTGCTTAGGAGAGAGAAAGGCAGAAGTAATGGGCCTGGGGAGAAGAAAAGGGGAAAGGGAAAGGCTCAGGTGTGCTCCTAAGTGAAAGAGCACACCAAGATGGAAAACCTGTGTTTTGTTTTGTTTTTTTAAATTCTCACCCAAGGATATGTTTACTGATTTTGGAGAGAGGAAGGGGGGGAGGAGGGAGAGAGAGAGAGAGAGAGAGAGAGAGAGAAAGAGAGAGAGAGAACGAACATCTATTGGGGAGAGAAACATGGACTAGTTGCCTCCCAGGGGTTGTTCCCACAACCTAGATATGTACCCTGACCGGAACTGGAACCCACAACTTTTTTGGTGCATGGGACAATGCATCAACCAACTGAACCACTCAGGTGGGGCAAGATGGAGACGTTTTACCAACTAATGCTTCATGGTGGTAACAAAAATTAGTCACTGTTATTAGAGAGTGTGGATCGTTTATTAAGATCTTCGTTCATTCATTTCAAAAATATTTAGTGTCTTTGTTATGCCAGATACTATAAGTGCGAGGGATATGACAGTGAAAAATGCTGATGTGATCCCTACCGTCATGAAAGGTGTAGTCTAGACTACACTAGAAAGAGCCAATAAGCAGGGGATCAACAAAATGCATAAAATGATTACAGCTGAGTGCTAGGAAGGAAATAAACACAGCTTCCGTATACAGAAAAACAATGGAGACCTATGCTAAAGATCATGGAAGATCTTTCTGAGGAAGTAATATTTAAAATGAAATCTGACTAAGTAAAGCCCATTAGAGTAACCAGGAAAATGTTGTTTTGGACAGCAGGAAAGGCAAAAATTAAACTTATCCTGGGCCCGGCTGGGTGTGGCTCAGCGGTTGAGCGTTGACCTGGGATCCAGGCGATTGGGGTTCGATTCCCGGTCAGGGCACATGCCTGGCTGCGGGCCCAATCAATGACCCTCTCATCATTGATGTTTCTCTCTCTCTCTCTCCGTCTCCTTTCCTCTCTCTGAAATCAATAAAGATATATTAAAAAATAAATAAAATAAAATAAACATCCTGGGAATTGAAAGATCAATAGGGTAGAAGGCACTACTCGAGGAAAGAATGACACCAGACGGAGGTGAAGAGCTAGACAAGTGTAGGTTCAAGTGGGGCCTTGTAGGCTATGCTAAGGAGTTTGAATTTTATTCTGGTGCATGAAGAAGGAATAAATAGGGTTTTAAGTGAAACAATGATACAATATGATGTAAATTTGAAGCAGATAAGTCTGGCCACTTGTGGAGAATGACTGACAGGTAGCAAGTGTTGACTTCAAACCAAAAGTAAGCCAGGTATTTCTTCAATAAAAAGGATTTATTTCCCTAGCAGGTTTCACTCAGTGGTTAGAACATCAGCCTGTGGACTGAAGGGTCCTAGGATCAATTCCAGCCAAGGAAATGTTCCTCGGTTGCAGGCTCAATCCCCGACCTTGGTTGGGCACATGTGGGAGGAAACCAATCGATGTGTCCTTCTCACATTGATCTTTTTTCTCTCTCTCACTTCCACTCTCTCTGAAACAATGGAAAAAATATCCTCGGGTGAAGATTTTTTTAAAAAAGGACTTATTTGGGCAAAAGAAATAATTGCAACCTGGTATGTATATCATAACAAACCATGTGCAAGTCTGGGCAACAAAGGAGAAGTTCTTTCATACAAGGGATGAGGAAGTTGGGGGTGATTGGGACTGCTATAGTACAGAGTTCTTCCAGTAGATCTTTAATGACCCACCGAGGGCTGAGAGCTCCTTGTGCAGGCCCTCACAGGTTGTCTTGGTTAAATCTCTGTCATTAATTTTGTTGTTGTTGTTGTTGGAGAAAGGACTTTTATTCTTGCAATTTTATACTAAGAAATCAACATTGAATTTCATAATTCATTGTTCACAATTGATTTATAAAAACTTTTAATCCTTAAATTGTACATCAATATTGTATGACTCCAAATTTTATTTATCCCTTTCCTTCAAGTCTGAAGAAAATGATTAACTTATTAAGTTCCACAGACAGCACAATCCCACTGACATAATATCTAGTCTTAAATCTATGCTCATGTGAAAACTTTTCTTTCTTTTTTTTTTAATGCTCATGTGAGGATATTTTTTCCATTGCTTTGCAGAGAGAGTGGAAGGCAGAGGGAGAGGGAGAAGAGGGGGAGGGGGAGGGGGGAGGGGGAGGGGGAGGGGGAGGAGGGAGAGGGGGAGGAGGGAGAGGGAGAGGGAGAGGGAGAGGGAGAGGGAGAGGGAGAGGGAGAGGGAGAGGGAGAGGGAGAGGGAGAGGGAGAGGGAGAGGAGGGAGAGGGAGAGGAGGGAGAGGGAGAGGGAGAGGGAGAGGAGGGAGAGGGAGAGGGAGAGGAGGGAGAGGGAGAGGAGGGAGAGGGAGAGGAGGGAGAGGGAGAGGAGGGAGAGGGAGAGGGAGAGGAGGGAGAGGGAGAGGAGGGAGAGGGAGAGGGAGAGGGAAGACATCGATTGATTGCCTCCAACAAGCATCCCTACCAGGGCCAGGGATCAAGCCTGAAACTGAGCTCCATGCCTTTGACCGGAATCCAGCCTGGGACCCTTCAGTCCACAGGCCAACGCTCTAACCACAGAGCCAAATCGACTAGGGCTGTCATTAATTTTTACACAAGAGTAGAATTAGGGAAGTTGTTGAGTAGTCTAGGCCAGAATTGATGTTAGTAACCTCAGTAATGGAGGTGGGAAAAGTAAGTAGATTGGATTTAACAATGAAAGGATGAGGGTCACAAAATGCATAATGAAAGTGTCTAAGATTTAGAAGCTAGCTTAAAATTTGACAAAAATTTTCTGATATTAAAATAATTAACAAATCTGATCAGCTTTGTTCAAGAAAAAATGAGAAGATTCACAGAAAATAGAGGCTATCTATCAAGAAGGGAAGCTGATAGGCAGCATTCTAAATAGAACAATAAATTAATCCTAATGTGAATGGACTAGATTACTGAAAGAAAGTCTAAAAATCTGTAAGTAAAACATTACTGAGAATTTTACTTATGAATGACTTTTACTTCCCCCTACCCACACATACAAACTTGGAAAAACAGCTGGTAGGAATATGTTAATTTTAATGTTCTGAATACAAATAAATAACTTGAATATTTGTAACTAATTTCAAAGTTGTCTAAGTTCTGTTTTTCTAATGCAATTATTTTTATATAATACTATACTAGCTTCTTATAACATTAGTGGCTAACCTTTGAAAAAATTTTTTCCTTTATTTTGTTCTTGCTTATGTGTTTTCCAACTAATTTTTTTCAAATTGCAAGATAGGTACATGGAAGGAGAGGTGATTGCAATGAAAAACAAGAGAAGAAAAGGAAAATTGATTGTGAAAGTAGGCTTCCCCACCACATTCCTTCCATCTTCCAGTCAGCCTCCCAGAGGCAACTAGTTACCAGTTTCCTGTAACTCTTTTCAGAAACATTTTCTCATGTAAAGGTATATATTTTTCTGCTACTTGATTTTTTCAATAAACAATATATTTAAAGGTGAATCCACATCAACAAGCGGATATATACCTCATTCTTTTTTAAGACTATAAAATATTGATTGGATTCCAAGATGGCAGGGGATTGAGTGGAAGCTACACTGACACTCTCCCAGGACCCAACTGGAATTACAACTAAAATATAGAAAAACAATCCTGAATAATAAACTGAAGATAGCTGGTGAGCACCCTCATAATCAAGGGTGAAAAATGGAGACCACATAGAGATTGGTAGGCAGTGTGGAGGCTAAAGAGGGCTGGTCAGGCTCCCACAGGCAGCAGCTGAAGTTCCGGAGGGATATCTCAGCTATAGGGAATACATACTGAGAATTCTTGGGCCTAAACCCCAAGAGGCCCAGAGTAGAATCCAGAGGTGCTGGCTTGGGGGATAGAACTCAGAGGGCAGCCATCTCAATGCCTGTGCTGAATCATTCACCCATACAATGGAGGGCACCTTTCTCGGGCAGACATTTACCATTCAAGCAGCTTTTGCCTGGGGCTGGGGGAATGGAGAGCAATTCCTCACCCTGTTGGAAAACTTCACACATACACACACACACACACACACACACACACCATGGAATTTCTACAGCCAGAGGCTCATTAAAGGACTGTAAATAACAGTCAGCCTCCGGGTGCTTTGAGACTTTGCCTGATTTCCTTCTGAACTCAGGGCTTGGAAAAGCAGACCTTGGTGTGCATCTTGGTCCTTTTCAAAAGCTCCCAGCCCCAGCAGTGGGAACCACATGCTGTAGAGTGTGGAAAACTTTACACAGGGTACTCAAGGCCAGTCACAAACAGTGTCTGACATTGGCTGGCACCAGGGACTGTCCAAAAGACTGGGAGTCCTAACATCTCTACCTAATACATAAAAACAAAGCCAAACAAGCAGCCAAAATGAGGAGACAAAAACACAAGCCCCAAATGTAAGAACAAAAGAATTCTCCAGAAGAAGAGCTAAATGAAATGGAGATAAGCAATCTATCAGATATAGAGTTCAGAACACTGATCATAAGGTTGCTCAACAGCATGAGAAAAGGAATGGAAACTATGAAGGAAATTAATAATGACATAGTAGAAATAAAAAAATAAACATTAGGAGGACTAAATAGCAGATTAAAGGAAGCTGAGAATTGGATCGGTAAATTAGATGACAGGGTAGAAAAAAGTCACTCAATCAGAGGACCAAAAAGGAACAACAATTATAAAAGCTGGAGGGCAGTTTGAGGGAGTTGAGAACCTGTTTGAAGAAATAGTGGCAGAAAACTTCCCTAACCTGGTAAAAGAAAGTCACACAAGTTCAGGAGACAGAATTCCAAGCAAGAAGAATCCAAAGAGGCTCACACCCAGACACATCTTAATTAAAATGCCAAGAATTCAGGACAAAGAGAGAATCTTAAAGGCAGCAAGAGAAAAGCAATCTGTTACTTACAAAGGAGCTCCCATAAGGCTGTCAGCTGATTTTTCATCAGAAACTCTACAGGCCAGAAAAGAATAGCATGAAGCATTCAAGGTAATGAAAGGCAAGGATCTGAAACCAAGACTACTGTATCCAGCAAACCTATCATTCAGAATAGATGGTGAAACAAAGAGCTTCCCACACAAGAAAAGGCTAAAGGAGTTTATCACTGCCAAACCAGCACTGCAAAAAATATTAAAGGGACTGATGTAATAAGAAATTGAAATAGAATGAAAGAGAAACATAGGCATAAAGAATTAAAAGAGCAATAGATAAGTACCTATCAATAATACCCTTGCCCTGGCAGGTGTTGCTCAGTGGTTAGAGCATCAGCCTGCAGACCTAAAGGTGATGGGTTTGATTGCTGGTCAGGGATATGTACCTCATTTCCAGGTTTGACCCCCAGTCTGGTTGGGGCTCGTGCAGGAGGCAACCAATTGATGTGTCTCTCTTATAAATGTTTGTACCTCCTCTCTATCCCTCTCCCTTCCTCTCTAAAAAAAAAAAAAAAAAAAAAAAAAAAAAAATCAATAAAGCCCAGCCTGTGTGGCTCAATGGTTGAGCATTGACCTATGACCCAGGAGATCACAGTTCAATTCCTGGTCAGGAGATGGCCTATCAATGACTCGTTTATCATTGTTGTTTCTATTTCTCTCTCCTTCTCCCTTCCTCTTCTTGATATCAATAAAATATTTTTTAATCAATAACATTAAACATAGTTAAAATAATAATAATAACCTTAAATATAAATGGATTAACTGCTCCAATCAAAAGACATAAGGTAGCTAAATAGATTTTTTTTTTTAAATGACCCAGATATATGCTGTTTACAAGAGACCCACCTCAGAACAAAAGATTCACACAGGCTGAGGGATAAAAACAACTTCTGGAGGACTTTAAGGGAGAGATTGATAGTCATAGTAGGGAACTTTAATATCCCACTGACTTTACTGGATAGGTCTTCCAGTCAAAAAATCAACAAGGAAACTGTGACCCTAAATGACACACTAGATCAGATGGATTTAATTGACATTCACAGAACATTTCACCCCAAAGCTGCAGAATACACATTCTCCTCAAGTGCACATGGGACATTCTCAAAGACAGACCTTGTGTTAGGATATAAAACAAGTGTCTACAAATTTAAGGAGATTGAAATAATATCAAGCATCTTCTTGGACATTTACACCATGGAATACTATGCAGCTGTAAAAATTAAGGATCTCTTACCTTTGAGACAGCATGGTGGGACCTGGAGAGTATTATGTATGCTAAGTGAAATAAGCCAGTCAGAGAAAGACAAGTATCACATGTTCTTGCTCATATGTGGAATCTAATGAACAAAATAAACCGATGAACAAAATAGATCCAGAAACATAGAAGCATGGAAAGACTGACAAATCTCAGAGGGAAGGCAGGACTGGGTGGGACAGTGGATGGGGAGAGATTAACCTGGGGGCTTATATGCATATAAGCATAACCCATGTACACAGACAATACTGTGATGAAGGCCTGGGGGAAGGTGCATGGTAGGGGGGATCAATGGGGGAAAAGGGGGACATTTGTAATATTTTCAACAATAAAGATAAATTAAAACATAAAAAAGACTACATAATATCAATTGTACTGTGAACACAAAAGGGGTCACATACTAAACCTGACAATCTTAGGGGAGGCCAAGCCCAGAGACCAAAAGTAACCACACAGGGATGGACTGAATGTAAAAATTCCTAACTAAAAGTGAGCCATGAGGGGTAGACATGTCCCAGGCCAGTAGCTTCCTTGACAAAGGTCAATCTTTAACTTTGAAATTCTCTATTGTCTTTGCACATCTAAGATAACATATCTTTGAAATGTCATAGTACTTTTATTTTCCAGACCCCTCAAAGGCACCAGAGTATGAAACAACATTGTTATCTTGTTCCCTGCATACCTGTAAATGTTAACTATCCTGTACCCACCAATGTAAAAAAAGTATGTGTCTCTTTGCTTAACCTTTTATCCAATCTCTGAGATTTCCCCATTTTGCTTTCTCCTGCCTTCCTAATCTACCAGCATTGGATTTCATCTAACCATTCTTCATCTCCTCCCTTGATTCTAATGTATAAAATAAGCTGCAAAACTGCCATTCTCTGGAGCATTTATTGAACTCATTGAGATTTTTCTTCCCAGCAATTATGAGTTTGGCTCATAAACTCTTTTTTTTTTTTTTTTTTAAATATCTTTATTGATTTCAGAGAGAGGAAGGGAGAGGGAGAGAGAGAGATAGAAACATCAGTGATGAGAGACTTGTCATTGATCGGCTGCCTCCTACACGTCCTGAACCCAGGATCGAGCCCGCAACCCAGGCACGAGCCCTGACCAGGAATCGAACCACAATCTCCTGGATCCTAGGTCGATGCTCAACCACTGAGCTATGCCAGCTGGGAAGGCTCATAAGCTCTTATAGGACTTTTTCTCAGGCTGGATTTCCTTCATCAACATAATTTATTTAAATTATGTCAATCATAGACAATTTTTAAAGTCATATCATTATTTTGTCCTTAATATCTAATTCTAATAATAGGAAGTTTTTTGCACATCTTTACTTCTTTCACCAAAGTACCCCAAACACTTTCTAAAAAATATTTAATCCAGGCAGCCAGGCATGGCTCAGCGGTTGAGTGTCGACATTTGATCCAGGAGATCGCGGTTTGATTCCCGGTCAGGGTACATGCCCGGGTTGCGGGCTCGATTCCTGGTTGGGGGTGTGCAGGAGGCAGCAGATCAATGACTATCTTATCTCTCTCTCCCTCTCCCTGACTCTCTCTGAAATCAATAAAATATATATATATATATATATATATATATATTTAATCCAGCCCAGCGAGCATGGCTCAGTGGTTGAGCATCACCTATCAACCAAGAGATCACAGTTCAATTCCTGGTCAATACAAATACCTGGGTTGTGGGCTTGATCCCCAGTAGAGGGTGTGCAAGAGGCAGCCAATCAATGGCTCTCTCTCATCATTGATGTTTCTCTCTTTCTCCCCCTCTCCCTTCCTCTCTCTGAAATCAATAAAAAAAACACATATTTTAAAATATATATATTTTATCCCAAGAAAGGGGTAATATTTTCATTGCTAAGTTACTGTTTGTACAGTCATGAGCCAAATAATGAAATTTTTCTTCAGTGGTTGCATAAGATTATAATGGAGCTGAAAAATTCCTATTCCCTAGTTACATCATAACGTTGTAGGACAGCGCCTAGGAGTGCAGCAGGCTATACCATCTAGGTTTGTGTAAGTGCACTCTGTGAAGTTCCTACGACAATGAAATCACCTAACTGAGCATTCAGAAGGTATCCACGGTTAAGTGGTGCATGACTGTAATCAGTTTCCAGATCCTCAGTTGTGCTCTTTCCTAAAACTGACCTGCTGGAGAACTCTTATGGAAAAGCTATTCCTATTTATTTAGTTATTTATTTGTATTTAGAGAGAGACATCAACATGAGAGAAACATCCATCAGTTACCTTGCCTATGGCACTCCTAATGAACCTGCAATCTAGGTATATGCTGTTACAGGCAATCAAACTTGAAACCTTTTGGTGTACTGCAGGATGTTCTAACTGAGCCACCCAGCATGGGCAAAGCTGCCTCTTTCACATACATGCTTCTCTCACTGTAAAAACAAAGGTAGGCATGATGCCCATCAAAAGGACAATCTAGCCTGGCCAGGCATGGCTCAGTGGTTGAGCATCGACGTAGGATCCAGGCAATCAGGGTTCGATTCCCAGTCAGGGCACATGCCCGAGCTGCGGTCTTGATCAATGACGCTCATCGTTAATGTTTCTGTCTGTCTCTCTCCCTCTCCTTTGCTCTCTCTGAAATCAATAAAGATATAAAAGGGGAAAAAAAGAACAATCTAAAGCCCTGGCCAGGTTGCTGAGTGGTTAGAGCGTCAGTCCTAGGACTGCAGGGTCTCGGGTTTGATTCCCTGTCAAGGGCATATACCTTAGTTGTGGGCTCAATCCTGGGCCCTGGAGTGGGTGCATGCAGGAGGCAACCAGTTGATGTGTTTCACATCGATGTTTCTCTCTCCCTCGCCCCACCCCTCCCCTCTACCCTCTCTAAAGAAAAACCAGTGAAAAAATTATCCTCAAGTAAGGATTAACAATAACCAAAAAAAGGCAATCTGAAATATTGTAAATGAATGACTCTATGACTCAATAATGCTAACTCTAAAAATAAAAGGCCTAGGAACAACAAGATGGTGGTGTAGCTAACAGCTGTATCCGCTGCCTCCCACAACCACATCAAAATTACAACTAAAATACAGAACCACCATCACTCTGAGCCTCCTGAAATCTGGCTGAAGCAACAAGACCGGTAGGAGGGGAACAGATGCGGGCGGATCGGGGCTGAATCACAAAGACGTGCTGTGGGCCCACACCCGGTGCTGTGGTTGAAACCCAGAAGGGAATCTCGGTGGCAGAGGTTTCCCAGAGGAGGGAGGGGTCCCAGCCCCACAGCAGGCCCCCAGCCCAGGGCTCCAGGCCGGGAAGGGACGTCCCCCAAACTCCAGGCTGTGAAACCAGCAGGGACTGTCCCTGAGGGTCACGGAGGCTGTGGGAGCCCCAGCAGCTCCTCCTAAAGGGCCGGCGCATGGACTCATTCGGACGCGCTCCCTCTGGGCCCAGCACCGGGCAGCAGTCTGAAAGGACCTAGGACACTCGGGGAGGAACTAACCTGCCTGAAGTCGGGGCTAGAGGTGGAGGGGCGGCTTCCTCCCAGACAGAAGGGCTGGCAGAGGCCGTTGCTCCTTTGTTCAGTCCTCTCCCCACACAGCCGGCGGGCAGGCGCCATATTTGAATCGCCAGCACCTGATTCACACCTTTGGCCCCACCCCATGATTCCAGGAGGCCCCGCCCCTCCCCACCTGCAGCTCATCCAGGCCATTTCCAGGGGCTTTTCTATGCAAGTGGCCTCTCAAGCCTCATGCTTAGGACTTTCCTAAATTCTCTCAAACAAGCAGCAGTGGGCCCCATACAGCTTGATAAGTGGCCCCAGGCCTGGCACTAGTGACAGCCTGCGTTGGCTCATAGCTTGGCCTCTCCTGGACACCTCCAAGCCCAGCACAAGTAGCAGCCAACTACGGTTTGCTGTGTAGCTCATGCTGGGTGGCCCTGGGCAAGGCACTGGCAGAGGCTGACTTTGCACCTCCCAGGAGGCCCCAGAAACAGTGCACCTGGTGGTCAGACTCTACCACACTGGATTACAACCCTACCACAACCACGAGTGACACTCAAGGGGTGCACTTGGTGAACACCAAAGCTCCACTGAAGTAAATCCTGATCCATAAGAGTGTCTCCAGCATAGCAGCTCTCTGGCTGTAGTTGCAGCTCGTCCTCACAGCTGATTGGCCTGGGGGTCAGTTCCTCCCAGGGATGCCAACAGCAAGCAAGGCTCAACTACAACAGAACAGTGCACACAGCCCACACAGGGGAGCACCTAGAAGGCCCGGCTCAGGTGACTGGGGAGGCTGAGCCACTGGTCCCTATAGGACACCTACTACACAAAGCCACTCTACAAATTCCAGGAGACATAGCAGCTCTACCTAATACATAGAAACAAACATCTGAAAGCAGCCAAAATGTGAAGGCAAAGAAAGATGTCACAAAGGAAAGAACAGAAGAAATCTCTAGAAGAGGAACTAAATGAAATAGATCTAAGCAAGCTAACACATAGAGAGTTCAGAATTTTGGTTATAAGGATGTTTAAGCAGACTGTTAGGGAAATAACTGAGAAAATCGATAACATAATAAAGTCCCAATTTGAAATGAAGGCTACAGGAACTGAAATGAAGAATAATTTACAGGGAATCAACAGCAGAGTAGAGGACGCTGAGAATCAAATCAGCAATTTGGAACATGAGGAAACAAAAAACACCCAACCAGAAGAGCAAAAAGAAAAAAGAATCCAGAAATATGAAAATAGTATAAGGAGCCTCTGGGACAACTTCAAGAGGCCCAACATTCATATTATTGGGGTGCCAGAGGGGGAAGAAAGAGACCAAGGAATTGAAAACCTATTTGAAAAAATAATTACAGAAAACTTCCCCTACCTGGGGAAAGAAATAGACTTACAAGTCCAGGAAGCCCAGAGGGTCCCAAAGAAGAGGAAACCAAAGAGGCCCACAGCAAGACACATCACAATTAAAATGCCAAAGGTTAAAGACAAAGAGAGAATCTTAAAAGCAGCAAGAGAGAAGCAGTTAGTTACCTACAAGGGAGCACCCATACGGCTGTCAGCTGATTTCTCAACAGAAACTTTGCAGGCCAGAAGGGAGTGGCAAGAAATATTCAAAGTGATGAAAAGCATGGAACTACAACCAAGATTGCTCTACCCAGCAAAGCTATCATTTAGAATTGAAGGTCAAATAAAGAGCTCCTCAGACAAGGAAAAGCTAAAGGAGTTCATCACCACCAAACCAGCACTACAGGAAATGTTGAAGGGTCTTCTTTAAGAAGAAGCTAATAAACAAAAGAATCTGATGAACTAAATAGATCCAGAGACATTGACCCATGTAACAGACGATCATATTTCAGAGGAAAGAGGGAAGGGGAGTGGAGGGTGGGAAGAGATTAACCAAAGAAGTTATATGTATAACCCATGGACACAGTTAATAATGGGGTGAAGGTCTGGGAAAGGGGTGAGAGAGAAGTGGAGGGGATCAGTTGGGGGGAGGGAATGGTATACCTGTAATACTCTCAACAATAAAGATAAATTTAAAAAGTAAAAAAATAAAATAATAAAAATATAAGGCCTTTCACAGTGAGAGACAACAAACATTTATTTGAGATCAAATAATAGCTATTGGGATGCACTAATTCAGGCAGAAGCCCAAACAGTGTTCCAATTAGGGTATATATGAGAAAGGGAACTGGAACAATTACTTTAATAGAAGGCATTTGTATTGGTTCAGATACGCCAGCATAGTAATGCTAGTTCTAAACAATGGTTTTAATTTTCAGTCAGGTAGTCATCAGTCTAGTTGTAACAACTGCTTTCTTATTATCTTTGTAAACAGTTCTTTGGGATATGATGTTGCTTTAGGCCATCTCCAAGAATTATTTTGCCCCGTTTTTCTGTTTTAACATTCAAAACTTTGAGTCATAAGACATGCGAGGCAGTTCCTCTGGGATGGCAGCTCCGTCTCCATTTAAAGTGGCTCCATTTAGTCCTAGCTGGTGTGGCCTAGTTGGTTGGAACATCCTCCTGTGCAACAGATGGGTTCCATTCCCTGTCTGGGCACACACCCAGGTTGTGGGTTTGATCCCTTGAGCATCTGTATGGGAGGCAATTGACCAATGTGTCTCTCTCACATCTATTTCTATTTATCATCTATCATCTATCTATCTATCTATCATCTATCATCTATCTATCATCTATCATCTATCTATCTATCTATCATTATCTATCATCTATCTATCTATCATCGTCTATCTAATCTATCATCTATCTCTATCCCTACCTCTCTCTCTCTCCCTCCTTCTCTAAAATCAATTTAAAAAATAAAGTGTGCTCCATTTATATTATTGCTTACAATAGCAACTTTCTTAAATCCTTCATTTTCAACAAAATTAAAGAAAGACTCAATTAGAATGTCAGCTGGCAGGTCCTTAAAATAATTTATGATAATAATAACTCTGTTACGAATTGACTTGGATCCTCCATGCCAAAAGATATTTTGAAATCCTAACTCCCAGTACCTTAAATGTAACCTTATTTGGAATTTGGGTCTTACACTGGTCATCATGTTAAAAAGAGGTCATGAGGGTGAGCCCTAATCCCATAAGACTGGTCTCCCTATCAAAGGGGAAAATTTGGACGGAGATAGAGACACACGGAGAGGAAATAACAACACAGCCATGTGACTGGAATGATGCATCTACAAGGCAAAGAACAGCAAGGTTTGCCAGCAAACAACAAAAGCTTGGAGAGGCAAGGAAGGATTCTCCTCTGGAGGCCTCAGAGGGAGCTTGGTTCAGCCGACAACTTGATTTAAGACAAAAAATTTGTGTTGTTTTAAGCCACCAAGTTTGCATTACTTTCTAACAGCAGCCCTAAGAAATGAATACAGATTTCTATATAAATTTCAGCATATAATTCCCAAAGAGTTTAAAATAATGAAGAGACAGCACTAAACTTATTGATGTTAACAAGTTTTCTCATCATTTACATCCACAAAACTGAAAAACAGAGAAATAGAAACTGGCCCATTCTAGCAAAAGGTAATATTCACCTTAGGATTCATGAGCTGTCTTTAAAATTACTTTCTATACCATTAAGTGAATTAGTTCTATAAAATTCTACTTTTCACAAATTATTAATTAAAATGTGTAACACATTGTGTTGGTTTAATCAAATAGTTAATTATTTAAATCCTTTTTTATTGATAAGAACTGTTTAACATTTAGGCTTATGGGCGTAGAGATTTCAATTTAAAATTTTAATATATTTATATATTTTTGTTGCACAGTATCATCATAGGATGATGGCTAAAAGATCTTTAAGAATAAATATAGCCCTGGCCGGTGTGGCTCAGTTGGTTGGGCATCATCCCATGCACCAAAAGGTTGCTGGTTCAATCTCAGTCAGGGTACATTCTTGTGTTGCAGGCTCAATCCCCAGTGGGGGGCATGCAGGAGGCAAACAACAGATATTCTGCTCTCACATCAATGCTTCTCTTTCTTTCTCCCTCTCCCTTCCTCTGTCTCTAAAAATCAATAAAATGTATTTTTCAAAAGAATAAATATACATTACACTAACTAAAATTCTGTGGGGAAAGTGGAATGAAAAAAGTTCAAAGAAGAAAAAATAATCATAAAATTTCCTATTACTAAAGAATTGCTAAAATGAAATAATTAAGAACCAGAGAAAGTCAGAAATGAGGTAACAGAATTCAGAAATTAATCATTTCAGAAAAAAAAATTAGAAGAAATACAAAAGTGAATAAGCACTGTAAAATGCCTTAAGAGAAAAAGAAGACGAGGAAAATCAAACAGAAATGAAGAGATAAAAAATATTCAAGAGATGCCTGGCTGGTGTGGGTCAGCAGTTGAGCATCAACCCATGTATGATCCAGAAGATCAAGGTTCAATTCCTGGTCAGGACACATGCCGGGGTTTTGGGCTCAATCCCCAGTAGGGGCGTGCAGGAGGCAGCCTACCAATGAGTTTCCCATCGTTGATGTTTCTATCGCTCTCTCTCCCTCGCTCTTCCTCTCTCTGAACTCAACAAAGACATATTTTTTAAATTTTTTTAAGTATTCAAGAGAAAGAGCAAATAGCGAAGACAGGCAAGAAAGATTCAACATGTATAATGAGTCATCAAAGAAGAAATGAAAGCCAAGGAAGCAAAACAAATATTAAAAAATATAATTCAAGAAAATTTTATACCAAAATAAAGAAAAATTAAAGGACACACTGAGCATGTGGAAAAATTGACCCTGAATGACAAACACTGAAATATTTTTTTTAATGTTAGGCTTAAAAAGTAAAGAAAGTAGTCTTTGAGGATCTGAACAAAGTACAAAGTGATGAAAGAAAATTGTCACCAGACATTCTTGACAGCAATACTTTATGCCAGTAGGCCATAAATATATTTAAGATAATGAATGAAGAAATGTGAGCCAGGAATTTTATACCCAGCAAACTTAATTTTCAAATCTAAAGAATGTAGAGAAATTGTCAACATATAGACGTGGGTCAACAACTTGCAGGAAAAAAAGCAGAGAATATTGTTGCTATGAGTCCTTCAAGAGCTACTAGAGAATTATCTTTGGGTAACCATAATGATGGAATGATAATGATTGACATAAAGAGAGATGGTGAGCCAGAGGTTTAAGATGGCAGCAGAGTAGATTGAGCTTTCTTGCACCTCCTCCTAGAACCAGACTGTAATGAAAATTAAATTGAGCCCTGGCTGGTGTGGCTTAGAGGTTAGAGCATTGGCCCAGGAACTGAAGGATTGTAGGTTCAATTCCCAGTTAAGCGCACATGCCTGGGTTGCAGGTGCTTGGGGGAAGGAACCAATGGATCTCTTGGTCTCTCGAGATTCCCCCACTCTCTCTCTCTAAAAATGAATGGAAAAAGTATTCTGGGGTGAGGATTACAAAGAAGAAAAAGAGGAGGAGGAGGAGGAGGAAGAAGAAGAAGAAGAAGAAGAAGAAGAAGAAGAAGAAGAAGAAGAAGAAGAAGAAGAAGAAGAAGAAGAAGAAGAAGAAGAAGAAGAAGAAGAAGAAGAAGAACTAAATTGGGGAATATTCATCCTGAATTACCAAATGAAGACTAGCTTTAAAGAAGGCTTCTAAACAAGGAAGAAAAGAAACCACATCAAGACTGGTAGTTGGGGCAGGGTTGAGAGATGAGCTGGCCCAGCTTCCAGGAGTGGCAGGCCAAAGGTGAGGAGGGATCTCTCAGATGCCTGGGGTTCCACCTGAGAGTAGAGAGGCATGGAACCCAGGCTGGGCTCCCCATACCCAACAGCCAGAGCCAGGCAGAGCCCCGCACACAGCATCCAGCAGAGTAGCTTCTATCCGCAAGGGAGAGTGTGAGCCTCCCAGAGACAAAGCCACGTTTTTTAAAGGGCTGATGCACAGGATTTTTGTTCCAAGCCGCTCACCCTAGGTTTGGGTGGAGGGAGGGCAGTGTGGAATGGAGTCACCTGAGGAGAGACTAGTGTGGGAGGAATTGGGGAGAGCTGCAGTGGAGCAGCTGCCTGGATACCTGTGCTGGGTAATCCCCCCGCACCGGCACCCCCACCCCGATTTTGCAGCAGCCATTTTTCCTGAGAAGCACAAGTCATTCGCAGCATCAGAACCCTGGGGAAAGGCAAATATCCCCGCCCCCGGGATGCTCGCCCCACACTAAGGAATCACACTGGCCTCACTTCTGGGATCTAGCTCTCCTCACCCTACATCTGGACCCCTGCTGAGGAGGCAGCAGTCTCAGGGAGCATCAGTGATTGACTTTGGGGCTGGACAAATTCTCGCCCCCCCCCCAACATGGCTGGAAACCTGATTCGTTCTTCCCTATTATGAGAGAGCTGATAGAATCTCCTGGCTTACAGGAGACCCCATGGGCCTACCTAAGAGGAGCTCCACCCTGCTGAGGTCAGGGAAATTTTCCAGGACAGACTCAGATGTGTGGCTCTGGGATGGGGAACACACCCACAACCTCCCCTGAAGTTTGAACATTTACTGATCCACCCCAGGGCCCCATGCTGCTGAAAAGCTGTCCTAGGATCCCAGCTTGGCCCCTCCAGTGTGAAGCCAAGCCCATTGGAAGCAGCCACAAGCTGTGGATTGCTTGAAGCTTTGAACAGGATGTCAAGAGGCAAACATGGACAGCTTCTGACATTGGCTATCACAAAAGTACCTCCCAGGAGGACTGAAATCCACATACAAAAGAGCCTCAGACAACATGAGAGTAGGATCCAAAGGGAAATCCTAGCAGGCACTAAAATCTGCTGAGACAAACTTGACTTGTTCTTTTTTCTTCCCTTTTTTTTATTACTTTGGATTTTTTTTTTCCTCTTTTCTGTCTTGTTTCTGTCATATCTCTTATTTTTCTCTTTCCTTTTCTTTATTTTATTTTTTTAACCTCACCCAAGGATATTTTTTCCATTGCTTTTCATAGAGAGTAGAAGGGAGAGACAGAAAGAGAGAGAGAAAATTGATGTGAGACATATGGATTGGTTGCCTCCTGCATGGATCCCAACCAAGCTAGGGATCAGACCTGTAACCAAAGTATGTGCCCTTGGAAGGAATCGGACCTAGGACACTTCAGTCCACAGTCCAACACTATAACAACTGAGCCAGACCAGGTAGGGCTCTTTCCATTTCTTACTCTATTTTTTTCATTTCTTTTTACACTTTATCTTTCTTGCTCTTCTTTTTACATTTTCTTTTTTCTCTTTCTTCTCTTTTTCTTTACAAATTTCCTTTTTCTATTTTTACTCTTTTTTCTCCCTTCTTTCCTTTCATCTGTTTTTATTCCCTTTTTCTTCTAGTATTCTTTATATTTTTATTTTATAATTATGTTTTTCTTTTTCTTTCATTAGTCTTGTTCTCTTTCCTAATTCTCTTTTCTTTTTTGGTTGCTTTTGCTGTTGTTGTTGGGTTCCATTGTATGTTTTTGTTTTTGTTTTATTTGTTTTGTCCTGTCAGGACCTGTACAACAGCAGGTACAATATGGTCAGGGTTGAGCCTGACAGTCAGCCATCCTGAGAGGAGATCCCACCCATGAAGAGGACAGAAATAAAGATCCAATTACAACAGGAGAGCCCAAATAAGTGACAAAAGGGATACTCCCAGAGTATCTACCTCAGGATTTCAAGGATATTGAAACACTTGGTCCACAAGGCCATTTACACAAAAGCCACCTAAAGAAGACTGGGAGTCATAACAGTTCTAATACATAGAAACAAACACAAAGTGAAAACCAAAATGGGGGGGCAAAGAAACAAATTCCAAATTTTAAAAAAAAGAAGGAATCTCCAGATAAAAGAAGTAAATGAACTGGAGGTGAACAATTTATCAGACATAGAGTTCAGAGTAATGGTTGTAGGATGCTAAAGAAACTTAGTGAGAACTTCAAGGAACAGAGCAGGAACTACACCAGCATTAAAAATTGCATTAAAACCATGAATAAGAACCAGTCAGAAATGAGGAATGCTATACGTGACACTAATATATTGAAAGGATTAGAGTAGGCTGGATGAAGCACAGGATTGAACAGAAAGTGGAAAACAAAGTAGAAAAAATATTCAATTAGAGCATTAAAAAGAAAAAACACTTTTTTTTTAAACATATCTTTATTGATTTCAGAGAGAGGAAAGGAGGGGGAGAGAGAGAGATAGAAACATCAATGATGAGAGAGTCATTGATTGGCTGCCTAGCCCACAACCCTGGCCTGTGCCCTGAATGAGAATTGAAGCCTCATCTCCTGGATCCTAGGTCAATGCTCAACCGCTGAGCCATGCCAGGCCGTGCAAGAAAAAACACTAAAAGAATGAGGATTGTTTAAGGGAATTTCGGGACAATGTGAAATAGAACAAAATCTGCATCATAGGAGTACAGAGGGAGAAGAAAGTGAGAAAGTGAGTGTGACTCAGTGGATAGACATCAGCCCATGCACTGAGGGTTGCAGGTTTGATCCCCAGCCCCAGTCAGGACACATTTAGGAGTCAATCAATCAATCAATGTCTCTCTCAAATTGATGTCTCTCTCTTTCTCACCTCTCTCTCTTCCCCTCCCCCTGTCCTTCCACTCTCTCTAAAAATCATTTGAAAAAATATACTCTTGTGAGGATTAAAAAACAACAACAAAAAAAATGTGAGCAAGGGATAGAGAACCTGTTTGAAGAAATAATGACAGAAATATTCCCTAACCTAGTAAAGGAAAAAGTCACACAAGTTCATGAAGCACATAGAATACCAATCAAGATGAAGACAAGGAGACCCACACCAAGATGCATCATAATTAAAATGGCATTAAGGACAAAGAGAATTTTAAGGGCAGCAAGAGAGAGTCAGTTACCTACAAGGGAGCTCCCATAAGGATGTCAGGCGATTTCTCAACAGAAACACTACAGGCCAGAAGGGAATGGCATGAATTAGTCAAGGTAATGAAAAGAAAGGATCTGAAACCAAGACTACTCTATCCAGCAAGGTTATCATTCAAAATTGAAGGAGAATTGAAGAGCTTTCCAGACAAAAAAAGGTAAAGGAGTTTTTTACCACCAAACCAGCATTGCAAGAAATGATAAAGGGACTGTCATAAAAAGAATAAACAGAGAGAAAGAAACATAAGCATAAAAATTAAAACGGCAATAAATAAGTACAATCAATAATAAACTTAAATGTAAATGGACTGAATGCTCCAATCAAAAGACATAAGGTAGGCCACCTGGACAAAATGGCCCCACTGCCTTGATGTGGAGCACACAGCCCTGACACTGTGACACAATGCTCCCAGATGCATGGACCTGCCATTGAGACCTGTTGTGCCTGACCTGGCACCCCTAGATGACCAGCCCCACCACTTTGCTGCTGGCCCCATAGCCTTGTCCTGAATCCCCCATACACATGGACCTGCTACCACAGCCCAGCATGCATAACCCCATGCCACTAGAAAATTGGACCCACCATTGTGACCTGGCACAACCCATCACACTTGGATGTATAAACCTGCCCTCCCAAAAGACCCACCTTACTCAGTGCCCCAACTACTGGGGCACTAAAATGGGGAGACAAAGAAACAACCCTCAAATGAAAGAAAAAGAGGAATCACCAGGAAAGGAACTAAACAAAATGGAGACAAGCAATTTGTCAGATAAAGAATTCAAAGTAGCCCTGGCTGGTTTGGGTCAGTGGTTAGAGCATTAGCCCATGGACTGAAGGGTCCGGATTTGATTCTGGCCAAGGGCACATACCTCAGTTGCAGGCTTAATCTCTGGCCCTGGTCAGGGCACGTGCAGGAGGCAACCAATCGATGTGTCTCTCACATTGATGTTTCTCTCTCTCTCTCTTTTCCTTTTGCTCTCTGTGAAAACCAATGGAAATAATATCCTCAGGTGAGGATTAAAAATAAATTCAAAGTAATGGCTATAAGAGTGCTCAAATAACTTAGTGAGAACCTCAAGCACCTAAATGAAAACTCTAAGTAACTTAATGAGAGCTACAACAACAGCGTGAAAAAATACATAAAAGCCATGAATAAGAATCAATCAGAAATGAAGAATGAAATAAAGAATACTCTGGAAAAAATCAAGAGTAGACTAGAAGAAGCTGAGGACCAAATTGGAACTCAAATAAATAAAATCAGAATTGAAACAGGTTAAGTAACAACTGACATGACAGAAATACAATGGATTGTAAGCAAATACTATGAACAACTATATGCCAACAAGCTGGACAACCTTAACGAAATGGACAAATTCCAATATACAATCTTCCAAAACTGAATCAGAAAAAAATCAGAAAACCTGAAGAGCCCAATAACAATGGATGATATTGAAGCAGTAATAAAAATTTAAAAAAAACAAAAAACACCTCCCAGCAAACAAAAGCCTTGGCCCAGGCAGCTTCACAGGACAGTTTTACCAATTATTCAAAGAAATAACACCTATGCCCCTCAAACTATTCCAAAAAATCCAAGAGAAAGGAACACTTCCAAGCTCTTTTCAAGAGGCCAGCACTATCCTAATTCCAAAACCAAATAAAGACACCATAAAGAAAGAGAATTACAGGCCAATATTCCTGATAAACATAGATGCTAAAATCATTAGCAAAATATTAGCAAATCAAATCCAGCAAAATACTGAGAAGATCATACACCATGACCAAGTGAGATTTATTCCAGGGATGCAAGGTTGGTACAATATCTGCAAATCAATAAATGTGATACATCACATAAACAAACTGAAAGAAACAAAATCATATGATCTTATCAATAGGTGCAGAAAAAGCATCTGACAAAATCAAACACCCATTTTTGATAAAAATTCTTAGCAAAGTGGGAATAGAGGGATCATACCTCAACATAATAAAGGCCATATATGACAAATTTATAGCCAATATCATACTCAATGGGCAAAAACTAAAATCATTTCCCCTAAGAGCAGGAACAAGACAGGGTTTTCCGCTTTCAATGCTTTTATTCAACACAGTCCTGGAAATCCTAGACACATTGATCAGACAAGAAGAAAAAATAAGAGGCATCCAAATTGAAAAGGAGAATGTAAAACTGTCATTATTTGCAAATAGCATGCTATTGTACATAGAAAACCCTAAAGACTCTGCCAAAACACAACTAGATGTAATTAATGAATTCGGCAAAGTGGCAAAATACAAAATTAACACCCAGAATTTGATAGCATTTTTATACACAAATATTGAACTCTCAGAAAGAGAAGCTTTTAAAAACCCTGTTTATCATTGCAACAACAACAAAAAATAAGATACCTGGGAATAAATTTAATCAGGGAGGAAAAAGACCTGTAGTTGGAAAACTATAGGATATTGAAAAAATACATATAGGAAGATACAAACAAGTGGAAGTATATACAGTGTTCATGGACTGGTAGAATTAATGTCATTAAAATGTCCATACTACCCAAAAAGCAATCTATAGATTCAATGCAATCGCTATTAAAATACCATCAACATATATCACAGTACTAGAACAAATATTCCAAAAGACCCTGAATAGCTACAGCAATCTTGAGAAAGAAGAACAAAGTTGAGGAGATTACAATACAAGATATCAAATTATATTACAAAGCATTTGTAATCAACATAGTCTGGTACAATCACAAGAACAGGCATATAGATCGATGGAACAGTACAAAGATCCTGGGAAATCAACCCACACCATTATGGTCAACTGATATTTGACAAAGGAGGCAAGAACATACAATGGAGTAAAAATAGTCTCTTCAATAAATGGTCTTGGGAAAATTGAACAGGTACATGCAAAAAAAATTGAACTAGACCAACAACTTACAATATACACAAAAATAAACTCTAAATGGAAAAAAGACAAATGTAAGACATGAAACCGTAAATATCCTAGAAGATGACATAGGCAGTAAAATATCAGACATCTCACATAGCTGTATTTTCACCAATACATCTCCTTACTGCAAGAGAAACAAAGAAAAAAATAAACAAATGGAACTACATCAAACTAAAAAGCTTCTGCACAGCAAAAGAAACTATTATTAAAATGAAAAGAGACCCACTGTATGGGAGAACTTATTCACCCATAATACATCTGATAAGGGGTTAATTTCCAAAATATATAAAGAACTCCTACAAATCAACACCAAGAGACAAACAATCCAATTAAAAAATGGGCAAATTGCCCTAGCCAGTTTGGTTCAGTGGTTAGATCGTCGGCCCACAAACTGAAGGGTCCCAGGTTTGATTCCAGCCAAGGGCATGTACCTTAGTTTCAGGCTCTATCCCAGGCCCCAGTTGGGGTGCAGGAGGCAATCAATTGATGTCTCTCTCTTTCTGTCTCTCATCCACTCTCTCCGAAAAGCAATGGAAAAAATACCCTCTAGTGAGGATTAAAAAAAGGAGGCAAATGGCCCTGGCAGATGTGACTTAGTAGTTAAGAGCATCAGCCAATGCACCAAACGTTGCGGGTTCAGTTCCTGGTCACGGAATTGACCGGGGTTGTGGGTTGGCTCCCTTCCCCATATTGAGTTTACTCATCTATTATTTATTAATTATTGTATTATTTTCCATAGGAAAACTGATATAAACCTACTCTTGCACCACCCTATATATTATAATTATGTCATCCCTGATATCCATGAAAATAAATGTTTATTTTTATTTTAATATTTTTTTTATTTTTTATTTACCTTTATTATTGCAAGTATTACAAATGTCCGCTTTTTCCCGACATTGACCCCCTCCACCCTGCACCACCCTCCCCAGGCCTTCACCACACTATTGTCTGTGTACAAGGGTTATGCATATATGCATACAAGTTCCTAAGTGAATCTCTCCCAACACCCCTCTCCCTGCCCCCCGCATGCCTTCCCTCTCAGATTCCTCAGTCTCTTCCATACTTATATGTCTCTGGATTGATCTTGTTCCTCATTTTATTTTGTTCATTAGATTCCACATATGAGCAAGATCATGTGATATTGTCCTTCTCTGACGGGCTTATTTCACTTAGCATACATAATACTCTCCAGGTCCCACAATGCTGTCTTAAAGGAAAGAAATCTTGCTTTTTAACAGCTGCATAGTATTCCATGGTGTAAATGTCTGCGAAGATGCTTGATATGATTTCAGTCTTCTTGAACTTGTAGAGATTTGTTTTGTATCCTAACATGTGGTCCATCTTAGAGAATGTCCCATGTACACTTGAGGAGAATGTATATTCTGCAGGTTTGGGGTGAGATGTTCTGTGAATGTCAAAGAAATCCATCTGATTTACTGAGTCATTTAGAGTCACTGTTTCCTTGCTGATTTTTTGCCTGAAAGATCTATACAGTAAAGTCAGTGGGGTGTTAAAATCCTCTACTATGACTATACTGCTGTCAATCTCTCCTTTAAGTCCTCCAGAAGTTTTTTTTTGTTTTTTTTTTTGTTTCATTTTGTTTTTTTCAGCCTGTGTGAGTCTTGTTCTGAGGTGGGTCTCTTGTAGACAGCATATATTTGGGTTTTGTTTTCTTATCCATTAAGCTACCCTATGTTTTGATTGAAGCATGTAATTCATTTATAGTTAAGATTATTATTCATAAATGCTTAACTATTGCCATTTTATTTCTTTATGCCTATGTTTCCCTTTCTCTCTATTTCAACTTTTCTTTTTAAATTTATCTTTATTGTTGAAAGTATTACAGGTATCCCATTTCCCCCCCCCCCCATTAACCTACTCCACTGTCCTACCACCCCCTCCCCAGGCCTTCACCCCATTACTGTCTGTTTCCATGGGTTATGCATATATGCATATAACTAATTTGGTTAATCTCTTCCCACCCTCCACCTCCTTTCCCTCTTCTCTCTGAGATATGATCGTCTGTTGCATGCTTCAATGTCTCTGGGTCTGTTTTGTTTTGTCAGATTCTTTTGTTCATTAGCTTCTTCTTAAATAAGTCCCCTCAACATTTCATATAATACTCATTTAGTGGTGATGAGCTCCTTCAGCTTTTTCTTATCTGTGAAGCTCTTTATCTGACCTTCAGTTCTAAATGATAGCTTTGCTGGGTAAAGTAATCTTGGCGGTACATTCTTGCTTTTCATCACTTTGAATATTTCTTGCCACTCGCTTCTGGCCTGCAAAGTTTCTGGTGAGAAATCAGCTGACAATTGTATGGGTGCTCCCTTGTAGGTAACTAACTGCTTTTCTCTTGCTGCTTTTAAGATTCTCTCTTTGCCCAGCCGGGTGTGGCTCAGGGGTTGAGCATCAACCTGGGATCCAGGCGATCGGGGTTCGGTTCCCGATCAGGGCACATGCCCAGGTTGTGGGCTCGATCAATGACTCTCTCATCATTGATGTTTCTGTCTCACTCTCCCTCTCCTTTTGTCTCTCTGAAATCAATACAGATACATTTTAAAAAAAAAAAAGAAAGAAAAGATTTTCTCTTTGTATTTCACCTTTGTCATTTTAATTATGATGTGTCTTGCTGTGGGCCTCTTTGGCTTCCTCTTCTTTGAGACTCTCTGTGCTTCCTGGATTTATAAATCTATTTCTTCCAAATAGGGGAAGTTTTCTATAATTATTTTCTCAAGTAGGTTTTCAGTTTCTTGCTCTCTTTCTTCTTCTTTTGTCACCCCCCTAATACAAATGTTGGGCCACCTGAAGTTGTCCCAGAGACTCATTAAAATATCTTAATATTTTTGGATTCTTTTTTCGTTTTTGCTCTTCTGGTTGAGTGTTTTTGGTTTCCTCATATTCCAAATTGCAGAATTGATTCTCAGCGTCCTCTACTCTACTATTGATTCTCTGTAAATTATTCATTTCAGTTCATGTGGCCTTCATTTCTGATTGTTACTTTATTATGTCATTGATGATCTCATTAGATTCCTTACTAGTCTTACTAAGATCCTTGAGCATCCTTATAACCACTATTTTGAAATCTGTATCTAGTAGCTTCTTGGCTCTATTTCATTTAGTTTCTTTTCTGAAGATTTCTTCCATTCTTTCCTTTGTGACATGTTTCTATGCCTCCGCATTTTGGCTTCTTCCAGGTGTTTGTTTCTATGTATTAGGTGGATCTGCTATGTCTCCTGGAGTTGGTAGAGTGGATTTGCAGGGTACGTGTCTTGAAGGGTCCAGTGGCTCAGCCTCCCCTGTCCACCTGAGCTGGGCCTTCTAGGTGCTCCCCTGTGTAGGCTGTGTGCACTGTCCTGTTGTAGTTGAGCCTTGGTTGCTGTTGGCCTCACTGGGAGGAATTAACCCCCAAGCCAATCAGCTGTGAGTACCAGCTGCAACTACAGCTGAAGAGCTGCTGTACTGGAGACACCCATATGAAGCAAGATTTACTTCTGTGGAGCTTTGTTGTTCACTAAATTCACCCGTTAAGTGTGTCACTTGTCGATGTGGTAGGCTGGTTGAGGCTGATCACCAGGTGCACTGTCTCTGGGGCCTCCCAGGGGGTGCAAAGTAAGCCTCTGCCTCTGCCTTGCCCAGGGCCACCCAGCATGAGCTACACAGCAAGCCATAGATGGCTGCTACTTGTGTTGTGCTTGGAGATGTCCAGGAGAGACCAAACTATGAACCAATGCAGGCTGCCACTAATGCCAGGCCTGGGGCCACTTATCAAGATATATGGGACATGCTGAAGCCAGCTGCTGCTTGTTTGAGAGATTTTAGGAGAGTCCTAAGCATGGAGCTAGAGAGGCCATTTGCATATAAAAGCCACTGGAAATGGCTTGGATGAGCTTGCAAGTAGGGAGGGGCGGGGTCTCTGGGAATCACCAGGGCTGAGGGAAAGGTGTGAGCCAGGTTGATGGAGATTAAAATATGGCAACTGCCTGCCAGCTCTGTGGGGGATGGGATTGCCAATGGAGCAATGGCTTCTGCAGCTCTTCTGTAGAAAACTGCCCCTCTGGCACTCGACCCGTTTCCAGGTAAGTTAGTTCCCCCCTGAATGACCCAGGTTCCTTTCAGCTACTTCCCAGTGCTTGAGCTCAGAATGAGCAAGTCTGAGTAAGCCCATGTGGGGGGCTTTTAAGAGAAACTGCTTGGGACTCTGGCAGCCTCCACTCACTCAGCGACAATCTCCGCCGGTTTTCACAGGGCAAAATTGTGGGAACTTCTCCTCCCAGCACTGGAACCCTGGACTGGGGGGCCTGATGTGGGTCTGGGCCCCCTTACTCTTCCAGGTACCTCCACTGCTGAGATCTCCCTCCCAGTTTTAAACCACAGCACTAGGTGTGGGACCCTGGCCGCCTCTCCGCAGTTCAGCCCAGATTTTGTCCCTGCATCTGCACCCCTCTTACAGGTCCTGATGTGCTTCTTCAGTTCCCTGTTTGTAGGACTTATGTTCAGCTAGATTTCAGGAGGTTCTGAATGATGGTTGTTCCGTATTTTAGTTGTAATTTTGATGTGGTTGTGGGAGGCAGTGAGTACCGCTGTTGCCTATGCCAACATCTTTTTTTCTCCCTTAAAATTACTTCAACTTCTTATTACATTAGTCCTCTTAACATGTCTTGCAATGCTAGTTTTGTGGTAATAAACTCCTTTAGCCTTTTTCTTGTCTGGAAAGCTAGTTATTTCGCTGTTTATTTTGAATGATAGCCTTGCAGAAAGAGTAGTCTTGTTTTCAGATCCATGCTTTCCATTACCTTGAATACTTCATGCCATTCCCTTCTGGCCTGTCAAGTTTCTGATGAGGAATTAGCTGACAGCCTTATGGGGGCACCTATGTAGATAACAGATTGCTTTTCTCTTGCTTTAAAGTTTCCATATATTTCTCATGCTGTTGAACATCCTTATAATCAGTATTCTGACCTTTATATCTAATAGATTGCTTATCTCCATTTCATTTAGCTCTTATTCTGGAGAATTCTTTTGTTCTTTCACTCGGGGCTTGTGTTTTTGTCTCCCCATGTTGGCTGCTCTTGTATTCATTCGTACGTATTAGGTAGATCTCGTAGGACTCCAAGTTTTTTGTTTGGTCTCTGGTGCAGGCCAATGTCCGAAGCTGTTTGTGACTGGCCTTGAGTACTCTGTTTGAAGTTTTCCACAGCTTGTGTGGTTACATCTGCTAGTACTGAATTTGAATTAAATATATCAGTATAAACTCATAAAGTTTTTTGGGGATGGGTGTGTCTTTTTTAATTTTTAATTTTTAAAATTATTTTTCACTCACAGTTGACATTCAACATTATAAAATTCATGAAGTATTTTACCTTTACAGGGGAAGTAGTACAGATAGACACAGATATCCTAGCTCTGTCAATTGGATAGAGAGGACTAGATGACAGATTCCAGGTCTTGGGCAGAAAATGTATAGCATCACCCTGGAACATCTGTCACCCAAGACAGTGAGGATATTATCTAACACTAGTGTGGTTATATTTAAAGTACTTGACAGCCAAATTGAAGAAGCTCCCACTTGACAAAGATAAAGCAACTTGAGCAATAAATAAAATAATTCCAATAGACTGAAACACATAGGATATGTTTAAAACTATGAACTCAAAAAAAGTTTTTAATAAAAGAGAAAAAACAAAAAAATAAAACCATGAGCTTATTGTTATGTTATTTGTAAAAGGAATTTCTCACCTTTGGTAAAAATAGAAGGGGCTTTTTGTTGTTGAGTTTTAACAGTCTTCCATATATTCTGCATACTAGACCTTATTAGATATATGATTTACAAATATTTTCTCCCATTCTGTAGTTTTTTTTCACTTTCTTGATAATTCCCTTTGATACACAAAATTTTTAATACTGATGAAATTCACATTATTTATCTAATTTTTTATTGATCAGGTTTTGGCGTTATAGTTAAGACATCATTGACAAATGCAAGGTCACAAATATTTACCCTAGGTTTTCTTCTAACAGTTTTGTAGTTTGAGGTCTTTTATTTGGGGCATTAATCAATTTGAGTTAATTTTTATATAAATTATATGTGAAATTGTACAAATTTTATTTTATGCCATAAGGATATCCAGTTATCCCAAAATACATGTTGAACAGAACACTCTTTCCCCAATTTACCAGAAAAATTGGACAAGAAAAAGTTGTGACCTGGCCAGTGTGGCTTAGTTGGTTAGAGCATTGTCCCATACACCAAAAGGTAGTGGGTTCAATTCCCATTCAGAGAACGTATCCACGTTTTGGGTTGGATCCTTAGTCTGGGTTTGTGCAGGAGGCAAATGATCAATGTTTCTCTCATACATAGATGTTTTTCTTCTTTCCCCTCTCTTTAAAAATCAATTGAAAAATAAAGTTGTGGTGGTTTGGTTTGGTTTGGTTTGGTTTGGTTTGGTTTGGTTTGGTTTGATTTGGTTTGGTTTGGTTTTCAAAGGCATGGATGAATCTGAGGACATTATGATAGGTGAAATAAGCCAGTCATCCCATGTACCAAGAGGTCACCGGTTGGATTTCTGGTCAGGGTGCATGCCTGGTTTGAGGGCACCATCCCCAGTAGAAAGCGTGTAGGAAGCATCCAGTCGATGGTTCTCTCTCATTGATGTTTCTCTCTCTCCCTCTCCCTTCCCATCTCTAAAATCAATAAAAATATATTTGTTTTGTTATGTTTTGTTAATCCTCACCTGAGGATATTTTTCCCATTGGTTTTTAAAGAAGGTGGAAGGGGAAGTGAAAGAGAGAGAAACATCCATGTGAGAAAGACACATGGATTGGCTGCCCCCTATACTCACCCTAACCAGGGTTAGGGATCAACCCACAACAGGTATGTGTAATTGACTGGGAATTGAACACTGGACCTTGGTGCATGGCCTGATGCTCTAACCACTGATCACACTGGCCACGGCAGTAAAAATATCTTTAAAAATAATAATAGTTTCCTTATTCTGAGATTCAGTTTCCATAGCAAAATACATCTTGACTATTTTTCTTTATTTACCAGTTAGCAAAATAATGAGTGTTACAATTATACTTCAAAGGGATAAATTAGCCCTAGCTGGTTTTGCTCAGTGATTAGAGCATTGGCCCACAGACTGAAGAGTCCGGATTTGATTCTGGCCAAGGCATGTACCTCCAGTGCAGGCTCAACCCCTGGTCCCAGTCATGGCACCTGTGGGAGGCAACCCATTGATGTGTCTTGCGCACAATGATGTTTCTCAATCTCCCGTCTCTCTGAAAAAGCAATGGAAAAAATATCCTCCTGTGCAGATAAAAAGAAAGGGGGGGATCAATTATTTTATTAGAATGGACACAATGATTAACTCAGGGATTGAAACATATATAATAGTTTTGATTCACCATAGTCATCATTTATTGATGGCCATAATGTGTTATCCTTGGTCATTTCAACTTTGCTCCTGAGTCCATTGATATGATCTGAGTCATCTTTAATATTTCCTTGCTTTCTGTTATGACAAGATATTTAGTAGAAGGGAGGGAGAGGGAGGGAGGGAGGGAGGTGGGAGAAAGAGAGACTGGTAAATAAAAATAGTCAAGATGTATTTTGCTATGGAAACTATAATAAGTAAATACATTTCCTGCCCCATGCTCAATGTAGTCATTTTTTAAAAAGCCATAGGCTTTTTTAGTGAGAAATAGTAGTAATGGACCATAATCTAGGCACTAGGAATCTTTATTACTACTAAGTTGGTTATTGTTCATATGCTTGTCAATGGACATAGCTAATAATTAATATATTATATTAGGTTACATTATGTTATGATATGCTATGTTAGTAATATAATATCAGTTCATTCCTAACTACAAGGTTTTTACTTAAACTCATTGATCTTATATTTGTATTTTCTTTGTTTCATTCCCCAAATCCAAGTTCTCAGAGATACAAACATAATTCTTAGTTGCTTCATCCCACATACAAACACATAATACAATTACTAAAAATAGTTTAAAATTACTGTAAAGCTACTTTTTCTGAGAGAAAACTCAACTTAGCCTGCTCAATAAATTAATGTACAAATAGTCATTTGGTTTGCTAAATGGTTATGTTGCCAACTGAATACACAAGTTTTATTTGTTTTGTTTTACTTTCAATTTTTAGGGATGGCCCTTCCGGGCATTGGCCTAGGATCCAGGAGGTTAAGGTTCTATTCCCGGTCAGGGCACATTCCCGGGTTTCGGATTCAATCCCCAGTCAAGGGCGTGCAGGAGGCAGCCGATCAATGACTCTCTCATCATTGATGTTTCTCTCTCTCTCTCCCTCTCCCTTCCTCTCTCTAAAATCAATAACGATATATATATTTAAAAACAAAAACAAAAAATCAACTCTTAAGGATGGCTTTTTTAAAATGTTTTATGTTTTGTAATATATAAAATATTTACATGGTGTGTAGGGGAAAATTAGGGTTAAAATATTGTGAAATATTTTTGAAGAGGAGAGCACAAGTATAATTTAAGTAGATATTTCTAAATCAAGTATGTTAAAAAATGTAAGAATAGCTACTAAAAGAATACAAAAAGTAGGAGTAATGAGAATAAGGTAAACTTGAACAATCACACAAAAGGCAGTATATTAGTTGCTATTAGTGTATGACAAGTTACCCCAAAACTTAGCGGCTTAAAACAACAAATATTTATTATCTCACAGTTCTTTGGGTCAGCAATTCAGAAGCCTATCTGGATGGAATGTACTCAGGGTGTCTCATGAGGTTACAGTCAACAGGTCAGCCAGTGCTATAATCTCAAGGCTTAACAGCGGATGGTGGATCTGCTCCGAGGCCCAATCATGTGACTGCTGAGAACTCATTTCTTCACTAGCTGTCTCCAAAGTTGCACACTATTCTTTCCACTTAATTTGATTAAGAAGAAGCAAGTAGCTAAATGCAGGCCACGCTCGAGGAGAGAATTAGACATCACAAATTAACTGGAAGAGTAGCAAAAATTTGTGGACATATGTTAAAACTATCACAGTCAGAAAGGAGGAAAATACATAAGCAAAGAAAAAAAACTTAGTAAATACAAAACATCTAATAACATTCAAAAACTGAATACCACCCTCGTCGGTGTGGCTCAGTTGGTTGGATCATCCTCCTGTGCACCAAGGGGTGATGGGTTCAATTCCCAGTCAGAACACATATCCAGGTTCCGGGTTTATCCCCAGTTGGAGCACATGAAGGAAACAGCCGACCAATGTCTTTCTCTCTCTTTCTCTCTCTCTCCCCCCCCTCCCTCCCATTCAAAAATCAATGGAACCAACAGCATATTTCACAGACCTAGAACAAGCATTTTGAAAATTTATATGGCACCAAAAAAGACCCCAAATAGCTGCAGCCATCTTGAGAAAAAAGAACAGAGTGGGGGGGATCACATTACCAGACTTCAAACTGTATTATAAAGCCACTATAATCAAAACAGCCTGGTATTGGTACAACAACAGGCATATAGATCAATGGAACAGAACAGAGACCCCAGAAATAGACCCACGCCATTATGGTCAGTTAATATTTGACAAAGGAGGCAAGAGTATCCAATGGAGTAAGGACAGTCTCTTCAATAAGTGGTGCTGGGAAAATTGGATAGATACATGCAAAAGAATGAAACTAGACCACCAACTTTCTCCATACACAAAAATAAACTCAAAATGGATAAAAGACTTAAATGTAAGTCACGAAACCATAAAAATCCTGGAAGAAAACATAGGCAGTAAAGTCACAGACATCCCACGTAGTGGACACTTCACTGATACAACTCCTAGGGCAAGAGAAACAAAGGAAAAAATAAACATATGGGACTACATCAAACTAAAAAGCTTCTGCACAGCAAAAGAAAACAGCCTCAAAATATTAAGGAACCCCACGGTCTGGGAAAACATATTTGCCAAGGATGAATCTGATAAGGGGCTAATTTCCAAAGTGTACAAAGAACTCATAGCACTCAGCAAGAGAAAGACAAACAACCCAATTAAGAAATGGGCAAAGGACTTAAATAGACACTTCTCCAAAGAGGACATACGGATGGCCAAGAGACACATGAGAAAATGCTCAATGTCGTTAATCATCAGAGAGATGCAAATTAAAACCACAATGAGGTATCACTTCACACCTGTCAGAATGGCTGCCATCAACAAATCAACAAACGACATGTGCTAGCGAGGGTGTGGAGAAAGGGGAACCCTGGTACACTGCTGGTGGGAATGCAGACTGGTGCAGCCACTATGGAAAACAGTATGGAGGTTCCTCTAAAAATTAAAAATGGAGCTGCCGTTTGACCTAGAGATTTCACTCCTAGGAATGTATCCTAAGAATCCTGAAACATTCATCAGAAAGGATATATGTACCCCAATGTTCATAGCAGCACAGTTTACAATAGCTAAGATCTGGAAACAGCCCAAGTGCCCATCAGTAGATGAGTGGATTAAAAAGGCGTAGGACATTTACACCGTGGAATACTATGTAGCTGAAAAGAAGAAGAATCTCGTAACCTTTGGGACAGTATGGATGGTCCTGGAGAATATTATGCTAAGTGAAATAAGCCAGGCAGCGAAAGACAAATATCACATGATCTCACTTATACGTGGAATCTAAAGAACTTAATAAACTGACGAGCAGAATAGATTCAATGACATGGAAGCATAGTTGAGACTGACGAAATATCAGAGGGAAGGGGGAGAGGGGGTGGAGGGGGAGAGAGTAACCAAAGAATTTATAAGCATATATGCACAACCCAAGGACATGGACAATGGTGGGGAGAGTGACTGGGGAGGGGGAAGGAACAGGGGGGAACGGGTCATTGGGGAGAAAAAGGGACATCTGTAATACTTTAAACAAAAATAAAAATAATTTTTAAAAAAATCAATGGAAAAAATACCCTCAGGTGAGGATTAAGAAAAATAATAATAATAAATAAAATAAAAGGCAGCAAATGTGCTGCTTATGAGATACTCCAAATCATAAATTACAGAAGGTAAAGGGATTGTTTAAAAAAGAAAAAAAGCCCTAGCCAATTTTTCTCAGTGGTTAGAGCATCGTCTTGCAGACTGAATGGTCTGGAGTTTGATTGTGGCCAAGGGCATGTACCTCAGTTGTAGGCTCCATCCTCAGCCCTGGTTGGGGGAGGGTGAGAGGCAACCAATCGATGTGTGTCTCTCAAATCAACATTGTCCTCTCTCTCTCTCTCTCTCTCTCCCTCTTCCACTTTCTCTGAAAAACAATGGAAAAAATATCCTTGAGTGAGGATTTTAAAAAGAAAAATAATATTTCACAAATACGGGGGGGCAAAAGTAGGTTTACAGTTGCGAGTACTCAAAACAGTTTATTCTTGTATTATTACTTATTAATTATTGGATTATTTATTTGTACTACAGCTGTAAACCTACTTTTGCAAATGCCTGTATTAAGCAAAAGAAAGTTAGTGAAGCAACAATATAATGTAAAATAGGCATTATTGCAAAATACATAATAGGCAAAAGAAGAATAACTTAATGATTAAAGAAACAACTAACCAGAAAAGTCAAACAGCTCTGATATTGTATGCACCTTATATGCAAAACTGAAAATTATCAGGAGAAATTTGAAAATCCACAATTATGCCACATTTTCATAAAATCAAGCAGGAAAAAAATTTGAACTTATAGATCTTTTATTGCTATTATTTTTCAATTACAGCCTTTACAAACTGCACCAGAGTCACAACAATGTGGAAAATTTCACTCACTCACATAGAGAAGCATAAAAGGAAAAAAGAGAACATTTGAAACTGCAGATTAAATAACATGAGACATTTGTTTTCCATCTCCAGAAGAAAAGGACTGAAGACTCTCCATAACAATCACATCACCTGAAGGTCAACCAAGTGCCATGGTTTTAGATCTACATGATACTGGGATCCACACATCTCCCACTGTGATCTTTAAAGTTGCCTCAAAAGGATTTATCTTTTTATTTCTTCCATTTGAAAATTGGGTGCTGCTGATCAAGTTCCCCAAAAATCTGAGACATGATTTGGATTGGAACTGCAATCAGCTTATAGATTAACCAAACTGACTTCCTTACAATAGATTTTCCCCACCAATAAGCATCACTGGTCCCCTGATGTACAGCTTCTGTTCTGCCCTTCAATGGTGCTTTAGGACACTGCCCTAAAGGTTGTACATACCTTTCCTTAGATTTATTCGTTATACTTTTTAAAATTGTATGTTTCAATTACAGTTGATATTCAATATTACTTTATATCAGTTTAAAGTGTACAGCATAGTGGTTAAACATTTATATAATTTACAAAGTGATTAACACACACACACACACACACACACACACACACACACACACAATTCAGGTACCCACCTGGCACCATACACAGTTATTACAATATTTTTACTTTATTCTCTATGGCGAACTTTACAATCTCATCACTATCAATTTGTACTTCTTAATCCCTTCATCTTTGCCCCTAGTCCTCCAACTCCCCTCCCCTCTAGCAATCATCAATTTGTTCTCTATATCTGTGAGTCTGTTTCTATTTTGTTTGTTCATTTATTTTGTTTTTTAGATTCCACATAGAAGTGAAATCAGATGTCAATTGTCTTTCTCTGTCTGACTTACTTCGCTTACAATAATACACCCTAGGTCCATCCATGCTGTTGTAAATGGTAAGATTACAGTCTTTTTAAAAAATATATATCTTTGCCTGCCTGGGCATGGCTCAGCAGTTGAGCATCTACCTATGATCCAGGAAATTAAGATTTGATTCCCTGCCAGGGTATATGCCTGGGTTTTGGGCTCAATCCCCAGCAGGGGATGTGAAGGAAGCAGCCAATCAATGACTCTCTCATCATTGATGTTTCTATCTCTCTCTCTCCCTAAATATCTTTATTGATTTCAGAGAGAAGGGAGAGGGAGAGAGAGATAGAAACATCAATGATGAGAAAGTCATTGATTTGCTGCCTCCTATGCAACCCCTACTGGGGAACGAGCCCCCAACTCGGACATGTGCCCTAATGGGAAATCAAACTGCAATCTCCTGGATCACAGATCAATATTCAACTGCTGAGCCATGCCAGCCAGGCAAGATTTCATTCTTTTTTATGACCAACTAATATTCCATTGATTCCATTGTATATATGCACAATCACTTTTTTATCCACTCCTCTAGTAATGGGCATTTTGGTTTCTTCTATGTATTAGCTATTGTAAATAACAATGCAATAAACATAGGGGTGAATATATTGTTTGGAATTAGTGTTTTGAGTTACTTCGGATATATATACAGAAGCGGAAACCCTGGGTAATAAGGAAGTTCCATTTTTAATTTTTTGAGGAACTGCCATAATGTTTTCCAATCTGTGAGACAGATTGGCTGCTCCAATCTGCATTCCTACCAACAGTGCAAGAGGATTTCCTTTACTTCAAATCCTTGCCAATAATTCTTTGTTGATTTATTGATGATAGTCATTGTGATAGGCATTAGGTGATATGTCATTGTGGTTTTAACTTGCATTTCTCTGATGATTAGTGACATTGAGCATCTTTTCATATGTCTTTTGGCCCTCTGGATGTCCTCTTTGGAGAAGTGTCTATTCAAGTCCTTTGCCTTTGAATTTTTTATTTTTTAATAATTTTTAGAGAGAGTAAAGGAGAGGGAAAGATAGAAACATTGATGAGAGAGAAACATCAGTCAGCTGCCTCCAGCACACTCCATACTGGGGATTGAGCCCTCAATCTGGGCATGTGCCCTGAAGGGGAATTGAACCCACCAACATTTTGGTGCATGGGATGATGCTCCAACCAACTGATCCACACCAGACAGGGCCATCCACCTATTCTTTAACTGCATTGGTTGGGGGAGTGGGTTCAGAGTTGAGTAGTATGAGCTGTTTATAAATTTTGGATATTACCCCTTATTGGATGTATCATTGGTGAATATCCTCTCCCATCCAGTAGGTTGTCTTTTCGGTTTTTGTTTGGTTGGTTTTATATTTATTTATTGATTTTGAGAGAGAAAGAGGAAGGGGAAGAGAGAGAGAGAGGTTGATTTGTTGTTCCACTTATTTATGCATTCATTGGTTGATTCTTGTACATGCCCTGACCAGGGACAGAAACCCAAAACCTTGGCATACTGAGATGACACTCTAACCAACTAAGCTACTCTACCAGGGTGGTTGTCTTTTCATTTTATTGATGGTTTCACTTATTGTGCAAAAACTTTTTAGTTTGATATAGCCTCATTTGTTTATTTTTTCTTTTGTGTCCCTTGCCAGATGATATATCAAAAAATATATATTACTAAGAGAAATGTCAGAGATTTATTGCCTGTGTATTATTCTAGGAGTTGTATGGTTTCAGGTCTTACATTTAAGTCTTTAATCCATTTTTAGTTTATTCTTTTTAAAAATTATCTTTATTGTTGAAAGTGTTACAGAGATCCCCCCTTTTTTCCCATTGATCCTCTCCACTCCTCATACACACACACACTCCAGGTCTTCACTACACTATTGTCTGTGTCCATGGGTTATGCATATAAGTTCTTTGATTAATCTCTCCCCACCTACTCCCCCACCCCCACTTTCCCACTGAGATTCATCAGTCTGTTCCATGCTTCTATGTCTCTGGATCTACTTTGTTCCTCAGTCTATTTTGTTTACTAGATTCCACATATGAGTGAGATCATGTAAAACTGAATCAGGAAGAATAAGAAAACCTGAATAAGCTAATAACAACTCATGAAATTGAAGCAGTAATAATTAAAACACACACACACACACAACACAAAACCTCCCAGCAAACAGAAGCCCTGGTCTGGACAGCACCACAGGGAACTATCTAATTCTTTAAATTTTAAGGTTAGATAGTCTTGACTTTTTGTCTGGAAGATCTATCCAGTAAAGTCAGTGCAGTGTTAAAGTCCAGGACTATGACTGTATTGCTGTTGATCTCTCCCTTAAAGTCCTTGAGGTTATTATTGATAGGTGCTTATTTATTGCCATTTTAATTCTTTATGCCTATGTTTCCATTTCTTCTTATTATTGCAACAGTCTCTTTAACATTTCTTGCAATGCTTCTATTTCTACTTCTAATTATAGCAGTTCCTTTAACATTTTTTGCAATGCTGGCTTGGTGGTGATAAACTTCTTCAACGTTTTTTGTCTGGAAAGCTCTTTATTTCACCATCTATTTTGAATAATAGCCTTGCTGAATAGAGTAGTCTTGGTTTCAGATCAGTCTTGGTTTTGCATTACCTTGAATACTTCAGCCATTCCCTTCTGGCTTGTCAAGTTTCTGATGAGAAGTCAGCTCATGGGAACTCCTTTGTAGGTAACAGATTGCTTTTCTCTTGCTGCCTTTAAAATTCTCTTTCTGTCTTGAATTTTTGGCATTTTAATTATGATGTGTCTGGGCATGGGCCTCTTTGGATTCTTCTTGCTGAGACTCTCTGTGCCTCCTGAACTTGTGTGATTTTTTCCTTCATGAGATTAGGGAAGTTTTCTGCCATTATTTCTTCAAACAGATTCTCTAACACTTGCTTACTTTCTACCTCCTCTGGCACTCAAGTGACGAGAATATTGTTACATTTTTTGTTTTCCCACAGCTACCTTAGACTGTCCTCTTGTTTTTTAATTGTTTTTTTCTTTTTGGATCTCTCACTGAGTGATTTTTTTCTACCCTGTCTTCTAATTCATTGATCCAATCCTCAGCTTCCTCTAATCAGCTGTATATTCCTTCCAATGTTTTCCTTATTTCTATGTCATTCTTCACTTCTTTTATAGTTTCCATATACTTCTCATGCTGCTGAGCATCCTTATAATCAGTATTCTGACCTCTATATCTGATATACTGCTTATCTCCATTTCAGTTAGCTCTCTTTCTGGAGAATTCTCTTGTTCTTCATTTGAGGCTTGTTTTCTGTCTCCTCATTTTGGCTGCCTATTTGAGTTTGTTTATATGTATTAGGTAAGCCTGCTAGAACTATGTCTTTTTGGAAGGTCTCTGGTGCAGGCCAATGTCAGATGCTGCTTGTGACTGGCCTTGAGTACCCTGTTTGGAGCTATCAACAACCCATGGCTTGAGGTTCCTTCTGTTGGGCCTGGGTGCATTTGGGCACAATCAAGATGCCCACTAAAGTCTGCTTTTCCAAGGCCTGGGTCCAGAGGTAGATCAGGCAAAGACAAAGCACTCTGAAGTCTGCCTCTGCCTGCAGGCTGATTAATATGATTTTTTAATGAGACTCAGGCTGTAGAAACTCCACAGGGTAGGGCCATAGGGTGGGGCAATTGCTTCCCCCTCAGGCAAAAGCTGCTTGGAAGGTAAATGTCTGCCTCTGCAGTATAGGGGAATGGCTGGGCACAGGAGTCCAGACAGGTGTCCTGTGAGCTCTATCTCCAGAGCCCACAACCCTAGGTTCTCTTCATGGCTCCAGTCCACTCAGCCCTGTCTCTGCTGGATCCCAAGGTGAGTTGCTGCACACAAAACTTTGTATGTTGGCTCTTTAAGAGGGTACCTGCATTTCCAGCAGTCTCTCCCTGGCAAACAGAAACCCGGCTGCTTTTCACAGACAGATGTTATGTGGGCACCTTTCTCAGTTCTGGTGCTCTGGGCTCAGCAGCCCAGCCCAGGGTTTAGGCCCCAGAGTTCTCAGTGGGAACTCCCCACAGCTGAGATATCCCTTGGGACCTTCAGCTACTGCCTGTGAGAGCCCATCCAGCCCTCTTTGCCTACCAGTTTCTATGTGGTCTCCACTTTTCCTCCTTGGTTATGAGGGTGCTCTCCAGCTTGTCTTCAATTGCAGTTGACTATTCAAGGTGGTTTTTCTATGTTTTAGTTGTAATTGCAGTTTTGTCCCAGGAGAGTGTGAGTGTAGTTTCCACTCAGTCCGCCGCTTTTTTTTTTTTTAAATATATCGTTATTGATTTCAGAAAGAGGAAGGGAGAGGGAGAGAGACAGAGACAGAAACATCAATGATGAGAGAGTCATTGATAGGCTGCCTCCTGCACATTCCCTACTGGGGATCAAGCCTCAACCCAGGCATGTGTCCTGACCGGGAATTGAACTGGGATCATCCTGGATGATAGGTCAATGCTCAATTGCTGAGTAATGCCCAGCCGAGCCTGTCACCATCTTTAACCCCATTTTGAGTTTATTCTTGTATGTGATTTAAGAAGGTGGTCTACTTTCATTTTTTTCTTATATCTGTCCAGTTGTCACAGCAGCATTTAATGAATAGACTGTCTTTACCCCGTTGTACGTTCTTGCTGCCTTTTACATTTATTGATTGACCATATAGGCCTGGGTTTATTTCTGAGATCTGTATTCTGTTCCATTGATCTATGTATCTGTTTTTATGTCAGTACCATGGCATTCTGATTACTAGAGGTTTCTGGCACAATTTGCTATCAGGTAAATGATGCCTCCAACTTTGTTGTTCTTTATCAAGACTGTTGTGACTATTCAGAGCGTTTTGTAGTTCCATATAAATTTTTGGATTACTTGTTCTGGTTCTGTAGAAAATGACCTTTCCATCATTTTTAAAGGAATTGTGTTAAATATATAGAAAGCTTTGGATAGTATGGATATTTGATATTAATTTTTCCTATCCAAGGGCATTTTATATGCTTTCATTTATTTATATCTTCTTAAGTTTATTATAATTTTTCTATTAGAGGTCATTTCTTTTTTTAAATTTTTTTTACTGATATTTTTCTTTAGTAAATATTCAAGTAAAACAAGGCTTTTAATATAATTTAGACTAATCTACAATATCTTTCAATAGGCTAAAGAAAATAACAGAAATACAGGGACAAAAAACTATTTTTCTTGATATGGACAGTCCAGTTCCCAACCTGGAGGTGAGAAGATCGTGTTCATTTTCTTCCAGGTTTATAATTCTGTAATTTATATAATAAATCTATACATATATAAAAATCATATTGAATTAGAAATCGCTTGCCTATAAGTCAAATATAAACAAACACTTTTTTAAAAACTTATCTTTATTTTTGAGAGTCTTACAGGTATACCATTTCCCACCCCCCCAATTGAACCCCTCCACTTCCCTCCCACCCCCTTCCCAGGGCTTCACCCCATTATTAACTGTGTCCATGGGTTATACATATAACTTCTTTGGTTAATCTCTTCCCACCCTCCACTCCCCTTCCCTTTTTCCTCTGAAATATGATCGTCTGTTGCATGGGTCAATGCCTCTGGATCTATTTAGTTCATCAGATTCTTTTGTTCATTAGCTTCTTCTTAAAGAAGACCCTTCAACATTTCCTGTAGTGCTGGTTTGGTGGTGATGAACTCCTTTAGCTTTTCCTTGTTTGAGGAGCTCTTTATTTGACCTTCAATTCTAAATGATAGCTTTGCTGGGTAGAGCAATCTTGGTTGTAGTTCCATGCTTTTCATCACTTTGAATATTTCTTGCCACTCCCTTCTGGCCTGCAAAGTTTCTGTTGAGAAATCAGCTGACAGTCGTATGGGTGCTCCCTTGTAGGTAACTAACTGCTTCTCTCTTGCTGCTTTTAAGATTCTCTCTTTGTCTTTAACCTTTGGCATTTTAATTGTGATGTGTCTTGCTGTGGGCCTCTTTGGTTTCCTCTTCTTTGGGACCCTCCGGGCTTCCTGGACTTGTAAGTCTATTTCTTTCCCCAGGTAGGGGAAGTTTTCTGTAATTATTTTTTCAAATAGGTTTTCAATTCCTTGGTCTCTTTCTTCCCCCTCTGGCACCCCAATAATATGAATGTTGGGCCTCTTGAAGTTGTCCCAGAGGCTCCTTATACTATTTTTATATTTCTGGATTCTTTTTTCTTTTTGCTCTTCTGGTTGGGTGTTTTTTGTTTCCTCATGTTCCAAATTGCTGATTTGATTCTCAGCGTCCTCTACTCTGCTGTTGATTCCCTGTAAATTATTCTTCATTTCAGTTCCTGTAGCCTTCATTTCAAATTGGGACTTTATTATGTTATCGATTTTCTCAGTTATTTCCCTAACAGTCTGCTTAAACATCCTTATAACCAAAATTCTGAACTCTCTATGTGTTAGCTTGCTTAGATCTATTTCATTTAGTTCCTCTTCTAGAGATTTCTTCTGTTCTTTCCTTTGTGACATCTTTCTTTGCCTTCACATTTTGGCTGCTTTCAGATGTTTGTTTCTATGTATTAGGTAGAGCTGCTATGTCTCCTGGAATTTGTAGAGTGGCTTTGTGTAGTAGGTGTCCTATAGGGACCAGTGGCTCAGCCTCCCCAGTCACCTGAGCCGGGCCTTCTAGGTGCTCCCCTGTGTGGGCTGTGTGCACTGTTCTGTTGTAGTTGAGCCTTGCTTGCTGTTGGCATCCCTGGGAGGAACTGACCCCCAGGCCAATCAGCTGTGAGGACGAGCTGCAACTACAGCCAGAGAGCTGCTATGCTGGAGACACTCTTATGGATCAGGATTTACTTCAGTGGAGCTTTGGTGTTCACCAAGTGCACCCCTTGAGTGTCACTCGTGGTTGTGGTAGGGTTGTAATCCAGTGTGGTAGAGTCTGACCACCAGGTGCACTGTTTCTGGGGCCTCCTGGGAGGTGCAAAGTCAGCCTCTGCCAGTGCCTTGCCCAGGGCCACCCAGCATGAGCTACACAGCAAACCGTAGTTGGCTGCTACTTGTGCTGGGCTTGGAGGTGTCCAGGAGAGGCCAAGCTATGAGCCAACGCAGGCTGTCACTAGTGCCAGGCCTGGGGCCACTTATCAAGCTGTATGGGGCCCACTGCTGCTTGTTTGAGAGAATTTAGGAAAGTCCTAAGCATGAGGCTTGAGAGGCCACTTGCATAGAAAAGCCCCTGGAAATGGCCTGGATGAGCTGCAGGTGGGGAGGGGCGGGGCCTCCAGGATCATGGGGCGAGGCCAAACGTGTGAGTCATGCTCTGGCGACTCAATTATGGTGTCTGCCTGCTGGCTGTGTGCCGGGAGGACTCGCCAAAGGAGCAATGGCCTCTGTCAGCTCTTCCCGGGAGAAAGCCGCCCTCCACCTCTAGCCCCGACTTCAGGCAGGTTAGTTCCTCCCTAAGTGTCCCAGGTCCTTTCAGACTGCTGCCCAGCGCTGGGCTCAGAGGGAACACATCTGAGTGAGTCTGTGTGCAGGCCCTTTGAGAGGAGCTGCTGGGGCTCCCGCAGCCTCCGCAATCCTCAGGGACAGTCCCTGCTGGTTTCACAGCCTGGAGTTGTGGGGTCATCTCTTCCTGGCCTGGAGCCCTGGGCTGGGGGCCTACTGTGGGCTCGGGCCCCTCTCTCCTCCGGGAAACCTCCGCCGCTGAGATTCCCTTCTGGGTTTCAGCTGCTGCACCGGGTGTTGGCCCTCAGCACATCTTTGTGATTCAGCCCTGATCTGCCCACGTCTGCACCCCTCCTACCGGTCTCAGTGCTGCTTCAGGTCCCTGGTTGTGGGGCTCCTGTTCAGCCAGATTTCAGGAGGCTCAGAGTGATGGTGGTTCTGTATTTTAGTGGTTATTTTGATGTGGTTGCGGGAGGCATCTTGTTCCTTGTATGACCTTTTTAATATATTGCTGAGTTCAGTTTGCTAATATTTTGTTGATTATTTTTGCATCTGTGTTCATCAGGGATATTTGCTTATGATTTTCTTTCTTTGTGTGTCATTAACTGGTTTTGGATTCAGGATAATGGTGGACTGGTAAAATGAGCCTGGTAGTCTTCCATCCTCTTTAATTTTTCTCAATAATTTGAGAACTATAGGTGTTAATTCTTCTTTGAATGTTTGGTAAAATTCACCTGTGAAGCGATCTGGTCCAGGAGTTTGGCTTTTGGGAATTTTTTTTTATTACTGCTTCAACTTCTTTTGTTTAACCTGTCGAGATTTTCTGTATCTTGAACAGTTTTAAGAGAGAGACAGTATGTTTCTAGGAATTTATCCATTTCTTCTACATTGCCTAATATGTTGGCATAGTATTTTCTTTCTTTTTTTTTAATCCTCACCTGAGGATATCTTTTCCATTGCTTTTCAGAGAAAGTGGGAGGCAGGGAGAGAAACATCGATGAGAGAGAGAGAGACATCAATTGGTTTCCTCCCAAATGTGCCCCAACCAGAGCCTGGCATTGACCCCGCAACCGAGGTATGTGCCCTTCACGGGAATCAAATCTGGGACCCTTCAGTCTGTAGGCAGATGGTCTAACCACTGATCAAACCAGCTAGGGCAGTATTGTGTGTGTGTTGTTTTTTTCGTGTGTGATAATTTTTTACAATTTATCTTTAGTGTTGAAAGTATTACAGATGTCCCCTTTTTCCCCCCATTGATCTCCTCCACCTAGCATCCACCCCACTACCAGGCCTTCCCCATACCAATGTCTGTGTCCATAGGTTATGCATATAAGTATATAAGTTCTTTGATTAATCTATCCCTATCCACTCCCACACCCCTGCCTTCCCTATTAGATCCCTCAGTCTGTTTCATGCTTCTATGTCTCTGAATAGTGTTTTCTTATAATTTTTTGTATGGCTGTGGTGCCAGTTGTGGTGTACCTCTCCTCTTTCATTTCTGATTTTATTTACTTGGGAGCACTCTTTTTTTTCTTGATTGTCTGGTTAAAGGTTTATCAATCTTGTTTATATTTTCAAAGAACCAGTTCTTAGTTTCATTGATCTTTTGTATTATTTTTAGACTCTATGTCATTTATTTCAGCTCTATCTTGATTATTTCCTTCTTTCTACTCATTTTGGGCTTTATTTGTTGTACTTTTTCTAAATCCTTCCGGTGAAAGGTTAGATTATTTATCAGAGATTTGTCTTATTTCTTGAAGTAGGCCTGTATTGCTATGAATTTGCCTATTAGGGCTGCTTTTGTTGTATCCCATAGTTTTGGGGTTTGTGTGTTTTCATTTTCATTTGTCTCAAGGTATGTTTTTTATTTTTTCTTTCATCTTGTTTTTAACCCATTCATTGTTTAGTAACATGTTATTTAGCATCCATATCTCTGTGTGTTTTTCAGTATTATTCTTATAATTGATTACTAGATTAATACCATTGTAATCAGAGAAGATGCTTGATATAATTTCAGTCTTCTTAAATCAATTGAAATTGGTTTTGTGGCCTAATGTGTTCTATCCTAAAAATGTTTCATGTGTACTTGAAAATTATGTATATTCTGTTTCTTTGGAGGGAAATGCTCTGAAAATATCAATTAAATCCATCTAGTCTAGTGTGCTGTTTAAGGCTGCTGCTTACTTCTTGATTTTCAGTCTGAAAGATCTATCCATTTATGTCAGTGGGATGTTAAAGTTCCCTACTATGACTGTATTACTGCCAATTTTTCCCTTTATGTCTATCAATATTTACTTTATATATTTAGGTGCTCCTATGTTGGATACCTAAATGTTTACAAGGGTTATATCCTCTTGTTGGAGTGATCCCATTATCATTATGTAAAGTCCATGTTTGTCTCTTATTATAGCCTTGTTTTTATTTTTAATTAAATTTATTGGGGTGACATTGGTTAATAGGATCATATAAGTTTCAACTGTATCTTTCTATGATACATGATACATATATTTCAATGTGTGCCCACCACCCAAAGTTAAATCACCTTCAGTCACTATATATTTGGCCTCCTCAACCAATTACTCTGCACCCAGCCCGTACCCTCTGGTAACCAACATACTATTTTCTGTGTCTATGAGTTTCAGTTTTATATCCCACATATGAGTGAAATCATAAATCATACTTTTTCTGCCTGATATATTCACCTTAGCATAATATTCTCCAGATCCATCCATGTTGTCACAAATAACAGTATTTCATCTTTTCTTATTGCTGAGTAGTAGTCCATAGTATATAAGTACCATATGTTCTTTTTTTAAATATATTGTTATTGATTTCAGAGAGAGGAAGGGAGAGGGAGAGAGAGACAGGAACATCAATGATGAAAGACAGTCATTGATCAGCTGCTTCCTGAATGCCCTCTACTGGGGATCGAGCCCAAAACCTGGGCATGTGCCCTACCAGGAATTGAACTGTGAACTCCTGGTTCATGGGTTGACACTCAACCACTGAGCCATACCTGCCAGGCATACCGCATCTTCTTTATCCAGTCCTCTATTGAAGGACACTTTGGTTGTCTCCATGTCTCCACCACCATGAGTAATGCTGCAATGAACATACAAGTGCACATACCTTTGAAAATAAATGTTTTATAGTTTCTTTGTGTGTTTTTTAGATATTCAATAATTTTTTTGACTTTTTTACTTTCAGAGGACCTTTTTATTTTATTTTTTATGTTTTAATTTATCATTACTGCTGAAAGTGTTACCAATAACCCTTTTTTCCCTCCCCAGTGACCCCCTCCACCCTGCACCCAACTACCCAGGCCTTCAACACACTATTGTCTGTGTCCATGGATTATGCATATATGCATATAAGTTTTTAGGTTAATCTATCCCTATCCACCATTCACCTCTGACTTCCCTTTGAGATTCATCAGTCTGTTCCATGCTTCTATGTCTCCAGATCTATTTTGTTCATCAGTTTATTTTGTTCATTAGATTCCACATATGAATAAGATTATGTGGTACTTGTCTTTCTCTGACTGGCTTATTTCACTTAGCATAATACTCTCCAGGTCCCACCATGCAGTCTCAAAGTGTAAAGGATCCTTTGTTTTTACAACTGCACAGTACACCATGGTGTAAATGTCCAAGAATATGCTTGATATTATTTTAATCTCCTTGAACTTGTAGAGACTTGCTATGTGTCCTAACATGTGGTCTATCTTTGAGAATGGCCTATGTAAACTTCAGGAGAATGTATATTCTGCAGCTTTGGAGTGAAATGTTCTGTGAATGTCAATTAAATCCATCTGATCCATTTAGAGTCTGTGATTCCCTGTTGATTTTTTGACTGGAATTTATATCCAGTAAGTCAATGGGGTGTTAAAGTCACCTACTATGACTACTGCTGTCAATCTCTCCCTTAAAGTCCTCCAGAAGCTTTTAGTTCAGCCTATGTGAGTCTTTTGTTCTGAGGTGGATCTCTTTTAAACAGCATATATTTGGGTCATGTTTTATTATCCATTTAGCTACCCTGTATCTGTTGATTGCAGCATTTAATCCTTTTACATTTAAGGATATTATTAATAGGTTCTTATCTATTGCCACTTTATTTCTTTATGCCTATGTTACTCTTTCTATTTCAATTTATTATTACAGTAGTCCCTTTAACATTTCCTGCAATGCTGGTTTGGTGGTGATAAACTCATTTAGCCTTTTTTTTTTTTTTTTTGCCTGGGAAGTTCTTTATTTCATCATCTATTTTGACTGATAGTGTTGCTGAATAAAATATTGTTGGTTTCAGATCCTTGTTTTGCATTATCTTGAATACTTCATGCCATTCCTTTTAGGCCTGTAGACTTTCTGATGAGACATCAGCTGACAGCCTTATGGGGGATCCTTTGTAGATAACAAGTTGCTTTTCTCTTGCTGCCTTTAAGATTCTCTCTTTGTCTTGATTTTTGGCATTTTAATTATGATGTTTTTAGTTGTGGGACTCTTTAGGTTCTTCTTGCTTGGGACTGCCTCTGACTCCTAAACTTGGATGACTTTTTTATCGGGTCAGAAAAGTTTTCTTCCATTATTTCTTCAAACAGGTTCTCTAACCCTGGTGTATTTTCATCATCTTCTGTTACTCCTATGTTATGAATATTGTTACTTTTCATAATGTCCCACAGCTCCCTTAAACTATCCTTTTTTTTAATCATTTTTTCTCCTTGGTACTCTGAGTGATTTTTTTTCTACCCTGTATTCTAATCCAATCCTCAGGATTCCTTAATCTGCTGTTTATTCCTTCCAATGTATTTTTATATCTTTTATGTTATTCTTAATTTTCTTCATAGTTTCCATATTTTTTTGCATGCTGTTGAGCAAATTTAGGACCTGTACTGTGACCTCTATATCTGATAGATTGCTAATCTCTATTTCATTTAGCTCTTCCTCTGGAGAATTCCTTTCCTCTTACATTTGGGGCTTGCTTTTTTGTCTCCCCATTTTGGCTGCTTGTTTGCATTTGTTTCTATGTATTAGGTAGATCTCCTAATGATCTTTTGAATGGTTTCTGGTGCAGGACAATGTCAGACACTGTTTGTGACTGGCCTTGAGTACCCTGTTTGAAGTTTTCTGCACTCCACAGCTTGTGGTTCCCACTGTTGGCACTGCATGGGTTTGGAGAGGACCAAGATGCACCAAGGTCTGTTTTTCCAAGCCCTGAGTCCAGGAGCATATGAGGCAAAAATCAAAGCACCCAGAGGCTGATTGTTATCTACAGCCTCTTAATGAGCCTCAGTCTATAAAAACTCCACAGGGTGTGTTGAGAGGTTTTCAATGGGAGGGGCAATTGCTTCCCGCCCCCAGGAAAAATCTTCCTGTATAGCTATAGCTGGTTTCATGCAGTGGTTAGAGCATGGGCCTGCAGACTGAAGTGTCCCTAGTTCAATTCCAGCCAAAGGCACATTTCTCAGCTCCAAACTCCATCCCCAGCCATGGTCGGGGCACCTAGGGGAGGCAACCAATCGATATGTCCTTCTCACATTTATGTTTCTCTCTCTCTCTCTCTCTCTCTGAAAAGCAATGGAAAAAAATATCCGCTGGTGAGGATTAAAAAAAAATAAAAATACATGGCCCCTGCCCTTACAAACTTACATAAAATGTACACATGGCAGAGTAACTTTAGACCAAAAGAAAAAAAAAAAACAACTGCTCTATAATAAATGTCTACCTAAGAATGGTGTCTTCTGCCATATGGGGGAATGATTCAGCACAAGAGTCCAGAGAAGTGTCCTCTGATCTGTATCTCCAGAGCCTACAACCCTGGATTCTCCTCATAGAGCTCTTATTCACTCTGCCCTCTTTCTCTGGAACTCAAGGTGAGCAGCTGAACATTCAATTTTGTGTGTTGGTCCTTTAAGAGAGTGCCTGCATTTCCAGCTGTCTCTCCCCAGCAGACAGAAACCCTGCTGCATTTCACAGCCAGATGTTATGTGGGCACCTTTCGCGGTTCTTGTGCTCTGGGCTGGGGAACTCCACTTAGTTTTTAGGCCCTAAGGTGGGTACACCCCACAGCTGAGGTATCCCTCTGGACCTTTAGCTGCTGCCTGTGGGACCCTGGCCAGCCCAAATGAGCCAGAGAGGGATTGCTGGGTCATATGGTAACTCTATTCTTAATTTTTTGAGGTAGTAAAATACTGTTTTCCATAGTGGCTGTACCAGTTTACTTTCCCACCGTCAGCATGGAGGATTGCTTTTTCTCCACAACCTCTCCAACATTTGTAATTATCTGCCTTGTGGATAATAGCCATTTTACCAGGTATCTCATTGTAGTTTTTTTTTTTTAATTGATTTCAGAGAGAGGAAGGGAGAGGGAGATAGGAACATCAATGATGAGAGAATCATTTATTGGCTTCCTCCTGCATGCACCCTACTGGGGATTGAGCCTGCAACCCGGGCATGTGTCCCAACAGGGAATCGAAGTGACTTCCTAGTTCATGGATCAGTGTGCTCAACCACTGAGCCACAATGGCCCAGCCTCATTGTAGTTTTGACTTGCATTTCTTTAATAGTTAGCAAAGTTCAATATTCCTTCATATATCTGTTGGCCATATATATGTCTTCTTGGGAGAAGTATATGTTCAGATCCTCTGCCCATATTTTAATTGGATTGTGTGTTTGTTTCATGTTGAGTTTAATGAAGTCCTTATAATTTTGGATATTAACCCCTTGTCAGAGCTGCTGTTTGCAAATACTATCTCCCATTTGGTTGGTTGCCTTTTCATTTTGTTTGTTGGTTTCTTTTGCTGTGCAGAAGCCTTTTAGTTTCTATAGTTCCATTTATTTATTTTTGACTTTACTGCCCTTGCCTTTGGGGTCAAATTCATGAAATGTTCTCTATGATCAAGATCCATAAGTTTAGTATGTATTTTTTCTTTTATATAATTTACTGTTTCACCACTTATATTTGGGGATGCTTTAATATATTGATCCCTGGGACATTTTGTCCTTTTAGTTTAAAATTTTCTTATTTAAAAAAATTTTTAAATCTTATATTTAGGTCTTTGATTCATTTTGAATTAATTTTTGTAGTCAAACTGTAATCTACTTTCAGTCATTCCCATTTGGCTTTCCAATTTTCCCAGCACCACTTATTAAAGAGGCTTTCTTTTATCCTTTGTGTGTTTTTGGCTCCTTTGTCAAAAATTTTATGCCCATATACACGTGGTTTCATTTCTGGGCTCTCAATTCTGTTTCAGTGTCCTGTAAGTCTGTTTTTCTTTCAATAACATGCTGTTTTATTATCATAGCTCTGTAGTATAATTTGAAGTCAGATAGTGTGACACTTCTTGCTTCACTTTTTTTCCCTTCAAGATTGCTTTGGCTATTCATGGTCTTTTGTGGTTCCATACAAATCTGATGATTTTTTGTTCTACTTTTAAAAATGACATTGGGATTTTGGTATTACATAGAATCTATATATTACTTTGGGTAATATGGCCATTTTAACTATGTTGATTCTTCCAACACATGAACAGAAACTAACTTTCCATTTCAGTGTGTGTTCTTTTCAATCTCTTTTAATAATCTTTGTATTTTACAGTATATAGGTCCTTTATACCTTTTATTAAATTTATTCCTAGGTAGTTTATTGTTTTTGTTGCAATTGCAAATGGATTTTTTTCATTTATTTTTCTGAAATTTCAATGTTAGTATATAGAAAAGCAGTGGATTTTTATACATTGAGTTTGTATCCTGCAACTTTATTTGTTTATTGTTTGTAATAGTTTTTTGTTTTGTTTTGTTTTAAATATTACAAATGTCCCTTTACCTCCCCAATGACCCATTCCACCCCATCCCACCCCCCTCCCCAATCCCCCTCCCCATCATTGTCCGTATCATTGAGTTGTGCATATATGCATATAAATTATTTGGTTACTCTCTCCTCCTCCACCCACCCACCCTCCTCCATCCTTCTGACATTCGTCAGTCTCCTCTATGCTTCCATGTCATTGAATCTATTATTTTCATTAGTTTATTAAGTTCTTTAGATTCCACATATAAGTGATATCATGTAATGTTTGTCTTTCTCTGCCTGGCTTATTTCATTTAGCATAACTTTCTCCATGTACAGCCATACTGTTCTAAAGGGTACAAGAACATTCTTCTTTACAGCTGCATAGTATTCCATGGTGTATATGTCCCACAGCTTTTTTATCTACTCATCTACTGATGGGCACTTAGGCTGTTTCAAGATCTTAGCTATTGTAAATTGTGCTGCTATGAACATAGGGGTACAGATATTCTTTCTGAGTAGTGTTTAAGCATTCTTAGGATAAATTCCAATAAGTGGGATCACTGGGTGAAAAGGCAGCTCCACTTTTAATTTTTTGAGGAAAATCCATACTGTTTTCCATTGGGCTGCACTAGTCTGCATTCCCACCAGCAGTGTACTAGGGTTCCCCTTTCTCAATATCCTCACTAGCACAAGTCGTTTGTTGATTTGTTGATGGTAGCCATTCTTACGGGTGTGAAGTGATACCTCATTGTGGTTTTAATTTGCATCTCTCTGATGATTAGTGATGTTGAGCATTTTCTCATATGTCTCTTGGCCATCTGTATGTCCTCTTTGGAGAAGTGTCTATTCGGGTTCTATTCGGGTCCTTTGCCCATTTCTTAATTGGGTTATTTGTCTTCCTCTTTCTCAGTAGGATGAGTTCTTTGCACACTTTGGAAATTAGCCCCTTGTCAGATACATCCTTGGCAAATATGTTTTCCCAGACCATGGGGTTTCTTTCTATTTTGAGTTTGTTTTCTTTTGCTGTGCAGAAGCATTTTAGTTTGATGTAGTCCCATATGTTTATTTTTTCTTTTGTTTCTCTTGCCCTAGGAGATGTATCAGTGAAAATTCCACTACATGGGATGTCTGTGACTTTACTTCCTATATTTTCTTCCAGGATTTTTATGGTTTCATGACTTACGTTTAAGTTTTTTATCCATTTTGAGTTTATTTTTGTGTATGGTGAAAGGTGGTCTAGTTTTATTTTTTTGCATGTATCTGTCCAATTTTCCCAGCACCACTTATTGAAGAAACGGTCTTTACTCCATTGTATGCTCTTGCCTCCTTTGTCAAATATTAACTGACCATAGTGGCGTGGGTCTATTTCCGGGGATTTGGTTCTGTTCCATTGATCTATATGTCTGTTGTACCAATACCAGGCTGTTTTGATTACAATGGCTTTCTAGTACAGTTTGAGGTCCGGAAAAGTGATCCCTCCCACTCTGTTCTTTTTTCTTCAGATGGCAGGGGTTATTTGGGGTCTTTTTTGGTTCCATATAAATTTTTGAAATGTTTGTTCTAGATCTGTGAAATATGCTGTTGGTATTTTGATAGGAAATGCATTGAATTTATAAATTGCTTTGGATAGTATGGACATTTTAATGGTATTAATTCTTCCAATCCATGAGCATGGTATATTCTTCCACTTGTTTAAATCTTCCTCTATTTCTTTTTTCAGTGTTACGTAGTTTTCCAAGTACAGGTCTTTTACATCCTTGGTTAAGTTTACTCCTAGGTATCTTATTTTTTTAGTTGCAATGGTAAACAGCATTGTTTTTTTAGTTTCTCTCTCTGAAATTTCATTGTTGGTGTATAAGAATGCCATTGATTTCTGGATGTTGATTTTGTATCCAGCTACCTTGCCAAATTCGTTTATCAAATCTAGTAGTACTTTGATGGAGTCTTTAGGGTTTTGTATGTACAATATCATTTCATCTGCAAATAATGACAGTTTACTTCCTCCTTTTCCATTTGGATACCTTTGATATTTTCTTCCTGTCTGATGGCTATGGCTATGACTTCCAGTACTGTGTTGAATAAGAGTGGTGAAAGTGGACATCCCTGTCATGTTCCTGTTTTTAATGGAAATGGTTTTAGTTTTTGCCCGCTGAGTATGATTTTGGCCATAGGTCTGTCACATATGGCCTTTATTATGGTGAGGTATGATCCCTTTATTCCCACTTGGCTGAGAGTTTTTATCAGAAATGGGTGCTGGATTTTGTCGAATGCTTTTTCTGCATCTATTGATATGATCATATGATTTTTGTCCATCATTTTGTTTATGTGGTGTATCAGATTTATTGATTTGTAGATGTTTTACCAGACTTGCATCCCCAGAATAAATCCCACTTGGTTGTGGTGTATGATCTTTTTAATGTATTGTTGGATCTGGTTTGCTAGTATTTTGGTGAGGATTTTAGCATCTATGTTCATCAGGGATATTGGCCTGTAATTTTCATTCTTTGTAGTGTCTTTATCTGTTTTTGGGATTAGGGTGATGCTGCCCTCATAAAAAGAGTTTGGGAGTTTTCCCTCCTCTTGAATTTTCTGGAATAGTTTGAATAGAATAGGTGTTAATTCTTCTTTGAAGGTTGGTAAAACTCGCCTGTAAATCCATCTGGTTTAGGACTTTTGTCTGCTGAGAGTTTCTTTTATTACTGCTTCAATTTCATTAGTTGTTATCAGCCAATTCAGATTTTCTACCTCTTCTTGATTCAGCTTTTGAAGGTTGTATGCTTCTAGGAATTTGTCCATTTCACCCATGTTGGCTAGTTTATTGGCATATAGTTGCTCAGTATTTTCTTACAGTCCTTTGTATTTCTGTTGGGTCAGTTGTTATATTGCCTCTTTCATTTCTGATTTTATTTATTTGGGTACTCTCTCTTTGTTTCTTGATGAGTCTGGCTAAAGGTGCATCAATCTTATTTATCTTTTCAAAAAACCAGCTCTTGGTTTCATTGATTTTTTTGTATTATTTTTTTAGTTTCTGTGTCATTAATTTCTGCTCTGATTTTTATTATTTCCTTCCTTCTACTTTCTATGGGCTTTTCTTGCTGTTCTAGTTCTAGTTCTTTTAGTTGTTGTGTTAGATGATTCATTAGATCTTTTTCTTGTTTATTGAGATAGGCCTGTAATGCTATGAATTTTCCTCTCAGGACTGCTTTGCTGTGTTTCATAGATTTTGGGTTGTTGTCAATTTGGGGTTTTTTTCATGAAGTGTTTCATTTCTTCCTTGATCTCATTGGTAACCCATTCATTGTTTAATAGCATGCTATTTAGCTTCCATATGTTTGAATATTTTTTGTTTTTTTTATGGTGGTTGACTTCTAGTTTCATGGCATTGTGACTGGAGAAGATGCTTGATATGATTTCAGTCTTCTTGTACTTGTAGAGACTTGCCTTGTGCCCTAACATGTGGTCTATTTTTTAGAATGTTCCATGTGCACTTGAGAAGAATGTGTATTCTGCTGCTTTGGGATGAAATGCTCTGTAAATGTCAATTAAATCCATTAGATCTAGTGAGTGATTTAAGGTCTGTGTTTCCCTGTTGATTTTTTGTCTTGATGATCTGTCCAGTGCTGACAGTGGGGTGTTAAAGTCCCCCACTATGATTGTGTTGCTGTCAATCTCCCCCTTAAAGCCATCCCAGAAATTTTTTATATACTTTGGTGCTCTTATATTGAGTGCATAAATGTTTATAAAGGTTATTTCCTCCTGTTGGATTGATCCCTTTAGTATTATGTAGTAACCATCTTTGTCTCTTGTTATGGTCTTTATTTTGAAGTCAATTTTGTAAGAAGTAAGTATTGCTATTCCAGCTTTCTTTTCCTTTCCATTTGAATGGAATATTTTATTCCATCCCTTCACTTTTAGCCTGTGTGAGTCAGGTGGGTCTCTTGTAGACAGTATATATTTGGGTCCTATTTTCTTATCCGTTCAGCTACTCTATGTCTCTTGATTTGACCATTTATTCCATTTACATTTAAGGTTACTACTGATATCAACTTATTTAATGCCAGTTGTCCATTTATGCTGATGTGCCTTTCTCTCACTATTCTTTCCTTTTCTTACAGCAGTCCTTTTAGCATTTCTTGCAATGCTGATTTGGTGGTACTGAATTCATTTAGCCTTTTTTTGTCTGAGAAGCTCTTTATTTCACCTTCAATTTTAAATGATAGCCTTTCTGGATAAAGCAATCTTGGTTGCATGTTCTTGCTTTTCATTACTTTGAGAACTTTATGCCAATCTCTTCTGGCCTGAAGAGTTTTTGTTGAGAAATCAGCTGTCACCCTTATGGGGGTTCCCTTGTAGGTCACTGCTTGTCTCTCTCTTGCCACCCTTAATATTTTCTCTTTGTCTTTGACATTTGCCATTTTAATTATGATGTGTCTTGGAGTGGGTCTCTTTGGGTCCCTCTTGTTTGGAACCCTCTGTGCTTCCTGAACTTGTGTGGCTGACTCCCTCTCCAGCATAGGGAAGTTTTCTATCATTATTTTCTCCACCAAGTTCTCTATCCCTTGCTGTCTTTCCTCCCCCTCTGGCACTCATTTAATACGAATGTTGTTTCACTTCATGTTGTCCCAAAGCTCTTTAAGGCTGTCCTCAAACTTTTTAAGTGTTTTTTCTTTTTGCTACGCTGATTGATTTTTCTACCTTGTCTTCTAAGTCATTTATTCTATCCTCTGCTTCACTGAGCCTGCTTTTAATCCCTTCCAGTGCATTCTTGATATCAGATACAGCATTCTTTATCTCTATCTGAGTTTTCTTTATGGTATGTATCTCTTTTTACATGTTTTCACTAATGTCCTCAATCTTATCATCTAGTGTCTTCTTCAGTTCCTTGAACATCTTCATAATCAATGCTCTGAACTCTGTTTTTGATAACTTGCCTAACTCCATCTCATCAAAGTCATTTTCTGGCATTTTTTTCTTTTCGTTAATTTGGGGGTTCTTTGTCTCCCCATTTTGGTAGGTCTTAGTGTTTGTATGTAGATATTAGGTGTATTTGCTGTGTCCCAGTCTTGTGGGGAGGGATTTTGTATTGTGAGAGCAGTGGAGCCCAGAGGTGTGTTTTCCTTATGCTTCTGAGCTCTTTGCTCTAGGCATGTCCCTTTTGTGGGTGCCCCCTTTTGTGGGTTCTTTGGGTTCTCCTATTGTGGTTGGGTCTAGAGTGTTGTTGACCAGTCCTTGGGAGGACTCTCCTCTCAGGTTGGCTAACTGTGTATCTCAGCCCCAACCTTGTCATGTAAGCTGTTGTATGGGTGCTGGCAAGGCAGGAAAATACACAACTAAACTTCCAGGAAAGAAGGGATATCTTATGAAATATCTTGACAGTCACAATGAAGATAACCCAAGTGAAAATAGAACTGGGAACGTGAAGGGAGAACAGAAGTTCTAGAGGGGAAAAAATAGCTTAAAAAAAGAAAGAGAAAGAAAAGTAAAAGTTAGAGAGAGAAGTATTTTGTTGTTAATAGTGACTAAAATTTAGAAAATAATAATAAACTAAAATGGAAAAAATAGAGAAGCTACTGGGAAATAATAGAGGCAGAGAAAAGATTCTGAAAGAAGGGCCAGCAAACAATTAAGAGACAGAATACGAATAGGATAATAGTTGAAAATGAAAAGCTAAAAATACCTTAAATAGAATAAGAGAAAACTAGCAATCGAACAAAAAGACAGGAAGACAGAAGGGAGGAAAACCAAAGCAAGAAGGAAAAGAAAAAGAAGGGAAAAAAAGTAAAAGTTTATGCCAGTGGATTGAGAGGAGAGAAAGAGAGATCAAGCCCAGGCAGGGAAGGAGCCCAATAAGAGATTTGGGGAAACTATAGAGAAAAGCAGTAAACTTGTTGGTTATAATGATAAAGTCCCAGCCATTAAGCAGGAATATCAAGAAAGTCCTGATATTAGAAGCAAGGATAAAACAAAACAAAGCAAAGAAACAAAACAAAAGAGAGAAACAAAACCAAAAACAAGCTAAGCAAAACGAAATTCTTTGCGAAGATAAAATAAATAAGAAAAAATGTAATTAAAAATTAAAAAAAAATTTTTTAATTATTATAAAATTTAAAAAGAAGAAAAAAACAAATGATTTTTTCCCCTTTCTCTTCTTCCTAAGAGAGAAAGAGAAGAAGAAAAAAAAAGACAGTCAGTCAGGTGGGTTTCTTCTGGGCCGCTTGTGTTGTCTGTGGGTCACTGTTTTGTGTGCTGATTTCCATTCTGCTGGGAGGTATTTGTGTTTTAGCCAATGTGAGGAGCTGTCTAGGTTTGGCTCTGGTGAACTTAGGTAGATGGTTGATCTGAGGCTCTCTGTGGACCACCTCCTCTTGTCAGCTCTTTTGCAACTTTGTAGTTGCCTGGTCTTACTCCAGAGTCTTCTGTAGAGTCTTTAGGGTGTAGGATGGCTAGTGTATCTCAGGGTATTACTCCCCCTACTTAGAGGTTTTGTTGTCAGACCCTCACTCTGTGAGAGTTAGTCTCTGCTCCCCAGCCAGCTCTTCAGTCCCTACCCTATCCTCTGATTCTAGATCCCCATGCACTGGCCTGCTGCAGGTTCAAGCTGAATTCAGTCTGCTGCCTTTTCTGTATGGGCTGTTTCAGTAGCCTGGGCTCTGTGGGTTTGATTAAAGAACATTCCAGTGAGCTCTTTGTCTGCCCATCCCCCAACAGGGTTTCAAGCATTTTCTCCATTTCCCAAACAAGACTCCCAGAGTCTTATCCTTGCCATGTCCTCCGGTGAGCTGTTCTCTCTTCCCCTTCATGATTGTGCCCTGTGGGGGTATCTGGAGCCTCAGTGAGCTGGACCAGCCCCTTTCCTGCTGGGGGAAGTGCTCCCAGGCTGCAGGTGGAGCAGGCAGGCTCTGCCCCTTCCTTCCCAGCTCTGGTTGGCTGGTCACACCAGGCCCACCCCTCAAACAGTCTACTGTGCGGACACCAATTCCACCTTCTACTGTTCTGTCTGCCCTGTGCATGCTGGGAGGGTGAGAGCCAGTTCCTGGATCAGATTCACAGACACACAAAGCAACACACAGGCAGAGAGTCCACCCTGCAAGTCCCGCTGCCTGAGCACCAAGGCACCCAGCAGGAGGAGACCCAAAGTCAACTCCATGCACCTCCCTGCACTGTTGATCTCCGCAAAGCTGGGGCAGCTTTACACACCACCACGGTACCTGTCGGGGCTGGTCACAGGTCCCAGCCTCTTTTCACCGGGAGCTCAGGGTGAGAGGGCTCTCCTCCCCTCCCCTACGCAGATTCAATGCTTCTGGGGCTCAACACAATGCTTTACACGGAGGCAGAGGGCCCCTGTGTGCGACTGCTCAGTCCCAACCTCTGGTCCCTTACTATTCGGGCGACACACACCTTGGGACAGCCCTTCCTATGGTCAGCACACTGAGCATTAGATGCCGGTGGCGTCTGCCACTAGAAGCTTTGTTTTGCTAGGAAGATGCAATCCCCTCCTCATGAACACACTGCTCCCCTGGGTCCCTCTGCCCTTTATGCAGGGCTCTCCTTTCCCTCTTGTCCAATCCGTCTGCTCTGTGTGTGAGATCCCCACTTTTGGAGGCCGGTCCGCACTTCCAAGGGGAGGGAGCTTTGCAGCCTGCAAGCCTGGGGGCTCAGAGCCCAGCACAGGCTTCAGGGGGGACTCCCCCTTTTTATGCCCCCCCTCTCTTACTGGACTCTATGATGTTTCTTCAGTGCTCCCTACTCACACTCCATCTATTCAGGTATGTTTCTCTGGCTTTCCCAAGCTGGCTACGTAGTATTTTAGGAGTAAATCCAGTCCGTGGCTGAGAGCGGGGGTGCTCTGCTGCTTCTCACAGTGCCACCATCTTCCCTCTCTGTAATAGTTTTTTGGTGGAGTCTATAGAGTTTCTTACATACAGAATCATGTCATCTGAAAAAAATGGTACTTTTACTTTTTCACTCCCAGTTTGGGTATCTGTTATTTCTTTCTCTTGTCTGATTGCTCTGGCCAGGACCTCCAGAACTATGTTGAATAAGAGTGGTGAGAGTGGTCTGGCCAGAGTGGCTCAGTGGTTGAGCATTAACCTATGAACCAGGAGGTCACAGTTCGATTCCCAGTCGGGACATATGCCTGGGTTTTGGGCTCAGTTCTCAGCAGGGGGCATGCAGGAGGCAGCCAATCAATAATACTCTCTCATAGAGGAAAAGCTTTCAGTTTTTTACTATTGCGTGTAATATTAACGTGAGTGTTTGTAATATATGGCCTGTACTTTTAGAAACTTTCTTTCTATACCACTTTATTGAGTGTTTTAATCATAAATGAATATTGTATCTTATTGAATGCTTTTTCTGCATCTAAAAATAAGATCACATAAATTTTATCCTTTGTTTTGTTGATTTGGTATATTAGATTAATCAAGTTGAATATATTGAACCACTCTTGTGTCCCTGGAGTGAAACCCACTTGATCACAATGTATTAATTTATGAAATATATTGTTGTATTTGATTTGCTAGTATTTTCTTCAGGATTTTTGCATCTGTATTCATCAGGGATATTGGTCTGTAGTTTTCTTTTTTTATGTCATCTTTGACAATTTTTCTTTTAATCCTTACTCAAGGACATGCTTTTATCGATTTTTGAGAGAGAAGAAGGAAGAGGGAGGGAGGGAGGGAGGGAGGGAGGGAGGGAGGGAGGGAGGGAGGGAGGGAGGGAGGGAGAAAAATCATTGTGAGAGAGAAACATCAATCAGTTGCCACCTACACATGCCCTGACCAGAGATCAAATGCAACCTGGGTATGTACCCTGATGAAGAATGGAACCCATGACATTTCAGGATACAGGATGAGTCTCCAACCAACTAAGTACACTGGCCAGGGCTCCTTGCCAGATTGTGATATCAGAGTTATGTTGGCCTTAGAAAATGTGTTAAGAAGTATTGTCTATGCCTGAATTTTATGGAAGAGTTTAAAAGAAAGGTATTAAATCTTCTTTGATTGTTTGGTCAAATTTACCAGTGAATCCATCTGGTTCTGGACTTTTTTGGTGGGGAGGTTTTTGATGGTTGTTTCAATTTCCTTACCGTTGATCTGTGTATTTAAATTTTCCAGTTCTTCATGACTCAGTCTAGGAAGGTTATATATTTCTAGGAATCTATCCATTTCTTCTAAGTTATTGAATTTAGTGGCATATAGTCTTTCATAGTATTCTAGTATCATCCGTTGCATATCTGTGATGTCTGTGGTAACTTCTCCTGTTTAATTACTGATTTTGTTTATATGAGTCTTTTCTCCTTTTTCCTTGGTGACTCTAGCCAGGGGGTTGTCAATTTTATTAATATTTCAAAAGAACCACCTCTTTGTTGTATTTTTTTGTATAATCTCTTTTTTTTCTATTTCATTCAATTCTACCCTAATTTTTATGATTTCCTTTCTTCTACTGACTTTGTATTGCTTTTGTTCTTCTTTTTCTGGTACTTTAAGATGTGATGTTGTCAACTTGGGATTTTCCTTGTTTCTTGAGGTAGGCCTATAATGATATAAACCTCCCTCTTATTACTGCTTTCACTGCATCCCAGAAGTTTTGATATGTCATATTGTCATTCTCATTTGTCTCTATATGTCTTTGGATCTCACCTTTTATTTCTTCTTTGACCCTGTCATTGTTCAATAGTATATTGTTTAATCTCCACATATATGTGGGTTTCTTTACTTCCTTTTTGTAGTTGATTTTTAATTTCAAAGCTTTGTGGTCAGAGAATATGCTGGGTATGATTTCAGTCTTTTTGAATTTGTTGAGGCTAGTTTTGTGACCCAACATATCCTTAAGAATGTTCCATGTGCACTGGAGAAGAATGTAGAATCTGAAACTCTGGGATGAAAGGCTCTGTAAGTGTCAATTATGTCCATTTGATCTAATGTATCATTTAAGGCTGATATTCCATTATTGATTTTCTGTTCCAGTGAGTTATTGAAAGCTGCCAGAGAAGTATTTATTTAGTATTAGTATTAGTATTAGTATTTTAATATTTTCCATGGCTAAAATACCATTTTTTTAATATAGTGTTTAAATTGATTTTAGAGAGAGAGTAAGGAAGATGGAGATATAAATGTCAATGAAAGCAACGTCAATAGGCTGTCTCCTGCCTGCCCCCCACTGGGGATCAAGCCAACAACCCGGGCACGTGTACAGATTGAGAATGAAATCTGTGACCTCTTATGCATGGGCTGATACTCAGCCAACTGAGCCACATGGGCCAGGGCAGTCATTGGAGTATTTAATCCCCAAATTATAATTGTGTTTTTGTCAGTTTCTCCCTTTAGTTCTGTGATTAGTTGCTTTATAGATTTTGGTGATCCCTCATTGGCTGAATATATATTTAAAAGGTTATGTCTTCTTGATGTAGTGTCCCCTTTATCATTATAAAATGTTCATCTTTGTCTCCTACTTGTGTTATCATGAGATGTAATTTGTCAGATATAATTATGGCTACACCTATTTTCTGTAGATGCTCTTTGCTTGGAAAATAATTTTTGACCTTTTCACTTTTTTTTTTTATATATATCTTTATTGATTTCAGAGGGAGGAAAAGAGAGGGAGGGAGGGAGATAGAAACATCAATGATGAGTCATTGATTGGCTGCCTCCTGCACGCCCTCAACTGGGGATCAGGTCCGCAACCCAGGCATGTGCCCTGGCCAGGAATCAAACCCCGATCGCCTGGATCCTAGGTCGACACTCAACTGCTGAGCCACACCCTGCCAGGCTCGACCTTTTCACTTTGAGTCTTTTATGTTTGCAGCTTACATGTGTCTCCTGAAGGCAGCATATGGTTCAGGGACAGACTGGAATTTGACAGATTTGGAGCCTCATCACTCATCACATTCCCCATGGGTTTGGTTCCCTGGGACTGGGAAGACTACATCACAGGGGAGGCAGCCACTTTCACATTTTATAACACACAGAAAAGCCAGAGAAGTGCAAGACAGCTAAGAAACATGTGATTAAGCACCACCTACTGGAAGATAATTGAAAAGCTACTTTGTATGATTGTACTAGAAAAATGAAAGTCATGCTTTGATGATTATACTGAGAAGGAATCCATCAAATACCGTGAATAAGCAATATATAAAGGTAGCTTAGGAAGAAAAAGAAAAATCTGCTAAAAAAACTTAAAGAGGTGATTCAAGATGGCGGTGGATTGAGAGGAAGTTACACTGACACTCTCCAATGACCAAACAGGAATTACAACTAAAATATAGAAGATCATCCTGAATAATCAACTGCAACTGAAGACTAGCTGGAGAGCACTCTCATAACCAAGGATGAAAACTGAAGACTGCATAGAGAATGGCAGGAAATATAGAGGCACAAGAGGGCTGGACAGGCTCCCATAGGCAGCAGCTGAAAGCCCGAGGGATATCTCAGCTGTTGGAGGTTCCCACTGAGACCTCTGGGGCCTAAATCCCAGCCCAGAGCACCAGAACCGAGAAAGGTGCACACATAACATCTGTCTATGAAAAGCAGCAGGGTTTCTGTCTTCCAGGGAGAGACAGCTGGAAATGCAGGCACCCTCTTAAAGGGCCAATGCACAAAGTTTCATATGTAGCCACTTACCTTGGGCTCCAGCATAGGGAATGCAGAGTGGGCCAGAGCAGTGTGAGGAGAATCCAGGGGGGCTGGTGGGGGTAATAGATCTCAGAAGGCAACCATCTGGACCCCAGTGCTGAGTCATTCCCCCATATGGCAGAGGACATCTTATTCAGGCAGAAATTTACTTTCCAAGCAGCTTTTGCCTAGACAGAAAGAAATTGCCCCACCCCACTAGAAAATCAACTTCTGTGGAGTTTCTACAGCCTGAAGCTCTTTTTAATTTTTTAAAAAAATATATCTTTATTGATTTCAGAGAGAGGAAAGGAGAGGGAGAGAGAGAGATAGAAACATCAATAATGAGAGAGTCATTGATCAGCTGCCTCCTGCACACCCCCGAATGGGGATCAAGCCCGCAACCCAGGCATGTGCCCTGACCGGGAATCAAACCCCAATCCCCTGGATCCTAGGTTGACACTCAACTGCTGAGCCATTCCCAGCCAGGGCAGCCTGAAGCTCTTGAAGAGACTGAATAACAGCCTCTGGTGCTATGAATCTTTCTCCGATTTGATTCTGGACCCAGGGTTTGTGAAAAAAAAAAACACCTTGGTACTGTCCAAACAGAACACCAGCAGAGGAAACCACAAGCTGTGCAGTGTAGAAGACTTCAAACAAAGTACTCAAGGCCAGTCACAAACAGCACCTGATATTGGCTGGCACCAGAGACCACCCAAGGGACTGGGAGTCCTAACAGATCTACCTAATACATAGAAACTAATCCAAATAGGCAGCCCAAATGTGGAGACAAAAGGACAAGCCCCAAATTAAAGAACAGAAGAATGCTCAAGGCTGGCTGGATGTGGCTCAGCAGTAGAGCATCAACCTAGGACGCAGGAGAGAGCAATTCAATTCCCAGTCAGAGCACATGCCCGAGTTGCAGGCTCCATACCCAGTTGGGGGGCGTGCAAGAGGTAGCCAATCAATGATGACTCTCATCATTGATGTTTCAACTCTCTCCCTCTACTGCCTCTCTCTGAAATCAATAAAAGCATGTTAAAAAAAAAAATTCTCCAGAAGGACTAAATAAAATGGAGATAAGCAATTTATCAAATATAGAGTTCAGAATACTGATTGTAAGGATGTTCAACAGCATGAAAAAAGGTATAGAAACTATGAAGGAAATTAAGAATGACATAGTAACTGGGCCGGGTGTGGCTTAGTGGAGAACATCAACTGAGGATCCAGGAGAGTGTACTTTGATTCTCAGTCAGGATACATGCCCGGGTTGAGGGCTTGATCCTTGTTCAGGGGCATGCAGGAGGCAGGGGATCAATGACCACTGTCTCATCATGGATGTTTCTCTCTCTCTCTCTCTCCCCCTCTACCTTCTTCACTCTGGGATCAATAAAGATATATATATTTTTTAAATGACATAGTAGAAATAAAAAAAAACATAGGAAGGGATGAACACCAGATTAGGGGAAGCTGAGGATGGGATCAGCAAATTAGAAGACAAGGTAGAAAAAAATCACTAAATCAAAGAGCACAAAGGAAAAACAATTTTAAAACATTAGGACAGTTTAAGGGAGCTCTGGGACAAACTATTTGCTTCATAGGGGAGCCAGAAGATGTAGAAAGTAAGCAAGTATTAGAGAACCTGTTTGAAGAAATAATGGCAGAAAACTTCCCTAACCTGGTCAAGGAAAAAGGCACACAAGTTCAGGAGGTACAGAGTGCCAAGCAAGAAGAACCCAAAGAGGGCCACATCCAGACACATCATAATTAAAATGCCAAAAATCCAAGACAAACAGAGGATTTTAAAGGGAGCAAGAGAAAAGCAACCTGTTACCTGCAAAGGAGCTCCCATTACACTGATTTCTCATCAGAAACTCTACAGGTCAGAGGGAATGGCATGAAGTATTCAAGATAATGCAAAACAAGGACCTGAAACCAAGCATACTCTATCCAATAAAGCTATCATTCAAAATAGATGTTGAAATAAAGAGATTCCCAGACAAAAAAGGTTAAAAAAAGTTTATAACCACCATACCAGCATTGCAAGAAATGTGAAAGGGAATGCTGTAATAAGAAGTTGGAATAGAGCCTGTTCGGGCATGGTTCAGTGGTTGAGCATTGAACTGCGATCTAGGAGATTGTGGTTCGATTCCCTGTCAGGGAACATTTCCGGGTTGTGGACTTGATCCCCAGTCAGGGGCATGCTGGAGGCAGCCAATCAGTGATGGCTCTCTCATCATTGATGTTTCTATTTCTCTCTCTCCCTGTCCCTTCATATTTCTAAAATCAATAAAGATATACTTTAAAGAAAAATTTGAAATAGAAAGAAAAACATAGGCATAAAGAAATAAATGGCAATAGATAAGTACCTATCAATAATAACCTTAAATATGAATGGATTAAATGTCCCAATCAAAAGATTTTGGATAGCTGAATATACAAGCTGAATGGATAGCTGAATATATGCTCTCTACAACAGACCTACCTCAGAACAAAAGACTCACACAGGATGGAAGGAGAAAAAAAAAATTCTTGAGGACCTTAAAGGAGGGATCAACAGTAGTACAATCATAGTCGGGAATTTTAACACCCCACTGACTTTACTGGATAGATCTTCCAGACCAAAAAATCATCAAGGAAACAGTGATTCTAAATGACACACTAGATTAGATATATTTAATCGACATTTACAGAACATTCAAATACAAAGTTGCAGAACAGACATTCTCCTCAAGTGCACATGCAACATTCTCAAAGATAGAGCACATGTTAGGACATAAAAAAACTATACAAACTTAAGAAGACTGAAATCATATCAAGCATCTTCTAGGACATTTACATCATGGAATACTATGCAGCTGTAAAAACAAAGTATCCCTTGCCCTTTGAGGTAGCATAGTGAAAACTGGAAAGTATTATGCTAAGAGAAATAAGCCAGTCAAAGAAGAACAAGTGTCACATGATCTTGCCCATATGTGGAATCTAATGAACAAAATAAACTGATGAACAAAATAGATCCAGAGACATAGAAGCATGTCTATGAATCTCAGAATAGACTGGTGAATTTCAGGGGGAAGGTGGGGGTTGGTAGGTGGGTGTGGAGAGATTAATCTAAGGACTTATATGCATATATGTATTACCCATGGACACAGACAGTAGTGTGGTGAAGGCCTGGGGGGAGTAGTACAAGGTAGTGAGGATCAATGGGAAAAGAAGGGGACATTTGTAATACATTCAACAATAAAGATAAATTTTTTAAAAATAAAAGACATGGAAATATGTGATTTAAATGACAGATTCAAGATTGTAGTTCTGAAACAACTCAACAAGATGCATGAAAATACAGATTGGTAGTTTTATTAGCTCAGAAAACTAACCAACAAACAAAACAAGTAGTTTACCAAAGAAATTGAAACTTTGAAAAAGAAACAAATAGAAATTGTGCAGATAAAGAGCTCAGTAAAAGAGATCAAGAATGAACTACATGGGAGAGAAACAGGATGGCAGCATAGGTAAAAGCTATACCCACTGCCTCCCACAACCGCATCAAAATTATAACTAAAATACAGAAGAACCATCACTCAGAACCTCCTGAAATCAAGCAGAACAGAAGTCCTACAACCAGAGAACTAAAGAAGCATTGCAACTGGTAGGAGGAGCAGATATGTGGATGGATTGGGGTTGAATCCCAGAGGCTCGGCAGTGGTCCCATACCCGGTGCTGTGGTTTAAACCTGGTAGGAATATCTCAGCAGTGGATGTTTCCTGAAGGAGTGATGAGACCCAGCCCCACATCGGGCCCTCAGCCCAGGGCTCCAGGACGGGAAAGAGAAGTCCCCACAACTTTGGGCTGCAAAACCCAGCAGGGATATCACTGACGGACATGGAGGCTGCGGGACTCCCAGGCAGCTCCTCTTAAAGGGCCATGCATGGACTCAATCAGTCAGACCTGCTCCCTCTGAGCTCCAACACTGGGCAGCAGCTTGAAAGTAACCTGGGACATTCGGGGAGGAACTAACTTTCCTACAATTGGAGCAAGAGATGGAGTGGCAGCTTTCTCCCAGACAGAGCTGGCAGAGGCCATTGCTCTTTTGGCGAGCCCTACCCCGACAGAGCAAACAGGCAGGCACCATATTTGAATATCCAGCACCTTGACTCGCACCTTTGGCCCCACGCTGCTGATTCCCAGAGATCCCACCATTCCTTACCTGCAAGCCCATCCAAGCCATTTCCAGTGGCTTTTCTATGCAAGTGGCCCCTCGAGCCTCATGCTTAGAACTTTCCTAAAATCTCCCAAACAAGCAGCAGCATGCCCCACAGGGCTTGATAAGTGGCGCCAGGCCTGGCACTAGCAGAAGCCTGAATTGGCTCATAGCTTGGCCTCTCCTGGACACCTCCAAGCCAAGCACAAGTAGCAGCCAATTATGGTTAGCTGTGTAGCTCATGCTGGGTGGCCCTAGGCAAGGCACAGGCAGAGGCTGCCTTTGCACCCCCTGGGAGGCCCCAGAGACAGTGCACCTGGTGATCAGACTCGACCATGCTGGATTACAACCCTATCACATCCATGAGTGACACACTAAAGGGGCACACTCGGTGAACACCAAAGCTCCACAGGGCTGTCTCCAGCATAGCAGCTCTTTGGCTGTAGTTGCAGCTGGTCCTCACAGCCAACTGGCCTGGGGATCAATTCCTCCCAGTGATGCCAACAACAACCAAGGCTCAACTTCAACAGGACAGTGCACACAGCCCAAACAGGAGAGCATCTAGAAGGCCCAGCCCAGGTGACTGGGGAGGCTGAGCCACTGGACCCTACAGGACACCTACTACACGAAGCCACTCTAAATTCCAGGAGAAATAGCAGCTCTACCTAATACATAAAACAAACACCTGCAAGAAGCCAAAACGTGGAGGCAAAGAAAAATGTCACAAAGGAAGGAACAGAAGAAACCTCCAGAAAAGGAACTAATGAAATAGAACCAAGCACGCTACTAGATACAGAGTTCCGAATTTTGGTTATAAAGATGCTCAAGGATATTAGTAAGACTATTAAGGAAACTAGTGAGATCATCACTGACATAATAAAGTTCCAATCAGAAATGAAGGCCACATGAACAGAAATGAAGAATAATTTACAGGGAATCCACAGTAGAGTAGAGGACACTGAGAATCAATTCAGCAATTTGGAACATGGGAAAACAAAAAACACCCAAACAGAAGACCAAAAAGAATCCAGAAATATGAAGATAGTGTAAGGAGTCTCTGGGACAACTTTGAGAGGCCCAACATTCATATTATTGGGATGCCAGAAGGAGAAGAAAGAGAGCAAGAAATTGAAAACTTATTTGAAAAAATGACAGAAAACTTCCCCTACCTGGGGAAAGAAATAGACTTACAAGTCCAGGAAGCACAGAGAGTCCCAAACAAGAGGAACCCAAAGAAGCCCACACCAAGACACATCTTAATTAAAATGGCAAAGGTTAAAGACAAAGAGAGAATCTTAAAAGCAGCAAGATAAAAGCAATTAGTTACCTACGAGGGAGCACCTATAAGACTGTCAGCTGATTTCTCAACAAAAACCTTGCAGGCCAGAAAGGAGTGGCACGAAATATTCAAAGTGATGAAAAACAAGAACCTACAACCAAGATTACTGTACCCAGCAAAGCTATCATTTAGAATTGAAGGTCAGAAAAGAGCTTCTCAGACAAGGAAAAGCTAAAGGAGTTCATCACCACCAGAGCAGTACTACGAGAAATTTTGAGGGGTCTTCTTTAAGAAGAAGCTAATGAACAAAAGAACCTGACACACTAAGTGGATCCAGAGACATGACACATATAACAGACAATCATATTTCAGAGGGAAGAAGAAAAGGGGGGTGGAGAGTGGGTGGAGATTGACCAATGAAGTCATATGCATATGTGAATAACCCATGGACATGGACAATGATAGGGTGAGGGACTGGGGAAGGGGAGAAAAATGGGACACCCGTAGTGCTTTCAACAATAAAGATAAATTTTTAGATGCCACGGCCAGTGTGGCTCAGTTGGTTGGATGTCATCCCATGTCCTGAAAGGTTGCTGATTCAATTCATGGTCAGAGTATACGCCCGGTTTGTGGGCTTGATCCCTGGTATGGGGGCATGGAGGAGGCAGTTGATTGATGTTCCCTTTTCACATCTATGTTTCTTTCTCCATTCCTCTCTCTAAAAAAAGAACAACAAAATAAGCCATTAAAAATTTTTCATTTAAATGAACTAGCAAGCATAAGAAAAAGAGAATAGAGTGCATCAGATGCAGGAAAGGATTTGTTATATTGAATACAGAAATCTAGAAATGATGCAGAAGAAAGGAGATAATTGAGCACAAAAAGTGAAAGAACTCTAAGAGAACTTTCTGACTCCATTAGAAAAACCAGTGTTAGAATAACATTTCCAGAAGACAAAAAGAGGGAGAAGGGAACCAAGAGTCTATTCAAACAAATACGTGATGAACACTTCCCAAACTTATGGAAAGAACTAGGTTCTTGAATCCAAGAAGCAAACAGAACACCTAATTACTTCAATCCAAATGGCCTTCTCCAATGCATATTGGATTTAAACTGTCAAAAGTTAATGACTTAAAGCACACCCAGCCCCAGCATAGGAAACCACAAGCTGTGGAGTGTGGAAAGCTTCAAACAGGGTACTTCAAGGCCAGTCACAAACAACATCTGACATTGGCCTGTACCAGAGACCATCCAAAGGACTGGGAATCCTAGCAGATCTACACAATACATAGAAAAAAAGCCAAACAGGCAGCCAAAATGGGGAGGCAAAAAAACATGCCCCAAATAAAACAACAAAATAATTCTTGAGAAGAAGAGCTAAATGAAATGGAGATAAGCAATCTATCAGATATAGAGTTCAGAATACAGATCATAAGGTTGCTCAACAGCATGAGAAAAGATACAGAAACTATGAAGGAAATTAAGAATGACAAAGTAGAAATTTTAAAAAAGTGGAAGGAATAAACAGCTGATTAGCAGAACTTGAGGATTGGGTCAGCAAATTATAAGACAGGGTAGAAAAATCATTCAGAGAACCAAAGGGAAAAAAAAAATTTAAAAATAGGAGGACAGTTTAAGGGAGCTGTGAGACAACATATAACGTAACTATGTTCATACTATAGGAGTGCCAGAAGATGAAGAAAGTAAACAAGGGTTAGAGAACTTGTTTGAAGAAGTAATGGTGGAAAACTTCCCTTACCTGGTCAAGTAAAAATTCACACAAGTTCAGGAGGCACAGAGAGCCCCAAGCAAGAAGAACTGATAGAAGCCCCAAATCAAACATATAGTAATTGAAATGCCAAAAATTCAAGACAATGAGAGAATCTTAAAGGCAGCAAGAGAAAAGCAAGCTGTTATCTATAAGGAGCTCCAATAAGGCTGTCAGCTGATTTCTCACCAGAAACTCTGCAAGCCAAAAGGGAATGGAATGAAGTATTCAAGATAATTCAAGACAAGAATCTGAAAGCAAGCATACTCTATCCAGCAAGGCTATCATTCAAAATAGATGGTGAAATAAAAAGCCTCCCAGACCAAAAAAAGAAAAAAAAGGCTAAAGGAATTTATCACTACCAAACCAGCATTGCAAGAAATATTAAAGGGACTGCTGTAATAAGAAGTTGAAATAGAGAGAAAGAGAAACAGGCATAAAGAAACAGAATGGCAATGGATAAGTACCTATTGATAATAATCTTAAATATAAATGGACTAAATGTCCCAATCAAAATATAAGGTAGCTGAATGGATAAGAAAACAAAACCCAAATATACGCTATTTCAAAGAGACCCACCTCAGAACAAAAGACTCACATAGGCAGAAGGGAAAAAACTTCTGGAGGACTTCAAAGGAGAGATCAACAGTGGTACAACCATAGTCGGGGATTTTAACATCCCACTGACTTTACTGGATAGATCTTCCAGACCAAAAAATCAACAAGGAAACAGTGATTGTAAGTAACACATGCGATCAGATAGATTTAATTGGCATTTATATAACATTTCACCTCAAAAATGCAGAATATGGATTCTCTTCAGTTGCACATGGGACATTCTCAAAGACCACATGTTAGGACACGAAGCAATTCTCTACAGTTTCAAGAAGATTGAAATCATATCAAGCATCTTCTTGGACATTTACACTATGGAATACTGTGCAGTTGTAAAACTGAAGGATACCTTACCCCCTGATGCAGGCCAATGTCAGACACTGTTTGTAACTGGCCTTGCATACCCTGTTTGAAGTTTTCCACACTCCACACTTTGGGGTTCCCTATGCTGGGGCTGGGTGTGTTTGGACAGGACCAAGATGTACACCAAGGTCTGCTTTCCCAAGCCCTGAGTCCAAAAGCTAACTAGGCAAAGACTCAAAGCACCCAGAGACTGATTTGTTATTCAGTCTCTTAATGAGCGTCAGGCTTTAGAAACTCCTATTGTTGTAGTGTCTGATTGTTATCAGTCTCCTAAGGAGCCTCGAGTTGCATAAACTGCATAAACTTCACAAGGTCAGGGGAGAGGTCTTCCAACAGGGTGGGGCAATTGTTCCCCTCAACCCCCAGGTAAAAGCTGCTTGGATGGTAAATGTCTACCTGAGAAAAAAGTCCTCTGCCATATGGTGAAATGACTCAGCAGGGGAATCCAGAGGGCTGCCCTCTGAGCTCTATCCCCCAAGCCAGTATCCATACATTCTCCTCACACAGCTCTTGTCCACTCTGTCCTCCCTCTGCTGGAGCCCAAGGTGAGTGCCTGCATAAGTAAATTTGTGTGCTTGGTTCTTTAAGAGGGTGCCTGCATTTCCAGCCATCTCTCATTGGAAGACAGAAATCCTGCTGCTTTTCACAGCCAGATGTTATATGGGCACCATTCTCAGTTCTGGTGCTCTGGGCTGGGAAGCCCAACTTGGGGTTTAGACCCCAGGGTTCTCAGTAGGAAGCCCCCACAGCTGAGCTATCCCTTGGTACCTTCAGCTGCTGCTTGTGGGATCCCATCAGCCCTCTAATGCCTCCATACTGCCTACCAGTCTCTATGTGGTCTCCACTTTTCCTCCTTGGTTATAATGGTGCTCTCCAGGTGGTCTTCAATTGCACTTGATTATTCAGGGTGGTTTTTCTATATTTTAGTTGTAATTCCAGTTTAGTCCTTGGAGAGTGTCAGTGTAGCTTCCACTCAACCCGCTGCCATCTGGAATCTCTCAATTTTTTAATTTAAACATACTATTTAAATAAAAATTTTAAAGTTTCAGTATATGCTTTCACTAATTTTCACTGATTACTAACATTTTGCAACATCTACTTTACAACTCCCTTTCCCTCTCTCTATGCTTTTTTTCCAAAATGAGTTGGATTAATTGCAGAGTTAATGTTGCTTTGCCCCTAAATTCTTCAGTTTGTGTTAAATAATAAGGGTATTCTCTTGCATAGATATAGATATATCAAATTCCATTGATATGATAGTCTCATCTAGTATTCAAATTTTATCAGTTGTCTTAATATTTTCCATTATCCTCTGCCTTTGTCCAGGATCTGGTCCATGAACAAGTGTTGCATTTAGTTGTCAGTTCTCTTTTGTCTCTGTGAATTTGTGATGGCCCCTGAGCCTGTCGTTAGTTAGTTTTACCATTCCAAAGAGCCCAGGCCAGCAGGGTTTTTTTTTGTTTTTCTTTTAAACATATCTCTATTGATTTCAGAAAGAGGAAGGGAGAGGGAGAGAAAGACAGAAACAGCAATGATGAGAGAGTTGTCATCAATCCGCCACCTCCTGCATGCCCCCAACTGGGAATCAAGCCCACAACCTGGGCATGTGCTCTGACCAGGAATCAAACCACGATCTCTTGGATCCTAGATCAATGCTCAACCACTGAGCCATGCCCAGCCAAGCAGGCCAGCAATTTTAAAGATAGTTCCTGAGTTTTTAATATGTTATCCCTGTGATTCGGGCCAATGCCTTACTTGTAGCCTGTGAGACCCTGAAACAGGACCAGCTAAGCTGTATCTGGATTTCTTACCCACAGAAACAAGGAGATAATAATTGCATTGAGAAAGAAAGAAATGTATTATTTCACAGTTCTGGAGACCAGAAATCCAAAATCAGTTTATGTGGGCCAAAAGCAAGTTGGTCCCTCTGGAGGCTCTAGCAAAACATTGATTTCTTACCATTTTCTGCTTTGAGTGGCTATCACAATTTTTAACATGCGGCCACATCATTTCAATATTTACCTATATGGTCACATTGCTTTCTTGTCTTTTGAGTGTCAAATTTTGTAAGGGTCCCTTTTGTAAGTATACCTATAAGTGCATGAAGGCCCACACCTATTATCCCATATTCTTCCTTACTCAAGGCCGTTAATCATTTGCAAATTTTTGCCTTGTAAATATTTACAGATTTCAAGGATTAGGAACTATTAAAGTTATTTTATTTTTATTGATTTTAGAGAGATGAAAGAGGGGGGAAAGAAGGGGGAACATCGAATTGTTGTTCCACTTATTGATGCATTCATTGGTTGATTTTTTTTTTTAACTATATTTATTTTATTTTATTTTTTTATATATCTTTATTGATTTCAGAGAGAGGAAAGGAGAGGGAGAGAGACAGAAACATCAATGATGAGAGAGTCATTGATCGAGCCCGCAACCCGGGCATGTGCCCTGACCGGGAATCGAACCCTGATCGCCTGGATCCTAGGTCGATGCTCAACCTCTGAGCTACGCCTGGCTGGGCACATTGGTTGATTCTTGTATGTACCCTGACCAGGGATCAAACCTGCAACCTTGGTGTAGGGGGACAATGCTCTAACCAACTGAGGTACCCAGCCAGGGCTTAAGTTGTGTTTTTGTTTGTTTAGTTTTTAATATTACTCCAGTTCATTAAATAATGAAACAAGGTTTATGCTGCATATTCCAACAATGTTTAAATAAAAATCTTGAAATATAAAGGCTTAATAAGCCCTGGCTGGTGTGGCTCAGTTGGTTGGGCGCCATCCCATTTACCAAAAGTTGCTGGTTTGATTCCTGGTCAGGGAATGTGCCCGGGTCAAGAGCTCAAACCCTGGTAGGGAGAGTGCAGGAGGTAGCCAATTAATGTACTCTCACATCAGTGTTTCTCTTTCTCTCTCCCTCTCCCTTCCTTTCTCTCTAAAAACCAATTTTAAAAAAATTTAAGGCTTAATAAAATTTTATAGTCTTTATGTGATATGCACTATTTCTAGCCCAGGAATAAATATGGAGGACAATAGGCATTTTTTTATATCATGGATTAGCAACATTTAGCATCAATAATTACACAAATCCATAAGCAAACAAAAAATTCCATTTTTTTCATTTTGGTGGGTTGAAGTTTTTTTTAAATAAACATATACAATATTCAGACTGTCCATTTCTTCTGGTCTGAGTTTTGGAAAATTGTATCTTTTAAATAATTGAAACACAAAACAAAGTTTGGGCACCTAGAAGTGGGGCATTTTTATAAATGCCTAAAAAATATAGAAGTTGATTTGCAACTAGACGTGTTGAAGCTGGAAGGCGTTAAAGAAGGAAATTTTCCTGATAAACATATTTTAAGTTACAGCTTTCCTCTAATTCTGCTTTGGGTCTTTCCCACATATTTTGACATCTCCTGTTATTACCATTTCATTCTTAAGCATTTTTTCATTTCTTTGATAACTTCCTTTTACCCCAACAGTTACATAGTTTTCAAACATCAAGGGTTTATTAATTTTGTTATTATTTAAATTTTATTGGATTATGGTTGTAGAGCATGATCTGTATGATAGTTTTCAAATTCATTAAGGATTAAATTATGGCTAAGTCTGATCTATTGTTGTAAATTTAAGGTGTCCTCAAAAAATGTATACACACTTTAAATAATTATTAATTACAATGTGTTAAGCCTGAAAAGAAACATCAATTGAGCTATCAGTTGTTAAAAGTGTGTATATTTTTTGGGACACCCTGTATTTTTATTGTAAAAACTGTCTATTTGCTAATTGTGTAATTCTGTATATACATATATCTACTACTTATTTTTTTATCTCCTTGGTCTATCAGTTTCTGAGAGTGGGAACATTAAAATCTTCAAATAAAACTGTTTATTGATTTATCTAATTCTCACTTTATTTCTTGTTTTGCTTTACTGCTATATAATAGTGCTATATTAGCTTCTTAAGGTTGCCATTACAAATTGCCAAAAACTTGGTGGTTTAAAACAACAGAATTACAAAGGTTATCATGATCATAGATCATAACATTTGTGGGGTGGAGGATCAGAGAGAAAAGAAACTAAGGGAATTAAACACTCATATAAACCAACAACAAAACAAAACAAAACAGCGTTTTAAGCAAGAAAATGAGGAAAACTTATTAGGAGAGAAGAGACAAACACTGAAAAGCTTAAAATGGCTGGTTGATTTTTCAATCTTTCTTCCCCCTCCTCTAATAATGTTTAAGATTAATGATTTCCTATACTACTCTCTGAGACGGTGGAACTATTCGGTATCTATACTGTCCAAGGCAGCTACTAGGAGTAATAGTTTAAGTAACTTGCTAGCTGGTGACAGATTCAGAGGCAGGTAATCTGCCTCCAGAAAGTGTATGCTTAGTCCCAATGCTTCTGCTTTTCCACAAGTGGTGAGTCCTTAATTATTAAAAGATCCAGAATAAATAACGTTGTCTTGTTCCTATCAATTTCACAATTTTTTTATTTGGCTCTTACAACATCCTGTATTTTATTACAAAATAGCAAGTGAAGCTGAGGGAAAGTAAGAGATGGCCCTGGACAGCTAGCTCAGTTGGTTAGAGGGTCATCCCAATATGCCAAGGTTTTGGGTGTGATTCCTGGTCAGAGCACATATAAGAAATAACCAATCAATGCATAAATAAGTGGAACAACAAAGTGATGTTTCTCTCTCTCTTTCTCCCTTCATTTCTTTCTCTAAAATCAATAAATAAAGAAAAAAGTGGAATTCTTATTTCCATTGAAAAAAAAATAGTCAAGGACTTGTAATTAGCCAAGGACCAAACAAGAATTTGAATGCAAGTCTTCTGTCCTCGGAAGCTCAATGTCACTCAGCTTTATCTTACTCCCACTTTATTTTAGTTTGCTCCTGTGGTCTGTATAGAAGCCATTGTCCCCTGGCCTGTGTGGCTCAGTTGTTTGGGCATAGTCCTGTGCCTGTTTCCTGGTCAGGGCATATGACAGGTTTCCAGCTTGATCCCTGGTAGGGGGCATGCAGCAGGAAGCCAATTCATAGATGTTACTTTCTCCCTCTCCCTCTAAAAATCAACAAAAATCTTCTTTAAAAATTCTAGCAATTAAAAAATAAGGAAGCAGTTGTGTTTATCTTAATTAAATTTCTTTATTTAGGAAACAAATTTTTGTGACATTAAATCCATTAACATATATTATCACCAATGAAGACTTTTTGTCCTAATTTTTTTAAATTTATCTTTATTGTTGAAAAGATTACATGTCCCCTTTTTTCCCTATTACCTCCTCCGCCCCACACCCGCCCCCTCCCCCCCAGGCCTTCACCATACTATTATCTGTGTACCTGGGTTATGCATATATGCATATAAATTCTTTGGTTAATCTCTCCTCACCATCCCCCTACCCACGCCATCCCTCTGAGATTTGTCAGTCTGTTCCACGCTTCTATGTCTCTGAATCTATTTTGTTCATCTGTTTTCCTAAACTTTCAACATTCTCTGAAATTGTTGCAGCACACCAAGGTAAGAGTTTTCATTGGGAAATGGACCTGGTACTCACCATTATCAGGGAAAAGAAATGTTACCAATTTTTCACAGTGCTTTAGAAAATACATGACATGTGGCTACTGAACCTAACAATTTTAAGTCTCTGGCAGACCTTACTTTAAATTATATCTATAGAGCCCAGCTGGGCGTGGCTCAGCATTTGAGCACTGACCTATGATCCAGGAGATCAGTTTGCTTCTTGGTCAGGGCATATGTCCAGGTTGCAGGCTTGATCCCCAGTAGGGGCATGCAGGAGGCAGCCAATCAATGACGACTCTCTTATCATTGATGTTTCTCTCTCGGAAATCAAAGATTTTTAAAAATTATATCTATAGAGCTTTCTCTATTAACTCAACTTACCTCTGGTTTGCATTTACATGTGCTTAACACAAGAGGGATGACTATAATTTATAAGTTATGAAAATGTTGGAAATACTTCATTTATTCCCAACCAATAATTGAGGGCTGCAAATAAAAAAGTCTTGGTGACATTAGGAATATCCATGAAATACAGCACTGTGAAGAAAACCAGGACTCTCATCAGCCTATGAACATCCTTTTGTCTTAGGTGAATTGCGACTGTAACTCAATAAACCTATCTTTACCATAAGTAACCAGAAGAAGTAATCAAATGCGGCTCAACCTGTTTTTCACTTAAATGATGTTATCTGTTTCCAGACATTATGATCCAAATAGTTTTTCACAAACTTCCATTAAACCCCACTCCATCGCTGTAATACCACTAACAGTCGCTAGGGGAAAACGCAGGCCGACGGCGAGGGCACCCAGAGAGCCGCAGCGCCTCCATCTTGGCCTCTTCGGCGAAGAGCGGCGTCTGGGTTTCCCTGCCATTTCCTGTTCCCGGGCCCTACGCAGATGCTGGGAGCGGGCTATTCCTTGGCCGAATGGCGTAGTTCAGCGGGGGCTGCCCGAGACATGTCGCCCAGCCCAAAAGGCCCGGTTCCGGGTGGGTCCCGACAAGATGGAGGACGCCATCTCCTCCCGCAGCCATTACCAGCAGCGGGGCTGCTCTTCACCGGACGAGACGCAGGTGGACCTGCGTCATCCCCAGATTACTCAAGCACACCTTCGCCCGCGGGCCCCGCTGGCCCACGGCTGCCCCCACCCGGCGGCCCGCACTGGGCCTCCAGGCCTGGACATGAGGGTGTTGGGGACATCGAGGCGGCGTCCCTCCCTCAGCAGGTCCGCTAGGAACCGTCGCGACCCCGTCCCAAGCGAGGGCAGGCGGCTCGTCCTGTGTCTCGGGCCGTCCCGAGATGATTAGCAACCTCCCGCCGGTTCTTCAGAGAGCGAGCTCGTGACCGGGCGGCGACAAAAAAATACTCGGGCCACTAACCTAATAGATCCGGCGAGGCGGGGGCAGGGGCGGGGCAGGAGGGAGGGACAGTGCTCTGGTCCCGGCCGGGGGTGTGGCCTGTGCCTCACGTACAGCCCCCGGGCCATCCCTTCCAGGGGTCCTGAAGGAAGGCGGACGCCGCTAATGGACGAGCCCTGGGTGCCCCGGCTGGACCTCCCCGCCAGCCAATGGAAGCGAAGGGGGCGGGGTCTGCTCGTGTTCGGCGCACCGCAGCTTCAGCCGCCTGCTCTCAGCGCCTAATCCCGGACTGCACTGAGCGGAGTTGTGCGCGTCGCCCAGGGGGGTGGGTCGGGGAAGGGGAGGTTTCGTTCGGAGGAGCTGCAGCCAGAACCGGGTGAGGCTTGTCTCCGCGGTCCTCGCATTCCAGGCCCGCCGACAGTGGGGGTGGCTGGGCGCAGCTCAGGCTCAGGAGGCGGAGATGGGCTAGGGAGGCCTCCGGAACCTCCCACCGGCCCGGGACTAACCCCCACGGCTCGGCCGCCGCCGTCGCCGCCGCCGCTACGCGTCGGTCCCTGGGGACTAGTCCGGGCTCACTCCTGTCCTATCGCAGCTCAGGGCTGCGGGCTCGCCGGCGAGGCCTGGTGGCCCGGGCGGGGACGCCGCGGGCATTTTCCTTTCTGTCCGGGAGAAGGTATGGGAGGGGCACCAGGTCCTCCCGCTCTCGGGGCTGTTCCAGAGCCTGGGGTTCCCAAGTTTGGGGGCGAGGTTCCGCGTCCGCGCCGTGGTCTGCTCCCCGCTCCTCTTTAGGTCTTACTGGGGCGCGTTTCTCATGGTGGACCGGGGGCCGAAGGGGCGCAAGTCTCGGACCCTGGGCAGTTACTTGGGACTTACATGGGAGATTTCAGACCTGTGCATCTCCTACCTTGGTGCCTGGAGTGACGTGGAAGACACCGGCTGGGTCTATTTGGGAGGGGACGCCATTCCCTTGCTGGCGTCCAGGCAACGTTTGCCCCGCCCGCCCTTTGAGCAGCCTTGATGCCTCTGCCCCCACCCCCACCCCGTTCCCACCCCCGTTCTGTAGTTTGAGGGAACAGACTCAGCTCTGTCTGGTGGTGCGGTCACCGTAGTTTTTTAAAGCTGGTTTCCCCGCCGCTTTGGAGGATGGGGGAGGGCAAAAGAGCGCCGAACTCTTATTCTTTGTCCCTCTTCTTCCCTCTGCAGGGTGGGAATTGTGTAGCGTCCAGGTTGGCTGTAACTAAACAGTTTTTCATCTTTTCTCCCATTCTAGGACCGGGAATCACTTTCAGGCCAGCCTGGTGACGCTTTGGCAGAAATTAAGGAGGAAGATATCTCCTTTATGAGTAATTTAACCCTATTTTTCTGCTTCATACACTGAATGCAATAGTACAGTGGTGTTCTGTGTGATTTAACTTTCTGTTATCTTGAAGGCAAAGAACCAGTTGCCTGGGTGGACCCTGTCCCCAGAGCCCTGCTAGGTTTGGAAGTGGGTGGTGATACTTACCATCACTGATACTCTCTAGAGTTCCAAAATAGGACTTAAAGGTAGTTTTATTTTACAGGCTTTGCATTTAATATATTTTCCTTCCTTTATAATGGATCCAAAATTTTTTTGTTTGCTGTTGGATTAAGAAAAATCTAACTCTCCTGTTGTTTTAAAGTTGACAATATTTTTTGTATGTGTTTGTCTGATATTTGAGTTATGTTTATGTAACCTGCTGGTCCCCCACCCAGCATCACATCAGGAGGTAATCTAGTTGTCACACTACATGGTTCTGAGATTGACCACTAAATTGGTAGTGACCACCTGATCCTTCCATTATGAAGTGAATGTGCTTTTTCCTTGTTACCAGAAAGGAATCTATTTGGTGTTCATTTTGGCACAATAAAATGCCCAGTTCTCTGTCAGCTATTCAGGTAATAGTTTTAACCACCAATTCTTGCTTGAATCAAGAATTTTATTAAGGAGTCTCAAAATGGTGATTTATTTATTTATTTATTTATTTTTTTAATCTTTATTGATTTCAGAGAGAGGAAGAAGGGAGAGGGAGAGTTGAAACATCAGTGATGAGAGTCATCATTGATCGGCTGCCTCCCTCACGCCCCCCAACTGAGGATCCAGCCCACAACCTGGGCATGTGCCCTGACCAGGAATCAAACCACCACCTCCTGGATCCTTGGTTGATGCTCAACTGCTGAGCCACACCCAGCTGGACAAAATGATGATTTTTTAAAAAAAATCTAATTCTACATTTATTGTCTGGGATTCTGTACAGTCTTTGGTCTGCCTATTTTGTCCTTTAAAGCTGATCAAGCAATTTTCCATTGGTATTCAAAAAGAAACTTGTTGATCTCCCATAGTAGCATTCCTGCCTTCCCTTTCCCTTGTTGCTCCTGGCCAAAGTTGGCTTTCACTTACACTGTGTTATGCTTCGTAGCACACCTCTTTAGTTAGTTAGACTTAGGACAGTTTGTTAGGAGGTAGAGTGCTATGTCTAGCTTTTAGGAATGAATATTGTTCAACTGGGTAATTTTCTTAGGAAACCTGAAGTGATATTTCACTTTCCCCTGCTAGTTTGGGGAGATGATAGGACGTGGGTATGGCTCTAGTAGATCTGTGATGGGCCTTCACAGGGAAAGGGAACTAGCAGGGACTAAGATCACAAGGTAACAAGTCACTGACCCGGTTACACTCACTTAGAAAAGCCACTTTTCTCATCAGAGTGTTTCTAGGGTATTTCATCATGATGTCAAACAAAGGATCGGGTTTTAGTGGTATTCAGAGTACACATCTGCTCTCGTTGGCAAGTGCAAACTAAGTAAGGTCAATACTTAAACCTGTACTGTGCACATTTACAAATGTACATCTTAATTAAATGCACTTTTAGCATGCACATTTTTAAATGGGTAAGTTATGTGTGTCTTCTCAGGATTGGTATGAAAATTGAAATAAGTATAAAAATTGGTAAAGTACCTGGTTTAAGGGGCTTTACCCAAAAATAGCCTGCTGCCAAGTTATGGCACACACACATTAATGGCAGCTCTAATTCTTATCCTTTTTTTTTTTTTTACATGATTTCCTTAGCTTTATCTTTCAAGCCTTTTGCTGAGTTTTCCACTTCTACTAAATTTTAATTTCTGGAAGCTCTTTTTATGTAAGAAGTGTTCCTTTTTTATGGTCTTTTGTTCATCCCTTATCCATCTTGAGTACTGATAACTTTGTGGTTTTTCATTTTACATTTCCTTTTTCCTGTATTATCTCTCCTTTGTTTTTATCTCTTTTAACTATTTTTCTTATCAGAAGCTTTTCTCTGATATTTCCTAATTCTTGACTGGTCACCTCCTGATCAAGAATTGGGAAGTAGAAAGCAGTTTGGAAGAGTGAGTGGGGCTTTCAGGTTGAAGCTTCACTCTAAGATGACTCTTTAGGACAATTGATGGGAAACCTCTTGAGTCCTTATCTTTAGGTCTTTCCTTTTTGCTGGTTCCTAATTCCACAGAGAAGAGTGTTTCTGAGAAAGAAGACTTCCAGAAAATAGTCTGCTGCCTGGAAGATAGAGGTCTGGATGTTGCTCCCTGGGATCAGTGGGATTTGAGCCATTTCATTTGTATGATATTGAAGCAGACATCCTTGCTTGGTGAACCCAAGACATTCTATCTTCTCCAGAGAATAAAAGTCTAGAACCTGTGCCAGGGTGGGGAAAGACCTGTCACCATGAACATGTAAGGAGGGATGGGATTGAGGATTTCCCAACGTTCTTAGTTTAGCCACCTACTCCTATTCCAGGGATATCTGGAGCCCTTTAAGGCTTTGGTAGACTAAATCAGAATGTTTCTCAGCTTTTTCCATCACGGTTTTAGAGTTTGGCTCTCAGGTTAGCTTAGTTAACTGCTCATCCATCTGCTCTTCCGCTTACAAAATTTTGTTGCTTTTGCCCAGCTGGTATGGCCCTGCTGGTGTGGCTCAGTGGGTTGAGGGTTGTCTAATACACCAGGAGGTCATAGTTTTGATTTCTGGTCAGGGCACGTGCCTGGGTTTCAGCCTTGATCCCCAGTAGGGGGCGTGCGGGAGGCAGCCCATCAATGTTTCTTTCTCATCAGGTTTCTCCATTCCTCTCTCTAAAAAATCAATTAAAATGTTAATTTTGTTTCTTTTTTTCCTGTGTGGTGTTTCTGGAGACTTAGAAAGGTATGAAGTTAATTGTGATCAACCTAGCAGCTTAATCCCTATTGATTTCTAGATGGCAGTTTTGTACTTAGGCACTTCAGTAATCCTCTTGCTGTTTGTGGTAGGGTTCACCTTTATTTTGTTTGTGACTTTAAATGGGAATGCTTGTAGTATATATTCCCTAAACAAGGTGGTGGTTTTGGAATTGAGATTATTTTCATGTAAATATATAAAGTAACAGTTGTTAGTTTTGTGAAAGTATAAGTAGCATACATCCTAATTATCTTTTTTTAAATCCCGACTGGAGGACATGCTTAGAGAGAGAAACATCAGTGTCAGAGAGAAACATTGATCGGTTGCCTTCCATATGTTCCCTGACTGGAGATCAAACCCACAACCAAGGTATATGCCCTGACCTGGAATGTAACCAGCAACCTTCCAGTGCACGGGATGCTCAACCAACTGAGCCACTCCAGCCCGGCCATCCTAATTATCTTTAATAGAGCCTAGAAAATACAGATGTGCTTATAGGCGGCCAAAATGAACCTTTGAAACAGTAAAAAAATATATATATGTATATATTTAAATATATCTATTGATTTATATATTTAAATATATCTTTATTGATTTAAGAGAGAGAGGAAGGGAGGGGGGAGAGAGAAACATTAATGATGAGAGGGTCATTGATTGGCTGCCTCCTGCATGCACCCAACTGGGGATCGAGCCCGCAACCCAGGCATGTGTCCTGACCGGGAATCGAACCGTGATCTCCTGGATCCTAGGTGGATGCTCAACTGCTGAGCCATGCCTGGCCAGCCACAATAAATATTTTTAAATACTTTAAGGTGATTTTAATTTTTGTAGGTTCATAAGCAGATTAGTTTACCTTTCTCCTCATGTGCTAATCTTGTCATTAATATCTCCACATTTCTCTTTGAGTTTCAGTGTTTTAACTGGTTCTTTTAAATATGTAAGTTTCTAATTGTACATAAATATAATTGCATATTGAATGGCTATTATTCAGTTAATTTTTTAATTACGTGATTTGAAGAAAATTAGTGATACTTAATTATAACTTAATTCCTTAAAAATTTTTTGCAACTTTTAAACAGCACATTTAAAAAAACTGTGACACCAAAGTGTACATTTAAAAATGGTTAAGCAGTTGAGCATCAACCTATGATCCAGGAGATCACCGAACGATTCCCAGTCAGGGCACATGCTGGGTTTTGGGCTCCATCCCCAGTGTGGGGCATGCAGGGGGCAGCCAATCGATGACTCTAATCATTGATGTTTTTCTCTCTCCCCTCTCCCTTCCTCTCTCTGAAATCAATAAAGACATATATTTTTTAATTTAAAAAAAAAAAAGATTAAAATGGCAAGTTTTATGTTTTATTTATATACATATAATGTTATGTACACTTTTTTAGACTTAATGCTATTTCATACTTAATAGACTACTGTAGAATGTAAACATAACTTATTTGCACTGGGAAACCAAAAAATGTGTATCACCCTTTATTGCAATATTCACTTCATTGCAGTGGTGTGGAACTGAACCTCCAATTTTTCCAAGGTGTGCCTATTAAAACAACAGTGAGATGAGATGTTACTTAAGGTAACTCAGTATAATCGGGCAAAGTACCCTCATATATATGCTTGTTTTAGTGTTAGCTCTTATCTTTACCCCCTAAGTAAACACCCTGTTAACTTTGCAAGGTCATTATCCATTACCTAGAGACAGTTTACATTTGAGTCCTGCTTTGGTTTCAGCCTTTTTTTTTTTTTAACCTTTCTTGCTGAAAGTACTACATATGTCCCTCTTATCCCTCAATTGATCTCCTCCCACCGTACCCCTCCCCCCAGGCCTTCACCTCACTGTTATCTGTGTCAATGGGTTATGCATATATGCATATAAATTCTTAGGTTAATCTCTACCCAGCCATCCACCCCTGCCTTCCCTCAGATTCATCCATCTGTCCCATGCTTCTGTATCTTGATCTATTTTGTTTATAAGTTTATTTTCTCATTAGATTCCATATATGAGTAAGATCATGTGACACTTGTCTTTCTCTGACTGACTTATTTTGCTTAGCATAATACTCTTCAGGTCCCACCATGCTGTTCCATAGGGCAAGGGATCTTTCTTTTTTACAGCTGTATAGTGTTCCATTGTGTAAATGTACAAGAAGATACTTGATATGATTTCAGTCTTCTTGAACTTGTAGAGACTTGTTTTGTGTCCTGACATGTGTCCTAACATATCTTTGAGAATATACCATGTGCACTTGAGGAGAATATGTATTCTGTAGCTTTGGAATATAATGTTCTGTGAATGTCACTTAAATCCATCTGATCTAGTGTGTCATTTAGAGTCACTGTTTCCTTGTTGATTTTTTGGTCTGGAAGATCTATCCAGTAAAGTCATTGGGGTGTGAACATCCCATACTATGTCCAGAAGTTTTATTTTTCACTTCAGCCTGTGGGAGTCCTTTGTTCTGAGGTGGGTCTCTTGTAGACAGCATATATTTGGGTCTTGTTTTCTTACCCATTCAGCTACCATATGTCCTTTGATTGGAGTGTTTAATCCATTTATATTTAAGTTGTTATTAATAGATACTTATCTATTGCCATTTTATTTCTTTATGTCTCTGTTTCTTGTTCTATTCCCACTTCTTATTACAGCAGTCCCTTTAACATTTCTTGCAATGCTAGTTTTGTGGTAATAAATTCCTTTAGCCTTTTTTATCTGGAAAGCTCTTTATTTCACCATCTGTTTTGAATGATAGCCTTGCTGGATAGAGTATGCTTGGTTTCAGATCCTTGTTCTGCATTACCTTGAATACTTCATGCCATTCCCTTCTAGCCTGTAGAATTTCTGATGAGAAATCAGCTGACAGACTTATGGGAGCTCCTTTGTAGGAAACATTGCTTTTTTCTTGCCGTCTTTAAGATTCTCTTTTTGTCTCGAATTTTTGGCATTTTCGTTATGATGTGTCTGTGTGTGGGCCTCTTTGGGTTCTTTTTGCCTCCTGAACTTGTGTGACTTTTTACTTGACTAAGTTTGGGAAGTTTTCTGTCATTATTTTTTCAAACAGGTTCTATAATCCTTGCTTGCTTGCTACATCTTCTGGCACACTTATTATTGTTACATTTCATGTTGTCCCAAAGCTCCCTTAAACGGTCCTCCTATTTTTTAATTGTTTTTTGTTTTTCTGATTAATTTTTTTTCTACCGTCTTCTAATTGCCTGATCAGATCCTCAGCTTCTGCTAATCTGCTGTTCATTTCTTCCAATGTATTTTTTATTTCTACTGTGTCATTCTTAATTCTTTTCATAGTTTCCATATCTCTTCTCATACTGTTGAGCAGCCTTATGATCAGTACTCCGAACTCTATATCTAATAGATTGCTTATCTCCATTTCATATAGCTCTTGTTCTGGAGGAATCTTTTGTTCTTTCACTTCGGGCTTGTTTTTTGTCTCCCAGTTTTGGCTGCCTGTTTGGATTTGTTTCTATGTTTTAGGTAGATCTGTTAGGACTCCCAGTCTTTTGGATGGTCTCTGGTGCAGGCCAATGCCAGACACTGTTTGTGACTGGCCTTGAGTACCCTGTTTGAAGTTTTCCACACTCCACACTTTGTGGTCCCCTCTGCTGGGGCTGGGTGTGTGTGGACAGGACCAAGATGTGCACCAGGGTCTGCTTTTCCGAGCCCCTGGGTCCAGAATCAAATCAAGCAAAGACTCAAAGCACCCAGAGGCTGTTATTCAGCCTCTTAATGAGCCTCAGGCTATAGACACTCCACAAGGTGCAGACAGAGGTTTTCCAGTAGGGTGGGGCAGTTGCTTCCTGCCAAGGCAAAAGCTGCTTGGAAGGTAAATGTCTGCCTGAGAAAGATGTCTTTTTCTGTGTGGGGAATGACTCAACACAGGCATCCAAATGGCTGTCCTCTGAGCTCTATTCCCCCAGCCAGCCACCCTGGATTCTCACACAGTTCTAGTCCACTCTGCCTTCCCTATCCTAGAGTCCAAGGTGGGTGGCTACACAGGAAACTTTGTGCATTGGCCCTTTAAGAGGGTGCCTGCATTTCCAGCTGTCTCTCCCTGGCAGACAGAAACCCTGCTGTTTTTCACAGCCAGATGTTATGCGGGCACCTTTCTCAGTTCTGGTGCTCTGGGCTGGGAAGCCCAGCTTGGGGTTTATACCTCAGAGTCCTCAGCGGGAACCCCCTACAGCTGAACTATCCCTCCTGCTGCCTATGAGCCCAGCCAGCCCATGTGCTCCTCCACACTTCCTACCAGCCTTTATGTGGTCTCCACTTTTTGTCCTTGGTTATGAGGGTGCTCTGCAGCTAGTCTTCAGTTCCGGTTGATTATTCAGGATGGGTTTTCTATATTTTAGCTGTCATTCCAGTTTGATCCTGAGAGAGTGTCAGTGTAGCCACCACTCAATCCGCTGTCATCTTGGAAAATCCCCAGCCAAGCTTTTTGTATAGTGGTAATGTAATTTTGTATCAGTCTTCTCTGTGCAGATTTTCATTTGATTTTACATTATTTTATTTTACGTTAATTTTCATTTATCATACAAAATTAAAATCAGTTAAACATTAAATAGTTATAATTTGTAAATGAATGAGATACCACAAGACTAGATAAATGTTTAAGATTGATTAGACTGTTGTTGATATCCTAGGATATAGGCCAAGGATTTGCCTAAATACTCTATCATGACATAGGGATTTAACATTGTTTGCACCCTTTAGTATAGTCCAGGTAGACACTAGGGAATTGAATGTTCAGTTATCTGAATAAAAACCACGGAGTCATATATTATCCCCATTTACAGTTTACAGTTTAGAAAAGTAAAATTCATTGAAGTGAAGTAATTTGCTCAGTGACACATAGCTAATAAGGAAAACCATAACGTTTTCTCTGTTTTTGAATAATGTTATAGAAATAGTAGAAACTTTTCTTTAGTCTTGTGTTTATGGAATTAAGAAAGTGTTAGATGGTTAAATTAAATGCACAATGGCTTTTAGTCGTGGTTAACTTTTTTATAATCTGGGATTTCGAAAATAGGTGAATACTTAAACTTTTTTCAGAGGTAGGTGACTGCAGTGAGCTGAGCATAAAGAAAAAATGCCCTTTGTATTATTTTCTTTTGAAAAGATTGAGACAGGACCTAGGACATAGCGGCCACAAGAGTCTACTGTGTAGTCAGCTATAGCTCTTTTCCAGAAATTGTTCTGTTTTGTTTTGCATTCAAATATAGAAAGGACAGAGTTCGTATATAACAGTTCTTATATTTCATAACTCAGTTAAGGCTAAATTATTGTCTCTTGCTTTTGAAAATCAACCACATACTAAGTTTACTGAAGGAGTGTTCGCCACGATCCCAACTTTTGTGTTTATTTTGTAACCCTTTTATACTGGTTCCTTAGATTCATTATTTCTGCATCTTTTAAATTGACTTATTTGAATGTTGATTTTGTTTTAATGAACTTGCTTATTGTAATTAAAGATGAGTGATTTTTTAAAATTGTTTTATACATTAATTTCATGTAACGTAGTAGTTATAAGATAGATTCTGGAGTCAGATTTCTTGGATTTGAATCCTGACTCTATCCTTCCCAGCAGTGGAGACTTGGGCAGGCGAGGCAGAGTCCTTATTTTCTGAGTCTTAGTTTGCTAATGGATAAAGTTGGAAAAATAGTTCCTACCTCATGTAAGCATTAACTAAATTAATATATTATTGACATAACACCTATTATATGACTGTAACTATTATCAATTACATTACTTTGGAAAATTATAGGATAGAAATGTTACTTAGCATAGTTCAATATGAGGTGTTTAAAATGAAATGAAGTGAGTTTTTTATTAAAATATCTGACACCCATACAGTTTCCACCTCCTTTAGTCTCGAGTTACTAGCTAAGAAAATTCAGGCCAGCATCGATAAACTTACCTCTGCTTTCCACCTATCATTTCTCCATACTTACGTACATTCCAGTTATGCCTACTTTTTCCCTCTGGCTTTGGAGATAGTTGTGATATCTCTTCAAGGTCATGCCTGGCTAGTGTGACTCAGTGGTTGAACGTTGACCCCTGAACCAGGAGGTCACTGGTTCAATTCCTGGTCAGGGCACGTGCTTGGGTTTCGGTCTTGATCCCCGGTAGGGGGTGTGCAGGAGGCAGCTGATTGATGTTTCTTTCTCATCGATGTTTCTACCTCTCTGTTCCTCTCCCTTCCTCCTCTAAAAGCAATAAAAACATAAAATGTTTATTAAAATATAAAATATTTATTTAAAAAGATCAATTTCACCGCCACTTGTGCACATGTCCTCATCTCAGCTGTATCCTCATCAGCCTCACTTTATTGATAATTCACTTCTCCAGATTCTTCAACTGTGTCCCTCTGTTGGATCCTTTCCTTTGTCATACCCAGTTGTCATACCGAGGTACAAAGAAATGTTTGTTGAATATAACAGAGTGATTAAGAATTTGGACCCTAAAATTAGAACCCTGAGTTTAAGTTCTATTTGGGCTTACCTAGAACAATTTAGTTAGCATCTCTTTCCTGATATGCAAAATGTATTAAATTATGCCTGTGTCACAGGGTTGTTTTTAGACTTTTACATAGAAAACACAGCATAATGTCTTACAATTCCAGGACGAGGACAAAAATGATTCGGAAAGATTTAATCATAGAGTTATGTTTGAAGTAGAGAATTTGAAAAAAAATTACAAAAGACTAGAGAAATAGGGATTGGGCAATACCATTCATTTTAGTAGATAGAAGTACATGTAGCATATTGATTATATTTGGATTCTGGATTATTAGTACTTGATAAATTATTTTTTTATTCTATTTTAAAGGAAGACAAGTATTTTTTCCTTCTAAAGGGGGAGTAAGTCAAATTGAGTATAACTGGTACTCAAAAATGTTTTATTATAATGTTGATGAGATGCTGTAGGAACTTAGTTCGTGTTTATATCAGTTAGCCTATGGTAAAGTTGATTTCCTTAAATGTTTCCCTTAAAGTCGCAGAACCTATTGATGGTGTAAATGAGGACTTTACTGTTAGTGGAGTAATTTTTTTAAGGACTACCAAAAATTGGATAATTAATTTTAATCTAATTCTTAAGAAGTAAGCATTATATGGTTAATGGGAGAGGAAAAACAGAATGGGTGACAGTGTTTTCCCTAAATGTTAGATAAAAATCACAAAGAATAGAATTTAAAATTTCATTTGTGCTAGTTCTTGCAATAATCATACTCTAACTCCCCCCACCCCCACCCCATTCTCTGTCTCTTACAGGTTCTTTGGCATGGACACAGGTTCAGTGGGAGGATTAGACTTGACTGAACAGACTCCTGTGTTATTAGGGAGTAAAGCCATGGCAGCTAGTCTCACAGATGTAGGAAATTCACTTGATCATCCAGTTAGTCCTTTAGTTAATAGATATAGAAACTCATTGGTGGAAGATGATGATGATGATGATGATGTTGTGTTTATTGAATCTATACAACCTCCTTCAACTTCTTCAATAATAGCTGATCAAAGAAATTTTATATTTGCTTCATCAAGAAATGAAAAGCTACAAGGAAATGATTCCATAATTCCTTCCTCAAGAGATTTGGTTTCTCAGAAGGGAAATATAAGTGAGACTATTGTTATTGATGATGAAGAGGACATAGAAACAAATGGAGGGAAAAAGAAAAATTCTTTCAGTTTTATTGAATGGGGACTTCCAGGAACTAAAAACAGAACCAAAGATGTGGATTTCTCCACTTCCAGTCTTTCAAGAAGAAAGGTAAATGTAGGAATGGGTAATAGTGTTATCACTACAGAATCGACTCTGAAATTCAAATTGCTAATGTTACAACCTTAGAAACAGGTGTAAGCTCTGTGAATGCTGGGCGAGATATGAACTTAATGATTACACTTGTAACATCACTATAGAATACCAACTTGGGAGATGTCGCTAAAGGACTTCAGCCAAGTAGTTTTGGTGTTAACATACAAACATACACCCCATCTTTAACTTCACAGACCAAGACTGGAGTAGGACCTTTTAATCCTGGTAGAATGAATGTGACAGGAGATGAATTTCAGAACGGAGGATTTGCAACTCATCATAGTCCTGGTAAGCTGTGAGTGATCTTCTACCCCAAGTAAATAAACTTTCGGCTGTTATCTATCTCACTTATATTCTATGTGAAATACGTTCTTCTTCCTGGCTTTCAGGTTAATAGAATATTTTGCTGAATAAAACTGTGCAATTTATTTGGTTTCTGAACTTTCAGAAATTTAATCTATTTTACTAATTGTGGTTTACATCTAAAGTGTTTTCATTGAAAAACTCCATAACCACTACCACTGCCCTTGTTTACTAGTGTCTATTTTAATGTAAAAATCATAGAATAAAAAGATGGGTTGAACTAAAGGGGTATATAAAGTAATATTATGTAGTAATTGAATTTTATTTGATTTATAATTATGTAACTTGAAATTTCAGTTTTTGCTTAACAGGTGTTTATTTTTAAATTCCTTGTCTCTGGTTTTCATTTTTAAATCAGCATTTTATTGCTTAATTTTAAAGGTTTATTGCCTTTAATTCATAGACCTATATTTTTAAAAGTCTTGTTCTGAAAAAATTAAGATATAATGAAAGTTATTTAAAACTTAGCAGATCTTTTTTATGGCTTTTTTCATGACATGTTGGGTTTTGATGGGAATTTTTTTGTTTTGTTTTGTTGTTTTTAGAGGGGGAGGGTGTTCTTGGCAGTGTTTTTTGGCCTTTTTAGTACTTTTTAGCTATTGATCAACTTAGAATTTTGGGAAAGGACTGAAAAGTAATTAGAGCTATGAATCTAGTCACTCATTGCTTTAATGGAACACTAGTATTTTTTTTCCAATTAAACTTTTTCTCTGGTTATAAGAATACTATGTGGTTATTATAGAATGTTTGAAAGAAATCATAGTCACCTTACTCCACTAACCAGAAGTGACCACTGTGGAAATTTCAGTTTGTTTGCTTTCAGTCTTTGTTTCTGTGGTTTTAAAAAATATAATTTAGAGCATGTTATATATAGTTTTGTATTTTGTTGGTTTATTTAGACTAAATTTTAGAACGTTATGTCATTTTGAAAATAGAAGTTTCATGGCTATAAAATATTCCTTTGTCTGAGGTACCCATTCCTCTACTTTCTTTTAGCATTTTTATGGTTTCCTTTATTTTCTTTTTAATTTTTTATTTAATCCTCATCCAAGGTTATGTTTTTATTGATTTTTACAAAGAGTGAGTGAGTGTGAGAGAGGCAGAGACAGAGAGAAAACATCAATGTGAGTGAAACACACAGATCAGTTGTTTTCCCTACATGCCTGATTGGGGATTGAAACCACAACCTAGGTATGGGTCCTGACGGTGTATGGGATGATGGTCCAACCAACTAACCAACCCAGCTAGGGCTGTTTCTAGTTTTCTTAATTGTAAACAGGGTTCTCAAGAATATCTCTTTAAGTTTGGCACACTTGTCTATTTTCTTGAGAAAAGTTTATATAGATGGAATTGCTAAATCAAAATTTGAACGTATTTTTTAAAGCTTTTGATGGTTAATGCAAAATTTCCCCCACCAGAAAATTGTATTATTTTCTTACAACAAGAGTTTTTTTCCCATATTGTAAGCTTCCCACAGGGGTAGGAGTATTATTTAATGTTTACTAAACTGATCCCTAAAATGTGGTATCTTGATTTAATTTATATATCATTGACCTTAAGATGATATATTTGCAAACATTTTATAAGTTTTTTCACTCATGTTTGTGATCCATTTACTATGTACACCTTTTGTTGATTAAGAGTTAAGCCTGATAAGTAATATTATAAAAAATTGGGATCTCTATAATGAAAGATGTGTTAAAAGTAATTGAAGCCCTGTTGACATGGCTCAGTGATTGAGTGTTGACCTGTGAACCAGGAGGTCACCATTCGATTCCCAGTCAGGGCACATGCCCAAATTGTGGGCTCAGTCCCTAGTAGGGGGCGTGCAGGAGGCAGCTGATCAATGACTCTCTCATCATTGATACTTCTATCTCTCTTTCTCCCTCTTCCTTCCTCTCTCTGAAATTAATAAACACATAAAAAATGTAACCCCTTCACCTTTTTCACCCAGCCCCTAATTCCTCTCCCCTCTGGCAACCATCAGTCTGTTCTCTGTATTTATGAGTCTGTTTCTGTCTTGTTCATCTATTTTCTGTTTTCTTCTTTAGATTTCACACATAAATGAAATCATATGGTGTTTGTTTTTCTCTGTCTGACTTATTTCAATTAGCATAACACCCTCTAGGTTCATCCATACTGTCAGAAATAGTAAGGTTTCATTCTTTTTAAAGGCTGAGCAATCTCTTGTATATATGTACTGTCACTTTTTTATCCACTTGTTTATTGAATAGTGCCTCAGCTGTTTCCATATCTTGGCTATTGTAAACAACATAAGGGTGCATATATTCTTTCAAATTAGCTTTTTGGTTTTTTTCCAGATATAGACTCAGAAATGGAATTGTGGGGTCATAAGGCAGTTTCATTTTTAATTTTTTGAGGACCCTCCATACTGTTTTCCATAGTGGATGCACAAATCTGCATTCCTACCAATACTTTACAAGGTTCCCTTTTCTCTACATCCTTACCAACACTTGTTTGTTAATTTATTGGATGTGGTGTTTGCTGATTTTTTTAACTTTATCTTTATTGTTGAAAGTATTACAAATGTCTCCTTTTTTCCCCCATTGATCCTCTCTCCCGTAACCTTCCCCCCAGGCCTTCACCCCACTATTGTCTGTGTCCATGGGTTATGCATATATGGATATAAATTCTTATGTTAATCTCTCCCCACACACCCCCACTTTCCCTCTGAAATTTGTCAGTCTGTTCCATGCTTCTTTATCTCTGTATCTGTTTTGCTCATCAGCTTATTTTCTTCATTAGATTCCACATGTGAGTAAGATCACTTGTAGAGAATCATTTTGTTTCCTAATATGTGGTCTCTGTTTGAGAATGTTCCATGTGCACTTGAGCAGAATGCCTATTCTGCAGCTTTGGAGTGGAATGTTCTGTGAATGTCAGTTAAATCCATCTGATCTAGTGTGTCATTTAGAGTCACTGCTTCCTTGTTGATTTTTTTGTCTGGAAGATCTATCCAGTAAAATCAATGGGGTGTGAACATCCCCTACTATGACTGTATCACAGTCTATCTCTCCTTTAAAGTCCTCCAGAAGTTATTTTTCCCCCCAGCCTGTGTGGGTCTTTTGTTCTGAGGTGGGTTTCTTGTAGACAGCATATATTTGAGTCTTGTTTTCTTATCCATTCAGCTACCTTATTTCTTTTGATTGGGACATTTAATCCATTAATATTTAAGGTTATTATTAATAGTTACTTATCTATTGCCATTTTATTTCTTTGTGCCTATGTGTCTCATTCTATTTCAACTTCTTATTACAACAGCCCCTTTAACATTTCTTGCAATGCTGGTTTGGTGATGATAAATTCCTTCAGCCTTTTTTTACCTGGGAAGCTCTTTATTTCACCATCTATTTTGAATGATAGCTTTGCTGGATAGAGTATGCTTGATTTCAGATCCTTGCTTTTCATTACCGTGAATACTTCATGCCATTCCCTTCTGGCCTGTCAAGTTTCTAATAAGAAATCAGCAGACAGCCTTATGGGAACTCCTTTATAAGTAACAGATTGCTTTTCTCTTGCTGCCTTTAAGATTTTTTCTTTGTCTTGAATTTTTGGCATTTTAATTATGATGTGTCTGGGTGTGAGCCTCTTGGGTTCTTCTTTCTTGGGACTCCCTGTGACTCCTGAACTTGTATGACTTTTTCCTTGACCAGGTTAGGGAAGTTTTCTGCCATTATTTCTTCAAACAGTTTCTCTAACCCTTGCTTACTTTTGACCTCCTTTGGCACTCCAGTGACGAGAATATAGTTACATTTTATGTTGTCCCACAGCTCCCTTAGACTGACCTCTTGTTTTTTAATTGTTTTTTCTTTTCGGATCTGTGACTGAGTGATTTTTTTTATACCCTGTCTTCTGATTTGCTGATCTGATCCTCAGCTTCCCCTAATCTGCTGTTCATTCCTTCCAATGGTTTTTTATTTTCACTATTTCATTTTTAATTTTCTTCATGGTTTCCATATCTTTTTTCATGCTGTAAAGCATCTTTATGATCAGTATTCTGAACTCTATACCTGATAGATTGCTTAGCTCTATTTTCTTTAGCATTTCTTCTGGAGAATTCTTTTATTCTTTCATTTGTTTTTTGTCTTCCCATTTTGGCTGCCTGTTTGGATTTGTTTCTATATATTAGGTAGATCTGCTAGGACTCCCAGTCTTTTGGATGGTCTTTGGTGCAGGCCAATGCCAGATGCTGTTTGTGACTGGCCTTGAGTACCCTGTTTGAAGTTTTCCACACTCCACACCTTGTGGTTTCCTCTGCAGGGGCTGGGTGTGTTTGGATAGGATCAAGATATGCACCAGGGTGTGCTTTTCCAAGCCCTAAGTCCAGAAGCAAATATGGAAGACTCAAAGCACCCAGAGGCTGATTGCTATTCAGTCTCTTAGTGAGCCTCAGGTGGTAGAAACACCTCAGGGTGGGGTGGCTGATTGTTATCAGTCTCTTAAGGAGCCTCAGGCTATAGAAACTCCAAGGTGGGGCTAGAGGTTTTCCAGCAGGGTGGGGCAATTGCCCCCCCTCCCACAAAAGCTGTTTAGAAGGTAAATGTCTGCCTGAGAAAGATCTCTTCTGCCATATTGAAGAATGACTCAGAACCGGGGTCCAGATGGGTGCCCTTTGTGAGCTCTATTACCCCAGCCAACTGCCCTGGATTCTCCTTACACAGCTCTAGTTCACTCTGCTCTCCCATCGATGGAGCCCAAGGTGAGAGGCTGCACAAAGGCTGTGCATTGGCCCTTTAAGAGAATGCCTGCATTTCCAGCCATCTCTCCCTGGCAGACAGAAACCCTGCTGCTTTTCACAGCCATATGTTATGTGGATACCTTTCTCAGTTCTGGTGCTCTGGGCTGTGTAGCCCAGCTTGGGGTTTAGACATCAGAGACCTCAGTGGGAATCCCCAACAGCTTAGATATCCCTCTGGACCTTCAGCTGCTGTCTGTGGGAGCTCAGCCAACCCTCGCATGCCTTTGCTCTTTCTATCAGTCTCTATGTGTCTCCACATTTTGTCTTTGATTATGAGGGTGCTCTCCAGCTAGTCTTCTACTGCAGGTGATTATCCACAGTGGTTTTTCTGTATTTTAGTTGTAATACGTTTGGTGCTGGGAGAGTATCAGTGTAGCTTCCACTCAATCTGCTGCCATCATGGATCCTATTTGTTGATTTATTGATGGTAGCCATTCTAACAGGTGTGAAGTGATATCTCATTATGGTTTTTTGTTGATTTTTTTTTTATTAGCCTTTGTTTTATGCAGAATTACTCCTAGGCCATAAGTTTATGTTTCTGTAGTTTCTTCTTTTTTTTTTAATCATTTTTTCTTTTCAATTACAGTTGACATACAATATTATATTAGTTTCAGGTGTACACTCCAGTGAGTAGACATTATGAAACTTACTAAGTGATCATCCCTAAGAAATGTCATACCCATCTGATACCATAAATAGTTATTAGAGCCCAGTCAGGCATGGCTCAGTGGTTGAGCATCAACCTAGGATCCAGGAGATCTCGGTTCAGTTCCCAGTCAGAGTACATGCCTGGGTTGTGGGCTCGATCCCCAACAGGGGGCCTGCAGGAGGCAGCTGATCAATGACTCATCATTGATGTTTCTATCTCTCTCTCTCTCTCTCTCTCTCCCCCCCTTTCCTCTCTCTGAAATCAATAAAAACATATTTAAAAATAAATACTTATTAGAATATTATTGACTGTATTCCCTATGCTGTACTTTATATCTGCATGCCTATACTATAACTACTGATTTGTACTTCTAAATCCCTTCACCTTTTTTGCCCTTTTCCCCAACCCTCCTCCCATCTGGCAACCATCAAAATGTTCTCTGTATCTATAAATCTGTTTCTGTTTTGCTTGTTTATTTATTTTGATTTTAAATTCAGTCATTGATAGATATGTATTTATCGCTGTCTTATTGTTCGTATTTTCTTTCTTTCTTTCTTTCTTTCTTTCTTTCTTTCTTTCTTTCTTTCTTTCTTTCTTTCTTTCTTTCTTTCTCTTTCTCTCTCTCTCTCTCTCTCTCCCTCTCTCTCTCTCTCTCTCTCTTTCTCTCTCTCTCTCTCTCTCTCTCTCTCTCTCTCTCTCTCTCTCTCTCTCTCTTTCTTTCTTTCTTTCTTTCTTTCTTTCTTTCTTTCTTTCTTCTTTCTTCCTTGAAGACCCTTTAACATTTTATGTAATACTGCTTGGTAGTGATGAATTCCTTTAGCTTTTTCTTTATCTGACCTCAAGTCTAAATGATAGCTTTGCTGGGTAAAGTAATTTTGGTTGTAGATCCTTGCTTTTCATCCCTTTGAATGTTTCTTGCCACTCCCTTCTGGCCCGCAAAGTTTCTGTTGAGAAATCAGCAGTCTTCTTGGAGCTTCCTTGTAGATAATTAACTCCTTTTCTCTTGCTTTTAAGATTCTCTCTTTGTCTTTAACCTTTGGCATTTTAATTATGATGTGTCTTGGTGTGTTCCTCTTTGGATTAATCTTGTTTGGGACTCTCTGACCGTCCTTGATTTGTATGTCTATTTCTTTCATCAGGTAAGGGAAGTTTTCTGTCATTGTTTTTTCAATTAGGTTTTCAATTTCTTGCTCTCCCTCTCTTTTACTTCTAGTATCTCCCCATAATGTGAATGTTGGTATGCTTGAAGTTGTCCCAGAGGCTTCTATATCTTCATATTTTGGGATTTTCTTTTTCTTTTTGCTGTTCTGACAGGGTGTTTTTTGCTTCCTCATATTCCAAATCGCTGATTTGATTCTCGGCATCCTCTACTCTACTGTGGATTCCCTGTAAATTATTCTTCATTTCAGTTGGTGTATCCTTCATTTCTGACTGGTTCTGTTTTATGGTTCATAAGTCCTTTTTCATGCTGTTGAAGTTCTCACTAAGTTTCTTGAAGTTCTTAGTAAGTTCCTTGAGCATCCTTATAACCATTATTTTGAACTCTGTATCTGGTAGTTTGCTTGTTTCTGTTTCATTTAGTTCTTTTTCTGGAGATTTCTCCCGTTCTTTCATTTGAGACATGTTTCTTCATCTCCGCGTTTTGGCTGCTTCCCTGTATATGTTTCTATGCATTAGTTAGAACTGCAGTGTCTCCCAGACTTGGTAGAGTGGCCTTGTGTAGTAGTTGTCTTGTAGGGCCCAGTGGTGCAGCCTCCCTAGTCATCTGAGCTGGGTGCTCTAGGTGTGCCCCTGTGTCTTCAGTTTCTTATGGAATATATTTTTCTTCTGTGTAAGCTCCTCTTCTGGTTTAGGAATAGTCTGCTCTTTTTCAATAAGGATCATCTGTGGCAGGGAGAGCTCATGAATGAGTTAATCTGTCCCTGAGCTCTGTAAGTTCTGCACTGCATCTTGGATACTTTGTTCACCTGGATGTGCTCAATTACCGGAGAATCTACATCTAAACCCTTAAGTTCAGCATTACTCTCCGCATTTTTAACTATGTGCAGCAAAAGTTCAGCACTCTTTTTGGGTCACCAACCCTGTTTCCATCTCCATTGTTTGGCTTGGTCACACTTACCCAATTCATCGTTGTAACGAGAGAATGGCTCATACATATTGCGTCTATAAAGTGACATCCTTCATATACTTGGGGCCTTTTCTAATATGCAAACCCTCGATGGCCTGGGCAGTTTCACAAGTGTTCTTGAAATGAACATGAAGATTTGAACCTCTTTTTTTAATATATATGTGTATATATATATATATATCTTTATTGATTTCAGAGACAGGGAAGCAGAGGGGGAGAGAGGGCTAGAAACATCAGTGATGAGAGATTCATTGATCGGCTGCCTCCTGCACAACCCCTACTGGGGATGGAGCCCAGAACCCTGGCATGTGCCCTGACTGGGAATCAAGTCTTGATCTCCTGGATGATAGGCTAATGCTCAACCACTGAGCCACACTGGCAGGACAGGTTTGAATCTTGATTTCCATGATATTGTGGGGTGTTCTAGGTCAAGTGAATAGTGAACCATTTTCAGAGATTACTTCAATCCCCTTATAGGAAGAGCTCATTGTATATGGTTTTAATGATCATTTCTATGATGATTCGTGTATTGAGCATCTTTTCATATGTCTACTGGCCATCTATGTGCCATCTTTGGAGAAGTGTCTATTTAGTTCCTCTGCACAGCCCCATTTTTTAAATTAGATTTTAGAGATAGAGAAACATTGATTTGTTGTTCCACTTACTTATGCCTTCATTGGTTGCTTCTTGTATGTGCCCTGACCTGGGATGGAACCCACAACCTTGGGGTATTGGATGATGTTCTAAATAACTGAGCTACCCAGCCAGAACCTCTGCCCATTTTTAATTGGGTAGTGTTTTTTCGTTTGCTTGTTCATTTGTTTGTTTTTGGTGTTGAGTTGCATACATTCTGTATAAATTTGGAATATTAACCCCTTATCAGATGTGTCATTGGCGAATATCTTCCCCAATTCAGTAGGGTGTCTTTTCATTTTCTTGATGGTTTTCTTTTTTGTGCAAACACTTTTTAGTCCCATTTTGTTTTGTTTTGTTTTGTTTTTTCTTTTGTTTCCCTTGCCCAAGGAGATATATCAGAAAAAGTTTTACTAAGAGAAATGTCAGAGATCTTATTGTCTGTGTTTTCTTCTAGGAGTTTTATGGTTTCAAATTTTACATTTAAGTCTTTAATCCATTTTTAGTTTATTCCTATAAATGGGGTAAGAAGGTGATCTAGTTTCATTTTTTTTGCATATATCTGTCGAATTTTCTAACACCATCTATTGAATAGACTATCTTTAACCCATTGTATGTTCTTGCCTCCTTTGTCAGATTGGCCATAGAGGCTTGGGTTTATTTCTTGGCTCTTTATTCTGTTCAGTTGATCTGTATGTCTGTTTTTATGCCGGTATCATGCCGTTTTTATTACCGTAGCCTTATGGTATTGGTTGATATCAGGTAGCATGAAACTTCCAACTTTGTTCTTCTTTCTCAGAATTGCTGTGGCTATTTTGGGGTCTTTTGTGGTTCCATATAAATTTTTGGATTAGTTGTCCCAGTTCTGTGAAATACACCGTTGGTATTTTGATGCAATTTTTGTAAAATCTGTAGATTGCCTTGGGTAGTATGGACATTCTAATTATATTAAGTTTTCCTACCCATGAGCTTTTTTTTTTTTTTTTTTTTTAGTGTTTTTATTGATTTTAGAGAGAGAGGAGAGGGAGAGAGACAGAAAAACATCGATGCAAGATCAGCTGCCTCCTGCATGCCCCCTAATGAGGATCAAGACTGAAACCCAGGCATGTAACCTAACCAGGAATTGCACCAGTGACCTCTGGGTACATGGTACAACACTCAACCAACTAAGCCACACCAGCTCGGATTCCATAAGCATTTTATATATTTCCATTTATTTGTATCTTCAGTTTCTTCAATGTCTTATAATTTTCCGAGTATAGGTCTTTTTACCTCGTTGGTTAAAGTTATTTCTAAGCATTTTATTTTGTTTTAATGCCGTTGTAAATGGGATTGTTTTTTTAGCTTCCTTTTTTGATTGTTAATTATTGATGTATAAAAATCCAAACGGTTTCTCAACGTTTCTTTTGTATCCTACTTTATTGAATTCATCTATTCTAGTAGTTTTTTGGTGGAATCTTTAGGTTCTCTATATACAGCATCTTGTCATCTATAAGTAATGAAAGTTTTACTTCTTTCTTTCCAACTTGGATGCCTTGTATTTCATTCTCTTGTCTGATTGCTGTGGCTAAGATTTCCAATGATATGTTGAATGAGAGTGATGAAAGTAGACATTCCTGTCTTGTTTCTGATCTTAGAGGAGACTTTTCGTTTTTCACTTTTAAATATGATATGATGTGAACTGTGGATTTGTTATGTATGGTCTTTATTGTGTTGTGATATGTTTCCTCTGTTCTCACTTCGCTGAGAGTTTTTATCATAAATGGGTGCTGGATTTTGTGAAATGCTTTTTCTGCGTCTATTAATATGATCATATGATTTTTATCTTTTATTGTGTTTATGTGATATTTCACGTTAATTGATTTGCAGATATTGTACTAACCTTGCATCCCAGGAATATATCCCACTTGTGGTGTATTATCTTTTCAACATACTGCTAAATTCAGTTTGCTAATATTTTGGTAAGGGACTTCCATGCAGGTCAATGTCAGGCACTGCTCATGACAGGCTCTGGGCTACCTGTTAGGAGCTACAAAGCAATACATTTTTGGCTGCCTCTGCTGGGCCTGGGTGTTGTGGGATGCGCCAAGCTGTGTATCAAGGCTGGCTTCCACTGATAACCTAGCCTGTGGAAGATCAGTGAAAGGCCAAAGGCTCCTGGAAATTTACCTCTGCCTGTCAGCTGCCTGTTAAGCTTAGTCGCTGAAAGACCCCATGGCCGTGCACAAGTTTCATGAGGTTGGTTCTCAGTGAGTCACCAGGTAGGAGTGAGTGCTGTTCACCAGGCTGATGGAGATTAAAACTCAATGCTCTTGCTGGGTCTGAGGCTGCTCAGTGAAAGTCTTAGTGTACACCAACTGCCACCTACCTGGGGATCTTTTTGGTGGAGCAGGGTCTCAGGAAATAGTTAGAGTGAGTCCAGTAGAGTTCATCAGCTAAAACAGATTAAAATTTGGCCAGAAGGGCTCTGCACAGGAATAGTGGCACTGATTGGGGGATGCAGGAGCTGGGGGCTATTGCCTGGGAGTGGATGACCTATTCCAGAATCTTCCAAGAAAGTCTTCAGGGCTTCAGTTTGTCAGGGCAGGGCTACAGGGAGTTAGGAGAGTGGGGCTAATGCATCTTTCCAGGTTGAATCAGCATGGAGGGGAGTGCTCTACCCAGGAAAGATTGTGTATGTGTGTGTGTGTGTGTGTGTATGTGTGTGTGTGTGTGTGTGTGTGTGTGTGTACAAGAACCCTCAGTGTGGGAGAGGGACTTAGCACAGGAACATTGACAGCTGTCCCTCTAGCGTTCTCTCAGAGGCCACACAACTCAATCTCTCCCTGTATGACTCTGGTCCACCTTAAGCCACTGTCCTTCTCCCAGAGCCCAGGGTGAATGCCCACGAACAAGATTTTGCACAGTCGCCCTTTAAGAGGGTGCCTGGGTTTCTCGCACACTTCTTTCTCCCTGGTTGAGGGGATCCCCAATGATTTTCTCACTATTGTCTGGATTCCTCTTCCTGGCACTGGTGCCCTGGGCCATGGAACCTGCAATGGTGTTGAGACCTCCTGGCTCCTTAAGGGATCCTTTGCAGCTGAGATATCCCTCCAGATTCTCAACTGCCTCACATGGGTGTGGTGCCAGTCCTTCTTGCATCTTTACCCTTCCTATCAGTCTCAATGTGGCTTTTTCTGTAAATGTTTGCTTATAAGATTTCTGTTTATGTAGTCTTCAGATGGTTATTCTGGTTGATTATTTTATATGTTAGTTGTAATTCCATTTTTTTCCTGGGAGGAGTTGAATGTCACTTTCACCTACTTTGCTACCATCTTGAATCCTTCCCTTCCCTTGTTAACCGTTAGGGCAGACTGTTTTTCCATGAAAGTTTTCTGCTCATCACATTTTCATATTAACAGTGAAAAACTCAACTCAGGCCCTGGACAGTTTGCTCAGTGGTTAGAGTATCAGCCCATGGACCAAAGGTTCCCAGGTTCAGTCCCTGGCCCCGGTCAGGGTGCATGCAGGAAGGTAGCCAATCTGTGTCTCTTTTCACATCGATATTCCCTTCTCTCTCCTCGCTCCCTTCCACTCCCTCAAAAATGAATGGAAAAAATATCCTCATGTGAGGATTAACAACAACAAAAACTCAATACCGAAAATGCCTAACCTTAGATATTGCTCTTGTATCTATGTTGTATTCTTATTGCATTCTAAGCATTTCTGACCGTGGTACTGATTCTAGGGCGTTCTTCTGATAATAATAGACTAGGTAATTCTTGTCCTTCCTGCAGAGAATAATTAGGAGAAAGAAAAGACAAAATATATCTATTGAAATCATCATAGAACTAAAAATAAAGTGAAAAGATTAGGGTTTTAAGATCTGAGAGAAGGATTCTCTGAGAAGTAATCCTTATTTGGGCTGCTGAGACATCTGAGAATCTAAAAGGAGCTTTCAGCAGACTCGTAGGGGCCCACAGAGAGGCAAACAAACAAGCAAACAAAAAACCAACCTTTTTATTGGGGTGCTAACTAACATAAGCCAGAGGCTTGCTTTCTTTATTTTTTTCTTGTTAGTTTTTCATATAAAACTATGATAAGCAATCAGGGATATGAGAAGGCAAGACCATATGACAGAATATCAATACAAAAAAAAAAAGACAATAGAGGTGAGCCCACATGGGATCTAGATAATCAGACACATATTTTAAGAAACTACATTTTAACTTCATGATTGAGTACAGCTGAAGAGAGCATGAATGAACTAGAAGTTGTATCACAGTATTATCCAAACTGAATCATAGAGAGCCAAAAGGTAGAAAAACAGAAAGGAATGTGAGAGACTGGCACTTCATGTAAAGGACATGTAATCGATGTCCCAGAAAGAGGAGGAAAGAAATGAGGCAGAAGTAAACCTGAGAATTTTCTAAAATAAAGAAGAAAATCTCAAGTAGGATAAATACTTGAGAAACCATTAAATGAAAAATACAGAAATCAGTCAAAATTTGGAGGCATTCCAAATGTCTGTTAACATAGTATTAACCACATATTGGAATACACCAAACAATGAAAAAGAATGAACTACTTGTTGCAATTGTTGAATGAACCTTAGAAACAAAATGTTGAGTTATGGAAACTACACCCAAGAGTACATATTATGTGATTTCATGAATGTGAAGATCAAAATAAGACAAAGCCAATTTGTGAAGTCATATAGGGATGGCTTATGGGAAATTAGGGAAGTTATTGAGTGGGTAAATACGTAAGGAAGGCTGCTGGGCTATTGAAATTTTTCTGTATGTCTATCTGGGTTGTGGTCATGCAAGTATAGTCATTGTGAAAAACATTTTATTGAGCTTTGCACTTAGGATTTATAAACTTTATGTGTACATGTTATTCTTTAACAACCAAAAAACACACACACCTAAGTACTGAAAGAACTTTTCACCAACAGACCCAACACTGAAGAAATATGAAAAGGTTATTTAGACAGAAGAATTTAGAGGCAGGAAGAAATGAAGAATTCATAAAAGTGAAATGGTGGATCTAAGTACTTCCTGTACTTTTGGGCAAATCACCTAACTTCTAGGTCTGTCTTCTTTTTGCATATAATGAGGGATTTGGATTAAATAATGTAATAGGCCTCTTCTCTTCAAAGTGTTTTCTGAGGATAGGGCATGGAAGAACTTGAGAGTTCTTTAAGTTTATTAATACCAAAAATAAAATAAAAACTTGATGAATTAAGAAATTTGAAATTAGGAGGAATTAAATAATGCAGTATAAGCAAAGGAAACATTTGCTTTATTTATGTATACACCAAAGCTAAAGTGAAAATAATTTCAGGACTTAATTATTGCCTTGAAGAGCAGTATAGTTGTTTTCTAAAGGGATGGCTTAGAAGTAGGAAACTTTAGCAGTAAAGAAACTTTCTTTCTGAGTACTTGGCAGTAAAATAAACCTTTTTGGCATATACTTCGTATTAACCAGCATGTCAACCTGTGGAATGAAAGAATTCCTTTGTTACTTGTTCTATTTTGGTTTTGCCTGTAAGATAAAAGATATCTGGAAATAGAACAGAGAAAATTAGAAGCAGTGGGTGGGAATTTAGAAATGAAAATAGAATTATTAATGTTGGCAGTATGGTAAGAGGCTTTTGGAACTGTAATACGTGGAGGGGGCCATATGCCTCCTAGTGATGACAAAAACTTATTTTTGAAGAGAGCCTCGTTTCTCAAAGCTTCACCATCATCCAAGAAATGCAGAATTTCAGGCCCTTCCCAGGACCTGCTGATTTAGAATCTCTGTTTAAATAATATTCCCCAGTGATTTCATGCATGTTCAAGTTTGAGAAGCACTATTACCTGTACATCACATTTGTACCATTTTGAAGCAGCAGTAATATATGATTGGGGTAGGGCAGACCCTGTGGGAAATCTTTCCTGAGTAGTCCACCGCCTATATTAATGTCTATGAAGTAATATTTTAGAAGACTGGGAAGTAATTGTGGAAAGACTTGCTTTAAAATGTTACATCCAGCCCTGGCTGGTGTGACTCAGTTGGTTAAGCATTGTTCCCATGCACCAAAATGCTGCCAGTTCGATTCCCAGTCAGGGTACATGACCAGGTTGCGGGCTCAGCCCTCGGTGGGAGGCATGCAGGAGGCAGCTGATCAATGTTTCTCTCTCTCCCTCTCTCTAAAAATCTTTTTTTTTTTATCTTAAAAAAAAAAAAAGTTACATCTAGCATGGCCAGAATGGCTCAGTTGGTTGAACATGATCCTGTGCACCAAAAGGTTGCCGGTTCAATTCCCAATCAAGGCACATGCCTGGGTTATGGGTTCGATTCCTGGTCGGGGCACATACAGAAAGCAACCGATCAATGTTTCTCTCTCTCTCCTCTCAGCATGTTCTTGGGTGAGGATTTTTTTTAAAAGGATATTAAAATATTATGCCTAAATTACATGTATTTCAGAGTATTTTGGAGGGAAATATTTTGATGTCTGCATACTACTTGAAATATATAAAATTATTAGAAAGATGTATAGATAGAAAGATATGTTAAAGCAAAAATAGTAAAGTAGTGTTGAGGGAGGAAGAAGAGGGTAAAGGGGGTCAATTATATGGTGATGGAAAGAGACTAGACTTTGGCTGGTGAGCACCCAATGCAGCATGCAGATGTATTGTAAAATTGTGTGCCTGAAATTTACATAATCTTATTAAACAACGTTACCCGGCTATCTGTTAGGGACTCCTCTTGCTGCAGCGGGAGCTTTTGTCTCTCCTCTAATAAACTTTTGCTTTCCCTTAAAAAAAAAAAAAAGTTACTACCCCCCTCCCCAAATTTAATTTTTAAAAAATTGTAGAATCAATTTGGTGAGTATATAGGAGTTAACTATAAAATTCTTTCGACTTCTCTGTATGCTTTCAGTTTTGCATAATAAAATGTTTGGGGGGAAGCTGTTATGAAAACGGACCACATATACCACACTCTATAGTTATTTTTGTATTTGCATATTTTCTTTATTTTATAACGTATTTATATTTTGTTCCTAGAGAAGGAAAAGTGGCTAATATTTTTGCATTTGCCCTGCTACAAAACAAGGCTTTACTATTACACTCTCATGAGTTGGGTATTAGTCAGTTTGTAGTTTAGAAAACCAAAACACAGTTTAATATACTTGCACAGTCTAGTAAGGTCAGAGCATGCATTTTGAACCTGGGGAGTCTGACTTAAGAGATGATGGCTACCGAATTACACAACTTCAGGGCCACCGTTTACATCCTTGGCACAATAGAGTGTCATTCACTTAGAATACAAAGTGGGTAGTTCCCTTGGGATTGTGTAACAAGATTGCCTGGCCTTAACCACTTGCTTATATAGCTGCCTCACTATTCTCTTAGACTTGTAGAAAATGAAAATTTTAAATATTTTTCTGATGTGAATTTTGAATTGCTCCATGACTTTTTCGTGTTTTATTTTTTTAAGATTCCTGGATCTCCCAGTCAGCATCATTTCCGCGTAATCAAAAACAGCCAGGGGTAAATTCTTTATCACCAGTGGCCTCGCTTCCTAAACAGATTTGCCAGCCTTCAGCCCAACAGCAGCTTACTAAACCAGCTAAAATCACTTGTGCATACTGCAAAAAACCTTTACAGAAGGGACAGACAGCTTATCAACGAAAAGGATCTGCTCACCTCTTTTGTTCTACCACCTGCCTTTCCTCCTTCTCTCATAGGTGTACTCCAAAAAAACGCAATGTAACGTGTAAAAAGTAAGCTTCACTTTCCAACATGGTTCCATATGGTTGATATTGACAGTGTATATGTGTGTTCTGAATGTAATTGGAGAGCTGCATAAATTCATGGGTAGAATTGTTGCAGAGGTGTTCTCAAGTTTATTGAGCTTGAGTTATCCTAGAGTTTGTCAGAGTTGTGGGCTCATTTGTACTGTCCTTACTCTTGGCAGGAAAATGGAGTATACATATGGAAATTAATTGATCTCTCCCTGCCACTGACTCTGCCTCTAGCCCTCCCTCCCTCCCTCATCTCCTACTTTGGTTCTACCAAGTTGCTACCACCTTTTTTTTTTTAATCTTCACCTGAGGATATGTTTTTGTTGATTTTAGAGAGAGAGGGAGAGAAACATCAATGTGAGAGAGAAACATCAAGCCCTAGTCAGTTTTCTCAGTGGTTAGAGTGTCAGCCCTCGGACTGAAGGGTCTCAGGTTCGATTCCAGCCAAGGGTACGTACCTCAGTTGCAGGCTCCATTCCCGGCCCCTGTCAATGCATGAGCGTGATGCAACCAATCAATGTGTCTCTCTCACATCGATGTTTCTCTCTCTCTCTCTCTTCCACTCTCTCTGAAAAGCAATGGCAAAAATATCCTCAGGTAAGGATTAAAAAATAATAATAAAATAAAAAGCTTATGATTTTTAAAAAAACAAAGAAAGAAGAAACATTAATTGGTTGCCTCTCATAGACGCCCTGACCAGGGATCGAACCTGCAACCTTTTTGGTGTACGGGATGATGCTCCAATCACTGGGCAACCCAGACAGGGTTTGCTACCACCCTTCTGATTGCTTCTAAAAGTCATCAAACCTATGGCAAGTTTCTTATGATGCAAAGTATTTTTATTTCCAAATCTTCTCTTCTTATTTTATTTAGGACCTCTTGGTGATGAAACAAAAAAGTGGATTTTGCTAGATCCACTCACTGTAGTTGATTCCTAGTGGTAAATTATAAGAAAATGAAGACTGTCCATTATTTTTCATATATTTGAAAATAAAATGCAGTGTTCTTAATTGTGTTTATCCCTGTGTTTCAGGGATGCGCCTACAAAAAGGGCTACTTTTGTTCCTCAAGTGCAGTCGAGCCAGCCCTTCCAGGAATTCTGTAGTACCTACTGTGTATCTCCTTACGAAGATAACCAGAGTCTCAGAAAAAGAATTTCGAATAAATCAAGATGTACAATCTGTAGTAAACTAACAGAGGTATGAATTTTTCTATCTTAAGTTATTATGTAGGATAACTTTAATATATTTTTTAATTGATTTTAGAGAGAGAGAGGAGGAGAGGGGGAGAGAGAGACGTCAATGAAGAGAGAAACATTGACCGGCTGCCTCCTGCACGCTCCCCTACCAGGGATCTATCCTGAAACTCCAATGACCTCTTGGTGCATGGCATGATGTTCAACCAACTGAGCCAAACTGGACAGGGCTCTTGGATAGCTTTAACTCCTAAGTGGTATTCTGTGCTCTGCCATCGACATAATGCACATGTTCTGAATCTACACAGTGAAGTTAAGGGAAGGAATAAGGATATGTCAGAACGATCTTATAAACAAATGTCCTGTTTGCATAGTATGAAAAATATACATCTGTTTCTATGGAATTGAATGTACTCATCCACAGAGCAATAGTTCTAAGGTAGATTTTGTCTTACTAGCCACAATAAATTAAAATGTAGGTTCAGGACACAAAGAAAGCAACCAGTCCTAGAGCAAGAACATATAGAATATGTGGACTGAAAGTATGTTGATAACTTCACATTTCTTAAATAGTATTGCCATCCTTCCAGTTCTTGAAAGAAGAAATGCCTGCAGGCAGTCTTCACTTGGTGTTGGTTCCCTCAGAGCCATGCAAATCCAGGACACAATTTTATCTCAGTTACCACAGAGCTGAGTGAAGCAAGAAACACTTAGTCTAGTACAGGTATGTACTAGACTGGCCCTCAGGCTGTATACAGCCTGAGAAATCATTTAGTCTGCCCCTGCCAAGACAACTGCAGGCGAGACTCAAAATTCAATAAATTTAGGAGCTTTTTGCATAGCTTATTTTTACGTTGATCATTTTGTATGGCCTGCAGATGGGGTTATAAATATCCAAATGGCCCTTGGCAGAAAAAAGGTTCCACGCCTCTGGTCTAGTATATACAGACACCATCCAAATATGAAACACTGATTTCATTAGTCCCTCCAACAGATTTCCTAGGACAGTGAAGTTTATGAGACTAAGAATTCTCATCCATTTCTTTTAAGCAGGTGTTATCAAAATCTTCTAAATCAGTTCATTTTCTGGAATGCTTAAGTGTCCCTGGGGAAGTTATTACTGATTTTATTGCTTTTTGTTCTATGAATCTTATTTTCTTTTATAAAATCAAAGAATGATTTTATAAAGAAAGATGAAAATGAAAGAATAATGAAATGGCCTTTTTAGTCTTTTCCCTGAATATTTTTTCCACTGAGAAATTACTACAGTTTCTTTGTTTCTGTTGAAGAAACTAGTTATCTCATTGCTTACTGTGCTAATCTGGCTTATTTATTTAGTATATTCTTGTTTTTCTTTTAGATTCGTCATGAAGTCAGCGTTAATAATGTGACACATAAACTGTGCAGTAACCATTGCTTTAACAAGTACAGGTTGGCTAATGGTCTGATAATGAATTGCTGTGAACAGTGTGGAGAGTACCTGCCGAGCAGAGGTTCTGGAAACAGTGTCCTGGTGATTGATGGCCAGCAGATGAGATTCTGCTGCCAAAGTTGTGTTAACGAATATAAACAGGTAATTCTTTTAATGAATTTTAGATGTTCAAGTATACAGTAACTTCTACCTGTTAGCTTACATTAACCAGATTGATCTTAGAATCTTATTAGTTCCACTTTTGTCAATCTGTCACTGAGCTGTCCCATCTCGAGTATTGAAATCTATTGTTGTAAATAAGTTTGTTTAAAGTCTTTACTCTTTGCATCCATTACAACAAATAATTCTTTTCTCCACCATTTTGTACTCCCATACTCCCACTGACAACTCAACAGTTCCAGTTAATTCACATTCTCACAAAAATTTGATGTTGTCTGTTACTGTTTTTTAATTGATTTTAGAGAGAGAGGAAGGGAGAGGGAGAGAGAGAAACATCGATGAGAGAAAATATATTTAAATGAAAAAAAGAGAGAGAACCCGGCCAGGTGTGGCTCAATAGCTGAGCATTGACCCCTAGGATCCAGGAGATGGAGATTCAATTTCCAGTCAGGGCACATGCCCAGGTTGAGGGCTCAATCCCCAGTAGGGGGTGTGTAGGAGGCAGCCAATCAGTGTTTCTCTCTCTCTCTTAAAATATATCTTTATTGGTTTCAGAGAGAGGAAAGGAGAGGGAGAGAGTTGAAACATCAATGATGAGAGTCATCATTGATGAGCTGCCTTCTGCACGCCCCCTACTGGGGATTGAGCCAGCAACCCGGACATGTGCCCTGGCGGGGAATCAAACCAGTACCCTCTCGGTACATGGGATGACGCTCAACCACTGATCCACACCCGCCAGTCGGTGTTTTCTGTTTTGATTTAAGGTATTCTAGTAGATATGAAATGATTATTTCATGGTTTTAATTTGTATTTCCCTGATAACTAACATTCCCCTTTCATCACTCAAATACCTTCTTTTGTAAAATGTCCCTTCAAGTCTTCAGCTCGTATTATTGCATTATAACAATTCTTTATATATTCTGGATTCATATCTTTTATAAAATAAGTATATTGAGAAGATGTTCTTCTGGACAGTGTTTTGTGTTTTCATTTTCTTTGTGTTTATGAAAATCCCAAGTTTTTAATTTTGGTAAAGTCTAACTTACTATTTGCTTTTCTGATTAATATTTTTTGCATGTTTTGTTTGTTTGTTTTTTAAAATATATCTTTATTGATTTCAGAGAGAGGAAAGAAGAGGGAGAGAGAGAGATCGAAACATCAATGATGAGAGAGTCATTGATCAAGCCCGCAACCCGGGCATGTTCCCTGACCGGGAATTGAACGCCGATCACCGGGATCCTAGGTCGACTCTCAACCACTGAGCCATGCCCGGCCGGGCTTTGCATGTTTTTTAAAGGCATCTTTGCCTACCAAAGTTATGAAGATATTTACCTTTATTTTCGCCCCAATCAGGACACATGCCCAGGTTCCAGGTTCAATCCCAGTTGGGGTGCATATGGGAGGTAACTTATTGATGTCTCTCTCCCTCTTCCTTCTCCTTTCTCTAAAATCAGTAAAAACATATAAACAATTTAATTCAAGATGGATCATAAATATAAAACCAAGAACATTCTTCATCCTCATTGGATAAGGATTTAAGTGGTTAGCTTTTAGAGAAAAGTAACTCAAGTGCAAGGCTTATTGAACAATAGAGGAAACAGTAGATTACCATAGTTGACTATAAGTTTTTGCAAGGAAAGCTAGTTTATGTTTTTATTCTTTATATATATTTAACTAAGCTGTTGGATGTGGCTTATAGGAAAGCACAGTGAACAGTTAAAAAATGGTAAAAAGACAGCGTAGATCTTTTCAAAAGAGTACATGACAAAAATCTAGTAAACTTCAGATTGGCAATAAACAGTTATGTTAGGTCTTACTATTTTTTCAAGTCTTTTTTAAAATTTTTTTATTTTATTTTTATTATTATTATTTTAAATATACCTTTATTAATTTCAGAGAGAGGAAAGGAGAGGGGGAGAGAGAGAGAGAGAGAGAGAAATATCAATGATGAGAGAGTCATTGATCGAGCCCACAACCCGGGCATGTGCCCTGACCGGGAATCGAACCCCGATTGCCTGGATCCTAGGTGGACGCTCAACCGCTGAGCCACGCCTGGCCGGGCTCAAGTCTTTTTTTTTTAATGGATGATTTATCTATCTGCTTAGACTATGAGTTTTTGCAATAAGCTCATAATCTTCAGACAGATAAAATGCTTTAGCCTGTGAAAAGCATAAGGCTTGCACATAAATTATCAATTCTTTACTCCTACACAAACACCAGAGGAGGTAAAAATGGACAAACATGGAGATTCAAAATAAGCAACAACCATATACTCAGACTTTCTTGAATAACTAAATTGCCAGCCACTCTGATCCCCAAAAGAAAGTCTGTCCATCCTACCATGGGTGTATCAGGAGTGCAAAATAGCTCATAAACAGTTGACAGATGGAGGGGTGGTATTTCCATTAATGCAGAAGTTTTATAAATGTGTTACCACCACCACCACATTGGGGGGGTTTTTGTTTTAATCCTCATCTGATGATATGTTTTTACTGATTTTCGAGAGAGAAAGGAAGAGAGGAAAACATCAATCAGCTGCCTCCCCTACGTGCCCCAACCAGGAATGGGACTCACAACCTAAGTATGTGTTCTGACCAGGAATCGAACCCACAATGGGATGACGCTTCAACCAACCAAGCAACCCAGCCAGGGCCATACTGATATTTTTTGGTTGTGTTTTTTTATTAGGTTTTCATTGATTTTTTTTTTTTTTTTTTTAGAGAGAGAAAGGAAGAGAGAGAGAAAAGCATCAGTGTGAGAGAAACATCGATTGGTTGCCTCCTGTATGTACCCCAACCAGGGATGGAACCCGCAACTTGGGCATGTGCCCTGATAGGAAATTGAACTGGTGACCTTTCAGTGCATGGGAGGACCCTCAACCAGCTGAGCCACATCGGCAGGGCGGGCCACATTGGTATTTTTAAGTGATATGTGTCAGGCCTTGTCACATTAGAAAGCCTTTATCTGTGAAGACCTTAAGGAAAAACTGAAGTTTTATGGTCATAAAATGGATAGCCCTACTCTTGGTCTTTTCCAGGGACCTAATCAGAGATGATTTTATCCCCCTGGAAACATTTGGCAATGTCTTAAATAATTTTGATTACCACAACTGGGTTGTTGCTGCTGGCATCTAGTGGGTGCCAGGGATGCTGTTGGACACCCTGCAACACACAGGACAGTCCCTACAACTGAGTTATCTGGCCCAAGACATCAATAGTGCCAAAGTTAGCAAATCCTGTAACCAAATGATAAGTAGGTGCTGGAATGTGTGTGGTAAGTATAGTGAGAAGAAGGAGATCTAAATTCCCCTCCTCCTCATTGAAAATTCAATTGATGATGCCTAAAACTGGGAGGAAAAATCAATAAATAGTGATGCAGACATGTTACTTTGATATTTCAAAATAAAACCAAAAGAACCAGCTAAATGTGTTCAAAGTAGTTTAACTTTTGGGAAAGGGGACTATAGGGTGTCCCCAGAAAATGTATATACTTTGAATGACTATAAAGTCAGTGTTTGTTTGCTTTTAATATAGTTAATTTTCAAAATTTAAAAGTCTACAGAAATGAATAATTTTTTTTATCAACGCTTGTTTTTTAAACTGATGACCATTCTGGCCCAGGCACTGCTGATAACTTGAAGCAATGGAATCGCAAACATCAACAATCACTACATTCAATATTTGCGCACCCTAATTCGTTAACTGTTGTTGGTTTTGTACCAATTAACAGAAGATCATTTCACTCTCAGAAGTGAAAGATAAACTTTATCTTTTTTTTTATTTAAATATGTCCTTATTGATTTCAGAGAGAGGAACAGAGTGGGAGAGAGAGAGAAACATCAATGATGAGAGAGTCATTGATCAGCTGCCTCCTGCACAGCCTCCACTGGGGAAGAGCCCGCAACCCAGGCATGTGCCCTGGCCAGTAATCGAACCCCAATCTCCTAGATCATAGGTTGATGCTTCCTCGATCCCCAGCGGGAGGCATGCAGGAGGCAGCCGATCAATAACTCATCATTGATGTTTCTATCTTCCTCTCCCTTCCTCTCTCTGAAATCAATAAAATATACATATATATATATATATATACACACACACACACATATATATAAAGTCTAGTGGCACTTTAAGATAAATTTTCTTCGTTCAAAGCGTAGTCTCACTTCACCCATTATTTCAAATCAGTTAAAGCTGAAAAGGAGTGAAAATTAAGTGAATTATCAGCTGTTAAAGTGTGTATACATATTTTTGGGACACCCTATATTTGTTTTTATTAACCAGTTTTAACTAGTTGATGCTTTATATTAAATGTATTTTCAATTTTGATTAAGTGAAACTTTACAATATTTTAAAGTTACTGAAGTTCAGAGAAAACATCTTAGCCAGAATCACAGCTAGGTTTGACCTCACATAGGAAACCTTACTTAGTGCATGATAAGAAACATTTGATTATATGTGTGCCTCATTTCCCCAAATAAGCTGTAAGTTCCCTGAGGCCAGGATCTATATCTGATTCTTTCAGAAGTCTCCAGAATAACTAGCCTTATATATGGGGTGACCAAGCCACTTGGACACTTCTGAGAGTGAAATGATCTTCTGTTAATAAACATAGTGCTCTCCATCTTGGTACTTTCTTTCCCAGTGATTCCCGCCCCCCACCCCCATTTTTAGAGACTTTAGTTAATTGGTGCCTATCACCTGCCTTTTATTTGGCTTCAGTTTTCATCCAGGTCCTCAGTAAAAATGTTTGTGTGACAGAAGAATGTAATACTCCACTGAAGTAGTTTTGAACTTAATTTTCAAGGAATCTCAGATATTTGTTCCTGGAGAGACAGCCTGAATAATGCGAATGGGGAGAGACATTTTAACCTTCAGCTATGGTATACGGCAGAAAATTTATGCACCAAGGAGTAGCTGAATCAACTACCTATCTTTATCATCAGTTCTTCACTATCAGACCCTTTTCAGTAATTGTCACATATTTACGAATCTCCTTGTATGTATGTATGTATGCTAATAAGGTCAACTAACATGAGTTTACTATGATGCCAGATACTGCTTTTCATGTATTTTCACATTTAATCATCTTATGTCTGCCTAGTTAAGTACAATTTATGTCCCCATTTTATTGGGAGGAAACTGAAGCTTAGGTGATTAAGTGACTTGCCCAAGGTAATATAGCTGGGAAGTGTCCCACCCACTGAGAATGACAACAACTTGACTACCTATTCATTACCAAGAAACTCAGGAAGGAAAGAGATAAGACCAAAGCTTGGGTTGGGCTGTGTAAAAATTAAGTCTGTGGTTCTTGACTTTCTGTTTCTTTTTTATGTACTCTTGTAGTACAGTCTTCGCCACTCCCATAGTTTCAATTAATATATATTTTGATGACTTCCGAAATATCTGAAGATCATATTTCTTCAGTTTCAGACCATCTGTAATCTCCACTTCAATGTATTACATCCCTCAAACTCTATCTAAATCTGAAAAACCAAACCTGCTTTCTTTACTTCTTTCCCTTTTCAGTAAATGATCCCATCATCCATTCAGGGCAGACAGGAGAGGGAGTCATTTATTTATTTATGACAAATATTCCACATTTATGATCCTCTCCGGTCAGAAGTTCTTTGAAACCTATTCCTTGAAATCATCTGATTCACCCATTTTAGTGTCATTCTCTACACTTCCCTCTTCTCAGTCTCCAGAGTCACTCAATTACCAACTAATCCAGATTCTACTTCGTAAATATGTCTCGACTCTATCCTACCTCTATTCCTGTTATCTTAGACATAGCCTCCATCCTCTTGCCAGCCTTACCACAGCTTCCTGTCTCTGTACGCTTGGCCTTCCTTACAGTGGGCAATCTGTATTACAATCAGAGTGATCTTTCTAAAGTACAGATTTGATTATGTCACTTAGGGTTTGGCCAGTGACGCATGCTGTGAAAGAATTTACAACTAAAAGAAGAGATGCAGAGAGGAAGTATATTCTACTTTCCACAAGGGGAAAGGGCCAAGTATTGCTAGTCAATACAGGGCAAGGAATAAAGGGGGGGTTTCTACTTTTAAGCAGTGGCTGTTGCTAAGCAACAAGGAAGGGAGGGTGGGGTTTTTCTGTAGTTGAGTAGATACCAGGGCAGTAGTCTTGAAAAGTTGCAGTCTGTTTGCTTTCCAGGATGTAGACCAGCAGATGTCCTAGGGAAGTGTCTTATCAGTATCTTTCCCCAGCCTGTAGAACATGCTCTGAGCAAGAGTTATGAAGAGTTCAAAGAGGCTTGTTTAAAGAGGAGGGGGAAAGGGAGCCTTCTACTAACTAGACTCCTTGGTGCGAATTATCCCTGAGTTGTGAAAACAGTAGGGAGGAGGGGGATGCAGGAATGGAGCCTTGAGAGTAGCTTGTCTTGTCCGCAGTTTGAATACAGGGGCTGTTTGAATCAGAGGAGCCAAAAATCTTGGGGTTTAATTACCAGATGGTTGTTATAAATTGTGGAAGACCACAGCAAAGCAAAACAGAGGCCTTTATCCTGTCCTTACAGTCACTTCTGCTTTTTTTTACTTTAGTACTGTCACATTACTTCAGGATTAAATAAGAACAGAGCTCTTCGTGTTTTTGTTTGTATGTTTGTTTTTGCTTTGTTTTGTTTTCTTTTTGAAGATTTTTAGAGAGAGAAGAAAGAAGAAAAGAGAAAAACATCAATTGGGGGGATCGATCGCACAACCCTGGCTTGTGCCCTGACTGGGAATCAAACTGGCAACCTTTCAGCACACAGGATGACACCCACACTGGCCAGGCCTTGTTAGTTTTTTGAGACAGCATGTTTATAAAGCTGCAGACAGTGAAATAAGGAAGAGCTTAGGACAGAAGAATCAACAGCAGAGAGCCTAGGAGGTGGCTGCTTTGGCCTCTAGAAATGTTAGAGGGAAGAAGTGTGCCCGGGCGGCACTACTGTCAGATCACTGGAAAGTCAGAAAAGGGGACCTTGGGGACAGGCTCAGGGTGTTAGCCCAGAACAAGCTGCCACTGCCCATTGCTCCCCTGTTGCCAGTCTCATGGGATCCCTTAGAGTTTAGGAGCTGCATGCCTGTTGTGGAAGAAGAGGGAGAAGGGAAAGGCTAGGGCCTGCTCTGGGGAGGCAGAGCACACCAGCTCTTGGTTTCTTAAGCTCCATTGTATATATTGTTCAATTGTGCTGTATACAAAACTTATAGCTATCAGGCCTTCCATACCCATTGTATACATCTTTGTTCTTTTAATCTTTATTTTGCTTTTTTTTTTTTTATTGACTCCAAAATAGGTAATGTGCCTTTTTATTAAATGGAATCATACAGTATGTTGTACTTTGTGACTGGCTTTCACATACACATCATCCTGTTTTCAAGGTTCATCCATGTTGTAGCATGTACCTTTGCTTCACATTATATTGTCAAATAATGTTCCATTGTATGGATAATACCACATTTTAATTCATCCATCAGTAATGGGCATTTGAACTGTTTTCTGCTTTTTGGCTATTATGAATAATATTGCTATGAACATTTTGTATAAGTGTTTGTGTTGGCATATATATATATATTTTTTTAATTTTTTTAAATATATCTTTGTTGATTTCACAGAGAGGAAGGGAGAGGGAGAAAGAAAGATAGAAACATCACTGATAAGAGGAAGGGAGAGGGAGAAAGAAAGATAGAAACATCATTGATCGGCTGCCTCCTGCACACACCCCACAGGGGATCGAGCCCGCAACCTGGGCATGTGCCCTGACCAGGAATTCAACCTTGATTTCCTGGATCCTAGGTCGATGCTCAACTGCTGAGCCATGCCTGTCGGGCTGGGCATATATTTTCATTTTGGAACTGCTGGGTTGTATGGTAACTTTGTTTAACTTTTGAGGAATTTTCAGACTGTTTTCCAAGCAGATATACCATTTTACTTTCCCACCATCACCTTAGGAAGATTCCCATTTTTCCACATCTTTGCTAACACCTGTCTTTTTATTGTAGCCATCCTAGTGGATGTGAAGTAGAATGTCATGGTTTTGACTTGTATTTCTTTGATGACTAATGATGAACATCTTTTCATTGCTTACTGGGCGTTTGTGTATACATTAGGTTTTTTAGTGTTAACAGTTCTAAGATAAAATTATAATCTGTTTCTCTTTAGATGCTGGAAACAAAATCAAAAAAAATATCCACATCAGAAAACAGAAAAAGGAATGCTGTTAGAGAAGAAAATGAAAGAAAACTATATGGATCATTGAATACACTTTTAGAAAAAAGAGAGAGAATACCAGAAAAAAAGGAAAAGACATCAGAGCCACAAGTATCAGCAGAGTGCAGCACAGATGCATCACTGACCAGACAGGATGTAAATTTGTCTGCTTCTGTATCCACCGTAGCTGATACATTTCATGAGCAACTGGAAGAGAAAAAGTCAGAAGATGCCACTCAACCAGTTGTACTTTCTGCAGATCCAGGCACATGGCCCCGAATTTTAAATATTAAACAACGGGACATTCTTGTTGAAAATGATCCACCTCAAGTAAGAAATTTTAACTTTCCAAAAGATAATACAGGGAGGAAGTTTTCAGAAACTTATTATACACGAATTCTTCCAAATGGTGAAAAAACCACTAGATCCTGGTTACTTTATTCAACCTCAAAAGATTCTGTGTTTTGTCTATATTGCAAACTCTTTGGGGAAGGAAAAAATCAACTGAAGAATGAGAATGGGTGCAAAGATTGGCAGCATTTATCACACATTCTTAGCAAACATGAAGAAAGTGAAATGCACATCAACAATAGTGTTAAGTATTCAAAATTAAAATCTGATGTGAAAAAAAGCAAAACTGTTGAATCTGTAGAACACAGAATACATGAGAATGAGAACAGTGAGGATGTGCTGTTGCTGTACACATGATATACCTGTCAGGATCTTATGTTAACTCAGAAGAAATCTGTACCTAATAGTCAATACCATTGTGTTGTGAGGCTTCTACACAGAGTAACTCAACAGTCCATTTGCAATGAGCATACTAGCAAATAGTAAAAAATGTTTCTTTTACAAATTCTAAAGCTAGTTGGATTCAATAGGGATTAATACAGGTTTCAATAAAGGTAGTTGTTAATTTTTTCAGTTTATCAATGCACATTTTTTTAAAATGGCATTTGAACCCTAGCTGGTTTGGCTCAATGGTTAAGAGAGTCGGTCTGTGGACTGAAGGGTACTGGGTTCAATTCCAGACAAGGGCACATACCTCTGTTGCAGGTTCGATCCCGGGCCTCTGTCAGGGCTTGGGTGGAAGGCAACCAATCAGTGTGTCTCTCTCACATCAATGTTTGTTTCTTTCTCTTGCCCCCCCCACTCTCTCTAAAAAGCAATGTTAAAAATATCCTTGGGTGAGAATTAAAAATTGGTAATAAATAAATAAAATGGCATGATAGTTTTAGTTAATTTTCTGTTCTGATTACCTTGAAAGAGGGAGAAAAAGGCTGAAATTTATCAATACCAGTTTATGTGAGCAAGATATTTATGTGAACAAGTGTTCTCATCTTTATTATTAATGTAAAAACATTCAGAAGCAATTTAAGAACAGAATGGGATATGAAACTGCAGCTTATTGCTATTAAAGCAAATACTTGTCATTCATTTCTTTTGGGTAAAACATTGTTTTATTTTAGCAAAACAGCATCATTTGTTAAATAAATGGTTAAGGTGGTTAATTTGCATTTTTTTGGTTTTAATTTGTAAATGTTTTAGCTTTTATTATATGAGAACTATAAGCATAAAGTGTATACCTATTTTTATGTTGGTACACATATATGAAATATGAAAATAAAAATATATTAAATTAACCTTTAGGTATTGTGGCATTTTTTTCCCTCTGAAGGAGACTTCCTGCTTGAAATCTGAGAAGTACTCATGAAAAGTAAGGGTCTCATTTTGTCAGATGGTCAGTCAGTGTTCTCATCACTGTATATTTAGTAACTCACTCATTGTTTTTGGTTTCTGATACCAAATTTATCATATTAAATTCTTATATATACGTAAGCTTCTCTCAAGACTTTTCTTAGGAAACAAAATAGCATATGAGCAGAAGGTGCATTCTTGTTGGTGGGGCTGACACTTGGAGTACTTGACTGTCAAAGAAGCCTGTGTTGGAACACCCAGGGAAATCATTCTCATTAATTTATAGCCCTTTTTTTTTTTTTTGCAGTGATCATTTCAATCTTTCAGACTTGGATCTGAATAAGCCTTTGGGATGTTTCCAAAAATCCAGTTTGTTTTCAGAGGCCTATGAGGAAATTTTAGAAAATATAACAGGTTGTTCTGAAGTTCCTTTGCAAATGATTAACATGCTCATTATTTCATTAAAGCTTAGAGTTAATTGAACGACACATTTGTAATATGATTACATTAGGTAGACTGTTGAGTATCTGAGCAAAGTAATGAAGTCAACCAGCAGCTACTTAAATAATTTGGTAAGATCATCAAAAACAAAATTAGATCCTCAAATTCTTTCTTTTTTTTCAGCATACTGCACACCTCTCAAGCATCATAAACCCTTCATGCAGTAACGAGTTAAATGTGAAAAATTCAAAAGATGTAGGTGCTGGGTTTATCTGTGTTCACTGTAAATTTCTTTCAATATTTGGTATGTATGAAATTTTTCATCATAAAAGGTTGAGGGAAAATCAACTGTAAATTCAGGAGATGATAAAAGTAAATATCTCTAGGCAGGGGAATAACTTAGGTTTCTGTTTTGTTCTTTCTTAGCTAGCTCTTTTTTTTTTTTTTTTACATTGTAAAATTAGAATGTGCTTGCTGTAAAGAAGGAAGGCAGAACACAGAATGAGAAGGGCAAGTCTTGTTTTCTGTCCCCCACTCGCCTATTGTGGGACTGGTCACCAGTGATCTGAACTATACTCAGGGTTTGTTTTCTCTCCTTTTAATTTTACTGAGAAAAGGCATTAGAAAAATGTATCTCCTGCCACTAATTTTTTTTTTTAATCTTCACTGGAGGATACTACCATTGATTTTCAAAGAGAGTGGAAGGGAGGTAGGAGGGGAAGAGTGAGAGACACATCAATTGGTTGCCTCCCGCACATGTCCTGATTTAGGGCCTGGGAATCGAACCTGCAGCCCTTCAGTCTGGAGGCCGACACTCTAACCACTGAGCAAAACCAGCCAGGGCTTTTACCTTTAATTTAATATCCAAAATTATGAAGGACAGTTCAGAGTAACAGTCCTCAAGAAATGGTAATTTATTGTTTTACTCATTGAGGACAAGTGAAACTTTTTCATAAACCTCACAATTTCAAAATTGCCATCTTTAAAATTCTTACATTGAGCCATTCTCTTCCTCTCATCCCCTGCTCAGTGCTGTAAACTAGTGAAAGTTGCTAGTAGCCACTTTACATGTACAAGGTACAATTTGCTACATAAGATATAAAAGTGAATAAGAGGTTGAAGTAAAGAGCTCAATCAAGTTTGGTAGAAAGAGTAGTGCTATGTTACTTTAGGTCATATAACTCCTGTTTCAGAGCTTTGACATTCCCCACTGCTTCTAGTTTAAAACTCCAACTTCTTAGCGTAACGTAAGATAGGTAGCTGCAGTCATCAATGTCAGGTAATAGGGGAAAGTTGTAGACAGAACATGAAACACAAAATTTTGGAAATAGAATAGCCCTCTATAGTGTTGAATTATATAGTGTGATTATATAAGGATGAAATTAGGAATTTGAGAATTAACTGAAAGGAAAATCTGACCCATATACCCACGTCTGTTTCTGAGAAAGTAAGTTAGTTTGAGGAGATAGTAGCATAATATTGAGGACTAGAGATGGTTTTCAAAAGCTTGTAGCTATCATTACTATGAAAAGAATTAGCCAACAGGGCCGTGGCCAGGTGGCTCTGTTGGTTGTGTTACCAGACAGTTCTCTGAGTCCAGGGACAAGGGGCTTTCCGCTCCTCTGCTCTTGCCAATCTCTTGAGAAGGAATTCAGACAAGTGACAGCAGTGTTGAAGCAAAGCAAGCAAATTTGTTAAGAATACACTTGGGCCCAGCCGGCATGGCTCAGCGGTTAAGCATCGACCTATGATCCAGGAGATCAAGGTTTGATTCCTGGTCAGAGCATACTCCCAGGTTGCAGGCTCGATCCCCAGTGGGGGCCTTGCAGGAGGCAGCCGATCAATGACTCATCATTGGTGTTTCTCCCTCTCCCTTCCTCTCTCTGAAATCAATAAAGATTTTTTTATTTTTTTTTTAAAGAATACCTTTGGAATAAAGCACAAGTGTGCAACTCAACTGGTCTGAGCAAGCGGGTTGAAGGAGTTTTATATCCCTTCCCCTATAGGTTTCAAAGCTCCCTTACTGGATATCCTCTGTAGCAGACTAGGTTTTAAAGTCCCCTTGTTGTGGCTTGGAATGTTTGTAATTACACCTGCTCATCTTGTTTGGAAAGTCCTAAGGCAGCTAATTTCTTTGTTTCTTGAGTAAGATAAACTCGCCCTTCTTTCACCCTTCCCCTCCTGCCCTAGCAGCTATCTTTCCTAATGTCCCCCTAGTGATATCTGTCCTTGAGTTTAGCTGGCACAAATTGTATTAATTGGGTCTTTGTTCTCTATTTGCCCAGGCCAGAGTGATTTAAGCTATGTATTCTCTGGTTAGGGAGGAGGGTATAAACCATTTGCTCTCAAATATCTTTGGTTGAGGAAGATAAGTTCTTGCAATTCACAAGCTGAATGCAAGCAGCCCAGACTGTTTCACCTTGTTTAATTTTCTTGTCTCAGTTTCCCCATTCCACTTGCCCAGGAATTTTCCTAACTTCTTACTATCCTGCCACAGTTGGAGCATCGTCCTGTATACTAAAAGGTTGTGGGTTCGATTCTGGGTCAGGGCTCATACCTGGGTTGCTGGTTCTGTCCCTGGTTGGGGCCCATATGGGAGGCAACCAACATTTCTCTCTTACATCGATGTTTCTCTCTCTCTCTCCCTCTTTCTCTCTCTCTAAAATTAATAACATATTCTCGCCGGTCAGCCGTGGCTCAGCAGTTGAGCATTGACCTAGCATCCAGGAGATTGCGGTTCGATTCCTGGTCAGGGCACATGCCCTGGGTTGTGGGCTCAACCCCCAGTTGGGGGCGTACAGGAGGCAGCCGATCACTGACAACTCTCATCATTGAGGTTTCTGTCTCTCTCCCTCTCCCTTCCTCTCTCTGAAATTAATAAAGATATACTTAAAAAACAAACATCGGGGGGAAAAAAAGAGCCAATGGCATTTTAGGAAAAGTTTAAGGACAGACACTATATCATCTGACATAAAGAATGGTCAAGGTAGTCCTGACCTGATAGCTAACTTGATTAGAGTGTCATCCCAATGCACCAAGGTTGCAGGTTCATTTCCCAGTCTGGGCACATACAAGAATCAACCAATGAATGCATGAAGTGGAACAACAAATCAATCTCTGTCTCCTTCTCTCCCTATCACTCGCTCTTCCTCTTCTCTCTAAAATCTTTTTTTTTTTAAAGGAGTGAACCAATATTTTTCAAATGACCAGTGCATGATGTTACAAAATCATACATGGCTGAAAGAATCACTCAAAGTGAAAGACCAATGAATTTTAGTGTAACAGAGCAGGAAAAGTTCATTGCTGTGGTTTCAAAATCCACATTGCACCTAATCTTTAAGAAACTACCACTCATTGAATTTTGGTGAGCAACCAAGAAAACTATCTGCAATTATCTAAAAAGGTTATTAGAATAATCCTCCCTCTTCCAACTACATATGTGTATGAGGCTGCATTTTCTGCCTGCACTTCAACCAAACAACATATCACAAGAGATTAAATGCCAAAGCAGATATGAGAACCCAGCAGTTTTTTATTAAGCTGATATTTAATACTTTTGCAGAAATGTGATGCAATGCCAGTCTTCTCACTAAATTATGTTTTGATATAGTTCACTTTCAGAGAAAAGATATGACTTATGTAAATATGTAATGAGTTTATTATTGCAACTTTAAATAAATTAATATATACATTTAAGCCCAGCCTGTGTTGCTCAGAGGTTGAGCATCGACCTATGATCCAGGAGATTGCAGTTCGATTCCAGGCCAGGGCCCATGCCCAGGTTGCCATCTCGATCCCCAGTAGGGGGCGTGCAAGAGGCAGCCGATCAATGACTCTTTCATCATTGATGTTTCTATCTCCTTCTCTCTCCCTCTTCCTTCCTCTCTGAAATTAATAAAAAGAAAAGACATTTAAAAATAATAATAAATAAATAAACAAAAAGGATTCAGCCAGGCAGCTCAGTTGGTTACATCATCATCCCAATACACCAAGGTTGTGGGTTCAATCTCCAGTCAGGGCACATGCAAGAAGTAACCAATGAATGCATAAATATTTGGAACAAATTGATTATCTATCATCTATCTATCTATTTATCTATCTATCTATCAATCATCTATCTATCATCTATCTATCATCTATCTATCTATCTATCTATCTATCTATCTATCTATCTATCTATCATCTATCTCCCTCTCTCCCTTTTCTCTATCCAAAAATCAGTAGAATTAAAAAAAAAATTTAATGTGCTATTCAGCCATGAAAAGAATTAAAGGAAACTTAACTGCATATTACTAAGTGAAAGAAGTCAGTCTGAAGAGGCTTCATACTAATATGATTCCAACTATAGGTCATTCTGGAATAGGCAAAACTATGGAGACAATCAAAAGGTCAGTAGTTGGGGACTGTCACATAGGAGCAAATCTGGAAAAGAGGATCCCAGAAATGTGTGATAGCCAGAGGCCTGGGGGCCCCCCAATGGGTTGCCGTGGGACTGCTTACCCAGGCAGCCTTGGGGCTGCTAATGGCCAGACATGGGGGTCATGGAGACCTAGACAAGGACCTACACAAGGACTTCCATGGCCACAGCCACTCACATGAGGATTTCCACCATGGACACAGCCACAGCTGCACTCAGGAGAGCATCTGGCATGGACACACCCAAGGTCACGACCACAGACATACACAGGAGGATTTGCATCATGACCATACCCATGGCCACTCCCATGAGAGCCTCTACCACAGAGGACATGGACATGACCATGAGCACAGCCATGGAGGCTCTGGGGAGGTTCCAGGCATCAAGCAGGACCTGGACACTTGCACACTCTGGGCTGTGTACTGGGGGCCGCAGTGCTGATCTCTGCAGCTACATTTTTTATCTTCTTCCTTGTCCCTGTGGAGCCAAACTCCCCCCGGCACTGCTCTCTGCTCCAGATCTTGCTCAGTTTTGCTTCTAGTGGGCTGCTGGGAGATGCCTTCCTGCACCTCCTCCCTCATGCCCTGCAACCTCATCCTCACCACTTTCAGGAGCAGCCGGGACATGGACACTCCCACAGTGGCCAGGGCCCCATTCTGTCTGTGGGACTGTGGGTCCTCAATGGAACTGTCACCTTTCTTGTGGTGGAGAAATTTGTGAGACGTGAAAGGAGGACACGGACAGTCATGGACATGGTCACACACATAGAAGTCATGACATGGAACATGGGAACGTTCTTCAAAGGAGAAACAGAACTCAGAAGAAGAAGAGAAGCAAGGGTGCTGAGGAAGTGGAGAGGAGGGGGCACAGGGCCCAGAGATGGGCCACTGAGACTTCAGAATTCAGAAGATGAAAAACAAGTTCAGACCTACGTGTATCAGGGTCCATGAATCTGGCTGCTGACCTGGCACGCAACTTCACAGGTGGTCTGGCCATTGGTTCTTCATTTCAAGGGGATTGAGGATTGGGGATCCTGACCACAATGACTGTCCTGCTACATGAAGTACCCCCTGAAGTTGGGGACTTTGCCATCTTGGTCCAATCTGGGTACAGCAAAAAGCAGGCAATGAGTCTGCAACTACTGACGGCAATAGGAGCACTGGCAGGCACAGCCTATGCCCTCCTAACTGAAGGAGGGGCAGTGGGCAGTGAAATTGCAGGTAGCACAGGTCCTGGCTGGATTATGCCATTCACTGTAGGTGGCTTTATCTACGTAGCAATGGTCTGTGTTGCCTGAGCTGTTGAGGGAGGCACCACCATTGCAGTCACTGCTAGAGGTACTGGGCTTGCTGGAGGGAGTTGTTATGATGGTGCTGATTGCCCACCTCAAGTGAGAGGTGGGATAAACTGCCCGCACCCCAGCTGCAAACCTCTATCCTCTAAGTCCTCTGGGTCTGGGGTCTGGGGAGGTTGGGGCCCCTGGCCAGGCTCATCTGCCAAAGGAAGGAGGTGTATCCTAGGGAAGTGGTGATTTTGGTATGAGGGCAGCAAGGTTTGACAGTCTTATAGGGGCTATTGGGATGAGCATGAGAGGCCAGAGGGACCATAGTGTTGGGCATGTGCTGACCATGTTGTTGGGTATGGGTGGCTAAATGCGGCCATGTAGAAGGCTGGAAGAGACCAGTGATGGCAGCCTACCCTAAGTGTCCTCCCCCACCTATTCTCAGAGAACCAAGCTGCCACATACAGGTTTCTCCAAGGTCGCCCTCCTTTCTCCCTCCCACCTGTTAGTGGAGGCTTCAGGGAGGACTAGAGCTCTGGGCAGAGGGGACTGCAGGAGTCACGATAAACATCTATGAAACATCAACTGTGTATTGTGATTGGGGGGGGGCTTTAGTTGCTAATTTCTTGGCTTGATTTTTGTTTCTAATTTTTTTTATATCACTGTTTGAATCAAGAGGGTGGGGTGGTTACCAGAAATAAAGTTCTCAGATCTCCCCTCCCCCAAAAGAAAAGGTCAGTAGTTGCGAGGGATGAATAGGGAGATGGGTGAATAGGTGAAGCACAGGGGAGATTTAGGGTAGTGAAAACACTGTATGATACTGTAATGGTGGGGATGTGTCATTATAACTTTTTTCTAGACCCGTAGAATGTACACCACCAAGAGTGAATTTTTTTTTTTTTTTCAAATATATCTTTATTGATTTCAGAGAGAGGAAAGGAGAGGGAGAGAGAGAGACAGAAACACCAGTGATGAGAGAGTCATTGATCGGCTGGCTGCCTCCTGCACACCCCCGACTGGGGATCGAGCCGGCAACCTGGGCATGTGTCCTGACCGGGAATCGAACCGCAGTCTCCTGGATCCTATGCTGATGCTCAACTGCTGAGCCACGCCTGGCCTGGCCTTTTTTTTTTAATGTATCTTTATTGATTTCAGGGAGAGGGAGGGAGAGGGAGAGAGAGAGATAGAAACATCAGTGATGAGTCACTGATCAGCTGGCTGCCTCCTGCAGCCCCTGACTGGGGATTGAGCCCACAACCTGGGCATGTGCCCTGACCGGGAATCGAACCGTGATCTCTTGGGTTCTAAGTTGATGTTCAACCACTGAGCCATACCCGGCTGGCCCCAAAAGTGAATCTTAATGTGAACTCTGGACTTGGTGATCATGTATGTCAATGTAGGTTCATCTTTTGTAACATGTACCACTCTGGTGAAGGATGTTGCTAATGGGAGAGTCATCATTGATTTTTTTTTAAATATATATCTTTATTGATTTCAGAGAGAGGAAAGGAGAGAGAGAGAGAAACACCAATGATGAGAGAGTCATTGGAGATCGAGCCCTCAACCCGGGCATGTGCCCTGACACGGAATAGAATCACAGTCTCCCGGATCCTAGGTCGATGCTCAACTGCTGAGCCATGCCTGGCCCTGCAGTAGCTTATTTTTTACTGTGTAGTATATTCTATTATGTGAATGTATCAGTTTATCCATTCACCAGTTGAACGCTTGGGTTGTTTCCAGTTTTTTGCTGATTACAACAAAAGTCCCTATAATCATTTGCATATAGGATTTTTTTTGCCAATACAAGTTTTTATTTCATTTGGCTAAATAGGAGTGGGGCTGATGTTCTAAAGTCATCATATGTTTAACTTCATGAGAAACTGTTGAGCTGTTTTACATAGGGAGTGTGAATTCATTTCTTAACATTCATTGAAGACTTAACCATTTACCAAGGGCAGTAGGGGCAGAATAGGCTAATTTGGTAGACACTGTATGGCTCTCAGATCTTAAAATATTTGCAATCAGATCTTTTACAGAAAATGTTTGTGGACCCCTGCCAGACTAGGTCCATAGGAGTTCTGGGTCTGGCCTTACTACTTCCATAGGCACACTTATTTTATAGAATTGGAGTGTCTCATTAGGAAATATAATAAAAACCTTGCTCTTGAAACAAGACAGAAATGTGTTTTCATGTGTTTCAGTTACTGGGAAATATCCTGTTATTCAAAGCTGTGTATAGAATGTGCAAGTTTTTATCTCCCTGTTGTCACTGAAAATTGAGCTGGATATTTATAAAAATATCATATTTTCACCCACCGCTGTACACATGGCACAATTCTGTCAAGGTAAAAAAAGAGTCAAACCTATGGAGAGTTTTTGTGAGCTTATTTGAACCAAACCATTGGCAATTGCTGGGAAGCAAAATCTCAAGGGATTGAGACAATGCTCAATTAAGGTAAAGATTGACCTTTGTCAGGAAGGATGTCAGCCTAGGACATGACTACCCACCATAAACTGATTTTAGTTAAAAAGTTTTAATTTCAGACCATCCTTTGTGGTTATTTTTGGTCTCTGAGTTTATAAGGCTCCCACGCAGGCTTTCTTTAGTATGTGGCCCCCTTTCGCCAACAATTTTTACCATAGGTATGTACAATCAAGAATCCCTGCTATTTTAGGTGGTTGGGAAACTACATGGGCCTGAGCTACAGGGAACCCGGGAACGCTGACAATGCTGTGCGCAGGCGCAGCTAGCCCAGGCGCGTTGGCTCTGACGCTAGCCTAGGGGCGGGGCCTGCGGTAGGCATCTCTTCCAACTGCAGCTGGAGGCAGCGCCATTTTGAACGTGCAGCGTTCACCGGCGTGAAGGGGGTCGGCGAGGACTGCTGGCTGTCGGCGTGGCCACCTCCCCATCTTCTCTGGCTTTTTCTTCACAGTCCCGGCTCCTTAGGGAGATACAAAGCCATAGGCGCATCTCTAAGGTTGGTTCCCTGCCGAAGGTGAAGCCCTCCGATGATGTTGAGGGGAAACCTGAAGCAAGTCCGCATTGAGAAAAACCCGGCCCGCCTGCGAGCTCTCGAATCGGCGGCGGGCGAGAGCGAGCCGGCGGCCGCCATGGCTCTCGCACTGGCTGTGGAGCCGGCGCCCTCCGCTCCCGCTCCCGCGGAGGAGCGCGCGGAGGAGGAGGTGGGCTTCACTATCGACATCAAGAGCTTCCTCAAGCCCGGCGAGAAGACGTACACGCAGCGCTGCCGCCTTTTTGTGGGCAACCTGCCCACGGACATCACGGAGGAGGACTTCAAGCGGCTCTTCGAGCGCTACGGCGAACCTAGCGAGGTCTTCATCAACCGCGACCGCGGCTTCGGCTTCATCCGCCTGGTGAGTGTGGGGTGGGCGCTGGGCGTCGCTTTCTCGGGCCCGCGGGTCGCCAGAGGTCCCGAGCCGCCTGCTTCGCGGACGGTTAGCCCAGCCCCGGTGTGTGCGCTTAACGGTACCGGGAGCCAGCGGGGTGGGAACTCCGAGTCCAGGCAGGATGGGGTTAGAAGGGGAATGAATGGGATAGGAATTGGGTCTTACTAGAAGTCTTCATTGGGCCCGAAGGCCCACCCAGCGGAATTGCTTCTTAGAAATTGACCCACGTCGTCCCTGTTGGCTTCCACCAGACCTGCAAGCATTTAACCGTAAACCTCGGTGTTTCTCACCGCGCCTCTAATCGGCGTAGCCCGCTTTTACCCTACACTCCGAGGTATTGGGACCGTGCTGAACTATTGTAGCTAATAAAATATGTCTCCCCTACGACATTTAGGAGGTTTCCACGTTTTGGAATTACACGTTTTAGTACTAGAATACTATATATCTTTACTACTTTTCTAAGAACGTTATCCAATAGCATGCACAATTTGTGCCTCCCTTTACATTTTTTAAAAGAATCTGAACGATGAGGGTTTATACCGACAGGACACAGTATCATCTACTTGGTTTTCCTATGTGCTTTCTGGTGAATTCCATCAGTGTCAGTTGTACAGCACTGTTGTAATGCATATTTAGGTGCTGGATTTTTGCCAACAAAAATCTTTCTTGGACGGAGGCTTTTTTACACAAAGAAGTGTGTGTTGTCTACTTTGACCCTCAAATTTTATGTTTATGGCTGTTTGTGGAAGCTTTCTTATTGGAACTTTAGCTTTTAATATTGGGTTCTCTCAGTAAGTGGTCAAGACAGAATTTTGATATATATAGAAAATTGATTGTAATTAAATGCCACTACTTTTTAGGGAGAACATTTGAACATCTAAGTGGCCTCAAGAGAAGGGAAAATCTTAATACGGTATTAATGAGACATGGAAATTTCCTTAAAATTCAAGTTAAATAATCAGTGCATTTTCAATGTAAAATTATAAATGCACTTAATTATGTTTTGAACATTAGAGAAACAGCCTGTCACTTGGTAAAATTGTTTTTAATATATTTATTCAAAAGTTTTCTTAAAGGAAATTAGGTTTCTACAAATTAAGTATCATAGACAACTTTTAGTCAACTTTGCAAAAGGATTGTATTTAACATTTTCATAATCTTGTTCTGTTCTGAAGTTCACATTCTGGAAGAATGGCAGGGCTGCATTTCCCTCTCTCTTTTGGAAGCCTTAAACAAACATTTTATTGACATGGGAAAAATCTTTTTTCTTCCTACCTTTAAAGCTAATAATACTTTCTTCTTTAGTGTATTAGTGCTGTGCAATAGAATTTTATACAGTGATGGAAATGCTATGTATCTGCGCTGTCTAATATAGTGGCCACTATATGTGATTGTTGAGTAATTAAAATGTGGCTATTGCTGTTGAGTTGAATTTTAAATTTTATTTATTCTTAAATAGCCACATGTGGCTAGTGGCTACTACATTGGACAGCACAGTTCATTACTTTTCTTTATTTCTTTTTCTTTTGGGCTAATCCTCACCTGATGATATTTTTTCCCATTGCTTTTCAGAGAGAGAGAAAGGGAAGGAAGGAAGGAGAGAGAGAAACATTGATGTGAGAGAGACACATCGACTGGTTGCCTCATGCATGCACCCTGAGTGGGGCCTGGGAGTGAACCTGCAACCTAGGTACATGCCCTTGGTTGGGAAATGAACCCAGGACCCTTGGTATGCAGGCCAACATTAACCACTGAGCTCACAGGTCAGGGTGCTTTTCTTTCTTTAGGAAAAAAATTATGAGATTATGAAATGGGGAGGTGAGAAGGGCTGCTGTTATCTTGTTCCTTTGGGATATGCTTCTCCAAATATGCTCCTATCACCTTAAGTTTTTGTGTAAGAATGTTAAAAATTTGTCAGTTGAAAATTCGGATTTGATTTACAAAATTTGACTTTATAGATAACTTTACTATTTAACCTGAGCTCTGTGATTAGTAGGTAAGTTTTAAAGCTTTAAATATTTCTGAGCTATTATGTATTTTTTTCTACTTGGGAAAATCATAGAATGTATGCCTGATTTGAATGTAAGTAATGGTATAGTGGCTGTAGTGTGTGTGTTGTAGGGATGGTGTAGTGGCTCTGAAATACTGCTGGTTTTGTCTGGTTTGTGTTTTTACAAATACTTTTTAAAAAAAATATGTTTTTGTTGATTTTTAGAGAGAGAGGAAGGGAGAGAGAGATAGAAACATCAATGAGAGAGAAACATGATTGGCTTCTTTCTCCCCGCCCCCTACTGGAATCCAGCCCAAAACCCTGGCATGTGTCCTGACTGGGAATTAAACCTGCCACCTCTTGATGCTTGGGATGACGCTCAACCACTGAGCCATGCCAGCTGGGCTGTAGTTTTACATTTTTTTTTTTTTTTTTGTAATATATCTTTATTGATATCAGAGAGAGGAAGGGAGAGGGAGAGAGAGAGAAACATCAGTGATGAGAGAGTTGTCATTGATCAGCTGCCTCCTGCACACCCCCGACTGAGGATTGATCCCGAACCCTGGGCATGTGCCCTGACCGGAAATCGAATCTCGATCTCCTGGATCATAGGTCGATGCTCAACTGCTGAGCCATGCCTGGCCGGGTTGTAGTTTTACTTTTTATGCAGAGTGATGCTGCAGAGACACAAGCTGGAATGTAGGATTTATGGTGTCTTGGTGGAGACTGTGAATTGTGTATAGATTCAAATCAGCCTTTGCAGTGTGTGATCTTGGGCAAGTTAATTCAACGTCTTTAGGCCTGTTTCCACATATGTGAAATGGGGATAGTAACAGAACCTACTTCATAAGACTTGGCAAGGATAATGAAAGACAGTGTGCGCACAAGTGTGTGTGTGTGTGTGTGTGTTTTACAATGAATGGCTGGAATATAGTAACTGCTTGGTAAAAGTTATTCTGAGGCAAGAAGTAAAGAAATCTTTGGTTTCATTTCAAATACATGCTTTTAATTGATTACAAATACTTTAATACACATGTAGAGTAGTGGTTCTTTTTTTTTTTTTAATATATCTTTATTGATTTCAGAGAGAGGAAAGGAGAGGGAGAGAGAGAGAGATAGAAACATCAATGATGAGAGAGTCATTGATCGGCTGCAGCCCACAACCCGGGCATGTGCCCTGACCGGGAATCGAACCCTGATCGCCTGGATCCTAGGTCGAGGCTTAACCGCTGAGCCACGCCCGGCCGAACTAGAGTAGTGGTTCTTAAATGGGGTAGATTTGTTTCCCAGGGGACATATGACAGTGTCTGGAGACATTTTTGTTTGTCAAAACTGGAGGTTGGTTCTACTGACATAAACATCCTACAATTCCTCCCCCCCCCCCCCCCCCACCTTAACAAGAATTATCTTGCGCGTGTCAGTGGTGCTGAGGTAAAAAAACCCTGATGTAGCCCTGGCTGGTATTGCTCAGTTGGTTGAGCATTGTCCCATGCACCAAGAGGTCTCTGTTTCCATTGCCAGTCAGGGCACAAGCTGGGTTCCAGGCTTGATCCCTAGTAAAGGGTATGCACGAGGCAACCTATGAATATTTCTCTCCCTCTCTCTTTCTCTTTCTAAAATCAATAAAAGCATATTTAAAACAAACAAAACCCTGTTGTAGAACCATTTAAAACCATGAACAATATAAACTTTGGAAAAGGATTATGTCATTGAAAATTTCTGACAGCATTAACAGTTTCCTTGTGCCAAAATGTATTAAAAATTGAATTCATTGCCAACAGTAAAAATTACTTGATTTGACAAAAATTGAGGTTCCTTGCTTCCTTAAAGGTGTGGGGAATATCTGGCCCATGGGCCATATATGGCCTGTGAAATCATTTGGTCTGGCCCTGCCAAGGCAGCTGTAGGAGGGACTTGAAATTCAGTAAATCCAAGAGCTTTTTTCATATCTAATTTTCAAGTTGATAATTTTGTATTAAAACAATAACCAAAAAAGCCCTGGCCAGTGTTGCTCAGTGGTTAGAGCGTGGGCTCTGCACACCGAAGAGTCTCGGGCTTGATTCTGGACAAGGACACATACCTAGTCAGGGCAGGGCATGTTCAGGAAGCAACCAAGAGATGTATGTGTGCTCCCCCCTCGAAAAATCAATGGAAAACATATCTTCAGGTGAAGATTAACAACGAAAGACATTATGAAGTGTATCTGACTGAATCTTAGGAGGTGATTCCTGCTAGAAACACTCTTCATTTTTACCAAGTCCTCACCATGCTCTATCCTCCTGCCCCCAAACATTTTATTATAAAAGATTGGAGACAGATGAATATGCATACACCCACCACCTAGATTCTACAGTTAAATGTTTCTGTATATGTTTTTTCACATACCTGTTCATCTCTCTCCATCATTCCATGACTCTGAAAACACTCCAGCATGCTTGTCATTAAAGTCCATTATTATTATTATTATTATTATTATTATTTTTAATCTTCACCAGAGGATATTTTTTCCATTGCTTTTCAGAGAGAGTGGAAGGGAGGGAGAGACATTGATGTGAGAGAGACATCAATTGGTTGCCTCCCACACCTGCCCTGACCAGGCCGGTGATTGAGCCTGTAACCAAGGCACATGGCCTTGGCTGGAATCGAACAGGGACCCTTCAGTCTGCAGGTCAATGCTCTAACCACTGAGCCAAACCAGCCAGGGTCAGTATTTTTTTTTAAGGTATTTGAAATCTATGTACAGTGAAATGCACAGTTTTTAAGTGTATGATTTGGTGATTTTAGACAATTACACCCATATGTTCAACTAAAAGTCCTATCAAGATATAGAATATTATCACCATCCTGTGACATTTCCTCATGTCCCTTCCCATTCCTACTTGTAACAGACAGCATTTAAATTCAAGACTCCGTTCCTAAAATGTACCTCTCAGCGTTGTTAGATTATATGACATATTAGGTACATAATACCTATCCCTTGTTAGATATTTATTAAATATTTGCTAATACTACTATTAAGAGTAAAAAACAAAGTGGCCATTTTGAGTATCTAAAAAGGTTGGTTCATTTCTATTTGTAATATTAGTTCTGTAGATATTTTTCTTTAATTTTAAATGCATCTTTATTGATTTCAGAGAGAGGAAGGGAGAGGGAGACAGTTGAAACATCAGTGATGAGAGAGATGTCATTGATTGGCTGCCTCCTATACGCCCCTGACTGGGGATTGAGCCCGCAACCTGGGCATGTACCCTGGCTGGGAATTGAACTGAAATCTCCTGGATCCTAGGTCGATGTTTAACTGCTGAGCCACTCCCAGCCAGGCTGTAGATAGATTTTTGCATAAGTGCAGTAATTTAAAGCTGTTGTGAACATTTTAGGGATTGAATGAAAGCTCTTGTGACCTTAAAACTTTTTTCATAAGATAGTATATTTATACCCTTACAAATGCATGTAAAGCCTCTTTTAAGTCTCTCTGTAGAGTTCTCACAACACAAAGAAAAAGAACATACTTGTATTATTAACTTTACCCGTTTGTTGTTTATTGTTTTAGATGCCTATACTCTATACCAGCTTTGAATTCTTCAAGAAGGAGAATCTCTTTCTCTTGTGGTTTCAGCAATGAATGTATTTTCTAGTTTATAATAAGTACATGTGTACTTGTTTTTCTATGAAATGGAGAGAACTTGTATAGACCATGAATGTGTGTGTGTGTGCTTCTCTCAATATAACAGTGAGAAATGGGTAGCCCATGAAAGTATTTCTGGAGAAGTGATTAACAATACTTGATACGTTTTCACAGGTAATATAAACAAAAAATGGAAATAAAAAGGAAAGGGGCTTTGTCTGACATTGGAGGGGTGGATGTTTTGTTAAGATATAAGTAAATATTGCCCTGACCAGTGTGGTTCAGTTGGGCTTCGTCCCATGCATTGAAAGTTTGCAGGTTTGATTCCCGGTCAGGGCACATGCCAAGGTTTCGGCTGGATGCCCGGTCGGGGCATGCAGGAGGCAGCTGATCAATGTTCAGCTCTCACATCGATGTTTCTCTTCCTCTCCTTTTCTCTCTCTAAAAAAATCAATTAAAAAAAATTTTAAAAAAGATATAAATAAATGTCAAAAACGTAGAGTTCATAGAGAATTTGTTTTCAACAGTAGTTCTTAGTAACTGTTACTTGGTCTTAGAAAATAATTATGGCCCGGCCGGGCGTGGTTCAGCGGTTGAACGTCAACCTAGGATCCAGGCGATCGGGGTTCGATTCCCGGTCAGGGCACATGCCCGGGTTGTGGGCTGCAGCCGATCAATGACTCTCTCATCATTGATGTTTCTGTGTCTCTCTCTCCCTCTCCTTTCCTCTCTCTGAAATCAATAAAGATATATTTTAAAAAAAGAAAATAATTATGTATTTTTTTCAATATATGTAGGAAATTTTAAAAGATTGCTTGGAATATTTAATAGTTAAATTAGTTTATGAGCAGATAATCTTTAAGTGATGGCTTTTAATAGGACATTGGGGTTGGGACTTTCTAGAATGTTTAAAGTTACTTACCTTTGAATAATTAATAAAATGCATGTGATACCAAAATTGAAAGACACAAAAACAAAGTTATTCTATCTGTTTAAGTTTTCTAAACCTATCCAGCGAGTCTCCCTAGAAATAAACCACTATTTAAAATTTTTTGCCTTGATACCATCTTTAAAAAGTGATTTTTCCTCCTAAAAAGGAATCCAGAACACTGGCTGAAATTGCAAAAGCAGAGCTGGATGGCACCATTTTAAAGAGCAGACCTCTCCGAATTCGTTTTGCTACACATGGAGCAGCCCTTACTGTCAAGAACCTTTCTCCAGTTGTTTCCAATGAGCTTCTAGAGCAAGCATTTTCCCAGTTTGGTCCAGTAGAGAAAGCCGTTGTGGTTGTGGATGATCGAGGTAGAGCTACGGGAAAAGGTTTTGTAGAATTTGCAGCAAAACCTCCTGCACGAAAGGCTCTGGAAAGATGTGGTGATGGGGCGTTCTTGCTTACAACGTAAGTTTTAAACATCTTGTTATTTTCTAGGTAGTTACATATGGGTTTCTCTCTGTTCTGGACTTCTGTCTTTCCTTATAGTTCATACTATCTTGGCAAATGATAAAGTAGGTGTTGAGTAAATACTCAGTGAATATAAATAAGGAATTTTTGTGTACCTGTAGGAATTGGGGTCATACTTTATTCCAACTTAAGTGTATTGATTCATACTTGAATCTCAGGAATGTTTCGTATTACGATTTTCATTTAACTTACTGAACGTCTATTATATGCAAAGCAAAATTTTATACAGGAGATATTGTGGGTTACGTTTCAGACCACTGCAATAAAGCGAAGACGGTGATAAAGCAAGTCACATGAATTTTTTTTGTTTCCCAGTGCACATAAAAGTTATGTTTACACTATATTGAAGTCTATTTAGTGTACAATAGCTTATGTCTTAAAAAATGTACATACTTTAAAACATACTTTATTGCTGAAAAAAGCAAATGCTGTTGGGAAAATGGCACTGATGATAGACTGCTTGATACAAGGTTGCCACCAACTTTCAATTTTTAAAAAACACAGTATCCGAAGAGCAGTAAAAGGAGGTATGTCTGTATTTAAATAATGAATGAATGAAATTTTAATCAACTTTATTGAGGTATAGTTGACATATATTAAAATGCACTCAATTTAAAATTATTTTTTTTAAATCCTCACTCGAGGATATTTTTTTCATTGCTTTCAGAGAGAGTGGAAGAGAGACAGAGGGAGGGAAGAGAGAGAGAGAGAAAGAATCATCGATGTGAGAGAGACACATCGATGGTTTGCCTCCTACACACGCTCTGACCGGGGCTGGGGATCAAGCCTGCAACCGAGGTACCTGCCTTTCGCCAAAATTGAAATGGGGACCCTACAGTCTAAGGTCTGATGCTCTGACCACTGAGCCAAACCTGCTAGGGCAAAATGCACTCAATTTTAAATCAGTGAGTTTTAACAAATATGTATATTCACACAATCTACCACCACAGTCAAGATAAGAACGTTTCCATCCAACAAAAGTTCCTTTGTGTCCTTTTGCATTTATTCCCCACCCCTTATCCCTGTCCTAGACAGCTGTTGATCATTCTGTTACTGTAAATTAATTTTTTCTTTTCTAATATTTCATATGATGAAATCATATACTATGTCCTCTTTGTGTCTGATTTATTTTTCTTAGCATAATGTTTATGAGATTTCATCTGTATCACTGTATTCATATTTTGCTTCTTTTTATGGCTGAGTTGTATTCCATCATATGGTCATAACCACAGTTTGTCCAGTGACCTAGGGTGGACATTTGAGTTGCTTCTAACTATTGGCCATTATGAATAAAGCTATGATGAGCATTTGTGTAGAAGACTTCTTGTGAACATTATGCTTTTCACGTGGCTTGGGTAATATTTAAGAGTGAATGGCTATATATTCAACTTTATAAGAAACTGCCAAACTCTTCCAAAATGGTTATACCATTTAACACTCCCACCAGCAATGAATGGGAAAGTTCTAATTGCTTCCTATCCTTACCAACTGTCTCAGTCTTTTAGATATTCTGAGTGTTGGCGTGTCATTGTGGTTTAAATTTTATATTCGTAATGGACTAATGGTGAGCATCTTTTCCGATCCTTTATAGCTATTTTTATATCTTTTGTAAAGTGTGTTTGTCTTATCACATTAACAAACTTGGGTACAGGTGTGTTTTAAGACGATTTCTCCCAGTCTGTGGATCTTTAATTTTCTCCATTGTGTTCTACAAAGAGCAGAAATTTTTATATTTTGTAAAGTCTAATTTATCAATTTTTTTGTTTTATGGTTTGTGCTTTTTGTATCCTTGTATGAACTCATTGCCTTTCCTAAGGTAGGTAGCAAAGCATTTCTTATGTTTTCTTGAGAAATTTTATAGCTTTTTTAATTCATACCTGTCATCTATTTTGAGTATGATATAAAGTAACAATTCATTTATTTCCATATAGATATTCAGTTGTTCCAGCACCATTAATTGGAAAGATTACTGTTTTTTTTTTTGTTATCTTTTACCTTTATCAAAAGTCTGGAGGAAAAGAAAACCCTGTACTTTTCTGTTTCATGATCAGTATGTCTGTTATACCTGTACTGTAATTTCTTTAGCCTAAGCTTTAAAATTGGATAGTGTCACCCAACTTTATTCTTTTTTTCACATTGTGTTCTGGTTATTGTTTCTTTTTATAACCTTACTGAGTTTTAAAATCAGCTTATCAATTAAACATTCTCCTGGGCTTTTTTTATCCTCACCCAAGGAGTGAGGATATTTTTTCCATTGATTTTAGAGAGAGTGGACAGGAGGAGGGGGGAAGAGAGAGGGAAAAACACATTGATGTGAGAGACACATTGATTGGTTGCCTCCTCTGGGATTGAACCTGCAACCCAGGTATGTGCCCTTGACCGGGAATCAAACCTGAGGTCCTCTGGAGTACTGGCCAACACTCTAGCCACTGAGCCATGCTGGCTAGGGCTCTGCTGGGCTTTTGATTGGAATTGCATTAAATCTACAGCTCATTTGGGGAAAACTGACATCTTCACAGTATCGACATTTTCCAGTCCATGAATGTGGTATAACTCTCCATTTACTTAAAAATAATTTTATGTAGCCCGGCCGGGTGTGGCTCAGCAATTGAGCATTGACCTAGGATACAGGCGATCAGGGTTCGATTCCCGGTCGGGGCACATGCCCGGTTGCGGGCTTGATCAATGACTCTCTCATCATTGATGTTTCTATCTCTCTCTCTCCCTCTCCTTTTCTCTCTCTGAAATCAATAAAGATATATTTAAATAATAATAATAATAATTTTATGTAATTAAAGTAGTCATTAAACCTGTTGCCTTATTAACATGCCTTTTCTTTCAGTTTGTCCATGAAGAAGTTCCTGATGTTAATCCTTAGTCTACAGACTGGATTTAGTGTAAAAGTTTTTTGTTTCGTTATTGCATTGATTCCTTTTATTTCTGAAGCTGTGCCTACCTCTGACACTTGCTCTGCTATTGGTTGGGATTATTCAACTGTTTGAGGGTTTGGGGAATTAGATACAAAGACAATATAAAAAAATTGTTTCCTGACTCCACCAGCTTAGTTTGGTGAATTGTAAAGCATTTTTCAATTTGTTTTCTGTTTTTCTCTCTCCTTTCCTCCCTCCCTCTCTCCCTCCTTCTTTCTCCTTACCTGAGGATATTTTTTCCACTGCTTTTCAGACAGAGAGAAAGAGAGAAACATTGATGTGAGAGAGACACCATTAATTGGTTGCTTCCTGCATGCATCTGACTGGGGCTAGGGATCAAGCCTGCAAGCAAGATACGTGCCCTTGGCTGGAATCAAACCTGAGACCCTTCAGTCCAAGGGCCAATGCTCTAACCACTGAGCCAAACCAGCTAGGACTGTTCAATTTGTTTTAGATGATTAAGCATATGTGCCATGTCTGCTGTTTTCCAACGCTGCCAACTTGTTCTTTGAGAGATTTTGGTCTTGTTTCCTTTGCTCAGAGAATTTTCTTCCAGTTATGAAAGGCCTTGCTTTTCCATTTTTTTCACATTTTGCTAAGATGTTATCTCCTCAGGAAGCTGACTGTTTTGTATTAAAATTGCCACCCCCTCTGCCATCACTGGTGCTTTAATCTTCAATTTTTTTTTCTTCAGAGCATTTACCATTGTTTTTTGTTTAAATATGTCTTTATTGATTTCAGGAAGAGGGAGAGAGAGAGATAGAAACATCAGTGATGAAAGAGTCATTGATCGGCTGCCTCCTGCATGCACCCTCCTAGGGATCGAGCCAGCAATCCGGGCATTGTGCCCTGACCAGGAATCGAACCTCGATCTCCTGGATCATAGGTCAGTGCTCAACCGCTGAGCCATGCTGGCTGGGCAGCATTTACTATTTTAGTTTATGTCTTTCTCTGCAGCAGACTGTCAGCTCCACAATGGCAAGGACTTAATTTTGTTCAACACTGTAATCCTAGCCCCTGTATTGTAATAATTTCTGGCCATATAGTAAGTTTATAGTAATTATTTAATGAATGAATGAGGGAAGGAATGAAAGCAATAGGCAAGGATTGTGATTAATCCCCCCTGCCCCCACTGCTAACTTTGGTTTATTGGTGTTCTTTATTTTATTTATTTTTTAATCCTCACCCGAGGATACTTTTTCCATTGCTTTTCAGAGAGAGTAGAAGGGAGAGACAGAGAGAAACATCGATGTGAGAGAGACACATATGATTTGTTGCCTTTCACATGTACCTCACCAGGGCCAGGGATTGAGCCTGCAACCGCGGTACTTGCCCTTGGCCTGAATCCAATCCAGGATCCTTCAGTCCACAATCCAGTGCGCTCTAACTACTGGGCAAAACTGGCTAGGGCTATTGGTGTATTTTTTAAAGTCATGGCTAGGTGTTTGTAACAATTTAACCACTTCTTACAGGTAGCTTTTAGAATAATTGAAAAGCAATTTTAATGGAATTGGCAAAGTGTTGAATATTTTATTATCTGTCAGATATTTCATAATCATGATCTCTTGGACTTCCGTAACAACACTGGTTTTATTTGTCCCATGTTTCAGGTGAGAAAATTGGGCCAGAGATGTTAAGTAATTTGCTTAAGATTTTCAAAATTAAAAGAATATATATCTTTTTATTGATTTCAGAGAGAGGAAGGGATAGGAAGATAGACACATGTATGAGAGAGAAACGTCCATTGAGTGCCTCTTGCCTGCCCCCTACTGGGGTTAGAATCTGTAACCCAGGCATGTGCCCTGACTGGGAATCATGCTTGGGAAGATGGTCAACCAACAGCCACACAGGCCAGGCTGATGCTAAATCCTTGCTTTTATATTTTGCTGCAGATGGAGTGGTTCATTCTTTCTGTAGACTCCATGCTCAGGAACTTTGTTGTTAGTTAAACCTTCTCATGAAACTCAGGATGCTGTTTTCCCTGCTGTTTGATTAGTGGGTCTCAGTTGAAATGTCACTTCATGGAGAGGATTTCCTTACTGCCCTATCTAAAGTGGGCTCCCTCTGTTACTCTTTGTGATAGTTCTTAAAATGATTATTTTGTTTACACTTTTTTGTCTCATAGAAGACTTTAGGGATCATTTTATTTACCCTTGCATTCCTTGCCCCAAATACAGTCTTGGTACTTATTAGGTAATCATATATTTATTGATGGCCCTGGCCAGTTTGTCTCAGTCGTTAGAGTATTGGCTTGTGGACCGAAGGGTCATGGGTTTGATTGCCAGTCAAGGGCACATACCTGGGTTGCAGGTTCAATCCCCCTGGGGGGAGGCAGCCAATCGATGTCTCTGTCTCTGTCTCTCTCTCTCTCTTTCTCTCGGTGTTTCTCTTCCACCCCCTCCCTTCCAGGCTCTCTAAAAATCAATGGAAAAAAGTATCCTCAGGTGAGGATTAAAAATATATGTATATCTGAGGCATCACTACAAGTGATTTATAGGAATGGTATCATAGGGATTAAGTTTCTGAATGTAGAGATCTTGTGTAATTAAAATTTCTCTTGAAAATTCGTTTAAATTGTCATAAAATGCTGCATATTACACATGGTTCATTCACTTGTACAGTATATATAATGATTAACATTATGTAAAAGTATGTGTAAATTATGTATTCTCTTTTGAAATTACAAGAGGTGGGGGTGGGGAGGAAAATTAAATACCTTGATCTCTGATAATAATGGTATGTCGATAAACATTAGAATTGATCTTTATTTCTGATAATAATAGTATGTCACATTTTTAAACATTAGAATCGCACCCAGACCATTAGAGATGCTCATGCCTAGAGCTGCACAGGAATGATAGGAGCTCACTAGTTAAACTTTTCTCTCTCTAGCTGTTTAAATTTTTTTAAAGATTATTGCAGGTTGCCCAGCTGGCGTGTGTCAGTGGTTGAGCATCCAGGAAATTGCTATTCGATTCCAGGTCAGGGCACATGCGCAATTTTCGGGCTCGATCCCCAATAGGGGGCTTGCAGGAGGCAGGCAGTCAATCACTCTCTCATCATTGATGTTTCTATCTCCCTTTCCCTTCCTTTCTCTGAAATCAATAAAGACCTTTAAAAAAAAAAAAGATTATTGCAGATTAAGCTAAATGAAAATACAGGGTGGGGCAAAAGTAGGTTTATACTTGTGTAGAAAATGATGCAATAATTAATAAATAATACAACTGTTAACCTACTTTTGTCCCGCCCATTACATTGGCCTATTTTTACCATTTTCCAACTAATACCTTAAAAATAATATTGGAGTTGCTTCCATAAAAGCAGAAAAAATGTGGCTCTGGCTTGGTGGCTTAGTTGATTGGAGCGTTGTCTCATATACCAAAGAGCTGTGGGTTTAATTTCTGGTCAAGTGCACATACAGAGGTTTCGGGTTTGATCCTGGTTGGAGGCGGCCAATCAGTGTCTCCCCCTCCCCCAACTCTCTTTAAATCGATAAAAATATATCCTTGGGTAAGGGTTTTTAAAAAAAGCAAAAATGTCCATTTCAGTTTGGATTAGAAAAAGAAATTTTCCCTTTAAAACAACCCTTTAATGATATTGGCATTTACTAATTGTTAGCATTTGCCACACTTCCCCCCTCCCACTATATATGCAAATTTTCAAAAAAAGTTCATTTGATATTCAGCTACGGATTTCATACTATACCCCTAAATACAGTACTTGGTATCTCCTGAGAATATTCTCTCATAAAGCTACAATATAATTATCACACTGGGGAAATTTAACATTTGTTCAATATTGTTAATCTAATATACAGTCTATATTTGAATTTTTCCCATTGCATAGTAATGTTCTTTATAACTTTTTTCAAATCTAGTAATCAAAGATAACACATTGAATTTATTTGTCATGTCTCTTTATCTATAATAGTTATCTAAATGACAAAAATGTCAGTGTCAGGACATTGGCATTTTTGAAGAGTTCAGGACAATTTTGTTTCAGAATGTGCGTCAGTTTGTTTTTGTTTTCTCTTAGGCTTTTGAGGGTTTATAGTGTTACGCTCTTTTTTGGTTCTGTAGGAGAGATGATTTCAAGACATTTTAGATTTTCTCCTTTACATCACTACTTGTTTTATTACCTTTAGAGTTTGTTTATTTACGATAAATCCAAGAACAATTTTTAAAAATTTATCTTTTAATTTTTTTAAAGGTTTTTTAATTGTTGACTTTTAGAGAGAGAGAGAAACATTGATGTGAAACAAGCATCCATTGGCTGCCTCTTGCATGCCCCTTACCAGGGATTGGGCCCGCAGCCCCAGCAAGTGCTCTGACTGGGAATTGAACCTGCAACCTTTGGTGCATGAGACCAACTGAGCCACACCAGCCAGGGCTTTAAAATTATTTTTCATTGATTTTAGAGATAGAGGGGAAGGGAGGAAGGGAGAGAAACATCTGTTTGTTGTCCCACTTATACATTCATTGGTTGCTTCTTGTATGTTCCCTGCTTGGAGATCAAGCCTGCAACCTTTCAGTGCCTTGGACGACACCCAACCAACTGAACCTCACTAGCCAGGGCTGTAATGGTTGATTTTTATTTTTATTATTTTATTTTTATTTTTTAAACATATCTTTATTGATTTCAGAGAGAGGAAAGGAGGGGGAGAGAGAGAGATAGAAACATCAATGATGAGAGAGTCATTGATTGACTGCCTAGCCCGCAACCCGGGCATGTGCCCTGACTGGGAATCGAACCCCGATCTCCTGGATCCTAGGTCGATGCTCAACCGCTGAGCCACGCCCGGCTGGGCTATTATTACTTTTTTAAATCCTCACCCTGGGATATTTTTTTTATTGCTTTTCTGAGAGAGTGAAAAGAAGAGAGCCTGAAGCTGGGGTACATGCCCTTGGCTGGAATCGAACCTGGGACCCTTCATTCCGCAGGCCAATGCTCTAACCACTGAGCTAAACCAGTCAGGGCTTAAATGGTTTCTTTTTAAACTAATTGAACATTGGTAACCTAAACTTAATAGTTGTTAAGTCAAGAATCCAGGAGTGTAAGTTGAATTGTAAAGCTAATCTCTTTTCCGTTTTAACTATCAGTGTGGCTCAAATCCTTGTTATAGCATTACTCTGCTAAATATTTCTTTCACTTTTGTTCTTTTTGAGGAAGAATTTTACTTCCTATTCTCTTTCAACTTCTAAGTTATATTTCTAGTGCTTTTTTTTAACTCAGGAGAGAGACAGTTGTGGCTAAGTTTGTTCTTTGTTTGTTTGTTTTTAATCCTCACCCGAGGATATTTTTCCATTGATTTATTTACTTTATTTTTTATTTTTTTGTTCTCATCCGAGGATACTTTTTTCCGTTGATTTTTAGACAGAGGAAGGGGAGGGAGGGGGAGAGAGAGAGGGAGAGAGAGAGAAACATCAATGTGAGAGACACACCAATTGATTGCCTCCTTCATGAGTCCCGACCGGGGCCAGGGATTGAACCTGCAACCCAGGTGTGTGCCCTTGACCAGGAATTGTACCTGAGACCCATTAGGCTGCCCATGGAGCCACACAGGCCAGGGCATGTGGCTAGATATTAATACATTGTTTGCTGGTAATTTTTATCGCGCGCTCTACTACCAGTCAACGTAAAACGTATAAATACGTTTCCCGCATACAATGTGTTAAAATCACTTTTTATTAGTAATTAAAGAAAGATAGACTTTAAAAAATATATATATCTTTATTGATTTCAAAGAGAGGAAGGTAGAGGGAGAGGGAGAGAAACATCAGTGATGAGTCATTGATCAGCTTGCCTCCTGCTTGACCCCTACTGGGAACTGAGCCTGCAACCCAGGCATGTGCCCTGACTGGGAATCAAACCTTGATCAACCAATAAGCCACACCAGCTGGGCAAGACAAACTTTTTTTTAATTGATTATGTTGGTAAAGATTTAAAAATGAATGTGAAGTCACCTGATGTATTTATAACTCCTGGTGCTAATGGAAATTGGTCATTTTGTTTTTGGAAGGGATTTAGGTATTGGTTATAAAAACCTTAAGATTCCTTGACTCTTATATAATAGAGGTGTACTTGAAATATTTTGACTTGAGAGGTTTGGTGTATCATTTTATATCTGGTTTATCATTTTATTTCCAATAACACAATATTGGTCAAATCTAAATTTCTTAATAGAGAATTGGTTAAGTGGGTTATACTTAAAGTGGATTAGTGTGTAGTTATTTTGGTAAGAATATTTTATAACACCAGAAAATGCAACACTCAAAATAATTTTTTTAATGGTGGTATAAACCATAGAGGCTCAGGGCAAGGGGAATGGGGAGTTGACAGCTAATGAGCTCGGGCTTTCTTTTTCGGGTGATAAAAATGTTCTGGAATTATACTATGATGATGGTTGCACATACTAAAAAAACACTTTAAAAGGGCACATTTTATGGTATGAATTATATCTTAGTAGGAAATACAAATAAAACTAAACAAATTACAAACTCCACATTTGTTTATGGCAGAGCATTTGGTATGCACATAGACTGTCTAACAACTGCTCTAAAACTTGTTCTTCTATAAATCAAACATTAATTTAGCAAGTAAGAAAAGAAAGGACACAATAGTAGATGTTTGCTGTGATCAAAATTTGTGTTAATAAACTGACTAGATAAAAAGACTGAAAATAAAAACGTGAATATGTCAGCCCTGGCTGGGTGGCTCAGTTGGTTGGGGCATTGTCCAGTACACCAGAAGGTTGTGAGTTTGATCCCTGGTTGGGGCACATGTGGGAGGGAACCCATATGATTAATGATTCTCACATCAGTATTTCTCTCAAGGTTTGGTGGTTCTCTAGAAGGACTCATGCCTCAGCAATATAGTCTTCTGACCAAGATTTGTTACAGTGAAAGAAGATGGAACAAAATCAGCAGAGGCAAAATGCATGTGGGGTGAAGTCTGGAGGAAACTAGGTGTAAGCTTTCCGGAGTCCTTTGCTGTTGAGTCACGTAGGACTACCTCCTCCAACAACTAGTTGAGATAACAGAAATGAAGTGTTAAAACTACTAGGGGGAAGATCAGCTGCCCCTAGGGGGGTGAGGAGGGTAGAATGTCAGTTTCGTTGGTTACCTTATACCTGGCAAATACCAAAATCTCAGAAGGGTACAAACTCAGAAGGTTTATGCTCAACATAAACCAGATTGCACAGTATTGGCACAGCAAACCAGCCTGGGTCAGTTAGGGTGGTGGGATAGCAGTTTCAAGCCTACTTTGTTAACTCTGTTGTTCATGAGTGTTCTGTTAATTTTTTATACTTTTCCTATTTTGTACTCATATTTAAAAGACATTTTATTTTCTTCATCACATATCTTTTAGATTCAGAAAAAATATTTCTAATAAAGTCAGTATAATATTTCTTTTCTTTATATATTGGAAATACAATAGTTTTCTAGATGTACCTGCTGGTGGTGGAAGTATAAATTGCTACCTTTCTAGCAAAGTGCTCTTTAACTCTTGATATATTATCATTGTCAATGGGTCCAGTTTTAGTTTTTTACCTTCTTTTATGAGCAGTCCTAATTATTCATAAGGATTGATATTTTACTACTTCTTAGAGGTCTTCAAAAGAACAAAAAGAAAATTTAGAATAAACTGAAATTTTTTTCTTAAAGGTACCATATGGGTCCATTTGGTCATTTTTTAAGTCTAAGGTAACATCAGGTCAAAGCATTTATATTTCACCGTCGTGGGAATTTTATTACTCTTTAATCTCAACTATGTTAAAAATAGTAAAATGAAAAAAATCCTGCAAGATGGTGTATGTTTGCAAGGATGATTTAGTAATGAAATTTATCATTATATAATTCTTTCCTTTTTTAATTGCATGCACAAAATGTTGTATCTTTTAAGTCACCGTGCTTTTAATACTGTGTATTCCACCTTTCTCACAGTGAGGAAAGATAGTCACAAATATATTCATATTATGTATCATTACAGAAAAAAACATGGAAACTTTCAATGTACATAAACTGGTATGGTTAAATAATTATGGTACATGCATACACCTGAAACAGTGCCATTTTATATTGAGTGATGCAGGATGTTTGAAGAAAGCACGTATAGGTGATTCATTTTATGTAAAATTATGTATATCTAGCAGAACGGTAAATCTGAAGACATGTTTATGAAACATAATCAGTGATCTTCAAGTAATGGGATTTCACAGAACTTTCTTCAATTAAACTTACTATATTGTTACATTTTTCTGTAATGGAACATTTATCAGCTTTACAATAAAACATGATTAATCTAAGGGCAAGGTGAGAAGAAAAAACCCCACAGGTAACTCCAGATTCAACATTATGGTTGACCATTTTGTTTCCTTTCAGTCTTTTTTTTTATATAATAATTACCTACATTAAAAAAAAAACTTATTTTTATTGATTTGAGAGAGAAAGGAAGGGAGAGAAACATCTATGATTGGCTGCCTCCTGTATGCTGCCCCTAACTGAGGATCAAGCCCGAAACCTGGGCATGTGCCCTGACTGGGAGTCAAACCAGCAAGCAACCTCTTGGTGAACGATCGACACTCAACCAACCAAGCCATACCCTCCAGGGCCTACATTTGTAAAGAGTAAATTTAGTAATTACACCTATTAACATTATAAGTTAGGTTTTAAAAAACTCTTGTTAACACCTAAAAATCAAAGTGAAATAATCGAGAGGGGTGAGATAATGGACAAAGGGAGCTTCTACAGGGAGTGGTACATACAATGAAACCATAAATGTTCACATTTTAGCATATATCACAATAAACAACGAATAAGACACAGTCCCTTAAGAACATCCCTGTATACCACACATGGCCTTTTTGTGTTATGTAATGTGAAGACTGGTTGTGACTGATCTTTACTCACTCATTTATTGCTTTAGAAATGTAATTTCTGGAACAAGGAATAAATGTATAACTTTTGTATGTATTGGTCAAGTTCTCTCCCAGAGGGCTGTAAACCCCCCTCCTTGTTTAAGAGTGTCTAGTGGGCTATATTCATATGCTGAAAATTGAAATTTTATACTTATGACATTATTTGAGAGTATAATAGAGATGTCATTCTCTAATTTTGTTCATTTACTTGACTTCACCAAATTAATGTTGTCAGTTCCAAATATTGTCATGTTCTCTGTGACAAATGATCTGCTGAGTACATTTTCCTTCTTGAGTTTCCTTGATTTTTCTCTTGGGTGGTGGTGACTTTATGGTATTAAGTTTTCTGTCCTTGCGTTCTGCCTCTGTTCAGGTGTTCTTATTTGGTCTTATTACTGTTCTGATGTTTGTGGTCCTGCCATGGCTTCCATTGAGTAAAGATCTATGCAGTGCATCTTCATTTTGTCCTTTGGCCCCTTTGGGCCCTTTTAAAAGTACCACATCCTCCCATGGGTTGGGTGGGCTTAGGAACTTTCAGCTACTTTTTCATACTTCATTGGTTTCATGTACTCTTTGAGGCTGTATTTACTAATCCATTATGTCTCCATTGTTACATGTTGGATATGAGGTTGTCTTATTCTGGAAATTGAGGCCCTTTTGGGTTCCCACTCAATTTATACTAGGTTTTTATACAGGGTGTCCCCAAAAATGTATATACACTTTGAATAATAATAATAATTATTATTACTTTTAAAATATATCTTTATTGATTTCAGAGAGAGGAAGAGAGAGAGAGAAACATCAATGATGAGGGAGTCATTGATCGGCTACCGCCTGCATGTCCCCCACTGAGGATTAAGCCTGCAACTTGAGCATGTGCCCTAACCGGGAACGAACTGCAGTCTCCTGGTCATAGGTCTGTGCTCAACTGCTGAGCCATGCCTGCTGGGCCACTTTGAATAATTATTAATTCCAATGGGTTAACTCTGAAAAGAAAGAAAAGTCAGTTGAGCTATCAGCTGTTAAAATGTGTATACATTTTTTGGGGACACCCTATATTCTCATTGTCTCCATTACCCCAAGGCATTTCACACTTGGCTTTTAATTCTTATTCTCTCTAAAATGTCTTCACTATCCGAGGAATGTTTTTATATCTTTTTCCCCCTACAGTTTAGATTTTAAAGTCTGTGTTAATTGTAAAGGGATATATTTGGAATCCAGAAAGCCCCTTCATTTCTTTAGCTCCTCTGTTAACACCTCAAAAGTTAGTGGTTTCTCTCTGAAGCTTCTCTGTTCAGAGGCAGTATAAATAGGTGGTTGTTTTTCTTAATTGATTTGAGAGAGAGAGAGAAACATTAATTTGTTGTTCCAATTATTTATGAATTCATTGGTTGATTCTTGTATGTGCCCTGACCCAGGATCAAACCTGCAACCTTGAGATGTTGGGACAATGCTGTAACCAATTGAGCTACCCGGCCAGGGCCAAGTAGGTTTCACTATTGCTTGCATGGTGAGAGATTGATAGGAAAGGAAAAATTTAATATTAGTATATATATCATCCACTTCACTTACGCTTCTTTTTTTGATCTTTCCCCAATGAGCTCTCTCTTTCTCCTATTTTACTTAGGAAAATGCTAAAGAAGGAAGGTTCCCAAGCCATATCTTTCATCTTCCACTCTTTTTAATTAAAAGATTTTTTTTCTTTTCCTTTTTTTAATCCTCACCTGAGGATATTTTTCCATTGATTTTAGAGAGAGATGAAGGGAGAGGGAGGGAGAGAAGAAACATCTTTGTGAGACACATTGATTGGTTGCCTCCTGTATGCACACCTGACCAGGGATTGAACCCGAAACTTGGGTATGTGCTCTGACTGGGAATCGAACCTGTGACTCTTAGGTGCATGGAACGACTCTCCAACCAACTGAGCCTCACTGGCCAAGGCAAAAAAAATTTTTTCAATTACGCTTTACATTATTTTCTCATCTTTTTTACTCCCTTGTCCCCTCAGTTTGCTCCTTGAATATGTTGTATCTTCTGACCCCCCTCCTTCCCTTTTGCCTGGGTGATATCTTTTAGGTCTCACTCTAGGTTTTAGAAAGACTTTCTGAACAAGACTGGTTAGACAGAGGCTATGGGAGGTGAGCAGAGATGGGAATTTGAGGTCGTGGGACATGGGAACATGACTCCACATACATAAAACATGAGTTAGGTGCTCATTTTTATCCTTTGTACTTTATAAAGGTTACCTACAGTGATTACAAATGTTTATGGTTTACTTTTCCGTCATCTTGAATAGACTGCTCTAGAAACAAGCATTCATCTTTGTCTGACTTTGCTGTTCATCTGTTTCTGGCACAGGAAATGGTAATTGACTGATTTTATTAGTATATGTGATAAATTTGTCTTGAGAGACAGTTTCCAAGTATATATCTTGGAATTATAAAAAATTGCTAGGAGAATGTTTATTCTAGGCACTGTATTAATCCTTATTAATGCTTTTTACCTGTCCAGGACCCCACGTCCAGTCATTGTGGAGCCAATGGAGCAGTTTGATGATGAAGATGGCTTGCCAGAGAAGCTAATGCAGAAAACGCAACAATATCATAAGTAAGATTTTGTTAGTAAAGATATTTTTGGTGTGTGCCATCAAAGTTATTTATTATATCACATTTGTTTTCAGGTATTGTTGTATTATAAGGTATTCTGTTTAGTCATATAATCTGGTTATTAGAGTGGCCTGGTCTACGTGGAATGCTAGTTTTCTTTGTATATGGGTAAAACATTAACTTAATACTTAGAAAAGTCTCTGCTTTTATAATAGGCAGAGGTGGGTAGTTAGGTAGGAGACTGGCAGTATTATTTATGCTAGAGAAACTATGAATTCTAGATATATGAAAATATTCTTTAATTAGTATGCTTCAGGTATATTATAAGTTAAAAAGGATACTTTTTTAGGGAGGTAGAATGGGGGAGGTTCTAGATATATAACTTGGCACAGTTTTATTTCTTGTTAATGATAAAAAAGAATATTAGGCTATTTTCAAAATGTTGTATATTATTTTACCACTTGCTTTTCACTCAGTATGAAACAACTTTTTATGTAATTTGTCTGTATGAATATATTTTAACCATTCACTTGTTTATTATAATAAATAAAACTGTAACAGGAATTGAACAAATATTGGAATGCCTTTGTGCCAGGCACTGTTCTAGGTGCTACCAGTGCAACTTTGCACTGTTTTTGCCCTCATGATGCTTACAATTCTGGTGGTGGAGATATATGATAAATAATGAACCAAAGAATAGAAAATAAGAACAACAAAAAAGCTCCCTGGCCAGTGTGGTTCAGTTGGTTGAGCTTCATCCTGTGCACCAAAAGGTCACCAGGTCAATTCCCAGTTTGCTGGTTTGATCCCCAGTGGGTTTATATGAGAGGCCACCAATTGATGTTTGACATCAATTTTTTTCTCCCTTGTTCTTCCTCTCTTTAAAATCAATTAAAAAATACTTTAAAAAACAAACAAACACAAAAGCCCGGCTTACTGGTTGAGTGTCAACCCACGAACCAGGAGATTGTGGTTCCATTCCTGGTCAGGGCACATGCCTGGTTTCAGGCTTGATCCCCAGTAGGGGGCGTGCAGGAGGCAGCCGATCAGTGAATCTCTCTCATCATTGATGATTCTCTCTCTCTTTCTCCCTTCCTCTCTGAAATCAATAAAAACTTTAAAAAATAAAAAATAAAGAACCACTTAAAGTGAGCTATAAAGGCTTAGAGCAAAGGGTATGCATATTTAAAGTTGGTTGATACTGGCAAATGGTTGTTCAGGAATTTTATATCAATATATACTCATAGGTGTGTGTATAAAAGTATTTTTCTTCATCTTTATAAATGGATGTTAGGATTTTAAGATTTGATAGTCTGTTCAAAATGGTATTTTATGCAAATTATTTTAATTAGCATTATTTGATTTTAGTGTAAATGTTTTTCCTTTCAGTTGATTCAAATGACAAATAGGAGTAATTGCTATATGCCTAGAGCTGAAGATGTATCAGAGAACAAAACAGACTAGAAATTCATGCTATGTGGGGTGGTAAAGTGGGTAAACAATAATATAAGTAAAACAGATATGGTGAAAGACTGGGAAAAGTGGGTGATGGGGAACAGAAGAATGTTGCCCCTTTTTTTGGTTAATCTTCACCTGAGGAAATGAGGGTGAAAGGGTGGGGGAGAGAGACATCAGTGTGAGAGAGGTACATCTATTGGTTGCCTCCCACATGTGCCCTGAGGATTGTGACCCTTCAGTGAGTGGGCCTACACTCTAACCACTGAACCACACCAGCCAGGGTGAGTGTGGCTCTTCTACATGTGCTTAAGAAAGCCTACCTGAAACCGTGATATTTCAAGGTGACAGCTTGAAGAGGAGGGTGGGAGTGGGGAGAAGCTGGCCATCCAGCTTGCAGAAGTGCGGTGGAGTAAAGGATGATGGTTTCAACAGAGGGAATAGTAACTGAAACAGCCCCTAGAGAGGACTCTCTGTCTGGCATGTTGCAGTAACAGTAAAGATGTTGGTTCAGCTGAAGCATAGTGAGTAAGGGGGAAATAATATGGATGAGGTAGAGAGAGGACATAGTGGGAGGCTGTTGAGCTGACTTTGCCTTTTGTATTTTATGAAAAAGGAAGGAGCAGAGTAGTGACTTAAGTTTAACAGGAGCTTTCTGGCTATGTTTTAAGAGATTATAAAGGGCCAAGAGTGGAGTTGGAGAGAGAAGTTGCAGGATCCTGCAAACATGGAGTAGTACTCAAAATGGTGATGGTGAGAAGTAGTCAGATTCTGGGTATAATTTGAAAATAGACTTTGGATTTTGCTGATGATTATGGGCATATGGGAGACACAGTTCAAAGGATGATTGTAAGATTTTTGGCCTTAGTAACTGGAAGTATGGAAATTGCTAATGACTGATTTGGAGAATCCTGTAGGGAGGAGCAGATTGGGGCAGGAAGATCAGGAACTCTGTTTTGGACATGCTAAGTTTGAGATGGCTTTTGAACATTCAGGTGGAATGTCAAGTCAGTAGTTGAATTTTCATCTGGATTTTAGATGAGCTTACTGGACTAGAGTTATCTCATGTGATCGAAAACTGTATCAAAGGACTGAACCCTGGAATATTCCAGATCAGAAGGAATCGGTGAAGAGTGAGAGCAGTCATTGGAGTAGGGAGGACAGCTGGCAGAGTGTCCTGAAAGCAAGGGAAAAAATTATTCCAGGAAAGAAGGATCAGTACTAATTAGTTGTAATTTGTAACCATTTAAATCTCTTAAAATGCTATTTTTCAAAGACTTATAATGACATCTTATTCTCTTGACCTTTTTTTCTGGTTATACCTTATTACTACAAATTTAAAATAGTATATGCTTTTGGATTCAGGAGTTAGAGAACTGGAATTATAAGGGTGATATAAGAAATGGAATTATGGGTATTATTTATTTATATTGATTCAGTTATCCCAGCAAACCTATAGGATCTCATTATATTCCCAGTTTTACTACTAATGAGTTATGCTCAGATGGAATGTTCACAAAGCATACGAGCCACCATTCAAATTCATTTCTAACTCCCCAAATCCATTTTGCTTCAAAAGTGTTTCCTTTGGGAGAAGGAAGAATTTTTAAGATTTTTTATTATAGTGTCTGACTTAGGAACTAATAATTCTTTCAGAAAAATTAGTGGGTGGTAGATCCTCCTATTCCTTTCTTAGTGCTTTAAAAAGAACAAAATTAAAATCTGTTTTAGGGTTAGACTACCTAGATCATGGTTAATTTTGATTTCCCTTATATTCCTCTGAAGATCCTTGAAAATGTTTCTTGTCACTGCATCTTTTTCTTTGTGACAGCTTCCGTGTTTATCTCCCTGCATTGTCGCAGCCACCCACCTATCTTCTCCCCACCCCTTAATAGAAGTTAAAATTTATGAATGCAAGGCTTCTATACTTTCATTGGTAGGGTGGGGATTGTGTCTTATCAGTACTTTTTAATAGAAGCTATGATAGGCAGATATAATTGAGTTTCTTTGAATTTCAGGTATATTCATTCATAGGATTTTTAAATTTTTTTAAGTTTAGGTCATTTTTTTGCTCATCATTTATTCAGTAAACAATAAATGTATGCAGTGTGCCAGATACTGTGGTGGGTATTTGAGGTACAGCTGTTAACAGATGTTTCATGTCATTATTGAGTTCCCAGTATAGCAAGGAAAACAAGTATTGAACAAATAACTACAATTGTAGTAAGTTATTTATTTTTTGGCCTGGCCAGTTAAGCTGACACATAAAATTTAATACTTAACTGCTTTTACTACTGTCCCTAAAAGTTACTACTTACAGGGGAAAAAAATTGATTTCAGACAATTAATTTAGGATACACTTGATTCATAATGTTGCACATTGCGTTATGTAAAATTGTTTGTTTGACAAATACCAGAAAGGCCTTATTATAGGTGATAATTAGGGGAGTACAGGTTGTAGCGTCCGATTGCCTAGGTTTGAATTCTGGTTCTATTACTTATTTATTAGTTAGGCATTCTTGGGCAGTTTCTCAAACTCAGTTTTGTTAAAATTCATATCACAGTATTGCCATGAGGCAATTCATGTAGAGTACTTGCCTGACACAGTACCATGAACACTGTAGGTGTTCAGTGTAGTCTTTTTATTTTTAGTTGTTAGTTTTACCTTTTAAACATACATTTCTGTATGTTTTTAAATGTAAACTTAGGGAAAGAGAACAGCCACCACGTTTTGCTCAGCCTGGGACATTTGAATTTGAGTATGCATCTAGATGGAAGGCTCTCGATGAAATGGAGAAGCAGCAGCGTGAGCAGGTTGACAGAAACATCAGAGAAGCCAAAGAGAAGCTGGAGGCAGAAATGGAAGCAGCCAGGCATGAGCACCAGTTGATGCTGATGAGACAAGGTAAGGTGGGTTCCTGTAGATGGGTTATGATTTTTTTTCCTTGAGGTTTATTTATAGTTCCCACTGGCATCTGTTACTTTTTAAGTTGCCACTCAGGAATTTAGAGACAGTCGGAACTCAACGTATTAGAAGCAAAATTAGCCCTTTTCCGAGAGAGCATCCTTGTAAAAAAAAGTTTTCTCTACACAAGTAGTGTTGTTGGAAGTAATTAAGGTGGTTAAATTTTGCCTGTAGCAAGTATGTGATTCTGCTGGCAAAAAAAGCAGCATGGTAGATAATTTTTGATATGTAGATAATGGCATAAAGTCACACACATCAGAATTTTTTTTGGTGGAAAGAATTAGGACAAATGCTGGCTGTTGAAGATTATTACTACATGTAAAAGATTACAAATGGATATTCTTTGGCAGAGATAAAGATTCATGTGTGCTGGTGGATATGGTGATTCAAGAAGACTAAATTCTTAGTAATTGGGAAGAAATTTTAAACACCTGAGACAGCTAACTGAATTTCTAAGAGCAGATATAACAGGTGATATTTTACTCTCAGATTTACTGATCAAATACCTAACAACATGACAAGATGTTTAAATCTATATTAGAAGCTCGCTTCTTGTCCCCTTTCCTCTTACTAGGTTTCTTTTTTTTAATCCTGATCCAAGGATGTTTTTTCCCATTGCTTTTCAGAGAGAGAAGACGGGGCAGAGAGAGAGATCTAGGTTTCTTTTCATAAGTATAAATATCTTTATTATTTCTCTATCCTCCTGCTTTTTTTTGTTCTTTAACTCTCCAAATAATCTTTTTTTTTTAAAAATATATCTTTATTAATTTCAGAGAGAGGAAAGGAGAGGGAGAGAGAGAGATGAGATAGAAACATCAATGATGAGAGAGTCATTGATCAGCTGCCTCCTGCATGCCCCTGACTGGGGATCGAGCCCGCGACCCGGGCATGTGCCCTGACCAGGAATTGAACCCCGATCACTTGGAGGTCGATGCTCAACCGCTGAGCCACACCCGGCCGGGCCTCCAAATAATCTTTCCTGGTTCTCCCTATCACTCATCTTTTCCACTATCTGTAATAGTTTTGTATTAAAATAAGCACCCAATTTCTTTCTGTTATCTTTCTCTTAAATCTTTTTGGTTTTTTAACATTTCTCTAAATATTTACCTACCTTCTCTTGGCTTCCCCCAGAGATCAGGGCCCCAAAGATGCTTTCCTGGATTTCTGCAGTAGCTTTCTTATTGGACTTTTTGCCATTGTCCTATAAGCCATTTTTAAAAAAATACTAGAGACAATATTTATTTGAAAGGTGAAAATTTGATCAACACTCAAACTCTAAATCCTTTTGGTAGATTTCTCATTTCCTTTAGAATAAAAATCTTGTCCATCCATCTCCTCCTAGTCAGAAAATGTTTATTGAGCAGTTATGATTAAGTCACTGAATAACTTTTCAGATGCCAAATAAATTAAAATCCAGATCAAAAAATAGAAACTAGTCAGACATTTCTTTTAATTTGTACCCTAAACCTAGCTGTTCTTTTAAGTTTTCTAATAAAACTGAACTCATTCATATCATGAATGTTTAAAGATAAAGTTTTTTGGAGAAAATTTGATAACTGTTACCTCAGATAAAGTCAAGAATCATTGGCTGGTTAGAGCTGGAAGAGAAAGCTTTAAGTTCATCCAGTCTTGTGGTTTTGTGGTTTTAAAATTTGGTTACACATCAGAATCAGCTGAGAAATTTTAAAAACTTCATTTACTAGGCCCTAGTGCTTCCATCCATATGAATTGCTCTCTGCTCATAGACTGTTAGGCCCTTTGCCACTTTATTTTTCCACTATCTACAATCATGGCATGGCTAGTAAATAACAAGTGAAAGCATTAAAAGATATTTTGTTGCTGCTACTGACAGTAGTATAAGTCATTACTTCAGCACATTTAATGTTAGTTGTAGGAGATGCTGTCTGAGGTACTAAGGACATAGTGATGACAAAGAACAATACGAATTTTTTAGGTGTCATGGAGATCTTGTGAGCTCTTACAACCTCACCCCAAGGGCATTTAGACCTCTGGAGAATAATTTTGCAAAGTTATTTCCCATGAGCTTTTAATTTATTGCTTTTTTTGGTATTTATTTATAACCCCAGTTAACAATATTTTGGTTTATAATATTAGAAAAACACATTGCTTAATGTTTTCCACTCTGTGCTTCTGGATTTTCTTTTGCTGAAGTACACCTCGTATTTGTTTCAGCAAAGCTCTGCAGGTGATAAATGTGTCTCAGTGTTAGTTTTTTAAAAATTTACAATTTTTTTGTTCTACATTTATTATATATTTTATCTAGCATTTTTAAGTGTATGTTCAGGTGGGGGAAGGACTTTAGGTAATCTTAGTTTTCTGGCTCTGTGGAAACACAGGACTCTCCAGTTGACCTACTATAGAAGGAGAAAGCTCAAACAGTGCAGAAAAAGTCCCCCCTCCCTTGCCCCACCTTCTGTTTTCTGTGGGAATCACTGTTTCTTCTGTATTTGTTTCTTTTGTATCTTTTAATGAAAAAAATCTTTCATATCTTGGTAGAGGTGTGTATTTAACAACAACAAAAACACGTTTATCTCTTTCTGCACCTTGCTTATTGTACTCTCTACATAAGTATGTATATCTTAATCTGTCTCCTTTTTTAAATAGCTGCACTATATTCTGTTAAATGACTGTAATTAATTTGGCTCATCCTCTCCTGATTGACATTTAGTTCTCTTTCCATTTTGTTAGAGAAAGCAGTGCTGCAGTGAATATTTATGTACATCTTAGCAAATTTTTGTAAATGTCGATTCTTATCAGACACACCAGTACTTTTAATAATTACTGAGGTTTGTTTAGTCCTTTCTAGATCCAAATCCCTTTATGTTATTATTTATGTATGCCTTTGTACTGATAAATCAACTAATAGAAGTACATTTATTTCCTTTAAATTACATCTTTTTGTTTCTGGTTATCAAAGGAAAAAAGAACAAGAAAATAGGTATATTCAGTTCCTTTCTCTTTTCCCCTTAAGTTTTATTAATTTTGCTTCCAATTTGTCTGGATTTATCACATTGACTTAATGTTTTTTAAATGTAAAGCTGGTTTTATTTATCTTTTTTATGTGTATGAGGACATTTAAGTTCTGTTCTTTTTAACCAGCTTTCAATTATATAATACTGTGTTACTAACTGTAGTCACCATGTTATAGTTTAAATCCTCAGACCTTACTCTTCTTTTAGCTGAAAGCTTGTACCCTTTAACCTACTTCTCCCTATTTCCTCCTCTCAGCCCCTGCAACCACTTTTCTACTCTATTGTTTATGTTTGACTTTTTAAAGATTCCAGATATAAGTTACACCATGCAGTGTTTGTTTTTCTCTGGCTTATTTCACTGAACATAATGCCTTCAAGGTTCATCCATGTTGTTTCAATAGCAGGATATCAGCATTTATAGGAATTTGCTAAGATGGCCCTGGCCTGTATGGCTTGGTTGAGCATCATCCTGTGCACCAGAAGGTTACCAATTTGATTCCTGGTCAGGGCATATGCCTGGGTTACAGGCTCTATGTTTCTCTCTCTAAAATCAATAAAAACATATTTAAAATATTTGCTAAGATATATGTATTTTTCATGGCTGAATAATACTCCTGTGTGTGTGTATCTTTTTGTACATATGTATATAGGTGTGCATGTGTGTGTCTATGTATATGTACCACATTGTATGTCATATATACCACATCTTTTATATATATACACACACACACACACACACATATATATCTTATTGAATTTATTGGGGTGACTAAAGTTATATAGGTTTCAGGGGTACAGTTCTATAATACATAATTTCATATTGTACATTTACCACCCCAAGTCAGGTCTCCTTTCTTCACCATTTATGCCCCCTATACCACATCATCTTGATCGAGTCATCCATTGACAGACCTCAGGTTTTTCCCATATATTAGCTAGTATGAATAATGCTCCAATGAATGTGGAGGTAGGTGCAGCCATCTTTTCAATATTACATGTGTTTAAATCTTAACCTTATTTTGCCCGGCCTGGCATGGCTCAGCAGTTGAGCGTCGACCTAGGATCCAGGTGATTGGGGTTCGATTCCTGGTCAGGGCACATGCCCGGGTTGTGGGCTTGATCAGTGACTCTCTCATCATTGATGTTTCTGTCTCTCTCCCCCTCCTTTCCTCTCTCTGAAATAAAAAAGATATATTTAAAAAAATAAATAAATCTTAACCTTATTTTAAATAGGTTGAGGCATGACTTTTCTGTTCCTCACTTGATTGACTGATGTTTACCCTCATAATATTTTAAAGAAGGGTTTCAGAAACCACATTCCTGGACTTCTTGCATGTTGTAAAGTTCTCTATGGTACTTGTACTTTAAACTGGCTCTCGAATTGTAAAAATTCATGGATTTTCCTGCCCTTTCTTAAGTACTTGGTAACATGTCTCATTGTCTTCTAGCATTGAATGTTTCTGTGGGGAAGTCTGAAATAAGCCTGTCCTCCCCCCGCCCCCTTGTAAGTGACGTGATCCTTTTGCCAAGCTTCCATATATGAATTGGATATGTTTCCCCCTCAAAATTTTGTTACGAGAAATCTTAAACAAAAAACTTGAAAGAATATTAAGGTGTTCACTGCTTAGATTCTGTTGTTAACATTTTATCATACTTGCTTTATTATATCTTTCTCTCTGTCTGTTATTGTGTTCAAGTTGTGTTGTGTTCCCTAATATTTCAACCTTTCCTTGGGACTAGATATGTCCTTTCAATCTGTAGATTCAATCCTTGTATTTCTAGAAAGTGGACTTAGTAGTTCAGAGAGCATACATTCAGTTTTCATGACTTGAAGAGTATTAAATTGAAAAAACAGTTTCTTACATTCTAGTAAATCGAACTTTAAGTTTGTCTATATTCCCTTCTGTTCCCTTTCGCTGTGTATCTATGTTTATGATGTATTGAAATTTTATAGTATCAATAAAATTTTGTGTTCTTTTATTATTAAATTTGTTAGGTAAGCATTTAAATATATATTCTAGTAATCAGTAGTACTGCAGCTGATGTCTTCATGTCTATGGATACCTTTTGGTTATATTTTTAAGAAAAATTCCTATAAGTGTGTGATTTATTAGATCAGAGGATAAAAACATACTTAGTTATATATATTTTTAGTAATTTCCCCACCCAGAAGGCTGCTATTGTCTCAGTGTATAGATATATACACTTCAGTGAAAATTTAGGAACTTTGGATATTAATAAAACTTAAAAGAAATAATTTAGGCCCTGGCTGGCTAGCTCAGTTGGTTAGAGCATCCCTATGCACCAAGTTTGTGGGTTCGATTCCAGGTGAGGGCACATGCCGGAATTGCAGGCTCAATGCCCATTTGGGGGCGTGCAGGAGGCAGCCGATCAATGACTGCTCTCATCACTGGTGTCCTCCCTCCCTCCCTCCCTCTGAAATCAATAAAGATATATTTAAAATAAAAAAATAAAGAGCCCTGCCTCTCATTTTAAAAAAAAGAACCAATGAATGCATAAATAAGTGGAACACCAAATCAGTGTTTTTCTTGTTTTTCTTTTTCTTTCCCCCCCTTTTACTCTCTCAGATCAATTTAAAAAATTGTGTAAATGTAAAATGGTAGTTTTGTTTCAAGTTGATATTACTCTGTTTAGTATCAGATAATATCTGATACTTATCTGATAATTGGATTGTTCAATCCTTTGAGCTAATTATTATACCAAAGTTATAGGTAAGGAAATGTGATCCGAGAGGCTAAAGCATCTTTATGACCTGGCACAGCTTAAAAGAAGAAGATGCAGTTGTCAGAAAACAAACATTAATGCCCTTTTCTTATACTTTTTCATGGGCAAAAATGTAATGCACACATATATATTTTGTTGTTAATCCTCACCTGAGGATATTTTTTCCATTGATAGTTTTTAGAGAGTTGATTTTTTTTTTTAAAGATATAATGGAAGGGTGAGAGTGGAGGGAGGAGGGTAGAGGAATACCTGTGTGAGAGGGAGACATCTATTGGTTGTCCCCGGTATGTGCCCTTGATCAGGAATCGAACCCGAGACCGTTTGGTGCACGGGCTGACGTTCTAACCATGGAACGAGCATCACCAGCCAGGGCTGTAATGCATATTTTTACATTTATAATTATATATGGTAGGCAGTCTGTAATTTAAGAACAGCTAACCTACAAAACTATGATAAAATTTTTACAGGGTATACTTGATTGACTTTCTTGGATACTTAATGATAGTAGGACATTTTTCATACCTTGGCTTATTGAAGAATTTCCTACGAGGTTTCTCCCATTAAAGTAATTTTGTGTGACTCTTAATGTTGGTTGAACAATGGAATCATCTTAGGGAGGTTAAAAAAAGGACATGTCTTTTCCACATGCCAAGACATTTTGATTTAATTGGTCTGTGGTTAAAAGGTATTTAATTAATTCTAATGAGCAGTTAGTTATGGTTGACAATTGTGTAACTGTTTAAAATAATTGTAGTCGTATTTGATGTCCTTTAAGATTGCTAAGTGTTATCTCAACGGGCATATTATAATTACCTGGTCCCTATCCCATATACCAAAACTGACTTTTCTGAAGAGTCCCAAAATCTGTTTTTTAATTTTTATTTTTTAAGTTTCCTGGTTACATCTGGTTATCCAGGTTTGGGATACTGGCATTTTGGAACGAGCTTTGGAATAAAGATAGATTTGGCTGTGTATTCCAGTTGAACTGAGCAATAGCTGAATAGTTAGAGCACATTTATAATCTATCTGAATCTTTTTTGTGTGTGACATAATGCACAAATTGTTTCCAATCTTTAAGATGGGAGGATAATATTTACCTTGTTAGGGCTTTGATGCCAATCTTGTTATGGTTATGATGATAGGGTTATTGTCACATAGAAAGTTAACTGAAACTGTTAGTATTATGTAAGTTCTGAATGTAGTGATTTATTAAGAAACTTGAAATAATTTATGTTCATTTTTAGAAATTCAGATAACATGATGAGAGACAAGGAAAATAAAAGCAACCAATTGAGCCATTCAGAATATTTTAATATTTTGGTACCTTTTAGTCTATCCTTGTATGCACACAAAATTTGGTAAGATATTATAAAGATTTTAACACTTGGAAAGTTAATCCGTTACTTCCTCAGATGTGTGAAACAGATGTACTTTTTTTTTTTTTTTTTAATATATCTTTATTGATTTCAGAGAGAGGAAAGGAGAGGGAGAGAGAGATAGAAACATCAATGACGGGAGAGTCGTTGATCGAGCCCACAACCTGGGCATGTGCCCTGACCGGGAATCGAACCCTGATCGCCTGGATCCTAGGTCGACGCTCAACCGCTGAGCCACTCCCGGTCGGGCACAAATGTACTTTTTGTTATCTTATGCTACTGTGGAACCCTTGTTCTTGATATAGCAAGTACAGTGACAGTGGGAGTGCTTGTCTTGTTTAAAAATCTTGTTCATCTCAGTATTAAGCCTTTTTCCTCTTTCAGGAATTCTTTCCTCATTGCCCTCTTTCATAAGACAGTGACTTTCAGTGTCGGAGGAATTTTACACTGTGTTGGGAGGGATGTTTTCTGGGCTTTATGCAGTGTCCTACCACTATTCTTACTGTTTATCTGGTCTGGTTCTTACATGCCCTCTGCTGATGTCTCCCAAGGCGTCTTTTTGGGCTTTGCACTTGCTGCTGAAAAATTCTAATTTGTTTAAAAGATGTAAGTGAAAATACAGCTATCATTTATTCTTTTTTTAGTATGTTTTCGTCCCCATGTTAAAAAAAATTACCTATTTTAATTTCTGAATAAAAGGATGAATTTTATTATTCTTTTCATACACATGAAGAAGTAGGCCCAGAAAGAATATTAATTTGATTAATTACATAGCTTATAATCCTTTATTATAAGATGATATAATAGACACCAGGTGCATGAATTTGAATAAATTAATATGTATATTGCTCATAATAGTTTACATGCTCATTGATATAAAAATACACAAGGGAAGCTAAAATGTTAATTGGTAATTAATATTTTATAGATTTAATGAGGCGTCAAGAAGAACTCAGGCGCCTGGAAGAACTCAGAAACCAAGAGCTGCAAAAACGGAAGCAAATACAACTGAGGTAAAAATGCAAAACATTGTAACATAAATGTGAATACACATAGTTCTTGTTTTTACTAATAAAACTTCACTCTCCCATTGTAAACAAATCGTATAAGTTGGAAAATACAAAAAAATTGTCCATTTTTTACTGTACTTGGCGATTTATTCCACAAAGTAGCATAATTTCTTCAGATTTTTTAGCTTAATTGCATACATTGTGACCATACATACAGGGCCTAGGCATTATTGCATATATTTTATTGTAAGAATGCACTATGATTTACTGCATTTTCTCTTAGTTTTAATTTTTTTACTGTGTATAAAACTACTATGAATTCCTTTATGCATCTTTGTGCTTCTGGAACAGCTTTCCATGTACCTATAAATATTTAATTGTGAAATATGAGATAAATGTTAACTTTTTTTAAAAAATAAACCTTTATTGACTTCAGAAAGAGGAAAGGAGAGGGAGAGAGAGAAATAGAAACATCAATGATGAGAGTGTCATCGATCTGCTGCCTCCTGCACACCCCTGACTGGGGATCGAGCCCGCAACCCAGCCATGTGGCCTGACCAGGAATCGAATCCCGATCACCTGAATCCTAGGTCAACACTCAATTGCTGAGCCACGCCCGGCCTGGCTGGGCTTAACTCTTAAAAGTTTAAAAATCATAATGATTAGGAAATGTTATGAACGAATCTATGATAGATTAAAGCAAACTTAGTTTGTTTTTCAAATAAAATTTTGAAAAGTGTAGTAAGTTCTTGTATAGAAAGTAAGGTGCTCATGGGAAATAAAAAATGAAGAAAGTAAAAAACCGTGAATGAGTGTGAAGTGTCTTCACCGGCGGGGATAGGTAGTATTCAGTATATTTTAGTTTATTTTTTCCAACTTTGTACCTGGTGGGTGGGTGTGTGTGTGTGTGTGTGTGTGTGTGTTTTTGTTTGGAGAGGAAAGGAGAGGGAGCGAGATAGAAACATCAATGATAAGAGAGTCATTGATTGGCTGCCTCCTGTATGCCCCCTGCTGGGTTCGAGCCCCCCAACCCTGGTATATGCCCTGACTGGGAATGGAACCTGAGATCTTTTGGATCATAGGTCTATGCTTAACCTCTGAGCCACCCAGCCAGGCTATATTTCCATCTTGGAAATATTCTGATTTTACCCTAACCTACTTATTCTCAAATTGTGGTACTTGGACAGGCCACACCAGCATTCTAACCTAGGGAATTGTTAAAAAGTCTCAAACTTCTCTTACGCTATAGGGACAGAGCTTTAATACTTATGCAGTAGAACCTTGGTTCTCGAACTTAATTCATTTCGGAAGGCTGTTCAAGAAGCGATTTGTTTGAAAAAAGAATCATTTTTTCCCATTAGAAATAATGTAAATTGAATTCATTCCAGGCCCCAAACGATTCCGCGTTAACATTTCTTATATACAGTAAATGTCAAATGTACTGTTTAATCTATAAACAAAACACTTCTTTTCTTAAATTTATTCAACTACCCCCACTAGCCTTTAATGAATCCCTTTCAGCACTCATTATAGGGGTGTCCTTCAGGTCAGCATGCAGCATCTTCACTTTTTTACACATCACTGCCTCTAGCAGTCATTGGCTAACTGCTTTTCGTTTATCCACATCAACAGCAGTTTTTCTGCCTCTTCAATTGACTGTGATCATTGTTTCTTTCATACCCCTAGCACATTAGCAGTCTTTTTTTTTTTTAACATTTTTAAATTAATTTTTTTTTAGGGAGGGAACAGGAAGGGAGAGGGAGGGAGAGTGAGAAACACTGATGTGAGAGCAAAACATCGATCCACTGCCTTCTGCATGCCCCTAGTCTGTGCCCTGGCCGGGAATGGAACCGGCAACCTATTTGGTACAACTGAGCCACACTGGGCAGGGCAACATTTGCACTCTTTTTTAAAAATCTTCACTAGAGGACATTTTTCTGTTGATTTTCAGAGAGAGTGGAAGGGAGGGGAGAGAGAGAGAAAGAGAAACATCAGTGTGAGAGAGACACATTGATTGGTTGCCTCCCTCTTGCACCCGACAGGCTGGGGATGGAACCTGCAACCCAGGTACGAGCTCTTGGGTGGGAATTGAACCCACGACCCTCTGGTGCTCAGGCTGATGCTCTACCACAGAGCACACGGACCAGCGGAACATTAGCACTCTTGATAATCCTCTTTATGTTTTAAAATTGTGCTAATCGTCCATTTTGCCAAAATAAAAGCAAACAGAAACAAACCCACAAAAAGATTCACAGCACAATTTCCTGAGATGTTAATAAGGCAAGGTTTAGCTGTATGTAAACTGATTCACACTGGCACACTCTCTCCTTTGTTTGTGGCCTGAGAGACTTTGTCATGCTGATGTATCAGCATGAAGGGGTTGTCAGGTCTAAAACCCTGGTTAAGGACATTTTGAGACATTTTTTTCTGTGAACAACTTGGTCAGGAACCAAATTGTTTGAGATGAGAGAAGTGCGAGAACAGAAGTATGACTGTACTTGACAGCTAGGGTTTTTGTTTTTGTTTTTTTTTAAACCAAACTCATTTTATATGACCATAGTGGTAATAGTGGTAGTTTTTCTTTTCTGTTTTTAATTTTATTTTTTAATTATAATTTACATTCAGTATTATTTTGTAATAGTTTCAGGTGTACAGCATAGTGGTTAGACAATCATCTGCTTTACAATATATTATCCCGACATTTTCAGGACCCACCTGGCACTGTGCATAGTTATTACAGTATTATTGACTGTATTCCTTATGCTGTATTTTACATCCCCATGACTATTGTTATTTTGTTACTATTTTTAATCCTTCCCCAAGGACATGCTTTTTTTTTAATTGATTTTATAGGGAGACAGAGAGAGAGAAACATGGAATGGTTGCCTTCTATATGCACCCCAATCAGCAATCGAACCCGAAGCCTGGGCTTGTGCCCTGACTGGGTATTGAACCTGCGACCCTTTGGTGCACGTATGATAACTCCAACTGACTGAGCTACATGGGCCAGGGCCACATGACTGTTTTGTAACTACCAATTGGTAGCTATCAATCCCTTCACCTGCCTGGCTGGGCATGGTTTAGCGGTTGAGCGTCAACCTAGGATCCAGGAGACTGCGGTTCAATTCCCCGGAGGTCAGGGAACATGGCTGGGTTTCGGGCTTGGTCCCCAGTTGGCAGCCAATCAGTGACTACTCTCTCATCATTGATGTTTCAACTCCCTCTCCCTCTCTCTGAAATCAATAATGGTATATTTAAAAAAAAATCCCTTCACCCTTTTCATCCAGTCCGCCAATGCCCTTCCCCTCTGGCAATTATCAGTCTGTTCTCTGCATGAGTCTCTTTCAATTTTGTTTAGTTTGTTCTTTAGATTCTACATATAAGTGAAACCATATGGTATTTGTTTCCTCTGACTTATTTCACTTAGCTTAATACCCTTCAAGCCTCTCCATGTTTGACAACTAGGCTTTTAAAATTAGTACGCTACCCTTCATCTGCTGAAAAAATAATTGAAACCAGAGAGGATTTTGGAGAACCCAAAATATGGTGCAAACATAGTAAATGTACCTAACTATATTACAAGTGGAGAATAGTATCACACTGAAAGCAGATGGGGAAGAAAATAAGAAATCTAAATAGCTTAGGAAAACAGTATCTTGACTGGATACTATAGGCCAGTGACAAAAAGAACAATAGAATGTAGTTGGTAAGTGTGTTTCTCACTGAAATAATGTGTTAGTAATTCTGAAACTACTTTATATGTATGCTCTTTGTTTTCTCTTTGATCAGGTTTTTATTGAGAAATGTATATACTTTAAAAGTGAACAGATGAGCCCGGCCAAGCGTGGCTCAGTGGTTGAGCGTCGACCTGGGATCCAGGCGGTCGGGGTTTGATTCCCGGTCAGGGCACATGCCTGGGTTGCGGGCTCGATCGATGACTCTCTCATCATTAATGTTTCTATCTCTCTCCCTCTCCTTTCCTCTCCCTGAAATCAATAAAGATATATTTAAAAAAAAAAAAAGTGAACAGATGAATAAATTAGATGAGACCCAGGTTTCTTATTGGTGGCGAAAGAAAGGAACAAGGCTAAAATTAAAATGAATCCTGTGGTGGTGAATTGGGATCAGAGGTGTCAGTATGAATTTCGTTGTGTTTAATTTAGACAGATACAGAAATACAGATGTATTTGTGTGGGTTCATGTGCGTACATGTATTTCATAGTCCTGTCCACCTAGAAGCAGTGATGCCTCAGGAAAGGTGGGCTCATCCAGTGTGCCCACATTTTTGTTTTAAAACACCATTCTCCACTAAAAGGAACCAGGGCTTTTTGGAGAAAGTGGTTGATCTAGGACTGAAAACGTTTTTTAAAAATTATCTTTATTTATTGTTAATATTATTTTAAAACTTTTTTTAATATCTTTTTTTTGTATGTCTATTGATTTCAGAGAGAAGGAGAGGGAGAGAGATAGAAACATCAGTGATAAGAGAGTCAATGATCAGCTGCCTCCTGCATACCCCCTAGTGGGGATGGAGCCAGTAATCCAGGCATGAGCCCTGACCAGGAATGAACCAGCAACCAACTGAGCCACTCCTGAGTACTGGCTAGGACTGAAAAGTTTAGGATGAGCTTAGAATCTTTTTGCCAGATAGTAAGAACATAATCAAAAAAGGATAGGACATGCCCTTGCCCCTGTGGCTCAGTTGTATGTGCTTCATCCCCTGCACCAAAAGGTTGCTGTTTCCATTCCTGGTCAGTGCATGTGCCCTGGTAGGAGATGTGCAGGAGGCAGCTGCTCCATGTTTCTCCCTCCCCCTCCCCTTTTCCTCCCCCTCCATTCCCCTTTCTCTCCTCCCCCCTCCTCCCCCTTTCTCCCCTCCCCCTCTCCTTCCTCCCCCTCCCCTTTTCTCCCCCTCTTCCCCCCTCCAATCCCCTTTCTCCCCTCCCCCCTCCTTCCCCTTTCTCCCCTCCCCCTCCTCCTCTCCTCCTCCCTCCCCCTCCCCCATCATCAATTAAAAAGTCTTAAAAAAGATGATTGGACATGTTGAAAGAACATTGGAGCCAAATTGAAGGAGCCCCTATGGCCAGTGTTGGAACAGTTTCAACAACAAAGTAAAAAATGATAGTGTTAGATTTAAATTTTTTTTTTTAATTTATTGATTTGAAGGGGAGAGGGATGGAGGAGGGAAAGGGGGGGAGGGAGAGAGAGAAAAAGAGAGAGAAACATCGATTTGTTCCATTTATGTATTCATTGGTTGATTGATGGACATTATACAAAATATTCAGTTCTCTTTAAAAGTGCCATGTTTATGAAAGACCAGAAAAGACTGAAATTTTGCAGACTGGAGGAGACTAAGGAGAGGTAATAATTAAATGCAATGTGGGATTCTTGATAGGGTCCTGGGAAACAAGAAGGACATTAGTGGGGAAAAATTTGAATAAGATCTGTACTTTAACTATAGTATTATGCCAGTGTTAATTCCTGGTTTTCATAATTGATATTGTGGTTATGCAAGGTGTTAATATTAGGGGATGCTGCATGTGGGGTTTATAGGAACTCTCTACTATTTTTGCAACTTTTCTGTAAGTTTAAAATTAGTTACAAGTAAGAGGGAAAAAAGAAAAAGTACTTTAGGTATTGGGGATACAATGGGGAACAAAAGACACATTCTGCCACTTTGGAACTTATATAGGAGGGAGGCAGATAGTTGGAATGATCAGATTATTAAAAAGCAAGTGAAGCCTTGCCGGTTTTCTCAGTGGTTAGAGCATCCACCCTCGGACTGAAGGGTTCTGGATTTGATTCCAGCCAAGGGCACGAACCTCAGTTGCAGGCTTGATCCCTGGCTCCAGCCGGTACCTGTGCAGGAGGCAACCAATTGATGTGTTTCTCTCAAATTGATGTTTCTCTCCCCCCTTTTCACTCTGAAAAAGCAAAGGAAAAAATACCCTTAAGTGAGGATAAAAAAAAAAAAAGGGCAAGCGAAGTGTACAGAACCAGTATGGAGTACTTACTGGAGTTTTTAATAGGTTACTTAGTCTCATAATAGGTAAAATATTGGTTGCTTGATGTAATAAGTGTTCTTTGTATGTGGCAGTGTTTCATTGAATGTTTTTTCATTAATCTTATTTAATATGCAGGGATATATCAGATTCAACTTGAAATTCAGAATACTGTTTACTAACAGTAAAATAAAATATGCTTTTGTTGATTTGAGAGCGAGAGGAAGGGAGAGGGAGCGAGAGAGAAACATTGATGAGAGAGAAACATCAACATTGATTGGCTACCTCCTGCACTCTTTCTACTGGGGATCAAGCCCACAACCCAGGCAGTGTGCCCTGACTGCGAATCAAACAGGCAACCTCTTGGTGCATGAGTTGATGCTCAACCATTGAGTTACACCAGCCAGGTTGATGGGTAATCTTTATGGTAGCTTACATTCTAGCAGATACATTCAGCGACAAATCTGTTAACAGGCTTACCCTGTGCTTGGTAGTGGGGAGTTCCTTTTGAAATTATTGTGATAATCTTGATTTAAGAATGTGAACAACTTGTCTTAACATCGGTAGTTTTTGCAGCACGTGTCAAGGGAAAGGAAAAAGATTGCTGTGTCTGGGAAGTTAATTTCATATTAATAATACTCATAAGACAAAAGCAAATAAAACTATAGCAGTAAAACTGAAGAGATGTATCTGACTGTTCTGCTATCACATAAGAAGCGTTAATTGGGCCCATGTGGTTAGTGTCATCACATACACTAAGGTTGAGAGTTCAGTTTCCATTCAGGGCACATGGCAAATGCATAAATAAGTGAAACAACAAAAATTGATTTCTGTCTCTCTCTCTCGTCCTTCCTCTCTAAAATCAATCAATACTTTTTTTCTTTTTCCTTTTTTTTCCAAGAGTGGAAGGGGGAGAGAGAGAGAGAAACATCCATGTGAAAGAGATCCATTGATTGGTTGCCTCCCACATTCGCCAGGACCCTTCAGTATGCAGGCTGATACTTCAGCCACTTAAGCCAAACCGGCTAGGGCAATAAGGGAAATTTTATCTGTAATTCTTTACATTGTCAGCTGTGTATGAATATGAAACTATTTTCTTTTTTTAATTTTATTTTTTAGTTATAGTTTACATTCAACAATATTTTATATTAGTTTCAGTTGTACAGCATAGTGGTTAAACAGTCATATACTTTACACAGTAATCTCAATATTTTCAGTACCCACCTGGCAGCATACATAGTTATTAGATTATTATTGACTATTCTCTATGCTATACTTCACATCTTGTGACTATTTTGTAACTACCAATTTGTAGTTCTTAATCCTTTCACCTTTTAAAAAATTAATTTTAAAAAATATATCTATTGATTTCAGAGAGAGAAAGGGATAGGGAGAGAGAAAGATAGAAACATCAATGATGAGAGAGTCGCTTATTGATCAGCTGCCTCCCGCATGCCCCTGACCTGGGGATTGAGCCTGCAATCCAGGTATGTGCCCTGACCGGGAATCAAACCCGAGATCTCCTGGGTGCTAGGTCAGTGCTCAACTGCTGAGCCACACCTGGCCAGGCCCTTTTCCTTTTTTACCCAGCCTTCCAACCCTGCCCCCCTCAGTGTGGTGTTTTCTGTATCTGAACCTGTTTCAATTTTGTTCATTTATTTTGTTCTTTAGATTCCACATATAAGTGAAATGCGGTATTTGTCTGAAAGTATTTTTTTAACATTAAAATTCATGAATGTGTTTAAGTCCAAGAAATGGATTAACCAATTTAGTTGAATATTTAATTTACATGAATAGAGTTTTATATTGAGAACTTAAACATAATTCTCAAAATACTTCAGATTTTGCTTGAAATGCCTTAGGAATGTTGTTTTGTTACTTGCATGTGGTCTGATGTGACGTCTTAACAGCCATTGTTTTCTGCTGATTGTGGGAGATATCATTTCTTTTAGTTCTTGGACTTGTACAATAAACAACAACAAAGTTTCTTGAATTTTGAATATTACACTCAATGTAGAAAGGTGCTTATAAGAGTAACCTGGGGTCCTGGCTGGTGTGGCTCAATTGGTTGAGTGTCACTCCATGCACCGAGAGGTCTTGGGTTCGATTTCTGGTCAGATTGGGGGCTCATTCCCCAGTAGTGGGTGTGCAAGAGACAGTCAATCAGTGGTTTTTTTCTCTCTTTCTCCCACCCCATCTCTCCATCCTTCCAAAATCAATAAAAACATTAACAAAAAAAGAGTAACCTGCAAAATGGCACCTACTGAGGGGTCTGTCAGCGTTATGTAGTCTTTACTGTTTGTTTATTTATTTAAATTTTTTTTAGGGTGTAAAGTTTTCTTTAATAATTTTTTGGGGGAAGGGACACCACACTTCTACCCAAGTAAGGAAAACATTTCTATCAGTACAGAGGTCTTTTTCCTTTAAACACTTATCATGCCATGAATTCATAGGGAATGGATTCCAGCAGCTCAGGCTCCTTTCCATTGGTTCTCAAAAAGTATGCATCTCTGGGTGGAGCAGGCTGATGCTTCAGTTGTACCCAGTTGAACCTTTCTCTTTGGCTTCCTTCTTTTTTGATCATTTTCCTTCACACGTTTCAGGAAGCTATCTTGACTCTTAGAGTGGTTAATATGCTCAATAAGTACATTAATTCTCTTCGCAAGAATCTTGCCCCCTTAACTTGTTTGTTCACAACAATGCCCCACCGCATGCTGGGTGACATTGTAGACTCCTCCAGTTTTGCCATGGTAGCATTTGTGGGGCATTAACTTTTTGAATAGTGCCCATTCCCTTGATTTCTACAATATCTTGTTAGATATTGTTAGATGCGCATGTATGTAGCCAAAGGAACAACTAAAAGGTTTTCTAAAAGGTCTAGAGAACATATAGTGGGTGCCTCTCCTCTTTCCCTTTGTGTTGGTTATTTTGGTGAATTACTGCAAGATGGCGGTTATGTCCAAAAGGCTATTGTTTATTTTAAAAGAATGTTTTCATTGGTTTTTTTTTTTAAGAGGAAGTGAGAGAGAGAAACATCAATGAGAGAGAAACATTGATGGACTGCCTCCATCAAGCACCAGGGATCCCTGCCACCAGGGATCAACCCCGAAACCTGGGCATGTGCCCTGACCAGGAGTCCAACTGACAATCTCAGTGCACGGGATGATGCTCAACCAGCTGAGCCACACTGGCCAGGGCTACATCAGGGTTTTTTAGTCTCAGTACCACTGACATGGGCAAGGTAATTCGGGGGGGGGGGGGGCTGTCCCAGGCATTGTAGGATGTTTATGTCAGTAGAACCATCCCCCAGTTATGACAAACAAAAATGCCTCCAGACACTGTCATATGTCCCCTGGGCTAGTCTTTACTATTTAAATTACTTTTTTGTTTAGGGGTGGAGGGCATGCATAGGTGCGTTTGATTTAGATGCCAATATAATGTGAGTTTATTTTTTTAATATTTTGTAGGATTTCCCTCTTAATGACATTATAACTACTGATTTAATAGTAATCCTCCACATTTATATGGTGTGATTTTTTTTTTTCCCCCCCCTTAATGCTTGAATATACCTCTAGGACAGAGGCTGACAAACGTTTTTGGGAAAAGGGATAGATAGCAAATACTATTTTAGGCCTTGCAGGTCACTGTGGTCTGTCTCAAGTAAGTAAATGCTTGTTCTATAAAATGTAATTTTCAAAAACGGGGGTTACCTGACCTTTGCTCGAGGGGAATTTCCCAGTGGGTTGTTGAAATGGGAGTGGGAGGGTTTGTTAAGATCTCCTACATGTAATAGAATTTTTGTCTAGGCAGTACAGTCCTTTGCACTGGCTTACATAGGGGTATTTTTTGAATGTCCTTGAGAACTTTGCTATGCCAATGATCCCATACTTTTCCTTTTAAATAGTACATATTTGAGTGTTTGGACTCTGAATTTTTTTTAGTGTAAGCATTTAACTATACTGTTTTGGATTTATCCTAATTAAATTACTTTATTTTTTTGGTTTATTTCCTTTATTAAAAGTTTAGAGCAAAGTAGAAGGAGGAAGGTAAATTTGCTAAGCCAGTCATTGTTGACAGATTTGACATAATTTAACTTACATAAATGATTTTAACCTGAAATAAAATACCTGATTATGGCTTACAAAACAATCATGCTTAAGTTTTTATTTGAACATCTTTTAGACATGAAGAAGAGCATCGTCGTCGTGAGGAAGAAATGATTCGACACAGAGAACAGGAGGAACTGAGGCGACAGCAAGAGGGCTTTAAGCCAAATTATATGGAAAATGTAAGTAAAAAATTCTAGTTAATTAAAATTATTTTTTGTTGTCAGGTGGTCAATATATGTTTAGAATTCCTTAGGTATTGCTTTATATATTAGTGTATTTTCTAATCTTTCTGAATTTTTCGTGTTTGTGTATGTTAAACAAATGATTTTTTTAAACCTCTTTTAGGTAGTAAATTAGAATTAGTTTCTGAAGCTAATATTCATGTTTATGAAATAGATTTTAATTTTTCTTCAATTTTATTTATTTATTTATTAAATATATGTTGTATTGATTTCTGAGAGAGGGATAGAGACATCACTGATGAGACAGTCATTGATCGGTTGCCTCCCGCACTACTGGGGATCGAGCCTGCAATCCCAGGCATGTGCCCTGAACGGGAGTCAAACTGCGATCTCCTGGATCATAGTTTGATCAATGCTCAACCGTTGAGCCATGCCTGCCCGGCAATTTTAGTTTATTTTAAAAAAATTTATGTTACTAAATTTGAAATCATAAATTCATCTGCACTTAACTGATTTTTACCATTTACTGATAAGTAAAAATTCTTTATTTTGGAATATTTTAGACATTATAAAAATAGATTCTTATGGGTTTATCACCCAAGCGTAATAGTTACCAACACCAGCTAATCTTCTCTTCATCTTTAAGTATACCCACTTTCCCAAATTATTTTGTATAAAATTCCTAACTTCATTCATCAGCATTTTAATGTGTATTTCGAAATAAGGACTCTTTTTTTTTTCTCTTCTTAATCTCTACCTGAGGATATGTTTTTATTGATTTGTGGAGAGAGAGAAACATCCATCGGTTGCCTCCAGTACAGGCTCCGACCAGGGATTGAATCCACAACCTAGGTATGTGCCCTGACTGGGCATTGAACCTGCAACCACTTGGTGTTTGAGATGACCTTCCCAATGAACCAAATCACCCGGCCAGGGCAGGACTCATTTTGAAAAAAATCTTTATATCTTAAAACTTGTCAGTTCTTTAGTATTAACTAATAAAAGCCTAAATTTGTCCAAGCGTTAAAGGTTTTTTTTTTAAAAAAACACTTGGTTTCTTCAAATTGTCTGATACATTCAATCTTTTTAGTTCATAAGTTTTTCTCTCCTTTTTAATTTTTCCTTTTTTATTTTTTATCTTCTCCTGAGGATTTATTTAAAAAATTTTTTTTATAAGAGAACATTTATTTGGTAAGTCATGAGGTAGTAAAAACGATTCCTAGAAGAAATGGGCTTAGGAAACAAGATATAGAGGCAAAGAAAGGATCCTTGGAGCTTGGGAGTGAGGAAGCTAATGGTAACATGCCTGAGGGGAGGGGGAAGGGAAAGGGAAAGGCCAAGGGTGTGCTTCTGGGTGGGGAGCATACTGGGTCCTGGGTCCTAAGGGTTTTAAGTGTGGAGGTCCCAGGGAAAGACCTCAATAGAATATTCAGCAGTTTTCCAGGTGTGTACTTTCAGAGTTGTCTCTACTGATTGGTTGGTCCGCACCAGGGCAGGGGGTCATTATCCAATGCAGCTGTTCCTGAGGTCAGCTGTGGCTGGTTTTGTTGCTTTCCTGGGCCTGGAGCTGAAATATAAATGAGGTCTAGATGTTATCAATAGGGAGGAAAGGTCAGGAAGTCCAAACCACATGACTCTTGATATGCTTGGGGAGGAAAGGCCACAGTGTGGGGGCCAGCTCCCACTGTACAATTGTCTGTTACTAGGCACCTGGGGCTTTTTTTCCTGGTTACCTTCTGTACCTGGCCCATTGTCCTTGCTCTGCTCGTGTCTGTCTAAGCCTACCACATACCGCCTTCGAGGATCTTGGCTCTGAATTCTTTCAAAGAAAAGGGAAACCGCTACTACTTGCTGAAGAGGGATGAAGTTTTCCTTCAAAGCCAGGAGATCCTTTCTTTCTGTCAGAGGGACTGTGAGGCCTGGGCACAGAAGGAGGTGATGATGGTATCTAGAGGTGGTATTGGTGGTATTCCCTGAATTCGAGTAGGGCTTGTAATCTGGTGGAGACAAACTGTTACAAATCTTAGTAGTATGGGGGTAAAAGCCAGAACAACAAGAATTATGACAAATGGTTCAGTGGAAGGAAAATGTTTTAGTTCTCAATAATTCTAGGTCAAAGGATGGGAGAAAAATGAAACACTAGTTTGGAGGGTTGTAGCCAAATATTTAAGAACGCTAGATAAATTCAGGATCCAGTTCAATTCATAGGTGAAAAATAAACTTTTTAGACAATTAATTGAATTATAGTCTAATACTCACAGTTGTGTTCTATAGTCTATTGAAACACAGTTTTTCTCCCTAAAATCACCCTCACTTATATTAAAGGGTCAAATTATTTACCGTATTAAACCTTTTTTACCGGCTATTTTGAGCTAGAACTCACCCATTCAGCTGGCTACTTTTCCGTCATGACTGGTCAGCAAGGTGTTTAAAATTACTTAAATTAATGTAAGTGCAGAAACGAGTTATTTCGTCACCAGTCAACAGTGTTTGGACATGGAAACACAAGTATATTTGTGACCGGTCAGCAAGGTGTTTTAAGATAAGCTTCAATTTGGCTTGGTTATTTGCATAAATACAATAAGAGTAGCAATTGATCATAATAGGCTTTTAAATTCTGCTTCACTGGAACCTCCTGGTCGACCTTTAATTAGCCCCTCAGGGCAAAGAAGCTGAGCCACCTGCCAACAGGTTTGCCTGCAGTACCTATAGACTTGGGTGAATTCCTCAAGTTCCCGAGGTTCCCAAAATGTCTTGAGGTTTCTTCCTTGCCACCTCTCAGGAAAGCAGCCTTTGTTTCTTACCTGGAAAGACTGCCGTGAACCATATGACCAAGCCATGGTATCAGGCCATTTCTCCAAGGTGCTCTTACTGGCTTCAAAGTCAGTCTTCATTGCTTAGGCTTTTTGGACACATCTGGAGCCCAGGCATCTCTCTCTCAGACATGACATTCCACCCAAAGTCTTGGCAAATAAAACCACAATTGGAAACTGGTCTTTATGAATTCATGCAAAGAAATGTTTTGCCATGACTCACTCATTAAGAATTGCCAAATGACCCTACTATGACTGTATTGCTGTCATTCTCTTCTTTAAAGTTCTCCAGAAGTTTTTTTTCTTCAGCCTGTGTGAGTCTTTTGTTCTGAGGTGAATCTCTTGTAGACAGCACATATTTGGGTCTTGTTTTCTTATTTGTTCAGCTATGCACTGTCCTTGGATTGGAGCATTTAATCTATTTATATTTAAGGTTATTATTGATAGGTACTTACTGTTGCCATTTTAATTCTTTATGCCTATGTTTCTCTATTTCAACTTCTTATGGCAGTAGTCCCTTTAACATTTCTTGTAATGCTGGTTTGTCTGGGAAGCTCTTTATTTCACCATCTATTTTGAATGATAACCTTGTCAAATAGAGTAGTCTTGGTTTCAGATCTTTGTTTTGCATTACCCTGAGTACTTCATCCTATTCCCTTCTGGCCTATAGAACTTGTGATAAGAAATCAGCTGACAGCCTTATGGGAGCTCCTTTGTAGGTAACAGATTGCTTTTCTCTTGGCTGCCTTTAAGATTCCCTCTTTACCCCACTGATTTTACTGGAGAGATCTTCCAAACAAAAAATCAACAAACAGTGACTCTAAATGACACACTAATTCAGATGGATTTAATTGACATTTACAGAACATTACACCCCAAAGCTGCAGAATAGGCATTCTCCTCAAGTGCACATGGGACATTCTCAAAGGTAGACCACATGGTAGGACACAAAACAAATCTCTACAAGTTCAAGAAGATTGAAATCATATCAAGCATCTTCTTGGACATTTATACCATGGTATACTGTTTAGCTATAAAAACGAAGGATCCTTTACCCTTTGAGACAGCATGGTGAGACCTGGAGAGTATTATGCTAAGCAAAATAAGCCAGTCAGAGAAAGACAAGTATCGCATGATCTTACTCATATGTGGAATCTGATGAACAAACTAAACCGATGAACAAACTAGATCCAGAGCATAGAAGCATGGAACAGATTGATGAATCTCAAAGTGAAGGCAGGGGTGGGTGGGGAGAGATTAATCTAAGAACTTACATGAATATATGCATAACCCATGTACACAGACAGTTGTGTGGTGAAGGCCAGGGGGGTGGAGTGCAGGGAGGAGGGGATCGATGGGGGGAAAAGGGGGCATTTGTAATACTTTAAACAATAAAGGTAAATTTAAAAAAAAGAAAGGAAAAAGAATTGCCAAATTCTGGACGGATAGGGTAGGGATAAAAATACATAATTCACCAAATTGCTTTAAAAAATGTCTCCTTATATCTGAAAAAACAAGAGGAAAATTCTTGCCGGTTTAACAATGTTGAAAAGGACCAGATTCTAATTTTATATTAGCTTAATTTTTATCTTTAAGTGTATTTACTTAACTAAATTTATTATTCAGGCGGTCAAACACTGTGCCTTCATTTTGAGGGATTTTAAAGACTGGGTGTTTAGGGGACATCTTGGGAGAGGATATTCATTGAATTCATCAGCTTTAGGCTGACATACCAAAATGAGCTTTATTCTCTTAACTTCATTTGTCCTTGGGTGTGGTCAGCAAATGGTACTAATTTGATTTGTATTATCTGTTTCCCCAGAGTAGGGAGATTTAAACTATTTACCCTCTGGCTGGGAGGAAGAGTGAAAACCATTTAAAGTGTCTTCGGTTTAGGGAAAATAGGACTTACAGATGGGTGCAAACTCCTTGGCAGCTAGATTTTCTAGCTGGTTACAAGCTGCTGTCTCAGTTTCTCTATTCTGCTTGTTCTGACTTACTGGCCTGTCTCACACAATTTCCGGCCTGTCTCACACAATTTCCTTTTAACATTTTTATTTACAAACCTTTTATAACTTTCACAAGCCTTTTTACCCATTCAGAAATAACCAGCTTTAGAACAAATCACTTTCTATTTTTGACATTAAAAATATATTTCCATACCTTATTCCTTCTATTATTAAAACCATACAATTTCTAATTAATTAAAATTCTTAACTCTTAAAAACTTTTGATTTTTTAGTGACCATTATAAAGTAAGCAGTTAGCATTCTTTAGATTGACTTTTATGAACGTGTTTTAAACACACACTCAGTTTCAAGAAACACACCTTCAGCAAAGCACAGGACATTACATCAGCAGCTCCAAATCAGCTTTACAGACTTTCCCCAGTGTTTCAGTATTTCATGTTACTTTTAAATATCTAGATATTCAATAGCTTTTATTAAAAATTCACTAATTTAAAAAGGAATAGTTGAAATAAGTGAAATTGATTTACTTAGATGGCTACAGTTTTTGTTTTTGTTTTTGTTTTTTTTCCCTTCAATAAGGATTCCTCCCAGAAACTTGCATTTTAAAAGATGGCCTAGATAAGAGTTTACTACCAGATATTTGTATTTCAGAGGTATAGGGAAAGAAATGCAAGCTTTTCCTAGAAGAACATTGGTTTCATAAAGCCAATTATAAGCATTTTGAGCCTAATGGGAGGTTTTTGAGTATATAAAAGGATTTAGTGGGCTTTGATATTCTGGAGCCACACCTCTGGCCATGTGAAGACTTTATTTGTAAAACAAGGACAGTCATTTTTAATATCTTAAGGACTGACAAATACTGATAAATCCATTCATCCATTTTGGGATGTTTCTTTCCACTTGGGTATATATTTTTTCAGGTTCTATAGCAAATTATAGAGAGATGTAGTTTACAGGTGGTATATAGCTTAGGATCATTTCTGAGAGTCATAATGGCTTGCATGTATGGAAAAGACACATTGATCTAAGGAGGCCTCATTCTCCATCCACTTCCCTTTCAGAAAGGCAAAACAGGTTTAGCTGCAGGATAGTGTTAAACTTAACGGTGCCATTAACTGTCCAAACCTCTCCATTGTCCACTGTATAATGGGGCCAAGCTATTTTGCAAAAGAAGCTTGAGGACTCGGGGTCCAAAGATGTATTTACTGACTTGAGAGAGAGGTAAATATCAATTGATTGCCTCCCTTACACACCCCAACCAGGGATCGAACTCGAAACCTAGATATGTGCCCTGTCTAAAATGAAACCCACAACTTTTTTTGGTGTATAGGACTGCAATCAACTGAGCCATCCAGCCAGGGCAATATTTCCTGAGTTTCGTTGTATACAGTATCTCACATCCTGAATTTTGTTGATTGTATTCTTGCGGTTGTGTTTAATGTTTCTTTATTTCTAAATTTCTCATAAACTGGAGTTAGTTCCAAAGACTTGACCTGACTTGGGTTTTTGTTGTGTGGAGGCAAAATGGTAGGGCAAACAAGAATACTTCAAATATGTTAAAATTCACAAGTTCTTAATGATAACTGACAGAGTCTCATTGTTCGCAGTAGATGAATGAATGCCGCTTAACATTCTGAAAAATATTTACGAGTATTTTCTTCCCCAGCTGTTTAAAAGCCATGATTCTTTAGTATGTTTGTGAAGCTAAAAGTATTCAAGTCATTGGTGCCCTTTTTTCTGACCTTCGTTCCTGTTTTTCTGTCCCTAGAACGTTCTTAGATTTTATTTTTTTAAATATATATATATATATATATTTTATTGAGAGAGAGAGAAACATTGATTGGCTGAGTCTTGTGTACCCCAATCGGGGATCAAATGAGCAACCTGCATATGTGCCCTGGCTGGGAATCGAACTGGCGACCTTCTGGTGCATGGAACAACGCTCAATCAGATGAGCCACACCAGCTAGGGCTGTCCCTAGAACATTTTCAAACTTCCTTATTTAAAAGAATGCACTCAACTATAAAATAAGCTCTAACTTGTATAGCAACAAGAAGTTTCTATCTTAACACCCATGAAATAGATATCCTTTGAAAAATATGTGGCATTTAAATTTAATTAGAAACTTTTTTATAAGTTATATGAGCCTAGCTGGAGCGGTTCAGTTGGTTGAGCGTTGGCCTGTGCACCGAAAGGTTGCCAGTTTGATTCCCGCTCAGGGCACATACCTGGTTTTCGAGTTTGATCCCCAGTCAGTGTACGTACAGAAGGCAACCAATCGATGTTTCTCTCTCACATCGTTGTTTCTTTGTTTCTCCCTTTCCCTTCCTCTCTCTGTAAAATCAATAAAACCATATCCTTGGATGAGGAAGAAAAAAATTGTAAGTCATATGAAAGGCTTGATTTTTAAATTCATCACCAAATTAGTTAAGGTTTTTTTAAGCACTGTAAAAATTTTTGGAATACTTTAACATTTTGCAATTCTCTTTTTCTCCTTGAGTGCGTAGCACTTGCTTAATGACATATTTTAAACTGTTTTAGGTCTTTTTGTTATATTTGAATATAAACCTGTTGTATTTATCAATGTGAGGATATTTTCTGATGTTACAAAAGAAAATGGAATTTAAATTTTCAGGCCTATATTTTGAAAACTAGTTGCTAGTGTTTTTTCTTCAAATATAGTCAAGATGTAAACCATGGATTTATTTGCTAAAAGTGCTTGCTTATAGCAAAATTGGTGGAATTAACATTCTTAATATTTTTCTGGCATCAACTTTATGTCCTTGGAGCAAACATGTAGCTATTTGTGATAATGTCATATACACAAATCGTTTAGGGGTCTAGAAGAAAATGATTAAAATGTATCCTGCTGTTAAATTTGATTAAGTTGACTCACAAACTTGATTGCAGACTATTCTTTGAAATCATTTCACAGTTTTTCAAAATACATGCCAGTGTTTTAATATGCTCTGTGGCATTTAATATAATTAATGAAGACATTGTTTTAATTTTACTTTTCTATCAAAAACTATTTGGAAATGTTGCTACAACTTAAAATTGAAATACTATGTATTCTTATTTTAATTTAAAAACATTTGTATGTTTATGGTGCATTCTATTATTTTTTTATAATCTTTTTATATTGGTTTAAAGAGATAGAGGAAAGGAGAGAGAAGAACATTGCTTTGTTGTTCCCCTTATTTGTGCATTGACTGGTGGTTTCTTTTGTGTGCCCTGACTGGGGATTGAACCCCACAATCTAGGTATATCGAGATTATGCTCTAACCAACTGAGCTAGCTGGCTAGGGTGTAAAATGCATTTTAATGGTGGACAAAAGTTTACACATGTTTAATGAACACTGTGAATAAATAAATAAGATATTTATATACTCATATTGGATTTATTGGCATTTCAAAAATAAATTATTGTTCCACCCTACTGCAGAGCTAAGAATGGTGTTTACATTTTTAAAGGGTTGATCGATGGTGGGAAATACGAATATTCGAGAGTATTTGTGACCACAAAATGTAAGATACTCTTTGACCGTTTACAGAAAATGTTTGCTGTATCTTGGGCTAGAGTGTTGATTTTTTTTTTTTTTTTTTAATTATGACTTAGGTTAGGCCTCAAAGTTACTATGTTCTTAATTTGTTTTGAAGAGGAACCATATTTAAAATAGTGTGTAACAATGAATTAAATCTTTGGGTGAAGATAATCTTTGTTCTATTTTTAGATCTTTCTGAAATTAGAAATTATGAATAGACACATTGTTATAAATTTTATTTAATTCCTAGCTTCATGATACTTGTTAATATATACTAATCAAGTACTAAAGAAATATTAACAAAAGCTCTATATAGGTCTTGACTATTTTTATGTTAATGGAGAAAACATTGAGGCAATTGTTTCAGCTATTTTATATTTTTAAAACTGGCTTTGGAAAAATTGTTAAACAATTTTAATGTTTGTTTTTGTTCTTAAAAGCCTTGAAATTAGGCCCTCTTATGTGCTTTCTCTTTTTCACTGTTCAGTTAAAAGGGAGGAATCAAATGGTAAGTGTTCAGCTCACCCACGTAATTAAAGTAAAATAGATTTACTTGGTTTGTTTTAAGATGCCACCTCTCATTTCTTTCTAATATTTCTATTAGAAATATTCCAGAACAACTAACTGTATGGGCTTTGAAGTATAAAATAAATACTGATTTGCCTACTTTGTGTCTTTGAATAATACTTTTTAAAGCTGGAACAAAAGATGAGGGCAAACACATCATGTGTGGTCATGTTTTTTTTTAATTTTTTATTAAATCCTCATCTGAGGATATTTTTTCCATTGCTTTTCAGAGAGAAGGAAGGAGGGAGTGAGGGAGAGAGAGAGAGAGAGAGAGAGAGTGAGAGAGAGAGAGAGAGAGAAGAACAGATGTGAGAGAAACAAATCTATTGGTTGCCTCCCACACTCGCCCTGGGGCCAGGGATTAAGCCTGCAACCGAGGTACGTGACCTTGGTTGGAATTGAACCCAGAACCCTTCAGTCTGAGGGCCGATACTCTAACCACTGAACCAAACTGGCTAGGGCTAGTCATGCTTTTTTTGTTACTTTATTCTGATTTTTATGACATACATGTGAATCTATTTTTAAAAGTTTCAAGGATATTTCAGTACTTCATTACTTAGAAGTTATTTTTATTTCATACCTTATTTCTCCTTAAATAAAGTCAAGCTCTTTGATAAAGGCTCTAGTAATTATAAATTAAACATGTTATTTTTCACTCCCGTAGCATAATGTATTTTTGACTACCATAACAATGTATATACTTTCATGCTGTGCTTTCATTACATTTACCTTTATTGTAGTGTAAAGTGTATTTGAACCATTTTCTAGGTACCATTTACTAGTTTCAGGTTTTCTGTTTATCACAGTTTTATTGCTTTTGGACACGATCACATGAAGTTATTCTATTAAGAACAAGAATTTATGAGATTGTCTTCATGTTAGTTTGTTCCACTTACTGATGATTAAAGTAGTTTAAACATTGATGTAGTACTATGTCCCAACCTTTATTTGTGGATCCAGTCTGGGTTGGAGTAAAGGGGAGATTTTAATTAGATTTTTTAAAATGTTGTTTCTAGAGTAAACTTTATTTTCTTGGGAAAATGGTAATGTCATAAAAATTTCTAAATGTCATCCTAGCTATAGTAGTTAAAAATACTTTGTTTAGGAAAATTGGGGTTGTGTTTAGATTGGGTGCTAATTTGTTAAAAATTTCTTTTTCTGGTATGATAAATATTAATATTTGGTCTTTATTGAAGAAAATAATAGATCTTCGTATCTGTGTCAAAATATATATGTGAATTGATATCAAAGTGTTTTTATTCCTATTTGAATAGGTGGGAATTGACCTGAATATTTGAACAAATGTGTATAATAAGCCTGAAAATAAATGTATTGAAAGGTTAATGGTCGGCCATCTAACATGTATATTATATGCCATAGCAGTATTTTGACCCTGTTGTGTTCCTTTGTCAGTGGCTATTCCATTATAGCTTCAGGGATTATTAAATAGTGAGGCCAAAAGCATTAAGGAGATGTGACCAAGATGTGACCCAAGGGTCTATTGCCTCTTCCATGGCAGTGTTTTTCAACTAATACATACATAGGGAGCTTTTTAAAGATATAGGTTCTTAGGTCTCTAACCTACATATTTACTCAGGTTGTGGTCTCAGTAGATTCTGATGCATTGTTTTATTGTTTTTTTGACCAGATCCTGTACTTAACAACCCTTGCAGCACATGAAACTTAGGAAAATACCCAAGATCAAATCTAGCAAATAATTTGATAGAGGATCTAGGTTGGAGCCATGGGACCTGCGTTTTTCAAAAGTTCTTCAGCTTACTTAATCTCATTAGCAAAAGTAGAAAACCACTGACCATGTGTGGAAATGAGAATAGGAGTAGTTGTAATTTTTATGGGACCTGGGAGTTTGAGTGACAGGAGGAATCAGTCATTCAACATGGGGGACAGGATTCATATAGTTAACACTGTAAATAGCACCATATTCTTTGTGAATAGTGCTTTGTGGGAGTTTGGTGTGACTTTTTTTTTTTTTTTTTTTTTTAATCCTCACCCGAGGATATTTTTTCCATTGCTCTTTTCAGAGAGAATTGGGGGGGGGGACACACATCGATGTGACACATTGATTGGTTGCCTCCTACATGCGCCCCAACTGGATCGAGTCTGCAACTGAGGCACGTGCCCTTGGCCGGAATTGAACCCCCCAGGACCCTTCAGTCTACAGGCTAATGCTCTCTGTCCACTGAGCCCAATTGGCTAGGGCTGGTGTGGCAACTTTTAATTGGGCTTTCAGCCTATGTATGGAAGGAGTATTGTCTCAAATGGTTCATTAATTTTTAGTTTTTTAATTCTTCATCTACCCTAGTCTGGGGTCCACAGACTAGGGTAGGCCAGGCCAAATCTGACCACTGTCTGTTTTTGGAAGAGTTTTATTGGAACGTAGTCATGTTTATATTTTGTTTATGCCTGCTTTGCCTCAGTGTGACAGAGTTGTCTAGTTGAGACACAACTGTATGAAACTATATCATGACTCTGTGACTTACAAAGCGTGAAATATTTACTATCTGGCTCTTAACCAGAAAAGGTTATAGACAGACCCTTTATCTAAGGATAATCTGGGAGTTTGGGGGAATCTGTAAAAACTGGCCCATGTTAACCAAATGCATAAAGAGTTTGTGAATTAAAATGGAAATTTATTAATTTATATGTTCTTTTCCAGTGTATTTAGAAGGCTCATTGAGCAGAGCACCTCATATCCTAGACCCAAGGTTCCTGAAGAATCCACATTTGTGCCAGAAGGTTTATTGATAGTTACGGTTATGAGTTAGAGCAAAGTTATGGGAAAAACTGATAAAGCGTTGCTCTCCCACAGTGGATGGAGTTTTTGTCCTTTGTTTTAGTCTGTAGAGACATAAAGCATTGTTGTTGTGTGTGTTTTTAATCCTCACCCAAGGATGTGTTTGTTGATTTTAGAGAGAGAGAGAGAGGGAAACATTGATGCGAAAAGAGAAACATAGATTGTTGCCTCATGTATGCTCCCCAACCAGGAATCGAACCCACAACATTTTGGTGCACAGGACACTGCTCCAACCCACTGAACAACCTGGCTAAGGGTGCATTGTTCTTGATCAGATGTTGTCTCCTCTTGATCAGTATTGCCATATTTAGGTTGTTGTTTAGTCAGCCACTTCTTTATGTCAGTCTCTTTTTTCATTTTTTATTCTTTTGTTAATCCTCCCCTGAGGATATTTTTTCCATTGCTTTTCAGAGAGAATGGAATGGAGGGAGCTAGGGGGAGAGAGAAAGAAACATTGATGTCTGAGAGACACAATGACTGGCCGCCTCTCGTGCACCCTGATGGGGGGCGGGGAGGGAAACCGGATACCCAGGTATGTGCTCTTGACTGGAAACCCAGGTACGTGCCCTTGACTGGAAATCGAAACTGGGACCCTTGGGTGTGCAGAACAATGCTCTAACCACTGAGACACACCAGCCAGGGCTGTCACTCTCTTTTTCCTGATTCTTGGGTGGGTATCCTGTTCCTTATTTCCCCTTGATTTAATTATAACTTAACTTCACCTGATGTGCCATGTACAAAACTCAAAGTAGACACCAGCCAATAATAAAATTTTATTAATAGGTGTTGGCAGAGAGAGCTGATCTCTATTGTTACTAATGAGTAGGTGCAAATACATTTTCAGAAAAGGTTTGTGAAGCTTTCAGAGGAGAAGTTGCCGTTTTGTGGTTTCCACATGGCCATTACCCTTTTTTCAATCAATTATTTAGCCCCTCAGGAGATCTGATTGTATTGGGATAGAAGAATGTGTTTTCGGACACCTGCATACACGAAGGATTCAAACAATGGAATATTTCACAAGGATTTTTATAGCCTCTTCATTATGCTTTGGAAATCACTGAAGAATTCTATGCTGTAGGGTTTGGTGTTAGATTGAGATGTGACCTGCTCTGGTATAATGACAGCCCATTTCTGATGGTGAAAATCAAAATGGATAATAACAGATTGCAGTGGTCTCAAATATAATGGCCTAGTTGTTTGTGACCAGTTTTCAAAAATTTATTCATTAAAGTAATTGAATTGATTTCCTACAATGAGCTGAGAACTTTCCTGAATATTTAGGATGCTACATAATTGGAACTTGACTTAAACTTTTATGGTCATGTAAATAAAGAAAGATAGATGTTTATAATGCTTACATATACTCTTGGAAGTGATCTTTAGGATTTTAACAATTTGGGGTATTTGGGTTGAAGATATATGTCAATTTAAACAAGCTGTTGAAATCTTTGATCACTTCTTAAAAGGATTATTTAATAGTTTAATATCCTCTCATATATATAAGATAAACAAAGTTTCATTCAAACTGGGAGAAGTGAATATGGGTACTGTTATGATTATAGTGGGCTTTTTGTTTGTTTTTTTAAATTTTTGTTTAAAGGTCTGAATGAGTCCAAGGAAAATGATTACCGAATCCCTTACACCCTGCACACACACTATCAGTAGACACTTTATTGTACTTAATTATTTCTATGTCATATTAGATGATTCTGATACCTCTTTTTGTCTTCACCTTCCATTAGAGTTTCAGAGAGGCTCATAATCAGGAGAAATTTCCATATCTCTTTTTTCCCTCCTGGAGAAAATCTGTTTTATATACTCAGTGCATACATAACCTCCTCTGACTCCTCATCCCAGCTGTGATCCTGTATCATTTTTAATACATTTCTTTTTATTACCTATCACGTTGCTTTATAGGTATTTTCTGACTTTGCTGTCCACTAATTGAACTCTGAATTTTTTTAGGTTAGGAATCTTTGTCATATTGTAGTCACATAGATATGAGCTGGGAGAGTTAAATAGTTGTTTGATGTCTGATTTTTCTTCTTAATCCTCACCGAAGGATTTGTTTGTCGATTTTAGAGAGAGAGAAGATGGCAAAGAAAGTAAAAGAGAAACATCAGTGTGAGAAAGAAACATCAATCAGTTGCCTCCTGTATGTGCCTCAACTGGAGATTGAATCTGTAACTTTTTTGTTGTAAGGGACTATGCTCCAACCAGCTGCGCCACCTGGCTGGGTTGGTGTCTGATTTTTCAAATGCCAGTGCAGCTCAATCATGTGGTTTTCAGTGTTGTTTATGGGCCACCATACCTCACTATTTATTGAACACTAATTTCTCAGATGTTAACATCAGTATTTTTTGAAACATAGGTGGCATTGAGCCACCACTATTTTTGTAGAATTCATAATGGAATAACATTATTAAGAATGAATTTTAAACAGTTAAATGACCCACAGTTTTTTGTGCTTCGTTTTCAGCACATTTAATTTTTTAATATGCCGTTTCCACTTGAATATCCCTTCAGAGCATTAGACTTACAGGAAGACTTGGAGGTTTCCATTTAGTATTGTAGAGGATACAGAGGTGAATCAAGCCCAGGGTCCTGTCTGAGGATTTCAGAGTATTTTAGGTGCAGGATACCTCTGTAGAGTATGAGAGAAATGCAGTTAATAAGTTTGGAGAATTTACAGATTCTCTACTAGGGAACGTCAGGTGGTGTTGAGCATTCTCAGCACTGTTGTCAAGATGACTTAGGGTTTATTTTTCTTAAACAATATGATTGGTTTATTATTCCACTGTGTTATAGGTATACCCCATGTCTTTTGTTTTGAAATGGGAAATTCTAATCTTACTTGGTGAAGGGTTGGAGATGAAGAGAGTCAAGATTGTCAAATAGAAGTGTTCAACTGCAGAAACATGTTTTTGAAATATCCACTATATATAATGTGAATAAGGAATTTTATTTAATTATTAAATAGTTTGAATTAATAGCAAAAATTCATTTTAACTTGTTATTTCTGCTTTGTGACTTCTTGATATAATATTTTTTTTGGCCAATTAATATTTAGTATCTTCTGTACTTCATATTGAAGGCAGTAAACTCTGGTAGTATCACCTGAAATGGCAGAATTTTATACCTGATTAAACAGGACAGATGTGAATGTCAGTGACCATGTGTAGTTATTAACTAAACTAATGATGTGTAGGGGGTAGGAACTTGGGTTTTGTAAGCATGCTGTGCTGATGAAATGTATTTGTTTCTGCTTAAGATTTCAATTAATTAGAAGTATATGGGTAAGTTTGCCTCTTTGTCTTACGATATCCTCCACTATATTGTGTACCATGTTTCATATTCTTTCTTTCTGGTTGTAAATTTACCATGTTTCTCACAAGATAACTTCTTCATTTGGCATATTTCTGCTATTTCTAAACCTCGCTTTTATACAATTGATGTGCTTGTTATGGTACTTTCTCTTACAATTGTAAATTTTAAATAATTTTTCTAGTTTTATTTAGTTACCACTTAAAAATTGCCATATGTTGAATATATTACTTGGAGTTATCTACTTAGAAAAAATAGATACTTTGACAGAATTTCAAAGCTTCAGTAGACTAAGATAATTTGCTTAATTTCTAGTATCAAAAGACCTAAAAAGGTATCTATTAAATGCTTAATTTTTCATACATTGGACCACAAAGGCTTTGTTTGCTTCTACTGCTTTCTTCTGTTTGTGGGACCAAGTTTGAATAGCTTCTTGTGCAGTTTATATTTGTTCTTTGGCTTCATCTTTCATACCTTAATCTGGCCAGTCGTGGTAGTAATTTTGACTTTGATAAGGAAGTATACTAGGTAAGGGGTTGTGGATAATAAAATGCAAACTAGTCTCTAGTATTATGTGAACTTTAGTGTGATTTGATGTTAAAAGTATTGCATTTGTATTATAGCTGTGATATTATTGTTGATTTCTTTAAGAGTTTGGGATAAAATAGCTAAATCTGAAGAATAATTAGATAATTCCTAATCATTTTCAGGTGTGTTTTTTTGGTGTGTGTTTTATTTAAATATATCTTTACTGACTTCAGAGAGAGGAAGGGAGAGGGGGAGAGATAGAAACATCAATGGTAAGAGTCATTGATTGGCTGCCTCCTGCACGGCCGCTGCTGGGGATCGAGTCTGCAGCCCAGGCATGGGCCCTGACCAGGAATCAAGCCGGGATCTCCTGGATCATAGGTTAATGCTCAACCACTGAGACACACCGGGAAGTTTTTAAAAGCACCTCTTCAGAGATAGTTTGCTATGACAATTGAAAATAATAATCTTGAAAATGTCCCTCAGTTATATAGACTAAAATTCCCAGCTGAATATAAATTTGTTTTAAAAGTTAATTTGTTTAAAATCTTTGTTCCCTTCTGTCTCAGTGCGTACTGGATTATATGTAATTACATTTAATTCATGTTTAGTTAGAAAGCCACTCTGTGTATTATAAAAAGCAGCATTTAATTTTGCTAGTCAGTTGAATTTGACAGTGACATCAGAATAATCTGTTTACTTAGTTACCTGAACCAGACTAAAAATTCACTGTGTATGAATCTAGTTTAAGGGGTATGTATCTTTTGATTAATGAATACAGTGAGCTGAGAATAAGTCCCCCTACTTATATTTGTTGTTCCTTCTATTTCTGATTATTTTTAACAAGTAAATATTATTTTGTGACTAACACTTGTGATCACTGATTGTGTAAAAATATTTTAAAGGTTGTGGGTTTTTTAATACCTTGTTGACCGGCTATTTCAAGCCAGAACTTGCCCGTGCGGCCGGCTACTTTGGTTAGCAAGGTGTTGAAAATTACTTAAATGAATGTAAGTGCAGACCCAAGTTATCTTGTGGCCGTTCAGCAACATTTGGACATGGAAACACGTGTATACTTGTGACCAGTCAGAAAGGTAAGATAGACTTCTATAAAGTAGCTTTAAGTTCACAGCAAAGTTAAGCAGAAGGTATAGAACATTTTCTTGTGCCTCCTTCCCTCACATACACATAGACTCCTTCATTATCAAATTCCCACACCATAGAGTGGTACTTTGTTGTAAGTGACATATTCTCATCACCCAAAGTTTATCATGTACATTAGGGTTCACGGTTGGTGTTCAGACAAATGTATAATGTCATGGATACACCATTATAGTATCATACACAGTAGTTTCACTGCCCTAAATTGTCTGTGTTCTGCCTGTGCATTCCCCCCACCCCCAACCTCTGGCAACAACTGTTTCTTTCACTGTCTCCATAGTTTTGCCTTTTCCAGAATATCATATAGTTGGAATCATAGTAGCCTTTTGATATTGGCTTCTTAGTAATATTCATTGAAGATTCCGCTGTGTGTTTTCATGGCTTGATAACTCACTTATTTTTAGTGCTGAATAATATTCCATTGTCTGCATGCACCAGAGTCCATTTATCCATTCACCTACTGTAAGACATTTTAATTGCTTCCAAGTTTTGACCATAATAAATAAGGCTGCTATTAACATCTATGTGCAATTTTTTACGTAGACATAAATTTTCAACCCCTTTGTATAAATACCAAAGAGCGTGATTGCTGGATCCTGTGGTAAGATTATGTTTAGTTTTATAAGAAACTGTCTTCGCCCGGCTGGGCGTGGCTCGTCGGTTGAGTGTTGACCTAGGATCCAGGCGATCAGGGTTCGATTCCCAGTCAGGGCACATGACCAGGTTGCGGGCTCGATCAATGACTCTCTCATCATTGATGTTGCTATCTCTCTTTCTCTCTCCTTTCCTCTCTCTGAAATCAATAAAGATATATTTAAAAAAAAACCTGTCTTCCAAAGTGGATATACCATTTTGAATTCCTACCAGCAATAAATGAGAGATAGTGTTGCTCCATATCATTGCCAGCATTTCGTGTTGCCAGTGTTTAAGATTTTGGCCATTCTAATAGGTTTATTTTGTTATCTCGCTTAAATTCGCAATTCTTGATATATGATGTAAAGTTTTATTTTAACTGACAGAAGTGAGCAACATTTCCCCAATATTAAAGAGTGCAGATATTTTGGTGTGCATGTATTCAAATTGAGGGCGGAAAAATACCATAGGGTGTATATATTAAAAGATCTTCTTATATTACTGAAAGTATTTTGCTCCTTTCCTGTATAGCTGTATGTGTGTGCGCGTGTGCATGCATGTGGATATGTATATGAAATATTTCAGAAATTGCTGTTTTTAATTGCCTGAGGAAAAAATGTTAAGTTTCCAAACATTTTTTGGTTATGTTGGAAAGTTTGCATGGTATTATTTGAGTTGAATCAATGGGAACATGTCTTCTTTTCCTTTTTAGTTTAAAATTAATTTATTTACTTTTTTAAGGAAAAGATAACTTTGTTGATAAATACCTTTTAATATTAACACGTTTAAATGAGCGAATAATTTCTTGGCAAAGAGGCCTACTTTTATTTTCAGTTTTTTTTTCTTTTTTCCTATTTTAATATTTCACATACTTGATTTTTGTTCCATTCTTCAGAATATGTTGTATTTCTTGCCTAGTATTTCCAGATAGTAACATCTATTTAACTTCTCTCATGACAGTTTGACTGGCTATCTAATAATCTTATTATTCTTTTATTTTTCTAATGAAACAAGATATATTTTCAAGTGGTAAATGTAATTTCTTTTTAGTAAAACATTTTGGACTACTTGATGATAAAAAAGTTGAGCCTTACTACCTGCCAGAACTGAAACACTTCTCTGGGATCATATTTCTTTTAATACATTTAAATGTTCTACATCAATATTTTAAATCCAGATTTTTAGCATTTTCTTTATTAAGACCTAAATGGCTCATGCTGACCCTAGACAGTCCTTAGAATCTTTTAAGGACATGCATGAGAAGTCTTTATGAATTAAAAGGAGAGTAATGAGTGTGCCGTTAACTGAGTAGATTGATCACAGTGTAAGATGAACATATTTTGTTGTTGATCTCAAAATGTTGGCCCATTCTATATATGTTAAGCATTTATTTAGTTCACTGTTACCTAAACCTTAGAAATTCATATTATACTTATTTTAGCCTTATTTTTGTACCATGTGAAACCTTTAAATTACGTTACCTAGAAAAATAAGTATAATATGTTTAAAAGCACAGATTAATATCCTTAGTATTAAAAGAAAAAAAATAGCCTTACATTACACAAAGTAACATCACATGCTGCACTTTAGGGTATACTGCTTTAGTTAATTTACATTAGTGCAGATTTTCTGCTGTTTTGTTGTTTGCAAACTTTTTAGTTTCGAAATCCTTTTTATAGACTATTAAAAATTACCAAGGTCCCTAAAGAGCTTTTGTTTCAGTTATATCAGTATCTGCCATATGAGAAATTTAAAAGAAATTTGAAAGAAAATGGGTGTTAGTGGGAAGAGTGGTCATGTGTTACATTTTTTTGCAAATTTCTTTAATGCTCAACAGTAATGTAGTAGGAAGAGTGGTATTATTTTACCATTTTGTAAGTTTGTTTAATGTTTGGCTTTATGGAAAATGGCTGGCTCCCTATATTTGCTTCTGCATTTCATCTATTGCAAAATGCTCTTGGTTAAAGTACATGAAAAAAATCTGACTTTCACACTTCACCTTTCAGGTAATTGTGGATATTCTTGTTTGATACTGTAGTAAAACTTGATAGGCAGTAATTTTCATTACAATCTATTGGTCTACTTTGAAGTTTGAATGGCTCTCTGACTCTGGCATGATTTCATGATATCATATACCCAGCATTAGAAAAATACTGGTTTATCAAGTTACACAGGTATTTCAGGTTTTAATGTATTTTATTACACAAAATTAAAAACCACATCTTAGTACCAACTACCGATCTCATCAGAACATGTCTGTGAAAATTTGCATGATGCTGTCTGAAGTAAAATGCTTATTATTCCATGCAAAAAGTGTTTCAGCTTGCAACTCAATCGCAGGAATTGTTTTTCTTGAAATAACCACCCTACTTCAGAATGCAGCAGACATGCTTTATATATATACTGTATTGTTGCATAGAATATTAAAAAGACATGTACCCAAGGATAGCGATTTAATAAACTTAATAATTTTTACTGCTTCATCTAGGTATTCATAATTGAACATTTTAAACTGTTATATGCATGTGAAGAATACAGTGATTTCTAGTAAAAATTGACTGCAATGTAATTTGTGCCAGAAAACCAGGATTTTTGCCCACCATTGCTTTTACACCACCCGCAAATATTGATAGAGTGAAAAGCCTGACTAGATCATCATCTTATAACTATGTTCTAGTGTTAATAAGACATGAAATAGTTCTGAATCTGTGCACTTCCTGAAAATGGTGTTGGGGACTGAGTACTCCACGAACCACTCCAAGAACTGCTATTTGAATGGAATGCTGCTTTGATATATAGTTCTGAAAATCAGTCATATTTTGCTTAATTTGTTGGTCAGATGTGAATTTACGCTTTCTTCAGTGGCAAGCTTTCAGGAATACCTATGCATAACTCTTAATGGAAAGGCACACCTTCTTATAAACATTGTAAGAATAAATCTAAAAATCATGTTTTTTGTTAGTTTTTGTTGAAATTCTTAAAAAATGAAGGTGCCTTATGAAGGTGAAAATTTCATGAACTTTATTTTGGCAGAACTTTAACCACTTACTATATGTATGACCTTGAGTAAGTTATTTAACAGACATGTGCCTCAGTTTTATGATCGATAAAATAGGATAACGATAAATGTATTTATAGGATTAATGAGGCTTAATTGAATTAATTAAAAAGTTTTTATCATAGCTTTATCATAGCTTTATTGCACTGCAGTCTTTTGAGATTTTGTTTGCATACAGGTTAAACCACAACTCTTAATTTATGCTAAAGTTACAAAGCACCCTTAAAATTTTTATCATAAAAATATCACACATTCAGTGTTCCAGTTCTAATTCGAAGTAAGTTAGAAGTAATTCATAGAAGAAGTGAAGGCCTTTGTGTATTTCTTCTTGGGTGGGTACACAGTTATAGTGAACTTCTTCAAGTCATTCTCATTGATATTTGATATATCAAGTTGTAATGAGATTTGCTGTCTTAATTTCCTTTGATAATACTACCCTTAAAATCTCTGCCTCTTTCATTTTACTAGAAGTGGATTTATAGAAAGAAACAGTAATCTTAAGATACGACTAGGAAGCTGAAAACTTCATTTGCTCATTCTAAAATAGTTTAAAAATGATCCGTCATCTCATTATACTATCTTTTTAAAAATTATGAGTGAAGCTGTATAAAATAGCACTAAGTGATATCTTTATTGATTTCAGAAAGAGGAAGGGAGAGGGAGAAAGAGAGGTAGAAACATGAATGATGAGAGAGTCATTGATTGGCTGCCTCCTCCACTCCCCTGACTGGGGATCAAGCCCGCAACTCGGGCATGTACATTGACCGGGATTCAAACCGTGGTCTCCTGGATCCTAGGTCGATGCTCAACTGCTAACCCACGCCGGGCTAGATGATATTCTTTAAGGAAATGTCAACATGAATAAATTGAATGTATGTATATTTAGTGAAACGTAATATAGTATACAATATAAATTGGTATTTTAACATAGCGATATCTACATTAACATGGATTATTGTAAGCTTCTGATTATTTCATTTACAAAAATATATTTTAGAACTGGAACCAGTTTAAAATAGAGCATCAGGAAGGGAATGTTACAGCCACTGTTGAATAATTATCTTAAAACCATAGATTTCTTCGCTATGTTAATATGCTTCTCACAAAACTTTGTTAATAAAGAAAATGGAGTAATAGAACAATTTAAGAATAGTTTTTTAAAAAGTACTTAACTTTGTGAATAATAAGACTAAACATGTTATTTTAGAAAGTGATAGGTAAAGCTGAAGTTATAAAAAGACAATAGAAATGGCAGTCTCTCTCCCTTGCCTCCACCCAGTGAATCATAAGATAAGCATCTAGTTAGGATGTTAGGGTATATAAGGGGGATTTGAAAATTGAAGTTTCAAACAGTGGGACTATAATAATTACATTCTGTTAACTATTTCTAATCTTTCATAGTTACGGCAAATACAAAAGTAAAAATATAAATTGAACCCTTATCCTCCCCCCAGAATGTCATGATCATAAAGTCCATGTATTAAATATCTGTTATAAATAATACCTGGAAGATTTTGGGTACGCTGAAGCTGTCCACACTTTATCAGTAGGTTTGGACATCATGGCTTATTTGATTTATTGATAATAGCACTTATTTATTGATAATAAGTGTGATTATAAAATAGTATTTTTCATGTAATTGGAAAATTATATGGATTCATCAATAGTTTTATAAAATAGTCTAGTTTTTTTGCTGGTCAATAATATGTGTTAATCAAGTTTTAGGAGACTTATTTTTAGGAAAGTTAAACAGCTCTGATAAAGGTTTGGCATTTAAATTTTCTAAATAACAGGACAATGTTTCTTCATGATACTATATAAGTTGGTGTTTTTTCTTATACTCTAACTTAATTATAGGTTACCTTTTGAGGCATTGCTATTAGGTTTGATAGGTAATCGATTTGTTGCTTATTTCATTTATCCATCATAGGCTTTCATTTCTTGCTTTATTGTTCCTTTTCACCAGTATTTTGAATTAAGTGGAATTTAAACAGTTTAATAAAGTTGCTTTTGAAAGTAGGAAAATTATACCTTCTTTAGATTCAGACATTGCTGCTTTTGCCTGAGAATGTTCTTTAGTATTGCTGCATTTAACACATTTGTATGATATTGGGAAAGATGATCCAGTAATAGTGCAAATTGCAACTATAATATCTTGAGTCGTTTCACCAAGTGAAATGAAAATTTTTTAAGGAAGCAGTTTCTGTATTGAAATTTAACATATTTGTACATTTATATGACCTTTTGTGTCACAGTTAACCTCAAGAGCATTTTGTTTCAGAACTTGGCAGTTTGTAATAACACTTTTATTTTAGATTTCCAAGTAAAAACTGTTCTAATGAAGGAAGAAATGTTATATTGAGTGTTTAATGATTGCTTGTGTGTCTTGGAGACTTTTATGGTAGTCCTATATAGGTCCTGGGTAAAATAATGCTTGAATACTTGAATAAAAAGGCAAGGATGAATTACAATACTTCAGAAGTCAAAATAATCTATAACTGTTTTTAGCTTAGTGCCCCACAGCTGTTTGTATTGTATGTTTGAATATAAAAGTGATAACGATCATTTCTGTTTAAAGACTTTAGTGACCTGGGAGGAAAAAAAATTGGCCCTGGTAGTTATTATTACGAGATTTTTCTTTTATTTTGGAATTTAGGCATGTATCTTTCATCTATTGGAATAAAAACATTAAAAATATTCTGTGGTAAATTTTATGTAATCTGACTTATTTATAATCTAGCATTATAAACTGGGTGCTTTAAACATTGTAGTATATTAAGCCTGGGAGACTGAAGTTCCTTTTCAGTGCACTTTATTAAGTAAAAGATGTTGAGAACTTAAAAAAATTTTTAATGGAAAGTGATGTCCCAATTTATTCTTTTCTTTTTGATTTTAGATGGGAAATGTGATAAGATCGATAGGTTGACTGTGACAACTATGCTTACTTACAGAGAGAACAGGAAATGAGAATGGGTGATATGGGTCCCCGTGGAGCAATAAACATGGGAGGTAGGGACTGGAAGCAAAAGGCTTCTATAACTTACTTGTAATTCTTTGGGGAACTGTACATGCTGTTTGTGGTATCTACATGTCAGTAACAAACTAAAATTTGGAATCAACATTTTAATGGTGAAATCTCTTTATGTTTATTAAATTTTAAAAAATACAAGTATATTTTAAAATATATGCCTAGGAAGAACTTTTTCATTTTGTTTATTTGAAAGCTAAAAGATGTGCTGTCTTTTATTCATTCATTCATTCATTCATTCATTCATCAATTTTTAAAAATGTTTTTATTTTCTTTAGAGAGGCAGGAAGGGAGGGGTATAGAGAGATAGAAATACCAATGAGAGCAACATCATCAATTGGCTGCCTGCTGCACACCTCCTACTAGAGATCAAGCCTGCAACTCGGGCATGTGCCCTGACCAGAAATCAAATCAGTGACCTGTTGGTTTATGGGTCAGTGCTTACCCACTGAGCCACACCAACTGGGCTGTATTATCTTTTAATAGATTTAATGACAGAAAACTAACCATGTTTTGATACAATATGAAACTTGTTCAGTAATTTCATGGTATAATATTTTAAAAATCAAATTTCATGCCTTCACATTGGTTTTTTTACCTTAGAATTTTGGTAGTTTTTGAGTTGTAGTGTTTCTAAACTTTTGAGGAGTATTTTATAAATTTGTATTTTAAGGTACCCTTTTTTGTAACTTTGTGTTGTGTGGCTATTTTTATTCATTTTACTAAGTGTCAAACATTTTGCCCTAACCTACAGTATTGTGCACAGAAACATGTTGCACATTTAGGTTAATGCATAGCTTTAGAGTTGATAAAGTTTTTTTTTAATATGTTTTTATTGATTTTAGAGAGAGGAAGGGAGAGAGAGAAACATCTATTGGCTGCCTCTTGCATGCCCCCTACTGGGGATCAAGCCCAAAACCCAGGCATGTGACCTGACCAGGTATCAAATTGGCAGCCTTTTGGTGCATGGGTCGACACTCAACCAACTGGGCCACACTGACCAGGGCAAGAGTTGATAAGTTTTTAAGAAAATGCTTATATTATTAGCATCTTTAATATTGATTGACTTACAACCAGGTTGTCAGGGGAAACAACACTGAGTAAGCTAGGGAAAAATAAGTGTGGAAGTTATTATTGAAATGTCATACATTTTAAAAGTTAGACAAGTAACTAAATTTTATATATTCCTTTTACATTGTCCTGCTGAAGCTGTCATGAGCTTAAAATCTTTACATAACTCAAATGTACATACTGTTGTAAAGATTACATTACCTTAACATTTCAGTATGCATAACATGCACACCCACTGAGAAAATCTAAATTGTACTTAGATTATGTAGTGCATGGAATAAAAAAATCATAAAGCATCAAATGTGTGGAATGAGTATTTTCCATGATCATCTTCCTTCCTCCTCTCATGGCAGTTTCTTTGCCACTGACAATTAGATCATCTAAAATCATTTATTGCTGTTCACTTTGTTACTTTTCTTTTCTACCAAAGTAGTAACTGAGAATCTCTGGTATACAAAGTAAGCATGTAACATCTCCCTTACCCATAAAGAACTTCGTTGTGAGTTAATACAATGGATACACGAAATAATTAGCCAAAAATAAATAATAAAAATTGTAAATTGTGAAACACAGTTGTATATATAATAAGTACAAGTGGTTCAGTATTTCTGTCTTTATCAGAGTAAATTGTGGGCTGGTCCAGGTGGTTTTAAGGATGTAAGTGTGAGGTTACGGATTATAGGCGGTTTGAAATGCCATTATAATTACTAGATTGTCATTAACGTCAGAACCAAACTTGAAACATTTCTGATGTTGGAAGGGACACCAAAGCATTCTGACTGACTGGTTGGTTAGCAGCTTTATCAGAAGAAATATGAGACTATGCCTTTAGATTCCTTATTTAGTTAGGAATTTAAGAGAATTAAAATTGTTATGGCATTTTGTTTACCAGAGAACCATATTTACATTTGAGCATTTACTTAACTCCCTAAAGTTTAATCCATGTAATTTTCTCCTCTTTACATTTTATCTAATAAGAGACTGTATTCTAATGGTGTACTGGAGTTATGTATCGTTATATAGTTGAGTGTTGCTGGTGTCAGTAAATTGTCACATCCTGTCAAGTTACATTGATGGAATGTGTCATTACATTTTCTGGTGTATTTACCAGTGTACATAGCAAGTGAAATAGCTTATCAAACTTTTTCAGGGGGCCAGATAATTTTAACATGTCTTAGATCTTTAATTTTTTTGAGAGAGAGAGAAAACATCAATTTGTTGTTTTACTTAGTTATGGATTCATTATGCATTCATCGATTGATTCTTTTTTAAAAAAAATATGTTTTTATTGATTTCAGAGAGAGGAAGGGAGATGGATAGAGAAATAGAAACATCAAGGAAAAACACTGATTAGCTGCCTCCTGCATTCCTCCTACTGGGTATTGAGCCCGAAACCCAGGCATATGCCCTGACCAGTAAGCAAACTACGATCTCTAGGTTTGTGGCTCAACGCTCAACCACTGAGCCACATTGGCTGGGGCATTGATTGATTTCTTGTATGTGCCCTGACTGGGGATTGAACCCACAACTTTGGCGTATTGGGATGATGCTCTAACCAACTGAGCTAACTGGCCAGGGCCTTAGATTTTCATTTTTAATTTTTAAATACGTTATGTGGTTTTTGTTTTTTAAATTGATTTTAGAGAGGAAGTGGGAGAGAGAGAAACATCAATCAGTTGCCTCCCGCATTTGCCCAGACCGTGGATCAAACCTGCAACCTGGATGTGTACCCTGACCAGGAATTGGACCCAAGAGCGTTAGGTGCACAGGATCATGCTCCAGCCAACGGAGCTACATTGGCCAGGGCTTAGGTGTTTTTTTTCTTGCGGATTTTTTAATTGAAATATAATTGACGTATAAACATTGTATAAGTTTAAAACGTACAGTGTGTTAAGTTGACATATTTATATATTGCAGTATGATTACCATTGTAGCTTTAGCTAACACCACCTCTATTACGTCCCATAATTATCTCTTTTCTTTGGTGAGAACACTTAACAAATCTTGTTGATTTAACTAAAAATTTATGTAAAGAGATACAGGAGTTTTAAATGGATATAAAAGATTAAAGAAATCACATGATCTGAATTCTTAGATAGGAAAGAACAAAAAGTTATTAAATTAAGTATAATTTCACAATAATACAAGAAAGTCAAAGCTGATTAATGATAGATCTGATGACACCAAGCCAAAACAAAAAATTTTAAAACAATGGAAAAGAAGATAAAGTGCTAGATCTGGGAGATGTTATAAAGGTAATAAGAGGATACTGTAAACAATTTCATGTCAATAAATTTTAAAACTTAAATGTAAAAACTTCTAGGAAAATGTTACATGCCAAAACTGACTCAAGAATAGAAAATCCGAATATTCTATGAACACTAAAAAAAATTAATTATTAGTAAAAAATCTTCCTGTGAAGAAAATTCCGGGCCCAAATGGTTTTATCAACAGGTCGTACCAAAGGCTTAGATTTTTTTAAATTCAGTTTAATTATAGCTGTGTGGTAGAAGATGTAATTCCTAAAAATAAGACTGTACTTCAACTATTGATAGCTGGAAAGAGTATTTTTTAGTTATTTTACTATACTTGTAGCATAGTTATATTTGAATCTCACAGTTTAGATGTAATAGTTATATTCTATTAAAAAAGCATACCCTAACATGACTTGTTCTGGGGAAAGTTGAGGTAAGATGGAGTCCTCCTAGATTAGTGTCTTCACTCTTTCTCATTTCCATTGTGAGAGATGTTCTCAAAGTCTAGTAAAATTTTTTTGTTTATAACTGTGCTAAGGGAATAGAAATATTCTTGGATAGTTAGAGTATAGATTTATCAGGAAGAACATTTACCGATTAAGGAAATAATTCCTTCCCTATGAAGTTGGTAGGTTCCTGGGGATTCAGTTCAGAAAGAGCAATAGTGTGTTGCCAGGGACTGACAAGGGAGTAAGACTTCTTTCTCTCAGCTGCTCCTTGGACTCAGCCATTTATAGAGTTCAGCTGTATTAGATACTGTGAAGAGTTGTGGGTTTGAATGAAAACTTCAGCTCTTTTTATAATGTGTTTTTGAGAAATTGAGTTCAGAGTATTGTAATTGACCTACATAATGAAGTACTAGAAGGAAACAAGTTTAAGTCAGTCTTTGTTATGAATTTTTTATGATAAACAACTATATGAATACTTTAGAAATAAAAAAATTTGAGGAAGTTAGCAAAAAATGCTGTGTTTGAGGCCATTATAAATATGGTGTTATAGCTCAAACACTTGCAATTTTCATCTTTCTGATGAAAAATTTTGAAGTATACCTGCTTATTCCCATTTCCAGAATTTCAGCATGTTGAAAAATTAAAAAATCAAATGTGTTAATATATCTCTTTTGGTTGCAGTTGCTTTTAAAAATAAGCTTTGTCATGTTGAGAGTCATTTCCCTTTTTTTTTGTTTAGATTACATTTTTCTCCATAAAGTTAAAAAATAGTACCTTCTATAATTTTGGGAGATGTTCAGTGACTATATAAAAGTCAAGAGGTTAGTTACAGTGAACTTTATATATCGAAGGGAATGGATTCTCACAGCTTAATGCAATTTACATGCTAACATTTTTAAGTTATGACTTTTAAAAAAATTAAGTGGTTTTCTAAGTGCTAATCTTTTGCTGTTAGAGTTTAGTTACTATGTAAAGGGAATATTTGGTTAAAAAGCAGACTAGCAAATCATACTGACTTTTAAAAAAATTCTCAGGCTTTTACAGTCTCAAGTGTCCTTAAATAATTGATAGTTGTCTCATTTGTTTTATATACTTTTGTTTTGGGGATGAAAATTCTATTAGCATAGGTAATGCTCTGTTATAGAGTAGATTAACTAAGTGTCCCATTTTCAAAGAAGGAAAATGATTTTGATGATGTCGTCTGTATACATTGCCTAATTGTTGTTACATTTTTAATGTTTACTAAACTAAGATAGGACAGCTCTAAGTATAGATTGTTTTGCATAGATGCGTTTAGCCCAGCACCTGCTGGTAACCAAGGTCCTCCTCCAATGATGGGTATGAATATGAACAACAGAGGAACTATACCTGGCCCACCAATGGGTCCTGGTCCTGCCATGGGACCAGAAGGAGCTGCAAATATGGGAACTCCAATGATGCCAGATAATGGAGCAGTGGTAATGTATCATAAACATTATTTTGATTATATTCAATAATATATACTTCTGCCTCAAAGGTAACTTCACACTTAAGATAATTTGGCATCATTTGTTTTGGCAGTAAAGATCAATATGCAATGAAGAAAAAGTAATCTTATGAAGTTATATTTTGATTATGAGGCAGCTTTTAAGTATCCTGAGTTATGATTACCAACCATGTCATACTTTGTAACACGTTACAGTTATTTTTACAGTGCTTTTAATTTGTATCCACCTCTTACCAGCATTTAAGTATTTTATGTTTGTGTTCTTTTCCTCTGTGGACTCCTTATCTTTGGTGTGGGACAATACTCCACTATGTGTAAAAAACAGTTTTTAGTAAACATTTCTACGAAAAAGATCCCTTATTAATTTTAGAGAATTTAACTGTAAAATAATTTACATTAAATTTTGAATTTACATTGTAGAATTACTAATTACATTTGTTGCTAGGTTAAAAGTAGACAATTTTATGCCTTGGTTTGAGAGTGTGAAGTTATCTTTGTGTGCATTAAATATTATAAAACCATTTCTTAGTAATTCATATATTTAAATATCAGTAGCAAGACCTAGTACTTGTTTCATTTTTCTCAAAGTCTATCACTGTTTAAATGAGGCTTTATATTAGTAAAACATTTTCTCATTTGGTTTTTATTAATGGTTCTAAATACCATTTAGAAAAGGAAAGTTGGTTGGTTGTATATTTTGAAAAGGCGGTTTAGCTTTGAAACTACTACAAAAATCTTAAGGCGCCATTGCTGTCAAGAAAGAAAAAGCACTGCAAATTAAACTCAGACATGCTAATCAGTTGTAACTCCTTCCTGGTCTCAAAGATGTTAAAAGTGAATGTGTGTCTTAGAATTGATGGATGCAGTATTTTACCATTTAAAAATTTATTTACTTTAAATGCTATCTTTTATGAATATGGAAAAATTAGACATGCTAATAGTGTTTTTTTTAATGTGTTCGTAAAGGGAGATAAAGAGGCAGTGCTGTAATATCTACTGTGATCAGATGGCGCATAGTATAATTAGTGTTCTTGTTAACTTCAGTGGAGGCTTTACTTTAAAGTAAAATGTCTGAAAGCTAGTAAAAACTTGTACCTCCTTGGTTAAATTTTTGTGTAGCAATATAATCATTAGTAGTAATTTCGAAGCTCTGTTAGGTGGCCATTTTTTCCACCCTCCCTCTGAAATTGTAAACTATTTAAATACTGTCTTCAGTCTTTTTCACACTGGTGTTTTACTACCGCCCAAAGGGAGTCTATTCAACTTTTGAGATTAATATATGTGGCTATTACTGTGAAATTTTTCAAGTATATGATTCAGATGCTTAATAAATTGTCGATTCTGAAAAAACTATATCTATTTCCCCAATAATGATCTTTCCAAAAAACATCTCAAACGATTTCATAATAATTGTTTATTTTCTGAACGTGATGCTGCTCCTCAGTTTTTATCTTCTTTAAAAAAAATTGTTTTTATGCACCACAGTTACATGCAATATAAGCTTTTAAAAAAAGATACCAGAATAGTACTGTAATATTGATTAGGTTTTTAAGGTGGCATTTACTTCATAAAATCAATTCATTCTTCATGAAATTGGGGCATTGTAGCAGTATGTAACTCTTCAGATGCTTTAAAAAAAAATTTTTTTAACATAGTAACTAATTAAATTGCTCCTTTCTTCCTTCTATGTGTGATCCTGATTCTGCTGGACTTTCTGCTGAACTTCATGACACCACTACTTGGGATTTTGCCAATTTTTCTTGTCACTTATATTTGACGTGTTCCAAATGGACTTTATATTTATTGTGTTGTATTCTAGCACAATGATAGATTTCCGCAAGGACCACCATCTCAGATGGGATCACCTATGGGTAGTAGAACAGGTTCTGAAACCCCTCAAGCACCCATGAGTGGTGTAGGTCCTGTTACTGGTGGTCCTGGTGGTTTTGGTAGAGGAAGCCAAGCAGGCAACTTTGAAGGCCCTAATAAGCGTCGTAGATATTAAACATTCTTTCATTCCTATTTAGAGAAAAAAAATTCAGTGGTATGACTTTACACTTTAACCTGTTACCTTGGAAGAAATGGTTTTATTGTTAATGTATGTAGACTTTAAAGTATTTCTTTTGTAAAACTAGAGGTTTTTGTATTTTTCTTTATTCATGAGCTTTGTAGATTAGAATGGTAATGCTGATGCTCATCATTGTGAATGTTAAAATGTGTTTGTGACCTTAGCTTAATATAAATATGCCATAGTACTGTGAAATCTATGTAGTTACTTCAATAAAGAAATCATTTTGGATAATTTACTAATGTTATTAGTGGTATTCTCTTATAGTTTTGCTAAACTTTGCTGTAACAGTAATAGTTTGGTTGCTTTAATCCCAGCCATCTAAAAATGAGAATGGATTTTCTGCTTTTTAGTTTGTGCAAATAGCACTGAAGATAGCAGCTTAATGAAAGCTATTGTCAATAAGAGGTCTGGCCAGGGAGTTTACATCTGTATAAAGGGTTCATGTTCTGTGAAACCGGAGAACTGCTGTCAGATTTCATATAGATTCTGCATATTCAGATATTCCAAGAGGAATATTAAGGATATCTTTGTCCTGTGCTGATTTTTTTCAAATAAACCTTTTCAGTCTTGGAAAAAAAACTGTTTGAAGGCAAATCTTTTGCTTATGATATGTTTATTTTTTTTTTTAATTTTACTTGCATTTATTTGGTGTCAATACTGAGATCTTACCCTTTTAAGTTTTCTTTAAAATCAAACAGTACTGTTAATTTGTATGTTAAGTGAGGATTTGCTGTGTGATTTAGAAGAAATAAGACATTTCTTGAGAAGGTTGATTTCTAAAAAGTATTGAAGATGGCTTGACTCTGCAGTGTCATAATATTTTCCTGTAGTTGGTAAGTCTCCAGTAAAACTTGTCTGACAGGCTAGGTGTGTTTGTCTCCAAGTTATACAAGTTCAATAGGTGATTTGTAAAAACAGGTGATTTTTAAATACAAGTTCAATAGGTGATTTTTAACTGATTTTTAAAAACAGTTCAATAGGTGATTTAAGTGGAAGACAGGATCATTGGAATCATATTACCTGTCTCTACTATTGAATATGTATTTTGAAGTTCAATTTTTAATACTAGAGTGAAACCAATTTTATGACATTATAATTTTTATTCCAAAACAAAGTCTTTGCTATATTTAAAATTTTGTTTTATAGCCATGTTTAATTTAAAATTACATTTAAGCAACATATCTTTAAATTAAACTGCAACTCTAACACATCAGCCATTGATCACAGTATATTTCTCACATAATGCTTCACTGTCACTATATCATGCTTTAGCTCTTTTTTTTTTTTTTTTTTTGAAGAATAATGCGCTATTATAAAATGAACAGCATGTAAATATTATCTCTTATTTTTGCATGGTTTCTGTTTTTGCTGGAAAGCATACTTTGGAAAGAAAGAAATTTGGTTAATTTAAAATCTTGCACAAACATTGTACCAATTAAATTTTTCTTATGTTCTATCTCATCATCTTTTTTTTTTTTTTTTAGATAGTGTGGGTGGAATTATTTTCTAAAATTTGCATCATTCACAGGCTTTTGTTTTTGGCAGTCATGGAGACTGGAATGGAAAAAAATAAGACTATATGGATTGCGTTTTCCAAGAGTATGGTTTGGCAGGGAGTGGGATTTGTTTTAATTTGGATATTAATTGCAGTGTGAGGAGTTTTAACATTATAATTTTTAAGTAATGTCTATTGTGCCTTAATATACCTTTCCCATCATCTACATTTTTATTCATACAATTCTTAAGTAATCTTTAGCTTTGTATTTTGCTTCAAAGCTGAATTGAGATTGAGAGGAACTTTATTCTTTGATGTTAATACCAAGCTATATTTGGCCAAGGCTATGGAATTCTGTAAGATTCATTCAAGAACATTTGAAAGCCAGTGCACAAAGATGTGCTGCTCTGCTGCACATTGTAGTGTCTGGCTCAGCTCTGGCTCCAGGAAAAGAGTTCTACGCAGCTTTTCCCCTGCATCAAGAAAATCCTTGTTCCAGTACTTACCAAGTTTACCCTGGGAACAGTCAGCTTCTGGGAGACAGTCAAGTGGAGCACCTGTGAACTCCTAGCTATTCAATTTTTAGTGTTCGTGTAGAGTTAAACACCTCTGTGGCTGGTTCAGTCAATATTTTTTCTTGTGAATTAGTATTCTAAGGCATATATTTGAATGTCATTTGCTTAAAAGTGGTAAGATATAAAAATAAAGAATTTAGCTTTTCTAAAGAAGTGTAAGTTTGTTCATATATGCTACCATAATTTGATAAAATGGTAATATGAAACAGTTTGAGCATAATATCACAATATTATGTTTATGTGCCATGATTTGAAACACTGAGTTTAAAGTCTGCAGGATTTAGGTTTCATATGCTATTAATGTGTAATTAATATGCATAAAATAAAGGAACATCCCTTTTTCTAATTATTTTATTTCAGCAGTCAGAATTTTCCTGTTTTTGTTTATTTTGAAAATAAATACATTGATTTTCATGAGATATCCAGTTTTTATTTGAAGAACTATATATGTTCACTTGAATTTCATAAAGCTTATTGGTTGTTTTTCTTTGAGCTTTTGGATTTTTCTATTTAAGTCAGTGCTGAGCATTCAGTGGAAGAGATTAAATTTTTAACTCTATATACAATATCAGTAATATTAGGGAAGAAAATATTATTTAGTTGGAATTGTGGATTAATAGAAATTATCAGTAAGGACAGTAACTGAAATGGATCTTGTTTCACAAATACTAACTGGAATTTATACCTTTACATTTTAATCAGAAACATACTTGAATATTTCAGTAACTTGGTGTTTATGTTTAAATTCTGTAATTGCTAAATATCACTCGAATTATTTTAACTAGTGGTCACTAATTTAAAAATGAGAGTTAGGTTGATAATTACAACCTAGATTGTGGATGAGTAAAAGAACATAAATGTGTGGTTGAAAGGAAATATTTTGTGAAAGAATGTGGTCAAGTGTATGTTTAAACCTTTAAAGGGTTTGAAATTTAGTGTCAAATGGGAGTAACTGAAATGAAAGGAACTCTCTCTTTTTTTTTTTTTTCAATAACAGGAAATTTCCTGGGGAGTACTGTGGCGTTTAAATGTTTTGTGTGTCTGAGATTTGTTACAATAGCTAATAATATATTAAAATCTTGAAATTTTGAGAGGATGGTGATGATGGTGATGATGTAATAAATCACACTTCTTCTTTTCAAGAATAAGCTAGCGAACACCCACATACCTAACTCCTAAATGTTGTTGTAATGTTTTCCTGTGTTAACTTCATAGAGAGATATTCTTAGATAGGGTCTTATTTTGGCAGGGAAACTACATCAAAGTAAGTCTTAAGTTGTATGGTTTTATTCCATGGTAAAGAAGTCATGATTAAATAAAAAACAGTACTTTCATACATAACAAGAGCAGTATTTCCTTTCCACTACCCATCATTGTTAAATTTAAAAAATAAGGAACAATTTTAATGTGCTCACTTTACATATTGTTGTTCCCAGTTGTGTAAAATGAAGTGTGCATACAGTTTCCCAGTTAAATGTGCTTATATAATTTATGAAACGTCACTGGGGAAATAATAAAGAATTTCACTATTTTTATAGTATCTGATCTTTAAAGTCTGGGTTTATGCATTGTATATTGTTTTAGCTCCTTTTTTTATTTGTCAAAAGCACTGTCTTCTAAATGTAGGAAAAAAATATTCTAAAATTTTTGTTTCCTTGATTACTTAAAACAGTATTAATGAATCTTAAAAAGACTGAATATTTAAAGACCCAGTCAGAGTGCTGTGTTATTTTGGGAATATTTTTTGACCACTTTTTCTGTAAAACCATGTTTAGATTATAAATATCTAAGGCTTCCTTTTGGTTAAAATTTCTTATTTGACTATATTTTTATTTACCTGGTAGAATGAGCAGTCTGTACTTTGTTTTTTGATATTTAATTTTCCTTTTCAGTGAGAGAAGCCTATATTTTCTAGATGGAGAATACTGCATCCCTTATAGTAATTTAGCTAGAGTTCATAATTCCCATTTTTAAAAATTATTTTTTGTGTATATTGTTTTATTGCTCAAATTACCATAATCTCTACCAACTGCTCTTTCTTCTGCAACAGATACTATGTTTTATTGATTATTTTAAAATCTTAAGTTAGCATTACTGTTTAATTTGTCTCTCCGAGTTAAAGCATTGAATTTAAGAAGAGATGGTATTTTGCTTGCACATGTAAATAAAATTTCAGTTCTTTTGCATAAAATATAGTCACCTAAATTTCATGTGAGGTACTTCTCTCTCAAAATTAAGACTGAAAATAGTAGGGTTAGGTAGAATAAGAAGTGTGCGTAGTTTGAATACATGACTTTTTCTATTCAATTTTCAATATTTTAAATAAATTAGTTGAGAAATTTTCTTGTTATTAATTAAATACAAGGGTCAATAGTAATGTAAGTGGATTATATGTTTCTTAAATGCTCTGTATAAGCAAGTGTGTCGTCTGTAGTGTTGAAGACTAAATTGATATATCAAAAATTTGTTTCTAGCTCTGAAATTATCATTACAGGTTCAAACTTCACATTTTTATTATATATTCTACATCTCAGTTTAAGGTAGAAAATATATGTATTTGAGATAGCATCAGACTCTTAAATAAGTAGCCACAGTGGTTTACTGTGTTTTATGTTATATCTATGACTGGATCTCTAAGACATATTCTTCCTTGTTCTATCTTTTATGCAAATTGTCACTCAGCTGGACTTTTGTAAATGTGAGATTTTAGGTATGTTTTTGGGTTTTAGAAGAACTATGTAAATATAATCCTATCACTATGAATTATTTTTATTTTTGTATGCTTAATTAAGTCCCCCCCCCCAAAAAATTATTCATATTACCTCATGTGAAAACAGGGAACATTTTATTTTATTGAATATTTTGCCAGAATAATTTCAGTTAATTTTTCCTCAGGGTATTTGCAGATTATTAGATAATGTCAATTTGTATCATGTGAGACATTGCTTAGATTACAAATCTGTTTCTTTAATGTAATGAGAAAAAGTAAATCTCACACATAGTGATTTTATTAATAATTTCTGACCTTTTTAGTTTTGGAGGCAGTAGTGACTTGCTGAATGATTAATTCTTTTTTAAAAAGATTTTATTTCAGAGAGAGGAAGGGAGAAGGAGAGATAGAAACATCAATGTTGGAAGAGAGTCATTGATCAACTGCTTCCTGCACACCCCCTACTGGGAATCAAGCCCAGAACCCAAGCATGTGCCCTGACTGGGTATCGACCTCAGCCTCCTGGTTCATAGGTTGACACTCAACCGCTGAGCCAGGCCAGCTAGGCATAATATTAATTCTTTAACTTGGTTAGAATATTTACATATTCATGGACTTTTGGTTAGAATATTTTAAACATTAGGATCACTATGAAGCCAACGGTTTCGCAAACTGAGCATAATAATTGGAGTAGTCATCTACAAAGTGATATTTTCTCAGCCATATAGAATTTATCGGGGATCCATGCCATTCATAATTTCCCTTTATGCATTTATTCATTTTACCAGTATGTACCCATCAGTCCTATTGTGTACCAGACCCTTTGCTAGGACTGATGTAACAAAATCCCTGTTCTAAACTTGTTCTTGGAGTCAGAAACCCCTGGAGGGCTCATTAAAACACTTCTGAGCTCCACCCCAGAGTTTCTCATTCAGCAGGTGGGGAGGGGGGGCTAAAAAATGTACATTTCTAACAAGTTCCCAGGTGATGCTGATGTTGGATTTAGGGACCTTACTTTGAGAACCTTTGTTATTTAAAAGAGGCAGTGTTGGCCAGCCGGGCGTGGCTAAGCGGTTGAGCGTCCACCTAGGACCCAGGAGAGCACTGTTCGATTCCCAGTCAGGGCACACGCCCGGCTTGCAGGCTCTATCCCCAGTCCGGGGCGGGCCGGAGGCAGCCGATCAGTGACTCTCTCATCATTGATGTTTCTCTCCCTCTCATTTCCTCTCTCTAAAATCAATAAAAAATGATATATTTAAAAAATAATAATAAAAGAGGCATTGTTTTTGGTTGGTTGGTTTTTGTTGACATAATGACTATCCTGGTGTATTGTGTGGTGTTGTGGTCTAAAAGGGGCCACATGCTAGCCTGAGAAGCTCAGGGAAGGCCTGCGTGGTGGCCTTGCAAACAGAGACCTACAGTAACCAGAGAGCATGGTTTGAAATTAAAACTTTGTAACTGAAAGCAGTTTATGGCTCGTAGTTATGTCCTAGGCTAGAATCTTTCCAGACAAAAGTCACTCTTTACCTTAATTAAGCCTGTCTGTCGTCTTTTGCATCCATGATAAAATGCCTTTGGAATGTCAAGGCAATTCCTCTTTTTCCAGACCCCTCAGGATACAACCAGTGTACCAGGCCAGAGACCATAAATTCTGTTGGCGTTATGTTAATTGTTGACTGCTAACTATCCTGTACCTACTTATGTAAAAGATGTGTCTGTCATTTCACTTTTCATTCAATCCCAGAGGTTTCCCCTGCTTTGCTTTCTCCCACCTCCCTAATCTGTCACCAGTGGATTTCATGCAATACACTTGAATCTTCTCTTTTGGTTGTAATGTATAAAATAAGGTGTAAAACTTCCATTCTCTGGAGCATTATCCCAATCCATTGAGCTTTAGCTTCCTGGCAATTGTAGGCAGTTTGGTTCAAATAAACTAAAAAAAAATTCTCTAGGTTTGAATGTTTCTTATGTTGACATTGTCTAGGATCCGTTGCCGATCACAGACAGTCACAGACCCCCCCCCCCAAATTCTTCAGCTACTACCACCTGACAAGTACTGCACAAACTCCATTATTTTTTACTAGACTGTGTCATTGAGGATTTTATTGTTGTGTTCAGAAACCTAGTAAAGTCAAGAGGCAATAGAAAAGTGCATTTTGAAAAATTTGTAAAGGGTTTTTAACTTAACTGGTTTGCAACTATCCATACCAGTATGAGAAATGAACCAGTATAATAATCCATATCTGTATGGTGAACGTGCTAGAAAACCATCCTCATCTTTGCTTACCATCCTGGAAAATATGAGTAGAATAACCATTTTGATGGATTAAATGACTGCCTGACCCTTTTTTGTGTTAGCTAATTTTTGTTTTTGTAGGTGAATATTAGATAAATGTGTTTTCTTAAGACCATGGGTATATTTATTAACTGTAATTTTCTTTGCATTGCAGCTTTAATTTTTGTTAATCACTTTAGAAAGTAATGCCCTCCATGGAGTTCAATAAATGGGAATTAAGTAATTTTATGGTAAAAAGTTACAGGCTGCTTGTGAGACCTTACAAAGAGTTATGCTACATAGCCATGTGATTCAGTGTCTATTTAAAAAATCATGCAATATATTAAAACAAATAACATCCATAATGAGAGCACTTACCTGCTATATTGACAATAGTTTCTTCCAAAAGTTTTTGTTTTTACAGTTCAAAAAAAGTCACCTAGGTTGCAGCGTCTGTCTCAGTAGGTAGTTTCTGGAACATTGTAGTATATGTCTGCTTAGAATATCTGTATAAGAAGCAAGTATAGAGACTTATTTCTAATTTTAATCCAGATGTCACCTGGGTGCTTCTTTGTCCTGCTTCCCAAAGACTACCAGAACAGTGTGCTTTCAGTTTCTCAGGAGTCCACTTGACCAAGCTTTTTGTGGTTTTTTTGTGTACTAGAAATGGATTTGGCTTTGGGGAGGGTTTGTTATCTGATCAACGAAGTCCTCTTATCAATCCTTTTATCTCTTAACATTGCAACACCCCCCCCCCCCCCATTTTAAAAATTAAGGACGCTAAATTACTTGCTGCTTGGAAGCCCAGGACTTACCCTGAGGGGCTTATTAACCTATTTTCCAACTGAGGAATTCTCATGGAGGCTAATGAGAGCAAAACTTTCATCTATTAAATTTATGTGGGTAGGTTCTTGATACTTGTTTTTCTGTTCATTTATTTACTCCAATCAAGAAATTATTTTAACTCCTGTGACTACAATGAGGTAGTTATATCTCTACAGAAGTCAGTGCATAGCTTTATTTTTAGGCACATGAATGCAGAGAAATATGAATTTTGCAAAAGGAAACTGTCTTTGAGTTTCTCTTTCCCAACCTATACGTTACTGACATTTTCTCCCTCAGATCATGGTTTCCCTGTATTCTGTTTTTCCCCCTCCCATATTTAACAGCCCCACTTTTTTAAAAAATACGTTTTTATTGATTTCAGGGAGAGGGGAAGAGAGAGAGAGAAACATCAATGATGAGGGAGAGTCATTGATCGGCTGCCTCCTGCACACCCCCTACTGAGTTTGCAACCCGGGCATGTGCCCTTACAGGGAATCGAACCACAATCTCCTGGATCATAGGTTGGTGCTCAGCCACTGAGCCACGCCTGTCAGGCTAACAGCCCCACTTTTATCTTACTAGAAAGACATAAAAGTTTTAGATTTATATGTGGACTATTGCCACTATTTAGATTTATGTATGATGAATAGAAAATTTTTAAAATACCTTGTTTTTTTATTTCCTACCTGTATCTATACCTGGATCCATTAAATCTTTTAAAATATTAGTAAGAGGAAGATCAGAAGTTTTTGGAAAATGACATACTCCAGATTTGGGGGTGCCAAGTATAATCTAGAAAATACATAATCAGATTCTTATGCCTTGCAATAAATATAATGTACTTTTATTTTACAAAGATTAAGTTTAATCTGTGTCCTAGTATTTGTGCTACAAGTGTTATAGGTAAGGTAAAACTAAGGTGTAGTGGCTCATATTATGATCATTATTGATTGAAAATACAGATCGCCCTGCCGGGCGTGGCTCAGCGGTTGAGCGTCGACCTAGGATCCAGGCAATCAGGGTTCTATTCCCGGTCAGGGCACATGCCCGGGTTGCGGGCTGCAGCCGATCAATGACTCTCTCATCATTGATGTTTCTATGTCTCTCTCCCTCTCCTTTCCTCTCTCTGAAATCAATAAAGATATATTTAGAAAATACAGATCTCATAATTTGGATTATTTCACAATTACTTGACCAATATGGAAGAAAATTACCTGTCACAATCAGTTTTTAGTCATTCTTTTTTATAGGTCATGTAACTGTCATATACATACTAAATACAAGGGTTGGCCAAAGTAAGTTTACAGTTGTAGTACAAATAAAAATACAAGAATAAACTTCAGTGTACTCACGACTATAAACCTGCTTTTGCCCACACCTTTTGTAATTTAGCAGCATTTGGAATACTCAATACTGGTTTTCTACAATTGCTATACTGATGATTTCTTGTAGTCTGGACACAAGGTACAGCTATGCACCAGATACAGCTATGCACAACGTAGACCAACCCTCAGCTCCTGTGGCACATGTGTACTAGACCTAAAGGGATAAAAAGTGACAAACAGTTGAAATAACTTAATGTCACAAGGGTGGAGAAAAGGAAAACTATTTTAGATAAGGGGACGAGAAAATGCCTTTTCTCAGGAGATATATGGACATCATGCTGTTTGATTTAGTCTCCGCTGGCAAAATACAGCTGTGAGGATAAAGCAAGCGGATGCAGTAAGTGTATTGTGGAAACAGTGCTGTCCCATGTGGTGGCCAAGTGTGACTTGTCTTAGGAATAGGGTCAGTGTGACTGTACCTAACTTAAATTCAGCTATCAAGTATTACACATACATGGAACAATGTGGGTGTGTGCATTAAATTTTGCATCTAAATTTAATGAACTCCAAATACACACAAGTATCAAAATTTACCCCTTGAGTTAGATGTGTAAAGTGTACACAGTTGCAAAGACTTTAGTATGAATGTGAAATATCTCTAATTTTTATATAGTTACATATTGAAATAATATTTTGACTACATTGGGTTAAATAAAATAAGTATACTATTAAGCTAATTTTATCTGTTGCTTTTTTCCCTTTTAGCTACTAAGAAATTTAAAATTATGTTTGCATTTTGCTTTGGGGCAGTGCTGGTCTGGAATAGTAACTGTCAAATTTTTATATTGTCCTTACATGATTCTGTTATCCCAGAATCTGATTACCTGGTCTGTAATTATGTAATTCATTTGTTTTTATCTTTTTAAATAATTTGATGTTGAACTTTAAAGTTTAAGTACATACTATTAGGTGTCAGGGTGAGACCAATATCCTGTGGTAGAGTAACTTTGTGCTTGTGCAGAAGTACAAGAGAGGCGTTGGAGCACCCAGTTCTCAGGAGATAAATTGTACACGTTAAGCTTACATTTTATTTCTTTCCATTTTATTACTTTCCCTTTGTGTTTATTATCTACCTGTTACTCTCTTCATAAAATATTTAAGCAAATATTGTAAGTCCTCAAAATACTTTGTCGTTCAAGATTTCTCTTAAAATCTGTGTGTGACGTTTTCATGTTTGTTTGTTTACTTCATTCCAGATGTCAGGTCTAAGAGAGTAGGGGTCTTATTTATCATTGAGTGATTTATCCTCATTTTCTAGCAAGTATTTATTAAATGTATGTTCAGTAAATGAATGGCACCAACTACAGGACAGATGATGCTGACTAATGAGAATACAAAAATGAACAAAATGTGGTTCCTTGCACTCTTGTGATTTGGAGTTTATTGGGTGTCTGTAGAGCTTAGCTTAAATGCAAACTGTTGGATCAGTTGGTAGTAATGGGGGGAACTGCAAATGCTCTGAAACCTAGAAGCAAGTAAACACCTATGTTGGGAAGACTTTACTCAGCTAACTTTTGAGCAGATCTTAAAGGTGAGTATGTACTTGCCAGTTACTGGGATTTTTTTGGAGGGAAAGGATAGAGAGGGTGTGGTCAAAGAGCTAATGAAAATGTGTTGGGAGGGTAAGAGTGGAGAAGGCAAGAAGTTTAGATAAACTATGATTGATCTAACTTAACAAATTTTGAGCTTTATCTGTTAGGTGACTAGGGGTAATACAGTTATTTTAAGTGCAAGAATAACTGGCTCAGAAATAGAAAGCAGAGGGACCACATAGAACAGGGATCCATTCCTCTCCCCCCTACCTACAACATGATATTTGAAACAGTAGTGTCAGGTGTGCTCAGATTCCAGACAGCAGTAATTCAGAAGTACAGGGAATTTAACAGACTGGTGTGGGTGGGGCAGGGAAATGCAGTGGTCTAGGAGTTTCTAGTTTGAATGGTGGAGGGATGGTGATACCACTGACAGACATGGAAGGTAAGTAAGTGTGCTCAAGATTGGGCCTGGGGTGGGGGGTGGCTGCCTGAGGGTGGAGAAGATAGAATCTGTTGGATTTTATATATTTTGGTTTTGAATACCTATGGTAGTTGGTTGGGGTTTTAATAACTAGACAACTTGTCTGCCTGGTAAAGGCACTCTCTCAGGGCACTAACATGTATTGCTGAAGGTGACTGGTGCCCTGACTGGACATGCTTTCACTTTTGCAATTTATTTTCCATGTAATATCTGTTGCATCCTTTTGAAATGTGAATTAGATCATTGTTCCTGTCCTTCAAATGTAACCGCTTTCTGTCTGAATCAATCCAGCTACATTGTAGGGCACAGAGCTTTATTTGATCTGCTCTCAGTCAATCTTTCCAGCCTCATCCACCTTTAATTCCTTGCTCCCTAAATACTCAGGTGGTTCCTCTCTCTTTTCAGGTATTTTTGTAGGTTTCTAAGAAAAGAGCTCCCCAGTAGAGGGCTCTTTTTATTTCTGTCACTTTGTCAATATATGAATTTTACTTCTTTGTTTGCTTTTTGTCCCTGCACTTCATTAATCTTTTATTGTTCTCAGTCATAGCACAATGTTTGGCACATAGTGTTTTTTTAAATCAGTCTGAAGAAAAATCCAAGAGAAAATTAGAGTAATGGCACAGATTTAAGACTAGAGTTTTCTCTGCCAGTTGAAGTGTGTGGATGAGAATCACAAATGGCTTATTCATTCAATAAATGGTTATTGAGCATTTTTATCTCAGCTATTTGGAGTTGCTCCGCATCTTTGAGCTTGGACTCTGGCAGGTGGAAGGAGAAATTAGGTGAAGCAATAATGAATTCTCAGACCATTGCATCTTTGTGACTGAGCAAGAGGAGCCAGCAGAGAATATGAGTAGTCCAGTTTTTAATAGAATTGGGAGGTGTACTCCCACATATGTCTAAATAGAAATATATCTAAAAAGTACTAAGAGAAACAATGTATAAAGGGAGTAATTTGGGATGATGGATGGGAAAGTGGATAGGGTGGTGGTATGGTAGAAGACAAATTCTTAACGGTTGGAACAATAATCTTGGGGGTTAAATTCTTAAACTTTAAAATCACAGTATGTTTTGTGTATTGGCTATACCAGTATAATGTTTGGTGTTGGTAGAACCCTAAGCAAGGAGAATAGAGGAACTGGAATAGGTTTAAAATGCTTGCCTGAAATGTCCAAATCTTACTCATAGTTCTCTTTAGGAAAGTAATTTTTTTCTAATTGAGTATAAAATAAAGGCTGCTGGTTTTAAATTTTACATATTTATTTTCCTTTTTTATCTTATATGGGTATACACTGAAGAGACAATTAGAAGCAGCAAAAATGGGGCAGATTGGTTAAGAGCAACTCATTAGGAAATGTTCAGAACTCATTAAAATGCAGCAACTTGTCATTGAGTGGCTATCCATATACACTTCTATGTGATCATGATATACACTTCTACAGACACTGAAGGTCTAATGATGGTAATCCTCCTACTAATTGAACTTTAAAATGATAAAGTGGTTAAGGTGTCCAACAGAAGTAATTCAGTAAAACTTTTATATTGTTATGAAGGGCACACCTAATCCCCTCAGAGGCTTCTATAAATAAGTTGGCTATTGCACCAAAAGAACATTGAAAAAATATTTTGCACAAATATTGGAAGGATGAAAAGCATATAGTGCTTAGTTTGAAGAAATGTTCTCTGACTTGGTCTTCTGTGTTAATACGTCCAATTTGAGAGTGAATAATTCTGATTCTAAGGGATTCTTAAATGTGACTTACTCCCTTCCACCTGTTTTTACTTTCTCCTTTTATCATGGCCTTTAAGTTTACATTTATTACTGTTCAATTGGATGGATTGTAGAGATTTTTAAAATTACCTATAAAATAGGTATTGTTAGCTTCTCAGGATTGCATTTAAAATGATTATTTGAAATGTTTCTAAGAGGACAGATTAAGATTTTCTTACTGCTATAGTAGACATTACTGATGTCCCTGTGTTTTGGTTTTTCTTTCCCTTGTTAAGTATATTTAGTATGTTCTTGTAAGTAATCCTGAGCTATATATTTTATAGTGAATGCAAATTAGTATGAGCAGGAATGGGAGTGCTCCCATGTTTGGGGACCTCCCAGAAACTATCTGTTTTACCATTTCTTTTCTCCTTGATCTCAGAGCTGATGAAAATTTGGAAGATAAGTATATGATGCAATATTTGAAAAGGGTTTAAAATTTTTCTAATTTAGATTATGGTACAATTTTGCCTAATAATCAGCTTGTTACAATGGTATTCTCTAACTTCTTTTGGTGGACAAATGGAATCAAGTCAAGTTAGCCAAAGTTCTAATATAATTTTTTTCTATGTAGCTAATATATAGCATGTGAAATATAAATATATTTTAATATGTTCATTTATTCAAACAATGGTGAAATTTCTCTTTATACTTAATAGGGTGGAAGGAGGGTTGGTGTTTTTTTAAAAAATATATCTTTATTGATTTCAGAGAGAGGAAAGGAGAGGGAGGGAGGGAGAGAGAGAGAGAGAGAGAGAGAGAAATATCAATGATGAGAGAGTCATTGATCGGCTGCCTTCTGCACGCCCCCTGACTGGGAATCGAATCTGCAACCCGGGCATGTGCCCTGACCGAGAATTGAACCCCGATCGCCTGGATCCTAGGTCGATGCTCAACCGCTGAGCCACGCCCAGCTGGGCAAGAGGATTGGTTTTAAGACCATTAATTAGCTGTTTGAACTCATTTGTGTAAGTTTTTCATAAATTTTTTACCCAGCATCAGTACCTCTACAGTTTCCTTAATTTTCCATGTGTTTCATCACCCTATCTTTATTTAGCCCCTCCTCATCACACACTTGCCTCTGAGGCCTGCCTTTCTCTGCTCCAGTCTGAGCTGCTGCTGTCTAGAATAACAGCAGCAAAAATAAGCCCCTTAAGGATTTCAGTGCTCTTCTCGACTCTGTCCTCCTGGCTGACTTATCATTAAATAAACACTTGGATTAGTTTTGATAGTTAACTAATTCTTTCCTTTTGTCCTTTAATAGTTATTTTCTTTGGCATGGTATATAAGTGCACACGCAGTAGCATGAGTGCCAGTAATACAATGAATTTTGCTTTAAGAAAAACTTGTATTACATTGTTAAAAGTAACTAAGGCATTAAAATGCTAATTTAATGTACATGCTTTGTTGCTGTCCCATGATGCCTAACTATATACTAACACTGTATTTGATCAATAAAACATGTAAAAAATAAAATGTAAAGGGCCCATGAGTGAATTGTAAAGGATTCTATCATCATATTTGGAAAATAGCATACATTAGTGTATACCAGAAGTGGTCATCAGATATAAATGACTAGTACTATAGTAGGTATGGGTGCCATGGAATATGAGCTCCATTCTAAAGTATTTGCTTCATTTATGACTAAGGCAGCCAATGTGGGTAAGGTACAAGCTGCGTTTTGTTCTTGAACAACTCCATACTCAGAAATAGAGGTGAGAATGCAGCACAGCATTTACAATACAGTACAGGAAAGGCCCAAAGGGAAAACCAAAGGATGTCAGCATCCATAGGGGTAGCACCTTTTAATAATCAATTTATTTTGCACCACATTTGCATGGACTGGGAAGCAGACAGGAAAAATTCAAGAACATACAGGGGAATACAGAAGAAATCTTGGATTCCTGTTATTAAGAGTGCATTTTGTGTTGGCTTAGTAGGGCAGTACCCATGACCCATTTGAAAAAAATCACCGGCTCTGTGTGCAGCTCTCGGTAGCAGTGCTGGGTAAACTTGGTGATGACACATGAAACCTGTTGTCCAGAATTGAGTGTTACAGGGAGTTCAGAGAAAAGTGGATGTAAGATAAACTAATTGGGGAGAATTTGCGTAGGATGAGTGAAAATATTTTTGCCAAGGGATTTGGGTGGAAGGGTTAGAGGGCTCTTTAGAACAAAAGGGGGAGAATACCTTCATATGCAAATTATCTTTAAGATGAATTTTTTAAATGTTTTTATTGATTTTTAGAGAGAGAGGAAGGGGAGGGATAGAAACATAGATGAGAAACATCATCAATCGGCTGCCTCCTGCATACCTCTTATTGGGGATCGAGGCTGGAAGTCAGGCATGTGTCCTGATCAGGAATTGAACTGGTGACCTCTTGTTTCCTAGGTTGACACTCAACCACTGAGCAACACCAGCCAGTCAAGAGTTATATCTTGTTTTGGTAGGCACTATCAGAGAGGGCCTGTTATGAATGAAGGCTGGGTTCTGATAAATGTGTGTGAGCCTGAAACGAGACTGGAAAAGGATCAGATCTTGTTCCATGATAAGGAGCCACCAGGAGGTTTTTGGCAAGAGAGTGATAGATTTGTGTTTCAGAAAGGTTAACTAGGTTGTGGGAAGGGTGCATTTGTAGTAAGTCAGACTGTATATAGAAAGGGGAAGCAGTTGACATGTGTGGCAGGATTGGAGAGGAAAAGTAGGAATGAAGATGTTGATTAATTATGAAAATGTTAGGAGTTGGTCGTTAACTGGATGCAGGGAGGGTTATGTGGAGGAAATAAGGCAGGGATGACTGGTGTTAACGAAATGACAGTTACTTTTTCTACCACCTTCCAGGAATAGGGCAATAAGGTCAGGATGGAAGGCATCTGGTCCTTGTGACATCTAGAAAGGGTGTTGAGCATAGAAAGTGGTGCTTAGGAAGAGGTCTTAGTTCAAGAATTTGGATTGTCATCAACAAAATAAGCAATAATGGATAAATGGAAGTATGAGACATAAGTAGTTCAGTGCAAAATTTATATAGGTTAATGGGCTTGAGATATCCCCTAAACATCTATTGTCCAAGCTGTTTATGTAGATCTGGAAGGGCCTGGTGATGGACTGAGTCTCACACTGGAATACATCTAAGCATTCAAGGCCCTGTAGAACATTGTGGTCACATTCATTGGTTACAGAAGCATGTTAAAGGAATGGCATTTATTGGAGGTTATTTATTTCATTCATATTTGGCCAAAGACAGCATGAGGAAATGTGGATACCAGAGATGGATTTACTGTGATTCTCTTATTCCTCAAACTTAAAGTTACCTAAATAAGGCCTATTTTGTAGCCATCTTTCAAATCCTTCCTTGAGATCTAGAAGTAATCCTTATCACACCATTGTACATTAACTACCCTTCAAATGCTGTCGATGCATAAACATCGTTTTGAATTGAATAATATGTATCTGGTACACAAACATGGAAATACAAATTGGTACATAATGAAAGTAAATTTCTCTGTTTGTCCACCAGTCACCCAGCTTCTCTATTCAGGGGCAGCTATCATGAGTAATTTCTTAAAAGTTTTTAAGATGCTGCCTATTCTAACTATGGACAATGAGACCTTAACATTGTTCCTTGCATTTCCCAACCCAAATGTATCAAGTCAATAAAATAAGGTCAGATGTTGATAAAAAACAGACTGTTGCAGGTAATAGTAAAAGATAGGACTAGAAATCATATGATTGAACTTGGGAATGCTTTGAAGTCTAAAGTTGCCAGTGAGAATTCCAGGAATTAGAGACCTAAGGTCTTGAGCTTTAAGTAATAGATTATATTAAGTAGATGCCTGTGTTAGTAAATAAACATTAATATCTCAGAAAGTTACATGATTGGGTTTTTAAATTACATGATGAGCATTAACAATTTGCCTTACCAGGTACTACACTGAGCTTAATAATGGCTTAGTTTAGTTCTTTTGTGATAGAGAAGGAGGGCATTAGACTCAAATTCAGAAATCTTCCATTTAAGAAAATTCTGCAGTTCTCCAGCAGGGGAAATAGGCATTATTAACACTGCTGTGACCACATAGCCCCCACTGGGTGCTTGAAATTGTGGATAGTACTGAACCCTGTATAAATTGTGTTTTTTCCTAAACATATATACCTGCAATAAAGTTTAGTTTATAAGTTAGGCACAGTCAGAGCTTAACTGTAATCAAAGTTACGTGAATATGGTCTCAAAATCATCTTACTTCACTGTTCTCACCTTTCCCTCAAAGGAAGCCCTTTCTGGCTCCTCTGTGGCATTCCTGCATTGCCAGCGACACTGATTTTGCACCTTGGGACCATTCTTAAGTAAAATAAGAGTTACCTGACCACATGCACTAGCATTCCTCAACAGGCAAACCGACGACCTCGGCAGCTGCCAGTGGGTGGGGAGCATATACAGCAGGTATGCGCGGGATAAAGATGAATCACGGCGTGGAAGGGATGGGGCAGGACGGCACAAGATTTCATCGTACCACTTAGAACAGAGTACAATTTAAAACTTAAGATTTGTTTATTTCTGGAATTTTCCGTTTAGTATTTCCTGACCACGGTTAACTGCAGGGAAAATGAAACCATGGGTAAAGGGGTTCTACTATACTTCATTTATAAATCAAGAAAGGATGGAGACTAGGTTATATTTTAGATTAGCTTCCTAGAATTAGTAAAAAATTAAACACTTGTGTTCACTCCCAAAGAATTGTGGTTTATTACTTAGTGAATAATTGCATAAATTTGAAGTCTTCACAGCAAGGCAAAATTATTTTTTTAAATTAAGAAATATGTGTCTTAGGATAGTAAATTATAACGATGAATACATTTATACGTAAGGACTTGAATTAATACAGTTGGCTAGTTGAAAAATCTCCACCTTATACTTTAATGTTCATTGTAATTGTGAATGTTATATCTCCCAAGTTATGATGGAGAATAAACATTGTTTTGCTTCAATCATATATTGTAGTTATTAAGCTTACTAAGAAATTACTTATTGAGTACATACTGTGATAGTACTAGGGAGTGTAATAGGCACTGGGAATATCTATTTCCGTGTTTCAGGGAAACAAATATGTCCCTTTAGCTACAGTGGTCAGGGAGGCTCCTCCAAGGAGACATTTGAGCTGATACGACTGGCAAAGTTGGAGGTGTTGAGTTGAACCCAGTTCCATGTGAGGAGATCACCACATAATGCAAGGAAGAGGAACATGTGTATTGTGTCTGGAATGGAGTGAACATGGCAAGTTATTTCTCAACCCTTCTAATTGACTCAACCCTCTAATGAAATTTTAACACCACAGACAGCTGTTTCGATATTGTAGGTATATCTTTTATCTGTGCTTTAAACATAAGGGGTTGAGATTTTTGCCCTCCCCTACCCCACCTCCAACTAACTTTCTCCTTATTGAAGGTGATGTAGACAGAGCATGCCCTGGTAAAGAATTGAGACTTCCCTTGATGAAATAAATGGTCGGAAAGGCTTGGGCCACTTAGTCATGTGATCTAGTTTATGTTTTAGAAGAGAATTTCAACTGCTCATGGAGACTTGACTGAAGGGGAGCCAGAATAAAAGCTTGCAAACAAATTGGGCCTGTAAGGTGAGGTGGAAGGTAGTGGTGTAATGGTCTACAAAGACTTGGTAATGTAGGTAACAGAAGAGCAGAAAGGAGGAGGGCGAGAATAGTTGGATGTAGCATTAATGGTCATAAATAAGGTATATCTGTGTATAATATTGATGAAAGCTTGGGGAAAATGCCCTCTGAGATGCAGAAGGGTTGCCCTGTGCAGCACACTTGATTGTAGGAAGGAAACGTCGCTTGGGTAATGAGAATCTCAAGTCTGATTTTTAACCTTGATATAATTTTGTTTCCCATTTTTCAGTCATTTGGGTATAATTAGATGATTACATACAACCCCCACCACCAGAATAATTTAGAATGTCAAAACTCCAGGTTCACTTCAAGTTTTTACCTTGTCTCAGTAGGAACATGCCCCCACCTCCGTATTTTGTGCCTTTCATTCACTCCAGGCCTTTTACTGGAGAATCCGTTTAAAAGCCTGTCTACTTTTTCTTGTTGTGCTACAGTAGTAGTGATTATAATTGTTTCTGTTAGAATTAAATCATCTTTCTACAATTCTTGGGTCCTCTGAAATACTGAGGGATACTACCGTGAATTCTGTTAGGGCCTAGAGACTCTGATACATGTTTACTGCAGGTTTTTTTGTTGTTGAATCAGCAGGCAGTTTTTCCAAGGTCACACTGGAGTTAGAATCAAAATGAGATTTATTTTTACCACACAGTTTTGTCTTAGTTACATGTAATTGATGCAAAGTTATTGGGAATGTTTTAATAAGCCCTGACGGTGACTGAAAATGTGAAAAGCGTATATGTTCTGCAGGGAGTTCTAAGGTTTACACACCTTTTAGGAGATACTGTTATGCATTTTCTTGGGTTCTGATGAGAGAGTGCAGGTGTCATGTTTGGAGCTTTTGATGTTGGAAGTTTCTTGAATTTACAGATGATGATGATGCACATAAGTTTGAGAAGTGAGATTTATGACTGTAGTACTTTGTGTCTTTTTCTTTCCAGTCCTCACCCAAGGATATGTTTTTATTGATTTGAGGGAAAGAGAAACATTGGTTGCCTCCCTTACGCACCCTGACTGGGGACCAAACCTGCAACCTTGGTATGTTCCCTGACTGGTAATTGAACCTACAACCTTCTGGTGTATGGGACAATGCTCCAACCAACTGAGCCACGCTACCAGGGTATTTTGTGTCTTTTTAATAGCTTATTTTTGTATTTTCTGTTAATATTGTCTGTATGCTTCAAATTTCTCTCAATAAAGCTTAAGTCTTGTGCTTTCTTAAAATGTGAGTTTTTGACAGACTCATAATACAAAACAGGCTGATAGCTGTCAGGGGATGGGGCTGAGAGGAGGGGTATTGAGCAAAAACAAAAAAGTTACGGACACAGACAACAATGTAGTGATTGCTGGGGACGGGGAGAAGGGGGTAAATGGTGATGGATGTAGACTTGACTTGGGGTGGTGGACACACAGCACAGTGTACAGATAGATGTGTTACGGAATTGGGCGCCGGGAACATGTATAATTTTGTTAACCAATGTCACCCCAATAAGTTAAATTTTAAAAAAGAAAGTATATGGGGAAAAATAGAGTTTTTAAAAAATTCTCCCTTTAAAAAAAAAAAGATGTTGGCATCTTGTGTTCAGGACAAAGCATTAAGACACTTAACAATGTGCCCTGGCCAGTGTGGCTCAGTGATGAGAGTGTTGGCCCTCGCACCAAAGGGTCGTGGGTTCAGTTCCCAGTCACCGGCATGTACCTGGGTTGCAGATTCAATCCCTGGCCCCAGCCAGGGCACGTGCAGAGGCAACCAATGGATATGTGTCTCTCACATCAGTGTTTCTCTCTCCTCTCTTCCTCTCTCCCTCTCCCCCACTCCCTCCCTCTCTCTAAAAAATAATGGAAAAAATATCCTCAGATGAGGATTAACAATAAGAACAACAAAAAAACATTAAACAACATTAATGTATTTTTCTATTTTCATTTTTGTATTTTGTAAATATAATTTGGTGATATATTTCTAATCAGAAATAGGGGTACCCCCCAAAAAATCAAGTACCCCATCGCGGACTTGCTAAATGAAGCGCTAGATAAAGGAGGGGTTTGATGTTCTTCATCGTGCCTCATCGCTGATTTCGTTTACCACCTGTTTCTACCCTATTTTTATTTCTTATTTTTCTTGTTAATCCTCACCCGAGTATGTGCCCTTAACCAGGAATCGAACAAGAGGCCCTTTGGTGCTCGGGATGTTGCTGTAACAACTGATGCCACAGGCCAAAGGGGGCAACCCTATTTTTAAGTAGATTTTAAAGATGGTCAACACTGACCAGTGCAGACTATACTTGTTTGATGTCTGAGTAATTTTTCCTGCATACACTGATATTATTTACTGCATAAATCCATTTCATGTATTCCTCAAGAAATGTTTTTCCTAGTAAGTTTATTTACATGGGATCTTCACAGTAATAGTAGGTGCTGTTTTTAGGTCGGAAGTACATGATGAAAAATAACTGTTGGCTATCATTTGGTAATTGTTTTCAGTGCTGCTTCATATATATGAACATGGTTTTACATTAAATAACTGATTAGCTAATTGATGTGGCAGTAATTTCCTTGACATACTGAACTTCTAAAGAAAATAGTGAAGGCTATACAGGTAAGTTCATAATAATCATCTGTTATCTTGAACTAGAAAAGTAATTGTTATTGTAATCCAGCTTTTTTTAATGATTATTTTATTTTTTGTTATTCCTCACCCAAGGATATCCTTTCCATTGACATTTTTAGCGAGTGGAAAGTAGGGAGGGGAAGAGAAAGGGAGGGAGAGAGAAACGTTGATGCAAGAGAGACACATCTATCCGCTGCCTCCTGCACACACCCGGACTGAGACCGGAATCAGACCTGCAACCCAGGCATGTGCCCTTGATCTGGAATCAAACCCAAGATCCTTTGGTGTGCGGGCTAACACTCCAACCACTGGGCACACCAGCCAGGGCCCAACTTGGATTTAAAACTTTATGCAGTGATCAGGGATAGTTTTTTTGTTTTGTTTTTTTACCTTTTCAGGAGGGGTGCTTGATAAATCTTAGGTTATCACAAGACTATAATGCTGCATTAAAAAAAATTGAAATGGCTTTTATATGAATTTGGGGACCAAATTAAGTTTGAAAATTTTCAGTGTTGTCTTTCAGTCCCAAGCCTTTGTTTACCATCACAATTGCTTTGCAAATGTAACACATACATACAGGTCTGGGCCCTTAATCTGAGTTAATACTAACTTTTCTTAGAAGTTACTAATTGATTATGTTTAATAAAGTCATCAATTTGTACTTTATTGGATTTCATATGAGCCTTTGCTGAACTTTACATTTCTTTGATAACTACAGTAAATGTTACTTATGACCTTTGGGGGAAAAGATTGTGTATATATCAAGAAATTATTTTCCTGAAAAATATTTGCCATCAATAAAGCAGAAAAATAAAATGTGCTTTATGGCTTAAATAAAAAGTTACAATCTTTTTTTCTCCAGTATTTTCTAGATTTCACTGTTAATATTTATAAATCATGATTCTTACCTATTTACTTATACAGAACCTTATTTTATATACTTATTTCTTAATTTTTCAGTTACATGAATTTTTTAAAAATTGATTTCAGAGAGAGGGAGAGGAAGAGAGATAAAAACATCAATGAGGAATCATTGATCTCCTGCCTCCTGCACGCCCCCTACTGGGGGTCGAGCCTGCAGCCTGGGCATGTGCCCTGATCAGGAATTGAACCGAGACCTCCAGGTTCATGGGTTGACACTCAGCCACTGAACCACTGCCTGGGCATTAAATGAATTTTAAGATAACTCTTTTTCTGATTCATTAATTTAAAACTTAAAAGCCTGCTTTTAAAAAATTTGGATTGGCTTGCCTTTCAAAATTTGTGAGCTTTGTTTGATTTGACAGTGTCAGTTTTCATACATTTCAGGTCTTATGAGTTCCTTTCCAGTCAGTTCACCCTACATCAGCGGTAACCATTATTCTGTTTTGATCACCATAGGTCAGTGTTTTCTGTTTTTGAATATCATATAATTGGAATCTTACAATGTATACTCTTTTGCTTGTGGTTCTTTCACTCAACAGTGTTTTTGAGACTCATTAGTGTCGTTACATATGTTAGTAGTTGTTTCTCTTTTATTACTGCCTAGTGTAACCATTAAGTGTACATGCCATTGTTTGTTTGTCCAGTCTGTTATTGATACATGTTTGAGTAGCTTCCAGTTCAGGGTTATTATTAATAAAATTGCTATGAACATTATTGTACAAGTTATTTACATTTCACTTTTCTTGGGGAAAAAGTTTAGGAGTGGAATTATTGAGTATGGGGTATACATATGTTTCTTATAAATTGTCAAACAATTTTCCAAAGTGGCCTGCTTTACACTCCCGTGAGCAGTGTGTGTGGATTCTGTTGCTCTGCATTCTTACCTACACTCCGCACTGTCAGGCTTGTTATTCTTAGCCATTGTGGTGAGTGCGTAGAGGTATGTCATTCTGGTTTTAGTTCACATTTCTCTAGTGATTTCTCATGTGAGTACTTTTTTCATATGCCTTTTGTGTATGTGAAGTACTTTCCCTACTCATCTACCCCCACTGCTGTTTATAGTTAGGTTATGTGGTTTCATTGCTCTCTGATGTAAAACATTGGCCTATGTATAACCTATGATGTAAAAAAAAAGTGTAGCTTTATTAGAATTCCGAAAAACCAGATAATGTTGGGAATCCAGAATTAAATGTTCATATTAGAAATCTTTGCTTTTTGCAAAATATGAGCTGAAAGATGGAAGTTATTCATTATATAATTGAATTTTCAGTACAGGAGACATGAAAATTAAAGTGTTGAAAATTTTTGTCTTTTTAATTTCCAATTAAATGTTAATTGAAATTATATTGTTACATCATCTGTTCACCAGTTGAAGTTGTATTGCTTCAAAAAACAGAATAAACTTGGTGTATTGTCAAATATTTTACAGATTTGCTTCTTTCATGGGCATTTTCTTAATTTCTCTTTTGAAATTATGGCTTTTAAGTTTTTGGCCTTAATCTTTTTGATATTATTCTCTCTCTTTTTAAAAATAGCCTGGCTGGGCGTGGCTCAGCGGTTGAGCATCCACCTAGGATCCAGGTGATCAGGGTTCGATTCCTGGTCAGGGCACATGCCCAGGTTGCGGGCTAGGCAGCCAATCAATGACTCTCTCAGTATTGATGTTTCTATCTCTCTCTGTCCCCCTCCTTTCCTCTCTTTGAAATCAATAAGGATATCTTTAAAAACAAAAATGTTTAAAAATATATCTTTATTGATTTCAGAGAGAGGAAGGGAGAGGGAGAGATAGAAACATCAATGATGAGTCATTGATCGGCTGCTTCCTGCATGCCCCCCACTGGGGATCAAGCCCACAGCCCGGGTATGTGCCCTGACCGGGAATCAAACTGCAATATTCTGGATCTTAGGTCGATGCTCAACCGCTGAGCCACGCTGGCCAGGCTGATATTCTCTTAATCACAGACTTCCCCCCGTATTGTTGATATTCTTTGCTGCTTAAATAGGATCTATTAGTTAACATTGTAAGATTACTTCAGTAGAGAGTATCCTGCATATTTTGCCTGTTGTGAATTAATTCCCTATAATAATAGCTTATGGCTTATTTATTACTTTAATCTGCGTCTTTGTCATGAAGGCAAAGGGTCAAATTCAGGTGTGCTACTGTTCTGCTGATTTCTCTGTTGGACATATTTGATAATGTGCAGCCCGGCCCTGTGTTGAACATGCAGATAACAATGTGGTCCCTTCACGGTTCTCTACCATGGACGTCTGCTTCAGAGGAAGCCCGTCTTTGAGGTTGACTCTGGCAAGGTGTCTTTCAACATGAGCCCTTATTAAAGTCCTATTTCTTGGGTTCTTAACAATTTGTATGTTGTAATCTGAACAGCTTTGTAGAGTACTGTTAGCCTCTATGCTTGTTGAATTATGTATATTTTAAACATTTCTTAGAATGTGTTCCTATTAATTTATATATTAGAAATATAAACTATATGTAATATGTGGATAATAGTAGACTTCTGTACTCAGTAAAAAGGATACCTTCTCTAACTTGAAGACCAAGCGGAGAATATTAGGTTTATTGTTACTATTAAGAATGGGCCTTTGTGTCTTCAATGTTTCCTTCTTTGTGAAGTCTTCAGAAAAGTATATGTAGTATTAGCTGTTTAAATTTGTGACTATATGAAAAATCATAGGGTGAGGTTAGAGATGCCTTTTTTCACTCTTAACAATTTAAGTGTTTTGGCACGGGAGGGTAAAATCCAACATTAAGCACATGGTTCTCACTGACCCAGTTTTATCCTAAAATTAATTAAAAACAGACTACTTTTGTCAAAAGTGGTGTCAAATAGTCTTGTTACTATTAAGCTTTAAGATTTGAATTAAAGGAGGCTTTTTCTTTTAATGCAGTTATTGGTTGATTTTTCTTTTCATATTTGACAGTATCATTTTGATGGATAACAGCTATTCCTTAAGAGTATAAATATTGAAGTCCTTCTATCTTTGTGTATGAACTTTTTCACAGATTTTAAAATCCAGATTACCAGTATCACTGAAAGGATGTACATGCGCACGAGCTCCCCGTGATGATTCATTAGCAATTATACTGCACTGCACAGTAAACCTGGCCACAAAACTTGTGATTAGCTTTAAACATTGTGTTCAAGTATTGAGATAAGCCCTCCTTTTTAAAGTCTAAATATTGGCAAAGAGAGCTTGGCTAAATCCTAGAGATAACCTTCTTATGATTCAGTATATTTAATGCTGTGTAAAATACATGCTCATTTCTGTGAAAAGTTAAGACAATTAAAAATTTTAGTAGTCCTGGTGTCGTTAAGGTAATCCAGTTCAGTTTGGTTGATGGTTCTTGTCAGTATTAACTTGACCACAGGCAGTATATATTGAAGTAACAAATTTATAAAACTAACTTAAAAATGCTAATGACTTTAGGAGCAGATACCTAACAAGTATTGTACAATAGAATACTACCTATAGGTAGAGATATGTAAAAGATATTTTTGTTATGACATGCCATATTTGAAAAAATATTTAAGGTTTTATAACTGGGGCCATGGGCCCTGTTGGATCATCAGGGTGTATTAATATATGAATCCTCTTAAATTGCATGCAGAATTTTGTATACATATTTTTGCATGCATATTTTTTGGGTGAGGTGTTCATACTTCATCCAGTCCTCAAGTGAATTTGAGACCCAAATGGGTTTTGAAAACAGTACTAATCTAGGGTAGTTATTTCCAGTATTTAGAGGTCATGTACCCCTAATAAAAAAAAATTGAGCCATAGATCTGTATATTTCTAAATTGTAATTGTGTATTACTGTACTAATTCAAACATAAAACTGCCCTAATGAAAAATCTGGGATACACCCTCAAGAGAGAACATTGTTCCAAGGTGTTATAGGGTAGGTAAGGGTATTTCTGGTGGAGCGCAGCAGACATTTGTGTGCCCTGCGCTGGTACAACTAGAAGAAAATTTTGTAGATACAGTAGGAATCGGGATTCTGTATAGGATTTTGTATTATAAGGTTCTAAGCCTTCAAGAGGACTTACCTATGGAAATAAAAAAGGATTTAGCAAGAGTGAACATTTTACACTTGAAGACCTAGTGTTCAGAAGTGTTTTATTCCAAAACATAAAAGTGAACTGAATTTTAAGTCAGTTGATGTTCTTTGAGAAAATGAATTAAAGAAAAATCTTGCTGAATGGAAATAATCAAATGTGGTATAGACTTTAAGTGGCATCTTAATGGAAACTGATTACTGTTAAGACCTTTAAGGAATGAGTTAACATTTCTGTCTTTTAAATGATTACCAAAACTGGTTTATAAAAGGCTAAATCTGATTTTACTGTATCCTAGGAGGATGCAAGAACACATGGATGAAGCTACCTGAAATTCTGCTTCCAGCATGAATCAGGTTTAGAGATGAGGGTGTCCAGAAGTCATGTCCTTTCAGGTGGGTGTCGTAATCGTTTATTCCCTCCTTCCTAGTTTCTTTAGTCATTCTCCCTGGTGCTGTTGACTTTGTGAACATTCCTTTCTCTCGGAGCAAGGATGGAGGTTATATTTTTACGTATGTTTTTTTAATCCTGGGGGGCGGGGGGGCGGGCACAAAGAGAGGGAGGGAGGGAAACAGAAACATCTATCTGTTGTCTTCCATACATGCCCGCGCTGAGGATCAAACCCACAACCTAGGTATGTGCCTTGACCAGGAACTGAACCCAGTCTTTTGGTATACTGAACGACACTCCAACCCCGGGCTGGAGGTTGTATTTAGCTCCAAAGTACCCTTATCTTTCCTGACTGGTATTAATGTGTCTTGACTTGTCTTTTAGGTAAAACTGGACTGAGAATAGAAATGACGGATTAATCGTCTTATTTACTAAAGGGGAAAAAATTCCCTCTTGCTATTTAGCAATCCGAACCCTAAAACTTTAATTTTATGTTCCCCTAGAGACTGTAATCTTAAAATGGTTTAGTATCATAAAATCCGATCAATGCTAAGGGCATAATAGGTTCCTTTCTCCCTTGCTGCTTTCCAACGTTTGTAGAGGGTAACATTTTTTTCTATTTCTTTCTTTAGTAACATTTACATTCTGTGATCTTTATGACAGAATTTGGATGATGGTGTAGTTATCCAAATAGATCCAGAAAGTATTAAGTGTATTCCTTATCTGGTGATGACAAATTCCATTTTCTTCTTGGTACTACAAGTGTGGTCTTGGCACCAGGAATGTCAGCATTCCTTGAGCTTCTCGGAAGGGCGGAATCTCAGAACACACGGAACACCTACTGAGTCACAGTGCCCGTTTCAACAAGACTCAAATTGGCATGCACACTGAGGACCACTGATGTAGCATACCTTACCTTTGAGAAGCTTAACTTTTTTAGAGCATCTGACATCATGCAACCCTGAAATGTGACAGGTGTTTTGCGTACTATTGTCCACCTCTAGAAAATTAATGTTGGTTAGTGGTTCTCAAATAGTCCCTAGTGTCATTATTACTTGGGAACTTGCTAAGAACATACATTTTCAGCTCCACCCTTGCTCTACTAAACAAACTCTTAGGGTGGGATCCAACAACATTTTGTGTGTGTTTTGTTTTTAAAAGCCCTACAAGTAGATCTGGTTTCTGCTAGAGAACCACTGACCTATGGGCAAAAAAATAAACAAACTAATACATGTAGGCTAATAGCACCACACACGAAAGCTGTGGCATTGTGTGGCCATCAAAGACAGAGCTTGTCAGCTTGTCAAGTAGATTTGTCATTGGAACTTTAGGATTTTGAAGTTAATTCTGGTTTTAGAAGAAAAAACATACTATTTATTTATAGTAACTACATTTCATTACAGAATTTTATTTTTTAGTCAGTGAAAAGATACTGGTTTATTCCAGGAAGATAAATTTTATTAACTTTCTGAACATTAAATTAATAAAATATCAAATACACATTAATTCTCATAAAGGGAAGTGATGTGGCAGTTTCTTCCTTCAAAAATCTTAGAAAAAATATTGACTGCAGCCCTAGCTGGCTTGGTTCAGTGGTTAGAACGTCAGCCCGAGGACTGGAAGGTCCAGGGTTTGATTCCTGCCAAAGGCATGTGCCTTGGATGCAGTCTTGGCCCTGTAAGTGGTGGGTTCGGGAGGCAACCAATCGGTGTCTCTCCTCACATCGATGTTCCTCCCTTTCTCTCTCTCCCCCTCCCCCTCCCCCTCTCCCTCCCTCCCTCCCTCTCTCTTCCACTTTCTCTGAAAAGCAATGGAAAAAGTATCCTCAGGTGAGGATTAAAAAAATAAATGAAAACACTGACCTCATCTTCAGGTTATCCTTTCAAACAGTGGTTCTCACACTTGCAGGTACAGCAAATCCCCTGGAGGGCTTGTAAGAGCAGACTGGCTGGCCTGGCCTCCATGTGATTTGGGCCTAAGGCTTCTCATTTCTGTGGAGGTGGGGAGGCTCTGGTCTGGGAACCACTGCTTTTTAGTATTAACATGTTTATCCCCTCAAGTCCTTAATCTCTATATAAGCTCACAACAAAATGCTCGTTCTAGAAGTAAACTATTGAATAACATTTTCTAGTTCAAACAGACTCAGTTCTTGAGTATTTTTGGGTCTGCTGCTCAGTGACTCTAACTTGGCAAATTATTTTCTTTATAATAGAATGCTTGTAGTGACACGGGAGAAAAAAAGCCAGAAAACCAATTATATTTCATTTGTGAGTTTATTATTCCATATAAGCAATGTATGGATATATGAGCAATAACACGTTTAAAAAATTAGGCCTCATGGACAAATTTATGGTTGAAATATCTGAAATAGTACAAACTTTATATTTTAAAGATGTGCACTCACTCCTTGTATAGTCTTCATGGTTAATGTTGGGAAGTATTATGGTAGTAGCCACAAATACAGAATAACTGACAAACCTTCCTTTCAACTCTTTGTAAATGCGAACCATTGGAGGGATTTTTACCACCCCACAGCCTGCAATTTTGGGAACAACTCAAGAAGTTTATCATTGTTGTGAGGCAGATCATGTTTTTACTAATCATATATCTTGGTCCAAGGAAAGTAAATAATGGGCAATATGAGAAGGGCAGAGATATGATGTAGAGTAATGGATATTATATTCTTATAAGTTAAACTGATGCCATATATTAGGTTTAGATTCCAACTGGGAGTACTCTGGGAGCTTAGGGTGACAGACAGATGACTATTTCCTGATTTTGTTTTAATATGGTCCTGATTGAGTTGTGAGCCTTCAATGTCACTACAATTTCTGGCTTATTACTAGGGCTCCTGTGTATGGGGAGGGAGCAGCCAGGCTTAGACATCCTGGACTGGGTTGGAAAAAATCATATCACAGGATGGAGGTAGCAGGATGGATTCTATCAGCTGTCCTCTGAACTGAGCAAAGTTTAAAGTTATAGAAGTTTATTCACTATTATGCTATGAAACATTAACTGCATGAAAATTTTTAAAGTTCTCATTTCTGAAGCCAATTTTGGCAATTCCGGTGCATACAGGGTTGGGCAGAAGTACATTTACACTGTTCCTCCCAGTTTTTACTCAAAGACTAGACTTTCATGGTAAATGCTTTATGAGGCCCATTCACCATTAATACTTTGCCAGCACTAGTAAGTTCTCCTGTGACAGAATTTTAAAAGCAGCACCTGAATTTCAAATTGCAACCTCCTGACATTCCACTGGGTAAATTCTACAAATTCAAGAATCCAGGTGGGAAATGACTTGAGATGTTGTAGTATGAAATTGAGTAATTTCATATTCCTGAACTGAAACCAAATTTCCTATTTAACTGTTCCATCATTTAGTGAGTGTTATTAGGTACTTTCTCTTTGGTAGTAGGTATTGCAGATAAAAGAATGTGTGATGTGCTGTCTACAGCCATACTCAGAGTACAGCAGATCTGAGTGGTGTAATTAGGAAGTTAAATTGACTGAATAAACCAAGTACGTGTCCTTACGTCATTATACGCTGGAAAGGAGTAATGGCTGAAAAGTGATTTTTTAAAGACAATATTGAAGCAAAAAGCTATTACTAATTGCTTTTCAGGAAGTCTGGCCAAAGAGTAATGCATCCCATTTGTGATAACCTGCTTAGTTATGAGCTCACCTATGGCCGAGTATGCGTTCTGTATTATACACATTTTATATAAGGAGATTGTTTTGACCAGTAGCAGTAAGCCTATCTGTATTGCTTTGTTTCCAGAGTAATCATTGTCCACACTTTTTACATACAAGAAGCCAGAACTTTCAGCATTTCCCACTTAGGATAAGTTTTCCTTTGGAGAAGCTATAATTTTGAGCAAAACAATTGTATTAAATTATATGCCTCTACATGTATTCCTAGTAGACACACTTTTCACAGAATTTACTAGCACGTCTGGCACAAGGTGGATAGAAGCTGACAGAGACAAGGTAGCAAACTCAGACTTTCATGTTCTCTGATCCTGGTTTCAGTCGAAATAACACCCATTTTCCCCTTTTGCTCTTGCTGATTTTTCACACCTCATTCTTATTTCTCAGGCTATATTACTAAAGGACCTCTGTTCAGATTCTCTACTTGTTTTCTACCCTAAATAGCCATGCCTCCCGATAAACAGAATATGCTTACTATGTTGTTGTAAAGTTATGAACTAATAGAAATTTTCTTAAAAAGTCCACTTCTCATATATACTGGACCAAGGTACCGCTTGCCCCCCTTAATATTCCTGATCTTACGCACTGTTGCTAACTGAAATCTCGTAACTTTTTTCTAGAAAGCTACGAACTCAGATACAGTACTACTACAAAATTCAACAGTTAAAGGAGTCCGTCCCCAGCCATCATTTAGCTAAAAAAACTACACATTTGGTTATCTCCTTGTTTTGAGATACAAAGAAATCAGAAAGACCAACATTGTGGTATTTTAATGAGAAAACTGTAAGAAAAGGCAGTTTTAGTATGTAAAGTAAAAATGGCTCTCTGAATTGTATAGGGTTTAATACGTGATATTCTGAAAAATTTTCATAAAAATTGTAACACAATTATGAAACTAACGAGGAACTAAAATTTATACATTTCCATAACCTAGACTGAGCTTGATTTATTAGTTTTCCCAATTTTTCTTTAAAAAAAAAAAAAGGCAAGAGTTGGACCTATGGAAAAAAGTCTATAGGAACAGTAACCCCATATGAGGCAAGCTGGCTTCCCAGTGTTCAAACTAAAGGCATGTGTAACATTCCCTTTCAGGCCTCACACAATGTTTAGGTTGACGTTTTTTCCCCCGTTTCTTAGGTTCTGATCTTTTCAAATAAAGGGATAACTGGAAACATACAAAGTTGTCACCTCCAACTTGGGATGTGTGGCAATTGCATATTGGAAACAGATCAGACCTGTTTGCTCAAACTGAAGGGCAACAAATTCACACTTTATTTACAGAAATTCACCTGGGGTAGTAGAAAATTTCAAGTTAAAATAAAAAAAAAACAATTTTCTTAAATAATCCTCATGTACCCATTCCACATTGTGGAAAACTGAAGTATGCAGTTTGGACACAACACCAACTTCAGAACATTGGCACAAATACTTACATTTCTGTATTTTATAATATATTAGAACACCATGTCCCATATTAGAGACTAACGGATGATAGGCCTTAAACTCCATGAGGTTAACAGATGAAACTTTAAACTTAGTTGTGCCAGAATCCCAAACTGCTTGGAAGAGAGTACTTTAAAAATAGGTCTGGAAGCCAGTCCATCCCAATTCCTTGTTTGATCATCACTGCAGCTGCACTCTGTACGCACCTATTAGCAACTTTACCTATAGGAAGCAAAAAAAATGCAAATGGATCAGCATAGAGGTAGATCCCCTTTCTTAGAAGAGGGGAGAAACACACATGGTCCAAGACTTGTTCCTCTTATCTGCTAAATTCTCAAGTTGGTTATCAGTTTAGGATGGTTAGATTACAAGCACTTGGATTTTCTATTAAAATAGTGATAATCTGAATTTTAGTTGTTATATTTGATACTTGTACTACTACAGACACCAGCTTCCTTTTACAAAGAGAGCTTAGTGACTAGCCTAGAGACCTACATATGGCAATTAAATACCAAAGCCCAGAACACAACCCAGACTGCTAGATACTATAGAGATGCAGTATATTTTATATCTGCCATGTTTTAGATTCAGATAGGTGCACCTTGCACTGAATGCTACCTAAGGGAGCAGAGGACTCTAGGATAGGCATACCAGGAAACCACAACATGATAAAAGTCACACCAGAGTAACAATTTGAGTAGGAACACTGAATATGAAGAAAGGCTTCTCACCTTAGCAGAGGGTGCTTCTGTCAACCTTATGAAGAGTTTATTGAGGCCTGCAGCAGGGCTGAACGAGTAAACAAAATGACTATCCTAGGGAAAGAGACCAAAAAAGGTCAGTATTTCTTCCAACATCTATATCTAGAAACAGGCCAAGTCTGAGACTATCTTAAGAGACCAGAAACCTTTAAGGCTCTTACAAGTTTTGTATTTGAATTGAGGCAATAAACTGTAATTTCTTTAATTTTCCCTTGACTTATTAAAAAAATACAAATAACAAAACAATATCCAGGTAAATCTTTAGGATTAGAATGTATCCAGTCATATACAGCATGAGTGTTAAAGATCTTCATAACTACTTAATTTTGCTGAATTCAGCCTAAGGAAAGAGTTCTAAATGTGTCCAAGGAATCGTGCATGAAAGCTCTTCAAGAGCACTTTTTATATTAAAAAGGAATGTCTACAGCCACTATGAGTTCTTATTTTAAAATATTTGTAATATCAAAATTATAGCCCTAGCAGGTCTGACTCAGATGGTTAAAGTGTCAGCCCATGGACGGAAGGATCCCAGGTTTGATTCTGGCCAAGGGCACATACTTCAGTTGCAGGATCCAGTCCCAGGCCAAGTGTGGGAGGAAACCAAATGATCCCCCCCCCCCCAAAAAAACAATGGAAAAAAATATCCCCTGGTAAGGATTAGAAAAATAGATATCAAAATTATAGAGTGCCCTCGGTGGTCCCGGATCTGTCTCTTGCTTCAACAGTGTTTGGACGGAACAGACCCAGGGACGCCCTTTCTTCCAGCCTCCGACCGCCCTCCAACATCTCTAGTTGCCACCTTTGGAACCACCTCAGCCGTCCTCAGCCTCCGAGACCAGCCAACACCCTTTTTCAACCTTAACTCCTTATTGCTCAGCAACCATGAGCTCCCAAATTCGTCAGAATTACGCCACTGAGGTGGAGGCTGCTGTCAACTGCCTGGCCAACTTGCATCTGCAGGCCTCCTACACCTACCTCTCTCTGGGCTTCTATTTTGACCGCGACGATGTGGCTCTGGAGGGCGTGGGCCACTTCTTCCGCGAGTTGGCGGAGAAGAAGTGCGAGGGCACTGAGCATGTCTTAAAGATGCAAAACGAACGCGGTGGCCGCATTCTCTTCCAGGACGTGATCAAGCCTTCCCAGGATGAATGGGGCAAAACCCAGGACGCCATGGAAGCCGCCATGGCCTTGGAGAGGAACCTGAACCAGGCCCTTTTGGATCTGCATGCCCTGGGTTCTGCCCGCGTGGACCCTCATCTTTGTGACTTCCTGGAGAACCACTTCCTGGATGAGGAGGTGAAGCTCATCAAGAAGATGGGCGACCACCTGACTAACCTCCGCAGGCTAGCGGGCCCGCAGGCTGGGCTGGGCGAGTATCTTTTTGAAAGGCTCACCCTCAAGCATGACTAGGAGCATTGGAGCCCAGAGGTATTTGAGGGGGCCCCTCTGCATTCCCCTGGTGTCCGGCTTTTACCTGAGCCTTTCCCCAAAACCCCTAGCCATTTTTTAACCACCCTGGAGCCCTCTCCCATGCATTGGACCAAATGGAAACAATAAAGCCTTTTGCAGCGCACACACACACACACACAAAATTATAGCATAATGAATAACTAAAATTAAGCATAAATTAAGCACAAATACAACCACTCTACAATGGTTGTATTTGGGTATTTGAGGCATGAACAGGCATATTTTTCTTCTTTTTTAAATTTCCTGTAAGTGAATGTTTATAATTATAATGGTGGGAAAAGACATAATATGTTTCTTATACCATAGGAATTTATATTCTGAATGTTATTTTTTGATAAACATAACTTAAGGCTCAAGTATCAAACATTTAGATTTTTGAAAAAATTTAGGATTACAGGTTATTGCCTCATTTCCAACAGGTTTACTGAATTATAATTAAGATTTTATTAGAGCAAAAGTCATCTTTTGATTAGAAAAATGTACTTTTTAGTAATGAACTAAAGAAAAATCTTACCAGAAAAACAGGAAGTTGAAATTTATCATTTAAAATTACTGCTTGTACACTACATGGTCCACAGAGTCGAGCAATAACATCTTTACCCAAAAAGTTTGCATGGAAAATGAATAGCAGGATCCCAGAGCCTGAGCAGGGGAGATGCAAACAGATTTTAAACCCAATGCTTGAACCTTCACCTTCCAGAACGACTGGGGGGGGATGTGGTGGAAGACAGAATATTTAAATAAAAAGTAGTATAATTTATTAAGACCCATGCTTTTTAAGCAAGTTCTAACACCATGCTCTGTGTACCCCCTCAAAGTCCCCTGGGATGGCACTTTCCCTGCCCACTCCCTCCTCCCCAGTGGAGGAGCCCTCTAATTTCCAAATCACAACCTGTTACATTTTTGTTCAAGTAGTTCCTTCTGGTAGCTCATGGAACAGACATTTTTTAATTCAGGCAGAGACTCAGCTTTCTGTGTGTGTGGCATCTATGTCCTAGAGAAGGCATGGTCATGTTGCCTACAAAACAGCTGCTAAGCAGAGGCTAAGAAGCAGAACTTGTTTCTATCTCCTGCTATTAAACTTTATTAATGGGCAGATATCTATTTTTTCTTCTTAAAAAGCCAATACTATTATCAATAATGAAGTCTGGAAAAAAAATTCTGGGCTCAGAACCTAAAAATTTAAATAAAAACTAGTATAATTATTAAGACCCAGCTTCCATACTTTTAAAATAAGTTCTGTGGACCCCTCAAAGTCACCTGGGATGGTAGGTATCAGCTAGTCTCTTTTTTCCTGCCAGAGTAATGCTGTCGTTAACTGTTTTACATAATTATTATATTAATGGAATTTTCTTAAGATTTGTTTAAAGAAAGAGTTCTGTCTAAATATCAGTTATTAGTTATAGTGTAACATTTCAAACAGAAAATGTAGGCTTACCTTCTGGTATGTTCTGTGGAGGTTTATAATTGAAATCCATTGAAAAGTCTGCCCCTTCACAGAGACGATGACAAGCTATGGGAAAAACTGGTTCTAGAAGAGCAAGACGTGCTTCAAAGTAATCCTTTATGGTTTCTTCTGCTACTCTTGAAAGTCTAATAAGAGTATTATTAATGTTAAAAAGAATCATGAGCCATATATTTATTAAACTGTTGAATCCAGATCAACCTTAAAAACAACACACAATTCCCTCATCCCACTTCCCTGCACTCAGCATCTGATGTGCCATTTGTGTTTCTTACTGTCTGTCCTCTTCCAGGAACTCAGGTTCCAAGAGGTCGATAGTCTAACCCTCACTGCTCTCTCATCTCCCCAGCAGTCTGAATAGTGCCTGGCACATAGACAGTGTTCATTACACATCTAATATATGAATGATGAATTTGGAGAATTATAAATGAGAATTCTATTAAAATATAAATTCAAGGACTGTTACATGTCTTGTTACAGTGCTTAGGACAGTCAAATAAAATGATCAGTGCTAATTCAGAAAAAAAATTTTTCATTTTAACACTTTTTAATGAAAACTATATGTAAGTTTACTTTATTCCTGCATCTTCTCAATTGTTTCTTCCTTGTATTTGCCCTTTTCTTATCCTACTTGGTGAGATTTGGCTTCACACTCAAGGATCTTTTTGTGATGTTTGTCTAGATACAGTCTAGTGATAACTACCTTGCTGGGGTGAATACCTACGTGACCATTAGCTTTCTTTCTACAGGCTGCACTAGTTCAATGTAGATGACATTTCTTCCCGTAAACCTGACTACTTTGCCAATTTGCTGCCCTTTGTCATCCTTTTGGATGGGCAGGAATCAAACATTGTACTTTTGTCTCAGCTCTCTGGAAACAGAATATGTGGGAAGGTGCATTGAAATGCCTTTTATGGTTCTTGTTCCCTTCAAGTCACAAAGGAATTAAACTTCCATTTTGGCTGCTTGCACTTCAGTGATGGCCACAAAAGGGCAGAAACTATCTCACTAGGAAGGTAACCAACTCATCTGGTTTGCCCAGCATCCCAGGAATCCCTCCCCATCTATCTCATGCAAACCAGGAAGGCTGGTCGCCATACCTGCAGGCTATCTGGATCTGTTATCCAGGTGAACAAACTGAGCCCAGCTGGCTTCCCAGGATTCCTTGCAGCCATAAACACTGGTCAGTCACACACAGAAATTATTGTTTGATCCCTCGCTGTTGTTCTCAGTGGTTAGAGCATCAGCCCATGAATGGAAGGGTCTTGGGTTAAATTCCTGGTCAAGGGCACATACCTGGGTTCCTGGGTTGCAGGTTCAATCCCTAGCCCCGGTCAGGGCATGTGCAGGAGGCAAACAATGTCTCTCTCTCTCTCCCTCCCTTCTACACTCTAAAATCAATGGAAAGATATCCTTGGGTGAAGATTAACAACAAAAAAGTATTGGTTTGCAAGGCTGTTAAAGGGAGCACACTCAGGTACATACCCCTTTATTTTGGCCTTTGCCTTTTTTGTCTCCTGTCCAAAACTGACCTTTCTGCTTAGAACATAGATCTCCTATACCTGGGATTAGAGTTAACCATCTTGCAGACATGAAGAGCCAAGTCATATTCTAAGTATGGTGGATGAGAAAGGCTATTCCTGCCCAAGGCTGCCTACCCCTGTACTCCCTATTATATGCATAATAAACACCTTACTTGTGTAAGCTACTTACTGTTTGTGATATTTCTGTTATGTGTTGGCAAAATAAATGACTTACAATTCATTTGAAAAAGAATGGGTAAACTGTGAAGCATCCAGGCAATGGAATGATTATTCAGCACTCAAAAGAAGTGAGCTATAAAGTCATGAAAAGACATGGAAGAAACTTAAATGCCTATCAGTAAGTAAAAGACGACTACATAATATATTTCAACTATATGACATTCTGGAAAAGGCAAAAATATGGAGACAATAGAAACAGTGGTCTTCAGAATTTAGTGGGGAGAAAGGAAGGGATGAATTGGAGCACAGGGGACTTTCAGGACAGTGAAGCCATTCTATGTGATGCTATAATGGTGGGTATATGTCATTATACATTTGTCAAAACCCATAAAATGTACACCAAGGTGCACTCTAACTTAAACTAAGGATTTTGGGTGATAATTATCCATGTAGGTTCATTAACTGCACCACTCTGGTAAGGGATGTAGATGGTGGGGCAGGGGTTCCATGGAAAATCTCTACTTCCTGCTCAATGTCACTGTAAGCCTGAAAGTGCTCTAAAAATTGTGTCCATTTAAAAGAAAACGACCATGAACTAAAATTTAAGAAAATGTGAGCCAAATGAAGAGCCTAATCAAGATTTTAAGGAGCCTGGCCAGGTGTGGCTCAGCAGTTGAGCATTGACCTAGAATCCAGGAGATCGTGGTTCGATTCCCAGTCAGGGCACATGCCCGGGTTGCGGGCTCAATTCCCAGTCGGGCGTGCAGGCAGCTGATCCATGATGATGCTCTCATCACTGATGTTTCTATCTCTCTCCCTTTCCTCTCTCTGAAGTCAATAAAGATATATTTAATAAATAAATAAAGATTTTAAGGAGATACTCCTAGATAAGAGAGTGTTACAGTAATTCGTATGCCATTTAAATTTGTGATCTTTTGAGAACATAAGCCCACTGGCACCTCTACTTGACAGTCTTTCCTGAGCAGTTATATATAAAGGCCATACCAGTTTTTGTGTGTGTGTGTGTTTCTTGAATAATTTGGATAAGACGACCTGCTCCAGGAAGGGAGGTATTATAATTATAGTTTAACTTTTGTGTGATAGATGGAGGAACCTAGCATGGCCTTTTTTTAAATCCTCACCAGAGGATATATATTTTAAATTTATTTCAGAGGGAGGGGGAGAGAGAGAAACATCAATGTGAGAAACACTGATTGTTTGCCTCCCATACACACCCCAATCAGAGAACTCACAACCTGACCAGGAATGTGCCCTGACCAGGAATTGAACCTGCAACTTTCTGATGCAGGGGATGATGCTCTAACCAACTGAGCCACTGGCCAGGATCAGGCCATTCCAATTTTGATGTGTCCAGCCCTGTGACTTAACCATGGCATAGTCACAGCACACTTACGTGTCTAAGTGATTCTTCAGCAAGTCGTACACCAACACATTGTTACACTGCTTTGCAAAATGCATTGCACTATTTTGGTGCTTTGACAAAATATTGCAGTCAGCTCCACATTCAATTACAAGTCGCACAATATCCGAATTTCCTCTCTTACAGGCCTATGTCCGGGGACAAAAAAAGAGTAGTAATTAACTAAAATATGGTAACTACCAGTCAGTGTTTGTCCCTTTCTTCATATATGAGCCAGCCTGGGTTTTCTTTGTGAACAGAGGAAAGAAGGTTGGAAAAAACATGAAGTTGGGTCTCCCCAAGTGTTAAAAATGTTCATATAAATAGGAGGGGAACCACTACAGAAATCTGTGTGCTACATTCAAAAAGATACTTCTATCCCAACCCAGAAGAAACACCAGGCCTTTCTAAGCTCCTCTCCATCCATGTCCTATTGTTCCATTAGCTGACACCTCAGAAGAGGAGAAAGCCTGCCCCTCTTAGAGAGGTTAGCCCTGGAAATCTAAAGCACTTCTTAGCATCACAAAATTTCAGAATTTTCCTAGTAGCTGCTCTAAAGGAGACTAACAAGCACAGATACAAATTTGAATTTAGCAAATCTAGAGTGGTCCTGAGACAAGCTTTAAAGACCACTCTGGAGTATCTATCTAGAACCAGATTTCTCAATAAAGTTTTAAATTCATTCTTTGAATGCCACCTCTGCTCTAAACATTTGGCAATATTACAAACACATAATGGAAAACTGAAATTCGAAAGTGTTAAGAACTGCTGTGTCCTAACAGCATTTTAGGCCAGGAACCCAGAACTGCCCCAGGAACACACTAGAGCATGCTGAATTTGTCCCTGTAAACACCCCCTGTAGACGCAAATGCAAAACCGCTAACCACGCCCTAGCCAGTTTGGCTCAGTAGTTAGAGTGTTGGCGTGGACTGAAAGGTCCTGAGTTCGATTCCAGCCAAGGGCACATACCTTGGTTGCAGGCTCAATCCATGGCCTGGTTGGGGTGCATGTGGGAGGCAACCAGTTGGTGTTTCCCTCTCTCTCTCTGTCTCCCCTCCCCCCCCTTCTACTCTCTGAAAAGCAATGGAAAGAAACATATTCTCGGGTGAGGATTAAAAACACACACCGGCTAACCACGGAGGAGTAATACAGGGGAGCATGGGAGAGGCTTTAACAACCTTCCACTCAAAACTTTCTGCAAACCACAATTCCTAACACACGAAGGAATCTGAAGCTAAAGAGATGAATTCACCAATAAAAACTAGAGTACAGCCTCCACCTCTCCATTCCTTGGGTTCTGTGCATAGCTCACTGCACAGTCCATTCCTGTTCACAACTACAGCGTAGCCACCCTAAGGCTGCCTGCAAGCCACAGAACTGAACCTGGTCTGGACTCTGATGAAACCTCTTAGCTCCATGCTTACTCCTCTCACATTAATCATCACACCAAGTGTTAAGTGCTTCTCTGATGGTCTACTCCCACTCTGCAAGTCCAGAGATTATCCTGTTCCCCATCATGTCCCCAGCCCTCAGCAGTCAGAGGCCCCAACATGCATATCTGAGAGGAGGAGGGGATGAGCAATCATGTGAGGCATTTACCTTCATTAAAGCGGTCTCACCACTGCTCTGCTGGACATTTACAAAAGCTCCTGCTTCCAAAAGAATAGCAACTGTAGTCAAAAAGTTCTATTAAAGAAAAACAAACAAACCAATTTTACTTCTCCAAATTCTTTAAAAGAAAGATATTTTTGGATGTTTTGAAACTTTTAGCCATCAGGAAGATGATTCTACCCCAAGCAGGGAGGTGAGCACAGTTTCCTGGTTCTTAACTGTGCAGGGTCCTGTGAGAGCTGGAAGTGTTAGGGTTTAGTCCCCTGCCCAGGCCGCACGCACAGCCACACTCCATTTTGCCAGCAGCTTCAATCTGAGGTTTAACCACTATTTTCTACATAAGAACCTCTGCACAGCAATCCTTTAGAAAGGTAATATATGGGGACATTTTAATTAAATTATTAACCAAAAGGAACACTAACTTTCATTTGGAAAAATTTTTTTAAAAGACCTAAGATTGAAACTGATTTTAGTACCTTAATCAGAGGTCCTGTTTCAATATAAATCACTTCCAACTAGATAATCATTTTGAAAATTCAACTGGAAAATACTACTGTTGATTGAAAAAAAATCCATTCATGACAAGTCATAGATGAACTAAAATATAAAATTTTTAAGTTGATTGTATGACTTATATTTCACTACAGAAACAGATTCTGTCTTAGTCCAGGAGCAGGAATTCCCGCAAGACTATGAAATGGCTGCACTGTGAGTGACCAACCTTTTCAGCTGCATGAATGAGTGCGGTGGTTCCATTCTTCTGTCTGCCATTCACTTTAGCTCCCTTCCTGATGAGAAGCCTCAGCAGATCGTCCTGCCCTCCTGCTGCAGCCAGCATCACCAGTGTCATCCCACTTGAATCCTTCATTGGTTTTGTTTAAGAAAAAAGGGGCAATGTTTAATCAGAAAAAATTTAGAACTAAGTTCTTTTCATCTAGACTGTTTCAATGTGAAATTATGAAAGTGCATTAATTTAAGCACCTAAACTTTTTCACTAAAATATCCTAATAAAAAACAAAAAACTAAAAGCCTTTAAAATTTTATATATATAAATGTTACCATAAAATTTTACAACTTCCATGTATTAAGTTCTAAAGGCACATCTTGATGCTATCTAAATGGCAAAGGTTCTTATTTAGCTCAAATTTCAGGTCTAAAAGTTTGTGTTCTAGGCAAAACTCATACATTGATTATATTCAGTTGGCCCAAAGATGTAAAGCTAGAAATGACCACTGGTCACCTAAGCCCACTGAATTGAGGACACAATGAAATGTTATCTAGACAACCGTTGCTAACTGCTGGAAAGCAAGAGTTTCATTGTTTTAAGGATAAAAAAGATAAGTAGAAAACAGGCCGCTGATGTGACAGAATTGAGTAAAAAAACTGCTTTGAATAAGATAAAATTACATAAAGTTGGTGAACAATAAAAAGGTTTCCAACTGCTAGTTGAAATGAACACCAAATGAGAAAACCAAACCATTAATTACACCATTTGATACAACCAAATTCCAATAGTATGAGTTAATTTGGTCATAATCTGAAAGTTTTAGCTGAATTTGCCAGTATGAGTTATCTGAGGGAACACAAATGCAAGAAAAATTATTTCTAGCAGTAGCACTTCCTCATTTGTAAAAATCTTTCTAATTTTAGGAAGTTCCCTACAGGCATCTGACAAAGAGCTGGGTGGGTTGGAGAGTAGGGGTCACAGGGTGGTGGGAGGAGGAGGAGAAAGCAGCAAATAAAGGGCGCTGAAGCAGGACCCAGAGTCTAAATTCTAGGAAGGTTAGCTAGTGCTGTGTTTTCATGGGCCTCACTTTTATTTTTTAATCCTCCCCCAAGGATATGTTGGGGGAGGAGCAAACCTGCAGCTTAGGTATATGCACTGACCCAGAACTGAACACTCAGCCTTTTGGTGTACAGGACAACACTCCCAACAGCCAGAGCCACCTGGCCAGGACCACAAAGCTACTTTTGAATGCTGGTGGTTCTATTCCTTTGACACTATGCACTTTTATGTGTCTATGTTATATGACAAAATGCTCTAATTCCTAGGGCAAAAGGTTCAATTTAGTATATATAATTGAAGATACTCATCCACTTGTGCTCCTTTTTTAAAAAAATTGGTGCTTAAAGAGCCCATCCTTTGCAAGGCATTTTATCTTTGCTCAGATTGTTGAAGAGAAGTGGCTTGTTTTATGGTCTTTGTATTTGTATCTAATGCATGTTTTAAAGTGACAGAGGCAATGCACTATATAACTCCAGTTTTCTGGAAAAGTCAATCTCTTAGGAATTGTTTTTCAGATCTTCAAAAAAGCACCTGATAAAACCCAACATGCATCCCTGATACTTAAGCAGCTTAAAAACACACACCAAAGAGCAGAGTATAGGAGGTTAAGGCTATCCACAGGAAACCACCACCAAGACAGAAATCAAACCTGACACTGAGACCCTGAGGGAAAATCCCACTCAGACCAAGAACAGAACAGATCACTTCTATCACCACTTTTGTTCAAATGTCACCAATTTCACAAGACAGAAAAAGAAATACTGAAAATAAGGGAAACAAAATAGTTATTTTTAGTAGGTGATCAAATTCTCTACCGAGAAAGTAACTTAAAAAGTATCACAGTACAAAAATTTTTTAAAGTGGCTGGAGATACACAAACAGAAACAATAGCTTTACCACAGTTAGAAAACAAAATGTGGGAGAAAAAACATTCCAATGATCATAGCAATATAATTACAAAATTAAAACATATTTATACATACATCTAAAATAAATGTACAATAACTATGAAAAAAAAAACCCCAAAAAACCAAACCCAAAAAATTTTGCTTAAGGGAATAAAATAAAGAGCTGAATGCAGAGTTATCATATTCCCAGATGGAAGACTAAAAATGTAAACATGTCAATTCTCAGCCAAATTGATCTATATATTTCATGCAATTTTAATCAAAATAATTTTTTGAAGTGTACTCCCAAAGGATTAAACCTAAAAATCCACAATTACAGCAAGAAAATGAAAGAAAAAATATAAAAATCTTTTCGAATCAAGACAAGACACCCAAAAGCGATAAAGGAGAAGACGAACGGATCTGGCTACCTAAAAATAAAAAACCTCTGCCCTGGCCAGGTGGCTCACCATACAACATAAGCTGGTGGGTTTGATTCCTGGTTAGGGCACATACCCAGGTTGCAGGTTTGATCCCCACCCAGTCTGGGTATGTGCTGGAAGCAACCGATTGATGTTTCTCTCTTAAATCAATAAAAACATCCTCAGGTGAGGAAAATAAATTAAATAATTAAATAAATAGAAACCCTGTAAGCAATAAAAGATTCAAAACAACAAAACCTAGCCCTGCCGGCATGGCTCTGCAGTTGAGCATTGACCAGGAGGACACGGATTGATTCCCGGTTAGGGCACACATGCCCAGGTTTCGGGCTTGATCCCCAGCGGGGGGCATGCAGGAGGCAGCCTGATGAATAACTCTCTCATCATTGATGTTTCTATCTCTCTCACCCTCTAACTGTCTCTCTCTGAAATAAAAAATATATATATTTACAAAAATAAATACCTCTTGGTCCAGGTTATATTCTTCATTTGAATTAAGTGCAACCTTCACTGTAATATAATCCCCATTTTTCACAGCATCCCTCAATAAATCTAAAATGAAAGATTAACGATAAATTAGGTTTCTGTATCTAGATTCATGAAAAGAACCCTCATAACTCCCAAACTACTCACTACTTGGAATGGCATCTGCTGCAGAAAAGTTCTCATCTTCCCCATCAAGATGCTTTTGAAAATCTTCTAGTTTCATCCATTCCAGCTGCAGGTCCATGCCCAGACTCAAAATTTGCTGTCTGCCGTCTGGAACAAAGAAGGGAGGACCTTAAGATACTTTTTTCTGGACTGTCTTAACCAAAACTTTATAAACACCTTTAACATATGTCATTATGTAACTGAGTCTTTAATGAAATTTCTGATTTTCTTTGGCAAGTAACATTACAACAAGTCTTAAAGATAAATTGCTTCAAAGGCTTAAAGATTAAAATAGTAAAATATGAATTATAAGTGTAAGTTTAAGTAGCTTAAAGGAAGAGAGAAACCACAGGGGAATCACTAACATTTCTCTTTGGCCGGTCTTCTTAGACATACACTGCTTTCAATCATTTACGTAGGTAAAGTCACTGGCAATGTGTAAACCAGACCTGTGTGTAAATAAAAGTAATTGCACATTGATCCTTCCAGATTCAGCTCACGCTTCTCCTCCTGAAAGCCCTCTCTACTGAGTGCTTCTAGGCCCCCCCGACCACCATGAAGCAAGTGCCAGTTTCAGCTATCTGACCCATGGACTCATCACTAGGATAGATGGCTCATTCCCTACTGAGCCTTGAGAATAACTCATTTGGTAGTAAGTGAGCCTTGAGAATAACTCATTTGGGAGTAATTCAAAATGACTGAAAAGCACAAATGATTAAAGGATTTTCACCTAAAACCAATTCCAAAATGACACAGATGTTAGGCAATTAACCTTGCCATAGGAATGGAATTTGTAAAAGCCCTACAAATAAACTTTACCCAAAGCTTTCAACTGGAACCAGCACTGTTCTTTGTAAACCTCTGAGCATGGACAAATGAGAGCATAGCCTCTGGAGCGACATACCTGGATTTGGATGCCAGCTCCATTAACTGTGTGACTTTGAGTCACAGAACTCACTGTACCTCCCTCTCTGAATAGAAAAAGCAGCTAACACTCCATAAGACGTGTTTAATTATTCCCATGAATTAATATATTTAGACCATACAATGACCTGTGAGGTAACCGATGAGAAAAGCAAGCCACATTTGTGCCAAGCTGTATCTGAGTCCACAGTGGGATCTCCTCCCACAACTGTGGGACACCACAGACCAGAGGAAGCACTGTGGAGCAGGACAAATGAGAGGCCATATACCATCTAATATACAGGACTGTGAAGTAACAGAACACAGAGCTACAAATGAAGAGCTCTTTTCTCCATGAAGCTGAGTCTATCTGGTTTTCAGATCTGCAAGGGCCCTATCTAGGCTACTGTATAAAACTATAGCAGGAGATAACGGCACTTTACTGGGCATGGGGTAATTCCTGGCTGATGCTCAATACATGGTATAACTGCGCAACCTGTCCACACAGGCTACAGCTGTTATTCAACCCAATAGGACACTGTCTGCATGGAAACCGGGAGCGCCTGTAGCAGCCAATGGGCTGAACTAAGAAGTCTGGCTGATAATCAGTAAGGAGCTCTGGACATGAACACTTTGCACTAACAGCTATTCTAAAGGGACTGACCCTATGGCTTGGACACTGGGAAGCTGTGGGGTGGATAATCGTACGTGAGCCCTTCTGGGGTCCACCTGCAAGAGCCTGAGGCTCCTCACTTTTCCACATCCCAGCTCATGAGGCACTTACACCCGCTGGTAATCAGGAAGGTGAAGCCCCTGGCAGCTGCCACTTCAGTGGATACAGCAGCTGGGTGCATAGGAGTGGCCACCACAGCACCTGGGTGAAATGGAATATTGCCCCTGAAATACAGTGAGTTGTTAATGCAGTCACAACATTAAACAATGCCCAAGGCAACTGCCACAGGAGTGAGGAGCCACCCACCAGGACTGGTGAGAGATTGGCACATTCATTGTTATCAGCCCCTCTCTCCAAGTGGGCTGTCCTCTGTTGCTATGCAAACCAGGTTGCCACTATTAGAGGATTAGAGAAGCTAATTACCATCTACACATGTTTCAGAGGTCACAATGTGCTAGACTGGGCAAAAGAACATGACAATGAGTGGAGGGGCTCCCCCCCAACCTGCAGGCAACAGGGCTGGTAGAAAAGGAATATTAAAGCCACAGATTATGTTACTAACAGGTAAACCACCCTGCCCAGCTGGACTAAATGGGAAAGTACTATCTGACTTTCATACATTTGAATTATCAGCTAGTACAGCCCATTGTCCCATATGCCACACTAGGGACCCCTGTTGAGGCACCTAATGCCATAAAGGAACGTAAGTCACAAGTAACGGCCATTGCCCTGACTCCCATTGTGAACCAACGTGTTGTGCTACTAAGAACAAGGACAGGCATCATCTATAGGAATTTGCAATGAGATGTCCCACCAGGATGAGGGTGACCTGGCATCCCAGGTGATTGGAACTACAGTCTCTACTGGGACCCACTGCCCTGCCAGGTGACCATTGGAAAAGCACCTGGAATGAAACATGCAACACTGAGAGAAGAGGATGAGCTGGGGGGGTGGGGGGTTAGTCTGGCAATTCCCCACTCCCAGCTCATCTCCTCATCCCATGTCCCCCAGCCAACACAGATGGTATGCATGTCCTGGTGAGGTTCCAAAAGTTGCCAACTCCCTTCTCCTTAAGGCAAGATTCAGTTTCCAGCTGGTGTGATCATTCGGCCACCATCTTTGTTCCCTCCGTTGCCCTGAAGGATGTTACAACACACAAGGAAACCCCTACTAAACTCACCCAAGCTTGAATATAGCCAACAAGCCTGTCTTTACTGAACACTGAAATGTCCCTAAAGAGAAAGCTGTCTTCTGAAATAGGATGGCCTTGGATAGTATTACTGCCTCACAAAGGGGCAACTGTGCCACTGTCCAAACAGAATGTGTTCATACCATGAGTCTGCTAATGTACCATCTTCATTAATTCACATGAGGACACAGTGAATGCCCTGAGTAATCCAACCCCTAGCCTAGTGGACTTAATAAATCAGTGGTTATGATCTCAGGGATCTTGGTGGGAAAATTACTACTTACTTTGGGAATAATTATCTTAACCTGTTATCTCTAGTATGTGCCTATACTGCTGCTGTGGTGTCTGCCTCCAATGCAGCCAGACAGCTGCCAAATGAGCCACCTCCATGCTGACCCCCAGGGCACATTGTGGAAGAGAAGGCACATGACATTGTAAGAGCCGGTCTGAAAGGGTGCAGTGTGGAAGAAGGTCATTCAGACGATGTGACCTCCAGTTGAGCAGCGAGCCAGACGCAGGCAATTAGAGGCTCCTCAACCCTTCCCATACCTGGAATATATGCCCTGACTACCGTTCCCACAGTGAGAGCCATTTCAGGGATGCAGCCTTAAGAGAGGAAGGTATTGTGAGACCACCTGGACTATACCCATGACTGAAACCCATTAGCATCTCTCTATAACCTTTTAGGAGTTGGCAGGCAGTTTGGAGATCTACTTGTCTGGCAGTCTCCCCAAATGAGCCCCGTATGTAAGTTTCCTTGCTTATTCCACCTGCCACCTACCAATCTGGGGTGGGTGCCTTTCAGTCTCTCCTTGTCCTCCGTGTTAAGGGGTGGTTCAGATGTCACTCGAGGGGCCTAAGGGTACAAACCAACACCCACTGCATGTGTTCTTCATTGCCTGGTATTCCAAACAGCAGAGCTGCTATTTAGCATTTGGCCTCTGGGCAAGCCATTTCCTCCTCCCCCTTGTCTATTGGTCCTAGCAATTGTCCCAATTTCCTACAAGCTCGGCAATGCACCAAAAAGCATGATTTACCTGATACCCAGGGCCTAACTGTTTTCTAGTAACTATCTACTCTGCCATATATTCTGAAATATTTAAAGAATTTTCTTCAACTGATTCAAGATTCACAAATGATAGTTTTACCAGATTAACCCTATTTATTCTGTCCTAGTTGTAAATACATATATATGCACTGTTTCTGCTATCCTCACAGCCAGTGTGCCCAATATTCCACACATGGCCTTTCCTCCTTAGCCAATCTCAACATCCTCGGGAGAGCATTTACAATTGTCTCATTTAGGAAGTGTTATTTACTGTAAAGTTAAGAGGACAGAATACAAGTCTGCATTTGATAATTTTCTGAAAGAAATCCATTAGATATACAATCAGGTTACTTGGCAAGAATGATAAAGGTAGAACACCTGAAATTTGTACAATTTCGAAATGTGTTGAGCACATCACAGAGACTCAGAAAATATTTGCGTGGTCAATTTAAAAACCACAGAATGACCTGAGTCTTCAATATAAAAAGCTGTTTATTCAGGAGATTAAAACAAAATTGCCTATGCCTTTATTTTCTGATCTTGAATTACAGTGGGAAAGAATGAGGACAGTGAAATCATACTGCTCTGAAAAAATAGCAAACTGACTGCAAACACACTCACCAGAATTCTCGTCGGCTTGGCACACACCATCTAGAACATCCTGATCACCTTCTGCAGCTATATATGCCCACGTGTCAGCCTCGTCTTTTGTATTTCTCCTTTCTTTAAGTACCTGATTGTTTTCCTTGGCTTTGTGATCTTCTGCAAAATTACAATCCAGTGGTATTTCTTCTCTTTTCTGATTATTCTCAGGAAAATCATTTTTTTCATCTGGAGTTAATTTAAATAAATCAAATGCATTTCTGATTTCCTTAAATGCTAGTGAAAAAAATAAAAATGATAATGAATAAAAACCACAAATTTCTGTTTTAATCAAAAGAAAATCTGGGTTTGTGGTAAATAAACAGGTATTTTAATTTTTACTAATATCTGCCTTGGTTATAAAGCATAATTAGATTTGTACTACCAAAGCCATGAAGCTGTTTCAATTGGTCTTTATTAGCTGCCTGATGTTTAGAAAGGGTTTACATCCAAAGTGAATGGTTCTTTTCCAGTGTTATGAGCCATTCCCAGTTTTGACAGGATGGTGAGCCTCATTATAATCTGTCATGCCACCAGCTGTCTTGCTAAGACAACTGCCTACAAATGTATCCTAAAGCTAACCTTGTACACAAATGATCTCTGGGGTGAACAGGGAAATGGGAGGGTACCATGCCAGCACACTGACCATGTACCTGGTAAAACTAGCTGATGCATGTGAAACTCCACTCAACTTGTAACAAAGATAAAAGTGAAAAGACTGGCAAAGCACCAGATCTGACATAACAACCCAAAAAAGGGGTAGAACAGAACAAAATTAGGAAGAACTCTTATAAACTCTGGGTACATAGCAGGTCAGTGTTAATAGCAGAGGATACTGAAAATCAGATTCCAGCATCATTATAAGTGGAATGAGTAGTTGTTCAAGACAATACATTTACAGTAAAAATGTACCTGACAGCCCTCACTAGTGTTGCTCAGTGGTTAGAGTGTTGGCCCACTAACCAAAGGTTCTCAGGCTCAATTCCCAGTCAAGGACACATATCTGGGATTCAGGTTCACGCCCTGCCCCAAGGGGGGAAACATGCAGGAGGCAACTGGTTAATGTGTCTCTCTCACATAGATGTTTCTCTCTCCACCTCCCCTTTCCACTCTCTCTGAAAAACAGTGGGGAAAAAATCCTCAGGTGGGGATTAAAATAAAAATAAATAAAATAATTAGTCACTTAATGCATTATCCATTGAAACAAAAATTGCTCCTTCCTAGCTTCCATTCCCCTGCTACTTACTCTGAAGTCCCAGCCCAGGCATAGAACCAGAAATCTATTTTTAATATTACCTTCATTACATAAAAGCTTTAGGGGAAAAACCTAGAGGAAGAATCTCTTGAAATCACTGCTTGCATGAAAACATGTTTTCCAAGTACTGTTGATGCATGAACTAAAGTACCCTCTGGTGCTTATTCAAAGATTGTAAAGGAGGATGTTCTATAAGGTACGTGTCCCAGAAGTACATGTATTATGGATCCTCAATTATAGTATGTATTACTGTGATCCAATGTATATTCAACGTTATGTTTGTATAACTGGCACAGAGCTAAATACAATAAACATAGTAAACAGTAGTTTGTCTCATCTAACATCCAAGACAAAAGAGACATTTACTTTTCTGCCACAGTTAACTTCCTGTATTTAACTTTAATTACTCCATTGTTGTACTCAAAAGGAGAAAAAGTAAGGTGAACAGGAGATAAAAATGTTAGAAACAAAATAAACTAGAATATAATAAACTAAGATAACTGGTTAAACAAAAGTAGCACAAGGTTCTTAACTGCCCAGTGAATAAAATTTCCCAGTTGTGAGGCATTCCTGGAACTTCCGGTCAAGATGGCATTGTAAGTAAAATGTGGCACTGGAATCCTCCCACAACCACATCAAAATTACAACTACAGAACCATCATCATTCAGAACTCACCTGAAATCTAGGTGAATGGAAGTCCTACAACTAGGGATTTAAAGAAGACAACACATGGAGACAGGTAATGATGGGCAGAGACACGAACAGGCTAGTCCCACACTGACCTGTGGCGGTTTAAAATTGCGAAGGATGGCCAGGGAAGGGATAGCCTTGACCCTGTGGCTCAGTTGGTTAGAGCATTGTCTCAATAAGCCGAAGTTGTGGGTTCGATTCCTGGTCAGGGCACATAAAGAATCAACCAATGACTGCATAAATGAGTCGAACAATAAGTCGATGTTTCTCTCTCTCTCTCTCTCTCTAAAAATTAATAAATAAAATTCGGCCCTAGCTGGCATTGCTCAATGGTTAGAGCATCAGCCTTAGCACCAAAGGGGTCACAGGTTAGAGTCCAGGCCCTGGTCAGGGCGCGTGCAGGAGGCAACCAATGGATGTGTCTCTCTCACAATAGCGTCTCTGTCTCTTTCTCTTTCCCCCTCCCTCCCTTCCACTCTCCTTAAAAATCAAAGGAAAACAAATATCCTCAGGTGAGGATTAAGAATAAAATTAAACTAAATAAAACTGGGAGGTATATCTCAGCTACAGAGGTTCCCCTGAGGAGCAAGGGGTCCCAGCCCCACACTAGGCCTCTCATCCCAGGGTTCCAGTGCCAGGAAAAGAAGTCCCCCTGTATTCTGGCTGTAAAAACCAGCAGAGTCTGTGGCTGAGGGAGACGGAAGCTGCTGGGGTCCCAGGCAGTTCCTCTTAAAGGGCCTGTGCATGGACTTACAGGGACTCACTTGCTCTAAACTCCAGTGCTGGGGCAGCAGCTTGAAAGGAACCAGGGACATACAGGAAGGAACTGAAATTGTCTAGCATCACTGTGAGAGGTGGGGGGCAGCTTTCTTCCCAAACAAAAGTGCTGGCAGGGGGCCATATCTGAGTCTCCATTAACCTGACTAACACTCTTTGCCCTGTCCTGGTGATTTCCTAAGACCCCACTCCACTCTACTTGTGGGCCCACCCAAGCCATTTCCAGTGGCCTTTCCATACAAGTAGCCTCTGTTGCCTCATGCTTCGAACTTACCTAAAATCTCTCAATTAGCAGCTGGCCTCTGCATACCCCATACCTCTTGCTAAATGGCCCCAGGCCCAGCACTACCAACAGCCAGCCTTGGTTTGCAGCTTGGCCTCTCCTGGGTACCTCCAAGACTAGCAAAAGTAGTAGCCACCTGCAGACTGTTCTACAGCTCATGCTGGGTGGCTGATCTTGCACTTCTCGGGAGGCCCCGGAGCCAGGGCACCCAGTGGACAGCTGCAGACCATGTCAGATTAACCCTACCACCGCCACAAGTGACACAATCAAGGGGAAGACTCAGTGAGCACCAAAGCCCCACTGAAGCAAGTCCTGCAACATAGGATTGACTCCTGCACAGCAGCTTCTCTGCTGTAGTTGTAGCAGGTCCTTGTAGCTGATTGACCTGGGAGTCCATCCCTCTCAGTGAGGCCAAGAGCAATTAAGGCTCAACTGCAAAGGACAGTGTACGTGGCCCACACAAGGGCACACTTGGCGTGCCCAGCTCCAGTGACTGTGTGCCACATGGCCCTACAGTACCTACTACATAAGGCCATTCTACCAAGTCCAGGAGATGTAGCAGCTCTAATACATGGAAACAAACAGGGAAGCAGCCCAAAATGCAGACGAAGAAACAGGTCCCAAATGAAAGAACAAGAGAATTCTCCAGAAAAAGAACTAAATGAAATGGAGGCAAGCAAACAACCAGATAGAGTTCATAACAATGGTTATAAGGATGCTCAAGAAACTTAGTGAGAACTTCAACAGCATGAAAAGGACATAAAAAACCCTAACAAAGAACCAGTCAGAAATGAAGGATACACTTACTGAAATAAAAAATAATTTACAATGAATCAACACTAGAGTAGATGATGCTGAAAACCAAATCAGCAATTTGGAATTCAAGAAAGCAAAAAACAAAACAAGCAAACAAAAAAACCACCTAATCAAAACAGCAAAAAGAAAAAAAGAGTCCAAAAAAGTGAAGATAGTGTAAGAAGCCTCTGGAATAACTTCAAGCATACTAACATTCCCATCATGGGGATACTGGAAGAAGAAAGGGAGCAAGGAATTATAAACCTATTTGAAAACCAATGACGGAAAACTTCCCTTAACAGGTCAAAGAAATAAACATACAAGTCCAAGAAGCACAGAGAGTCCCAAACAAGAGGAACCCAAAGAGGCCCACACCAAGACACATCATAATTAAAATGCCAAAGGTTAAAGACAGAGAATCTTAAAAGCAGCAAGAGAAAAACAGTTACCTAACAAGGGAGCTCCCATAAGACTGTCAGGTGATTTCTCAACAGAAACTGTGCAGGCCAGAAAGGAGGTGGCAAGAAATATTCAAAGGGATGAAAAACAAGGACCTACAACCAAGAATACTCTACGCAGTAAACCTATCATTTAGAATCCAAAGAAATATAAAGAGCTTCCCAGACAAGAAAAAGCTAAAGGAGTTTATCACCACCAAACCAGTATTACATGAAATGTTAAAGGGTCTTCTCTAAGAAGATGAAAGATAAAATGGCAATAAATACATATCTATCAATTGAATCTAAAAAACAAAACAAATGAACAAGCAGAACAGAAACAGACTCCCATATACAGAGAACATTCTGAAGGTTGTCAGATGGGATGAAGTTGGGGGGGGTGAGTGAAAAAGGTGAAGGGATTAAAAGTACAAATTGGTTGTTACAGAATAGTCATGGGGATGGAAAGTACTGCATAGAGAATATAGTCAATAATATTCTAATAACTACGTATGGTGTCAGATGGGTGTGAGATTTATTGGGATGATCACTTAGTAAGTTATATAATGTCTAATCACTGGGGTGTACACCTGAAACTAATATAATGTATGTCAACTGTAACTGAAAAATTAAAATGGTTTAAAAATTTTTAAAAAGAGACATTTTACAGTTCTGTGACACTGCAGGTTAGAAGAGAGAGTGTTCTCACAGTAAATTAAATTCCTTGTATAAAAGATAACAATGGTAAATGGTAGTATTAACACTCACTCTTTAATCCCTTTGGCTCTTTGCGGCCTTTTTCTTCCTTGTCCAAATCCTGCCTTTTTTGATATTTTTCTTTGGGTTCATTTTTTTTGGTCTCTTTCTCCTGAAAGAGATACATGTAAGACCCAGAACAGTAACAGATAAGAGCTCATACCACTTGACAGTAACACCTCTGTGTGCCAATGGCACCTGACCCTGATGATTAAATCTTGTTCACATCAATTGAGATTATCCCTCAACCATAATTTACAAAACATCAAAATCAAAACCCAACACCAATTTCCTCAACTCTCCGTTAAGAATTTTTTTATTCTTAAAAAATAAAAAAAATTCCAAAAAAACTTTACCCTACAATCCTCCTAACCAAACCTTTTTATTTCTGCTCATTCTGCCTTCTGAGCTTACTAATTTTGCAGTTTTCTTGCTTAATATTCACTTTTTAAAGTTACACTGTATAGATATTTTTACATCACTGTGTTCAGATGTATGTACAGTTTTCTTAACCATAAAATTTTTTCAATTCTTATTTTTGGCTACACTGACCTCATAATTAATATTTCTGTGGATATATTAGTTCTGAAGTTGATACAAAAAATTTTTAACCAGTTTCCTCATGGCTAGACAGATTGGTATTAATTTTAGTGAAGATAACACTGCCATAAATATGTCTACATAACTCTTTCTCCCTTGAAAATAACTTCCTTAAGTTTACAAAGCTGGGAAAAAGGAAATTAAAAATTATCATTTTTATAGCCCTTGATACATGAATACCTTTGTAACATGTAAAATATTTCCATTTTGAAAACTCATATGAAAATTTTTCTTAATTTTTGTTCAAAATAGAAAATAATTTTTTAAATAAGGGAGTAAACTAATATATTTTTGTGAGAAAAGACTTAATGTTAGTTCCCTCTGTGCACTATTATTTAAGTGAAAAGTGTTCTATTCTTAAGGCAAAAAAAGGGGAAAATATGAAGTAGGATGTAAAAAGTTAGTAAGACAAGCTGAAGAAGCTCTAAGCTTTACATAATGTAACACTATTAAGTAACTCCCTAAGGGGAGAAAAATTGTTCTTACAGTTCCACTGTTTCCTCATTATTTGTGAAATTTCCCGAACACTCAAAAGACTGACAGCTAGATGGGAATATTCCTTATTCTGTAAGATTTTAAAACATAGTCCTTCAACCAATTAACCCCACCCAGTACTCACTTCAGCAGAGTCAGTGGACCAGAGGCCCCTCTCTTCCCCACCCACCCTTGAACCCTTTTGTGTCTGGGCCAGTGCAGATGTCAGATTATCTAACTCTGTGGTACTTCTGCTTTTGTCTTGATTTCTTTGCTTTTTATGTGCATTTTTCTTCTCTAAAGAAAGGTTCTTGTTTTCTAGCTTTTTGCTCTCTCTAAGTTCCTCAGCCTTTCTGGGTTTCTTTTTGTTTCTCTTTCCTCTCACATCAGCATCTTCATCAGCACTTCCAGAGCTGTCCAGGTGTTTATCCAAAACATCTTGAGCTGCATCTGGCCCTGCTTTGTCTTGTATACTTTTAATCTTTAGTTTCTCTTCTCTGTTCTCAGACTGTAAATCTTCACTGTACCCCTCCTGAAAGGGGGAATCATTACATACACCTGATTCAGACTCCAAATGAGATTCAACACATTTCTCTTTTTTGGTTTTTCTGTTTTCTTTGGAATCTTCTTTTATTTTAGTCTTTAAATCTCTTGTTTCACCCTTTTTAACTTTCTTTAATTCCTTAGTTTCTTTTATATCGTCTTTTTTGGGCTTTTTGGATTCCTTTAATTCTTCTTTGGCTTCCGAAATTCTTTTCTTTGTCCTTAAGTCAAAAAATGAAATTTCACAGCTCTCCAAGTCTGGTTTGGATTTCTCTTTTAGTTTCCCAGTCTTTGCTTTTTTCTTTTTCAGATCATCTGGGCTTTTCTCTTCTCTCTGCCTTAATTTTTTCTTTTTCTTTTTTGGAGAAGTATCCTCTTTTGTCTCACTTTGCTGATCGCTATCCGAGTTTGCCTCAAATATGTCATTATTTAAAGAGAGTCTCTATAAAATAGAAAATATTTGAATACTCATTAACACAGTAATTTGAAAGGTTTAGAAAAGTAGTACTGATATAAGGTAAAAATGGCTTTTTCCCCCAGCAGTTTCTCAACTCCTTAAAATTACTTATGTAAACAGAAGCTATTTAATATTACTTATATCTCTGATTTAGCAAATAACTCTTAGTAGTGATAAGCCTCAATTTAAAAGAGCAGATAAACACAGAGAGAGAAACAAAAGCTGTTAGCGTTGCTGAGGGTCTGAAACTAAAGCAGAAGTAAACAATAACAGGCTTATGTATGGTGGTGGTGGTTTGAACATGATTTGAGCCTCAAAATTCTCCAAAACACCAAGTAATTTGTTCAGACTTTCTTGATTGCCAAAAAAGTAGTTACCAATCCAAACACGAAGGATTTTTGTTTTGTATTTTTAAGATTCTGGGTCCCAGAATGTTCATAAGCTTAAACTTCACTGTTGTATATGGAATGAGTAAAGATGGCACCCAAATCTCACCTCGCAACTGATTTTTGTTATATACAGGTGATCCTTGAACAACAAAGGAGTTAGGGGCACTGACTCCACACACTCAAAAATTAGAGTATAACTTTGAATCCCCCAAAACTTTACAGTCGTGCCTCAGTATTCATGGGAGACTTGTTCCAGGACTCCCAACCCCTACAGATACAAAGATCCATGGATGCTCAAGTCCCTTATATAAAATGGCACAGATCAATGTATACACAGTGGGCCCTCACATCCACAGACTCCCCAGTTGAATCTGCACATGAGAAAACTGAGAAATGAGAGGGCTGGGCTGACAGTATATTTACTGAGAAAATCCACATATAAGTGGACCTGTGCAGTTCAAACCCATAATGTTCAAGGGTTAACTGTACTTCAAATTAGGTATGGAGGAACAGGGAAGTACGGAAAAAGTAGATACTAATTAACAAATCAATGAACCTGTTTATCAAATTGATAATATAACCACGAGGAAAAAACACAAAATAATTAAGTAACTTTAACACTAAACACCTTCAGTAAACCTTATAAGCACAAAAAAACCTGCAAATAAATTTGAAATTTTACAGTATAAAATTTCACTGGGTGTAACAAATCTGAAGCTAATTCCTAATCATTGCTGTTCTAAGTCAATACAGATAATGTTGACGGGAACCAGTGTTGTCAGGGTATAAAAAGGGAGCCAGATTGATAGCCAGTGAGAATGAGAGGAGGACAATAGACATAACACATTGACTAAAAAGATTCCATGAGTGTACTGACACTAAGAAAACTTAAGAGAGAGGGAGGAGTGCCCTTTACAGGCACAGACTAAAAAATACAGAAATAGAAAAATCAGTATTTTGTAACCACCACAGTAATAGTTAACTGAGGCAAGAATCACCCAAGTGTTTTAAAATCATGGGGCGAAGGGTTGTTGGAGAATAAGAGATTCTCACCCTTTCAAAGATTACAGTCAAATGTCAGTTCTTGATTGTCTCCCATCTCGAGCAATTCGGTTCTCGACCAAGCTGTTCACAGTTCAAAATGTCTTTCTTGTTGAACAAGCTTCAATTTTGACCTGACAACCCTTTCATGCTGATACACCAGCATGACAAAAAGTGTCTCTCAGGCCACAAAGGAGAGAATGCTCTAGTAACGTCTCAAGAAATTGTGCTGTGAAGGTTTCTGTGTTTTTATTTTGCTTTTGTTGCTGGCAAATGGATGATTAGCACAATTTTCAAACATTAAGAGGCCATAAAGAGTGTTAATGTTGCTAATGGTGTGAAAGAAACTGACCACAGTTAATTAAAGAGGTAGAAAAACTTTTTGATTTGCATAAATGAAAAGCAGTTGGCTTGTGACAGTGTTTCGGAGGCAATGACATGTGAAAAAGCAAAAATGCTGCAGATCTGGCTTCCTGAAAGACATCCCTGGAACAAGTGCTGAAAGTGATCTGTTTAAGGCTACTATGGGGTGGTTAAATAAATTTAAGAACAGTTTGTTTATAGATTAAACAGTACATTAGACAAGTACTGTATATAAGAAAGGTTAAAACAAAATCATTTGGGGGTCTGAAATGAATTAACTCAACTTACACTCTTTGTAATGGGAAAAAATGACTTGGCTTTCAAACAAATCACTTCACAAACAGCCTTCTGGAACAAATTGAGTTTTGAGAACCAAGGTTCCATTGTATTTTAGTTAGATTTATTATCATGTTACTTAATATTTTAAAAGTAAAAAGGTAGGGTTTTTTTAATCCTCACCTGAGGATATTTTTTCCATCGCTTTTTCAGAGAGAGTGGAAGGGAAAGAGAGAGAGAGAAAATTCGATGTGAGGAGACACACATTGATTGGTTGCCTCCTGCACTCCCCTGACCGGAGCCAGGGATTGAGCCTGCAACTGAGGTACGTACCCTTGGCTGGAATCAAATTTAGGACCCTTTAGTCCACAGGCCGATGCTCTAACCACTGAGCCAAACAGGGTAGGGTATCAAAAGGTATTTTTAAAAAGAGAGAAGGCATCCAGTAAAGATGGCGGAATAGGTAAATTTGGTACTCACCTCCTTCCACAACCACATCAAAATTACAACTAAACCGCAGAAGAACTAGCATCCAGAAACACCTGAATGGAAGTCCTGCAACTGGAGACTTAAAGAAGAAGCCACACTGAGACTGGTAGGAGGGGCAGAGGCGCAGAATGGGCTGGTCCAACACCCACTGTGGGTTTTCTTAAATAAGGAGGGATATCTTGGCTGTGGAATTCTCCTGTGAGGAGTAAGGGGTCCAAACTCCACACCAGATCCCTGTGCCCAGGGTTCCAGTGCCAAGAAAAGAAGTCTCTGTAACTTTGGGCTGTAAAAACCAGCGAGGATTGTGGTTAAGTGACATTGAGGGCTGCTGGAGTCCCAGGCAGTTCCTCCCAAAGGGCACCTGCACAGACTTACTTGAACTCACTCCCTCTGAGCTCCAGCACTGGGGCAGCAGCTTGAAAGGCACCAGGGATATATGAGGAGGAACTAAATTATCTGGCATCAGGGCAAGAACTGACGGGCAGCTTTCTCCCAGACAAAAGTGCTGGCAGAGGTCACTGTTTCTATGCTGAGACCTCATGCCATAGTGCCAATAGGCAGATGCCATATTTGAGTCTCCATCAACCTGGCTCTGATGATTCCGAGACCCCGCCCCATTCAATTTGCAGCCCCAGGCAAACTGTTTGCAGTGGTCTTTCCATATGAATGGCCTATCCTAGCCCAAGCTTCAGACTTTCCTAAAATCTCTCAAACAAGCAGTAGCTGGACTCAGAGTGCCTGACACCTCTTGATAAGAGGCCCCAGGCCTGGCACTAGCAGCAGTCTGCCTTGCAAGGTTCATAGCTTGGCCTGTCCTAAGCACCTCCAAGCCCAATACAAGTAGCAGCCATTTGCAGACAGCTCTATAACTCATGGCAGGTGGTCCCAAGCAATGCATAGGCAGTAGCTGACTGAACTTCACGGGAGGTCCCAGTGCACCCAGTGGTCAGCTGAACACCGGAACAGATTACAGTCCTACCACATCCATGAGCAACACACTGAAGGGGAAGACTCAGTGAGCAACAAAGCCCCACTGAAGCAAGTCCTGCTCCATAAGGGTATCTCCAGCACAGTAGCTCTTCCACTGTAGCAGCAGCTAGTCTGCACAACCAATTGGCCTGGGGGTCAATCCTCCAAGTGACACCAACAGCAATCAAGGCTCAACTACAACAGGACAGTACACAGAGCCCACACAGGGGAGCACCTAGAGTGCCCAGCTCAGGTGACGGGTGAGGCTGAGCCACTGGGCCCTATAGGACACCTACTACGCAAGGCCATTCTAACAATTCTAGGAGACAAGGCAGCTCTGCCTAATACATAGAAACAAACACCTGGAAGCAGCCTAAATGCGGAGACAAAGAAACATGTCACAAACGAAAGGACAAAAGAAATCTCCGGAAAAAGAACTAAATGAAACGGAAGCAAGCAAAGTATCAGATACAGAGTTCAAAACAATGGTTATAAGGATGTTCAAGAAACTTAATGAGTACTTCAAGAAACAGTGAGAACATCAATAATATAAAAAAGGACCAGTCAAAAATGAAGGATACACTAGCTGAAATGAAGAATAATTTAAAGGGAATCAACAGTAGAGTAGATGACACTGAACATTAAATCAGCAATTTGGAATTCAAGAAGGCAAAAAACATCCAATCAAAACAACAAAAAGACAAAAGAATCCAAAAAATACGAAGATAGCGTAAGGAGCCACTGGAACAACTTCCAGCATACTAACATTCTCATCATGGGAATACTGGAAGGAGAAGAGAGGGAGCAAGAAATTGAAAACCTATTTCAAAAATAATGAAGGAAAACTTCCCTTACCTGGTGAAAGAAATAGACATACAAGTCCAGGAAGCACAGAGAGTCCCAAACAAGAGGAACCCAAAGAGGCCCACACCAAAACACATCATAATTCAAATGCCAAAGGTTAAAGACAAAGAGAAATTCTTAAAAGTAGCAAGAGAAAATCAGTTACTTACCTACAGGGTAGTGCCCATATCACTGTCAGGTGATTTCTCAACAGAAACTTTGCAAGTCAGAGGGAGTGGCAAGAAATATTCAAAAGACCTACAACCAAGATCATTCTACCCAGCAAAGCTATCATTTAGAATTGAAGGTCAGATAAAGAGTGTCCCAGACAAGAAAAAGCTAAAGAAGTTCATCACCACCAAACGAATATTACATAAAATGTTAAAGTGTCTTCTTTAAGAAGGAAAAAAGATAAAAAATATGAATAAAATGGTAATAAATACACACCTATCAACAATTGAATCTAAAAATCAACATAAACGAACAAGGAATCTAATGAACAAAGTAAATGATGAATAAAATAGAACTGGAGGTATGGAAACGTGGAACAGATTGACGAATCTTGGAAGGGGGTAAAGGGGTAGAAAGAGATTAACCAAAGAACTTATATGCATACATGCATTACTCATCGACACAAACAATAAGGTGAAGGCCTGGGGTGGGGCTAAATTTGGGTGGAGGGGGCAAAGCGGAGGAAAAAGGGGGACATCTGTAATACTCTCAACAACAAAGATTTAAAAAATAAAATAAGCCTTCCTGGGCATGGCTCAGCAGTTCACCACCGACCTAGGATCCAGGCGATAACGTTTCAGTTAAATGATTCTTTCTCATCACTGATGTTTCTCTCTCTCTCTCTCTCTCTCTTTCTCTCTCTCTGAAATCAATCAATCAAAACAAAAAGAAACATCAACTGGTTGCCTGGTCAGGGCACATGCCTGGGTTGCACGCTCGATCCCCAGTCGGGGGTATGCAGGAGGCAGCTGATCAATGATGACTCTCTCATCACTGATGTTTCCATATCTCTCTCCCTTTCCTTTCCTCTCTCTGAAATCAATAAAGATATATTTTAAAAAATAAATAAAAAAAAATGAAATAAAAAGGGAGAAAAAAAAACCAATGGGCTTAATTATCATACAAGTATAATTCATAATCAGCAAAAATTAGAAAACTGACATCATCTTTTTTTTTTTAATCCTCACCCTAGGACATGCTTGGAGAGAGGAAGGGAGGGGGAGGGAGATGGAGACAGAGAGAGAAACACTAATGTGAGAAACATCAATTGGTGCTCAGCCGGCATAGCTCAGTGGCTGAGTTATCAACCTATGATCCAAGAGATCAAGGTTCAATTCCCAGTCAGGGCACATGCCCGGGTTGCGGCCTCAATCCCCAGCAGGGAGCGTTCAGAAGGCATCCGATGAATGATTCTCTCTGATCACTGATGTTTCTCTCTCTTTCTCTCCCTCCCTCTCCCTCTCCCTTCCTCCCTCTGAAATCAATCGAAACAAAAAGATACATCAATTGGTTGCCTTAGGTACATACCCCAACCAGGGATCGAACCTGCAACCCAGGCATGTGCCCTGACCAGGAATCAAGCCAGCAATCTTTAGGTGCAGGGAACGACACTCAACCAACAGAGCCACTCCAGCCAGGCTGACATCATATCTTGATGTAATTAATATACACTACACTGGCTCTCTCCTCTTGCTGCCCAAGATGCCGAAAGGAAAGAAGGCCAAGGGGAAGAAGGTGACGCCAGTCCCTGCTGTCGTGAAGCAGGAGGCCAAGAAGGTTGTCAATCCCACTTGAGAAAAGGCCCAAGAATTTTGGCATTGGACAGGACATCCTGCCCAAAAGGGACCTCACCAGCTTTGCCAAATGGCCCCACTACATTTGGCTGCAGCGGCAAAGGGCTATTCTCTACAAGTGTCTGAAACTACCTCCTGCCATTAACCAGTTCACCCAGGCCTTGGACTGCCAAATAGCTCCTCAGCTACTTAAGCTGGCCCACAAGTACAGACCAGAGATGAAGCAAGAAAAGCAGCAGCAACTGTTGGCCTGGGCTGAGAAAAAAGCTGCCAGCAAAAGCGATGTCCCCAACAAGAGGTCACCTGTCCTTTGAGCAGCGGTTAACAAGGTCACCTGGTGGAGAACAAGGCCCAGCTGGTGGTGACTGCCCATGACCTGGACCCCATCGAGTTGGTTGTCCTCCTGCCTGCCCTGTGCTGGAGGATGGGCATTCCCTACTGCATTATCAAGGGGAAGGCCAGGCTGGGACGGCTTGTCCACAGGAAGACCTGCACCGCCGTTGCCTTCACAGAGGTTAACTCAGAAGACAAAGGCGCTCTGGCTAAGCTGGTGGAAGCTATCAGGACCAGTTACAATGACAGATACGATGAGATCCTCCGCCACTAGGGAGGCAATGTCCTGGGTCCAAAGTCAGTGGCTCGCATTTCCAAGTGGAAAAGGCCAAGGCTAAGGAACTGGCCACCAAGCTGGGCTTAGTGTGCACTGTTGAGTTTTCTGTACATAAAAGTAATAAAAAGTCTCCTTCAGCCAAAGAAAACAACAACAAAAACACTACACTGAATCTAATCAAGAAAAAACAAACAGTCTTATTCCAAATTTTTAAAATGCTGTTTATTTGTGATTTAACAATTAGCATTCATTTAATCCAATTTTAACATCTTTCTATGAAACAACTGGCCTAGACTCATAAAAAACTGCCCACATCATGAAAGACGATAGGCTATGGATGTGCTCTAGAGGACAGGAAACTACAAAGACATGAGATGAAATACCCTGCATGACAGGAAGCAATAAAGGACCTTCAGGGACAATGGGGGAATCCAAATGAATTCAGTGATGTGTCAGCTGGAATCAGAAGGCAGTGTTGCTGATGTAACACTACTGATATGTCACAGTGAGGAATTTGAATTTCCCTGAGGACATCTATGTTGTTATGAGACACACGCTGAAGAATTTAAGATATAGTTTGCAATGTGCTCTGAAGTTATTGTGTCCTCACCCTACAACTACCCTTTTTTTTTTTAAAGAGATGCGTTTATGTAATTTTTAAATATTAATCTTAGGGAGGAAGGGGGGGAGGGATAGGAGGAAAGGGAAACAGAGAAACATCAATGTGAGCAGCACACATCAAACGGCTGCCTCCTGCACATGTCCCAACAGGGGACTGAACCCACAACCTAGGTATGTGCCCTGACTGGGAATAGAACCCACGACCTTCCAGTGCACAGGACAATGCTCCAAACAACTGAACCACACTGGTGAGGGCTACCCCTCTGTTTAAAGTAATTTCTGTAGGAGTACTGAATGATTTCTACTTTCTCAATTTCCCTCAGTCCTGAAGAGTTTACCACTGCCATCCATCTCCTTGAAAATAATGCTGCTAAGGACTTGTGCTGACCTTATTTCCAAACTGAATAGCCTGGTTTTACTTACATTTACCAAAACAATACAGGAAAAAGAAGGGGGAAAGAGGAGGAATAAATTTAATCTTGCTAGGTGTATGATCATATTACTGCAAAAATATTTTTAAACAAGATTTATAAAACTGATTTTTTCAAAATTCTTAGTCAATCAGATTAATTGGACATAGTAATTAATAATAAACACTATCCTGCAGCCTCTACAATCCCCCCATTTACATTTCCAGTCCAAATCCTTCTCTTCAACTCAAGTCCGTATTTCCAGTGGGAGACTTGGATGACAAATAAGTAATGTATTCAAAACTGGACCATTCCCTAAATACACCACCATTTATGCAGGTTCCCAAACTTGTCATCTTAGTCATCTCTGACTCTACTTTTTCCCCTAAATGAGATCAGTCACAAAATCCTGTGGAACATGGAATCAATGCTCCAACCTACACTACCTAAATTCCTCACCTCTCCCTGCCAGCAACCTCTCTCCACTTCAGAATTAATTATATTCCTGCTAATAAAGGCAAAAGGAATGACAGAAATAGAAAGTTACTATTTTCCAACCTCTAATGAATTAATGGTTCTAGGCAATGATCATCAGTGGCTCCTAAAACCTACACATCAAATGTTATGAGCATCCTAATGATGGAGCAGAAGGAAAATACCGCATTTCAACAATCATTTCAATCTCATTGTGAGGGAGTTAACTAGACATTATGTGCTTTCTGATGGGCTGTGATGGGGATACATGAATATCACTTATGACTTATTGAAAAAATAAATAATCCATGCTTCCTTTATCTACCTATCAGCTTACAGGAATAGGGGGAATAGAGGAACATGTTAAAAGGCACAGCACATTCAGCCAAACCTAGAATATGGGAAAGTCTACAGAAAAATTACCTGTTTTCTTCATCAAATAAACAACATGGGGAAAAAAGGAAGAGGTTAGGGGTAGAAACAGTTACAAATTAAGAGATTTTAGATGACAGTCTCCGCTGGGCATCTCATGTGTTTCCGATACTCTCTGCTTGGAATCATTTTTAACTAGAAGTTGTCATAGCAGTGGAATCCCAGAGCCGCAGACAGCACTGTCTCCTCCCACTTCAATGTGAATTTGACTGATGAATGAGGAGCATTTCTAATAGTTTGTCATTCAATAAAAAAAAAAAGACATTTCAGTGTTTATCAATGATATATAATGTGTAGGACTTTTTCAAATCCCAATTCAATCAAATCAACAAAAAGACATGTTTTGGTTTTGAGACAACTGGAGGACACTGAACACATTCATAGATATTAATAAGTGTAAACTTCTCAGTATGATAATGAATATAGTGGGTAATTTTTAACAATTCCTTTTATCTACTAAAATATTTCAGGGTGAAGTGATGTGACATCTGGAATTTCCTTTAAAATGCTCCAGCGTATCAAAAGGGATGGGGGAGAACTGAGAGGAAAAAGAACAATGTCAAAGCACTGATAATGACATGGTAATGATAAAACAGTCTCACAATACTGCCTTCTCCATTTTAGTAGGTTCAAACTTTCCTTAATAAAATTCTTTAAAAATCACCTTCCTAAAACACCCTCCTAAGGGTGTTAAATTCCTCATTTGTTTAAGGGCTTAGGACAATGAATCCTCTGTATGTAACTGTCATGCTCATCTCAGAAAGTCGGTAACTCCTTCCTCTGTTTGACTCTCCACAGCAGAGCCACCTGAGTGTGTCACTGCTTCAACACCCCTGCCCCCGTCTACACCCTGCCCTGAGCTCCGTGAAGACGCACACATCACGCATCATACCTTTTTCTGTGTTCTTAGTGTTGGACACACATTACAGCTGGATTTCTGAATGAATGAACATGATAATTAGCAAATGGATGTTGGAGTTATCCTTTTTATCGGGTAAAACAACATAAAATATTTCCAAAATTCTGAAAGTTCTAAACTGTATAAATAAAGATCCTCTGGGGAGTTTCCACTCATCAACTATAAAATGGAGCCTCCATAGCAACTAGAGCAGTCTCCTCACTGCCACAGCTGTTCTGTACCTTATCTACTGTCTGCTCTGTCCCCATCACCCAGCAATGCTCCTTGCCCAGTTTGGTGGCTGCTTTAGCTATTACTACAACAGGATGGCAGGGTCACTTGTAAGCTCCTGGTCTTTCTAATTCTTCCTCAGTCATCCAGGAAGAGCTCTAATGCTGGCTCCTTTACAAAGAACTCTGAAAAAGAACCTTTTCTTTGGTCATCAGACTATTCCCCAAGAGAGTTACAACCTGTAGGCTTTAAATACAAAATTAGTTGATTTAACTAATTTGTAAACGTAGCAGTTTGATTTTAGGCATCAAAATACTCTATTTGAAAGGCTGAGCTATATTTTATTTTCTTTCTTTATTTTAAAATATGTTTTCAGTGATTTCAAAGAGAGGAAGGGAGAGATAGAAACACCAATGATGAGAAGCATTGATCAGCTGTCTCCTGCACGACTCCTACTGGAAATCGAGCCTGCAACCAGAGCATGTGCCCTGACTGGGAATCAAACCATGACCTCCAGTTTCATGGGTTGCCAACTCAACCACAGGGCCATATTTTAAATGAATCGGTAGGTTCATTGTACCTGGGTAATCCAGCCATGGAATCCTTGGAAAGATTCACTGAAGTCAGGACATAAAGATCCTTTGCCATCTGATAAACAGTTATTGTCTGCCATCAGACAACAGTATCAGATGATAGAAAGGAATTAGTGTTAACTTTAAAAATAAATAAAATCACACACCATACGTCTGAGCACTTGTAGTACATTTGCAACCTTTATCTTACTCATTTTAATAGTCTCACCAGTAAAATAAACATAATTATTAACCAAATCAGGACAACTCTGAAAATAAAATGGGGCTGTATCAGTAATTATACCAAGTCAGCAGGCACAGACAGGCTAACCCAGCAAATTGTGTCACTGTTTACGTGACACCCTGTTCTATGGGGATGTTCAGCCATACAGTATACGAAAGTGTGATGACAGAGTGACCGGTGACAATTTGTGAAATGTACAGAACAGACATGCCCAGTGTCATCTCCTCTGGAAACCACCAACTCGAAGTACACTCTTGCACTCTTAGAACCGTTACCACTTGAGAACTATTTTGAGTAAAAACAGGAAGTGTCACTAGAAATAATCTTATACAACATTATAAATTCTCATGAAGGCAATTTCAAAGAAAAAATTTAAAACCATTTTGGGCTATGGCACTATAAAAATAAATGTTTACTTCACAAAATGCACACTCTTCAAAATGCTTATCTGGATGTGCAAATTCTAATTCATTTTACGTTAAAAGGGTGTATATAGATATTACTCTAAAGCTACACTAAAACAAACAAAACACAAGTATTTCAGAAAGTTACCCCTAACAACAATAACAACAACAAAAAGCAAGCTATTCTCAAATTTTAAAATTAAAGGCAAGCCCTGGCCAGTGTGGCTCAGTTGGTTAAGTGTCATCCCATGCACCAAAAGGTTGCCATTCGGTTCCCAGTCAAGGCACATGCCCAGGCTGCAGGCTCCGTCCTGGCAGGGGTCATGCAGGAGGCAGCCAATGATGTTCCACTCTCACATTGATGTTTCTTTCTCTGCCTCTCCCCTTCTCTCTCTTTAAAAATCAATAAAAAATCTTAAAAAAAGTTAATCTCTTAGCTGAGTATTAAATGTGCAGGTAATTATTTCATGATAAAAACATGTTTGCTGTTTGGAATATATGTTGATTAAAAATTGTTTTAAAAGAAAAGCAGAGGGCAAAATCCTTAGTTACAGTAAGTACACCCTTAAAAACACATATGCTCTGGCCAGTGTTGCTCAATGGTTAGCATCGGCCTGCAAATGGAAGGGTCGTGGGTTAAGTTCCTGGTCAAGGACAACGTGCCTGGGTTGCAGGTTTGATCCCCCAGTCGGGGCAGGTGCAGGAGGCAACCAATTGATGCGTCTCTCTCACATCAATGTGCCAGTCTCTCTATCTATCTCACCCCCCTCCCTCCCTTCCCCTCTAAAAATCAATGTAAAAAATATCCTCCGATGACGAGTAACAAAAAAAGAAAACAACATATAGGTACAACCTGCAAGGTACCTCAAGAAAAAAAGCTACATTTTACCTATCTTTGTGTAACTATGACCATTTAAATGTCTGGCCATAAGACACACTAGGTGTACTTAAAAAGAGCTATGCCTAAAAACAAGGGGGGAAAAAATCCAAAAACAGTATAATGTTGCTATAAAAGTATAGTCAAGGTTCATCTGTGTTATATAACATCAGTCACCAAGGTATGAGGCAAGCAAGCTGCCTGATTTGTAGAGTTTCAGTTTTCAGGCCACTGAAAATGAAGAGCTGGACCATATCACACATATGAACGTTAAAAAGCACCATGATTTTCTTCTTTACTTTAAAACACCTGATAGTGAAAAGGTAAAAAGACATCCAAATGCTAAATGATTAAGAATTTTAATAAACAAATACCATTTTTTTCTTTGTTTTTTTCATCTTCACCCGAGGATATATTTTTATTGACTTGAGAGAAAGGAATGGAGAGGGAAACATCAATCAGTTGCCTCCTGTATGCATTCTGACCTGGGATTGAACCTGCAACCTAGGTATGTGCACTAACCCGAAATCCAACCTGCAACCTTCTGGTGCATGGGATGATGCTCCAGCCAATCGAGCTACCCCAGCAAGGGCAACAAATACCATTCTCTGCATCATGTATATTTTCTGGTAAACAGCATTAACAACTATTTCTGAATTACTTTAAGAAACTATTTCTAGCCCTAGCTGGTGCTGCTCAGTGGTCAGAGAGTCAGCTCTTAGACTGAAGGGTCCTGGGTTCGATTCCGGCAAAGGGCACGTATCTCAGTTGCAGGCTTGATTCCCAGGGTGCATGCAGGAGGCAACCAACTGATGTGTCTCTCACATCGATGTTTCTCTTTCTCTCCCTTTCCCTTCTTCTCTCTGAAATCAATAAAAAACTGTTTAAAAAAACTCCACAAATATTAAAAAAAAAACACAAATATTCTGACTGATGCTACCATGGTAAAACCTCTCCATTAGACAAAAAACTTTAGTATCTGGGAAATATCGTGACTTTCTAAGACAGCACATATGCTGTTTATACAAACACAGACAGAGAGATGAACAAAGGCCCTGGCTAGGTGGGTGACTTGGTTGGAGCATCAACCCATATACCAAAAGGTTGCGAGTTTGGTCCCGGTCAGGGGAAGTACAGGAGGCAACTGATCAGTGTTTCTTTTCGCATCCATGCTCCCCTCCACATCAATAAAAAAAAGTCCTTGGGTGAAGATTAAAAAAGAGATGAACAAAGCAATTTTTTCCTACTGACTCTGTTTTGTTGTTGCTATTAAATCTTACCTGAGGATATTTTTTCCATTGATTTTTTTTAAAGAAAGAGTGGAAATCAGGTAGGGAAATCAGGTAGGGAGGGAAGAGAGAGAAAGAGAGAGAAACATCAATGTGAGAAAGACACATCAATGGGTTGTCTCCTGCACGCACCCCTACTGAAGGATCCTTCAACCCAGATATGTGCCCTTGACCAAGAATCAAACTGGTGACCCTTTGGCGCTCAGGTCGACACTCCAACCACTGAGCAACACCGGCCAGGTCTTTCCTGGTGACTCTTTATTTCTCTATCTACAGTCAAAGAATCACAAAAGCTTATGAATGGCAAAACTAACAGGTCTGCAAACAGTTGCATTTTTGCCACATTCCTTTTTGACACCACCTCAATGATTAGGCTAAAGAGTCATAGCAATGTAAATACTGTAATACTTTATAAACAACCCATGAGAAAGCTGACCTGAGACAGAAAATCAAGACTTCATGCTTATTATAAAGATTCAAAATGTTAGTAGTGCCTGGAATTTTAAATTATTTATGAAATAGGATGGATAGCATATAAAAAGATACTTTAAGTGGAGAAGTAGCTTTCTAAAATTAGGATAAGGAATTTACGTATCTTACACCAAACTGAAGAGTTTTTGCACAACAAAGGAAACCATCAACAAAATGAAAAGACAACCCCCTGAATGGGAGAATATAATTTGCCTATACATTTGATAAGGGGTTAATATTCAAAATTTATAAAGAATGTATAAAACTCAACAACAAAAAAACAAACAATCCAATTAAAAAATGGGCAAAGGACCTGAATAGACACTTCTCTAAAGAAGATATCCAGGTGGCCAACAGACATATGAAAAGATGCTCAATGTAACTAATTATCAGAGAAATGCAAATTAAAACCACATTGAGGTATCACCTCACATCTGTCAGAATGGCTATCTAAATAAATCAACAAACGAGTATGGAGTTTCCTCAAAATACTAATAATGGAACTGCCTTGTGCACCTGAAACCTGTAGTCTTTGGTGAACAGTGCCACTCCAATAAATTCAATATAAAGGAGAAAAAAAAGAGTATGCCTCAAACACACCAGTAATCATCAATCATTTTAAATCAAGAGTGTTGCTGTTGGGTTTCACTGGAGGCTTGGTAAAGTGACATAAAGGGATGAGAAAGCCAGAGTTCTATAATACAAGACTTCATGGGAGAAGTGTCAGCAAATGTCTTACTAATAAAGCAAAAGGGAGAAATTCAGAAATATAGCTTAGGATGATCTCAATCACAAAGTCTAAATTTTGGGAGTAATATGAACCAAATCACTTATTAAAACGTGCATTTGTGTTTGTGTGTTTTTAGGGAAAGAAATAGGGACGGAGAGAGTCGATACCCATTCTAGAAAAGTGAAGTATAACAATAGAAAAAAAATTGGGAGGAAAACAGTTTCTCCTTTAACCTGAACTCATTTTGTAAAGGGTTTCCTTTACCAAAAATTTTGGAGTACTAAGCATTCTGCTTAGTAATTTAAAAACCGTATTTCTTAAGGAACTTGCCACAGTAGTATAATTTTAAAACACTCATATTCCACTCCTCTAAGTGGATTTCAAGTTACAGCCCAAACCAAAAGGCAACCTACAGTAGTTAAGAGTACAGTCACCTGGCTCTAGCATTACTAACCGGTGAATTTGGGCTAGCTACCTTATCTAAGCCTGTTTCACATCTTAATCCATATAAAGTGCTAACCCAGTGTTCAGTAAATAAAAGCTGCCTCTGTTGTTGCTGTTAACAACACTACACATAGTCAAAACTGGGTCCTAATATTGTTTTGGTGATTTAAAAAGAATACTAAGTATTTTTTAAAATGTGGTTGAAAACTCTAATTGCAGGGAGAGAAGGGATGAATATTCAGTTCTTAAAGACCTCAATAAGTAAGAATCTGTTTCTTGTGAGAAATTTTCAGTATATAGTTCTAAATTCAAGGACCTCTGCCAGTATTAAAAAACAAATTATTCCTGATGAAAATGAAAACTCAAAAGAAGCTGAGTTAGAACTGGTTCAATATATAAGTAGAAGCTATAAATAAAATTTACATTGTAAAGTAAAATGGGAAATTCTTCCAAGATTCATAAAGCCAATTCAATTATTTGTGGAATAAGAGAATCAAGGATAAAACAGTAGACAATCCTTAAATCAAATCTGTGTGTTAGTTTTAACATTATCTCGCTCTAGCCCACAATCAAACCTTTTTCCAAATTGCTGATGAGAAAATTTAACTTCTGTGAGTTCCTTCCATCTTTTTACCCTTTTTTAGTATCAGAAGAGCTACAAAAAAAGCAATAAAGTAGCTAAAACTGAAGTGGGAACAGAAGAGAAAAACAAAAGACCTGGATAATCAGACCTGTGAATAATCTGAAATGGGTGAGAATTTATAGTTTTATAATAGGATCTAAAAATTGTTTTATTTTAATTAGCAGTAAAATCAGACATAAGAAATATGGTTGGAGCATCGTTCTCTCACCAAAAGGTTACGGGTTCAATTCCTGATCAGGGGCACATATGGAAGGCAACAAATCGACGTTTCTCATTCACATCGATGTTTCTCTCTCTCTTTTCTTCTCTCTCTGGGAAATCAATAAAGAAATATATCCTCAAGTGAGGATTTAAAGAAAGTTTTTTTAAAATGCATATTAAATATAAAAATAGTCACTGTATCTGTAATAGTACTGTGAACAGCACACAAAATATTCCTCAGGTATACAAAGACACTCAGCTTATGGACAGTTTTGACATGTCTTTTCCCCCCACTTTTACCTTACTCTTAACTTAAAGGAAAATATTAACATGTCCAAACTATACCTATTCATCAACTGCAATCACAGGTTGGCTACAGAGAGAAGAGTTTGACAAAACTCAATGAAAACACTCTGTGAGAATTGGCAATAAAAATTTTGAAATACAAATACTATATACTTTATTATTATTTGTAAATTCTTTACTGCATTCTCTATATCAGTAAAATTTATTATACTAAAAAAAAAAAAAAAAAAAAAAAAAAAGAAAAAAAAGAAATGACATAAAACACGATACCTGAATATCTTTCTTGACTGGTTTAGCTTTGTTATCCACAACTTTCTTCCTAAATTCAAGAAGAACTTCTTTACAGTCCTCAAGATGAACTTCAGGCTCCCAGGTATCATCATCCGATGTGTATCCTTTCCATCGAACTTTGTAAAGGATTTTACCCTGTTACATAATTAAATACAAGAAAATAAAGGACATTACTGATTTGATCAAATTTCCAAAACAATACAATTGTTGAGAATATGGGAACAAACTTGAAATGGAGATTAATATCACTATAAAGTATGTTCATCTCCTGAAGTGGCTTAAGAAAAAAACAGGAGCACACCAAAAGCAAAAACAAAGCTTCTGCACAACAAAGGAAATAATAAACAAAATGAAAAGATAGCCTACTGAATGGAAGAAAATATTTCCAAGTTATATAACGGGCTAACATACAAAATATATAAAGAACTCATATAACTCAACAGCAAAAAACTAAACCAATCTGATTAAAAAATGGATAGAAGATCTAAATAGACATTTTCCCAAAGAAGCTATACAAATGGCCAGCAGGTACATGAAAAGATGTTCAACATCATTAATCATCAGGGAAATGCAAATGAAAATCACAGAGATATCACCTCACATCTGTTAGAATGGCCATTTTCAGTAAGACAAAAAATAAGTGTTGGTGAGGATGTGGAGAAAAGAAAACGCTAAGCACTGTTGGTAGGAATGTCAACTGGTGCAGCCACTACAGAAAACACTATGGAAGTTCCTCAAAAAATTAAAAATACAACTAACATAAAGTTCAACAATTCCACTTCTGGGTCTGTATCTGAAGAAAATGAACACACTAACTCAAAAAGATATATGAACTCCCATGTTTACTCAGCATTATTCACAGTAGACAATATATGGAAGCAACCTTGGTGTCCATCAACATATCACAAAAATGTGGTGTGTACAAACACACACACGAACAGGGTGTGGCAAAAGCAAGTTTACAGTTGTTCGTATGGAAAATAATACAATTAATAACTAATAATACAAGAATAAACTGTTTCTTGTACTCACAACTGTAAACCTAGTTTTGCCCCCCCCGTATATTATTCAGACATACAATAGAATGAAATATTATCTGTTGCAACAATATGGATAGATCTAGAGGGTATAATGCTAAGTGAAATAAGTCAGACAGAGAAAGACAAATACAATATGTTCTTACTTATATGTGGAATGTAAAAACAAAAAACCCAAACTCATAGATACAGGAACAGATTGTTGACTGCTAGAGGCAGAGGGGGAAAGGGGTGGGAGAAATGAGTAAAAAAGGTCAAAATATACAAATGTCCAGTTATAAAATAAAATGAGTAAGTCATGGAGGATGGAATGTGCAGGTGATGACTATAGTTAATAACACTGTATTGCATATTTGAAAGTTGCTAAGGTGATTTCAAAAGTTTTTAGCACAAGAAAAAAATGTTTAACTATGTGAGGTTACTGATGCTAATTACACTCACTGTGGTCTGGCAATGTATACAAACATGGAATTATTATGCTGTGCACCTGAAATGACTATAATGTTATATGCCAATTATACCTCAACACACACAACATCATTAATTTTTCATAAAAATCAATGAAAAACAGGAAAGACCAAAAAAATAATTTAAAACAATGAATGACCAAATAAAAGTCTCCCAAAGATATTGACAATTTTATCTATTTCCTTCACCTTTTACACTTATAAACATATTTTATATCTTTTAAAACACTCAGATAATACTATCATTCTAATCTTATTTTTTCACTATGGATTGCATAGTTCTTGCTTTAATATTTTTCAAAAACTTTTTTAAAAAAATATATCTTTATTGATTTCAGAGAGAGGAAGGGAGAGGGAGAGAGAGAGATAGAAACATTAAAGATGAGACAGCCACTGATCGGCTGCCTCTTGCACGCCCCCAACTGGGGATCGAACCCCGATTGCCTGGATCCTAGGTCGACACTCAACCACTGAGCCATGCCCAGCCAGGCTCAAACACATTTTTAAGTGATTGTACACTATTCCATCATATGCATGCCAAAAAAAAAAAAAAACATGCAATGAAAACTCTCCCTTTGGAAACCAAAGGTTTTGACTGTTTCCAATTTTTTTTCTTTCTGTATTTTATTATTTCAAACCAGGCAAACAATTCCATAAAACATGAAGCAAGCAAGGACATGTTCACTGCTGAGGGAATGGCCTGGGACAAGGGCATGAGGAACAACGGCCTCAGCAAGGCAGCATGGTCCCTAGGTTGGTGCTGAGGACCTACATTTAGGTTCACAGAGCTGGGTCCAGGGATGGGTGTGAATACAAGACACACTCAAGGTATGGAATCAATGGGAGGGGGTTGGGTGGGTGCTGGTCAGGATCAGATACTTTTAAATAGTTTTTCTCTAAAGAATTTTCTAAGTTTGCGGTTTTATCTTTTTCCCATTACTTTCATTTTATTTTTAAAGCTACAAGGTAGATTGTAGTCTCCAGGAAAGATGATGTCTCGTGTTTCTTGTACTTTTACCTTTGGAGCCTCAGAGAGGCTGAGGGTAGACCTGGGCTGGGTCAGGGGCTGGTGCTGGGTGAAGCCAGGGGGATCTCACACTGCAGAAGTCATAGAACAAGACAGCAGTTAAAACCAAGAGTCATAGCCAGTTTGTCTCAGCGGTTAGAGCATTGGGCCCATGGTAGACTGATGATTCTCAGGTTTGATTCTGGTCAAGGGCACATACCTCGTTGCAGGCCCTATTCCCCGGGCCCTGGTTGGGATGTATGTGGGAGGCAACCAATCAATGTCTCTCTCAACTGATGTTTTTTTCTCTCCCTCTCCCCCACTCTCTCTGAAAAGCAATGGAAAAAATATCCTTAGGTGAGGATTAACAACAACAACAAAAAAGATTGTATGAATAGGCAAATCCTCTTAATTCTAAAGATAGTACCCTTCTATCCAAGTATTTTTTTTAAAATTTTTTTTTTCTTTATTGATTTCAAAGAGAGGAAGAGTGAGAGAGAGAGAAACATCAATAATGTTTCATCTAGAGGCATTGATTGGCTGTTTCCTGCAGGCCCCTTACTGGGGATCCAGCCCACAAACCAGGCATGTGCCCTGATCAGGAATCCAACCTAGAGCTCCTGGATCATAGGTCGATGCTCCACCACTGAGCCATGCCGGCCCAGCGCCAAATATTTTCTAAATATTTTCTATGTGCCAAGCACTTTGTTAAATGCAGGTGATACAAAATAGTGAAACATTGGCTCCACTTCTCACCTAAAGGCACTTACAATACATTTGGGGAAATTATACCTAGAAATGTTCCTATCTTTACTGTACTACAACTAACAATAGTCTTAATGGCATTGGACTTCAATTATTTATTTACCGCACAGAAATGTTCAACATCAGCAAATGTATAGGTACAGTTTATCTCTATATCTTTAGGATCCATCACAGTCCCTAGCACACAGCAGCTGATTAAAAAGTTAACAGAAAGTGAACAAAAAAATTAACACAAGGTAGCACAAGACCAGTGGGAAATTAATAGACAATGAAAAGAATCCACTATAAAGACGTGACCACCATGTGGGGCCTTTAATCATCTCTCCCCTTCACCTCAGCCTCCAGGCCACAATTCATTACCTCATTTAATAATGGCATGTACACTAAGCGTTAACTGCATGCTGGGCACTGATTAGTACCAGTGATACCAAGATTAACAAAATCATATTCTCCGTATTCAAGGAGCAAGAGATCAACATATATGGAACGCTGATGGCTTTAAGCGCTCAAACTGAGCCCCAGAGGAGGATGCACCTCACTCCTGAGGTCAGGATGGAAACAAGCACAATGAGGTGGAGTCAGGAGGGGAAGCGGTGAGCGCCAGGCGAAGGGAGAAGGGGTGGCAGCTATGAATCGTGGAGGCTATCAAATGATGCCCAGGGGACTGGGTGGCAGTGGTCAGGTTCGGAAAGTCTTTAAGTGCACCCTCTAGGGTGAGGATGCTTAAGGTGAATGGACGTTTAAATTTTTTTTTAAATTTTTCAACTACAGTTAGTAATCTTAAAGACTTCACACTAGAAAATTGACTATGGCTTCGGAAAAAACTGAAACGACGGCGTGAACACGTACTCTGATCAGACTAATTTCAATGTCACCCCTTTCCAGTAACATAGCCCCAACCAGGTATGTCAACACAAAGCAGAGAGCGAACCTGTCACCGACTCTCACTCCCCACCCCCCACACGCTTCCGGAGACCCAACCGTCACAATTTCCCAAGACTCCCCTTTCGCGGCTCCCGCCGCCCTCCCTCAGCCCCGCCCGCGCCGAGCAACCGACCCGCGCCCGGCCCACTCACGTACCCCTTCGGTCTTCATGTCCAGGATCCTCTCCACCTCGAACACATCCTCCCCGTCCTCCTCGCTGTCCCCCACGGCCTCCGCTCCTTTCTTCCCCGCGTCCTTCTCGCCCACCGCTCCCTCGTCTTCGCCTACAGGCGGCTTGCCATGGCCGTGGGCGCCCGACACGGGAACCGCAGCCACGCTTGCCCCCTCTGCAGCCGCCGCCGCCATAGCAGGAGCCCTGGAAACCCCCGCGCCAGCGGTCGCGACGCACCCCCAGCACTCTCCGCGTTCCGTGCTCTACCCTTCGCCGCTTGGTCCCGGTGACGCCACCGGAGAGGAATCAGCAATGGCGGTACCAACCAATCACGTGGAGGCGGGCGCGCGAGAGCCCCGCGGCGCCCACCGGAAGTGGGTGGGCGGGCCGAGGGGGTGCTGGGCGGAAGTCGAGCAATGAGGGTGCTCGACGGCCTGGTGGGGCGGGGCGGGGATGACGAGGGAGGGACTTATCTCCGAAGGAATGGGGGACGGAGGGGGAGGGGCGGCAGGCTGACCGGGGTCCCGGGAGGGGTCAGGAGTCCTGGAGGGAGCGCGGGCGCCCAAGGGTACAGGTCCTGAGGGTCGCGCAGTCGGCGGACTGGCCTGAAGCTTTCTAAGAAGTGTCCGCCGGCCTCCGAGACCCAGCCGGAGCGTAGTGCCCAGAAATTAACATGTAAGATTTGGACGCTGCTAAGGCCTGTCAACAACTCAGAGTACTGTACTCGCTAGCGAGTGTACACAATTTTTATTATCAGGCTGAAAATCATGTTTTCCAGATTATACTTGGGTTTTTTTTCTATTGGATATATCTGATGGGGGTTGGGTGAGGTGGGGGACTGGGTGAGAAGATGGAGGGATTAAGAAGTACAAATTGGTAGCTACAAAATAGTTTTGGGGATGTAAATACAATATAGAGAATATAGTCAATCATATTGTAATAACTATGTAAGTGCCAGGTGGGTACTTGAAATATCAGGGGACCACTTTGTGAAGTGAGTGTCTAACCACACTAAGCTGTCCACCTGAAACTAATGCAAAATAATATTGAATGTAAACTGTAATTAAAAATGTGTTAAAAGCATCTTCTCTGGGTTATGAATGATTGACAAAGGTCACCCAAAGTTGCTAGGAAAGTCCACTTAAGGGTAAATGTTTTTCTCACTTTGAATTGCAAATATAGTCTTTATGACAGCGAGCTTTTTATTTTTCTTTCTTCCAATGGTAGACTTAACTTACAAGATTAACTTTTTAAATTTAACTCTTTGGTTAACTAAGACCAAAAGTACTCTATGACCAGCACATCCCTATGGAGAGTTGGTGCATTATTTTGTCATTTGTTGAGCTTACTGAATGTACTACGATGATACTAGGTGTTAGGAATACAACAAGCATAGTCTTGCCTTCCAGGGACTCAGTCTATAAAAGGGAGACATACAACAATTCTAATAATTATATATATATATATTTTTTTAATATGTCTATTGATTTCAGAGAGAGAAAGGGAGACGGAGAGGGAGAGAAACATCAATGATGAGAGTCATTGATCGGCTGCCTCCTGCACACCCCCTAATGGGGAACAAGCTGGCAACCAGGGCATGTGCCCTGACCGGAATCAAACACGGATCTTCTGGATCATAGGTCAATGCTCAACCGCTGAGCCCATGCCAGCCAGGCTATCTATCTATCTATCTATCTATCTATCTATCTATCTATCTATCTATCTATCTATCTATATCTATCTATCTATCATCTATCTATCTACCTATCTTTTTTTATTTTATTTTATTTTATTTTATTTTATTTTATTTTATTTTATTTTATTTTATTTTTGTTTGAAATATTACAGATGTCCCTTTTTCTCCCCAATAGATATATTTTTTTAAATTAAAAATAAGTTTAAAAAAATATAACCAACTAACATTAGTTGATGAGGGAAAGCTCATTATTTCAGAAGAATTCCAGCTAATAAGTCTAGAAGAGAGAGTCACAGCATTTCATGAAAATAATTCAGGCAACAAAACTATTAGGTGAAAGATGGATGAGGAACTGGATGCCAAAATCTCTCTCCACAGATTCAGGGAAAACACACTGTCACTGTGGAAACCCACTGATCAATGTAAACATTATTAAAAGTAGAACAATAACCAGACTCAACGGCTTCTGTGGACAAAAATGTTGATCCTTAACCTACTCAGGTCTTTAGACCTAATTTCCATTCTACAAGAAACATGGAGAAAGAGAAAAGGAAGCAACCAGACAAGTACAGAATGTACAACATCCTAAAGGACAATTGACCCTGTTTCTTCAACAAGTCAACAGCGGAAGAGGAAAGAAAAGAAAGTTCTAAATTTATAAAAACTTTAAATCTCAAAATAATTTTTATTTATTTATTTATTTATTTATTTATTTATTTATTTATTTATTATTTACTTATTTATTCATTATTTATTTTTTAGAGACAAAGAGGAAGGGAGAGAAAGAGCAAAACAGTGATTTGTTGTTCCACTTATTTGTGTGTTCATTGGCTGGTTCTTGTATGTGCCCTCGCCGGGGATGGAATCCACAACCTTGGTGTATCAGGATGATGCTCTAACCAACTGAGCTACCTGGCCAGGGCTAAAAAATTTAAGTATATATATTCACTGAAAAACTTTTCAATTAACCCAAAATATGTAAGATAGAAATAATGTTCCTACTCCTCAAAAGTAACCAGTTTGGGATATGATATGACAGATTTTTATGCAATACATATATAAACATCCATTTGTATCATTTTTAAAATGAGTTTTGTTGCACATCCTTCTGTGTGTGTGTCCATATTTCTATAAGTTCAATTTCTAAAAGTTGAATTCCTTTTAGTGAAATTTATAGGTCAAAGAGGGTAGTGATAAATACCTGTATTGCAAAGTTTTGTTTTACTAGAATGTTTCCAATAACAATGTAACGAAGTACCTGTTAACCCACATATTCTTTGTTAGAGTATTATCAATTGTTTAAATCCCTTAATCAATCAACCATGAAAAGACCGTTTATCTTCTGTGATTATGTCAAGCAGACAAGTAGGCAAAGATGTAATAACAAGTCACTGTAAATTTCGATGACTTATTATATATAAACAGCAAGAAGAAAAGCAGTCAAAGATACTACCTTCCCTTGTCCAACACTCCCAAAGGTGCTAGATAATTGCAACATGAGTTGTGGGACACATCATTGTTGAGGATCCAATTCTAGATGCAGCTGAGGGTTTTAGTCTGCAACTGTATCTTGAACTTCATACCTTATCAGAACTGGGAGGTGACGAGAAACAATCTCAGGACAGCCTCCCAGGGAGACATAGAGCCAGGTGGGAAGCCTCATGGCAGCTCCTAACCTCTCATCCTTCTGGTACCAACAGGATCACAAGGCCTTCTAACAAGATTCAATAAGCTGCAGCTCAAGCCCAGGGAATTAGGATGGGTCACAAATTAGAATGTTGAAAGTTACTCAAGATAAAGGCAGGTCTAGCAGTAGAAAGGAAAATCCTGAACCATGTGAATGAGGGGAGGTATTGGGCAGTTGGTTAATGGCAGCAATGAGGACAGGTAGGAGGGTAGCCAAAAAACTGTAACCCAAAGAAACCGAGGTTTTATGAAAAAGTAGAGGAAATGGCCTAGGAGGAAATGGCCTGTGGAGGAAAGTGGACCTTATACCTTTCACAAAAAATAACTGAAACTAGAACACAGACCTAAACGTAAAATGCAAAACTATAAAACGTCTAGAACATAGGTGAAAATCTAGAAGACCTTAGGTTTAGTGATGAGATTTGAGACACAACACCAAAAGCAAGAGCCATGAAAGCATTGCTTGGGATACCCAGTTTCTCTAACAAGAAGTGTATGAGGGGATCTGCAGAGTAGGACCCACACCAAGGAGTATGCACACTGGGGGTGAAGGTCTGGATACCCAGGACCCTGGAAATGGGAATGTGGACATCAACCAAAGACCTGTTTCCTTCCAGCTTTCTCAGTCCAGCTGGACCAGTCTATACCAGACTCCTGAAAGGGGAGAAGGCAATGAGCTTCCAGGACCATCCAGATGTGTCTTTCATCACCTTAAAACATTTAAACACAAGAAATCTGTAATACTGTGATTTTTATTTACTATTGCTTGTTCATTAAAATAATTTTGCTTCTATGTAAGTGACTTATTGCTACTTTTGATAAAATCATAATTAAATTTCATTATAGGTGTCTTAATATTATTATAGAAGCTTGAAAAAAGTTTAAAATACAGTTTCATCTGATTCAGCCTTGACCATAATTAAGAACTCTATGAAGAGGAGAGGTAGTATTTATGGGTTGGATTCCCAATAGTTGTTTAGTGGCACAGTCCCAGTCTTTACCCAATTCAAGCCGTTGGCAGATAGATGGATATTGTCCTTCAGTTCTTCTTACCCATTCACTTGCTTTCTTTATTTTCTCAAAAGCCCAGGGAATATTCCTAGATTTAGAAAACAATGTTTCCATCAATTTCAGAATATAATTAGATATGAAATGTAATGTGGTACCAAATCTAGCACATTAGCTCAAACAAAATAATTGTCAAAAATTAAGATTTTTAAGAAAAGCAGTTCTCTTTGACACTTTATTAAAGTTATTCTACCAGCCTGACATGCTTTTAACTTATTAAGTACATTTTTTAAAAATATATATCTTTATTGATTTCAGAGAGAGGAAGGGAGAGGGAGAGAGAGAGAGTGAAACATCAATGATGAGCGAGTTATTGATCAGCTGCCGCTTGCATACCCCCTCAGTGGGGATGGAGCCCGCAACCTGGGCATGTGCCCTGACTGGGAATCGAACCCCAATAGCCTGGATCCTAGGTCAATGCTCAACCACTGAGCAATGCCCAGCCGGGCTATTAAGTATATTTTTAAGAATATTATACCCTTCACTTCCCAGCTTCCACTGTGTGTCACAGACTTCCTTGCTGCTCTAGGACAACTCAAGTATCTTCTAGCCTTTATACATCTATTTATTGTCATTCTTTTCCATTCTCCATCTAATCCTACCCATTCTTCACATATAAACTCAATCCTATTTACAAATTAGACTTCCATTTCTCTCTCCTTTTCACTCTACCAGGAATTCTCAACTTGACTAGTTATTTGCAAAGTACCTGAGTGTCACCCATGAAACTAAAACTGGCATATACTTAATTCTATCACATAAACTTACTAGTAAAATGTGCATATTAAAAACTTCGAGTTTGTGTCTATTAAATGCTGTTGAATATTCAAGACTGTCAAGTATTCAAATCTGCTTAAGACTCAGAAAAATTCTGAAATTTTTGATTAATATTAGTTGCTTCCTCTTTTGTCATCTGCTAGAAGTTGTTACCAAACAAGTGGTAAAACATTAAAGTTTTAAAGAAAATTCTATGGGGGGGAAACCAAAAATTTGAAAGATTCTCTCCATCTTCCAGATTTTTTCCCATGTAAACTGGGAAAGGGCCATCAGAATAGTGTGGTGGTGAAGACCTGGGTTCAAATCCTGCTTCTTCAATTACACAGTATTGCCTGTGTGATACTGGGCAGCTTTCATTCCACACTGGAAGTCTCAGTTTCCTCAATTATGATAACGATATGAGATCCTGTGGGTTTCTTGTGGGGATTAACAAAATGCATGTTTAACAGTCCCTGGCACAGAGTAGGTAGTCAATAAATACTTGCTGAATATCATGATGATATGAACATACCAAATAGCAACAGGATAAAAGTGGTTAAAAGATTTGTTTCTCAATAATTATTAGTCTTATAGTTTACTAACTACTGAAAGCAACAAAACTGATTTTAAATATTCTCACTAATTCAACTGGCCTTCCTTTAATCCAAATGGCCTTGAGACTTCTGACTGATCCTCCTGCTAGTGTGAAAATTTTGTTTATACATCTCCATGCAATGTGCTATTGCATTAACATGTAAATCATGAAGTAGGAAAAAGAGAAAGAAAAGTTTTAAATAGGCAATAAACAGGAAATAAAAATTATTTAAAGGTTTTATTTATTAAAGTGTCAACAAACCATTTTGCTCTCACAGTAACAGTAATATAATAAGAGCCATATTTTACTTTTTAAAATCTTGCTTTAATACTTTGTGATATGTAATTCAAAAGTAGGTTCAAAGTTGTTAATATTTGATCTAGAGGCTATCATAGCTGGAGCAGATCAAAACAGAAATGTCTCTGTGAGAGGATGAAAATAGTTCTCATTTAATTTAATTTTATCTGTAAACATGTATCTCTAAGGGATAAGAACTTTTTCTTAAACATGACAAAATAGTTATAATTCTTTAGTATTACAAAGCACCCAGGTAATGTTTAAGTTTTCCTAATTGTGTTCTTTTAATACAATGGATTTTGTTTAAATCAGGATCTAAACAAGTTCTACATATTGCCTTTGGTTCGTATGACCATTAATTTATAGGTTCCAATTCTCTCCTCTTTTTTGTCTTGCCATTTATTTCCTGACATCCCAGACACTGCTGAGTGCATTCCCATGAATAATTTAACATGCTCAAGCTCTATTCTCTGATATTTGATCTTTATTATGTAAAATATTTACACAGTTTCTAAGTCGAAACCATAAAACAAGGTATATTAGGAGAAACTTAGCCTTCATCGTTGTCTCCTTCTCCTCCTCCTATAGATAATATTTTTATTAGTCTTACTAATTTTCCCTTTATCTTGCCTTTTAAAAAAACATAAGCAAATTACATACGCGTGTGTGTGTGTGTGTACACAAGGGCACCCATTTGCATGGGGTATGGATAGAGTTTTGATGGATAAGGGGTATTCATACAGGCACTTGAGGCCTCTTGTGGTACCAGGGGTCAGCCAAGGGTTAGCAGCCAGGGCCCGAGAACTGGATCTCTCTACACTACATTTTGGCATAAAACGTCAAGTGATCCTAGAATTCTAAATTTGAATCTGGTCTTCTAGTTGGTTATGTTAGATTTGTCAAAGTAAAACTTTGGATCATATTTTATTTAACAATTTCTTAGTTTAACTTACAACTTTTAAAGACTTAGACTTACAGCATGTCAGTTTGCATTTGTATTGTTGGCCCAGGCCCTGCAATTGTTGGGACCAGGAACTTTCTAAGAATACATAGAATCCATATATTATAGTGAAAAGAGTTCTAAGCCAGGAGCCAAAGAACTGGGCTCCAGTGTAAAGCTACACTTAAACTCTCTGAATTTTCTTGTGCAACCAAAGAGGCAAATACACTGTCGGCCCTGCCAACAGAAGAGCGCGGGGGAGACATGCCCTGTGAACAAATTCTCTTTGTACTTAGAACTCTGTGGGGCTTATTAGGTTTAGTTAAGAAATGGTTGAAAATATAAGTCATTTGTTTAGTAATATAGTTAAATGGAAAAAATATAGTTAAATATTAAATAATATTTAAAAATTAAAAGATACATAGTTAAATGGAAAAAAACCTGTAAATGGAGGCATCATCCAATTTCATCAGGGATTTGAAGACTATTCCCACTTTTTCCAACCTGGTGCAAAGAAACTGCAGTACCAGAAATGTGGCAATCAGGTCCAGGAGACGTTCTCTTCCTTTTATACCTAAAAGTGGAAAACTCTTTTATGTCTGCTGGAAACTGCACCTCCAACTAAACCATTTATAAAAGTTCTATGAAAGAATTACAGTATGAAACCATACCACAATAGCAGATCATAAAACAGAGTCTCTATTACTTTTCAAGGTCTTTAATTAGTCTATTTAAATAAAAAACAAGGAGGATCTGGAACATGTGCCTGTCATATTATCCTGAAGGTTATCAGGAAACTGAATTAGATACAGACCTCCCCTCCCTTGCCATCTTTAATAACTAGAGAAGCATGCAGAGAGAAATTCATTTTCTAGGCTCTGGCTACAAATAGCTCAGAAGAGAAAACTTAACTACACAACATATAAACAATCAACATGGCTGATTAGACCAGTATATCAAATTATTTCAAGCTCTGGACTCTATACTTTGATCTTTCTAAATAAGATCAGATATGTAGCCCCAGCCAAACCAAATACTTTTTGTTTCCTGCTTGCCTCTTTCTATAAAAGCTTGTAGCCCTTTCCCCTTACTTTGTAGTTCTCTGGACTCAAGAGGGGAGACTGCTCTCTTCATGAAGTATGAAATAAATTTTTAAAAAATTGTTATTTATTGATTGATTTTAGAGAGGGGTAAGGGAGAGAGAGAGACATGGATTTGTTGTTCCACTTATTCGTAGGTTGATTCTTATATATGCCCTGACAGGATAGAACCCACAAAAATGCTGTATAGGATGATGCTCTAACCAACTGAGCTACCCAGCTAGGGCTCTGAAATAAAAAAGTTTTAGATCAACTGAATTGTTCTCTTTGATTATTTTAATAGTATCTACAGGTAACCAGTGTTATTTATCCAAATAAAGATATTTTACTACATTATGAAATACCAAAATTGCAAATGGAAGTTAACATATATTGGGCCCAGAAATCAAACCTTCATTATAATTTCTTTAATGCAAGTAATGTATTTGAAATCACTTTATATAATAAATTAGACATTTATCAAGTCTCTCTGTTTTACTGTCATTTGAAAACCAAACTCTGTCTCCCTAACACTTGGCAGTGGCTGAAATTTCTGCTCAGCTCTTGATTTTTCCTGGATTCGTTAAAGTCACGCCCTACTAACTTCAAGGTTAGCAGACAGTCAAGGATCTTGAGGGAATTTATACGCAATTTTCAGAGTTCTCCCACTGTCTAGGATTTTCACCCTTAATTTCCAGCCACTCTGGCAGCCTCAAATTCCAACATTTATGTCATCATTCCACTGAGGATTTCTGTTTCAGTTCTAACCTCCATGTGCCTCAGCAACTGAGAAGTGCCTTCAGGTGAAAAGCCAGATAATGGCACTCACCTTATTTGCCTCCCTTCTTTCAAGAACTGTGTCCCCTCCAGTTCTGCCCATTTTTTATTGCATTCCAGGCCTTCCTTCAGAGAGAGGCTTTCAAATAGATGCCCAGGGCTAGTAAATGTTATTGGCAGGGAAGTTAGTCAGATACAAGCTCTTCTATTGTTCTAGAAACCTGAACTCTCTCAATATGCAAATTTTCATTATTCCTTTTTAGTCTAGTGAAAGTCAAACAGCAAAGAGTGTGCTGACCCTGGAAAAGGCCTGGAATATGAAAACCCTGGTACTTTAGAGGTGACGGTAGGGGAATTAGATACTGTTGTTCAACGAATACTGACTAGTTGTTTAATAATGTGCATGTATGTTTTATTTAAAAAATCTCTTAACCTAAGGCTAGTATTTGACCTTCAAACTACTTGCTGGTTTGAGGATGTCCAGGATCTCCTCATCCATCCAATTCATTGTCATAAAAAGAAACAGGTCCGGCTGAACAACATGCTCTGGAAGAGACTGACTGGCTGCTCATCAAAGCTATCTTCTCTTCCTGGGCACAAAGCCCTGTATCTGAGTAGGGCTCTGTGACTAGTTCCTGCCATACTTTCTCTTTCTTCCTCATGCCTACCTGGTAAATGATGCCAGAGTTGTCTTTTTTCTTCTTTTCTTTCACCAGAGTAATTTTTAAAGACACATGATGATGGTAGAGCCACAATATGGAAAGAGTCTGGGTCTCTAAATGACTATGTGGAGTAGAACTTCCCTGCTGACTGATATTTGACTGTGATTTGGGCAAGAAAGTAATCTTTGTGTTAAGCAACTTAAGGTTTGGATTTTTTAAAATAGCAGTTATTGCTACTTATGCTAATAAATTTGCATAGGTGATTAGTGGTAAAGATATGACTATAAACTAGTCCCCTATTTCCTTTGATGATTAACAAATATAATTCCAATCATATGTAACTTACATAATTATATCAATACACTAGCTTACGAAAATTATAATGACTAGAGTCATTTAAAGAATTAAAAAATAGTGACTTACCTAGAGACCGAATGCCTTTTTGTTCAAGAAAACTGTTTAAAATAGTTATATTAAGGTTCAATATAAGTCCCAGTGCTGGCGTAAGTTTCCAGAAGCCATCCTATGAAGTTCAGAAAACAAATTTAAGTAACATTCTTGAAATTTCATCACATAAGAAGTTATGGGATGAATAAGTTTCCAATTGTTTCAATTTGGTTTATGAAGACATGTCTAAAATTTTTATTACTGTAAAATCAAAGTTCTTCCTATACTAGTGACACAGTATTGTTGGGAATTTCATAGATACTATAGCCACTAAGAATCAGAAAAAGGGTAATGTGTAGAGATTTTTAAAAATGGTATTATATATTTTTCTTCTAAAAATGAATTGTTTCTCACAGCAATGTTCCTCAAACTTTTAAATAGCATGATTCCTTTGTTAAACATTAAAAATGTACCCTTATGACATCTGAAACATGAAAATGACATTTTTTTACTAAATATAAAATTTTTATGTTGAATATACTCTTTAAAACTACTTCCTTGTGCTCCCTGTCCCCCACTCACCCCAGCAAAAAGTAACTGCTTTTCAGGCTAACCTCTGTGACATGCTTATGGGGGTGAGGTAAGCTTCCATGTGGGGATCCTAACCTTGAATCAGACAGATTCTGGGTCTCAGGGGAACTCATACAGGGGAGCAGAAAGGAGTGTGATGTCACAGGCAGGTGCACATGTTAAAGGATCTATGGTCATAATTTGAAAAATACCAGCAGTGGTAATATGTGCCAACCAGTATTGAACAGGTGCCAGGTGGTATTTTATCTTTTCAGCCATTCCTTGTGGAGGTACTGTTACTACAACCACTTTGCAGAGTGAGGACACTGTAGCACAGGAAGGTTAAGGCACTTGTCCAAAGTTATACAGCTAATAAGTGGCACAGCGAGGATTTAAGCCCCAACAGTATGGCTCCTGGGTCCACAGATAGCAGTGGCTGCTGTACCACTACGTATACTGCTTTTATAGACATCCTTCCAGGTAAGGGCATCTGGGCATCTGCTATAATACTGCTTAAACCTCAAACCACAATATGAGGTATTATTATTATTATTATTCCCATTATATGGATAAGGAAACTGAGGCTAAGAAAGGTTATCTGACTTGCCCCAAATCACTAAGCAGCAGGGCTGGGACTCAAACTTAGTTTTATACTAAATCCAGTTGTTTTTGCTACTAAACTACTTTATATTAAAACAAATAATTACAGATGTGAGAGAGGGCCTTAGTACCTGTGCAGGAGGTATATTTATAGGGTGTTTATTAGCTTCACAAATGGAATGATTTGTGAAGCTACTAAACACAATCTTAGATGCTGACATATGCTCTAATACAATCTTACATGCTGCATTATATTCCCAGGACCTTCTGTAGAAATATTTAGAGTATGCTTACAGTGTCTGCTTAACATCACAATGGGAAATTCACGAGACTTGCAGTTCATCAGTTCTAGAACCTAGGAAATTAAGGTCTTACCCTTGACCCATTGAGGGATGCTCATTTTCAACTGAGGAATATTATCATTCGCTAGCATGATATTCTGGCCCAAGGGTTATAAGCAGATAGACAAACAACAGTCATCATCAAGCATACTGATTTCTGCAATTGCTTTTTTTATTTCTTAGCAAGATTTTCTCAATGAAAGATTACACTCTGGCACAAGTCCCTTAACTCACTGTGGATTGGTCATACACAATTCAGTGACCAGCCACTTTGAGTAGTACTCTTCTCAACTATGAAGCAAATTAAGCATAGACACTGGTGAAATAAGACTAATACCTCAGTTTGTAGACTGAAGAGTTCAGTCCCAGGCACAAAATTCCTCCAGCTTTCTTTGCAGCCTGTGTCATCCTCGTCATTCAGTACCGGAAAGCTTGCAGGAAATTCTCTTGCTTTATCAGATTTTTCTACCTTTTCAAAAAGTCTACTTGCCAGAAATCCTGGTGTTTCATCACTTTTTGTTTCAAAAGAACTTATGGTAGTCAAATATGCATGTGAAAGAGAATCTGATGATGCAGTTCTTGCAGAAATAATTGATGGACAAGCCCCAAATGCAGGAGGGGCCCCACAGTGAGCAAGGCCAATTTGATGTATGGGCTGCTTGTAACTGGTGCTCAAGGGAGCTGGGGAATTTAGAAAATGACGGGGAGAGGAACCAGGAAGAAGATGAAAACTAGACCTTTTGATTGGACCAGGGGGAGGAAGTCTAGGGGGAGAGAACAAAAGATTCTGCTGAGGTGGAGAGTCCAACTCAAGGGAAAAGTCACTACAAGGGCCTTCACAACTTTTAGGTAGATCAGACTGTCTGGAGCTATACCAGGCACCTGAGAAAGCAGAACCAGTAGAAGATCCAAAAGGTGGGTTCTGGGAAGGCAATCTGGGAGGTGAACCCCACTTAAGGGAAATGCCAGTACAACGGCCTGTCTCAAGGCCTTGGTTCTTCTTAGATAGACCAAACTGTTTGGGACTAGCAAGAGAACCAAAAAGAGGGCTGTGAGGAGGTAAGTTGGGAGAACAAAGGGAAGCAGATCCAACAAAGGAAGCAGGTGGGGAACAGGGGGAGCCAGGGGCAGCAAAAGAGTTGGAAACAGCAAGTTTTGGTGAAATGGCTTTTGTAAATACTGGTTTAATTACTGTGTGTTTAAATGAATCTACTTGACTTAAATCCAATGGCCTTTCCACATCTCTACATTCAAAATTGTGTGTTAAAGGTTTTTCTGGTAGGTGGGAGCCTAAACTAAGCCCTTCAAAATCTTCAAAAACTTTGAGCTTAGATGATTTATGTTTTTTTTTAGTCAAACGTTTAAACTGCAATTCTTCCTGCCATTCAGAGGGTGCTGAAAGAGCCTGTCCAGAAGAAAAAATTATAATGTCAGGAAAAATGGAATAAAATGAACTATCAAGCAAATGTCCTTCCTAGTAGCTGACTTCCCAGTACCTAGCAATTGCTTATCCCAAAGCACTAAAAAGAGAAACTATTCAAGATCATTTAAATGAAACGTCCTCATTTTGTAGATGTGGAATCTGAGATTTGGAGAGGATATCAGCAATAAATACATTACAGATCTTAATCTCTCTTAGTTCTCAGAATCATGGAATTTTTGAATACCCCTTATTTTACACAAAAGGAAACTGTGGACCATAGAAGCGACATGCCCAAGATTTTACAATTAGCAGTATCATAGTGTATAAATTAGCCCTAAAATAAGCTCATAATTTGAAGTAAATTATTCTAGTTCTTTATACTGTTTTATAACAATATTAAATGAGAAAACTGAAAATTTCAAAAGCTTTAAAGTAACTTAATGAATATATCTTTATACCAGAATATAAACAAAATATACAACAAAAGGGATTGAAGGGTGCTATGCTACCATTATTATTTGAATATCATTTAAAGAGTATTCCTTAAATTCTGCATGTAAATAAAATGCAGTTTTGTATGAATTACAAACCCTTGAGGCATTTTGGAATTGGCTAGCCTCTAATTTTACCAGTGTAACCGAGCTATTTTAAAAAAGGAGTAGTCCTTTCCCACCTCAGTCAAGTTTTAAGTATACATTTAAGTAATTAATATCAAAGAATATATGACAAAATTCACATTCCACAAATACATGGAGATTAAACAACATATTACTAAAAACTGACTGGGTTAAAGAATAAATAAAAGGTGAGATCAAAAGATACAGAGAGACAAATGCGCATGACAATACAACATATCAAAACTTCTGGGATGCAGCAAAAGCAGTAATAAGAGGGAAGTTTATATCATTACAGGCCTATCTCAAGAAACAAGAGAAATCCCAAGTACAACCTAACATCACATCTTAAAGAACTAGAAAATGAAAAACAAAAGCAACCCAAAGTCAGTAGAAGAAAGGAAATTACAAAAATTAGAGCAGAATTGAATGAAATAGAGAACAAAAAGACTATACAAAATATTAATAAAACAAAGAGCTGGTTCTTTGAAAAGATTAATAAAATTGACAAACCTCTGACTAGACTCACTAAAGAGAAAAAATCCATACAAACAAAATCAGAAATGAGAGAGAAGTCACCAGAGACATCACAGATATGCAAAGGATCATATTAGAATATTATGAAAGACTATAAGAATCCAAATTAAATATCCTAGAAGAAATGGATAAGTTCCTAGAAACATACAACCTTCCTAGACTAAAACATAAAGAATTGGAAAATCTAAATAGACTGATCAACATTGAGGAAATTGAACCAACCATCAAAAACTTCCCCCAAAATTAAAAGTCCAGGACCAGGTGGCTTCACCAATGAATTCTACCAAACATTCAAAATATCCAAAAGGATATGTTGCAGCAATCAAACCCCTGCAAAACCTCCTGGTCACACTGTGATCCTCTCTGAGGACAAGTTCTGTCACCAGCTCCTAGTGTCTCTCACCAGAGAGGGTAAATGTTCAAAAATTTTAAAATAAGGACATGAACAAATAAGCAAAGAAATGTCCATTTTTTAATTTTTGTTCTTCCATGTGGAGTAAGTAGCAGGTTATTCACACTGTTTTCCACCTTGATTTTCCTACTTAATACATCTTAGAGAATCTTCCCATAATAGCACATGAAGACACCTCACTCTTTTTAAGGGCTGTATATACATTGTATTACACTGCACAGAGGTTGTACTGACCTCCTGTGCCCTCAGCTTGTGGGTGGGTGCCTGTTTTAACACCCTTTCTAATGATGATGACAGCTCACATTTACTGAATACTGACCAAGAGGCAGGCCTGCTCTACTGGCCTTATGTACATTAATTCCTGCACCCTTCATAACAACCCTGTGTGGCAGGTTTTCTTACTACTTTCAATCATCTCCCTTTTTTGATCTTGTCAACCTGATGCATAAAAGAATAGACCTCATTGCCGTTTTAATTTGTATTTCTCTTAGCCACAGTGAGGCTGAGCATCTTCTCCTATGTTTAAGAGCCACATTATTTTCTTATTCATGATCAAACCTTTTGCCTGTTTTTTGCTTGAATGACTGATCTTGTTCTTAATTCATGGGAGCTCTTTATATATTAAGGAAATCAATCTGTCTCTAGTGGAAATATTTTTTTCCTCAGTTTATCATTGTTTTAGGATTTTTTCTATCATATGCCTAAATCTCTTTCATTTTTTGGAAACACCATTCAAAGATCTTCTCAATGTTAGCTTTTCAGTACAGTGTTTGTTTATTTAACCCTCCTCCCCCCCCCCCTCATTTGAGGAAACATTTATGGGTTTGTTTTGTTGATGTTGTGTTTTATTTACTATCTTAAAACATACTAAACATTATTATAATGTATGATGCTAGGTGGGTACTAGACTTACCAGGGTGATCACTTCATAAGTTATGTAAATGTCTAATCACTATGTTGTACACCTGAAACTAATAATAATATTGTATGTCAACTGTAATTGACAAGTAAAAAACATTTTTCAAAAAATCGTAGTAAATGTGACTTTATGAGCAAAGCAAATGACATCTAATGTGTTTTTATGTTCTTAAACGGCATCATAACTTTAAAATGGATCCAAGAAAATTAATGTTGCCTATATTGTATTTTCCAAAAATTCCTAAAATTTGGCAGTTTTACTTCTCTAACCTGGATATCTGAGAACACTGTCTTGTTCCTTTGTTTCTGAATATGCCTTACAATTTTTAGGGAAGTCACATTTCTCAATTTCTATTATGTCTCTGGCTGTAGAAGTCACAGTATAAGGCTCTGTAAACTTTAAGACACACTGGTGGTGAATTTCTATTATTACGTAAGACTTTATCACTACTTTCATGACGAACCTATTAAATTACTGAAAGTAAATGACTTTAGCTTCCTGTGTGAAAGTTTATTATATGAAGCAGAACCACACTTGTTCCCTCTTTTGTACTCTACAGCTACATTTATACATGGTGACTATCTCAGTCATGTAACAGCATTTTTATAAATGTACAAATGTTTGTATATGTATTCTGCATACTCAAGTAATAAAGGTACTATTTTAGCAAAGGGTTCCCCTCACCACCATAAAAATATGAAAACACAATAGCAATCTATGTGTTAATTAATATTTACCTGTAGTATGCTGGTGTCTGGGTGCTCTTCCTGCCAGCTCATATACGGCAGGAAATCTACATCTTCTTTGGCAATAAGTTCCAAAATATTTGGAGTATTAGGAAAAGGTGACTCATTACCATCCTATATTGAACCATAGTTAGGTAAAACAAAACAGATATTATCAAATGAAATTATTATTATACATTCTAAAGCCCTGTGAATGTCTGGTTTGAAATATGTGTGAGTGTCAGACTGGATGGTGTGTCCTGGGCCACAAGCGAAAGAGAAAGAGGTGGTGAAGACAGATGTCCTCAGTTGAGTGGCTTTTCTCTTTACTAAACTCTTCCTGGGCTCAGGCACTGCACTAAGTGCCTTATATTTAGGGAGGAAAAAGGACTTTTCAGAGAGAGAGGGTAGGGGAATTCCAGGCCTTTTTTATTTTTTGAAGGCCTTGGATTAATAAAATATAAGAAATGCCCAAAAAGTAACAAAATTGTAGTAAATTTTAAACATACACATGTAGCTAATAATTATAACATTAAAAATAATAACATGTATTCCATTTAGAGAGGTCACCATGAGCTCTCACCCTGAGGCCCTGCCTTGAGGACCCTCCTCCCTCCTCTTCCTGTTCGTCACAGGCCAAAGAGGTGGATATTGTCAGTGACAGACTAAGAGTAATTTTGTTAATATGTAAAGACGAAGAAAATAACCGCAAATTAACAACAATACATACCCTTTTCTCAACTGCCACAAAGCTTGTAAATTCTGTTATGAGAGAGTTTTCTTTACTGAGCTGAATAATCAGAGATTTGAAGATTTGCTTTTTCATCTAGGACAGAACGAAACAAATGTAAGCATGTCCTGTTTCAGTTTTTATTAAATGAGTACAAAGTGACTGAAAAGACTATTTCTATAAAAAGCAAGCCATTTCATAACTAGAATTTCAAACTAAATGTTGAGTCAATAGCCCTCTCTAAATATCTCAGGTTGGTGACTAAATGTTCTCTACTCAACTCAACTGAGCAGCCAAGTCACTGAAGGAGTAACTATTCATAGAGCCCGCTGTAGATTACAAAGGACTCTCACTTGGGAGTGTGCTGAGCTTCTGAAATCTTTTACAGTCTGTGTCTCCCGTTTTCTAGATGAGACTCTAAGGTGTGGACAGGTGGAGACACTTGTGCAGGACTGTCTGGTGACAAAGCTGGTCAGTGATCCCAGAGATAAGAGGGATGTAAGCAAAACTCAAGGCTGCTAATGGAAGGGAAGTAAAGGAGAGCAATGAAGGCACAGGCCACTTATCACAAACTGTAATTGTTTAAAAGGGAATTGGTGGCCCTGTGTGGTATGCTGGTATCTTCTTTTGGGGATGGCACTGAGTCCTCATGCTCCTAACCTCATTTAAGATCAGAGCCTCAGAGGTTTTAAGACCAGCAGGGCTGTCAAGGTGGGCTGGCTGAGAGGGACTCCCAGCCAGGGGCCTCGTCAGCTCAGCAAGGAGGGAATAAGGTGGCTGTGTCTCCTTAGGCAGGCCACCCACCCATCCTGCACCTGGCTCTGCATCAGGAAGAGGAGAATACAGCCATCAACAACATTGGCGAACTCCAGTGATAGATGCCTGAGGGCATCTATCCTCCGGCCTTTCTGATGGGTACAATTACCACAGAGTTCTCAGGAAGTTACAGAGCACCCTGCACCCCAGACGTGACACTACTTGCCCCTGATACTGCATGCACCTCCATCCAGCTAGCCTCATCTTCCATGTCCATGGATAAGTCAATTGAAGAAGAGCCAGCCATGAACAAAACATAAATGTTTTTGCTATGAAAAGAACAAACCTCATGATTCGTTTCATTTTCGTGGAGAATGCCATCTTCATAATCTCTGATCAGAGCTCGTGCTGTCAGCTTGTGAATCATCTGTTAAAACAGCAAAGGAAAAAAAGATTCAAATGCCTTCTAATTACAGTCGTACATAGAAAACCATTTTTAAAACAGGTATAATTTACACACACATTCATTCTTTTAAAGTTTGATAAGTTTTAATAAATGTACACAGTTGTGTGACCACCAATGAAATACACAGAGCAGTTCCTTCACCTTAAAAGATCCCTCATGTCCATTTGCAGTCACCTCCAGCCCCTGGCAACAGCTCATCTATTTTCTGTCCCTATAGTTTTGTCTTTTGTATAAAAAATCATTTTGCTAATTCAATTTATTTCAAAAATTGATACTGTCCTACTGTAGGAGGAGCCAGCTTAGTGCCATGGTGCCCAACCAGGACTGTGGTCTTCATGCTGAAGGGAAAGATGAAGGATTCTCTTCTCCTTCTCTCAGATGACTATGAAAGAGAACTGATTTTAAATGGCAATGTCTGCTTTTAATGAGAAGGCCAAATCCTATCATTGTGTTATTGATCAGACAGACCACAGTTCACAGACGAAGTACAACTATAAAAATTCTGATTTTATGAAAAATGACAACTTCTCAGGTAAAATTATTTTACTTTACTTCTGCCTTAGATTCAATTTTTTTTTTAATGTGGAAAGTCCCTCAAGTTCTATACATAAGTCACAGGCAATTAATAATTATAATTATTGATTCAGTGCCAAAAAGCAGTATTGTATTTAAAAAAACTAAAAAAATCCCCCCAAACCCAGCAATGTCTAGGAAGTGGTTTCTCTGGCTTTACAAATACCCCTATGAAAAGCAAGCTACATATAATATAGCATAAATAGGTTAGGAATTTTCCAGGTCTAACCACAGTATATTCAATATTAATGCAAATACTACAATATTACAAAATTTTTTATGTTAATTCATTTGCTTTTTTTAAAAATCCTCACTTGAGGATATATTCACCAACTTGAGAGAAAGAGAAAGAGAGAGAGAGAGGGGAAGGTATTGGTGTGAGAGAGAAACATTGATTGGTTGCATCCCGTACATGCCCTGACCAGAGATGGAACCCGCAACCTAGGTATATGCCCTGTCCAGGAAGCGAACCTACAGCCTTTTTGGCATATGGGACAATGCTTCAACCAACTGAGCACCTGCCCATGGCCTATTTGCTTTTAATCCAAAAGTAGAAAAAATAAACATAGCCTCAATAAGTATGTTTTATTTAGTCTATTACTGTTATTTACTATTTTAAAATAACTTAGGCAGTCCAGCAGTACTTAACTTTTATTGAGTCATAGACACCTATGAAAACCCCCCTAAAAAATTTTCATGCGTAAAATACCAAATTTAATTGCAGCTATTCATACCCACTGATGCCCATATGGAAACTCAAGAACCCCAGATGAAGAACTGCTACATTAGAAACTGAAGGAAAATGTTCTCTTTGTACTGAAATGTCAACACGGAAAAACAGCAACAAAAAAGGAAGCACACAGCTCATTCTACATGAAAATATAAAATTATTATTAGCTTTTAAGCACTGGGTCCACAGTTTAAGTTTCGGGTTTTTTTTTTTAAATCTTCACCCGAAGATATTTTTTTCCATTGCTTTTTCAGAGAGAGTGGAAGGAGGGGGGAGAGAGAGAGATTGATGTAAGAGAGACACATTGATTGGTTGCCTCCCACTCTTGTGCCAACCAGGGCCAGGGATTGAGCCTGCAACCGAAGCAAATGCCCTTGGCTGGAATCAAACCCAGGACCCTTCAGTCTGTGGGCCAATGCTCTAACCACTGAGCGAAACTAGCTCAGGCTACAGTTTAAGTTTTGAATCTTACAGTTCCAGTTGTCTTCTGTAGTTCAGTAGTTGATACCATTGTAGAAAATTCTTTCTCTTGAATTAATGCACACAGAGTTGCCTGAAACAGAAAAAAAACTCCTTACTAACTGTTCTATGCCACAATATTTTGGTCAGTGATTTCCTCTCTCCTTTCAAGGGAAATTAAAAGATTCTCCAGGGCCTCTGGTTAACCATCCACTGTATTCCTGGAAAGAAAAATTTTGCCAGCATAGTATGATTTGGGGAAGAAAGAGAGGGGAAAAAACAAAGAAAAATTACTAGCAAAATACATTGTTCTTCCCACAGTAAAAGAAATCATGTGCCTACTTACCTGAAAACAATGAGGAATAAAGCTATAGACCAGGAGTCGGTCGTTGTGGAACAAAGCCGGCACCTGGGCCGGGCCCTGCAGGGGCTCAGGTGCATCTGGACTGAGCTGCTGCCACTTCACAGAGATCGAGTGGCAGCTTGGGGATCGTGACCGAGTCATCTGGTCTTCTATCTATTTGTAAAAGAGGAATTATTTCTCTTTCAGTGTTGTATCCAGAAAATAGTTACCGAACACTTAAACTTTACATTCTGTCCTTTGAGACTTGTAGCTTTTTCCCCATCCCCTTCCTGTTATAGGATACTTTTCCAAAAAGACTTTAAGTAGAATTTTTAATAACAGCACTAGCACATAATTTAAATGTACAAAACATCCTAAAATTATTGCATTAGTTAATTACTAATATACAGCTCTGGCATGAAGTAGATTCCAGTTATAAAAAATTAATCCTACAATGACTTGAGCAGACATTTCTCCAAAGAAGATACATGAATGGCTAATAAACACATAAAAGATGTTCAACATCATGAGTCATTAGGGAAATGCACATCAAAACCCCAGTGAAATACAACTGCACACCCATTAGCATGGTTATTATAAAAACTAAAAATAGAAAATAAGGATTGACCAGAATGTAGAAAAATTGGAACCCTGGTACATTGCTGGGGATGTAAAATGGTGCAGCCACTGTGTGAAAATGGTGTGGCAGTTCCTACAAAAACTAAATATAAAATTACCATATGATCTGGCAATTCCACTTCTGGGTATATGCCTAAAATAATTGAAATCAGAGTCTCAAACCATGCTTGTACACCAATACTCATAGGAGCATGGTTCCCAGGAGCCAAAGGTGGAAACAACCCAAATATCTACCAACAAACAAATGGATGAACAAAATGTGGTAGATACAGACAATGGATATTATTCAGCCATTAGAAAGGAAGAAAATTCTGACACATCCTACAACATGGATGAATCTTGAGGAACTTATGCCAAATAAAATAAGTCAGGCATGAAAAGACATATACAGTATGATTCCACTTATATGAGGTATCTAAAGTAGTCAACTTTATAGAGACAGATAGTAGAAGGGTGGCTGGCAGGGGCTAGGGGAAGAAGAATCAGGAGTTCTTGTTTTATGGGAACAGAGTTCTGTTTGAGAAGATGAAAAAGTTCTGGAGATGGACAGTGGTGATGGTTGCATAATACTGTGAATATACTTAATGTCACTGAACTATACACTTAAATGTACTTAAAATGGTAAGTTTTATGTATATTTTGAGACACTAAAAATTCATTTTAGGTACTCTCCCTCCCATGAGCATGCCCATACCTTTCCCCTCCCTTTCCCTTCTTTTTCCTCCAAGGCACATTTCCTTGCCTCTTGCTTTCTCCTAAGCTCCATGGGTCCTTCTTTTGCTTCTGTGGCTTGTTTCCTGAGCCCATTTCTTCTACCTCTGTGACTATCTAAATACACTTTCTCTTATAGTTTGAAAAAAAATTAATCTTAGCAAAACATGTATAATATTTAATTTTTAAAAATCAATCCGTAACACTTTATAAAGCAGAAATCTAACTATTAGCTAGAAGAATGACCCAATTTTATATTCACTGTGTTCCTGCCTCTTTCTAGCTCCCATTCCGATTAATGAAATCACAGAGGTTACTGGCAGTAGATCTGTACAAAGATAACATTTCCACATGTAAACATAAGAATAGAAATAAGATGTTTGAGAAACATACCTGTTTTTTCCAACTATGTTTGGATTTTGAGTTAAAATATTCAAATAGTCCAGCACCACATTGGGACAGAATCCTTAAGATATGACGATTTGCTGTAGAACTGATCACATTAGACAGGTATTATTTTTAAAGAAATTTTAGAAACATTTTAGAAGTCCATGTAGTTAACAAGGTTGACACAGTTCAAAACTCAACAGAAAACATCATGCGCAGAAGAATTTAATCTTCTGTAGCTGAGATTCAGGAGATAAAACATGACAGACAGTAAGAAACATCAGGAGATTTGGGAAACTTAAGCTCCGACACATCAGAGGGCTTATTTCTCACTCACAACAGAATAAAAGCAGAAATCCTTGACTTCCAATTTACTGAAGGAGGGAGCAAATGATTCTGAAAACCCCCAAAAGGTACCAGAATGGTGATAAAGATCAACCTACTTTCAAGGAGTATCAAAGCTACCCAAATCTGATTCCAAAGGCCAATAAATAGCAAAAGAGTTAATAAACTCTACATCTTGAAATTCAATCCCCATCTGGATAGCAAAAGGTAAAAAGAAGTAACTCTCATTCTAGCAAAAATAATCTCTGACATTTAAATGACAATGTCGGTAACATCAGAGCAATAGTGGTGTGAGAGATATCCTTGGCCTTTCCCCCTGAATTTTCAACAAATTAACCAACTATAATTCAACAAAGAATTCCCTACTAAATATAGAGGTATGCCTGAGAGACCCAAGCACTAGAACATCTAACGGTGGGCAACCAGGAATAAGTGGGGAGATGAGAAGGGAGGAAAGCCCAGACGGCCCTCAGATGCAGCCCAGCAGCCAGGAGTTCCTGGCACAGAGGGAGAGGAAAGGAGGCCAGCAGTAGTAGGCACTTCCTTCAGCCAGCCAGGAAGGGACAGCCAAGAAGGGCAAGCACAGTGAACAGTGACTGAGCCAGCAGACACCTGACAGACCGCAGGGTTCTGTTGCAGGGTTGTCCACGCTCAGGTGGGGTTGTTTCTGACAAAGAAACGGAATCACAGAGCCCTGCCACCCCTTGGACTACCAAAACTTGCCTCCCGTTGCCCTCGGTGTGGGGTCAAGGAACATTTCAGTTGTAAACCAAGAGCTATTGCAGTGGCACCACTGTTCCCCTTTGTGGTGAATCTCCCAGTTTGGTGCTTGGGACAGGACTCCAAGGAGGTTGGGGTTGCCATCATGGTGAGGGCAAAATAAACCTCAACCCCAAGCAGCAAGACTGTACTGTCTTACGGAAGCCATGGAGGTAAAGTTTGGGAAATCACAGAGGCAAAAAAAATCTTGCAACTCAATGCCATTTATTGGAAAATAGAGAAAGACCTCCTCAGAGAACGCTGCTATGGAAGGGACATTTATGCCTAGATAAAGGGAGGAGCAAATACCATGAATAACTACGGTAATGAGGATAATCAGAAAGAAAGTGAACCCCCCCCCAGGAGGCAGGCTGGAACACACGGAAATATGTGATATAAATGACAGAGATTTCAACATTGCAGTTCTGAAAATACTCAATGCGATGTGAGAAAATACATACAGGAAATTCAGTGTGCTCAGAAAACAAATCAATGAACAAAACGAGTACTTTACCAAAAAGATTAAAACTTTAAAAATGAACTAATCAGGAATCCTGGAAATGAAGCATGCTATTAAGGAGATTTAGAAGGAGCTACTGAGCATAGAAAATAGAGCCAACCAGATGGAAGAAAGAATTAGTGATACTGAAGATAGGAATCTAGAAATGACAGGAATCTAGAAGGAAGAAGAGAGGGACCTGAGCATAAAGAAAAATGAAAGAGCACTATGAGAACTACCTGACTCCATCAGAAAAAGCACTATTAGAATAATAGGCTTCCCTGAAGAAGAAGAGAGGGAGAAGTGAACAGTCAGTCTATTAAAAAAAATGGTAGATGAGAATTTCCCAAATCTATGGAAAGAACTAGATCCTCAAATCCAAGAAGCAAACAGAAAACCTAGTTACTTCAATCCAAAGAGGCCCTCTCCAAGGCACATTGTATTAAAACTGTCAAAAATTAATGACAAAGAAAAAATTCTCAAAGCACCCAGGGAAAAGAAAGAAGTGACCTACAAAGGAAAACCAATCAGAATATCATCTGACTTCTTAGCAGAAACTCTACAAACCAGAAGAGAGTGGAACCAAATATTCAAACGCCTGAAAAAGAGAAATTACCAGCCACAAATAATATATCCTGCAAAATTGTCCTTTAAATATGAAGGAGAGCCTGGCCAGGCATGGCTCAGTCGTTGAGCGTCGACCTAGGATCTAGGCGATCAGGGTTCGATTCCAGGTCAGGGCACATGCCTGGGTTGCGGGCTCAATCCCCAGTCAGGGCCATACAGGAGGCTGCCGATCAATGACTCTCTCATCATTGATATTTCTATCTCTCTCTCCCTCTCCTTTCCTTTCTCTGAAATCAATAAAAAAAATATATATATATATATATATATATATATATATATATATAATTGTTTAAATATGAAGGAGAAATAAAGATGTTCCCAGACTGAAGCTAAGAGATTTTATCAACAGGAAACCTCCACTGCAGGAAATAGTCAAGGGAGTTATTCTACCTGAAATAAATAACATAAGGTCACAACACGACTAAGATCACAAAAAGACTTACAGCATAAACAGGGACAATTTGTGGCAACAAAAATATAAAAGGGGAGGGGGCAAAGGTCTGAACCAGCAAAGGAGGATGAACATCAGATGCACTCAAAATAACAAAAACTATTGTATATATGCAACTTTATTTTGTATGAACCTAATGGTAACCACACACAAAAATCCCCCAACCAGGACACATAGCTTAAAAAAAGAGGACACAGAGGAAAGGAGTATGAAACACCACCAAACAAATCAAGAGACAGAAGTACAAAGGAAAAGAACCAATGGAAGCACAGAGCTACGAGAAAACAAGATACAATGGCTATCGGAAATCCTCACACATCAATAATTACTCTAAATGTAAGTGAACTGAATTCACCAACAAAGAGGCACAGAGTAGCAGAGTGGATCAAAAAACAAAACCCAAGCATACGCTGCCTACAAGAGACACAGCTAAGCTGCAAAGACAAAGGCAGATTCAAAGTAATAGGGTAAAAACTGATTCTTCAAGCAAATAACATATACAGAGAAGCAGGTGTGGTCATACTTATATCTGACAAAATAGATTTCAAGACAACAAAGATAATAAGAGACAAAGATGGACCTTTATAAGACAAAGGGGAAACTACCTCAAGAAAACATAACACTTCTTAATATATATGCACCCAACAAGGGAGCACTGAAATATATAAAGCAACTATTCACAGACCAAAGGGAGAAACTGATCAAAACATAATAATAGTTGGGGACCTTAATACTCCATTGACAGCTCTAGATAGACCAATCAAACAGAAAATCAGTAAAGAAATATTGACCTTAAATAAAATGCTTAAGCAAATGGACATAATTGACATTTACAGAGTCTTTCATCCGAGAACATCAAATTATACATTCTTCTTCAGTGCACATAGAACATTCTCAAGGATAGACCATATGTTGGGTCAAAGAACTCGCATCAACAAATTCGAGAAGACTGAAATTATACCAAGCATATTCTCTGCCAACAGTGCCTTGAAATTAGAAATCAACTGCTAAAAAGAAGTCAAGAAACCCCAAAATACATGGAGATTAAACAACATGCTACTGAAAAATGACTGGGTCAAAGAATAAATAAAAGCTGAAATCAAAAGATATATAGAGACTACTGAGAATGACAATACAACATATCAAAATTTCTGGGATGCAGCAAAAGCGTAAGTTAGAACGAAGTTTGTATCATTTCAGGCCTGTCTCAAGAAACAAGAGAAATCCCAAATAAACAACCCAGCATCACATCTTAAAGAACTAGAAAAAGAAAAACAAAAGCAACCCAAAGTCAGCAGAAGAAAGGGAATCATAAAAATTAGAGCAGAATTGAATGAAATAGAGAACAAAAAGACTATACAAAACATTAATAAAACAAAGAGCTGGTTCTTTGAAATGATTAATAAAATTGACAAACCCCTGGCTAGACTCACTAAGGAAAAAAGGGAAAAAAACCCATATAAACAAAATCAGAAATGAGAAAGGAGAAGTCACCACAGACATCACAGATATACAAAGGATCATATTAGAATATTATGAAAGACTACATGCCACCAAATTTAATAACCTAGAAGAAATGGGTAAGTTAACAGAAATACATAACCTTCCTAGACTAAATCATGAAGAACTGAAACATCTAAATAAGATTGAAACAACCATCAAAAACCTCCCAAAAAATAAGTCTGGGACCAAATGGCTTAACCAGTAAATTCTATGAAGCATTCAAAGATTTAAAACCTATCCTTCTCAAACTCTTCCAAAAAAATTAAAGAGGAGGCAATGCTTCCTAACACTTGTTATGAGGCCAATATAACCCTGATACCAAAACTGGCAAAGAAAACACAAAAAAGAAAACTACAGACCAATATCTCTGATGAATACAAATGCAAAAATCCTAAACAAAATACTAGCAAATCAAAACAGTAGTACATCAAAAAAATAACACATCACGATCAAGTGGGATTCATTCCATGGGCACGAGGATGGTTCAACATACGTAAATCAATCAAAGTAATACACCACATTAACAAAAGATAAAAATTATCATCTCATCAATAGATGCAGAAAAAGCATTTGACATGATACAACAGCCATTTATGATTAAAACACTCAATAAAATAGGAATAGAAGGAAAGCACCTTAACATAATAAAGGCCATATACAATAAACCTGCAGTTAATATCATACTCAATCGTGAAAAACTTAAAGCTTTTCCTCTAAGATCAGAAACAAGACAAGGATGTCCACTCTCACCACTCTTATTCAACATAGTTTTGGAAGTCCTAGCCAGAGCAATAAGGCAAGAGAAAGAAATAAAAGACATCCAAATAGGGAAGGAAGAAGTAAAACTGTCACTTTTTATGGATGACATGATTCTGTATATAGAAAGCCCTAAAGACTCCACTAAAAAAGTATTAGAAACAATAGATACAGTAAAGTTGCAGGATACACAATCAATGTAGAAAAATCCATTGCCTTCCTGTACTAACAGCAAAACTTCAGCCCGGCCGGGCATAGCTCAGCGGTTGAGCATCAACCTAGGATCCAGGAGATCGGGGTTCGATTTCCAGTCAGGGCACATGTCCAGGTTGCAGGCGAGGCAGCCGATCAATGACTCTCTCATCATTTATGTTTCTATCTCTCTCTCTCCCCCTCCTTTCCTCTCTCTGAAATCAATAAAGATATTTTTTTAAAAAAAAAAACTTCAGAAAAATAAATGAAAAAAACAATTCCTTTTGCAATTGCAACCAAAAGAATAAAATACCTAGGAATAAACTTAACAAAGAACGTGAAAGACCTAGATGCTGAAAATTACAAGGCATCATTATTATTATTTTTTTTAATACTTACTAGAGGATATTTTTTCCATTGCTTCTCAGAGACAATGGAAGGGGGAGGGAGAAAACGAGGGAGAAACATCAATGTGAGACAGACACAGGGATTGGTTGCCTCCCGCATGAGCCCCGACAAAGGTGAGGGACCAAGCCTGCAACCAAGGTATGTGCCCTTGGCCAGAATTGAACCTGGGACCCTTCAGTCTGCAGGTCGATGCTCTAACCACTGAGCCAAGCTGGCTAGAGCTACAAAGCATTATTAAAAGAGATTGAAAAAGACACAATGAAATGGAAAAAGTGTTCATGGATTGGAAGAATCAACATAGTTAAAATGACCATATTACCCAAAGCAATATACAGATTTAATGCAATCCCCATCAAAATACCAATGTCATTTTTTTTAAAGAAATAGAATGAGAAATCATCAGATTTGTATGGAACCATAAAAGACCCTGATTAGCCAAAGCAATCATGAGAAAAAAAGAACGAAGCTAGAGGTATCACACTACCTGACTTCAAATTATACTACAGAGCTATGATAATCAAAACAGCATGGCACTGGCAGAAAAACAGACACACAGGTCAATGGAACAGAATTGAGAGTGCAGATGTAAAACCACATGTATGTGTGCTAATAATGTTTGACAAATGAGCCAGAAACAGACAATGGAGAAAGGAAAGCCTCCTCAATAAATAGTTCTGGGAAAACTGGAAAGCCACATGCAAAAGAATGAAACTAGATTACAGTTTGTCCCCATGCACAAAAATTAATCGAAGGTGGATCAAATACCTAAATATAATATTTGAAACAATAAATTACATAGAAGAAAACATAGGTACCAAACTTATGGACCTTGGTCATGGGGAAGACTTTATGAACTTGACCCCAAAGGCAAGGGAAGTAAAGGCAAAAATAAATGAATGGGACTATATCAAACTAAAAAGCTTCTGCACAGCAAAGGAAACTGACAATAAAACAAAGAGGCAGCCACCCAGATGGGAGGTGATATTTGCAAACAGTAGCTCTGACAAAGGCTTAATTTCCAAAATGTATAAAGAACTCATAAAACTCAACACCAAACAACCCAATCAAAAAGTGGGCAGAGGACCTGAACAGCCACCACTCCCAAGAAGACATATGAACAGCCAATAGATATATGAAAAGATGTTCGACCTCACTAGCAATTAGGGAAACACAAATCAAAACTACAATGAGATACCACCTCACACCTGTTAGAGTGGCTATTATCAACAAGACAAGAAATAACAACTGTTGGAGAGGGTGTGGAAAAAAGGAAACCCTCATTCACTGTTGTGGGAATGCAGACTGGTACAACCACTATGGAAAGCAGTCTGGCAATTCCTCAAAAAATTAAGAATAGAGCTACCATATGACCCAGCAATCCCTCTCCTGGGTATATACCTGAAAAATTCAAAAACATGTATTTGCAAAGATATATGCACCCCTATTTTCATTGCAGCATTATTCATGGTGGACAAGAGATGGAAACAACCAAAGTGCCCTTTGATAGTGGACTGGATAAAGAAGATGTGGTATATCTACACAATGAAATACTACTCAGCCATAAGAAAGGATGAAATACTGCCATTTGCAACAACATGGATGGCCCTTGAGGATATTATGCCAAGTGAAATAAGTGTCAGAAAAAGCTAAGAACCATATGATTTCACTCATATGTGGGACATAAAACTGAAACTCATAGTCACAATCAGCAATGTGGTGGTTGCCAGAGGGAAGGGGGTAGGGTGGGGGGGTGAAGGGAGTCTTAATATATGGTGATGGGAGAAGACAGGACTTTGAGTGGTAGGCACACAGAGCAATGCACAGGTCTTGTAACATAGACACCCATACTTGAAACCTGTATCTCCATATTAACCATTGTCACCCCAATAAATTTAATAAAAAATGACAATGTCCTATTAAATTTCTCTATAATAATTCTACACCTATTAAGAATGACTTTCTTAAAGAGTTTCCCCCTGAAGTATTAAATGATCAATAACTTTTCAGAAAAAGAGCTTAAGAGAGTTACCTCTGAAACATTTTTTAGCCTATTGATAAAGGTCAGATTTGTCTTCAGTCCTCAAAATTAACTGGTGGTGATTATAACACTGATTAGAAAATCCTTCAGCTGGAGTTTATCTGTATTTTATAAATTCCATTAGTTAGTGAGGATACTTAGAACCTTTTCTGTGGGTTGGACTCCAAGAAAAACTTGTTACGACGGCAGGCAGGAAGACCATCCAAGGGCATCTATGCCTGGAGAACTCACAGCATCTTGCTGGAGTTTTTGAACACAAGTGAGTATGTATAAAATAAGGCAGAAACATTTAGAAAGATCCTAAACACTGGACAGAAAGTCAGTAACAATTCCAGCTCCCTCGGGCTGGGTCATGTCAACCAGCGCAAGATTACCCCCCACGCCCTCTTTCTTTCCTTCCTGGTACTATGTGTCTGGATTGCTATCTGTCTGTCTGTATCCCACACATGGTACTGCAGCCTGAGCTGAGCAGGGTCTGTCCCATGACAGACCCTCAGCAAAGACACAGTACCTTCTGCATTGAGGTATCTGAGCCCAACTGCAGCACAGCGGACCCAACACACAGTGTGGGGGGAAGGCAGGGGTTGCTGTGACCAGGAAGATGAAATAGGTTGCCACTAAGGCAGGGAGAAGAAACCTTCCTGTGGCAGGCGTATGGCTGGCCACTCAGTGTTCACAGGTGCAAGTTACGAACAATTCCTAGGGTAGTCTGTTATGGGTTGGACACATTTCCTGGTTGGTCTGTTATGCTGTTAGGGCTCAGATTACAGAGAACAGGACTAGGAGCTGGGACTAAGGAGCAGCAGAGAGAAGAACCCTCTGGGCAGACAGGAAGGGCCATTCAAGGGCATTAGGGGCCCCAGGTCACTGCAGAAGCCCAGGGGCCTAGGACAGTACAGCGTGGGGAAGGGGAGACCTGGTGACCGCTTGCCAGGAAGGTGACTATAGGGGGAGAGCACAGGGAGGTACAGAACAGGAATGTTCTGTGCAAACACCAGTCTGGCCCCTTTGGTTTGGTGTTTTCCATATATTTATACCATATGCCTCAGTTCAACCAAAAAGGCGAACTATAATTGGGGAGGGGGATAATTCCAACAATCACAGGGTTTAGCCTCCCCAGAGAAAGTCTCTGTACATCTCAGGGTTTAACAATGCAAACCTCGCAGAAAGCTCACCATTGAGGTGTCGTGAGGAGCAGAGCAGCTGGGTGGGGCTTCTGAGGCAGCACACTCCCTCAGCCCCAGTCAGAAACTGCCATGGGCTTCTCAGAATAGGTTGGAAATTTGGACTTTCATGCAAAATAACACTAACATTGATTTGGTGCTTGCCAAGGACCAGTCTATTCTAAGTGCTTTCTATACGTGAGTTCATTTAATCCTCAGAGGCAGTGTTTGCATCAACACCTTCATTTAGAGAGATTAAGCAAGTTGCCCAAGGTCATAGCTAATAAGTGGCCAGCTTGGGGGTTGAGACCCCAGGCAGTCTGGTTTACAGCTCAGAGCTCCATATCGGTACCCTAAACAGGTTCTATACACAAGTATCAACCTCACAACTACCAAGAGCCCTGTGTGGGCCAACAAGGCGCCTGCTCGCAGGCTGCCTCTCACTGTGGCCTTCACGGTGACCACCTCCCACTCACCCGACACCGCAGGTGAACAGCCGGGTGTGCTGCACATGCCTCTTCACAAGCTGCAGAGTCAGGCTCTCCTCTTGAAGGTGGCCATCAGATATGAGGATGATGTTCCGTATCCCTCGAGAAGGGGGCAATAAACTTAGATATCGGAGTGTTTTCCAGAAGTCGGTGTTTCCCATGGTAGGCGAGGCAGACTGCAGTAAATGAGAAAAATTATTTACCCTATTTTGGGCATATTCACTGTTCATTCTAGTCATTTACTGAACAAGTCTCTCAATGAGAGTTTAAAAGTAGCATCAGTGAAAAGGTATTTTTCCCTAATTACACATTTGTGGAACAACTACATTTACATCCTTTGAGTTTATTTCATGTCACATAGTAACTACAATATTAACTGGCACTTATCTGTTTTTTTATGGTTTTCAAAGAACTATTACAGCAAATACCCCTGGGCCTGCCAGCCTGGACTGAAGGGGTGACTAGTGATTCTGAGCTTGCTCCATTTAAACAAACAAAAAAAGGGACAGAAGAAAACATTGCAAAACTGTTAATGCTGGTTGTACCCGGGTGGTGGGACTGTGGGTGACTTTTTTTTCTACCCTTTTTAATTTCCAAATTTTCCTCAATGAGTTCATATTGATTTTATCAGTGAAATAAAAGAGCCCACTAGCATACAAAATGGAAGGATTGGGGGTGTTCTGACAATGGGCTCTGGGGCAGTACCACTAGAACAGGATAGAAACAGACACGAGACAAAGGAAGGTGCTTTTACTCACCATAATGAACTCGGCTGGCATATTATTGCTTGTGATGTACTTAGGAAATGAAAATAACTCCTTGTAACCTGCGTATTAATACCAGCATGAGGTGTTGCCATTAAATATTCACTTTATTGATCACTAACAAACAATAACATTTGATAATTTTTAACATAGAAAAACTCACCATGGTATTCCTTTAAATAATAAATTCTAGTGCAAACTATACACTTTACTGTGCAAAAGGTTCTGAGTCAAACTATGTGTGTAGACTCTCTCTTATAGCAGATTGCTTATGCAAAGTCATATGCAGGTATCATGGATAGGACAGGCAGCTTGGCCACCAGAAGGACATATTCTCCTTCCATGACCTCTGCCTCCAGCAGTAGCAAACCCTGGCTCCTTCTTAAAGGGGCTGGGCTTTCTGCTAAATGACACAGAAGAACCAAAGAACATGATGTCCCCTCACTCCACTCTGTGGTGGTTCTCTCATCTCTAAAGTGCCTTCTTCTGGTGGCTGAGATGGCCCTGGGCCTCCATCTGGAGATGACATTACCTATCTTCTAATTGGGCCGAGTTGATGCTTGATGAGATCATTCCTTATAAACTTTCTACTACTGTGCTAATTTCAAATGTTCTGTCCACACCCTTGGTACCTTCATACTCATCGGACCAAGGGTCTTGTGTCTGGTTCAGATGGTAATGACTGTTATGTTTATATAGCACTTACTATGAATGAGGCCATTTCAAAACCTTTATATACATTAGTTTACTCTTTACAACACTGTGAGGTAGGGACTATTACCCTCAGATGAGGAAACTGAGGCACAAAAAGTTGAGTAACTTGCCCAAGGTGATACCTAAAGCTAGTAAGTGGCAGAGCTTGGATTTGAACCCAGGGACCTGGGTCCAGAGTTCTTGAACACTGTGCTATGCTACTTCTAACTCCAAGTAGGGGTGCTGACAGACGTCACCTCTACCCATGAATATGCTGATATTAAGGAGGAAGCACACTGTGGATTCCAGTTAAAGAGCACTCACCTGAGCCAAACTTGACAATGTTTATCTTCTGTTTCTCACTCACCAAGGACAGTGCGTATAGGGCAATTTGCTTAGCTTGCAAAAATGTCACACCCTCCATGGAACTGGAGCAGTCGAGACAAATAATAACTTCACTCTCCTCAGCTATGTCAGGGGAAGTAATGCCGAGATCTGGATGGAAAACAAGCATGCAGGCCTAAAAGGAGAAAAATGCACTAGACTGATGCTTCTCATAACTTAAACTGGTCTGGCTTGTTCAAATTTGCATGAATTTATGTGTCAAAAGATCACAACATTTTGATACAAAACCCCACCCACACAATCTCTCTAAACAATGGACATGTGATTGGGACAGAGTAAACAGAGGGTAAAGAATGCCCCCCTATAAACCTGTGAAGATCCCTTGGGCTAAAGCAAAGTGCTTCTCCCTAGATCTCTGACTCTAGTGGGAAGGTACCACTTGCCATGGGAACAACTGGCACAAAAATTCTACAAGCCTCACAGGGAGAGACATCAACACACTAATGTAGGCACGTGTGCGTGTTTCATTTAAGCACACCAAATGTACAAAAACCCATGTTTACAGAAAAGATGAATTAAATTGTACTTACTCCTGTGACTAAAGGGGTTATCGGTTTACCATGCTCACCTGTGGCACTTGGGAGAGAATTTAGTTTGTGTGCTATAATATTTCAGGCATCCCTCTTAGGTACAAAGCAAGAGATACCATAGAGCTAGGGTTTACAGAATTTGGCATAAATGTGCCATTTTTATTGGAAAAGATCTACTTGTAAGATTCTAAACCTTTTTAACCAGGTAAGATAATACTATAAAACCCAAAAGAGTAAGATTTATTCAACAATAGGAATTCAAAAAAAAAGTAGAATGTGAGACATGGAACATTCTCAAAGATAGACCACATATTAGGACACAAAACAAGTCTCTACAAGTTCAAGAAGACTGAAATCACATCAAGCATCTTCTCAGACATTTACACCATAGAATACTAATTTTTTTTTATTACTGCTTTGATTTCATTGGTTGTAACTGGTCTGTTCATATTTTCTGTTTCTTGTTGATTCAGTCTTCGAAATTTGTATGTTTCTGGGAATTTATTCCAGAGAGTCCAATTTGTTAGCATATGGTTGTTCATAATATTTTCTTATTAATCCTTTGTATTTCTGTGGTGTCAGTTGTTACTTCTCTTTCATTTCTGATTTTATTTGGGTCCTCTCTCTTTTTTTTCTTTTATTATTATTATTATTTTTTTAAATCCTGACCCAAGGATATTTCTTCCAGAGAGAGTGGAAGGCAGGTGGGGAGGGAGAGAGAGAAGTATCGATGTAAGAGAGGAACATGAACTGGTTGCCTCCCACATGCACCCTGATGGGGGCCAGGGATTGAACCTGCAACCCAGGCACATGCCCTTGACTGGGAATCAAACCAGCGACCTTTGGGGTGTGAGCCGACGCTCTAAACACTGAATGATGCTGGCCAGGGCTCTCTTTTTTTCTTGAGGTGTTTGGTTAAAGGTTTATCTATCTTGTTTATCTTTTCTAAGAACCAGTGCTTGGTTATATTGATTTTTTGTGGGGGGTTTTTAGACTCTATTTGGTTTATTTTTGCTCTGATCTTTATTATTTCTTTCCTTCTACTCACTTTGGGCTTTGTTCTTTTTCTAGTTCCTTTAGGTGTAGGTAAGGTTAGGTTGTTTACTTGAGATTTTTATTTCTTGAGGTAGGCCTGCAATGCTATGAATTTCCCTCCTAGGATTGTTTTCTCTGTGTCCTGTAGATTTTGGGTTGTTGGGATTTCATCAAGGTATCTTTTGATTTCTTCCTTGATCTCATTTTTAACCCATTCATTGTTTAGTAACACGTTATTTAGCCTTCATGTGTTTGTGTATTTTTTCAGTTTTTTTGTTGTAATTGATTTCTAATTTCATACTGTTGTGGTCAGACAAGATGCTTATATGACGTCCATCTTCCTAAATTTACTGACACTTGTTTTGTGTCCTAACATGTGATCTATGCTGAAAAGTGTTCCATGTGCACTTGAAAAGAATGTATATTGTGCTGCTTTGGGATGAAATACTCTGAAAATATTAGTTAAATCCATCTGGTCCATTGTGTCATTTAAGGCTGCTGTTTCCTGTTGATTTTCTATCTGGAAGATCTATTCACTGATATCAATGGTGTGTTAAAATATCCTACCATGATTGTATTACTGTCAATCTCTCCCTTTATGCCCATTAATATTTGCTTTATACATTTAGGTCCTATTATGTTGGGTGCATAAATGTTTACAAAGGTTATATCCTCTAACTCAATTGATCTCTTTATCATTATGTTTTGTTCTTCTTTGTCTCCTATGATAGTTTTTGTCGTAGTTTATTTTGTCTGGTATAAGTATTGCTACCTCAGCTTGTTTCCATTCCCATGAAATATCTATTTCTATCCCTTTACTTTCAGTCTATGTGTGTCTTTTGTTTTGTGGTGGATCTCTTGTCATTAAGTTTCAATTTAAAAAAATTTTCCCTTAGCCCTGGCCGGGTAGCTCGGTTGGTTAAAGTGTTGTTCCAATACGTCAAGGTTGCAGGTTCGATCCCCAGTCAGGGCACATACAAGAATCAATCAATGAATGCATAAATAAGTGGAACAACAAATTGATGTTTCTGTCTTTCTCTCTCTCTCTTTCTGTCTGTCCCTTCCTCTCACTCTCTCTAAAATCAAATAAAAATTTTTAAAATTCCCCTTAGCTTTATTGATATATAATTGACATATAATACTGTGCAAGTTGAAGATGTACAATGTGATAATTTGAAACACATATATATTGTGAAATGATCACTAAAATAAGGTAAGTTAGCATCTCTATTACCTCACATAATTTTTTTTTTGTAGTGAGAACATTTAGGACCTATTCTCTTGGTAACTTTCAAGTATATAATTCATATTGTTAACTATAGTCACCATGCTGTGTATTACATGCCCAGAACTTATTTACCTTATAATCAGAAGTAAGTATCATTTGACTAACATTTTCCCATTTCTAACCCCCAACCCTAGCCCCTGGCAACTACCATTCAACTGTTTCTGTATTTGTCTTTCTCTATTTGACTTATTTCATTTAGCACGATGCCCCAAAGTTCCATCCATGATTTTGCAAATGGCAGGATTTCCTTCTCTTTTATCTGAATATCTATCTATCTATCTATCTATCTATCTATCTATCTATCTATCTATCTATCTATCTATCTATCATCTATCTATCTATCTATCATCTCACATTTTCTTTGTCCATTCATCTGTTGATGGATACTTAGATTGGTTTCATGTCTTAATTATTGTGAATAAAGCTGCAATGAACATTGAGGTGCAGATACCTCTTCAAAATAGTGATTTTATTTTCTTTGGAAATATGTCCCAAAGTTTGATCACTTTATATAGTAGTGAGGAACCTCCTACTGTTTTCCATAGTGGCTGCATTCCCACCAACAATGCACATGAATTCCCTTTTCTCCACATCCTTTCCAACATTTCTTGTCTTTTGTCTCTTTGATGGTGGCCATTCAAACAGGTGTGAGGTGGTTTCTCATTGTGGTTTTGATTTGCATTTCTCTGTTGTTTGGTGATGTGCATTTTTTTTTCATGTACCTGTTAGCCATCTGTATGTCCTCTTTAGGAAAATGTCTATTCAAGTCCTTTGCCTATTTTTAAAACTTTAGTGCTTTTGCTGTTGAGTTGTATGAGTTTCTTACATTTTTCAGATATTAACCCTTTATATGATACATATACAGTGAATCCTTGATTCTTGAACTTAATTCATTCTGGAAGGCTTTTCGAGAAGCAATTTGTTTGAAAACCAAATCATTTTTTCCCAGTAGAAATAGTGTTAATTGAATTAATCTGTTCCAGACCCACAAATAATTCCGTTTTAACCTTTCTTATATATAGTACATGTTCTAATGTACTATTTAATCTATAAATAAATACTTTTCTTAAACTAATCGAACTACCCCCTACTAGCCTTAAATGACTCATTTTCAGCACTTGTTCCAGGGGCGTCTTACAGGTCAGCATGCAGTATCTTCACTTTTTCACATATCACTGCCTCCAGAAAGTTGTCACAGGCCAAGTGCTTTTCATTTATCCAAATCAACAACAGTTTTTCTACCTCTTCAATTGCCTGTGATTGTTGTTTTGTGAGCACTTTCACATCCTTAGCAACATTAGCACTCTTGGTGGCCTCTATTTTAAAATTGTGCTATTGTTGATTATGCCAGCAACAAAAGCATTCTCTCCTTTGTTTGTTGCCTAAGAGACACTTTGCTTTCCGTCGTGCTGAGGTATCAGCATGAAAGGGTTGTCAGGACCAAAACAGACGTTTTGGTCCGCAACCAAGACATTTTTTTCTGTGAAACCAAATTGAGATGGGAGACATTTGCGAACCAAGGTTTGACTGTAGTTTGCAAATATTTTATCCCATTCCATAGACTGTCTCTTCATTTTATTGCTTCCATAGTAGTGCAGAAGAAATTTTTTGTTTTGATATAGTCCCACTTATTTTTGCTTTTGTTGCTTGTGCTTTTGATGTCATCCAAAAGCTTGTTAGTAAGACCAATGTCAAGGAGCTTTTTCCCTATGTTTTCCTCTAGAAGTTACAGTTTCAGAACTTACATTTAAGTCTTTAAAACATTTTGAGTTATTTCTGTGAGTGGTATAAGATAGGGGTCCAATTTCAAAAGGTATGTGGATATCTGGTTTTCCCAAAACCATTTATTGAAAAGACTACGCTTTCTTCATTGTGTATTCTTGACTCCCTTGTCAAATATTCATTGACTATATATGCATCGGTTTACTTCTGGACTCTCAATTCTGTTCCACTGGTCTATGTGTCTGTTTTTATGCTAGTACCATACTGTTCTAATTATTTTAGTTTCGTAGTATAATTTAAAATCAGGAAGTGCGATGATTCCAGCTTTGTTCTTAAGATTTCTCTGGCTATTCATGGTGTTTTGTGGTTTCATCATGGGATATCTTTCCATTTATCTGTGTCTTCTTCAGTTTCTTTTATCAATATCTATAGTTCTCAGTGAACAGATCTTCCATCTCATCGATTAAATTTATTCCTAAGTATTTTATTATTTTTGATGCTACTGTAAATATATTGTTTTCTTTTTCAGAAAGTTTGTTTTTAGTGTACAGAAATACTATTGATTTTTGTATGTTGACTGAATTTGGTAGCCTTACCTCCAAGGGGTCCCAGACCATAGCTGACAGTACCGAGAGCCAGTTCATTGGCCACACCAGGGTCCACAGCTGGGACCAAGTCTTATATGCCTATTACCTGGTGCACAGGTGGACCTCACTCCCACTGGGTCCCATGGTGTACATTACTGATGACAGGTCTGAGCCAAACTGGGCTGTAGCCAATTTCTCAGGGATATGAAGCTGTTTCTATTTTATCAACCAGGACCATGGTCAGTGAATTGGCTACTCACTCACAATGACTCTGCTCAGGTCTTGGACTGCACTAGGGTTTCACAATCTCCTACCTGGATCCCAAACTTCTAACACAAGCAGGCAGGATGGATGGATACCAAATTATTGTTAGTGGGGGAAATACATACAAAGGGGGGTGGGGGAAATACATGCAAAGGACATCTTATTCAACCATCTTGCTGATGTCACTCTCAATTTTTATTTTAGTAAGGAGATTCTTTGTCACAGCCATACAAAATGGTTGTATGGCAATAAATAATTTTGTATCTGTTTTTACAGTATCAATATTTAAAAACTATTCCGGCAAACCAGTGTAAAACATGAAAGAAGATTTTTCTTTTGTTGAGGATTAAGATAAAAATTACAATCTTTCCCAGGAACTAAGGCATATGGGGGTTTTGATTGAAATCTCAGAAGTTTGTCATGCTTGATATAATCAGTACTTTTAGTTGTAGAATCTTGGGGTGGGGAGAGCCCATTTAGTAATGCTGGTTTTCAAGACTAGCAATAATTTCCAGTTTAAATAATTCATTCTGAAATATTTTTTCAATAGTCTCCTACTTTTAAGTAAAAATGACTATACCTCGCTTTCTTTTTCTGGATGTTTTTCAACCCACATTCTTGGGAGATATGCATCAGACAAACCGACGTGGAGAGAAAATCCACTGCTGTCTAAGGAGCTCCCATCCACAGTGCTAATCACAGCTTTGCAGTCTGTGCTCTACAAACAAATAGCCATGACAACAAAGTGAGTAATGAAATAATACCATAGTATCAATATGCACTTACCTGTCAAGTAGCAAAACCTTGCATAACTTATATAACTCCACTAAGAATCAACAATGTAGTAACAAATTCTAAAATTATGAACTGTGGGTTTTAGAAGTGTGACCATACTGAAATTCTAAGGCTGATATAAATAGTCAAATTTAGGTAAGATTAAAACAGTCTCAAACCCTGAGCCCAAAGATGACAGATCTGTGAATTCAGTTATACTTCTCTGGAGACAGCAGAAAGTACATCAGATGGTCATAACTTAGGAAAGCAAAATGGAAAACTCACCCAAAATTCTAGAATTACACCTTCTTTTAAAATTATATTTTTATAAATATGAAATTACTTTAAACTTTAAAAATTTTTTAGAGAGAGAAGGAAGGCAGGAGGGAGAGAGAGAAACATCTACGTGTTGTTCCACTTAGTTATGCATTCACTAGTTGCTTCTTGTATGTGTCGTGACAGGAGACCAAGCCCACAACCTTGGCATATCAGGATGATGCTCTAACCAGCTGAGCTACTTGGCCAGGGCCAACATAAAATTACTTTAAGCCTTGGTCAGTGTGGCTCAGTTAGCTGGGCGTCATCCCATGCAATAGGAGGCTGTGGGTTTCATTCCCGCTCAAGGGCACATGCCCAGGTTTAAGGCTTCAGCCTCGGTAGGGGGTGTGCAGGAGGCAGTCAATTGATGTTGCACTCTCACACTGATGTTTCTCTCTCTCCCCTCCTCCCTTCCTTTCTCTCTCTAAAAATCAATAAACTATTTTTAGAAAAATAATCACTTTAAAAATATAGATGCTGATTCCAAGATGGCAGCAGATTGAGTGGAAGCTACACTGACACTCTCCCAGGACCAAACAGGAATTATAACTAAAATATAGAAAAAATGTCCTGAATAATGAACTGCAACTGAAGACCAGCTGGAGAGCACAAGGACAAAAAGTGAAGACCGCATAAAGACTGATAGGACATGCAGAGGCGTGAGAGGGCTGACTGGGCTCCCACAGGCAGCAGCTGAAATTCTGGATGGATAGCTCAGCTGTGGTGGGTTCCCACTGAGAACTCTGGAGTCTAAACCCCAGGCTGTGTTCCCCAGCACAAAGCACCAGAACTGAGAAAGGTGCCCACATAACATCTGGCTGTGAAAAGCAGTAGGGTTTCTGTCTTCCAGGGAGAGATGGTTGGAAATGCAGGCACCCTCTAAAAGGACCAATGCACAAAGTTTCATGTTCAGCCACTAACCTTGGGCTCTGGTGGAGGGCGGGCAGAGTGGATTAGAGCTGTGGGAGGAGAATCTAGGGGTGCTGGCAGGGGGTAGAGAGCTCAGAGGGCAGTCATCTGGATCCCTGTGCTGAGTCATTCCCCCATTCTGCAGAGGACATCTTTCTTAGGCAGGCATTTACCTTCTAAGCAGCTTTTGCCTGGGGGGAGGGGGGAGCAATTGCCCCACCCTGCTAGAAAACCTCTCACCCCACCCTGTGGAGTTTCTTCACCCCGAGACTGTTAAGAGACTGATAACAATTAGCCACCCCACCCTGTGGCGTTTCTACAGCCTGAGGCTCATCAAGAGACTGAATAACAGCCTCTGGATGCTTTGAGTCTTTTGCCCGATATGCTTCTGGACCCGCGACTTGGAAAAGCAGACCTTGGTGTACATCTTGGTCCTGTTCAAATACATCCCAGCAGAGGGAACCACAAGCTGTGGAGTATGGAAAACTTCACACAGGGTACTCAAGGCTAGTCACAAACAGTGTCTGACATTGGCCTACACCAGAGACCATCCAAAAGACTGGGGAGTCTTAGCAGATCTACCTAATACACAGAAACAAACCCAAACAGACAACCAAAACATGGAGAGAAAAAAACAAGCCCCAAATGAATGAACAAAAAAGTTCTCCAGAAGAAGAGCTAAATGAAATGGAGATAAGTAATCTATCAGATATAGAGTTCAGAGTACTAGTCATAAGGATGCTCAACAGCATGAGAAAAGAATGGAAAATGTGAAGAAATTAAGAATGACATAGTAGAAATTAAAAAAACAATGGAAGGAATAAAAAACATTAGGGGAAGTTGAGGACCAGATCAGCGATTTAGAAGGCGGGGTAAAAAAATCACTCAATCAGAGAACCAAGAAGAAAAAACAATTAAAAATCAGGAGGACAGTTTAAGGGAGCTGTGGGACAACATGAAACTTAACTATATTCACATCATAGGAGTGCCAGAAGAGCTCAAAAGTAAGCAAGAGTTAGAGAACCTGTTTGAAGAAATAACGGCAGAAAACTTCCCTAACCTGGTCAAGGAAAAAGGCACACAAGTTCAGGAGGCACAGAGAATCCCACACAAGAAGAACCCAGAGGCCCATGCCCAGACACTTCATAATTAAAATGCTAAAAACTCAAGACAAAGAGAGAATATTAAAGGCAGCAAGAGAAAAGCAATCTGTTACCTACAAAGGAGCTCCCATAAGGCTGTCAGCTGATTTCTCATCAGAAACTCTACAGGCTAGAAGGGAATAGCATGCAGTATTCAAGGTAATGCAAAACAAGGATCTGAAACCAAGACTACTCCATTCAGCAAGGCTATCATTCAAAGTAAATGGTGAAATAAAGAGCTTTCCAGACAAAAAAAGGCTACAGGAGTTTATCACCAACAAACCAGCACTGCAAGAAATGTTAAAGGGACTGCTGTAATAAGAAGTTGAAATAGAGAGAAACAGGTATAAAGAAATAAAATGGCAATAGATAAGTACCTATCAATAATAACCTTAAATGTAAATGGATTAAATGCTCTAATCACAGGACATAAGGTAGCTGAATGGATAAAAAAACAAGGCCCAAATATATGCTGTCTAAAAGAGACTCACCTCAGAACAAAAGACTCATACAGGCTGAAAAAACAACTACAAAAAAACTTCTGGAGAACTTTAAAGAAGAGATCGACAGCAATACAGTTACAGTAGGGGACTTTAACACCCCACTGACTTTATTGGATAGATCTTCCAGACAAAAATCAACAAGGAAACAGTGGCTCTAAATGACACACTAGATCAGATGGATTTAACTGATATTTACAAAACATTTCACCCCCAAGCTTCAGAATATGCATTTTCCTCAAGTGCACATGGGACATTCTCAAAGATAGAACATATGGTAGGACACAAAACAAGTCTCTACAAGTTCAAGAAGATTGAAATCACATCAAGCATCTTCTCAGACATTTATACCATGTAATACTATGCAGCTGTAGAAAAGAAAGATCCCTTACCCTATGAGACAGCATAGTGAGACCTGGAGAATATTATGCTAAGCAAAATAAGCCAGTCAAAGGAGGACAAGTGTCACATGATTTTACCCATATGTGGAATCTAATGAACAAAATAAACTGATGAACGAAATAGATCCAGAGACATAGAAGCATGAAACAGACTGAAGAATCTCAGAGGGAAGGCGGGGGTGGGTAAGTGGGACGAGATTAATCTAAGAACTTATATGCATATATACATAATCCATGAACACAGGCAGTAGTGTGGTAAAGGCCTAGGGGGAAGGGTATAGGGTAGAAGGGATGGATGGGGAAAAAGGGGGGACATTTATAATACTTTCAACAATAAAGATAAAATTTTTTTAAAAGTTAGAAAAAAGAATATGTAATTATAATACATTTCTTGGTTTAATAGTAAACATCATTTACACAGTCATAATAATGTAAACACTGGCTTGATATAACCAAAAATTGTAATATAACTTTTGGAATGAAGGGGAGAGAAAAAGTGGGGAATGAGATGAGTTGCAGGGGTAAGGAAATCAAACTGTCATCTACCATAACAGGAAGTCAAAAAAATATTTCTGAAATAGATGACTCAAGAACAGCAGCAAAAAGTTTTTATTTAAATCTTTGTAGGCCATCAAAAAAGAGCTAAAATATGAAAATGGTTCACAATCTTGGAACTGCTGCAGTTTATAAGAAGTTGTCGATAGTATCATTTCACTTTTTAAACTATGTGCATGTCTTGCTTTCATAACATAAAATTAATGTTAAAATAAGAGCTCTTAAGAAATAAAGCAAAGATTTACTAACCTTTTTTTTCAGTTCATGTGTATCACTAGAAATAAATTCAATCACATATGGCATCTCAATAGACATACTCAGAGAGAAGCTACCAAAAATGAAGAGAAAGTTGTCTTAGTTTAATATCTTAAATATTAAACAGCTACCTGTAATTGTTTTACATAATTTTTTAAAATACATATTTTTATTTTTTTAAATTGATTTCAAAGAGAGGAAGGGAGAGGGCGAGAGAGACAGAAATATCAATGATGAGATAGTCACTGATCCACTACTTCCTGTGTAGTCCCTACTAAGGGCTGAGCCCAAAACCCACGCATGTGCCCTGAATCGGAATCGAACTGTGACTGTCTGGTTCATAGGTCGACACTCAACCACTGAGCCACACTGCTTTACATAATTCTAAATGAAAATTTAAGCCATAAAAAAACTAATGCCCATTGTATGATTGTCAGGTTTTATATTTTAGGTACTAACCTTTGCTTTTTTCCTATTTCCTTTATATAAATCTTCTCTACTGTATCCTGTTAAAAAACACAGGTATGTATAAGTATCAAATTTTACAATGAGATTCTAAGCTGAATGTAATGTCACCAAGGCTGCAACCTATAGCAGCAACAAGAGAGCTGGTCTCACTTTGGAGTAGTGAGATATTGAGAGTTTGTTCATGGAATCACAGTAACTTCTAAAAGGTAATGGATAATTTATGACCTTTTCGATTATATATATAAATACATGCACACATCCATGCCCATATATACACACAAACACACACATACATATACACACAAAGTAGGAAGTCTGAATAGATCTATACCAAAGTGTTAACCAGTAGCTTTGGGTCACTATGTCCAGCTATGGAATTAAGGATAGTTTAAATTTTCATCTTTGGCTTATCTGCATTCTGTAGACTTATCTGAATTCTTCATGATGAACATATAACATAGACACAAACTTTTAAAAGTGACTAAACAGAATAAAAATATGCCCATTAAGCATATCTGTCTTTCTTTTTATTTTATGAACATTATATGTGTCTAAATGCATATATGTCAGTAATACTGACTTTATACCAAAAAGATTAGATTATTTTAGATATTTTTTTCCCTTATGCAAAAATCACACACACAAAAAAGATTCTTTAAATCTTATCTTAAGCATACAAACCTGGATATTTTCTTTCAAAGCTTTGTCCTGTTGCCAAGGTGCAACTGTGGCGGGCATGAAGAAGATGGCCACAGTGCCTTGGATGCTGAGTTCCGTGATGTAGGTAATTTTAATAAGAACCTTAGCCTTGGGGGGTAAGTTTCCAACACTTACAACAAAGACATCCTGAGACAGAAACATGTTACTTAGCTTGTGATTCAAATGTACATCCACTCTATGTTAGTTAAGCCTATTACAAGAACTACTGGAATTTCAACCTGCCAGGTTTTTCCTCAGAAAACACGAAAAGAGCTTACAAGCCAAGCACTGGTGGTGCTAATGGGGACTCAGAGCCATTCCCCAGTGGTGGGACAGTGTGATGTCTAAAGGGGGTCATATTCCTAGGGAAATATGTAAGCATCAAGGAGGAAACATACAAACCAATTCATTTATGACAATAACCCCACAATGCTTAGTGGCAGTCTGCCAAAAGAAGTCAGGCTTTTTTTTAAATACATACAGTTCAGCAAGGTTGACTGTAACTGGTTAACAATTAACTCTTCCTTGCTTAACCCTCATTCTGCAAATGGGTATGTTAGATGTCAAAAGTAAGCATTTAACCCTTAAATCCATATCAATCTTAATAACTCTCCCTTCCAAACATCAAATTTTCACAATACTATGGCAATGTTTCATACTCAGAGGAGATCCTGAAACCTATGGCCCATCTTTAAAAACAACTAAACATCTACACTAGAGATACTAGTTAGAAACTGACTGCTTGCAATCTAGTATCTACCAAGGGCACATTTAAAACATCTTATATTTAAGAAAAGAAACCCAGTGGACATGATAGTTGATCCTTCTTCCAGATTCTCTATATTTAATTCCTATGAAAGAAATAATCAGCAAGAACAGAACCTGGGCCTATCTCAAGACCCTGCAGAAATGCCTCCCTAGCTTATAATTTGATGAAAATAGAATTATTAGGTGAGCTTAGTTCTAGGAAACACGTAAATATATTACACTCTTTTTCTACAGATTGATTTTAGAGAGAGAGGAAGGGAGAGAGAGAAATAGAGAGAGAAACATTGATTTGCTGTTCTACTTATTTATGCATTCATTGGTTGATTCGTGTATGTGCCCTGACCGGGAATTAAACCAGCAAACTTTTGGTGCACGGGACGACGACCAACTGAGCCACACTGGTCAGGGCTATATTACATTCTTTTATCAGAAGGTGAAAATTATGAATCTCAAATGTTTTCTTTTTGTTGTCACTTCTAGGAAATTCAGTTCCCAATGACAGAGATGGCTCTTACTTGTTTGGTCACATTATTTAGATAAGCCCAATGGATTTGACCAGCTTGACCTCCCCTTGCTAATAGCAAGTGAAGGTGTACAGTCAAAATAATTTAAATTTTCCTAGTTCCTAGCATAAATTTTATATTTCAGATCATCTTCCAACTCCTTTTCCCTTTCTTATAAGTGTGCTAGACTAATGGATAGACTGTCCAGCCTTACAGGTGCATCCTGGTCCATCAGGTAAGCGCCATGGCCTTGACTGATGGCTTCTCGGTATTCTCGGTGGGCAGCCTCCTTCTCTTTGATCTGGAAAAGATGATTTTTACACCAGTCATCATATGAATAGTGATTTCAGACTTTACTAAGGAAAACTTCATCATTAAAACCTATGCAAAAAGAGAAAACTAAGAGTCTGTCTAAGATGAATGAAACTATATAAAATAATCATCAATGATCATTCTTTTGTTGTTAATCCTCAACCAAGGATATTTTTTCCATTGATTTTTAGAGAGAATGGAAGGGAGGGGGGAGAGGAAGAGAGAGAGAGAGAGAGAGAGAGATGTGAGAGAGACACATTAATTGGTTGCCTCCCACACATGCCTTGACAGGGGTGGGGGATCAACCTAAAACCCAGGCACATGCCCTTGACCAGGAATCAAACCCAGGATCCTTCAGTGGGAGAGCCAACCCTCTAACCACGGAGCCACACCAAGGAGGGCAATGATCATGCTTATCTAATAAGAATCTGAATCAGAGAAGGCCAACTAAATAGAATTTTCTTTAAGTTAGGATCAAAATATTTAAGTTAATAGTGAAAAAAGTTTAGGACTTCATCTTAAATTTAATGAAATGTTTGTTATTATTGCAACTGTGGGCTAATCCTTAGAATAAACAAAGAATGAATCAACTGTTACTTCTTTTGTTACAAGTTTTCTTAAAAAGTTAGACCAACAGCCTTCAATTCAGTTTGACTTTTTTTCCTTTGCAAAAAACTTTACTGTTTCCATTTGGTCCAAGGCATGGGACAGGGCTCCAGGGTGGTTATAGAGATTCCTAGTGGTTTCATGGAGAGACTCAGGCAGAAGCCAGACACCAGGGAGATGCAGAGTGGCCCTTCAAAGTCCTCTGGGCTGCAAATGCTCGTGGTTGTGCGTAAGGATGAGCTGTTTGAAGAGATATTCATCCAGCCCAGAATGGGGGCTGGCCAGCTTGTGGAGGTGGGTCAGATGGTTGCCCATCTTCTTGATGAGTTTCACTTCCTCATCCAAGAAGCAGTTCTCTAGGAAGTCACAGAGATGAGGGTCTGTGCAGATAGAATCTAGAGCCCAGTGCATGGCAAAGGGTCTGGTTCAGGTTCTTCTTCAGGGCTATAGTGGCTTCCACTGCATCCTGAGTTTTGCCCCACTCATCTTGGGAAAGTTTCTGCACGATCTGGAAAACGGTGCAGCCATTGCACTGGTTTTGCATCTTCAAGAGATGCTCGTGCTTCTTAGCCAATTCATGGAGGAAGTGGTCCATGTCCTCCAGAGCCACATCGCTGGGGTTGAACTAGAAGCTCAGAGAGAGGTAGGTATAAGAGGCCTGCAAATGCACGTTGACCAGGTGGTTGATGGTGGCTTCCACCTCACTGGAATAATTCTGCCAAATCTGGGAGCTCATGGTTGCTAAAAAAATGGTGTAGGCTGGTCTTGGAGGCAGATGATGGCTGAGATGGTTCCAAAGGCGTTGACTAGGAAAGAGGTTAAGGGTGGTTGGAAGCTGGAAGAAGAGGTATCCCTGGGTCTGTTCTATGCAAACACTGTTGAAGCAAGAGAGACTGGGAGACTGCTGAGGGCACTGCCCAGTTTTACTTTTATAACAGGATGCAGAGGATCAGTTTTTGCAAAAATATATAAGGGCTTCACCAATTTTCCAATGTGCTTCCCTTAAATGTTTGATATTGAAATCATATTTTTTTTTAAGTTCCCAGGCAAACAATTTGCAAGGCACTGACCAATGAAGAGTGGACAGGTAGGGAATGAGTAATCAGGGAGGGAGCTGTGTATGGAGGCCACTGTATAAATACTTAGTTCCTCAAATAATACTTTTGTTTTATGATAAGGCTTCTACTCAGCCCCACACTGTAGGGACTTAAATAAAGATTTGGGTAAATGCAAAACTGACTTTAGAAAGAAAAAGCAGTCACAATGCATTTCCCCCCTTACCTCTCCCACTATGTGCTTCCCATTGATGAACGCTTCGAAACCACACACAGCTGCCTTATCATCCAAAGGAAAAACATACTTTGCCTCAATGGGTATAGGGCTCTGATTTGTGTATGTCTGAAAAACAATGACCTGAAGAAGAAAAAACATCCACAAACTTGATGAAACCATATGGTACAAGCATCTGTAGAACAACTATGAATGAAAACTATTACGCATATTTTCTATATATGACCGGGCATTCAAGAAATAAGTAATTTTAGATAACATTGATAGAAATATTTTTACTAGGACTTAGGACTAGTATACTGTACATGTTTTTAACATCTTAATTTTCCCCCTTCAGATGAAACCATTATATAACTAAACTAAAAACTTTGAACTCATTCCAGGAAGAGTCAAATGTGTGAGCCATTGAATATACAAGGCTTCTGTTGCTGGGCTTCTGCCTGGAGACTCAGAGTCAACCTACAGGCCAGCTGTTTCATCACAAACTGCTGAAAAAGCCACTGCTATGTCATGAGTTCATTTTGGGGCAAACTTTCCCACGAAAAAAGCCTTATGAGGTTTGAAATATCAGATGGTACAAGTCGTCTAATCCACATAACATATGGAGGACACATGCCCCTCCCTGTAACATAGTTGTCATTTGTTTTGCGTTTACTGCATATTTTAAAAATGTCCTGGGTTCTTGTATCTAATAGTCACAACAATGACTGACAGATATTATTATTTCCATTTTATACATGAGGAAGCTGAAGCACAAAGGAGTTAAAAAACTTCCCCAAGGTCACAGTGCTAGAAAGGAATGAGCAAGGGTTCATAGCTAAGCCTTTCAAACTCCAAATCCTTTGCTTCCTACAGTCCATGCCAGGCTGCATTACAGCACAGTGGTTAAGAATCTGGACTCTAGGAGGAATTCAGGCTGGGTTCTACCTTAGGGAAGGGATGGGGGGCACAGGGTTGCTACCATCTCAAATTCACCCATAACATTTTTTCACTCCCACCCAATCTCCTTCAAACAACTATGACTGTCCAAAGTTATACCTTGGAACTCAATCTTTCCATGCAAAGCTTTGATTCTTAAAATGTAAAATACTTGCACAAAGTTTAAACAATGATCAGCTGTTTATACCTTAGGAAAAAATATAACTTGGGCTCTAGAATCAGTTCAGATTTGTGCTTTATCATATCCTGAGCATCAGCATCCTCACCTAAGGTGGGTATGGATCAGAGCGGGGCTAGTGTAGAGGTCAGATAGATGCAAACTGGTACACATCTGAGTAGCATGCTCTGCCCACCCCACTACACCCCATTTTCCCAGGTTAAGGCCATCACTAAATTTAACTTGATTCCCTTCTGAAGAGACAGCAATACCACAACACTGGACTCAGGTGTTCTTATTCTCCTAAGAGGTCTTTGCAGTTGTTTAATGTAACCTTTAGTGTTAGGAGCTGATGGTGAGGTCAACTTTTTTTTTTTTGAGGTCAACTCTTAGAAAACCATCTTAGAAAACTGTGCACTTTCAGATCCCCACTACCACATCTGGCCAAACTACATGCATGTAATGTCATGTTCAACTCTTATCCTTCTCTGATGTTTCAAATCCATCTACCTTCAATCCTTGCCAGACCCAATCGCTTCTTACCACTCCCACCACTAACATTTTGGTCCAAGTTACCATCATTCCTGAATGAATTACTCAATAGTCACCTACATTTGACACTGGATGTACCCCTAGATGTCCCCTTCAGGACCAAGACTGCAGGGAGTGTTACCTGCTATGTGCCCCCCCCCAGTCAATGTTCTCTTCCAAAGATGAACTGCCTCACTCAAGATAATGACCCCTCCCCAAAGGGCAGCCACATCCAATGACTGGTCCCTGTGGGGGTACAAGGCCTGACCCCCTTGCCTCATTTCAGAACATCTCTGAAAGGCCAGCTTCAGAGCTCTCTGAGACTGTCTGAAGACTATGATATGCCTGTGTTACAGTCCATGTCTCCTGCCAGGTTCTGCCTCCTGCTCTCTCTTATAGGTGTTGCTCCAGAGAGCACTTAACAACAAGCTTCCTGAAAACAAATTTCCATCAATAGTGTTTTCCAGAGGACGCGACCTAAGATGTCTCTAACTGGTTCTCTTCAGTCTATTGTCAACATGGTGGCCAGTGTGATCCTGATCGTATCCTCTGCTAAACATCCTTGAATGGTTTCCATTTTACTCAGAGTTAAAGATAGTATGTCCTGTGTCCTGATGTGAGCTGCCCCCCCCACAACCCAACTCTCTGATCCAGTCTCCTACCATGCTTCCCCTTTCTACTATGCTCCGGCCAAGTGGAACTCTTTGGTGTCCCTTGACCACATTAGGCTCCCTCCTACCTCAGGACCATTGCATGTGCTGCTTCCGCTGCCTGGAATGAGCAACCCTCAGATGTCCACATGGTTAAGTCCCTCACTTCCTACACATCTGTGCTCACGTGTCACCTTCTCAGTGAGGCTCTTCTTGGCCACTCAACTTCCAAGTTGAAATCCTTCCAACCTGCACAGCTCCCACCCCTTCCTGCATTGGTTTTTGTCTCTAGCACATACCACCATCTAACACGGCATGTATTTTATTTATTGATGGTGTTTGCTGCCTGGTCCCCTAATGCAAGTATGCTCTGTGAAGGCAGAGTTTTCATATTGTTCGTTGCCATATTCCCAGAGCCTAGGAAAGTCCTCAGGATGTGGTAGGTGCTCAATGAATAAACACATTTTAGAAATGTACATGTTTTGTGGAGTTCACGCAACTATAATCCAACTCCCATTTATGAATGACATCCATTTGATTTAAGTATCATAAAGCCATGAAGAGCTCACCTGGGCTACAAAGTCTATTATTTTCCCCTTGATGTGCAGGTCTTCAAGAGGAACTGAATTCCCAGAGGTGTCCTGGAGGCCAGCCTTGATGCTGCTGGAAGGTTCAGCGTCTGGTAACTGGTAATCTATACATTAAAAATACTAATGTTAGCTTGAAAACCATCCTTGAGCTCTCTAGTTTTGTTATCTTGATCTTTAATTCTTCTCCTCCCCTTCATACATGATATTTCAGGAGAAATGGACAAACAGCACTTTATGATTTTCAGTAACCAATTCTGAAGTCAGTGACTCCACATGAAAAGAATGGGGGCAGCATTGTCAACAGACACTCTGCCTTTTATATCTACAGACACTGAAAAGTCATCTTGAAAGCCCAGAGTGATGCTACTACTTGAAACGCATACATTTAAGCATATACACAAGTACATAAAGATCTTAAGAAGATCTGAATAAGAGTAGCTTAAGCTGACTCTAGACATCTGTACTCCCTGGCTTGTACTTTTTTTTTTTTTTAATATATCTTTATTGACTTCAGAGAGAGGAAGGGAGAGGGAGAGAGAGAGATAGAAACATCAATGATAAGAGTCATTGTTCGGCTGCCTCCTGCACACCCCCCATTGGGGATCAAGCCTGCAACCCAGGCATGTGCCTTGACTGGGAATTGAACCGGGATCTCCTGGATCATAGGTTGATGCTCAACCACTGAGTCACACCAGCCAGACCCTGGCTTGTACTTTTGAACTAATCAGTCACAATTATTTATTGTGCTACAAAGGCATGTTGGAGAAATATGAAATTCCCTAGACCATGGGTGGGGAATGGCCAGCCCTCAGGCCTTATATGGCTTGCAAAATCATTTGGTCTGGCCATGCCAAGGCAACTGCAGGCGGGACTTGAAATTCAGTAAATCGAGGGGCTTTTTTCATAGTTAATTTTTAAGTTAATAATTTTGTATGGCCGCAAATGATGTTATAAGTATCCAAATGGCCCTTGGCAGAAAAAAGGTTCCCTACCCCTGCCCTAGACTTTTGATCTGAGGAAGACTAAATCAAACTCCTAATATAGCATGTTGAAAAAATGTTCACATATTATATTAGGTAATACAAAAATGCAGTATGGTTAGAGATATACACTTTTCCCAGACTCATTATTTAATGACCCCCAGAGAAACAATGATAGTATTCTTCTTGAACATACATGAAGTTATACATTTCTTTCTTTTTTAATTCTATCTTTTAAAATTTTTATTCAACTTATTGGGGTGAAATTAGTTAATAAAATTATATAGGTTTCAAGCATACAATTTTATAATACATCATCTGTGTATTATATTGTATGGTCACCACCTAAAGTCAACTCTCATTCCATCATCACTTATCACCCCTTTACCCTTTAAATATAGTACATGGTATCAAAATGCATTTTAAGTGGCTAATTCTGAATCTTTCACAAGCACACTCTACTCTGGTTCTTTTGATTAAATTGTTTCCTACAGTGTATCTTTTCAGTTTCCAAACATAAGACATTTTCTTTAATCTACAATATGCAATAGCTGTTAACTTTTAAAAAGGAGGGAAACCATTATTCACCCTCTATTTTTGCTACCACTTATGCCATCCCTAGTAATCCACCATTCTAACATGAAAAACTCATTCTTTCAGTGTCCTGGCCTACTCTGTTTCATGATCATCTGGTAGAATAATCCTTTCCTATGATCGTCAACAGAGACCCTCAGTCATACCAACAAATCTAGAGAAGAGGCTGTGACCACAATATGTGCTATAATTTAGATAACTGTTTACATTTATGTTCTGCCACTTCCTAGACTCTTAAACTTATACCACATTATATCTTTTTTTTTTTTTTTTAATATATCTTTATTGATTTCAAAGAGAGGAAAGGAGAGGGAGAGATAGAGACAGAAACATCAACGATGAGAGTCATTGATCAAGCCCACAACCTTGGCATATGCCCTGACTGGGAATCGAACCCTGATTGCCTGGATCCTAGGTCGATGCTCAACAGCTGAGTCATGCCTGGCCGGGTACCATATTGTACCTTAAAATTAGTGTTATAATTTTTCCAGGTTACATGAATCTGAATAAACCCTACCTGATGAAGTACGTCCTTTCATCCCTGAGACCATCATAGTGAAAATGGAAAAGCACGTAATAAAATCAACAGATTTCAAACTTCATGCTGTAAATTGTCAATAACAATGTGACCTTTTCAAGAAACCTCAAATAATTGAAAACATTGTATAAACTGGAGATAATTAGACCTTTCCACAAATTTCCTTGCTCCATTGACAGACAACATTCTCATGAATTTTAACTAATTTTAATTTTTAATTCTCTTTGGAATTTAACATCTGATATTGGTTAATCTTCAAAGGTAAGAAAATATAAATTTTCTTATGTCATTCATTGAGAGAAGTTATTTAAACATATCACCTTCATTATATTTGTAATGTTTCTGTCCAGTAGGAATTCTTTGGTGTATCCAGGTCACTGCTTAAGGTCTTGACATATTTGTATGATTTCAATCTTATATGAATTTGGTCTTGATCACAAAGTTGTACATTTTTTATATAGCTGATCACACTCAATACATTTGTAAGTTTTCTCCCAAATAAGAATTCTGTTGTGTTCCATGAGGCTTAAAGTTTGATAAGCCTTGCCATGCATTTGTGTACTTTCTCTCAAAGATGTATATTGTAGTATCAAGTGAGGTGTGAGCCCTGGTTACAGGCTTTACCTCATACATGAGTTTTACATGGTTTCTATCCACAACGGAGTCTCTGACGTTGAGTAAGGCTTTCACATTTGCATAAGTTTTATGTCAATAGTATGTGTAAGGTTTCCTTCTACTTGAATTCTTTGATGATCTCCAAAGCTTGAGCTTTGAATAAAAGCATTGTCACATAAATTAGGTTTATAATGTTTCTACTTAGTATGCATTTTCTGGTGCTCAGTAAGGCTTGCAAATCAGGTAAAAGCCTTGACAGACACACTACATTTCTGAGGTATCTCTCCAGTATGGATTTTCTTATGTTGAGTAAGATTTGACCTCTGTCTAAAGGTTTTACTACACTCACTACATATTTAAGTTTTCTCTCCTATATAGATTATCTTATGACTCCAAAGTTGTGAATGTCTGGAAAAACCATTATCACGCTTCTCATATTTATAAGGTTTTTCTCTTGTATGAGTTCCCTGATGATCCATAAGGCCTTTGTGTTAAATGAAAGCCTTGCCACATTTATGTGGTTTCTCTCCAGTATTTTCTGAGGCCTAGTAAGGTTTACAAATTGGGTAAAGGTTTCTCTCCAGTATGGATTCTCCTATGTCTAGTAAGGATGGAACTAATAGTAAAGGATTTTCTGCACTTATTACATATGTAAGGATTCTCACCAGTATGAATTTGCTCACAAAACCAAAGTTGTGAACATTGGGAAAGAAACCTTACCAAACTCATTACATTTGTAAGGTTTCACTCCAGCATGGATTCTATGGTGAATTGCAAGGCTTGAATGTCCACTACACAATTTATATGGTATCTCTCCAGTGTGGATTTTCTGATGTGTATAAGGTGTGAGCACTGATTAAAATCTTTGCCACTCATTATGTTTGTAAAGTCTCTGTCCAGAATGAACTCTCATGATTCTGACGTTTGAGCTTTTGCTGAAAGTCTTCCCATATCCTTACATTTGTAAGACTTTTCACTAATGTGTGTTCTCCTGTACTGTACAGGTAACAAAAAATATTTTTAAATCTTCCTACATTTATTAGAAATGGTTTTGATAGTGAGAAAAAAATTTTATAGTGAAACTGAGGAACACTTTTGACAGATTTCTCAATGTTACTGCAGTCATAAATTGTCTCCTCACTGAAACAATTACAGTTTGGTGAGGTGTACCTGCAAATGTAATACAACTCTATTTTCCAAACACGTTATTTACTTGTTTCCTGCATCACTGATGTTATTTTTCAGTTTTAACCGATTCCTTGTAAATGGCTTGTCATGCATATAATATTGGTATGTATTATTTCTTACAAAAACACCATGTTTTTGAGGAAAACTAATTCAGGGTTTATTATGGTGATCTTTTAGTACAACTGAAATTTTTGCTATAGATAAAAGGCACCCCTTTGTAATTTCCTGCATCACATTGCCACTCACTCTCAAACTCGTGTATATTTTCCCAGTTTTCCTTGGGGTCAAAATCTTTGGTGCCATGGCTTTTATTTCTTTCCAATATCAATGGATTGTATAATTCTCCTTTATTAATTTCCAATCTGGGTAATAGTTACTTTACTGCAAATCCAACAGGAAGTCTTCCTGTAAAAGAACCATTCCTTCCTCTTCTTGCCTCTTCCTCTGGGATTTTTTGTCAGGTAAGATTATTCTGACTAGGCCAGAAGTCTTACATTTCTGATAAAAAAAAATACTTTGATCACAGTTTAAAATGTTTGTGTTTTTACAATGCTATTAATATTATAGTAGTTTGGGCTTATGATTTCCTAAGAAGCTTTCATCCCTTCATTTATTTGTACTACTAATAGGTAAGCTACACATTACAATTTTGGGGGTGTCTTCACTTATCCCATGCAATCCTCACAGCAGCACTGTGGTGTGGATATTGGTCTCATTCCCCTTAGAAAGAAGCTGACGCCTGAAAACATCATGTGGTTTGTTGCAGATCACCAGCCTAGTGACACTCGAACCCAAGCTTCCTGATTCTAAAACTGAGCCTTCTGTCACACTTTACACTTTACAGCCTCCATTATACTTTTTACACATTGGCATCTTAAATGTTTCAGTGGGTTTTTGTGGCTATCCTGAGGTGGATGAGCTCAACTTTGGTGTGTCAGTGACGTAACATAATTTTGAGATCCCTTAAACTCTCTCAAGCATCCTGGTTTTCATTTTTACAAAATAAAAAAGGAAATGAAATACATCTGAGGTCATAAGTATAATTACTAAACATGAATATAAATCTCATCGAAAATATAATATTGAGTTCTATAAACATTACATGAAACAGCATTCAAGAAAACTGTCTTACCTTCAACCTTTGAAAATTCTGAAACCTCAGGTGTGTGCTCCTGTAATTCAATATTACTACAAGGATGAAAGTCCTTTACTTCATCTCCAGGTATGCAAAATTTAATAATATATTTCATTTTAACCTGACTGGTTTTATATACAACAAATTCATCATCCTAGAGCAAACATAAAGAGGTGGGGGGAAAAACCTTTATTGTCACATGTTTTCATAAAAGCAGAGTTTCATGTTTGCTAATTACTGAATATGAAAATATTGAATTCAATAGATATACAATAATTATTTAAACTTAAGCATATTTAGTAAAAACAGGAGCCTCTCTGACTGTTTCTTGATACAAATACCTCGAAGTCTGTGGTGACAGTGGCTGTTTCAGCAACCCCATGGACACTGTCGTAACCTGGCGGTGCTTCTGTTAAGGAGAAATCTTTCTTGTGTAAGTCCATGCACTTCCCAAGGGCGACATCACAAATGACCATGAGTCTAGTGCCATCTGTCTCTCCTGGGTGTGAGTACTTAATACTTGTACTGCATGTGAGAGGAAGTAAGTACAAGTTTACAGTTTATAGTAACATAGCTGTAGCATTTTATTATATATGTATAGGAGATATTTTTTTTTAAACTATAGGTAGAACATTCCAAATTTTACTGTTATTGAAATATCTCTGAAGATTCACTTAGCATTTTATTATTTATTTATTTATTTAAAAGTTTGATGCAGCCCTGGCCAGTGTTGCTCAGTGGTTAGAGCAACTGCCTGCGCATCAAAGGGTTGCATGTTCAATTCCCAGTCAAGGGCACATACCTGGGTTGCAGGTTTGATCCCCGGGCCCAGTCAGGGAGGGTGCAGGAGGCAACCAATTGATGTGTCTCTCTCACATAGATGTTTCTCTCTCTCTCTCCCTCCCCTTTCTTCTCTCTCTCTCTAAAAGAAAAAAATCAATGGCAAAAATATCCTCAGTTGAAGATTAACAACAACAACAAATTTGATGTAATAGACACATAGCTTGGTAGTGATTAAAGTACTTTGTTCCCAGGGAAAGAAGAATTTTACTGTTCCCCAAGTCCTTATTAGCTACTAAAATATATGCATTTGGGTTTAAAAAACACAAGACTGGTGCAAGAGAAAGAAAAAAACCCACCTTACTAATTAAGAAAAAGTAGATTAATCCTCTGCATTAAAGCTAAGAAAGGACATTAAAAACCAAGTAAGTAAGAACTGATCAGAGGCAAAGACAGGTACTGTATTCTCTCGTGCCTTCTGAACCCAAAAGGAAAAACAAAAATTTCCAGTGACACCCAAAGGAGAGATTTTCTAACTTTTTTTAGGAATCACGAGCTTTAATAAAGCAACTTTTGCCATGCAAAACACTGGCTGGGACACCTTAGGGGACATACCTCTATTTTTTTCAAATATCAAGACCAAAACATAAAAGCATTCCTTAATGACCATTTTTTCTATCCTAAGACTTGCACTTGAAAAAAAATTCTATTTCCCTGACTCCTCTTACATACCTCTCCTTTCTACGGGCTCTTTTCCTGTAACTACAAACATGCTAGCTCCTTCCCATGGAACCTGGGCCTTGATTTTGCGTTCTAGACCCTTTCCCCATCTGCTCCCTCCCTCTCTCCTCCCTTTCTTACCACCTTCCACAGTCAGTGACCATCTCTACTAGCTTGTTTGCTGACCACTTCTCAGTCCACTACAGTTTGGCTCTGTTTATACGTCTTCACCGAAACCACTCCGTCGAAAGTCATGAAGGACTTCAATTTGGTTAAATTCAACTGAATGCCAATTAATTTTTTACAATCAAATTTCTTTCATTTTTTCAATTTTTAAAATTCGACTTAAAAACGGGCAGAGCCCTAGCAGGTGTGGCTTAGTTGGTTGAGCGTCATCCCATGCACAGAGAGTTCACTTTAGATTCCCGGTGAGGGCACATACCTGGGTTTTGGGCTCAATCCCCAGGAGGGGGTGTACAGGAGGCAGCCAATCAATGGTTCTCTCTGATAATTGTTTCTCTCTCTCTGTCCCTCTCCCTTCCTCTCTCTCTCTAAAAATCAATTTAAAAAAACGTATTAAATAAAATGGGCAGAGGACCACAATAGACACTTCTCCAAAGAGGACATATGGCAGTTCCATTTTTAATTTTTTTGAAGAAACTCCACACTGTTTCCCATACTGGCAGCATTAGTCTGCACTCCCACCAACAGTGCATGAGGGTTTCCTTTTCTCCACATCCTCACCAACACTTATGTGTTGATTTATTGATGATGCCCATTCAGTAGGTTGTCTTTTCATTTTGTTGATGGTGTCCTTTACTGTGCAAAAACTTTTCAGTGTGATGTAGTCCCATTTGTTTATTTTCTTTTGTTTCCCTTGCCTGAAGAGATGTATCAGAAAAAATATTACTAAGAGAAATGTCAGAGATTGTACTGCCTGTGTTTTCTTCTAGGATTTTTATGGTTTAGGGTTTTACATTTAGGTCTTTAATCCATTTTGAGTTTATTCTCCTAAATGGCATAAGAAGGTGGTTTAGTTTCATTGTTTTGTATATTATCTGTTCAGTTTTCACAGCTTGCTTACTGACCACTTCTCAAGCCACTGCAGTTTGGCTCTATTCATACTTCACCAAAACCACTCTGTCAAAAGTGACAATGGACTTCAATTTGGTTCAGTTCAACTGAATACCAATTAAATTTTTAAAAAATATTTAAATATCTAAGAATTTTCACTTTGAAATATTGTATACATAAAAGAGCATTTGTAATATAAATGTTAAGTTACAGTAATTATAAGACACCCATATAACTGCCATCTAGTTTAAGAAACTGAATATCGAGGAGGGGAAGACGGCGGCCCTGTGAGAAGCAGCAGAGGCCCCCGCTACCAGCCACAGACTCGATTTACTCCGAAAATCCTACGTAACCAGCTTGGAAAAACCAGAGAAACATACCTGAGTGGACAGAGTGTGAGTGGGGAGCACTGAAGACACATCACGGAGTCCGGTAAGAGGGGGCAGAGCGTAGGGAGGGGGAGTCCCCCTGAAGTCTGTGCTGGGCTCCGAGCCCCAAGACTTGGAGGCTGCAAAGCTCCCTCCCCTCGGGAGTGCGGACGGCATCCAAAAGCGGGGATCCCACACCCGGAGCCACGAGAGGGGAAGGAGTACCCCGCGCACAGGGCAGAGGGACCCAGGGAAGCGGTGAGTCGCGAGGAGAGAACGGCGCCTTCCTAGCAAAACAAAGCCTCTAATGGTGGACGGTGCCTTCCTAGGAAACAAAGCTTCTAGAGGTGGCTGTGACCGGTGTCTAATGCTCAGGGTGCCAACCATACGAAAGGCTGCCCCAAAGTGTGTGGCATCCGAGTGGTAAGGGAGAGGACTGCACTGAGCAGCCACACATGGGGGCCCTCTGCCTCCCTGTGGGGCATTGTGTTGGGCCCCAGAAAACACTGAATCTGCAGGACGCGGAAAAGGGGAGGAGCCTTCCTGCTCTGAGCTCCTGGTGCCGAGAGGCTGGGATCGGTGACCAGCCCTGAGGGTGCCCTCCCGCCCTGAGCTCCCAGTGTTGGGAGGCTGGGATCTGTGATCAGCCATAAGGGGCGCCGTGGTGGCACATGAAGCTGACCCAGCTTTGCTGAGACCAGAGGTGCGGGGAGCTGCGTGGAGCTGACATTGGGTCCCCTCCCGCTGGGTGCCTTGGTGTGCGGGCGGCGGGACCTTGCAGGGTGGACTTTCTGCCTGTGCGTTGCTTTGTGCACTTGTGAGTTTGATCCGGAACTGGCTCCCACCTACCCGGTGTGAACTGTGTGGACAGACCAGCAGAGGCTGGGATTGGGGTCTGCACAGTAGACGGTCTGAGGGGCGGGCCTGGTGTGACCAGCCAACCAGAGCTGAGCAGGGAGGGGCGGAGCCTGCTGGCCTCTCCTGCAGCAGGGAGCACCGCCCCCAACAGGAAAGTGGTGGGTCCACCTCATTGAAGCCCCAGATACACCTACAGGGCACAGTCCTGAGGGGGAAGGGACAGCAGCTCACAGGAAGACATTACAAGAATAAGGCTCTCAGGGACTGCTGTTTGGGAACTGGAGGAAACGCTGAAAACCCTGCTGGGGGCTGGGCAGGCAAAGGGCTCACCAGAATGTTTTTTTTAACCGAGCCCACTGAGCCCAGGCTGCTGAAACTTCCCATACAGAAAAGGCAACAGACTGAAATCAATCTGAAACTGCAGCAGGCCAGAGCCTGGGGAACTAGAATCAGACGACAGGGTAGAGGCTGAGGAGCTCGCTGTGAAGCAGAGACTAACTCCCTCACAGTGAGTGCCTGACAACAAACCTCTAAGGGGAGTGATACCCTGGGCTACACTAGCCACCCTGCATCCTAAAGACTCTACAGAAGACTCTGGAGTAAGACTAGGCAACTACAAGGTTACAAAATAGCTGACAAGAGGAGGTGGTCCACGAAGAGCCTCAGATCAACCATCTACCTAAGGACACCAGAGCCAAACCCAGACGGCTCCTCACGTTGGGTGATACACAAGTATCTCCCAGGACAACTGAAATCAGTATATAAAACAGTGATCCTCAGACAACATAAGCTGCGCAGAAGAGACTCACCTGATTGACTTTTTCTTCTAATTTTTTGTTTTGCTTTGTTTTTGTTTTTTTTTGTTTGTATTTTGTTTGTGTGTTTGCTTGCTTTTTCTCTTTTTTCCTTAGGAAGAAGAGAAAATTTATTTTTTCATTTTTAAATTTTATAATAATTTTTTTAATTAAAAAATTTTTTTTAAAAAACATTCTTAAACTAAATTATTTTCTCTTTTTTGTAAAAGAATTTTGTCTTGCTTAGCTTGTTTTTAGTTTTGTTTTCTTTATTTGCTTTGTTTTGTTTTATCCTTGCTTCTACTATTTCTAGATATTCCTGCTTAATGGCTGGGACTTTATCATTATAACCAAGTCTACTGCTTTTCTCTAGTTTCCACCAAATCTCTTACCAGACCCCCTCCCCTGCCTGGGCTATATCTCTCTCTCCTCTCTATCCACTGGCATAACTTTTTTTCCTTTTTCTTTTTCTTTTCTTTTTCTACTTTTCTTTCATTCTTTTGTTATCCTCCCTTCTGTTTTCCTGTCTTTTTCTTCGATTGTTAGTTTCACTTATTCTCTTCATTGTATTTTTGTTTTCTCATTTTTAACTATTATCCTATTCCTATTCTCTCCCTTAATTTTTTGCTGGCCCTTCTTTCAGTATCTTTTCTCTGCTTCTGTTATCTCCCAGTAGCGTCTCTATTTTTCACATTTTAGTTTATTATTATTTTCTAAATTTTCACCACTGTTAACAACAATATACATCTCTCTCTCTCTAAGCGCTACTTTTCTTTCTCTCTTTTTTTAAAGCTTTTTTTGTGTGTGTGTGTTCTCCCTTCACTCTCCTAGTTCTGTTTTCATGTGAGTTGTTTTCATTGTGACTGTCAAGATATTTTGTAAGATACCTCTTGTATCCTGAAAGTTTAGTTGTGTATTGTCCTGCTTTGCCAGCATCCGTACAACAGTTTACACAACGAGGTTGGGGCTGAGTCACAGTTAGCCAACCCGAGAGGAGGGTCCTCCCAAGGACTGATCAACAACAATCTAGACCCAACCACAACAGGAGAACATAAAGAAACCACAAAAGGGACACCCACATGAGAAACATGCCTAAAGCAAAGAGCTCAGAAGTATGAGGAAAACACACTTCTGGGCTCCTCTGGACCCACAAGACAAAATCCCATCCCACAAGACTGGGAGACAGCAAATATATCTAATATATAGATACAAACACTAAGACCTACCAAAATGGGGAGACAAAGAAACAACCCCCAAATTAAAGAAAAGGAAAAATCGCCAGCAAAAGACGTTGATGAGATGGAATTTAGCAAGTTATCAGAAACAGAGTTCAGAGTATTGATTATGAAGATGTTCAAGCAACTTAAGACACTAGATGATAAGATTGAGGACCTTAGTGAAAACATGAAAAAAGAGATACATACCATAAACAAAACTCAGACAGAGATAAAGAATGCTGTATCTGATATCAAAAATGCACTGGAAGGAATTAAAAGTAGGCTCAGTGAAGCAGAGGATAGAATAAGTGACTTAGAAGACAAGGTAGAAAAAAATCACTCAATCAGAGCAGCAAAAAGAAAAAAACACTTAAAAAGCATGAGGACAGTCTAAGGAGCTTTGGGATAACATGAAGTGAAACAACATTCACATTATAGGAGTGCCAGAGGGGGAGGAAAGAGAGCAAGGGATAGAGAACTTGGTGGAGGAAATAATGATAGAAAATTTCCCTAGGCTGGCGGAGAAAGCCACACAAGTTCAGGGAGCACAGAGGGTTCCAAACAAGAGGGACCCAAAGAGACCCACTCCAAGACACATCGTAATTAAAACAGCAAATCGCAAGGACAAAGAGAAAATATGAAGGGCTGCAAGAGAGAGGCAAGCAGTGAACTACAAGGGAACCCCCATAAGGCTGACAGCTGATTTCTCAACAGAAACTCTTCAGGCCAGAAGGGAGTGGCACGAAGTTCTCAAAGTAATGAAAAGCAAGAAATGTAACCAACATTGCTTTATCCAGCAAGGTTATCATTTAAAATTGAAGGTGAAATAAAGAGCTTCCCAGACAAAAAAAAGGCTAAAGGAGTTCAGTACCACCACACCAGCATTGCAAGAAATGCTAAAAGGACTGCTTTAAGAAAGAGAAGGAATAATGAAAGAAAGGTACATTAGCATAAAGGGGGAAAATGGCATTAAATAAGTTGATATCAATAGTAACCTTAAATGTAAATGGAATGGTCCAATCAAAAGACATAGGGTAGCTGAATGGATAAGAAAACAGGACCCAAATATATGCTGTCTACAAGAGACCCACCTGAGAGCAAAAGACTCATACAGGCTAAAAGTGAAGGGATGGAGTAAAATATTCCATGCAAATGGAAACGAAAAGAAAGCTGGAGTAGCAATTCTTATTTCTGACAAAACAGACTTCAAAATAAAGACCATAATAAGAGACAAAGATGGTCACTACATAATACTAAAGGGATCAATCCAACAGGAGGAAATAACCCTCATAAACATTTATGCACCCAATATAGGAGCATCTAAATATATAAAAAATTTCTTGGGGGACTTCAAAGGGGAGATTGACAGCAACACAATCATAGTGGGGGATTTTAACACCCCACTGTCAGCACTGGACAGATCAAGAGAAAAAATCAACAGGGAAACACAGATCTTAAATAACTCACTAGACCTAATGGATTTAATTGACATTTACAGAACATTTCACCCCAAAGCAGCAGAATACACATTCTTCTCAAGTGCACATGGAACATTCTCAAAAATAGACCACATGTTAGGGCACAAGGCAAGTCTCTACAAATACAAGAAGACTGAAATCATATCAAGCATCTTCTCGGATCACAATGCCATGAAACTAGGAATCAATCACTATAAAAAAACTCAAAAATATTCAAACACATGGAGGCTAAATAGCATGTTATTAAACAATGAATGGGTTTCCAATGAGATCAAGGAAGAAATCAAACACTTCATGGAAAGTAACGAAAATGAACAGACAACAACCCAAAATCTATGTGACACGGCGAAAACAGTCTTGAGAGGAAAATTTCTAGCATTACAGGACTATCTCAAGAAACAAGAAAAAGATCTAATGAACCATCTAACACAACAACTAAAAGAACTAGAACAAGAACAGCAAGAAAAGCCCCAAGGAATTAGAAGGAAGGAAATAATAAAGATCAGAGCAGAAATTAATGACATAGAGACTAAAAAAACAATACAAAAAAAATCAATGAAACCAAGAGCTGGTTCTTTGAAAAGATAAATAAGATTGATGCACCTTTAGCCAGGCTCACTAAGAAACAAAGAGAGAGGGCCCAAATAAAGCAGAAATGAAAGAGGCAATATAACAACTGACCCAACAGAAATACAAAAGATTGTAAGAAAATATTATGAGAAACTATATGCTAACAAATTGGACAACATGGGGGAAAAGGACAAATTCCTAGAAGCATACAACCTTCCAAAGCTGAATCAAGAAGAGGCAGAAAACCTGAATAGGCCGATAATAACTAATGAAATTGAAGCAGTAATCAAAAAACTCCCAGCAAACAAAAGTCTGGACCAGATGGATTTACAGGCGAGTTTTACCAAACATTCAAAGAAGAATTAACACCTATTCAATTCAAACTATTCCAGAAAATTCAAGAGGAGGGAAAACTCCCAAACTCTTTTTATGAGGCCAGCATCATCCTAATCCCATAGTGGTTGTACCAGTTTACATTCCCACCAGCAGTGAACGGGGGCTCTCTTTTCTCCACAACCTCTCCAATGCTTGTTATTACTTGTTTTGCTGATAATAGCCATTTTAACAGGTGGGAGGTGTTATCTCATTGTAGTTTTGATTTGCATTTCTCTAAGAGCTAGTGAAGTTGAGCATCTTTTCATATACTTGTTGACCATCTGTATGTCTTCTTGGGAGAAGTGTCTGTTCAGGTCCTCTGCCCAATTTTTAATTGGACTGTTTTGTATTTTGGTTTTTTTGGTGTTGAGTTGTATGTGTTCTTCACATATATTGTTTATTAACCCCATGTCAGAACTGTTGTCTGCAAATGTCTTTTCCCATTCGACTGGTTGCTTTTTATTCTGTTGGCAGTTTTTCTTGCTGTTCAGAAACTTTTTAGTTTGATAAATAAATGAATTAACTGTTCCTTCGGTGAGAAATCCCTCACCAGGGAAAGACAGAGGAAAACATATAGGAAGCATTCAGCAATGATTCCTTGGTAATGGGTATGAGTAACATGATTAAGGATACAATAATACTAACCTGAGTGAATCACTGAAATATATTCCACTCCCGAGATTTCCAATATCTGTTCTTTTCACACCACGATCTTCAACTACTTTGGGCAAAAGCAACCCCCTAAAAAGAAAAGGACATAATGTTTACTAGAAAAAAGGAACTTTTTCTTATAGCCTCATAATTCTAGCAGATACAGGTGCTATTTAAAGGGTATTATGCTAATTAATCCAGACACAGAAATACTGCATGACCTCCTTATATGTGGAATCTTAAAAAATTGAATTCAGCCCGGCCGGGTGTGGCTCAGCAGTTGAGAGTCGACCTAGGATCCAGGCGATCGGGGTTCGATTCCCAGGCAGGGCACATGCCCGGGTTGCAGGTTCGATCAGTGACTCTCTCATCATTGATGTTTCTATCTCTCTCTCTCCCTCTCCTTTCCTCTCTCTGAAATCAATAAAGATACATTTAAAAAAAAAAAAAATTGAATTCATAGAACCAAAAGAATAGAATGGTCGTTTCCAGGGGCTGGGAGAAATGGGGAGATGTTGGCCAAAGGGTACAAACTACTCTGGCTGGTGTTGCTCAATGGTTAGAGTGTTGGCCCTCACACTAAAGGGTCATGGGTTCAATTCCCAGTCAAGAGTAGGTACCTGGGTTGCAGGTTCGATCCCCAGCCACGGTGGGGGCACGTGCAGGAGGCATTCAATTAATATGTTTCTCTCACATCAGTTTCTCTCTCTCTTTCTCTCTCTCTCATTCCTCCCTCCCTTCTACTCTCTTTAAAAAAAACAAAAACAATGCAAAGGGTACTAACTTTTAGTTATAAGATGAATAAATTCTATAGCTGTAATGTACAGCATGGTATTATAATTATTAATACTGTACTGTAGTCTTGAGTTGGCTAAAAGGGTACATCTTGTGTTCTCACCACAAGAAACACAAAAGGTAAGATATGGAAGTGTTAATTGATTTGTGGTAATCATTTTACAAATACCTATATTAAATCATTTTACATAATACCTATATTAAATCATTATGATGTATACCTTTAAAAAAATCATGTTCTACAACCTAAATGCATACAGTCAATCATATCTCAACAAAGTTGGGTAAAAATAAATACACCAGCCTGACTGGGCATGGCTCAGCGGTTGAGCGTTGACCCGGGATCCAGGCGATTGGGGTTCGATTCCCGGTCAGGGCACATGCCCGGTTGTGAGCTTGATCAATGACTCTCTCATCATTGATGTTTCTGTCTCTCTCCCTCTCCTTTCCTTTCTCTGGAATCAATAAAGATATATTTAAAATAAAGAAAGAAATACACCAATTAAAAGACAACAAATAAATAACATGAAATGAAAAGAAAAAAAAGCATTTTCAAAGTAACCCCACTGAAGGAGTCCCAGGGGCCATATAAATGACCCAGGCTATGGCTTGTTTCTCATCACTGCGTTGCTGGCCATTTCTCCTGTCCCCAGGCTCAGCATCCTTCATGCCCAAGCCCCCCAGTGCTCAGCCAGACAATGTTTAAGCCCAACATGGACTGCGTTACTCCCCTGTTAAAGGTCACATGCAGTTACTACTGGACTTGTGGCATTCAGATTGTTCATGTTTATCTCTGGGAAGGTGGAAAAAGGAGATATCTGCCTTGTATTATACAAATACCTACTATTTGAGTTTTGTATTATGAGGGATTAATTTTGTAAAATGGTTTTGGGTTTTATTCTTCCCAGGAAAGGCCATTCCCACTCAAAGATTATTATTTTTTATATTCTCTCATTTTTCATCTAATATCTTTACAGTTTTATTTGTAATATTTAAATCTTTACTCCATGTGGAGTTTATTTAAGTGTGAGAAATGAGGTAAGGATCCAACTTTCCATTTTTTTCCAGGATGGTATCTATTTCTCCCAAAATATAATATTGAAAAAATTATGTTTCTTCCACAGAAATAAAAGCTACTTTTATCATATACTAAATACTCTCCTTTTGTGTTTATTTGTGGACTCTTTAATCTGTTCATTCATCTATTTATACACCACCTCACTGTTTTAATTCATGTAGCTTTATAATGTATTTTTAATGTGTAGACTGGTTAATCCTCCCTCATTACTCTTCTTTTCAGAATTATCCTGGTAATGTCGAATTTTTAGAAAAATGTGTGCTGTAGAATCAGCTTTTTATTTCTTTTAAGAAAATCTTGTTAGCACTTTTGCTGTGATATCACTAAATTTACAGGTTAGTTCAAGGAAAATTGCCATCTTCCTGATTAGTGCAATAGTCTTCTGGATCCCTCAACAGCTGTGGAAATTTTCCTGATGGACCTTGTATGTTTCTTTTTGAGTTCTTATTAGGTATTTAATTAAGGATGCAGATCAGATTCAATTATATTTTCCCCTGCTTCCTCTGACTTCCATTTCAGCCTTAATATTAAGTAGTTATTCAAAGCAAACAAAACTATAGTGATGTATTAAATAGTATCTGGACACTCTAATTAGACCTTTCTCTTTAAGTTGTGGACTATCCCTAGATTAGACACACATGGAAGACTCATAAAATAGACAGTCACCTTTCTTTTCATTTTTTATTGATTTTTAGAGACATAAAGAGAGGAAGGGGGGCAGGTAGAGAAAGACATGGGTTTGTTGTTCTGCTTATTCATGCATTTATTGGTTGATTCTTGTATGTGCCCTGATGGGGATCAAACCCACAACTTTGGAGTATTGGGATAATGCTCTAACCAACTGAGCTACCAGGCCAGGGCTGAAAATCATCTTTCTTCATATGATACTGTCTCAAGAAGCAATTCATATCCATAGACTAGACTTAAAATATATATAATAATAAACATATTTAAATTAGATACTTATAACTTAATGTGTTCAATTTCCCCTAGAATGCAGTGATCTGGCTGATTTTAACTGAAAAACCCATGTCATATACTTAAAAAAAAAATTGGAAAAAAAAGTAGGACACTTGTGTGAAGCTGAAAAACTTGGCAAGTGAAGATGACACACTCTTACCGGGACAGGATTCCCACAAAGCTTCGCACAGGTGAGCCGTGCAACAAGGGTTTCACATTGCCAAGCTGGCTCAAAAACTCTGTGGTTTCTTTCACTCTGCCAACTCTAAATATCTGCAGGATATCCACCGGACTTGTACTGTAAGAATTAGAAGAAAAACTTTGAGGTTATGTAATTGAAAACAAAGTGAAAAATCATTATTATCAGCAAAAACCACAAAACAGCCCAAATGTCTGATGCAATCAATCAGAACACATTTTATCTTCGACATATTATGCAGCCATTACAGCCATTAAAAAATCACACTAAAAAAATAAATAAAGCTATGAAGTAAATTTTATAGTAAAATATAAATTTTAAAAGTAGATTACAAAACTCTATGCATAGTATGAGTCAAAATTTTATCATATACATACTATATAGAACATACAGATTGAATGAACTCATTCATTCATTCATGCATTTAATGATTAGACTCTGTGCCAAGTATTCTGCCAGGCACTGGAAGTAAGATAACATGGTCTCTGGGGCTTCACTGAGCTTATATTCTAATGAGAGAGAGAAAAAATCAACAAGTTAACAAATGCCTGATTTTATGTGCTACTAAAGAAAACAACCAGGTTCAGAGAAAGGTGGTCAAGAAAGGCCTCTGTTTGGAGGTGACATGTATTGGAACATGGTGTAATATGGTACATATTTTTAAGATCTAACTGCTCATTATGGGAAAACATATTGGATAGGGCAGGAGTGGCAAGAACATCAGAGGAAGGGTAGTATAAATGAGACAACAGTGGTCTGCACTAAAAATGGCAGCATTGTAAAAGGAAGCCAGTGGAGGCAGAATAGACAGAACGTGGTGATCTAGGAATGAGGGAGAGAGAATCATTAATGGCTCAGGGTGGGTGGCTAAAACGGAGAAGCACAGGAAAAGACTAGTGGTACTACTGAGGGAAAGAACTGTAGGTGCCAAGGGGTTATGAGAGCTTACTGAGCACGTCTTCCCAGCTCCATGCTCAGTAGTGTCATATCGGTAGCTTGACATGAGGCTACAGTAGGAGTATTTACACCACAGAAATCAGCAAACATTATAAATCAAGATTTTTATTCAGAGAGCTGGCCTACCAGCATCCACTGGCTGGAGAGAAGATTCAATAATTCAATTTGGAATATGTTCTACACCAAAGTATAAACAGTGGTTATATAATCTCTTGGTTATCTCTGGGTGGGAAGATTTGGGGTGATCTTTATGTTTTGTTGTTGTTAATCCTCATCTGAGGATATTTTTTCCATTGATTTTTAGAGAGTGGAAGGGAGGGAGGGGGAGAGAGAGAGAGAAACATCAATGTGAGAGAGACACATCAACTGGTTGTCACATGCTCCAACTGGCCAGGAATGAGCCTGCAAACCCTGACCAGAAATCGAACCCATGACCTTTAGGTATGCAGGCCGACGCTCTACTACTGAGCCACACCAGCCAGGGCTCTTCATATTTTTATATAGTTTCTAAACTTTCAGCAAAGAATATAAATTTTAGAAAAACAGAAATATATTAAAGAAATCATTTTTAGTGAAATGAAATGGAGAAAATCTAATTTTTCCCAGCAGCTGAATCTCTCCCTAGGAAGAGGCCCACCTTTGTTGAATGAATACTTGGGAGAGGGAGGGTAAGATCTCCAAGGCCTTGCTTGACTTACATTAGATAGTTGAATTCCACCCCCACCTCAGGTCTTAAGGATGTACCTCTTCCTTCCCTTTGACTCCCTGGGGAAAGCCAATCACTCTCCTTCTGATTCTACCTTCACTGTCACCAGTCTCTTCATTAGTATTAGATTGCAGCAGATACCAAGGGGAGGGTCAAAAGTCAAACCAAAAGAAATCAAAATAATTTGATTATATATAAAACAAAATCTGGGAAAGATCTATATAGATTTTTTCAATTGATGTAAAATTCATAGAACATAGAATTAACTATTTTGACATGTACAGTTCAGTGGTATTTGGTACATTCAAAATGTTGTGCAATCACCACTCTGTCTAGTTCCTAAACATTTCATGACCCCAAAAGCCACATACCCATTTAGCAGTCTCCATTCCTCCTTCCCTGGGATTAGGCAATTTGACCTTTGTCTCCATGGATTTGATTTATCTAGTCTAGACATTTCATATAAATGGAATCATACAACATGTGGTCTTTTCTGATTGGCTTCTTTCACTCAGCATGATGTTTTCAACCTGCATCTGTGTTGCAGCATGTGCAAGTGATTCATTCCTTTTTATGGCTGAATAATATTCTATCATATGTATATACCATATTTTTGGAAATTGTGGTTGTTTCCACCTTTAGGATTTTGAATAGTGCTGCTATAAACATTCATGTACAAGTATCTGTTTGAGTACTTGTTTTCAGTTCTTTTGTATCTATAACTAGGAGTGAACTTGCTGAGGCATACAATCATTTTGTGTTTAATTTTTTGAGGAATCGCCAAATTGCAGCTGCATCATTTTACATTCCACAAGCAATGTATGAGGATTCTTATTTTTCCACATCTTCATCAACACTTATAATTTTCCACTTTTTAAAATATAACCATCTTAGTGGGTGGGAAGTGGCACTGGGAATGGAATTTGAGGATGACCACCCAAGGAAGACACAACATATTTTGAGATAGGCCTGAATCCATTCACAAGGAGGCATGGCTAGATCTGGTTCTAGTGGAGTGCTAGAAAACCAACTCCTAACAACAACAAAACCTACACATGACACTGATTTGTAGCATTTGCTGATTTCCATGGTGTAAATTCTCCCACTAGAGCTGATTTCAAGTTACTAATGGCTTAATAATCAGTTAACAAAATTTCTAAAAATTTAACCCCTGGCCTCTGCAAGCTGGTATGAGCAGTTGCCATTCATTGGCTCTAAGGCATGTGTGAGGCTGATGCAGATCTACCTAGATATTATCTGAAATCCAAGATTCTAGCAATGCCCAAAAGAGAGACTTCAGGCAGCTGCTATAGGTTGAATGACCAAGCCAATGAAAGTCGTTCCCACCTTTGAGAATAATCAATAAAAGTAGTTTCTGAACCTTTAAAGCCAAGTCCAGGCTCTTAGCCAAGATGATTCTACAGAGGCACTAACACCACTGAGGACTTGTCTGAGCAGTTGATCATCTGTGTTTGTTACTGCTGTCGCCCCAGGTTACAGAATGTACACCAGCACAAGAAACAGGAAAGTGCAGTCAACGAGGCAGCAGGTGTCAGTTACATTGAGGGGCGCCATAGCTCTTGACAAGTTTTCCAGGTGTTTATGCCAGAGTGGTCATTTTAGAAACTGCCACACATATATTTTTGTATTTTAAAATCTTAATTTAAGTGCATTTTCTTATGTAACATCCTTCAAACACAAATTTAAATACCCTTTGATTTAAATTTTTTAAATTTAATTCTCATCAAGATTCAGTAACGTTGAAATCTGAGTAGAATAGTAGGGAGTGTTTTCAAGCACAGCACACTGCCTCATGCCCTATTATAAACACAGAAAAAAGTAACTGGTCATCGCAACACAGTTATCTTGTCACTGAGAATTTATGTATCTAGGTAATTGTCGCATTTGGCTCTGTATCCAAATCTGAAATAGCATTACAGAAAAACAGATCCAAATGCATTTCCTTATGCTTACCTGCAATTATTCTGCAATATCTCTTCCCTAAGCCTTAGAAATTCCTCCGAGTTCTGTTCCACATGTTCAATCTTGCATCTCAAAGCTCGGTATTTGGCAAGAAATGGTGGGTTGGGTCTGGACAGATTAGTTTCACAGACATTAACCATGTCTCTTATTAGCTGTGGATGGAAATTATACACAGGTGTTAGAATTACCACATATGCAAATATTTATGTCACGTTACACTTTCTCAAAAAGATTGGAAAAATAAACTTTATTCTCCAAGCTTTTTTTTTTTTTTTTGGTTAATCCTCACCTGAGGATATTTTTTCTAGAGCGAGTTGAAGGGAAGGAAAGAGGGGGAGAGAGGGAGACGGAAAAATATTGATGTAAGAGAGACACATCAATTGCTTGCCTCCCACACACGCCCCAACTGGGGCCAGGGATTGAACCTGCACCCTCTTGACTAGGAATTGAACCCTCTACCCTTTGGTGCTCAGGCTGACACTCTAACCCCTGAGCAACACCAACCAGGGCTATTCTCCAAAGCTCTTGATTAATATCTGTCTATACTGTAAGTGGCATATTAAAGGTAATACAGTCACCTCAGTGACAGCAAAATACATGATGATAATAATAATAGTGTACATAAGGATAATACTTCACTGTTCATAGTGTTTTCAGGTATATTATTCCTCTAACCTACACTACAACACTGGACTTATTATTATTAGATCTTTCTGCCCTCATTGTATAGCTGAAGAAAGTGAGGCTCTGAGTAAACTAATTGCTCAAGATCCCACAGCAAGGAAGGGATAGACACAAAACAGGAACTCAGATCCACAAATAGCAAGGTCAATTCTGCTTAACAAAAATTCATTAAGCATGTTCTGTATGGCAGGCATTGTGTAAGATTTGAAAGACTAAAAAATATATAAGGCATGGGTCCCTTCCCCAAGCAAGAACCCAAGAAGATTCATATACTCATAGGTCATGGAGCTTGGAGGAGGGAACACAGTTTCTGGATAATCTGAATTAGGTTTAAAAGACGAATGTGTTGCTTTTAGCATCTTTTGAGGCTAAAGGGGTACTGAAGGAGAGCACTAGGCATTCTCCTGCCACACGTCTTTATGCCACATGGGGAGGGGTTTTCTAACTATAATTCAAATCCACCAGGCATAAAATAAGGGATTAGGAAGTACAAATTGCTAGTTATATAATAGTCACAGGAATGTAAAGTATAGCACAGGGAATATAGTCAATAATAGTATAGTAACTATGTATGGTGCCAGGTGGATACTAGACTTATCAGGATGATCATTTATTAAGTTATATAAGTCTAATCACTACGTTGTACACCTGAAACTAATATAATTTTATGTCAATGGTAATTAAAAAATAAATTTTAAAAAAATTGATGCATTTTTCTAAATAAAAGTAAAAAACTTTCTATATGGTGCAAGAGAACAAGTTAACCACCACCAACAAATTCACTATAACCAAAGTAAAATAACCAAAGAACTGCGGAAAATATTTGCAACTCACATCACAAACGAAGCTCTCCAACTTATAAAGAGGACCTGAAAATCATGATGAAAATTACCAAGACCCCCTCAAAAAAGAAGCAAAGGCCATGAGTAGACAGTTCACAGAAAAAGAAACACAAAGGTCCCTTAACCATTTGAAAAGGTAATCAGGCTCACCACATGGAGGGGCCACATCTTATCCATAGATATACAAATACACTATTGGTATGAATATAGGAAACAGAAACTCATGCTTTGGTAGTAGGAGGGCAGAACAGTATCACCCCTGTGAGCGAATCATCAAAGTTTATCACAGTTACATCCTTTAAGCCAGAACTTTGACCACCGGGGCTGTATCCCAGAGATACCCCTGTGCAAGCAGGAGGAGGCAAACATACAAGGTTATTCACTGTGGCACTGTTTGTGATAGTGAAGTTCAGAAACAATCAAAATGTGTGGAGATGGGGATACCCACTTATGTGGCACACCCCACAGTGGAATACCATGAGGATAATCTCCACGTACAGGGTATAGTAAATGAAGGAAGGAAGTGCAGAACAGCAAAGATAGTACACAACTTTTTATATAAAAATAGACGGGGAAATAATATTATTCATTGTTATTAAATATTATTCTACCCCCTATTTTTACATAAAGTAATATGCTATGTTCTTATTCATATTGGTTTGCATAAAGAAACTAGTAAAAATGGTTATCTATCAGGGTAGGGAGTGGGAATGGGTCAGAGGGGACAGAGTAGAATACAAATTGTTCTGAGTATCCTTTTTTAGTATAATTTTGACTTTTAAATTATGCAGATATATTATCTATTGAAAATATAGAATTTAAATTAAAAAGTATCTGGATGGGCAGCATACATACCCTCTCAGCAGCAAAACCAATGACTAAGGTTCTTCATGCTGGAGGTGAGACAGATCATGGCATTTACATCTGGAAGGGCCCAGTATCGTCTCATTTACTGGTTCATCTCATTTGTTGATTCTTCACTTATTTTGGATTACAAATAAGGTAATCTTATCCTCTGAGGACCCGTTCAAAGCTATACTTTCCCCTAAAGATGCAAAATTTCACATCTACAAACTCCTCTGAAATCTAGGTGCCTCTCCGACCTTGCCCAGTGCCTTCATGCATGAATGAGGCAACTGAGAGCCAGAGAATGAGCTGGGTCTCATCCAAGGTGGGTGGACACTGTGGCTGGCTTCCTGCCTTCCTCTTTGCTAACTGAGCCCTGCTCTTCCCCCCACAGTTCAAGGGGGAGTAACCATTTCCAAGCAGTCACAGTAACTCCTTCAGTCTCCTAGCCAGTGACTGCCTTAGGAACATACATAACTCAACTCTGACCAAAGAAATAAAAGTCTAAGAGACACCAAAAAATATATTCTGGGTGGGATGCTATGAACTACTGTAGCTGTAAGTTGATGGCAAGGGGAGCCAGGCTCTTTACAGGTAGGTCAGAGATGTAACCTTGAAATGAACTGGATGGAGCAGCAGCCACCCTGTATCTGGACTTCTTGTTATAAGGAATGATAAATGTCTTCATTGTTCAAGTCAGTTTGCAACTTTCTGTTTATTTGCAGAAAGAATTCTAACTCATCTTCTGATATGGGAAATTATTTTATAAGGTAGCAATTCTAAACATATCTGCAATTGTACCACTATTCCAGTACATTCCAGTTTAGAACATGGTTCAGATAACCTTCATAAGGACCCAAAGCATTCTGAAATAGCTCAGCAGTTGATTTTTGAGCAAACTCTAAAGACAATGTCTGTGTTTCAGTGTTACCTTATTCATCAGATTTGAAAAGGCCTCTCCCCCAACATATTTTATTTTTATTTTTTTAATCCTCACCCAAGGACATGCTCAGAGACAGAAAGGGAGAAAGAGAGAGATAAAGAAAAAAACTGATGTGAGAGAGAAACATCGATCAATTGCCTTCTCGACGGGCCCAAACTGGGGATTGAATCTGCAACCCAGGTGTGTGCCCTGACCTGGAATTGTACCGGCAACCCTTCAGTGCCTGGGATGACACTACAACCGAGCCACTCAGGGCTGGGCTCCCCCCACATATTTTAAGTGGAATCCTATATTTCAGAGATTTACCTGGCAGAGGTCCTCTTTCTTGGCTAATAGTCTCAGGCTAACTTTTTCAGTGGCTGTACCTCTGTGAGGTATTAATCTGTAGAACTCACTCATCATCTTTTGCAATTGTTCTTCCGTCTCTCCACTTTTCAGTGCTGCCTTTACTAGGAGGAGAATTCCCTCTGCCTTGCTCACCTTTAAAAAGAAGACATGTGCTTATTAAAGTTAGATCTTGATAATCATAGAGAAAGTGAAGAAATGTATAAAAATAGCTAAAACAGTTGTTAGACATGTTATAACTGTTAGTTTTCTGAACATCTGCCATAAAACAAACACAATGTTTACTGGAGATGTATCTTGGTTGTGATGATAATGCCATGAGTTTTCCAAAACCGGGCTCAGCTTAACTGAGGAAAAAAACCAGAATCTTCAATATCTATAATCTAGTTATATTTTTATTTATATCTATATCCACAGAGAGAGGAATACTCATGCAATAGAAGAGACTTGCTTTTCACATAAGAAACTTAGAAAGATGTCAGAATCAAACTAGGAGCAAAACACACCAGAACATGTTTCAAATTACACAAGTACTTTTTGGAATTTACCCTAAGAGACCTTTTTCCCCCCTGAAATAATTTCATTTAATTCCACAGAGGAATTGTTTGTATTATTTGAATATGACAATGTAGGTGCACAAGTTAAACCATTGGGAACATATTCTTTCATTTGCTCTTTCAATAGCATATAATTAAGAAAAGCAAGTTCTGGAGGGCTGGGAGCCTGCCTGCCTTTCCCTGGGATGGTCAGAATGCACAAGGCTCTGAAGCAGGCACTACAGTGATTAGGGTCCTGAGCATCTAATTCAGGAGCAAGAGCATCCACATCTCTCAGGCCTGCTACAAACCTCTTGACCTAGAGGAACAGGCCTCCTGATGAGCCAAGCTTTGATCAATTCTCATGCCTGGCATTTTACATGCGGCAATGTCTGGTTTTCTTAAAAGCTATCTCTGCTCACTGCTCTTGGTGTCCTCTGCTCCAGGTTAAGAAGAACAGGAATGCATCCAAAAACAACTGAACCAGCGCTCAAACAGAAGTGATACCATTGAAGCTAAGAAACCAGGAAAGCAGGTTTGTTAGGTTAGAGGCACTGTTTCAAAGACACACATGACTTACATCATTAAGACTGATCCTGCTCATGGACTTGAGGAGCACGTGCTCCAGGTGGCCGAGAGCCTCTGCCCAAATCATCTCCACTAAATTGCTCACCTCTTGGCTCAGAGCGCTTGAATGTATTACTTCCTCCAAAAGCAACTGCAACAAAATGGCAAAACAATACCAACAGAAAGTTTTCATAGGTAGGTTTATTTTTAAATAGAGATAATCAGAGGAATGAGAAGATATAATTGTACCCAAGAGAGAGCCACTCACACTCAAGTAACTTTTAATACTCCAGGCCTCCTCTTTCTCCTCAGCTTTCCCTCCACCTCCTGCCTATGACCTCTCTCTGTTCCCCCTTCTCTCTTTTAGTCCCATTTTACTTTTTCTTGTCTTTTTCTTCACCCTATTAATTGCCAGTGGAATTAGAAGTTAAGTGATATTAAGGGTTAGAAACCTCTGATTCTTGGCCTACGTTATAATGAAATATTTTGAAAGCTGTGATGGTTTGTTACTGAAATAAGCCATATGGGCCTCATCCTGGAACTCACTCCCCTCTCAGCTTCCATGCCTTTTTGTGGGTTCACTGTTACTTCTCCTAACTCCCACTCTTCTCTCCTGCCAGTATTTATTTGCCATAAAGAAAATATTTCTCTTAAAAATATTCAATCGACAACACAAAATAACATGGATAAATCAATCTTACTGCTTGCAGTTTTTCAGATGCTAATTGGGTGGCTTCGGGGGTAAACGATTCTCTTAGTAGAAATCCTTGTTTCTTTAGCTCTTCAATGTAATTTTCATAGTACTCACTTGCATCTTCAGAGGTTTGCTTTACAGAGAACTGCTTTCTAGGCTATGAATATAGTAGGAAGCAAAGTGTTAGGATATGAGGATACAGTAACTTAGTATCAATCTCTATTGAATATCTGCTATGTACCAGGGGAACAGGAACATATATAAGGCATTAAATCCCTGCTACTATCAAGAGAGTCATGACATATAAACCTCCTCCTGGACTGGTGTCCATAGGATGCCTCTCAAACTTGGCAAAAAGAAGCATGTCATGTTCAAGTTACTTCATTTAACAAGGTAGAGTTTAACATATTTCCCATCAAAATGGTTTAATAAAGGAAAAGGGCAAGTTAGAAGAGTCTCCTTTGGAACAGCTCCTTCTCTGGTGGTTAAGTGAGGATCATTTCTATCAAGGTGAACAGACTTGCCAAGGAAACTCAGACTTTTGAAGGAGGGAAGGCACCCAACAACAGCTCTCCATACAGAGCAGGAAGGGGCAGGTTAGCCTAGCCAGCAGCAGCATTTTCTTTCTCAAGTAAGAAGAAAAACAGTAACATGTCTATCATGGTTTTCAACTTGATTTTCACTTAGTTCTTACCCACACAACTAAATCCCCCACCAAATATTGTCTATATTTGGGGGTAAAAGGTTAACAAAAACCTTTCCTCTTCTTGGACACATTTGACCTTGGATTAAATTTTTATAGCAGCTCCCATGGAAACCTGAAAAGGGTAGAGTGTCAGTTGTAATATGAGGCAAAATTGTCTGGGTAATAGTAACCTGTCATTAGTCAATTGCATTGGAACTGGGAGTTCAATGAACGAACCATAAATAGAAGCTGGGAAACCTGCACCTTGAGCTTCCCTGGGAGCAGGGACTCTGATAATGGGCATTTCTCTTAAGGGCATCTCAACCCCAGGCCCCTGTTATAAGAGGTATGGGCTTCTGTGGGTGGGCTTCTAAGTCAGGTGGATGTGCACCCACCTGATATGAGCCTCCTTGCTTGCCTAGAGCTGGCCCTGGCATGGGAGCAAAGCAAGCGTCCCCACAGCCTGAGTGAACTGCTGGGAGGACCACCCACCCCACTGAGCTGCGCCTGTGCACCCTGCTGTTTCCTGTCTGTAAGCAGAATGTCTAGACAGAAGACAGCCTGATGATTCTGTAGCATTTTCTTTGAACTGTAGGTATTAGTTCTGAATTTATTTTTGTTTCATAACTGTTTTAGGTTGGTCTCTGCAAAGCCTTCCTTGCCACTCAGAGCCCACAACAGTTCACAGACATTTCACTGTCACAGCAGGTTAAAATCATGAAAGTGTTATTTCCTCCCAAGTGGTGATTTCTGAGGGGCAGGTTTAAGTATTTTTTATCTTTGGGTTCCAGCCTACTGGAACACAGCAGACTGCTTGGCACATAGTAAGTGCTTAATGAGGTGTGTGAATGGATTGCTTTGAGAGGTATATACATTAGTAAAATTTCTGTAAGTGACTCAGAACAGGAGCAAGAACCCTACATAGTGAGTGCCTTCCTCTGATAAGCCCCCTTTGCTGCTCTGGTCAAGGGGCACTGGGCTCACATGGCTCTCCTCACCTGCCACTTTTCAAAAGGGAACACATTTCCACTTTTCAAACGTATTTTCAGGCAAAATGAAAAGTATGAACAGGTTGGCAGGTTCACTGATCAATGTAAAGGGAACTAGTTATGAACAAGGATGGATAAACACATAGGAATTGATATAAAGACCATTACCTCAGTGCCACCATCCAGGAGGAAGTGTGCAGCTATGAGGAAGGCTGGGTCCCCAGGGTCCTGGGAGCACCGCAATTCCACCACTGCAGTTTCCCGACCTCCCTCTGTCCCATTCTGGAAATGAGATTGGTCTTTCATAAGCTGCATTCATTAAACAACAAACTGCACATGCCATTTTAAAAGGTTGATTAGCTCTGGCCGGGTGGTTCAGTTGGTTGGAACATTGGTCCACGCACCAAAAGGCTGTGGGTTTGATTCCTGATCAGGGCACATGCCTGGGTTTTGGGCTTGATCCTCGGTTGGGGAGCATACAGGAGGCAACTGATAGATGTTCCTCCCTCTCTTTTTCTCTCTCGCTCATTCCCTACCTCTCTCTAAAATGAATAAAACATATTCTCAGATGAGCATTTAAAAAAAAAAAGGTTGATTTAAAACTAATATATGATCATTTGGAAATGTAATGTAGAAAATACAGACAGTACAAAGAAAAAATAAAAATCACCTGCAATAACACTGCAGATATATAATCACTATTACTATTTTGGTACTTTTCCCTCCTATATCTTTACTAAAGATTTATTTGCATATGTTTAAATGGTACCACTTTTCATATCTTCTTTATCACAGAGGGAAGTTATTTTCAAGTTATTGTAATACCTAAAAAATACAAATGGAGCATCATTTTGAATGCTAAAGCTAATTTGCATTTGTGCCATGTTGGAGAAAAATTTTTGTTTTTCTTTTAAATGAAAAGTAATGGAAATTCAAGATGGTGCAAATACCTGTGTCAAATCTACTCTTAAAATATAAGAAACTGTTAAAAACAGGGAGGACCTTTATTTTATTCATTTACTTTTTAATTGATCTTAGAGGAAGGGAGGGAGAGAGAGAAAGAAACAACAATCAGTTGCCTCCAGCAGGCACCCTGACCCAGGAAAGAACTAGCAACCTGGGTAGGTACCCTGACTGGGAATTGAACCTGCCACCTCTTGGTGCACCGGATGATGCTTCAACCGAGTCACAATCAGCCAGGGCAGGGCCTTATTTTTATTTATTTGTTTTAATCCTCACCTGAGGATATTTTCAGAGAGAGTGGAAGGGGGAGCGAGAAAGAGAAACATGGATGTGAGAGCACATCGATTGGTTGCCTCCGACCAGGGCTGGGGATCGAGCCTGCAACCGAGGTACGTGCCCTTGGCCAGAATCGAGCCCAGGACCCTTCAGTCCGCAGGCTGACACACTGAGCCAAACCGGCTAGGGTAGGACCTTTATTTTTAATATCATATCAATATTTTATAGTGTTTACATTTTTATTATGAGCATGCATTACTTTTACAGTAATTATGAGCAACTACTTTTACACTAAAAAGTTATACATTAAATTTTTTTAAATTAATTTTTAGAGAGAGGATGGGAGAGAGGGAAAAAGAGAGTGCAAGCGAGAAACATCAATTTGTTGTTCCATCTATTTATGCATTCATTGATTGTTTCTTGCATGTGCCCCGACCATAATCAAACTTGCAGCCTTGACATATAGAGACAAAGCTCAAACCAACTGAGCTACCCAGACAGGGCCATTATATTTTAAATGAAAAAATTTTCTTGATTATTAAAAAGTAACTCATATATTAAAGAATATTATTCAGGATATGCATAATTTTTCAGAACAAGAAGAAAATTATCAAGCAGGAAGAATAATCACAAGACATTCAGACAGCTTTTTTTCCAAACAGATACTGGTCTCTTACTTTTTCCAAGATATTATACTTTGCAACTTCAAAATCTTGAGGAAAATGAGGAATTTCAACATTCTCTGTATAAGACCTGAAATTTGTATAATTAAAAAATATTAAAATTGACTTTTAGACTAAACAGGATTTTCAAAAACTTTTTCTTGTACCTCTCCTAACTCCACTCAAAATGCATTATAAATCCCTAACTCCTCCTTACATATTCTAAAAATGGTCAAAAGGTCTTACGGAATGAGCTGGATTCCTCCTTTATGTAATTCTACAGCTTTGATGCAGAATACTGTGTGTCTGCATTGGCCAGCGGGGTAACATAAAGCACAGGCATAAAAGAAACAGGCCAACGTGTTGAAGAAAGCACAGCTCCTCACAGACGGGCGGCCTTGCATTCACCCTGGAATGGACCCTTAGACACTATGTCACTTTAGACAGGCCCTCACGTCTCTGAGCTACAGTCAAGTCCCCTTTAAAATAATAGACTTCTCATAATCTGTACTTTTAATTCTGATACTTTTTCTCTCTTTTAGCACTACTATTAACAAGTACAACAAGGCAAAATGTGATGCCCAATTGATGCTGCAGTTTCGGGTATGCTTTAAGAAGCCATGTAGAGCTTCAGACTCAAGTACTCCATTTTGGAAGGTTGGTATTATTTTTAAAAATATCAGGTAGAGAGTAATGAACTGCTTCTAAAGACTGTTCAGTAAGGTAACAGGGTGACCAGACTGCCGAAATCTTATCTCCGGTGGATTTTCTTTTTTTCAAATCAATGTCACAATTACATCCAATCTCATATAATACTGACAAGACAAAATAATTATCACTCTACTAACTGAAGTAAAAAAATCTTAAATAAAAACTTAATAAATTTAGATAAGCAACATAAATTAAAATACTACCAAAAATACTGATGTACTAATAGCATTTTAATACTGTGCTTGAGGTTTATAAAACATTTTGCAAACTCTGCCTAGTCTTAATGACCAGAAGTAGATTACTTAGTAAGTTCCACGACGTTTTCTATCTCTGTGGCATTGTCCAGGCTTAGCTTGTCTGTTTTCACTTCTAGAATTAAAACAAACAAAACACTTGTTAACTACTCAAAGATTTATTTAAATGATCTAACAATAAATACTGGAAGTGTTAAGATTCTTAAAAGTGGGTTATATCTTCCATGCTATTCTATTTTTAAGGTGTCTTTAAGTTAGCTAGTTACAGGTGATCTAAGGACAATACAAGTGGGAAAGGAGGATGGTAAATTAAAACATAGTGAGAACATATCATTCTAATTTTATTTTAATAGCCATGTGAAGAGAATCCCCATGTAATCTGTATTATTTGAAGCTCATTGACAGGCATATAATTTCGAATGGCATTTTTCTCTTCTGAAGATATTGGTGAGCATAGTTATGAAGGGTATTTCCAACACAACGCAGGATCAGAATGAGTTCCCGAGGGCCATCAGGTCACAAACCTGTTCTAGTTTAGAGGGAAATTCAGTGTTCCTACGTGAAGCTGCACAATGTTTGCTTCATACTTTTCTTATAGAAGAATCTTTAACACTACAGCATTATGATAGATAAGAATAACTCTTCTAATGTGAGGATTTCTTTTCAGTTTTAATTATGCTATCACAATTTCAAGTCATCAATATATTTGTTGTAATTCTGAATCTGACTGTATTATTCTGGATGTTGAAAAATATTTTCAGTGTAAAAGGAGTTTATCATCCTGCCTTTTTGTTTCGGCTACCATTTTCTGAGACAGCAAGACCATCTGATGACAGCATTTCTGGAAAAGCACTTGTCTAAAGAGGCCGAACCACACCAACACACTTAGATGTCTAAAACTTTTATAAATAATACAATTAATATCATATAAGATGATATCTAACATATCATGTGTTTATTAGTATTTATCAGAACTGCTTGACTCTTTTGAATCCTTACCTAAGAATATGCTAATTGATTTTAGAGAGAAAGGGGGTGGGAGAGAGAGAAACACTGATGTGAAAGAGAACATCAACTGGTTGCCTTCTGCATGCACCCCAACTGAGGATCGAACCCGCAACCTAGGTATGTGCCCTGACTGGGAATCGAACCCACAACCCTTTGGTATACAGGATGACACTCCAACCAGCCGAGTCACACTGGCCAAGGAAGAACTGCTTAACTTTTGATGTGTCTCATGAGGAATGTATTTCTCTGTGTCCAAAGGCTTTCTTCCCAGTCAGATACCAAAATAAAACCTGGGTTATAAATGAGATATGCTGCTTTTGGAGACATAATCTTTTGAAAGAAACCTTTTTAGCCAAACACTGGTCATAAAATTTCCGATCATTATTATAATTTTTTAACACAAAGATTCTTCCTCCTCTCAGTTAAAATTAAACATCAAGTTTTCTAAGACTATCCGTGTTTGTTTTTTTTAATTTTTAATTTTATCTATTTTTAGAGAGAGGGGAGAGGGGAGGGGGGAAAAGGGGGAAGAAAGAGAGAAAGATAGATCGATTTGTTGTTCAACTTAGTTACGCATTAATTGGTTGATTCTTGTATGTGCCCTGATTGGAATCGAACCCACAATCTTGGTGTATCTGGACGATGCTCTAACCAATTGAGCTACTCAGCCAGGGTGAGACTATCAGTCTTTTTTGTAGTCATTTTGATTCTGATCACACTAGACTGCATATTGACAAATCTATTTCTATTGCTAAAGTAGTCTTTGTCCTGTGCTATTTTGCTGCCCATTTTCTGAGATAACAAGTCTAATTTTTAGGTAGTATTTCTGCACCATAGTTTGTATATAGTACCTTTGACAAACCAAAATGTTTACTGTAGCACCTATAATACACTGAGTGCTTGATATGAAATACTTACCAGAGCTGCTTGGCTCTTGACAAGGTGGTATGTTGTCCAGTGACTTGTTAGGATTGTAATTCTTTACGTCCAAGAGTCTCCTTTCTTTGACAGATTCCCATATAAAATCCGGGTTTACAATATGGATATGGTTCTTTTGGATTGAGTTCAGTTGGTACTGACTGAGAACATCAGCATTGTCTAAGATTATATGTGTACACTAAGAAAAAAGAATCAATTCATTATGCATTAGTAGAAACAAAATTTAATGACTTTGTATCTGTAATTTTCACCCTTAAAAGTCTTGTTTGAAGGTAACTGTAACAATTTTCCTCAGACTTCTAAAACTCTTATAAGTAATACAATTTCTTGTTACATTAAAGTTAAAAAAAAAAAAAAAAATCAAGTTTTTAAAGAGTACGGATATGGATGTACCATAACCAATCCTAGACGTTGTTTCCAAATTTTCACTCCTCTAAAAAAATGCTGTGCTGAGTTTCTTCACGTACACTTTTTTATACAATTTATTTTTTCCTTAGGAGTAGAATAAGAGGTTTAAAAAGTATTCATTAATATTTATTTTAATTTGTTAATTTGCAATTTTATTCACTTATTTTTAAATAAGTAGCATAAGCACATTATAAAATATCTAAAAAGTAAAATTATAATAATAAGTTAATTACTTCCTACCATTTCTCCAGGTTCCTCTCCCAGAGGCACCTGCTGTAACTTGTGCTCAGGTATTCTTCTAGAGCTATTCTATGTGGACAACATACATACAAGTACACAGCCCTCTTTGTAGCCACAGATGGCAGCATACTAAACACACTGCTTTTCCACTTGACAATTTATTTTGGAGATCATTTCTCATCATCACATATTGTGCTCTCTCCTTCATTACAATAGCTGGTATGCACATTTCAAACGGTTATAGACACTGACAACAACTGCTGAAAAGGCTGCAGTCCTGTATATGAGAGATTCTAAAAGTGAGAGCCTGTGTTGGCATTCTCTATGCAGAACGTATCCAGCTGGAGATGCCTGTGCTTCACAGAACAAGCCTGGCTCCCTCCAGTTGGCAAACCCAGGCCTGTGGTCCAGGAAGGGGCAGTCTCATCAACCAACCAACAGAGGGAAGAGTATGCACAGGGCAGGGCCTGCACTTGCAGGCCTGGCACCTAACAACTGTGAACTTCAATTTTTACTTCTTATGATGAGGTAGTTAAAACAGAGCAGGGTAAGCCCTAGCCAGTTTGGCTAAGTGGTTAGAGCATCAGCCCATAGACTGAAGGGTCCTGGGTTCGATTTCAGCCAAGGGAACGTACCTCGGTTGCAGGCTCAATCCCTGGCCCTGGTCGGGGCACGTGCGGGGAGGCAGCCAATCAATGTCTCCCTCTCTCTCTCTCTCTCCGTTCCACTCTCTCTGAAGAAGCAATGGAAAAAATATCCTCAGGTGAGGATTTTAAAAAAAGAAACAAAAAAACAGAGCAGGGTAACCTTTGTTATTTTCAAGATTTCATCCAACTGTGAAATTCTAGATCTAAACTGTTAGGCCTACAGTTCATTTCAAGAGAGTAGGTAGCTTCCTTCCACCTTTAAATAAACAGTACAAAGATCAGTTTACAATACATGAGTTTTTTTCTGTCCTATAGGAGCCATCTTACAGGTGTCACTCCAGTGTTGACATACCGGCGAGTGACTAGCATGCTTTTAGCAAATGCTGCACATTGTAACTTTTCTCATTCAAGAGCAGATTTGGCTGGTCTAATGTTTCTTCTATTGATATCCTTGGCTGTGCTGTCATATATCAGATTCACAGGGCATGTAGGATTGTCCTACAGCTCACAAGAACGGGAGAAGATGGAACTGGTTGGTCTTCCCTCCTCTGCCTCTCTCCAGCCCAGATACCCTGTTCAAGATGTCACTTTCCCTGCCTTCGCTGACTTCCCTACTGCCAGGTTCTCTGCTTACTCTTCTCACCATGACCTGTGCTCCCCTCAGGCACAATGTCTACCACAGAAGAATTCTTAGGAAATTTGCAAATACCTGAAGATTTAGTAAAAAGGAAACATTTCCACCATTTTCCTTAATGTCAGTTTGTAGCTTTTTCTTCTGTTGACGAGGTAAGTGCTTGACTTTCAAACAGAAAGTACAATTTGCAAAGACTCCCACAGTCATCCTGCAGGGAAAAGAAACTTCAAGTCATAACTTTTAAGGATTTTCTTTTCAGTAAATATAAATGACAGTGACTTTAGAGTTGTTCTACACACAAACTGTGGGAGAGTTGAGCATTATTTTTAAAAAAAGATATTGCAATCATGTTATAATCACAAAAGTTGGATATTACTCGAGTTTGCATTATGTATGTTGGTTTTAGAATCATTTCTAGCTTTTATGGCTGATATTATGACACCCAAAAATCCTTTTGTATAGACTCATGATACACATTTTAAGGAAAACATGACAGATTTCAGTTACAGATCAAATGTGATTTAAGAATATAGAAGCATTGCTATGGCTTGGTAGCTCAGTTGGTTAGAGTGTATTCCTGGTCCACCAAGGTTGTGGGTTCAATCCCCAGTCAGGGCACATACATGAATCAACCAGTGAATGCATGAATAGGTGGAAGAACAAATCAATGCCTCTCTCCCCCCACCCCTTTCTCTCTCTCTTTCAAATCAATAAATAAAGAATTTTTTAAAAGAATATAGAAGTGCCCTGGCTGGTGTGGCTCATTGGTGAGAGCGTTGGCCCATTCACTGAAGGGTTGATGCTTATGGTTCGATTCCCAGACAAGGGCACATACCTGGGTTGCAGGTTCGATGGAGGTGCTCGTGAGGGAGGCAACCAATCAATGTGTCTCTCTCAAATTGATGTTTCTCTCTCTTTTCCCCTCCCTCCCTTCCACTCTCTCTAAAAATAAAATCAATGGAAAAAATATCCTCAGGTGAAGATTAAATATACATACATATACACATATATATACATATATATAGAAGCATTAATTTTTAAATTAAAAATTAACATTATGTGCTAGTGAACCCATGGACTTTTATATATAAGTCTTCTATAAATTCAAAGAGGTTTATTAGTTATTTGGGTTTCTGGTAAGCCATTCTAGAGATAAATTGAATAATTAGTAATAAAAACATAAAACTTATGTTTAAATGGAAAGATATATATACACACACATTTGAAGTTAATTTCTTTTACATTTCCACATATAGAAAAGAATTACTTCTAAGACAAATTGAAAGAAATATTATGTGCATTTTACAATTAATAAGTGGTGAGATATTGGGTTTAATTCATGGTAGCTAATTGTTAATTTTAAAAAACTGAAGTCATCTCTTAACAGGGGGGGTTTGGTGAAAAGCGGTTCCTGGGTCTGATGTTCCTTTAAGGAAGGTCAGTTAGCAGGTTTCTTGCAGGGTGGCTGGGCCTCCCATCTCCAAGGGTGCCTACCAGGTGCAGTCCCCTGAGGACATGGTTAGGGTCTGTGTTCCTCCTGCTCCCCCTGCCCCAAATGTTCTGTTCTCCCAAGCTGACTAGAGCCACCCACTCTGGTCCTTTTACTTGAGCAATGGTGCCTATTCCTCAAGGCCCTAAATGCTGGCTAAATGCAGACAACCTCTAATTTTGGACAAAATGCACATTGCCTTCCAAACACCCATACCTCAGATGTGCCAAGTCCTCAGTGCAGGCCACCCCCAGTACCCCTGTAGGCAGGTGGCTTCCACATCCAGCTGGCTGCTCAAGCTACCCTTGATTTCTCCCCCTTTGAGGGTAACCCTTAGGCCATGAGCATCTCGTCATCACTACCCCTGAATATAACCGGAATCTATCCACATTCTCCATCTCCAATGCCACCTGGGCCCATGCCCCATCAGAGAGAAGTCCTGACTCCTCTCCCCACTTCTGCTCCTCTCTGCCTCTAATCTCTTCTCCATACTGTAGCTTGAGTAATTTTTTTTTCTTAATTCCATTTCAAATGAAATTCAGACTTCTTATGGTTCAAGGCCTGGCCTCTGTTTCCAGTCTCATTATGCACACCATTCTCACTCTGCCCTGGCCATACTGGTTTTTTCTTCAGGTTAGCAAAAACTTTTAAGCTTGGGGATCAGGGCCTTCCCACATGCTGTTTCTTCTTGCTGGGACCCTTGTCCCCTACCCCCACCTCACACTTGTAAATCCTACCCAGAACCTAGTAGGCACTATCCAACATATGAATATATTAGTTCACTTTTTTCTTTCTTATGCGTTCTGGTTAAACTGAAGTCCCTTGATTTAACTCCCTTTCCAAAGCATTATATTTACTAATTTCTTATGTGTTATCTTTTACATTCTACTGATTCATAATTATCGTGGTTTGAAGATGAGAGAGATGATGATGAATACTGTGAAAGATATTAGACTGCCCTATTTAGGTTAACCTACTTTGCTCTTAAACTCTGACAGTTAAAAATCAAACAACATATGGATGGTCCTGGAGAATATTATGCTAAGTGAAATAAGCCAGGCAGCGAAAGACAAATATCACATGATCTTGCTTATACGTGGAACCTAAAGAACTTAATAAACTGATGAACAGAATAGATTCAATGACATGGAAGCATAGATGAGACTGATGAATCTCAGCGGGATGGAGGAGGGCGGGTGGGTGGAGGGGGAGAGAGTAACCAAAGAATTTATGTGCATATATACACAACCCAAGGACATGGACAATGGTGGGGAGAGGGACTGAGGAGGGGGAAGGAACAGGGTGGAACGGGTCATTGGGGAGAAAAAGGGACATCTGTAATATTTTAAACAATAATAAAAATTAAAAAAAAAAATCGAACAACAAAAAAACAAAACACCAAAACTTTCTAATGAATCTTGAACAATTTCAGGATAGTCTCTATGTAATATACCTGCTTAAGCTGGAGGAGGCTGGTTGGTGTGGGCTTGGCTGCCCAGTTCCACCTCTCCAGATAAGTGACTCTTCCTGTCATCAGGCCCTGGCTTAGGGACACAGCCCCAAGTCCTGGGAAACTCTAAGCCTGTCTGTCACAAATTCTGGCCACTCTACCCAGAAACTGTGGGTGCAGTTGGAACCCTCCCTGGATCTCTCTGCTCTGATCCAGACCAGGCTGCGACCTCCCCACGGCCCCCAGTAGGCAGCTGTAGTCATACATCCCTGCAATCACTGGCTGTTCTCCTCTTAACACTTCTAGTTTCTCCAGGAGAGCAGATCCCATGCAAGGGCTGTGCCTTGTTGATCTTTATATCCCTAGACCCTAGGGCACACAGCAGGCATTCAATAAATGCTTATTTACTAAAAACTCCCACATCCATTAAAGCCAAAGATTACAGAAGAGCCTCTGATACTATTTGCATATTTGGACTCAAATGGAATCAACCCCGCACCTCCCTAATGGGACTATTGAACCCGGGAAAAGAAAGGCCACCCACTCTGGTGCTGCTCCTACTTGGGTGGCACGTTACAGCTCATCACAGCCCGGAGCACTGAATACACGATCAGGTCAGCGCACGGAAAGGATCTGCAACATGCACACATGCGGAGTTAATTTCTCCTTTATTCTAAAGGCACATTTTATAGATCTTCATGTTTACTGTCATTTTGCAACCCAGAGCGTAAAGACTGAACACTGGGCAGTGCCCTGTTCTAGAGGCTGATTTAACAACTCAGCCCTCGCAGGAATCATAAAACTCATTTCCAGGTTTTCGACTTTGGACTTCAACCAACAGTAAGTGTTCCGATCACGGACGGTGTTCCCAATACTCACGGTGCTCCCTGATTATCCACTAAAATCCTGGACTTTTTGCGAAAGCTTGCATTGTAACCCAACTTTCAGAAGACAGACATGCCCCCAGGCACATCGGAAACGGGATATGGGAAGCCCCAGGGCCGCCGCTCCCTTCCAGAGACCTGGGCCTGAGCGCCGCGCCCCGGGCTGTCCCACCAAGTCCGGTTTCGGGGCCCCGCAGCCTCCAGCGCTGACACCGAGCACCGCTAGGAATACCCCGCGGTGTCCACGCACCTGCCAGAGGATTCGGCAGCTCCCCGTGCCTCAGGATTCTGGGCGCTCTGGCTCCGGGTGCTTCCCAGCTCCGGACTCTCCAGGGTGCGGACCTGCGGCCGGGCGGAAGAGGCCTTGGGAGGGCCGCCCCGCCCCCACCCCTCCCGCCGCCCCGCCCCCACCCCTCCCGCCGCCCCGCCCCCACCCCTCCCGCCGCCCCGCCCCCACCCCCCCGCCCCGCCCCCACCCCTCCGCGCCGCCACGCCCCGACGCCCCGCCCCCGACCCCGCCGCCACGCCCCCGCCCCGCCTCACAGCAGATGGTGCTCCTGGCCCCAAGGGCGCGGCCGCGGCCGGCAGGCTTGCTTGCTTCCTGCACTAGCCCCAGGTTTAGCATTTTTTGTTTCGTCTTTCAGGCGGGATTTAGCAAATACGGGGTGGCTCCAAAGTTGGAGTTTGGGAAAAGTGGGTGGGTGGTGCTGCCATTAATCGAGAAATGAAGGTGATTCCCAGGAGCTGGAAACAAGCAAATTTGGGGAGGGTATAGGATTGGGAAAACAGGAGGGTAAGATAATGAATTTAGTTGAGGACTTCGTGAGTTTGAAGTTCGCGGTAGTGTTCCTAAGTAGTTAGAAATACATATCTGTCGTTCCAGAGAGGTGAAGGCTGGAGTAGAGAGTAAAGTAATGGGAAAAAATGAAATCTCCAGATATGAAGAAAATGAGAATAGAAAAAATGTAGAAAGGTTATGAATTTATACTTGACTACAGGCATACCTCAGTGATACTGCGGCTGAGTTCTGGACCACCGCAGTAATGCCAGTATCACAGTGTTACTGCAAAGGGAACTGGGCCCTTGGCGGGTGTGCCTGGGGCCAGTGGTAGTGTGTGGGTTCTTAACTTCATGCAGGAAAAATTTCACAGCAGGAGTCTAGTGACTATGAGGGAACATTATTAAAGCTGGAGACAGTAAAACAAGAAAGGGCTTAGCAGAGAAGAAGCAAAAGGAGGGCGGGCCTAGGCTGGGCTGCCCTGGCTCTCTGGGAAGTGAGAGAAAAGGGGATTTGGGATCAAGTTCAGAAGTTAGCCTGGGAGGAGGGGTTGCTGCCCATTGCTCTCATGGTTGCAAGCCTGGTGGAGTCCTTTAGGGTTTATTTAGGAGATGCATGTCTGTGAGGGAAGAAGAGGGGAAGGGAGAGCACACACTGGGTCCTTTGTTTTGAGGCTTTATCTCTTTCTGTAAGCTGGAATCTTAGGGGAGGTCTCAGGGGAGGGTTTCAGCAGAATATTAATCACTTTTCTAGGTGTGCTCCTCCAGGGCCATGGTCTTCACTGATTGGTCAGTCATCACATCTGGTTCTGGGGTCACCTGCCTGGTTTTGCTGCTTTTCTGAGTCTGGAGCTGAAATACAACTGAGGCCTAGATGTTATTTCTAGGGAGGATGTAAGGACAGGAAAAGTGCCTCTTTCTTTGCTGTGGCCTTCCACAATTTATGAGAAGCACCTGGTAATTAAACCTCAAGATTGTTGGCTCCTCTGTTCAAACTGGGGGACAAGATAAGCTACTCTCAAAGCTATATTCCTGCATCCACCTCCTCCCTGCTGTTTTTACAACTGAGGAATAATTCGCACCAAGGAGTCTAGTTAGTGGAAGGTTCCCGTTCCCCCTCCTCTTTAAATGAGCCTCTTTGAATTCTTTGTAACTTCTGCTCTAAGCATGTTTTACAGGCTTGGGAAAAATACTAATAAGTACCTCCCTGGAACATCTGCCGGACTGTTTCCTCGAAAGCAAACGGACTGTAATTTTCAAGACAGTCCCTGGTATCTGCTCAACTTCAAGAAACACACCCCTCCCTTCCTTGTCACCTAGAAACAGTACCTGCTTAAAAGAGCAGTCCACCTTTTGTTTCTTGCCTGCCCTTGTAGTGGCTAGTGATACATTAGCCCTTTCCCTTTGGGGAAAATAAAATAAACTCCCTCTTTGCATCTATCTCTTCTCTGAGTTGTAAATTCTTTCACAGCCTGTGTCACCAGCCAAAACCGAACAGAGGTGAGCATCTGCATCTGCTGTAACTTGCTCTGTGAGATTGTTTAGCTATCTGTCTCATTTTCCCTATCCCACTTGTCCTGGCTTACTGAGCTGTCTCAAAAGTAGAGCCAGTCACATGAATTTTTGGTTTCCCAATGCATATAAAAGTTATATGTTAGGACAAAGGTCTCAGGTCTGGGTGGTTCTGACAATGCTATTCTTGCTAAATGTTAACATGTAGCACAGTATCTTGCAGATGCAGCTGTAATGGGATGAGTTTGACCAGGAACCCAACCCAATAAGTTTAACCAACTGCCAAGAAAACGTGTAATTAACTGAATAGTGTATATAAGCAATAACTAAGCCTCCTTTCTGTAAGACAGAGCTTTGGGTGTGAATCCATTGTCTCTTTTACTTGATGTAAGTAAATAAAACTACCTAATGATAACCATGTTTCACCCTGGTAGATTTGGCTCAGTAGTTAGAGTAGGTCCTCGCACCAAAGAGTCGTGGGTTCTGAGTCACAGGTTTGATTCCTAGTCAAGGGCAGGTTCAATCCCCAGCCCCAGTCAAGTGTCTCTCTCTAACTTCCTCTCCCTCTCTCTCTCCCCCTCCCTCCCTTCCACTTTCTCTAAAAAATCAATGGAAAAAAATATCCTCAGGTGAGGATATACAACAACAACAAAAAAGATGACCACTTCTCATTCTTGTCTAGAATACCCCAAGTGGTGACTCCCTTGAGTTCATAACAATACTATAGCCTATTAAGTGTGCAATAGTATTATGTCTAAAGAAATGTACATACCTTAATTTAAAAATACTTTTTGCTACAATATGTAAATTTGTTTTTAAAAATGTAAAATTTTTGTTAAAATTTCTTTTTTAACTTTTGCTAAAAATGTTTGTAAATTTGTTTTAAAATGCTGAAAAATGCTTACCATAATCTGAGTCTTAGGTGAGTGTAATCTTGGTGGTGGTGTAGGGTCTTGTCTTGACACATAGCTGCTGACTGCTCAGAGTGGTGGTTGCTGAAGGCTGAAGTGTCTATGACAGTATCTTAAAATAAGACAACAATGAAGTTTGCTGCATGGATTGACTCTTCCTTTCATGAACAATTTCTCTGTAGCATATGATGCTAATTAATATCATTTTACCCACAGTAGAACTTCTTTCAATGTTGTAGCTAGTTTGTTCTTCTATCCAGACTACTAAAATTTTCTTCATTTCAGCAATAAGGCTGTTTTGTTTTCTTTTCATTTGTATGTTCACAGAAGTAGCACTTTTAATTTCCTTCAACAACTTTTCCTTTGCATTCACAACTTGGCTAAGTATTTGGCCTAAGAGACCTAGCTTTCATTCTACCTCAGCTTTTAACATGTCTTCCTCATTCAGCTTAATTATATCTAGCTTTTGATTTAAAGTGAGAGACATGTGATTCTTCCTTTCACTTAAAAAAACTATGACCTATCTATATGTTATCTAGAAGAAATTCACCTTCAATCCAAGGACATCAGTAGATTGAAAATGAAAGGATTAAAAAAAAAGACATTCCATGCAAATAGTAACCAAAGACAGCAGGGAAGACTGTACTAATATCAAAGAAAACAGATTTTAAATAATGAATTGTTACAAAAGAGCCTGGCTGGCGTGGCTTAATGGTTGAGCATCGACCTATGGTCCAGGAAACCATGGTTTGATTCCCTGTTAGGGCATGTGCCTGGGTTGCAGGCTCAATCCCTGGTGGGGTTTGTGCAGGAGGTGGCCAATTGGTGGCTCTCTGTCATCACTGATGTTTCTGTCTCTACCTCTTTCTTGCTCTCTCTGAAATCAATACATTTAAAACAAACCAAAAACCTGTTACAAAAGAGACCCAAAATATATGAAGCAAAAATTGACAGAAATGAAATAGACTGCTCTACAATAATAGTTGGAGATTTCAGAACCCACTTCCAATAGTTGATAGAACAACTAGGAAGAAGGTTAATAAGGAAATAGGCCATGTAAACCAATGAGACCTAAAACACATACAGAACACTTCACACAACAGTAGAATACATATTTTTTTAAATGCACATGGAACATAATCCAACATATTACATATGTTAGGTCACAAAAAATTTTCAGTAAATTTAAAATAATAGAAATCATACATAGTGCCTCCCCTGGCCTCAATGGAATGAAGTTAGAAATCAGTTAACAGAAGAAAAACTGGAAAAATAGAAAATATGTGGAAATTAAATAAAACACACCTAAACATCTTATGTGTCAAAAAAGAATTTGCAAGTGTAATTAGAAAATAATTTTAAATAAATGAAAATAAAACTTATGGGATGCAGTGAAAGCATTCAAAGGGAAATTTATATCTGTAAATGCCTTTATTTTTTTAAAAAAAAGGAAGATCCCAAATCACAGAATAACTTTATACCTTAAAGAATTAAAAAGGGATTAAAGATGGCAGCGGACTCCTCCTCCTAGGACCAAACTGGAATTACTACTAAAATACAGAAAAATGATCCTGAATAATCAACTGTAACTGAAGGTGAGCTGGAGAGCACCCTCATACCCAAGGAGGACAAGTGGAGACCACGTAGAGACTGGTAGGAAATGTGGAAGCAAAATAGGGCTGGCCAGGCTTCCACAGGCAACAGCTGAAGGTCCAGAGGGATATCTCAGCTGTAGGGGGTTCCCACTGAGGACTCTGGGGCATAAACTCCAGGCTGGGCTTCCCAGCCAAGAGCACCAGAACTCAGAAAGGTGCCCACTCAACATCTGGCAGTGAAAAGCAGCTGGGTTTCTGTCTGCCAGGGAGAGATGCTGGAAATTCAGGCACCCTCTTTAAAAGCCAACACAGTAAGTTTCACGTGCAGCCACTCACCTTGGGCTCCAGCAGAGGGAGGGCAGAATGGACTGGAGCTGTGTGAGGAGAATGTGGGGTTGTGGACTCTGGAGATTTCGATCAAAAGGCACCCGTCAGGATTCCTGTGTTGAGTCTTTTCCGCATACTGCAGAGGACATCTTTCTCAGGCAGACATTTACCTTCTAAGCAGTTTTGCCTGGGGGTGGGGAGCAATTGCCCGATCCTGCTGGGAAACCTCTTGCACTACCATAAGGAGTTTCTAAAGCCTGAGGCTTGTTAAGAGTGATAACAACCAGCCTCTCCACCCTGTGGAGCTTCTGCAGCCTGAGCCTTATTAAGAGAATCAGATCACTCAGCTTACAGGCAGAGGCAGACCTCAGAGTGCTTTGAGTCTTTGTTTGATCTGCTTCTGGACCTGGGCCTTGGAAAAGCAGACTTGGGTGCGCATCTTGGTCCTGTCCAACTACACCCAGCCCCAACAGAGGAGACCTCAAGCGAAAGGTTGTTGAGAGCTCCAAACAGGGTACTCAGGGCCAGTCACAAACAGTGTCTGTCATTAGCTTGCACCAGAGACTCTCCAAAAAGACTGAGAGTCCTAGCAGATCTACCTAATACATAGAAACAAATCTAAACAGGAAGCCAAAATGGGGAGACAAAAAAAAAGAAGCCCCAAATGAAAGAACAAGAGAAGTCTCCAGAAAAAGTGTGGAAAGGGGTTGAGCCTGGGAGCTGGCCGGGACTCAGGCAGGAGCAAGACTGTGCCCTGAAGACCCTGAGGGACCTTGTCCAGGGCAGAGGCCAAGCCATGCCTGGATACAGGTTCCTCCTGTCCATTGCATAGGCTGACATGCTGGCTTGAGCAAAGCTATGCTTGCATGCAACATGTTCTGCCAAAGGCTAGGATATGTGATCAGCCAAACAACGGTCAAGTGCCAGCTTCAATGTACAGTGGGTGCAGCATATAACAATAGAAAACCTCCAAGATGTTGTTCTGGGCACAGCAAAGCAGTATGTTCTGAGAAAGCTTACCAAGGGATTGTTTTTCGCCCTTTCAGCTTCCTCCAGTTTCCTTGAAGAATTGTTACCTTGATGTATATAATAAAGATGCTGAGCTTGCTTGGGGTCACTGTCTCTCCATCCAAGGGCAGTGTCCCACCTGGCCTCAGGTTTAACTGTCTTATATGTCTCTGTGTATTTCTTAATTTCCCTTCCCTCCCTCTCAGGATCCCCTACTTCCCGGCACAGGTCGTGGCAAAAAAGAGTTAAATAAAATGAGATAAGCAATCTATCAGATATATAGTTCAGAATACTGATTGTAAGGATGCTCAACAGCATGAAAAATTATATGGAAACTATGAAGGAAATTAAGAATGCCATAGCAGAAATAAAGAATACATTGGAAGGAATAAACAGCAGATTAGAGGAAGTTGAGGATCAAATCATTGAATTAGAAGACAGGGTAGAAAAAAATCACTCAGAGATCCAAAAAGAAAAAGCAATTAAAAAACAGAAGGACAGTTTAAGGGAGCTCTCGTACAACATGAAACATAACAATATTCACATCATAGGAGTGCCAGAAGAGCTCAAAAGTAAGCAAGGGTTAGAGAACCTGTTTGAAGAAATAATGGCAGAAAACTTTCCTAACGTGGTCAAGGAAAAAGTCACACAAGTTCAGGAGGCACAGAGTCCTGAGCAAGAAGAATCCAAAGAGGCCCACAACCAGACACAGCATAATTAAAATGCCAAAAGTTCAAGACAAATAGGGAGTCCTAAAGGCAGCAAGAGAAAAGCAGTTTGTTACCTACGAAGGAGCTCCCATAATGTTATCAGCTGACTTCTCATCAGAAACTCTACAGGCCAGAAGGGAATGGCATGAAGTATTCAAGGTAATGCAGAACAAGGATCTGAAACCAAGACTACTCTATCCAGCAAGGCTATCTTTCAAAATAGATGGTGAAATAAAGAGCTTCCCAGACAAAAAATGGCTAAAGGAGTTTATCACCACCAAACCAGCATTGCAGGAAATGTTAAAGGGGCTGCTATAATAAGAAGAAACAGAGAGAGAAACATAGGCATAAAGAATTAGAATGTCAATAAATAAGGACCTATCAATAATAACCTTAAGGACTTTAAGGGAGAGATCAACAATAATACAGTCATAGTCATGGACTTTAACACCACACTGACTTCACTGGATAGATCTTCCAGACAAAAAGTCAACACAGAAACAGTGACTCTAAATGGCACACTACATCAGATGGATTTAATTGATCTTCACAGAATATTTCACCCCAAAGCTGCAAAATATACAATCTCCTCAAGTGCACATGGGACATTCTCAAAGACAGACCACATGTTAGGATACAAAACAAATCCCTACAGGTTCAAGAAGATTGAAATCATATCAAGCATCTTCTCAGACATTTACAGCATGGAATACTATGCAGCTGTAAGAAAGAAGGACCCCTTACCCTATAAGACAGCATGGGGGGACCTGAAAAGTATTATGCTAAGCAAAATAAGCCATTCAGAGGAAGACAAGCATCACATGATCTTATATGTGGAATCTTAGGAACAAAATAAACTGATGAACAAAATAGATCCAGGGACATAGAAGCACGGAATGAACTGATGAATCTCAGAGTGAAGGCAGGGGTGGGTGGGTGGGGAGTGATTAACCTAAAAACTTATATGCATATATGCATAACCCATGGGCACAGACAATAGTGTGGTGAAGGCCTGGGGTGGGGCAGGGGTTGTAGGATGTAGGGGATCAATGAGGGAAAAGGGGGACATTTGTAATACTTTCAACAGTAAAGATAAAAAAATAAAAATATATAAATAAGTAAAAATAAATGGAAAAAATATCCACAGGTGAGGATTAACACAAAAAAGAAATGGGTTCAGAAAACAAGTTACAGAGGCAAAAGAAGGGTCCTTGGAGCTTAGGAGAGAGAAAGGTAAAGGTAATACACCTAAGGGGAAGAAAAGTGGGAAGGGAAAGTCACCTGCTTGCTACCTGGAGGGAGAGAGCCCTGGGTCCTCTGTCCTAAGGGCTTTTAAGGGTGAGTTTCTAGGGGATGTTATAGGAGAAGATCTCAATAGAATATTCATCTGCTTTCCAGGTGTGTTCTTTCAGGGTTGTGGTCTCCACTGCCCTAGCACCAGGGCAGGCGGTCATTAGTCAATGTAGCTGGTCCAGATGTCAACCATGGGGTTATCTGGTTTTGCTGCTTTTGTGGGCCCAGAGCTGAAATACAACTGAGGCCTAGATGTATTTGATGGAGAGTTTGAACCTGATTGTCCTGAGGCTTTATGCTTAAGGGCTCTTCTTCTCCCCCTTGTTTGTTCTGCAGAAGGGGGTCTAACCCTATTGTTGTAGGTGGAAAAAAGGCTCTTCGATAGGATCAAGAGGAAAGAATTCCAAGGAGTCACCCATGAGAGACTGTGATCTTGTGGCAAGATTTATTCGGGAAGTCTTCCCCTGCCCCTGGTTTTCAATGTCCCATCTGCTTCTGTTCTGCCATGGAAAAACTCCAACTGTGTTTTCAGGAAGGGTGAAAACAGAGTTTTTGCTTTATATTCCTTTGGAACCCACGCAGTCTTCTGAGGGTCCCAGGTAGTCAGTAGACCCTCATGGTCATGTGTTCCCAGGTAGGAGGGAACATGAAGGAATGGGGCAAGTGAGGGTAATGGGGTGTGTATCACAGAGATCGAGTGCAAGAGTGGGAACAGAAGCAAGAGCTCTTTTTCCCCTGGGGCTTTAACCGGGAGCTTTTATTTTTTTATTATTATTATTTTTTAAATATATCTTTATTGATTTCAGAGAGAGAAAAGGAGAAGGAGAGAGAGAGAGAGAGAAACATCAATGATGAGAGAGTCATTGATTGGCTGCCTCCTGCAGGCCCCCGACTGGGGATCGAACCCTCAACCCGGGCATGTGCCCTGACCGGGAATCGAACCCCGATTGCCCCTAGGATCCTAGGTCGATGCTCAACCGCTGAGCCATGCCCAGCTGGGCTTAACCAGGAGCTTTTAAAAAGAACCAATTACCTTCCCAAGTTTTTGAGGGCTTGCACTGGGATCCACTCCTTAGCCAACAATCTTTTCCCCAGGTTAGACAGAGAGTCCTTTATGGTTAACCACCTTTCACTGCGTTATTTTGACTTTGTTGAGCTTGTCCTTATCTACGCCCCCAACCCCGTTCCCTGCCCTGCCAAGCCATTTGACTTTATTGATTGTACACGTCCTTATCTTCCCCTACGTCCTCCACCCCCAAAATCTGTTACCCGAGAGGGGAAGGGAGGGGTGTTAATTCCCTTGTGATAGTAGGAAAGGGCACATAATAAAAATAGAGCCATAGCTATATAATAATTATTCACCTTACAAATTATAGATAATAAGTTTTCTTACAGACCCTGGAAAACTGGAGGCTGAAACAAGGATATAAAAAGATAAGATGCCTTGGTGGGTCCATTACTCAGGAAAGACATACATTTGGAGAACAGACCAAGGACAGAACATGCTTTGATTTGGTTGCTGTGCCAGGACCCTTACCCCCTCCAGGAGTTTGCCTCAGGAACACTGACCATTCTCTGGTCCCAGGAATGGGCTGAACTGTTTCTAGCGTCACAGATGATTAGCCTCCTGGTCATTGGACTTTGAGCTCCTGAAGACCAGACTTCACACCCTCCCCGCCCCTGTCTCTCTTACACTTGTAGCTCGAAGCTGCATGTAGTTATCTTCTCCCTCACTGGTATATAATCAACCAAGTGGCAAGGGGAGTCAGAGCAAAATTTCCACGGTGACCGACTGCTCTCCCATTTTGTTGGCATTATTGGAATAAACGCTCACATGATTCAACCCTGTCTCTGCTTAATTTGGCTCAATTAGTGACAGGTGGCCTCGAACTCCTTGTGTCTGGTATTATTTCGAGGGACAATGCTGAGATTCCTTGGGGTGTGAAGCTGTTAGCTTCCTGGTGAAGCAAACAGGCCTCTGCTTCCCAGCTGAATATGCTTAACCATGTCTAACCCTTCCTTTGCTTTCTTTCCCATAATAATTAGCTAATTACAGTAACAGTATGACTAGCAACATGCCAGAGGAGGAAAGGTCAGGGGAGGGTCCAAACTGCATGACCAGTAATAAGCTGGGGGAGGAAAGGTCCCTACTTTTCCCCATTGCCAGGCACCCAGGGCTTTCCACCCTGGTGACCTTCTGTACCTGGCCCATCCGCCTTGCTCTGCTCGTGTCTGTCTAACTGCCTACCACAAAGCGAAGTACAAATCGGTTGTTACAGAATATTCATGGGGATATAAAGTACAGCATAGGGAATATAGTCAATATTCTAAAACTATGTATGGTGACGTATGGTAATGAGATCAGGATGATCACTTAGTAAGTTATATAATGTTTAATTACTGGGGTGTCCACCTGAAACTAATATAATAATGTATGTCAACTGTAATTGAAAAATAAAAAGTAATTTTAAAACTAGTGCAGCCAAGTGCCTCCCCTCCCCCCCTTACCCTATAAGTTATACTCAGCCAAAGCAAAAACAACGACAAAGAGTCAAGCCTCCCAAATAGGCCTATGGTAAGCAAAAGTCCCCTCCCTCCAGCTTTACAGGCCTCACCAGAGTAATTAGCTAGGCCTCTGCCACCCTGGCTGGCTTCCCTCTCTAAATGCTTTCATAATTTTCATAGTGGAGGGACTTCCGGTCTATGCCGGAAGTTCAGTCTAGGAACGGTTTTTTTCTACGACCGGCGCTCTCAGCTGCCCGGGATGGGAAGACGCCCTGTTGGAATCCCCTAGGTAACGTCTCCTGCTGTGACGCTGCTGGGAATGGTAGTTTGCGTCAGGCTGGCAGTGCTCGAGCTCAGGTGCAGCGGGGCTGGAGGTCACTACATTTCCCAGGAGCCCTTGGTTCGGGGACGGGGCTTCCTCATAGGCGGTGTTTGTGGCGGCTCTTTCGTAAATGCTACGGCTACTCTATCTTTGGTTTGAGCCCACCGAGAGGCTTGGGGACTTCGGAGAGGTAATATGTGGGCGAAGGGGCGGGGCGGGAGGGGGCAGGGGGGGTTTCGACTCTCTGCACCTGAGAGGGCGCGCAGCGCGCGGGAGGACTCGCTTCCGTCCGGGGGGCGCAAGGCGTCGTCGGTGGTGGCCAATACCTGTTACAGGTTAACGGGGTTTCGTGGGGAGCCGCCGTTTGGCCCCGCGGAGGTGTTGGAGGTACTCTAAGCTGCTGTTAACCTTAGGGACTCAGCTCCAGGAGAGTGTACAGCGGTGTTGCTTCCTGTCCTCCACGAGGGCTGGTCTCCATCAGCCTGGTTAGGTCCTTGTCTTTAAAGGTCTGCTGTGGAATCGTGGCTTTCGAGGAGGTGCATTTTGGGGGACTGATAAATCATCACCTTTTCGACCAGCTAGTTACTTTTCACGGTCTGAGGGTGGTTTTGAATTAACTGAATATGTCCACTTTTTCTCTGCTGCAGAAAACGGAGCATAGATATTTTCTTTCTGTTTTTAACATCTCCAAAAAAGTCATTTTACATTAATGTTATGGAAGTTAAAGAGAGTGATACAAATGTCTCATGGACCGGAAGGTGACTTAATTTCTTCATTTATAAACCTCATCAAGCAGTCATTACACTTATGAGGTAAGTCAGCCAAAAGCTTGAAGTCTGGATGAATTTTAAGATCTTCAATTTGTCCTCTTGAATATTCACAGTTTTTACATAAATAAATCCCTTCAGATAAATGTGAATTTAAATGTTTGCAATACTCGAGCATACTTGAAAAGCCTTTCCCACACTCATCACAAACATGAGGAAGATTTTTTAGCGTGTTCAATAGCAACTTGCTTGTTAACATTTTTATGAAGTCTACTAGGCAAACCACATGCTTGACATACAAAGTTTTACCAAAGGTAATTTTACTCAAGAGGCTGTACTGTCCATGTTGCCCATTGTTACGTGTCTCACTTAACTGTTAATTTACATGCATGTTCATTTACCACATGGCTAGTCAAGTCTTCTGGATCATTTGTTTCATGTTCACAGAACTGACACAAATACTGTTCATCACATTTGGGAGCACAGGTATTTTCAATGTGTGTCATACAGTGCAATGAAGTGACAAGGGAAACTGCGGTCTCATTTTAGAATTCCATTAGATCCAGATTTTTGACCTAATAAAATGACACCGTCTATCTTTTAGTTCTTCAGTTGCGTTAGCCATATTTCAAGTGCTCAGTAGTTATATGTGACTCGTGACTACCATATTGGACTGCACAGGTCTAAGTAATTGTACTTTTTGTTTCTCTCTTATACACTGCTCTGCATTTTTCTTTTGTCAATTAACAGTATATATTCTGTTGGGTATAGTCAGTACTTCCATATCCCCACTTAATGAACTTATTCTATTTAATGGCTGCTTAATTTGAATACCATAATTAGCTGGCCCCTGTTAATGGACATTTAAGTAAATTTTAGTTTATTACAGATGTGAACTTGTGCCAATATAGCGCAAAATGCCTAGATGTGAAATTGCTGAGTCAGTTTCTGTGCATTTACAGTTTGGATAGATATTGTCAAATTGTCCCCCGAAAGGTTGTACCAGTTTACCTTTCCAGGTAATACCTTATGAAAGAGTTTCTCTTTTCTATACTGGGTGTTAATAGGTTTTAATCTTTGCCATCGTAGTATGTGAAAAATGGTATGTTGGTACTGTTTCAATTTTTATATAATTGAATGAGGATGAACACATTTTAATGCTTGGGCCTCTGTATTTCTTTTTCTGTGTATATCTTTTGTATGTTTGTTTTTCAGACACTAGGTAGGAGGCTAAATATATGTTTGTTTGCCTCCAGATTGCCATTTTTCATTTCCTTTTGGTTTATATAAATTTTGTTGTATTATATTGATAAAGCCTAGAATTATGTGTGGAAAAAAAATAGTGTGAGATGTCATTCCACTTTGGTACTAGATCTCTTGGATCTCCTCTTAAAGAAATGTCTGTGGTAGGTCTCCCCTCTCTCTATCTTTATCAGCCTACAGAAATGCTTTTATTTCTTCTGTCTTTTATAAAAAAAATTATCTTTATTATTTAAAGTATTACAGATGCCCCCCCCCCCCCGCCATTGACCCCCTCCAACTGCTCCTGCCCACTCCCCAGGCCTTCCCTGCACTATTGTCTGTCCATGGGCAATACATACATGCATATGAGTTCTTTGGTTAATCTCTTCCTGTCCTGCTACCCCCTTCCCTCTGAAATACTTCAGTCTGTTGCATATTTCAGTGTCTTTTGATTTATTTTGTTCATTAGATTCCACATATAAGTGAGATCATGTAATACTTGTCTTTCTCTGACTGGCTTATTTCACTTAGCATGATACTCTGCAGGTCCCTCCATGCTGTCTCAAAGGGTTAGAGATACTTCTCTTTTACAGCTTCATAGTATTCCATTGTGTAAATGTACCACAGTTTTTTTGTTTGTTTTTAATCCTCACCGAGGATAATTTCCCCCCCCTTGCTTTTTAGAGAGAGTGGAATGGAGAGAGGGAAGGGGGAGAGAGAGAGAGAGAGACATCGATTGGTTGCCTCCTGCACCTGCCCCAACTGGAGCTGAGGATCAAGCCTGCAAATGAGGTACCTGGGACCCTTCAGTCTGCGGGCAAATGCTGTAACCACAGAGTCAAACTGGCTAGGGCTGTACCACAGTTTTCTAATCCATTCATCTACTGATGGGCACTTGGGCTGTTTCCAGATCTTAACTATTATAAATAATGCTGCTATGAATGTAGGGGTGCATATATTCTTTCTGATTGGTGTTTCTAGCTTCTTAGGATATATTCTACAAATGGGATCACTGGGTCAAATGGCAGTTCCATTTTTAGTTTTAAGGAACCTCCATACTGTTTTCCACAGTGGCTGTACCAGTCTGCATTCCCACCAGCAGTGTACTAGGGTTCCTTTTTCTCCACATCCTCACTAACACTTGTTTGTTGATTTACTGATGATAGCCATTCTGGCATTTGTGAAGTGATACCTTGTTGTTGGTTATATTTGCATCTCTCTGATAATTAGTGACATTGAGCTTTTTTTTTTAATCCTCACCTGAGGATATTTTTCTCATTGCTTTTCAGTGAGAGTGGAAGAGAGAGAGAGAAACATTGATGTGTGAGAGAGACACCACATCAATTGGTTGCCTCCTGCACTTGCCCCGACTGGGCCTGGGATGGAGCCTGCAACCCAGTTACATGCCCTTGGCTGGAATTGAACCTGGAACCCTTCCGTCCCCGGGCTGACTTTCTAACCACTGAGCCAAACCATCCAGGGTAGAGCATTTTTTTCATATGTCTCTTGGCCGCTTGTATGTCGTCTTTGGAGAAGTGTCCAGGTCCTCTGCCCATTTTTTTTTTTTTTTAATTTTTATATATGTCTTTATTGATTTCAGAGAGAGGAAAGGAGAGGGAGAGAGAGATAGAAACACCCACGATGAGAGAGTCATTGGGGATTGAGCCCTCAACCTGAGCATGTGCCCTGACTGGGAATCGAACCTTGATCTCCTGGATCCTAGTTCGATGCCCAACCGCTGAGCCATGCCCAGCTGGGCGTCTGCCCATTTTTTTAATTGTAAACTATACTTTGTAATATAGTTTGATATCTGGTATGGTGATCCCTCCAACTTTGTTCTCTCTTTTGTTGAGTTGTGTGAATACTTTGTATATTTTGGAAATGAACCCCTTATCACATGTATCATTGGCAAATATGTTCTCCCATGCACTGGAATCCCTTTTCATTTTGTTGCTTGCTAGTTTCTTTTGCTCTGCAGAAGTATTTTATTTTGATGTAGTCCCATTTGTTTCTTCTCTCCTTTGTTTCTCTTGCCCTAGGCATAGTATCTGAAAATTCTGCCTCATGAGATGTCTGATATTTTGCTGCGTATGTTTTCTTCTAGGACTTTTATGGTTTCACGACTTATTTAAGTCTTTTATCCATTTTGAGTTCATTCTTGTGTATGGTGTAAGTTGGTAGTCTAGTTTCATTTTTTTGCATGTACCTGTCCAGATTTCCCAACACCATTTATTGAAGAAACTGTCTTTACTCCATTGTATGCCTCTTGCTTCCTTTGTCAAATATCAATTGACCGTAATGGTGTGGGTCAATTTCCTGGGGTCTCTGTTCTGTTCCATTGATCTATATGCCTGTTCTTGTGCTGGTACCAGACTGTTTTGATTACAGTGGCTTTGTAGTATAGTTTGATATCTGGTATTGTGATCCCTCCAACTTGATCCTTCTTTCTTAAGATTGCTGTGGCTATTCATGGTCTTCTTTGGTTCCATATAAATTTTTTGAGTAATTGTTTTAGATCTGTGAAATATGCCATTGGTATTTTGATAGGGATTGCATTCAATGTATAGATTACTTTGGGCAGTATGGACATTTTAATGATATTAGTTCTACCAGTCCGTGAACACGGTATATTCTTCCACGTGTTTATATCTTTTATCTCTTTTTTCAATGTCCCGTAGTTTTCCAAGTACAGGTCTTTTGCCTCCTTGGTTAAGTTTATTCCTAAGTATCTTAATTTATTTGTTACAGTGGTAAATGGGATTTTTTTTTTAGTTTCTCTGTCTGAGAGTTCATTAGTGGTGTATAAAAATGCCATTGATTTCTGGGTGTTAATTTTGTATCTTGCTACATTGCTGAACTTATTTATTAAATCTAGTAATTTTTTTGGTGGAGTCTTTAAGGCTTTCTGTGTACAATATCATGTCATCTGCAAATAATGACAGTTTTGCATCCTTTCCAATATGGATGCCTTTTATTTTTTCTTCTTGTCTGAGTGCTGTGGCTAGGGCTTCTAGTACTATGTTGAGTGCAAGTGGTGAAAGTAGACACCCGTCTTGCTCCTGTTCTTCGGGGAAGTGGTTTTAGTTTTTACCTATTGAGTATGATGTTGACTGTAGGTTTGTCATATATGCCTTTTTACGTTGCGGTGTGATTCCTCTATTCCCACCCTTGTGTTGGATTTTGTCGAATGCCTTTTCTGCATCTATTTATATGATCATGTGATTTTGGTCGTTCAATTTATGTAATGTTTCACATTTATTTATTTACTTATTTATTTCCTCACCCGAGGATATTTGTTCCATTGCTTTTTCAGAGAGAGTGGAAGTAAGAGGGGGAGAGAGAGAGAGAGAGAGATAGGTACTGATGTGAGAGAGACACATTGATTGGTTGCCTTCCGCATGTTGTGCCCTGACCATGGCTGGGGATCAAACCTGCAGTTGAGGTGCACGCCCTTGACTGGAGTCAATCTGGGATCCTTTAGTCCACAGGCTGACGCTCTTACCACTGAGCCACACTGGTCAGGACTCACATTTATTGATTTGCAAATATTGTACCAACCTTGCATACCTGGAATAAATCCAACTTGGTCATGGTATATGATATTTTTAACATATTGCTGGATCCAATTGGCTAATACTTTGTTGAGGCTTTTAACATCTGTGTTCATCAGGGATATTGGCCTGTAATTCTCTTTCTTTTGTAGTGTCTTTATCTGGTTTTGGAATTAGGATAATGCTGGCCTTGTGGAAAGAGCTTGGAAATGTTCCTTCCTCTTGGATTTTTTGGAGTAGTTTGAGGAGTATAGGTGTTAGTTGTCCTTGAATATTTGGTAAAACTCTAATGTGAAGTCATCTGTAACAGGGCTTTTGTTTGATGGGAGTTTTTTGGTTAGTGCTTCAATTTCATTAGTTGTTTTTGGTCTATTCAGAGTTTCTGCTTCTTCCTGATTCAGTTTTGGAAGATTGTATTTTTCTAGGAGTTTGTCCATTTCGTCCAGGTTGTCCAACTTGTTTGCGTATAGTTCATAGTATTTTCTTACAATCCTTTGTATTTCTGTAGTGTTATTTGTTACTTCACTCTTTCACTTCTGACTTTTATCTATTTGGGTCCTCTTTCTTTGTTTCTTGATGAATCTGGCTAAAGGTTCATCAGTCTTGTTTATCTTTTGAAAGAACCTCTTGGTTTCATTGATCTTTTGTATTTTTTTTTTAGTCTCTATGTTATTTATTTCTGCTCTGGTCTTTATTATTTCCTTCCTTCTACTTACTCTGGGCTTTTCTAGTTGTTGTCTTTCTAATTCTTTAAGTTGTAGGTTTAGATAGTTTATTAGAAGTTTCTTGTTAATTTTTTGTTTAAAAGATCTATCCATTGATGTCAGTGGGGTGTTAAAGTCCCCTACTGTGGTTGTATTACTGTCATTTTCTCCTTTGAAATCCTCCAGAAGTTTCTTGAGGTAGGCCTGTAGTGCTACGAATTTCCCTCTCAGGACTGCTTTTGCTGTGTCCCACAGATTTTGGATTGTTGTGTGTTTCTTTTCTTTTTTTTTTTTTTGGGAAGTTTTTGATTTTTTCCTTGAGCTCATTGGTAACCCATGCATTGGTTAAGAACATGCTGTTTAGCTTCCATGTGTTTGAATGTTTTGGGGTGTCTTTATTGTAGTTGATTTATAATTTCATGCCATTGTGATCTGAGAAGACGCTTGATATGATTTCAACCTTTTTTTTTTTTTTTTTTTTAATCCTAACCTGAGGATATTTTTTCCATTGCTTTTCGGAGAGATTGGAAGTGGTGCAGGGCAGGGGGAGAGAAAAAAAGAAAGAGAAACATCAGTGTGAGAGAGACACATTGATTGGTTGCCTCCCACGTGCACCCCAACCTGGGGCCAGGGTTCAGCCTGCAACCAAGGTATGTGCCCTTGACTGGAATTGAGCCCAGGACCCTTCGGTCGCAGGCCAACGCTCTAATCGGTGAGCTAAACTGGTAGGGCTATTTCAGTCTTCTTGAATTCATAGAGACTTAGTTTGTGTCCTAACATGTGGTCTGCCTTTGAGAATGTCCCATGCACCCTTTAGAAGAATGTGTATTCTGCAGGTTTGGGGTGAAATGTTCTGTAAATGTCAATTAAATCCATGTGATATAGTATGCCATTTAGGGTCTCTGTTTTCTTGTTAATTTTTTGTTTAAAAGATCTATCCATTGATGTCAGTGGGGTGTTAAAGTCCCCTACTGTGGTTGTATTACTGTCATTTTCTCCTTTAAAATCCTCCAGAAGTTTTTTTAATATATTTGGTTGCTCCTGTATTGGATGCATATATGTTTACCAGTGTTATATCCTCTTGTTGGTCAATCCTTTCAGTATTATGTAGTGGCCTTCTTTGTCTCCTGTTATGGCCTTTGTTTTGAAGTCTATTTTTTTCATATATAAGTATTGCTACCCCAGCTTTTTTTTTTTTTTCATTTCCATTTGCATGGAAATAAAAGTTTCCATTCCTTCACTTCATCCTGTATGAGTCTTTTGTTTTGAGGTGGTTTTCTTGTAGACAGCATATATATGGGTGGTTTTCTTATCTATTCAACTACCGTTTGACTTTTGATTGGAGCATTTAAGCCATTTACATTTAAGGTTATTATTGATAGGTACTTATTTGTTGCCATTTTTATTCTTTATGCCTGTGTTGTCCCCCCCCCCTTTCTCTCTCTGTGTCGTCGTCTTACAACAGTCCCTTTAGCGTTTCTTCCAGTGCTGGTTTGGTGGTAATAAACTTTTAGTTCTTTTTTTTAGTCTGGGAAGCTCTTCATTTCACCTTCAGTTTTGAAGGATATTCTTACTGGATCAAGTAGTCCCAGATTCAGTCTCTTGCTTTTCATTACTTTGTATACTTCATGCACTCCCTTCTGGCCTGAAATGTTTCTATTGAGAAATCAGCTGAGAGTCTAATGGGAGTTCCCTTGTAGGTAACCTTTTCTCTCTCACAGCATTTAAGATTCTTTCTTTGTCTTTAACGTTTGCCATTTTAATTATGATGTGGCTAGGTGTGGGTCTTTTGGGGTTCATCTTTATTGGGACTCTCTGTGTTTCCTGAACTTGAGTAAATTTTCCTTCACCAGGTTAGGGAAATTTCCTGTTATTATTTCTTCAAATAGGTTCTCTATTCCTTGCTCAGATTCTTCTCTTTCCGTTAACCCTATGATGAGGATGTTGTTGTGTTTCATGTTCTACCAAAGTTCCCTTAATCTCTCCTGCTTTTTAAGTTTTTTCCAATTGCTTCTCTGAATGGTTTTTTTTCCCTACCTTGTCTTATAATTTGCTGATTTGGTCCTCTGCCTCTTCTAGTCTACTATTCGTTCCTTCCAGGGTATTCTTTTTTTTTTCCTAAATATATCTTCATTGATTTCAGAGAGAGGAAGGGGGAGGGAGAGAGAGCTAGCTAGAAACATCAATGATGAGAGAGAGTCATGGATTGGCTGCCTCTTGCACGCCCCTGACTGGGAATCGAGCCCGCAACCCAGGCATGTGCCCTGACAGGGAATCAAACCTTGGATCCTAGGTTGATGCTCAACCACTGAGCCATGTCTGTCCATGCCAGGGTATTCTTTATTTCAGCTATGTCATTCTTCATTTCTGCTTGATTCTTATTCATGGTTTCTACCTCTTTTTTTTTTTTTTTAATGCTGGTGTAGTTCTCATTAGGTTTCATACAGTTCTCAGTAAGTTGCTTGTAGTTCTCACTAAGTTGTTTGAGCACCTTCATAACCATTACTTCGAATTCTCTGACTGACAAATTGCTTGCCTGCATTTCATTTAGTTCCTTTTCTGGCGATCCCTCCTTTGCTTTCTTTTGGGGGTTGTTTCTTTGTATCTCCATTTTTGCTGTCTCTTTGTATTTATTTCTGTGTACTCCTGTGCCCCCCAGTTCGTGGAGTGGTCTTAAATGCCCCTGTCTATGTTATTTGGGTTCTCCAGTTGTAACTGTGTCTTGAATGATGTTGTTCCATTTGTGGATGGAATCTCCTCTCAGGGTGGCTTACTGTGGGGCTCACCCCTGACCATGTCGTGTGAACTGTTGTGGAGGTGCAGTCTCTAGCTATTTTCTGTCCTTCCTTTATATAAATCTCCTCAGCTGGACCTCAGTTGGTAATTCTGGGTGAATGTTCCCCAATTTAGTTTTATTTTCAGTCTGGCCCTGGGAGGAGATGCAAGAAAGGTCTGCCTATTCAGTTACCATCTTCTCTGCATCTCTTCTGCCCTTTTTTTTTAAACCTCACCCCAGGATATATTTTTACTGGTTTTTTGAGAGAGGGGAAGGGAGAGAAAAAAACAATTGATGTGAGAGAGAAACATTGATTGGTTGCCTCCCGTACATGCTCTGGCTGGGAATCTAACCTGCCATCTTTTGGTGTATTGAATGATGCTCCAACCGAGTTACACACATGAGAGCTATTTCATCTGTCTTAAAAAATATACATCTCTCTTCTTCCTGCTTCCCTATGCAGCTATTTATTTCCTTCCCTTTATAACAAAACTCATGGAATGAACTATACTCACTGTCTCTAGTTTCTTTCATGTATCCTCTCCATTCAGGCTTTTGCCTCTTCCCCTCAGCTGCTTTCAAGTTATGACCTTTGCTTTGCTAAATTCTAAGGTCAGTTCTCAGTTTCCTCACCTCTTTATCTGTTAATAGCATTGACATATCCCCTTATTCCTTGAGATGCTTTCTTCATTCACTTGGCTTCAAGGACACTACAGTTTTTACATCTCTTTTTTTGTCTATGCACATTCCCTTTGTGGTTTCATCCAGAGTATGTGGTTTCATACCATCTTCATGCTGAGGATACCCACATTTGCCCTTCACAGACTTGGCCTCCATGAATTACATTCTTGTGTGTCCAGCTACCTATATGATGTGTCTCCTGGGATGTCTGATAGGTATCTTAAAATGTCCTAAATTCATCTCTGAACTCCCCCAAACCTGTTTCATCCCTAGTTTTCTCCATTTCAGTTAATGCAACTCTGTTCTTTCAGTTGCTCAACCAGAAAATTTTAAGGAATAAAGGGGAGGATCCCAGTAACCTCTGGAGGTTTCATAGTCCTTAAAGGAGTAGTAGTAGTTTATATAGTCTCATCAAATGAGACCCAAATTGGTACTTTAAAAAAAAAAAAAATTATTGATTAATTGGTTTTTAGAGAGAAAGGAAGGGGGGGGAGAGAGAAAGAGAAACATTGATTTGTTGTTTCACTTATTTATGCATTTATTGGTTGCTTCTTGTATGTGCCGAGTGGAGGTCAAACCTACAACCTTGGCGTTATCTGGCTCTTTTTTTTTTTACATTTATCATACCATGAATTCATAGGGAGTGGGTTCTAGCAGCTCAGGCTCCTTTTCATTGGTTCTCAAAAAGAGTGTGCGTCTCTGGGTAGAGTAGGCTGGTGCTTCAGTTGAACCCAAGTACCTTTCTCTTTGGATTCCTTGTTCTGGTAATTTTCCTTCACACATTTCAGGGAGCTATCTTAGCTCTTACAGTGTTCAATATACTTAATATGTACATTAATTCTTTCTATTTTTTTGGTTAATCCTCACCTGAGGATATTTTTTCCATTGATTTTTGGAGAGAGTGAGGGAGAGAGTGAGAAATATTGATGTGTTGCTTCCCGCGTGTGCACTGCCTGGGGCTAGGGATCGAACCTGCAACCCAGGTACGTGCTCTTGACCAGGAATCAAACCCATAACCCTTCTGTGTGCAGGCTGACACTCTAACCACTGTGCCATACTGGCTAGGGCTACATTAGTTGTCTTGACAGGAATCTTGCTGTTTAACTTGTTTGTTTACAGCAGTGCCCACTGTATGTATGCTGGGTGACACTGTAGACTCTTCTAGTTTTGCCATGATAACATTTGTGGGGTATTTCTTTTCTTGGTTAATCCTCATTCGAGGATATTTTTTCCTTTGATTTTTAGAGAAAGTGGAATGGAGGGAGTGAGGGGGGGAGAGAGAGAGAGAGAGAGAAACATCGATGTGAGGAGGAACACACTGATTGGTTGCCTCCCGCATGTGCCCCAACTGGGGCTGGGGATCAAACCTGCAATCCAGGTATGTGACCTTGACTGGGAATCGAACCCACGACCCTTTGGTGCGCTGGCAGTGCTCTAACCACTTAGCCACACTGGCCAGGGCTGAGGCATTCCTTTTTGAACAGTGTCCATTCCCTTGATGTCTACAGTATCACCTTTCTTGTAGATTGGCATGTATGTGGTGAAAGGAACAACTCCCATGTTTTCTTAAAGGCCTCTAGATAACATATAGTGGGTGCCTTTCCACTTTCCCTTTGTGTTAGTCATTTTGGTGAATTACTGGAAGATGACATTTCTGGCCAAAAGGAGGGCCAGAATTGGGCACTTTTTATGGTGGATGAAGGGACTATAGTCTAGAAACAGAAAAGAACAAGATGGAAAACACATTATCTACTTCCAGGCTCAGTGGTATAAGGGTATGGGCGCCATAGGGAGACGTGCTCTCAGGAAAGTGAGAGAAGAGGTTAAGGATAATAGGAGATTTTGCCGGTGGTGGACAGTGAGTGTTTTTGCACTGGAGATGCTTGGGAGATAGAGACAGAATTAAAGCATATGTGTGGGAATTTGCATATGAGATAAAGGGTGGTTTGGGATTCAGAGCCTTTTTGTGATGACTGATGTAAATAGGTTTAAACACATGAGATTAATCCTGGAGAATTGAAGGTGGATAGTGGTGATGGGGACTATGAGAAGTGGGATTCTGAAGGAATTGGCATGGGGGGGGTGTTTTGCAGATGAAGGTTATGAAGTGGCTAGGTCTGACTCTGCCCCTTATAGCTGTACCACTCGCTCCCTCTCCTCTGCCAGATCCTTAATTTTTTTTTTTTTTTTTTAAATATATCTTTTTTGATTTCAGAGAGAGGAAAGGAGAGGGAGAGAGAGAGAGAGATAGAAACATCAATGATGAGAGAGTCATTGATCGGCTGCAGCCCGCAACCCAGGCATGTGCCCTAACGGGGAATCGAACCCTGATTGCCTGGATCCTAGGTCGACGCTCAACCACTGAGCCACGCCCGGCTGGGCCAGATCCTTAATTTTATCCTCTAAGTGAGGACTCCTTGTTCACGCTATCTAAATGTGCAGTCTCCTTCCCCTACATGGCCTTTATTTTTCTCTTTAGTACTTATTACTATTTAACATTGTGTAATTTACTTTTATGTATGTGTATTTTCACCACTAGACTAGATTGACTGATTAACTGCTATATATATACCCATCCTAAAACAATGACTAGCACAGAGTAAGAAAATAAATACTTGTTGAGGAAAATCAGACATACAAAGGAGGAACGGCTTATGTTCTTTGCCATGTCCCGTTTACATTTATTGCATTAGGAAATTGTTTATTTTAGAGTATGATTCATATAGAGTAGCTGTCGTATGGTATGAACCAGTTATTTTTTTATTCAAAAAAATCTTTATTGATTTCAGAGAGAAGAAGGGAGAGGGAGAGATAGAAACATCAATGGTGAGTGAGTCATTGATTGGCTGCCTCCTGCATGCCCCACACTGGGGATTGAGCCTGCAACCCAGGCATGTGCCCTGACCCGGAATCGAACCACGATCTCCTGGATCATAGGTCGATGCTCAGCTGCTGAGTCACACCCAGCTGGGCTGAACCAGTGTTATTTTTATTGTTGAACGTTGACTGAACACAAATGATACCTTATAATATTGAATTTTCAATAATATAACCTTAGTTGTGATTTAATTTAAATTAATTTTAGCAAATATTTATCAAGTTTCTTCTATTTACCTGGAATGAATGGTACTGGGCAATGGTGAATATACAGATATCTTTAAGGAACTCACAGCTGGGTAGATTATGAACACAAAAGCACGATACCACCTATAGTGGGATGAATGCCAAAGCAGTGATAACAGAGACCTCTAGGCATACAGATGAGGGGACTGCCTGGTGAACGAGGGGTTAGGATATTGAAGGAGTAAGGGACAGTGGGAAGCAGTGCCAGGTAAAGCCATGTGGGGGTGAGTTTTGTCCTGGAATTAGGGAGAGCATGGGTTCCCCAGTTAGGCAGAGAAGGTATGTTGTACTAGGGCCAGAAGCATGAAAGTGCTTAATGTGGGTGTTTGATATTGAGAGTGGCTTTTTTCCCTCTTTGGTAATCGAATATCTTAGAAGGTGGTTTAACTCCCATAGTGTTAGGTCAACTGGTCTAGCACTTGTATAAAATCATCAGAATGATTAGATGAGAAGGGAACTTAGATTTTTGATCCATTGAACTTGGATTTTAAGATATTTTATCAAAGTCTTAAATATCCAGAAGCTAGTTAAAGTCTTTTGCATATGAAATATTCAAAAGCTTTTTTGTGCTGGGTCAAGGTTTGTGTAGGATATTTTTAATACTTTTTGTTGACTGTCTTCTACAGGTGTTGGAAATTAATAGCTCTTCTAGTTTTTGCATTATTTAAATACAGTAGAAAATTGGAATAAAATGTTCCTGATGCCCGCCTCTTCAGAGTTAAACAGTGGGCAGAACTTCCTAACCCAGTGGATGACCAATCCTTCTCGGGCTGGAGTCATATTAAATCGTGGATTTCCTATTTTGGAAGCAGATGAAGAGAAGCGAGCAAATGTGAACATTTCCACCAGCTTTCCTGTTAAAGCCACACAGTTCTCAAATAGCTTGAACTTTATAAGTGAAGACGATTCACTTCGTGAAGAAGAGAAGTTGGAGTCTCACAGCCCTTCTAAACTACAGTCAGATAAATCTGAAACACATGCAGTCTTTCCTTTACCTAAAGAGGGACCACAACCAGTGGCATGTCAGGATGCTCCTGGACACTGGGAAGATAACAAAAGTGACTTTATCTCAGATCTTGTGAGTGAATTCAAAGAAGTGGCTTATAAAGACCCACTTTTTAAAAAGCTTGAACAGGTACACCAGGACTTGGCCTAATATGTATTTATGTTATTGCAAGTTTTTGTCTATGATGAAAGTCACCAGTTTCAGGCCCTCTTGTTTCTTCCCCTTTAATATGAAGTACTCAAAATAACCCAATTTTGCTTTTTGTCTAATGTGAGACATTAAAGCATATTTGTTATGTAAGACATAGCATTTAAGATAATATCTCCTAGTTTCTATCTCATTTGGTAAAAACTAAATTAGAAATTGTTGACCAAATAATTAGAGGAAAAAGTTGATCATAAATGTACTGATTACCTAATATATTTTAAGAATCAAAGGATTTATTTGACTTTTTCTGTTTCTTAGTTGAGAGAGTCAATATGGTTTCCATCATAAAAATTGGATTTTAGAGTTTTAGTGGCAGATTTAGTTACTTTGAGATCCCTCTTTGAAACTCTTTATTAGGGAAGATGTAAGAAGGGAGATGGGAGGGATTAAAATAAAGGTAAAGAGCGAAGGTTCATAAAGAAATGTAAAGTTAGTTTAATAAAGTTAATTTTATATTTAAAAAGCTGAAAGAGGTGCAGCAGAAGAAGCAGGAACAACTGAAGAGGCAACAGTTGGAGCAACTGCAAAGACTCATGGAAGAGCAAGAAAAGCTGCTCACTATGGTGTCTGGGCAGCGCACACTCTCAGGTATTTTTTGCTTACATAGGACTTCCAGTTAGTACAATGATTGGCAGTTACACACATTTCTTACCATGAATTGTTTGACAGGTTATTTCTACTATTCTCTATCATATGTTGCAAACGCCAGTTTCTTAGAGGCGAGGCAGATAATTGAAACAGTGGTGGTGTAAACTAATTGGGACAAGTGAAAGCTGTGCCATTCTGGAACATTTGTATCCTTAAAGACATTCACATTTACTTATAAAATTTAAAGAAGACTTAGTAGAATAAAAGATCCAGAACCAAAGCTGGCCTAAGGCTCCTGGTTTATATATTATAGCTGATGAATGAAAAACTGCTCTGGATTGTAGGGGTAAATATGTGTGGAAGCCACTCTACTCAGCTAAAGAACCATACTAGAAACATTTCTTTGTTCAGCGGATGACAGAATTCTTTTGTTATATGCTCAGTCCATAAATAGCATGATGTGCTTATCATGGGAAAAGCCTGTTGAAGTGTGTCTGGAGCAGTGGTTTTGAAAGTGTGTTTATCATACTTTATAGTAACAAAAACATTTTGATTTCAAAGAAATTTCATAAATCTGTCTTTATTGGTGTGCCTGGCATGTAACAAGAATATTTTCTATTTTGTTTATTCTATGTTAAAAAAAAAGTGCCAGTCATGACCTGTTGCATCTCGTGATAAAATGACTAATGGATTGTGTCCCACAGTTTGAAACCCAGTGATATGGAGTTATGGGGGTCTGCTTGGTGCTACCTTTGAAGAGACACACTTTACTGATTCAAGACAGTGCTGTTGTGTTCCGAGGTTGCATGGGCATTGAGAATACAAAGAAGAAAAGACAATGGCAAATGAGTGTGCAGAGTGTGGCTGAGTGGGACTTGGGAGTGGTGGGAGTGGTGAGGATGAGAATGAGGCAAATAAGAATGGTTTAGGGAGTTTGGATGTCACCAGAGATGGGATTCTTGCCGCCCCTCCCCCGTGATAGAAATCAAGAAGGGAGGCGAAACAGTTCCACAAGAAGGGGTTTACTGAAACAAACTAGAGGGAAAGGAGAAAGGGAGCACACACTAATAAAGAATATGGCTCCCCGCCCTGGCCTGTGTGGCTCAGTGGTTAGGGCGTTGACCCTTGTATCAAAGGGTTGCGGGTTTGACCCCTGGTCAAGGGCATGTACCTGCGTTGCTGGTTCCATCCCTGGCCCCAATCAGGGAGTGTGCAGGAGGCAACCAGTCGATGTATCTCTTCCACATCAACGTTTCTTCTCTCCCCTTCCCTGCCTCCCTTCCACTTTCTCTAAAAGTCAGTGGCTCCCCAAACTGCTGCCAGGGTCTGGCTTATATATGGCTCGGTTCTTCACTCAGGCTCAGGGTAGATTTCTTTGCTTTCCAGGAACCCTTTGGTTTTGCGGGTGGGTGTCCACCAGTGCATGTGCAGAGTGGAGCTTTTTGGGGAGTGCCTGATGAGAAACTTTAAACTTATTTAAGAGAGGCTCAAAAAATAAAAAATTGAAGAGCATTCCCATCTGTTTAACAGAGGCTTATCCTGTCTGAATTCTTAAATAAAACTTAAAAAAACCAAACCAAGTGCAGCCCTAGCCAGTTTAACTCAGTGGTTAGAGTGTCAGCCCACAGACTGAAGGGTTCTGGGTTCAATTTTGGCCAGGAGCATGTGCCTTGGTTGTAGGCTTGATCCCTGCCCTGGTCTGGGTACATGCGGGAGGCAACCAATTGGTGTGTCTCCCTCACATCCATCTTTCTCTCTTTCTCCCTTCTACTCTCTCTGAAAAGCAGTGGAAAAAATATCCTCGGCTGCGGATTAAAAAAACAACTGAGTGCATGGTGGCGATGAATACAGTGATTGCTGGCACAGTTATGTCCTGTGGTCCTGCTTTTGAGCGAAGGCACCATGAGTTTCCACTTTGCTTTTGCACTGTCAGTGCACAGTGAAACATGCAAATACTGTCTTAATATTTTATTTTATTTTAATTTTTAAAAATATATCTTTATTGATTTCAGAGAGAGAAAAGGAGAGGGAGAGAGAGAGAGACAGAAACATCAATGATGAAAGAGTCATTGATCGAGCCCACAACCCGGGCATGCGCCCTGACCGGGAATCAAACCCCGATCGCCTGGATCCTAGGTTGATGCTCAACTGCTGAGCCACACCCGGCCGGGCTTTATTTTAATTTTTAAAAAATATATCTTTATTGATTTCAGAGAGAGAGAAAGGGAGAGGGAGAGATAGAAACATCAGTGATGAGAGAGTCCTCATTGATCTGCTGCCTCCTGCACATTCGCGACTGGGGATCGAGCCCACAACCCGGGCATGTGCCCTGACCGGGAATCGAACCATGATCTCCTGGATCCTAGATTGATGCTCAACTGCTGAGCCATGCCTGGCTGGGCTGTCTTAATATTTTATGAAAATAGTTTTGACCTGTTACCTAATGTCCTGAAAGAGTCTTGGAGACCTCCAGGGGTTTATAGACCACCCTTTGAAACTGCTCCTTTGGGATATTGCTCTTTTGTCAGTGATATGTTCAGGTTGAAGTGGGATGACCATTAGTCAAAAATAATTTAAATGGGGAGAGTATTGTTATAAAATAAAGGAAGGGAAGTCGAACTGGATATTTAATGAAGATCTACCTGATGTCCAGTTTTTTTTTGTGGGCTAGGAGTGAGGTAGATAGGTGGCACAATTCTTTTATAAAACACTTTCCATCCTGTCTTCACTCTAAATTTAGTTGAAACAATTGGAGAATTAGAGGGGTAGTAGCAGGATATCAAGGGGCTGGTACAACAGGCAGGATGGCTAGTATTGTCATCTGCCCTCCAAGAGATACTGGGGAATCTCTCTTTATTGGGTTATTTGAAAAGCAGAGACTTAAGAAAGAAAACAGAAGAATAATACAGGAAATTGAGAAACTACAGAAAAGTTAAAAACAGAAAAATTGCCTATAATTCCATTGCCTGAGGATACCAAAACGTCAGTGGTAATCTGAAGGGAAGATACTTTTATATGCGGTGACACAGAGCATGACCATTAGGGAATAGTTCAGATCATTTGTAATTATCTGCATTGAAGCTGTTTAACTGTATTTGTCATGGAGCTGCAGAGCTGAGGAGTGCTTGTCACAGTTGGCACACAAGTGGTGCCTTACAGAGGTAGGCTGTGCTGCAGCTCTGCCTTGTACACATGGTCTGCACATGAATCAGTGTAAACATGTTCTCAATTAAAATGATTCAAGAGTCATTTTGGACTTTTAAAATTTTATGATTTTGTTAAACACAGTTTCCTAATTAGGAGGAAAAAAACACTGTTATCACTTTGGAGAAAACTTTGTGGTGGGATCACTAATGGGTAGAAACAAAAATGTTATAGAGACTCATCAGTTTATTGATTTTCTTAATTGCAAGGTTTAACTCTACTGCCTGATGATCAGAGTCAGAAGTACAGATCTCCAGGAAGTTCAGCCACCATAGAGAAACCCAAACCCTTCTTACCATCACATATCTACCAGAATCAAACCCAAGGAAAAACATACACTTCCAACATTTTGTCCTGTGAACCAAATAACTTCTGTAGAACTACTCATCAAGATTTTGTCTCAACTTCAAAAAGTGACGCTTCTCCTAGTTTGTTTTATGAGGCACAATATCAAGAAACACTTGTGAAAAAAAATGATTTGAAGGAAGAAAACCATAATCATCCTAAAGGTGAGTTACTTGTATTTCTCTCTTCTGCACTTAACCAAGAGTGTTACCAAGTTGTCCTACGACAAGAAGAGTCCTTTATATATTTTTCTTCTGTGCTCTTGGCTTTAATTGTGAGGTCCTACATGCTGCACAGCTCCTAATCCTAAATTGGAGTCAGACACAGAATTTGTGACTTTCCAAGAACAATCTCAGTACTCATGCTGACTTCAAACCTTGTGTGGTAGCTTGGGGACTTCCAAAATGAAGGCAAAAAGTTCTGTTGAACCATTTTTCTTTGAGAGCTTAGAAATAGTTTGAGGTTGATTTAAAATGTGTGTGGTGGTGGAGGCACTTGATAGAAGATGTAATATGTGAGAAAAAGGTTGGTGATGGGACTTATTACTCATAAAAAATCTCCCCTAACACAGACCCTCATTTTGTCTTCACCATATGTCTGTATTCCTAGTACCCAGCATGTTCTTGCCACAGAACTGGCACTCAGTGTCTGATGATCTAAACTCATAGAGCTCTCATGTGATTTCTGATATATTTTTTTTTCTGGTCTTTTTTTCTGCTCCCCATTTCACATTTTGTAATTATAGAATATTATATAATAGTGTTCTTTCCCACTCAACATGGAAAATGATTATGGTAGTCTTTATAATAATAATTTTAATGATTTCATCATTATGTTAGCCAGGTAATATATCAGTATATAATGTTGTGAAATACTAAGTAGTTTTCAGTATTTAAATTTTTAATTTAATTTCCAGTTTTCAAGAATATATTCTTTTGAGTTAAGTTACAGAAAACTACAAATAATATGATGAGGTATCTATGCTTACTACGTAGTATTGTGCATAATATTTTATTCCTAATTCAGAGCAATTCCTTGATATGGAATTACATAATACAATACACCTTTTATATTGGAAAATTTCAAACATCTAGAAAACTTGAAAGGCCACAGCAATGATTACCAGTATACCTACCACCTAGATTTAACAGTTAATAATTTGCCATATTTACTCTGTCTATATATATTTGTCTGTGTGTATATATATCTATGTTGATACCTATATCTCTGTCTACATCTATATATAGTTTGCTGAGTCATTTCAGATTTTTCAGCATGCATCAAGTAAAAATTAGGACATTCTTTTGTATTACCACAAAACTATTATTATACCTAGGGACACTAACAATAATTTTGATATTCAAATCCATTTTAGAATTCTCCCTATTATCTCAAAAATGCCTTTAAAAAAAAAATTTATTGTTGAAAGTATTACAGATGTCCCCATTTTTTCCCCATTGACCCTTTCTACGCTGCACCCACCCCCACCCTAGATCTTCACCACACTATTGTCTGTGGGTGTTTTTTTTTATAAAACCAGAAGCCAATCATATATTACATTCAGCTGTTTTAACTCTTTAGTCTTTTTTAATTTAGAAAAGCTCACACTTTTTTTTTTATAACATTAACCTTTTAAAGAATGTTGTGTTTTAATTATGGTTTTGTAGTTTTTCTATATCATATTAAAGAAATCCTTGAGAGTTCTGAAATTTTTGGCATACCTTACTTTTAACCATTTTTTTTTTTTTTTTTTTTAGCTTAGCAACTTGTAAAATTCTCAAGTTTTAAGACTTTAATTTGCTTTTTTTGAACTAAATTGTTCCTATTTTTTATCCTAGGTGAAGGTATTTTACCATGTTGGGAGAAAATGACAAACCAGATTCAGGAAGGGAATGATGTGAACTTAAAAAAAATTGCCGATTCCTCAGAAGTGGTTAATAATGAAGAAAGGTATAATCCGTGTTAAAAGGAATAAGAAATGTGATAATTTAATATAATAGCCAGCCATTATTATTGAGCACTTTCTTTTTTTGAAAGAGTCATAGTTTTCTTGTTTTTGCTTGAAGGTGCTTTTAGGTGTAAGGCTGAAAATACAATTTATCACATACTGTTAGCAACAGAGAGGTTGGGGAGATAACATCAGTTTAGGTGGCTTTGACATTGTATTGGAAGAACTGAGCAAACTTTTCTCACCTAACAAATATCTGGATAAAATTAATCTCTCAAATAGTTAGGTAAATCTTATTTTGGAGAAGAGAAAAAATTGGAGTCTCACATTTGGCATCACTTATAAATTAAAATTGTGTAAGTCTTGTTACAGAATTTAAAAACTTTATGACATAGATAAAATACCAATATTGAAGTTGTTTATTATTTTCTTAAATATTTGATGATGGGCAAATGATTTTAAGAAAGTTTATTTTTATTGATTTTAGAGAGACAATGGGAGAGAGAGAGAACATCAGTGTGAGAGAGAAACATGGGTCAGCTGCCTCCCACACACGCCCCAGCTGGGGATCAAACCTGCAACCAAGGTATGTGCCCTAACCAGGAATCGAACCCACCACCTTTTTAAAAAACATATCTTTATTGATTTTAGTGAGAGGAAAGGAGGGGGGGAGAGAGAGATAGAAACATCAATGATGAGAGAGTCACTGATCGGCTGCCTAGCCTGCAACCGAGGCATGTGTCCTGTCCGGGAATCGAACCTCCATCTCCTGGATCCTGGGTCGATGCTCAACCGCTGAGCCACGCCCGGCCGGGCCCCACCACCTTTTGGTGTATGGGATGATGCTCCAACCAACTGAACCACACTGGCCAGGGTGCAGATGACTTTTTTTATTGTTGCTCTATTTACATTGTTAAGGATCTTTTTAAATTAACAAATATGTATATAATGAACTATTTTTGAAATATATTTTAAAGTTATATAATGAATATGTTACTTCAAAAGTTAATCTAAGGTCAACAGATGGACTTCAGAAGGATTTTTTCAAATCCTGTAGAGAATTGTATATTTCTGTATTTTGGGAGATGGAGTGGGATTGTAGCTTTCATTACATTTTCAAAGGGTGTGGTGTTCCAGGCACGAGGAACGGATCACAGCTGGGTCACAGCAAGTAGCCTACAGCATTTGTTTGTTGTTGAGATGAATTTTCCCCGCAATCCCAAACCTTCCTCAGTGGATGAACAGTAAAGCCAGTAGTGGTGAAACTTAAGTGGGGAATGGAGTACAAAGGCTACCTGGTACCTGTAAATGGCTATATGAACTTGCAGCTTGCAAACACAGAATACATAGATGGAGCCTTGTCTGGACACCTGGGTGAAGTTCTAATAAGGTGTAATAATGTCCTTTATATCAGGGGTGTTGAAGAAGAGGAAGAAGGAGAAATGAGAAAAGAGCATCTTTTGTGAGGAGTGTTTTCTTTAAATCCTCACTGGAGGATATTTTTTCCATTGCTTTTTCAGAGAGAATGGAAGAGGGGTCGGGGGGAGGGAGAGAGAGAGAGGGAGAGAGATAAACATGGATGTGAGAGAGAGAGAGATGTTGATTGGTTGCCTCCCTCCCGTGCCCCGACCAGGGCTGGGTATGGAGCCTGCAACCGAGGTATGTGCCCTTGACCGGAATAGAACCCAGGACCCTTCAGTCCTCAGGCTCATGCTCTAACCACTGAGTCAAACTGGCTAGGGCTGTGGGGAATTTTTAAATATATATTTCTAGACAATAAAAATTTGTTTTTCAACATGAAAAGCATTTTCACAGGGGAGCTGTGATTTTGAAAAAGGTTAGTTTTCAATGTAGTTGGGAGTATGTATCAAGCACACTTAAGTGTAAAATATTTACCACATCATGATTTGCATGTTAAATAACTTTATTTTTATGATTAGGCCTATTAAAGCTGCTATTAGAGAAAGGAAACAGACATTTGAAGACTACTTGGAAGAACAAATTCAGTTGGAAGAACAAGACTTGAAACGGAAACAGCTAAGGGTTAGCATCACCACTATTTGATTAAATTATCTAAGACTAGAGATTTGTTTATAACTAATATACCAGAATTAATTCAAATTTTGTTCTTTATTGTAGGAAGCAGAAGGATCATTGCTAATCAAAGCAAAACCAAAACAGCCATTCTTAAAACGAGGAGAAGGTTTAGCTAGGTTTACTAATGCTAAATCTAAGTTTCAGAAAGGGAGGGACAGTAAACTAGTGACTAATCAGAGCATTTCAGAGGACCAAGCTGTGTTTAAAATAGAAAGACAGCAGTTCCATCGGAAAACTGCTTTTATAAATAAAGAACTATGTACAGAGAACCCTTCTGCTAAAAAGAGCAATAAAGCTAGAACCAAGAGTGGTTCTGTCACACTCAGTCAGAAGCCAAAAGTGCTTACAAGTAATAACAGGAAAGGTCTCTTTCCATCAGGATTGAAAATACTGTCAGGGAAGAAATGTGATGGGCAATTTAGAGACCAGATCAAATTAGAAAAAAAAGTAGAATCTAATAAAGAAAATGAACCTGAGTGTTCAAAACCTTGTGATATTGGTTGCAAAGTCTGGAATAACACACAAATTAAAGACAGACTTCCCCTTTTGACAGGGCTGGTTGGCTCCATGGCTTCTAAGAGCCCAATAAATGAGGCCTTGAAAGAGTCAGCATCTTCTCTTGACATTTCTCTTCAGAAAAAGTTAGAGAATTGGGAACGAGAAAAGGAAAAGGAAAATTTGGAATTAGATGAATTTTTGTTTTTAGAACAAGCTGCTGATGAAATATCATTTTCCAGCAATTCCTCATTTGTACTGAAGATCTTAGAGAGGGACCAACACATCTGCAAAGATCACCGGTTGTCTTCTACCCCTGTCAAAGCTGTGCAGCAGCAAAAGATGACAACACTGGGTCTCATTAATCAGTGTAATCAAAATGAGCATCCAGACCATATTGAAGGTGAAAATGAGGGTGAGTGTGAGGTTGCACCCAAAGAAATTAATTCAGCTTCCTCATCTGATGGATTTGGGGGACTATCTTGTAAAGTCAGTAAAAAAGTGTTCCAAATGAGCACTTCTGAAAATCAGATGAGGTTGAATGCAAGCAAAGATGGTGTAATGAACAGTGACAGTAGCACTGACTCCGAGGAACAAGGGGGCATTATCATAAAGCCATCAACTGAGGATAGCAAAAGGAGTTTGAGCAGCAGGGAAGATAGTCCACAAGTCTGTGATGGTAAGGGACCTTTCAGGAACACTGAGACTCAAGAAGAGGATAAGAGGAGAGATGTGGATTTGGATTTGTCTGATAAAGATTATAGTAGTGATGAGTCTATCATAACAGAAAGCTTGAAAAATAAAGGTTCTGAGTCCTCAAGAAGACCCTCATCTCTAAGTGTGAATAAAATTGACTTTGATGATGAAAGAACTTGGACCGATCTTGAGAATTCATTTAAACATGATGTTATGCTTGGGAATGAAGCCATTTATGGAACTCCCCAGACCACCTACCCTAATAGGAGTGAAATATGTGTACTAGACAAAACAGTAAAAAGGAAGATTGCATCAGTCAAGAAGGAAGACTTGAGCCAATCCAGCAGAGGCACAAGTCCTCCTCTTCCATCGGACCTGATGATGAAATTCTTCCCTTCTTTGAAACCAAAACCAAAATCAAAGTCAGATTCACACTTGGGAAATGAACACAACTTAAACATTCAAGACCAACCCCCTGGTAAGTCAGCATTATATATAGCAAAGTGTTATAAATGTAACATCAGTATGTTGTCAGAATGCTTAAAATCCTAACCTTTCTGGTTACTCAGTAAAGTCTAATTATAGGCGATTTTTAAAAATTTGATCTGCTTTGTGGGTCTCAATCATGTAATAGTTGCGAGTATAAGAGGTTTGGATGAATTGTTTCAGATTTTTCAAATTTAAGCTTGTGTCTTATTTTCAAGGCTTTAAAATTAATTGCTTTATTATAAAATGAGGTAACATTTAAGTTTCTTTTATAGCCAGGGAGTACTCAATTTATGGTTTGTATTACTGTGGAGTAAACTTTGTGCGTGCATACTTTTTTTTTGCACACTTTCTTTTAATAACTGTATTTTTACTTAAATTTTTTTTTTTAACTACCTCATGCATTAATTTGCTAAATATGACCAAGAAGAAATACAGTATAATCTAAGTTTCTTTCTTTCCCCAGACCTGAGCTCCTAGTCCCCTTTCCTAGACACACCAGCATTCCCATGCATTTGTATATGATAAAAACATTCCATGCATATGAAAGCATATGTGTGAGTGTAATTTCCTTTCTATACAAATGAAACATCACTTTAAAAATAACATTCTTCACCTTATAATATATTTGGAAGATTGTTCTAACACACATATACATACATCTGCCTTGTTCCATTTAATGGCTGTATAGTATTCAGTTGATGTGATGGATTTTTTAAACCTATGTTGAAAAGTTTTATTATATCATGTTATAGTATAAACTGTGAATGCCTTGCAAAGCATAGGTGCTTTAAAATATAAATTATAGAAAGCTATTTTAAAAAATACTCTGAATTTAAAAGTAGTGCTTTTTGCAGAAAGTTTGGAAGTTTAAAAAGTATAGGAGCAAAAATGTATGTAACTGAGCTGCCCAAAGGTAACTGAACTGCCCAGTGATATCATTTTGGGATATTTCCTTTTACAAAAATGTATGTAACTGAACTGCCCAGTGATATCATTTTGGGATATTTCCTTTTAGTCATTTTTCCTATGTATTTTTAAAAAATATATGACTTTATTGATTTCAGAGAGAGGGAGGGAGAGGGGGAGAGAGAGATAGAAATATCAGTGATGAGAGAGTCATTGATTGGCTGCCTCCTGTATGTCCCTGGGAGTCGAGCTCACAATCTGGGCATGTGCCCTGACTGGGAATCGAACTGTGATCAACCGCTGAGCCATGCCAGCTGGGCATTCCTATGTATTTTAAACATTGTAGAGATATATATTATAACTTGCCCCATCCTTTTTGACTAGGTATATAACGTGTTGGCTATATCATTAACACTGTGTACTTTAAAAATGACTGCATATCATTATATGAATATAGCATAATTTTATTCAGTAATTTTCTTAATGTCGGACAAATTATTTACTAGTAGAAATACCGCTGCCATGCATATTTTTGTGCAAAACTGTAAGATTTTACAAGTTTGTTCTTTAACTAGGTTTTTAGAAGTAGGGTCAAAGGGTGGGTATGTGTATTTTAGTCTTGTGATATAGATCAGATTTAGTTTGCAAAAGGGTAGTTGAAGGACTGAAGCATTTCCTATTTTACTCTCTTAAATAGCAAGTTAATGTTGAAACAGGTCTTAATTTGTATTTCTTTGATTAGTGAGAGGTAAACTTTGCTTTTTGGTATTAATTTGTGCTTTAGATATTTTGTGACTTATTCATGTTCTTAAGCTATTTTTATATACTAACCTTAAAAATTTTTAAATTTATTCCAATGTGTTTTTTTTAATATATAGTGTTAATTCATTGTCAGATTGAAACTCTTTTGAGGTTGAATAATTTGATTCTTAAATTTAGACTGGTTTCATATGGAAAGTTAGGCCAATAAAAATCGAAGAAAAATTGTTAAACATTATTTCTAATGTATTTTAGTGGGGGTATTTACTGTATTTTTGGCTCTTAGTGTTAATAGCTAGCTAGTATTTTTGCTGCTGAAGACCTCTTGTGAAATACAATATTTATGGCCTATTTTATAGGTGACAGCGCTCGATCTGAAGTTTTGAGAGAGAAAGTTATTGAATTGGAAATGGAAATAGAAAAATTTAAAGCTGAGAACACATCTTTAGCTAAACTTCGAGCTGAACGAGAGAGTGCATTGGAAAAACTCAGGTAAGTTTGTGTCTATAAGTTGGGAAAATATACAGTGATTCAGTTAATACTTTAAGATCTTATCTAAAATACTGGAAACAATTTTTATCAATCTAACAATATAAAAATGGAAATGAACTCTGTACCACCTGTGAATTTTTTGACTAAATCAAATGACTAATTGTGATCAAAGATGTGCTAAAGAGGGAATTCTCTTGGTGATGAGATTATAAATTGAAATTTGAAAAGCAGTTTGAGGTTATGAATTCAAGTACTACATTGATTAATTGTGTATTAATTCCCTAGGGCTGTTATAACAAAGTACATACAAACTGGGTGGCTTAAAACAGCAGGAATTTATTTTCTCACGGTTCTGAAGGCTTAGAAGTTCAAAGTCGGGGTGCCAGCAGAGCAATGCTTTTTTTCCTATCTCCTATCTTCTTTTGGTTGCTGACAACTCTTAGCATTTCTTGGCTTGCAGCTGAACATTTGGGTTGTTTCTACCTTTTGGTTATTGTGAATAATGGTGTTATCATTGGTGTACAAATATCTTTTCAAGTTTCTGCTTTTAATTCTTTTGGATATATACACAGGGTGGAATTGCTGGATCATACAGTAATTACTTAATTTTCTTTTTCCATTGACTTTTTAGAAAGTGGAAGGGAGGAAGGGATCAAGGATGAGGCAGGGAGAGGGAGAGAGAGACAGAGAAACATCGACATGAGAGACACATTGATTGGTTTGCCTCTCCCACATGCCCGAACTGGGGCTGGGGAATCGAACCTGCAACCCAGGTATGTGCCCATGAATCAAACCTGAGACCCTATGGTGCGTGGGTTGATGCTCTAGCCACTTAACTACACTGGCCAGAGTGGTAATTACTTAATTTTTTTAGGAACTACCATACTGTTTTCCCCAGTGGCTGCACTAGTTTACATCAGATAAATTGGCTTGCATATGTTGACCCAGCCATGTATTTGAGGGATGTATCTGACTTGGTCATCCTGTATAATCCTTTTAATGTACTGTTGAATTTGGTTTGCTTATCTTTCACTGAGGATTTTTACATCTGTATTCATCAAGGGTATTGGCCTGTAGTTTTCTTATGGTGTCTGTGACTTTGGTATCAGTGACACTAGCCTCATAAAATGAGTTTGGAAGTGTTCCTTTTTCCTTTTTTGGAAGAGTTTAAGAAGAATTGGTATTCTTTGAATGATAGAATTTATCTGTGAAGCCATCTGGCCCTGGACTTTTCTTTTTGGGAGATTTTTACTGATTCAGTCTCTTTGTTGTTGGTTATTCAGGCTTTCTATTTCTGCTAGATTCAATTTTGGTAGGTTGTATGTTTCTAGAAATTTATCCATTTCTCCTAGGTCATCCATTTTTTAAAAATTATAATTGTTCATAATATCTTTCTTATTTCTGAGGCATCTTTGGAATATCTCCTCTTTCATTTATGATATTTATTTATCTCTTTTTTTTCTTAGTCTATCTAAGGGTTTGTTGATTTTGTGTGTGGTTTTTCCCTCCTGAGACTCATATAATGTGTATATTGGTTCATTCTTTGGTGTCCTATAAATCCTGTAGGCTTTCTTCATTCCCTTTTTTAAAGAAAAAATTATCTTTATTGCTGAAAGTATTACAGATATCTCCTTTCCCCCCCCCATTGACCCCTTCTACCCCACACCTGCCTCCCCTGCATGACTTCTCCACATTATTGTCTGTGTCCATGGGTAATGCATGTAAGCATATAAATTCTTTGGTTAATCTCTTCTCATCTCCCTGACGCCTCTTCCCTCTGAGATTCGGCAGTCTGTTCCATGCTTCCATGTCTCTGGATCTATTTTGTTCATCAGTTTATTTTGTTTATTAGATTCCCCATATAAGTGAGATCATGTGATACTTGTCTTTCTCTGACTGGCTTATTGCGCTTAGCATAATACTTTTCAGGTCGCTCCATGCTGTCTCAAAGGGTAAGGGATACTTCTTTTTACAGCTTCATAGTATTCCATTGTGTAAATGTACCACAGCTTTTGAATCCACTCATCTACTGATGGGTACTTGGGCTGTTTCCAGATATTAGCTATTGTAAATAGCGCTGCTTTGAACATAGAGGTGCATATATTCTTTCTGATTGGTGTTTTGGGATTCTTAGGATATATTCCTAGAAGTGGGATCACTGGATCAAATGGCAGTCCATTTTTAATTTTTTTGAGGAAACTCTGTACTGTTTTCCATAGTGACTGCACCAGTCTGCCTTCCTACCAGTAGTGTATCAGGGTTCCGTTTTCTCCACGTCATCACCAGCAGTTGTCTTTTGTTGATTTGTTGATGGTAGCCATTCTGACAGGTGTGAGGTGATACTTCATCATCATTTTAATTTGCATCTCTCTGATGATTAGTGACTGTGAGCATGCATTTTTTTCACTCATCTCTTGGCCATCTGTATGTACTCTTCAGAGAAGTATCTATTTTGGTCCTTCGCCCATTTTTAAATTGGATTGTTTGTCTTCCTTTTGTTATGTTGTATGAGTTCTTTATATATTTTGGAAATTAACCCCTTTTCAGATATATCGTTGGCAAATATATTCTCCCATTAGTGGGATCCCTTTCCATTTTGCTGATGGTTTCTTTTGCTCTGCAGAAGCATTTTATTTCTGATGTAGTTCCATTTGTTTATTCTTTCCTTTGTTTCCCTGGCCCTAGGAGATGTATCAGCAAACATTGCATCGAGAGATGTCTGGTATTTTGCTGCCTGTGGTTTCTTCTGGGATTTTTATGGTTTCATGACTTGCATTTAAGTCTTTTACCCATTTTGAGTTTACTCTTGTGTGTGGTGTAAGTTGATGGTCTAGTTTCATTTTTTTGCATGTACCTGTCCAGTTTTCCCAGCACCATTTATTAAAGAGAGTCTTTACTCTGTTATATGCTTTTACTTCCTTTGTCAAATATTGAGTGTAATGGCTTGGGTTGATTTCTGGGTTCTCTGTTCTGTTCCATTGATCTATATGCCTGTTCTTCTACCAATACTAGGCTGTTTTGATCACAGTGGCATCATAGTACAACTTAATATATGGTATTGTGATCCCTCCAACTTTATTCTTCTTTCTCAAGATTGCTGTGGCTATTTGGGGTCATTTTTGGTTCCATGTAAATTTTTGGAGTATTTGTTCTAGACCTGTGAAATATGTCGTTGGTATTTTAATAGGGATTGCATTGAATCTATAGATTGCTTTGGGTAGTGTGGAAATTTTAATGTTAATTCTACCAATCCATGAACACAGTATATTCTTCCACTTGTTTATATCTTCCTCTATCTCTTTTTTTAACGTCTTACAGATTTCAGAGTACAGGTCTTTTACCTCCTTGGTTAAGTTTATTCGCAAAAGTAAAAAACGCCCAGGAAACAAAAGCCCTGGTCCAGATGGCTTCACCGGGGAGTTTTACCAAATATTCAAAGAACTAACACCTATCCCCCTCAAACTATTTTTAAAAAATCCAAGAACAAGGAACACTTCCAAGCTCTTTCCATGAGGCCAGCATTATCCTAATTCCAAAACCAGATAAAGACACTACAAAGAAAGAGAATTATAGGCCAGTATCCCTGATGAACATAGATGCTAAATGCCTCAACAAAGTATTTGTAAATCGGGTCCAGCAATATATTAAAAAAATTATTCACCATGACCAAGTGTGATTTATCCCAGGAATGCAAGGCTGGTATAATATTTGCAAATCAATAAATGTGATATCACGTAAACAAAATGAAGGACAAAAATTACATGATCGTATCAATAGATGCAGAGTAAGCATTTGACAAAATCCAACACCCATTTTTGACAAAATCTCTCAGCAAAGTGGGAATAGAGGGATCATACCTCAACATAATAAAGGCCATATATGACAGACCTACAGCCAACATCAGATGACATGATATTGTACATAGAAAGTCAGAAAACTACTAGATTTAATAAATGAATTCCGCAATGTAGTAGGATACAAAATTGATACCCAAGCTATCTTATTTTTTTTGTTGCAATGGTAAATGGGATTGTTTTTTTAGTTACCTCTCTGAGAGTTTATTATTGGTTTACAAAAATGCCTTTGATTTCTGGCTGTTAATTTTGTGTACTGCTCCTTTGTGGAATTCATTCATTTATTTTAGTGGAGTCTTTAGGGTTCTCTATGTACAATATCATGGCATATGCGAATAGTGACAGTTTTACTTCCTCCTTTCCAATTTGGATGACTTTTTTTTTTTCTTTTTCCTAGAACATTTTCATCACGCCCAAAATGGGCCCTCACAATGTTTTATTTTATTTTTCAATTCCAGTTTACACTCAGTATTATTTTGTATTAGTTTCAGGTATACAGCATAGTGGTTAGACAATCATATACTTTATCAAGTGTTCTCCCTGATATTTCTAGTACCCACCTGGCACCATACATAGTTTCTGTAATATTATTGACTGCATTCCCTATGCTGTACTTTACATCCCTGTGACTATTTTGGAACAACTTTTTTTTTTTTTTAAATTTATCTTTATTGTTGACAGTATTACAGGTATCCCATTTCCCCCCCAATTGATCCCTTCCACTTCGCTCCCACACCCTTCCAAGGCCTTCACCCTGTTATTAACTGTGTCCGTGGGTTATGCATATAACCTCTTTGGTTAATCCCTTCCCACCCTCCACCTGCCTTCTCTCTTTCCTCTGAAATATGATCGTCTGATGCATGCGTCAATGTCTCTGGATCTATTTAGTTCATCAGATTCTTTTGTTCATTAGCTTCTTCTTAAAGAAGACCCTTCAACTTTTCCTGTAGTGCTGGTCTGGTGGTGATGAACTCCTTTAGGTTTTTCTTCTCTGGGAAGCTCTTTATCTGACCTTCAATTCTAAATGATAGCTTTGCTGGGTAGAGCAACCTTGGTTGTAATTCCATGTTTTTCATCACTTTGAATATTTCTTGCCTGCAAAGTTTCTGTTGAGAAATCAGCTGACAGTCGTATGGGTGCTCCCTTGTAGGTAACTAACTGCTTTTCTCTTGCTGCTTTTAAGATTCTCTCTTTGTCTTTAACCTTTGGCATTTTAATTATGATGTGTCTTGCTGTGGGCCTCTTTGGGTTCCTCTTGTTTGGGACCCTCTGGGCTTCCTGGACTTGTAAGTCTATTTCTTTCCCCAGGTAGGGGAAGTTTTCTGCAATTATTTTTTCAAATAGGTTTTCAATTCCTTGGTCTCTTTCTTCCCCTTCTGGCACCCCAATAATATGAATGCTGGGCCTCATGAATTTGTTCCAGAGGCTCCTTATGCTATCTTCATATTTCTGGATTCTTTTTTCTTTTTGCTCTCCTGGTTGGGTGTTTTTTGTTTCCTCATGTTCCAAATTGATGGTTTGATTCTCAGCATCCTCTACTCTACTGTTGATTCCATGTAAATTATTCTTCATTTCAGTTTGTGTAGCCTTCATTTCAAATTGGTACTTTATTATGTTATCGATTTTTCTCAGTTATTTCCCTAGTAGTCTGCTTAAACATCCTTATAAACAAAATTCTGAACTCTCTGTTAGCTTGCTTGGATCTATTTCATTTAGGTCCTCTTCTAGAGATTTCTTCTGTTCTTTCCTTTGTGACATCTTTCTTTGCCTCCACATTTTGGCTGCTTCCAGCTATTTGTTTCTATGTATTAGGTAGAGCTGTATGTTTTCTGGAATTTTTAGAGTGGCTTTGTGTAGTAGGTGTCCTGTAGGGTCCAGTGGCTCAGCCTCCCCAGTCACCTGAGCTGGGCCTTCTAGGTGCTCCCCTGTGTGGGCTGGTGCACTGCCCTGTTGTAGTTGAGCCTTGGTTGCTGTTGGCGTCCCTAGAAGGAACTGAACCTCGGAACTGAACCTCAGGCCAATCAGCTGTGAGGACCAGCTGCAACTATAGCCAAAGAGCTGCTGTGCTGGAGACACCCTTATGGATCAGGATTTACTTCAGTGGAGCTTTGGTGTTCATCAAGTGGGCCCCTCGAGTGTCACTCGTTTATGTGGTAGGGTTGTAATCCAGCATGGTCGAGTATGACCACCAGTTGCACTGTCTGTGGGACCTCCTGGGAGGTGCAAAGTCAGCTTGTGCCAGTGCCTTGCCCAGGGCCACCCAGCCTGAGCTACACAGCAAACCGTAGTTGGCTGCTACTTGTGCTGGGCTTGTCGTTGTCCAGGAGAGGCCAAGCTATGAGCCAATGCAGGCTGCCACTAGTGTCAGGCCTGGGGCCGCTTATCAAGCTGTATGGGGCCTGCTGCTGCTTGTTTAAGAGATTTTAGGAAAGTCCTAAGCATGAGGCTTGAGAGGCCACTTGCCTAGAAAAGCCACTGGAAATGGCTTGGATGAGGTTGCAGGTAGGAGGGGCGGGGCCTCTGGGACTCATCAGGGCGGGGCCAAAGGTGTGAGTCAGGTGCTGGCAATTCAAATATGGCGCCTGCCTGCAGGTTGTGTGCAGGGAGGCCTTGCCAAAGGAGCAATGGCCTCTGCCAGCTCTTCTGCCTGGGAGAAAGCTGGCCCTCCACCTCTCACCCGGATTTCAGGCAGGTTAGTTCCTCCTCAAGTGTCCCAGGTTCCTTTCAGGCTGCTGCTCGGCGCTGGCACTCAGAGGGAGCATGTCTGAGTGAGTCCATGGGCGGGCCCTTTAAGAGGCGCTGCCTGGGGCTCCCGCAGCCTCCGTGACCCTCAGGGACAGTCCCTGCTGGTTTCACAGCCTGGAGTTGTGGGGACGTCTCTTCCTGGCCCTGGAGCCTTCGGCTGGGGGCTTGCTGTGGGGCTGGGACCCCCTCACTCCTCCAGAAAACCCCCACCTCCGAGATTCTCTCCCTGGTTTCAACCACGGCACCCGGTGTGGGCCCACGGCACGTCTCCGATTCAGCCCCGATCCGCCCGCATCTGTGCGCCTCCTACTGGTCTTGGTGCTTCTTCAGTTCCCTGGTTGTAGGGCTTCTGTTCAGCCAGATTTCAGGAGGTTCTGAGTGATGGTGGTTCTGTATTTTAGTTGTAATTTTGATGTGGTTGTGGGAGGCGGCGGGTGCAGCTGTTACCTACGCCGTCATCTTGTTTCCTCTCCCTGGATGACTTTTATTGTTTTTTATTGTCTGATAGCTGTGGCTAAGACTTCCAGTACTATTTTGAGTAAGTGTGGTGAAAGTAGACACCCCTGTCTTATTCCTGTTCTTAAGGGAAACGCTTTTAGTTTTTGCCCATTAAGTATGATGCTTCTCTTGCTGCCTTTAAGAATCTCTTCTTGATTTTGATTTTTAGCATTTTAATTATGATGTGTTTGGTCGTTGGCCTCTTTGGGTTCTTCTTTCTTGGAACTCTGCCTCCTGAACTTGTGTGACTTTTTCCTTTACCAGGTCAGGGAAGTTTTCTGAAATTATTTCTTCAATCAGGTTCTCTATCCCTTGCTAACTTTCTTCTCCTTCTTATATTCCTATGATGCAGATATTGTTCTGTTCCTTGTTGTCCCACAGCTTCCTTAAACTGTCTTCCTGCTTTTTAATTGTTTTTTTCTTTTTGGTTCTCTGATTGAGTGATATTTTTTCTAGTCTGTCTTCTAATTTGCTGCTCTGATCCTTGGCTTATCATGTGAAGTGGAATTCACCTCAGCTGTGTTTGGAGCCTGCCAGTATCTCCTTGTGGATACACTGCTTTGAAGCTTATTGAATATTACTCTGTTGTTGTCTGAAGCAGGTCACTGGGTTTACTGGTTTTGGGCCTCTTCCCAGGGTCTCTGGTGCAAGCCAGTGTCAGACACTGTTTATGACTGTCCCCGAGTACCCTGTTTGGATCTATCAGTGATCTACAGTTTATGGCTCCATTTGCTGGTGCTGGTTATGTGTGGAAAGGACCAAGCTGTTCACCAGGGTCTGCTTTTCCTATCCTTAGGCCCAATAGCAGGTCAGGCAAAGACTCACTGCTTCCAGAGATCCGCTTCTGCCTGCAGGCTTTTAGTCTTAGTCACTTCATGAGCTTCAGACTGTAGAGCTCTGCAGGGCTTAAACTCCACAGGGTAGGGCGAGAAGGTTTCCAGTGGGTGGGGCAATTGCTTCCTCCCCAGGCTAAAGCTTCATTGATAGGAAAGCTCCGCCTGAGAAAGATGGTTTCTGCAGCATGGTGGAATGACTCAGCATGGGGATCTGGGAAGCTGTCCTCTCCGCTCTCTCACAATAGCCACCAACCACAGATTCTCCTCCCACAGCGCTAGCCCACTCTGCCAGAGCCCAAGGAGAGTTCCCACAAATGAATTTAGTGCATTGGCTCTTTAATGGTTTGCTTGCATTTCTAGCCATCTCTCCCTGCTTGACAGAACCCTCAGTGTTTTTCACAGCCAGATGTTATGTGGGCACCTTTCCTGGTTCTGTTAATCTGGGCTGGGGAGCACAGCTTGGGGTTTGAACTGCAGACTTCTCAGGGGGAACCCCCCACAGCTGAGCTATCCCTCTAGAACTTCAGCTGCTGCCTATGAGAGCCCAGTCAGCCCTCTTACGCCTCCATACTTCCTACCACTCTCTATGTGGCTTCATTTTTATGTCCTTGTTTATAAGTGGCTTTGTTCATTCTTTTTTCTCCTCTGACTATAATTTCATATTACCTGTCTTCCAGTTCATAGATTCTTTCTTCTGCTTGATTGAATGTGATATCGAAGGTTTCTATTTCATTATTTTATTCATCCATCGTATTCTCAGTTTGACAATTTCTATGTTTTTTTCATTTTTTTATTTCTCTTTGTTGAACTTTTCATTTTGTTTCATGTATTGTTTCCCCGATTTTGTTGAGTTATCTGTATTCTAATGTAGCTTGCTGAGTTTCTGTAAAGCATTCATTTTGAATTCTTTGTCAGGCAATTTGTAGATCTCTATTTCTTTGGGATTGGTTACTGGAGCCTTTTTAGTTTCTTTTGGTGGTGTCATGTTTACCTCATTCTTCATGATCCATGTAATCTTGGGTTGATGTCTTTGCATTTGAAAGAGCAAATACCTCTTCCTGTTTTTACGGATTGATTTTGACAGGCCTTTACCTTCTCCTGCTGGATCCCTGGACTGATTAGTCTGCCTCCAGAATCACAGTTGAGTGGGGTTGTAACCAAATCATGTGGCTGCTTCTGGGTCCACTGTGGGGTCCATTGTTGGCAGGCCTGTTATCAGTGGTGCAGGTGGACATGGTTCCTGCTAAATCCCTGGTTGGACAGGACTGCATTTGGGTCCACAGTCAAGCAGGTCATGGGGCTACTTCTTGGTCTACTGTTGAGTCTGTAGGCAGGGGATCTGTTGCCAGGGGTAAGGATGAATGTGGCTCCTGCAGGTTCCTGGGCATCTTCCTGCTGGGTCCCTGGGTGGGCAGGACTGCCTCCAGTACCACAATATAGCAGGCTGGAGCCAGGTCTTAGGGTTGTTTCAGGATCTATAGTTGGGACTGAGGTTTGTGGGCCTGTTATCAGGGGCACAGATGCCTGTAGCTCTTCTGAGTCCTTTGGTAAATGGAGCTGGGGCTAAGTCCATAGGGAGCCTAGGCTGTTTTAATTCTGCAGTCTGGACCATGTTTAGTAAGTCTACCACTGGGACATGGGCTTGCCTCCTCTTAGTAGCTGGCTGTCCTTGATCTTAAGGTTTCACCTGGTTTTCCCTGAATCAGAATCTTAGAGCTTCTACAAAAGCACTTACATTCATGGATGGCTGTTGGATTTTTGTTTATGTGAGGGGATGTGAGCCAGGGTCCTCCTGTTCCACTGTCTTGTTGATGTCACTCTCCCTATGCTCTTATCACAGCAGAATGAACCTGGGTTATGATAGTCCCTCTGATCAATATTCTTCTCAGCTAAATACCAGCGTCTTCAAGTGGTTTGTAAGACCCTAGTTAATCTGGCCTTTGGTTTTTTTTGGTTTGTTTTGTTTTTCTGTCTCTTGCTCACTGTTTTAGCTACACTGGTGGTTTGGCTGTTCTTTGAATTCATCAGGCATATTCCTATATCAGAGTTTTTGCATGTGGTGTTCCCTCTGTCTGAACTGTTTTGTCCAAATATCCTCATGGCTATTCTTTCACTTTCTTCAGGTTTTGCTTTAAATATTATCTCAGAAGATGACCCCATCTGTAATTTTAATCTCCTATCCTGATATTATATAACGTCATTCCTTGCTTATTTTCTTCCATACCACTCCTAATGTTCCATATATGTTATTTATTCTATTATTGCCTGTCTCTTCCATTAGGTGTAAGAAGCTTCATGGGAGTAAGGATGTTTAGTTATTCCACTGTGTTTCCTCCAGCGTAGTGCTCTATTTATAGTAGGTGCCTAGTGGATGCTTGTTGGAGAGGTGCTTTATTTAAATAATTGGCTGTTGTTTCAGTGCTATGGATTGAAAATGGATTTACCAAGACTCCAGCTCCTCATTAGCAGGCTGTCCCTGGTGTTCCATTTTGGTGCCACATGTGGATTATTATATTTAGATGGTCCCCTTAGATAACATGGTTTGCTTATTTTAGGAAAGAAATTGCAGACTTTGAACAACAGAAAGCAAATGAATTGGCTCGAATAAAGGAGTTTAAAAAGGAAGAAATGAGGAAGCTACAAAATAAACGCAAAGTTTTTGAAACATATACTACAGTTGCAAGAACTTTTCCAGATAAAAAGGAACGTGAAGAAATACAGGTATATGAATATTTATATACTTATATAAGTTAGTAAAGATTTCAGTCTCATAAGAATCTTAGTTATTTTATGTGTCAAAGAGATATTTGGTATCAGTTTGTTAGTCATTTATTGACTCAACAAATTATCTGTCTGAGACACTGAATCAGGAACATCTTTTGAAGTCTGACATTTAAAGAGTAAAATATTCTCTTACTAAAGGTTTCCAAACAAACAAACAAAGCGTATGATAATGACATGAATGAATTAATAAGCCAGGAGTTGGAAGTTCACTGGTGTAATGTTGTGTTAATTTGTTTGAACTACCACACAACAAATACTATTAGTTTTGTTCATTTATAATAATTTAAGGCCCATATACTAAATAGATATTTATTCTAAAACTTATAAATTGATAGGCCAAATTATTAGTCCTATTCATTTCAAAGTTAGAAGTGGACATAATCAGAGGAATGTAGTGCTTAAAAATAACTAATGCATTTCTAGCTAAACTATAGGAAAAAAAAAAATGGAGGTGAATGTATTCATAACATTGGCATATGCAAAAACTTCCAAGAGAAGACAAAGAAATAAATATAAAAGATGCCCAGCCGGACGTGGCTCAGTAGTTGAGCATCGACCTAGGATCCAGGAGATTGAGGTTCGATTCCTGGTCGGGGCACATGCCCGAGTTTCGGGCTTGATCCCCAGTGGGGATCGTGCAAGAGCTGATTAATGACTCTCTCATCATTGATGTTTCTATCTCTCTCTCTCTCTCTCTCTTCCCCTTCATCTCTGAAATCAATAAAGATATATTTTAAAAAAAGAAATACGTATAAAAGAAAAAATGGATATATTAAGCTTCATCAAAAGAAAAACTTAATTTACCAAGAGAAAAATTTTAAATGGTTATCCTTTGCTTACAGCATAAAATGCAAACTCATCTTCCACTTCCATATTTTAGACACCAGTATTTTTGAATTCTATCTTTTGATTTCTTCCTTTCTGTAGTATGTTGTCTTTGAACAATCTCATCTGCACACCTATAGCTTAAGTTATCATATGCCTTGTTGATTAGGGTCTTTAATTCTATTTTCTTATTTTCGTGGGGAGAAACACATGCCATGTTTTGGTTAATGCTTGGTTTATTAAATCTGTTACACTTTAACAATCTATTAAAACTTTTATTTCAAAAAAAGGATCTGCAGTGAAATCTCTCCCTATAACAGTTGCTCTGGCATCCAATTTTCCTCCTTTGAGACAACCGATGTTACCAATCTCTTGTATTTTTCCAGAGAAATTCTAAGCAAATGCATATATATTCCTAATTTTAAAAAAAGTAAAATTAATGGTTAGTATATTGAAATCATCTATATCTGGGTGGAGCTTTTTTTTGTTTTTGTTTTCTTAATCCCACCTGAGGGTATTTTTTCCATTGCTTTTCAGAGAGAGTGGAATGGGGGGTGGGAGGGAGAGAGACAGAGAGAAGGAGGGAGGGAGGGAGAGAGAAACAGCGATGTGAGGGAGACACATCAATTGATTGCCTCCTGCATGCACCCTGACCTGGGCTGGGGAGCTAGCCTGCAACCAAGGTATATGCCCTTGGCTGGAGTTGAACCTGGGACCCTTCAGCCCGCAGGCTAAAGCTCTAACTACTGAGCCAAACTAGCAAGGGTGAAACCACCTGTATCTTAACATAAAGAGCATCATTATTCTTTATTTTACCATTGAATAGAATTGTATTATATGGATGTACCATAATTTACTTAACTAAACATTTATGTTGTTTCTGTTCTTTTTCTCTCTGTTAAGAGTGCTGTCTTGAATAACCTTGTACACACATCACTTCACAATCATTCTTCTACTTAGTCATTCAGCACATGGTTATCAAATACCTATGATGTAGAAGGCATGTATGTGCTTGGGAATACCAGAAGTGAACAAAACAAATTTATCCTTGCCCCCATGTAGCTTACATACTCAAGTATATCTGCAGCATAAATCCCAAGAAGTTAAATTTTTAGGTAAAGGGGGTGATATGTACATTCATAGATATTGCCAGATTATCTCTTCATAAATATCATTTCAACTTTTAATTCTACTAGCAATTATTAGAGTGGTTTTTGCTCTTTGCCTGCTAGGTAAAAGATTAAAAATTTATATTAAACTTACTTGAATTTCTTTTTAAAATCTATAATCTAGATTATAGATTATTATTATAATCTATAATAATACAAATTTAGCAAGACTTTTTTTGTGAACACTTCAAATACTTTATTAAAAATATTTATTTATTGATTTGAGATAGAGACATACATCAGTTTGTTGTTCCACTTATTTACTCATTCATTGGTTGCTTCTTGTAAGTCGTGCCCTGACTGGAGATTAAAGCTGCAACCTTGGCATATCGGGACCACGCTTTAACCAACTGAGGTACCAGGCTAGGGCCACTTAAGATACTTTAACAGTAGTTAAAATCAAATTCAGCTATCAGAAAACTTCACTAAATTTAAAACCATAACCTATGCTAAAATATTTGCACAATGGGTTTGTCATTTCATATTTACTCTTCCTGAGCCTCCTAGGAGTAGAGCAATACTTACTTTGATATCTTGCTATGTTATAAAAATCTTAGAAACCCAAAAGGAACAAAAACACCAACCTTCTTAGACCACCCAAGATTATAAGCTTGATTCTCCCCACCTTCCCCTCTTTGTCATAGCTGTGATTTCTTCTTCCATTGTTCAAACCATAGCAAATGAGCTTTCTTATTTTAAGTTCTACTTACTTTGGTGAGAATAACATATAGCTTTTACTTTATTCTAACCTGGTGCCTTTTCTTCAAATAATGTATCCTCTTATTCTCTAAGCCTGTTCTTACCAGTCTGCTTGTCATTAGCCACATGTGGCTATAAATTTAAGTTAATTGAAATTAAATAAAACTAAAAATTCAGTTTCTCAGTGACATTAGGCACATTTCAAGTACTCAGTAGCCATTGTGTGACTGGTAGCTATCACATTGGACAGTGCAGATCCAGGACACATCCATTATTGTGGAAAGTTCTGGACAGTATTGATGTAGAGGCCTCATCTCCTGGAGACCTGGTGAGTTAGCTTTCCTCTTTAGGACATTAGACCATTTCATAATTTTGCAACTTTTTCTTGAGCCCTCTTTCTACTTTGTTAGTGTTGATTTAAGTATTAGGCCCTTTTCAAAAGACTTGATATTGTGTGTAACCATGGATGTTCATTATTTCTTTCTGTTGTTGGTACAGTTCCTTGTTTTTCTTAAACTAGATGGCTCATTTGTAATTTCCTATATTTACCCTTCTTCCTACTTCTATGCAAATACATACTTTAGAAACAGGTATATACTTAATTGAAAACAAACCTATATTTATTGTGCTTCCACTTATTAAATCATTAAAAGATTAAAGAGATGGTATAGGCTCAGAGGTAGTGTGGGTTTGGTTCCAGACCACCTTGATAAAGTGAATATTGCAAGTCCCATGAATGTTTTGGTTTCCTGTTGCATATGATAGTTATGTTTACACTGTACTGTAGTCTCTTAAGTGTGCAATAGCATTATGTCTAAAAAACTACATACATACCTTAATGAGAGAATGCTTTATTGCCAGAAAATACTAACCAGCCTTCAGTGAATCATTATCTTTTTTTGATGGAAGTTCTTGCCTCAACATTGATGGCTGCTGACTGACCAGGGTGGTGGTTGCTGAAGGTAGGGGTGGCTGTGGCAATTTCTTAAAATAAGGCAACAATGAAGTTTGCTGCATTGATTGATTCTTTCACAAATGATTTCTCTGTAGCATGTGATGCTGTTTGATAGCATTTTACCCACGGTAGAACTTCTTTCAAAATTGGAGTCAGTTCTCTCAAACCCAGCCACTGCTTTATCAACTAAGTTGATGTAATATTCTAAGTCCTTTGTTTTCATTTTAACATCTTCACAGCTTCTTCACCAAGAGTAGATTCCATCAACCAGAAACCACTCTCTTTGCTCCTTATCTGTTAAAGTTTTAGCTTGAATTTGCAGGAATTCAGTCACATCTGTAGGCTCCGCTTCTAATTCTAGTTCTCTTGCTATTTCCACATCTGCAGTTACTTCCTCCACTGAAGTCTTGATCCCCTCAAAGTCATCCATGAGGTTTGGAATCAACTTCCAAACTCGTTAATGTTAATGTTAATGTTAATGTTAATGTTAATGTTAATGTTAATGTTAATGTTATTGTTTTGATCTTTTCCCATGAATCATTAATGTTTTTAATGGCATCTGGAAAGGTGAATCCTTTACAGAAGGTTTTCAATTTATAGTTGGCCAGGATCCATCAGAGGAATCACTATCTATGGCGGCTATAGCCTTATGAAGTACATTTCTTAATTAGTAACACTTGAAAGTCAAAATTACTCCTTGATCCAGGGGCTGCAAAATGGATGAAAAACCATTACTCTCGTACATCTCCATCAGAGCTCTTGGGTGACCAAGTGCATTGTCAAGGAACAGTAATGTTTTGAAAGGAAATATTTTTTCTGAGCAGTGGTCTCAACAGTGGGCTTAAAATAATCAGTGAACTATGTTGTAAACAGATGTGCTTTCATTCCTCCTTTGTTGTTCCATTTATAGAGCATGGGCAGAGTAGATTTTGCATAATTCTTAAGGGCCTTAGGATTGTCAGAATGGTAAATGGGCGCTGGCTTCAACTTAAAGTCACCAGCTGCATTAGCCCCTAACAGAGTTAGCCTGTCCTTGGAAGCTTTGAAGCCAGGCATTGACTCCTTGCCAGCTTTAAAAGTCTAGATGGCATTTTCTTCCAATATAACGCTGTTTTGTCTACATTGAAAATCTTGTTGAGTGTAACCACCTTCATTATCTTAGCTAGATCTTCTGGATAACTTGCTGCAGCTTCTACATCAGCACTTGCTGCTTCACCTTGAACTTTTATGTTATGGAGACTGCTTCTTTCCTTCAACCTCATGAACCAACCTCTGCTAGCTTCAGACTTTTCCTCTAAGCTTCCTTACCTCCCTCAGCCTTCACAGAATTGAAGCTTTAGAGTCTTACTTTGCATTAGGCTTTGGTTTAAGGGAATGTTGTGGCTGGTTTGATCTCTCCAGACAACTATAACTTTCTCCATGTGAGCAGTAGGCTGTTTCGTTTTCTTATCATTCATGTGTTCACTGGAGCAGCACTTTGTTGGCTGTTGTGAGGTTTGTATGAGCATGGATGGGTGTCAGGTTGTCAGTGCGTGTTAATGAGGTGATTAGGATTCTCACTGCCTTCAGTTCCATATCTGAATGAACAGGTTCTCGGGTGGGTGGTGGGGAATGCTTCCTGCTTCTGTCTATACTTCTTTCCTTAGCTTGCAGTCACTCCCCATGACTTGTACCTACGTATGCTGAGTAGCTAGTTGACCATCTCTCCTTAGTTCTGACATTGATCTCTATTTCTCTTTACACAGTTGCAGATTGCTTCTAGACATTTCCAGGACTTTCTTCACTTAGGTCATTTAGTTCATCTAAACTCATTTTCTTAAAATCTATTTCTTATAAATTCCCAGTAGAATCAGTTTTCAGGGCTGGTAGTTTTGACTTTGAATCTTTTATTCTCTTCACTTCAGCTCTTCTTCCTTTAGTTGGTAATTAATTCCTATTAATTTTTTCTTCACTAGATATCCCCTGTTTATCTCTTATATTTTAATTAATATCAAGGCCATGTTATTTCAGTGAACTTATAAGTGGTGTCTGCTTCCTCCTTCTGATTCCTGGAATTAATTTTGCTGATGGTATGAAGTGAACCCCTATTCCCTTTCCTGAAAATCCCAGCTTTATTGAAATGTGATTGACTGAACCTTCCCTTTTCTGTTCTCTGTACTAGGCTAGCTAGTCTGTCTTTTTTCTTCTATTTCATTGTTTTAATTCTAATGCTTTTTTTGGGGGGGGGTGTGTGTGACAGGCTTTGAAACAGCAGGTGGCAGATTTACAGGAAGATTTGAAAAGAAAAGAAGCAAAATGGTCAAGCACACTTGGCCGTCTTAGAAGCCAGATAGAAATGCTGGTCAAAGAGAACACAGACCTTCGGGAAGAAATAAAAGTGATGGAAAGATTCCGACTTGATGCTTGGAAGAAAGTGGAAGCCGCTGAGGGCGGCACCAAGACGGGTCAGTGCAGGACTGCTGTGAAGAAAGAGGGGTCCATGGTAGGTTTGGAGACCAGCCAGCTTCATCAGATTAGGGGGAGATGTTAAATATTTGAGCAGTCAGATCCTTAAAGAGACAGAAAGTAGAAGGGTGGTTGCCAGGTCTGCAGGGAGGGGAGAATGACGGGTTAGTGTTTAATGGGAACAGTTTCAGTTTTGCAAGTTGAAGAGAGTTTTGCGAATGGATGGTGGTGATAGTTGTATGAGAGTGTGAATGTACTTAATACCACTGACCTATACACTTTAACATGGTTTAAGAAGGTAACTGTTACTCTGACCAGTGCTGCTCAGTGGTTAGAGCATTGGCCCCCACACTGAAGGGTCTCAGGTTCGATTCCTAGTCAAGGGCGTGTACCTGGGTTGCAGGTTGGATCCCTGGCCCTGGTCAGGGCGTGTGCGGGAGGCAGCCAGTTGATGTGTCTCTTTATCATCCATGCTTTTCTTTGCCTCCCTCCCTCTCCCCTCTCCTTCCCTCCCTCCCTGCCCTGCCCCTCCCTCCCTCCCTCCCTGCCCCACCCTACTCCTCCCTCACTGCTCTGCCTTCCTTCCCCTGCCCCTCCCCTCCCCTTCTTCTCCCCTCTCTCCCTCTCCCTCCCTTGCCTCTTCCCTCCCTTGCCTCTCCCTCCTTTGCCTCCCCTTCCCTCCCTCCCCTCCACCCCCCAGCGTTCCACTCTCTCTAAAATTAGTCAATGGAAAAAATGTCCTTTTGTGAGGATTAAGCAAAAAAAAAAAAGAAAAAGGATGGTAAATGTTATGCTATATATATATTTACCATAATTTAAAATTTCTTTTGAGCATTGCTATAAAGATAGTTTTCAGATTTATTTGTATAATTCTTATAAAGGGATTATTATAAACAGTAGGCAGACAGTCTCAGTTAAAACAGGCCAAGGGAAGTTTTGCAGAGAGTCACATGCATGTGACCCTTTTGAATTAAGTAATTGGTGTTTCATTCATCTCTGTTCACAACTCTGGTTTGCCAGGCACTGCTTTTAGGCACTGCAGATAAAGCAATGAACAAAACAGGCAAACATCCCTGCTCCTTTGGAACTTAATATTCTAGTGGTGGTAGAAAGACTATAAATAAGATAAATAAAATATATGGTATGTGACATAGTGGTGAAAATCAAGGAGAAAAAGCAAGGAGGGGGAATAGGGTGTTGCAGTTTAGGTAGGATGGCCAGGGAAGGCCTTACAGAGAAAGCAACATTTGAAGAACTGCTGAAGAGGAGCTAAGCTCTGCTGAGACCTGGGTGAGAAGCAGAGCAGGCACAGGAGCCCCAGGCCTGGAGGCTGTCTGCTTGGAGGGCCTGAGGTTGAGCAAGTCCAGAGCTGCTATAGCTGGTCCTTGAATAGTGTCGTTTCATTATAAGGTTGATGCTGTAGGAACTTAACTCTTATATCAGTTAGCCTGGTAAAATTGTTATTATACATCATTTCGCCAAAGTTGCAGAATCTATCAAGGATGTTAAGTGAGGACTTGCTGTAAGCTGGAGCAGAGTAAGTGGGGAGAATTGTAGGGGGTGAAATCAGAGATATGATGAAGGGTGCCAGGTGCAGATTTCATTAGGCCTTAATAGTTTCTGTAAGCACTCGGGCTTTTTCTCTGAGTGCAATGGGGAGCCCTTGCAGGGCTCTGATTGAAGGGGTGGCCTAATCCTTTATCTTAGTGTTGGGGAAAGCCCCAAAAGTCTAAATTCAGGATTGACTCTGAAGAGCTGACATGTAGCTTTACTCAAATTTATAAGAGCTTTAATAGAGAAACTTACATACATGAGTAAGGCAGCTGCTCCCAGTGGTTGCAGTCAGGAAGAATCCACCCCCTTCCAGGACAGAGTCTCTTTTTTTATAGGGGGTTACAAGTAAAACCATATGGTGGGTAGTCATGTAAACCACCGAAAAGAACAATGCATTTCTAAGTTAACGGATAACACCAGGCAGTTATTACACTCTATACATTCATTAACTTCCTTCCTGGGGGCTTGACATTTATCTTTGGGTGGCATTTGGCTTTCTGGGTAGTCAGCCATGCTTGAGGCTACAGAGGGTTAAACAGAGTCCAACATTTCCCAGAGGCCTCTGCTGCTGGAGCCATATTACACCTCTTAATTCCCCAACATTTAGCTCACTCTGCTCTAGACTTACGAATAGACTGAGGGGGTGGGGAACTATGGGCCCAGTCAGGAACACCAACGGGGATTGTTGCAGTAATTCAGACCAGAGGTGAGATGATAGTGGCTTAGACTGGGGGACTGGCATTGGAGGGGTTGAGAAGTGGTTGGGATTTATTGATGAACTGGATAGGGGGGGTGTGACAGCAAGAAAGGAGTTAGGAATGGCTTCCCAGTTTAGTGTGGGTTTTTTTTTCTTCTTAATGTGAGAATTTCCATTTGTTACGAAAGTCCACAAGAAGACAACACATATTGCTCAGGGCCATGGACCTTAGGAGCTCAGATGCAGAGAAGGTGAGTTTGAAATGCCAATGAACATCAGGTGAAGATGTTCAGGAGAAGTCAGGTTGGAGCTAGAAGTTTAGGGTCATCAGAATGTGTGGTGAAGACTTGGGCTGGGAGAGATGAAACTGAAAGTGAAGAGGTCCAAATACTGAGCCAGAGTGAGAAACTGGGGGGTAAGGAGAACAAACAGCAAGGAAGTAGGAAGGAAAGGACACCCATGTGGTGTTCTGAGAGCCAAGTTGAGAAAGGCCCTAAAGGAGGAGAATGTGGCCAACAGGTGGCAAAGGATGCTGCTCAGTAAGTTGATGACTGAAGGTTGGTCATTGGATTTACCAAGTAGAGGTGTGTCGAAGATAAAGGCCTGACTGAATAAGAGAGAATGGGGAGAAGTTTCAGACAGAATATGAGAGCTGTGTGGAAAAATTTTGCAGTAAATGTAAAGAAAAGGGATAGAGGCTGTAGAGGAAGTTGTTTTCCTGTTTCTAAGTTGGAAATTAACAAGTATTTGTGTATTGGTAGAATTGGTTCAGTAGAGAGGAAAATTATGCAGGAGAAAGTAGTTGGCGCAGTGTTCATGAGGGGAGATGGGACTTAGGGAATGAATGAATGGAGGGGGGCTGGCCTTGGCCAGGAGCATGGGCAGTTCAAGTCCAATAACAGAAGGTCTAAGGTCTGGACCCAGGGCTAAGTGTGTGGTGCCACTTGGTGGGAAGTGCCCTCCTGATGCTTTAACTTTCTCAGTGAAGTGGGAAGCATGGTACTCTGCCGACAGTGAAGACGGAGAACATGCGAGAAAGTGTGAAATAGTTGTCTAAGAGGGAGGAAAGCCAAAGGACTGGGAAGTGTAGTCTGAATCCTGGGCTGCATTGGGAGCCCATATAGGTTAGAGATCATTTCCAGTGAGAATGGCTTGCATTTTTTTGTTTGTTTGTCTTTTTGAGTATTGGTTGGTGGAGAGTTTTAGGAGAGCTATGGTTATCAGGGGGAAAATCACAGAGGGGAGAAAGGGGCTTGGAAGTTGATAGTATGTATTGACCCATGAACTTAATCTGCTTAAGAATGGCATAGGCTACAGGGTTGTAAGGAACGTTGAACACATGGATCAATGACTTGTAGGACCCTGTAGGCTGTAAGCATTGTTGGAGTTAGGATATTAGAGGAATGAACTGACGGATAAGCTATGATAGCCAAAAAGTAGAATTCTCCCTTCTTCCTCAAACATTTCATTATGGAAGCTTCACCAGAGAGAGGCATTTGAAAGAACTGTCCATTGAACACCTGAATACTTGCCTAGATTGAACCACTGTTAACATTTTGCCATGTTGTGTATATGTACTTTGTTAGACCATTTGGAGGTAGTTGCAGAAATCATGGCATCTCACCCATAAATACTTGAACACTAAATGGCATTGGCTTTTTGAATAGACCAGGCCAATTATTTTATAGAATGCTTCTCATTCTGGATTCAAGTGCTTTGAAATTGAAGTTATTGATCATTGCTAGTAGTGATAATGGCTAGTTCTAGAGTTTGCCCATGGGAGTGCACGGCTGAGATTGGAGGAAGAGTAGATCAGGAAGCCGAAGCTAGGCATTGGAGAATCATCTGGCAAGGAGGGCTAGATGGTGGGTGAGTACGCCACCATGAGACTTGGAGCTGGGTGGGGGTGGGTAGGGAGGAAAGAAAGAGATTTGGTTGGAAGCAGTGACGGGGAGCAAGGAGGACACCTACCTTACCTCTAAATGTAGGGTTGTGAGCTCTGAGGGTGAGAAACCTCCATCCCTTCGAGGGACAGTGGTGAGCATTCTTCTCAGTGGGAGCTAGGGTTCAGTTAGGGCAAGACAGTGGGGGGAAGCATTCACCAGGGAGGCTGAGATAAGGGAGTTCTGCCGATGGCAACCATGAGTTCCTGCCCTCTCCTCTGGCTCTAGTAACAGTCACAGAAGACTGTTTCTTTTTACATTGTCTGTTATTCCCTTAACTTGAGGAATGAATATATTTCCAGAGGTAGTGTGTGTGGGTGTGTGTGTGTTGTTCACTCTGATCTCTAGTGATAAATGAAAATAATGTAAGTGAACAAACTTAAAACATTCTCATTGCAAGCTGAGTTCTGTTAGTTTGATTTATTGTACTAATATGTAGGCTAATACTAATTTTATATTCAATTATCTATCTCCTATGTAGAATTCATCAGTTCAAATTCAGAAGAGTCAAAATTCTTCAGGAACCCAGCTAGAAATATATAAGAAAAATAATTTGCCCACACAAGGTAAGAAGATGCATGATCTTTTAAGAAGACATTTCAGGAATTTAAAGAATAGAGAATTTATATCTAACTTAATAAATAAAACACTGTAATTTTAATTGAAGCCCCTGTGTATCCCACTCCCCCACTTAATTTCCATCCTGACAGTATTCCTGTCCTGGTTTCTCATTCTTTTACTATATTGTGCCCATAAATTAATATAGTATTGTTTACAGACTTTATGTATCCCTCTGCAATTTGCTTTTTTCTCTCCATATTTTAAGACTTACCACATTAACACATATAAACTCTAGTTTATTGATTTTAATAGCTATACAGAATCCATGTGTATTTGCCAGTCAAGTTTCTCTGCTGATGGGCATTCAGGTTTTCTCCCAGTTTGTCAGTAGCATGAATAGGGCTGCACAAAGTCTTTTTTATTTATTTATTTTTTAATTTTTAATTTTTATTTTTGTTTAAAATATTACAGATGTCCCTTCCCCCCCCAATGACCCGTTCCACCCCGTCCAACCGCCCTCCCCAGTCCCTCTCCCCACCATTGTCCGTGCCCTTGGGTTGTGCATATGTGCATATAAATTCTTTGGTTACTTTCTCCCCCTCCACCCAACTGCCCTCCTCCCTCTGACATTTGCAGGCTGATCCATGCTTCCATGTCATTGAATCTATTCTGTTCATCAGTTTATTAAGTTCTTTAGAGTGCATGTATATGCGAGATCATGTGATGTTTGTCTTTCTCTGCCTGGTTTATTTCACTTAGCATAATTTTCTCCAGGTCCATCCATGCTGTCCCAAAGGGTAAGAGATTCTTTCTCTTTACAGCTGCGTAGTATTCCATGGTGTATATGTCCCACAGCTTTTTTATCCACTCATCTACTGATGGGCACTTGGGCTGTTTCCAGGTTTTAGCTATTGTAAACTGTGCTGCTGTGAACATCGGGGTACATATATTCTTTCTGATGAATGTTTCAGGATTCTTAGGATACATTCCTAGGAGTTGAATCACTGGGTCAAACAGCACTCCATTTCTAATTTTTTGGGGAACCTCCATACTGTTTTCCATAGTGGTTGCACCAGTCTGCATTCCCACTAGCAGTGTACTAGGGTTCCCCCTTCCCCTCGCCAGCACATGTCATTTGTTGATTTGTTGATGGCAGCCATTCTGACAGGTGTGAAGTGATATCTCATTGTGGTTTTAATTTGCATCTCTCTGATGATTAGTGATGTTGAGCATTTTCTCATATGTCTCTTGGCCATCCGTATGTCCTCTTTGGAGAAGTGTCTCTTCAGGTCCTTTGCCCATTTGTCAATTGGATTGTTTGCCTTCTGCTTGCTGAACAGTATGAGTTCTTTGTACACTTTGGAAATTAGCCCCTTATCAGATACATCCTTGGCAAATAAATTTTCCTAGACCGTGGTTTTCCTTTGTATTTTGAGGCTTATTGTAAGTAATGCTGCTGTGAACATAGGGGTGCATGTATTCTTTCTGATTGGTGTTTCAGGATTATTTGGATATATTCCTAGAAGTGGGCTCGCTGGGTCAAAAGGAAGTTCCATTTTTAATTTTTTCGGGAATCTCCATACTGTTTTACACAGTGCCTGCACCAGTCTGCATTCCTGCCCACAGTGCACCAGAATTTTCTTTTCCACATCCTCAACAACACTTGTTGTTTGTTGGTTTATTGGTGGTAGCCATTTTGGTAGGTGTGAGGTGATACCTCATTGTTGTTTTAATTTGCATCTGATAATTAGTGACATTGAGCATTTTTTCATATACCTGTTGGCCATCTGTATGTCCTCTTTGGAGTAGTGTGTAATTCAGGCCCATTTTTAAATTGGTTTGTCTTCCTGGTGTTGAGTTGTAAAATTCTTTATATATTTTGGAGATTAACCCCTTATCAGATGTATCACCGGCAAATATGTTCTCCCATATGGTGGGCTCTCTTTTCTTTCTATGACTTTGCCTCTACATTCCTTTTGCCCACTTAAAACTTTGGGGTGGGGTGGGGTGTTTATATTTCTTTTTATTTAAGTCAGTTAGTCTGTGTTCTTATCTTTTGTCAGTTATAAGCACTGCCAATATCATCTTGCTGTCTGGGTTTAGCTTTTCAGTTTGTGTTTTTCATATGCATGTTTTTCTTTTAATATTGTATTTATCAATCTTTTTTGATGACTTTAAGAAATCCTCAATTTTCAGTCACAAATATACCATTTTCTCCTATGAACGTTTGTTTTCACAACCGGGTCTTTAACCTGCCTAGGAGTTTTTGAACTTATTTTTGTGAATTAAATTTAGAAAAGTGGATATAGCATATGCAGTTTGACAATTATAAAGGAAAAACTTCGATAACAGCTAGCTAAATCAAGAAATATATTAGAGGACTGAAAACTGTCCCCTCCATGATCATATCACATTACTTTTCCTTGTAGTTTCTACTCCCATAGGTACATCCCCAGAAAAATGTTTTACTTGTTTTTGAGCTATCTGAACAGTCTCCTACTGGGTGTATTCCATTGTCATTTTCACTATATGTTGCTTTTGAGAGTCAGTCATATTGATCTGCAGCTCATGAATTTTCACTGCCAGGTGGCATTCCATTTATCGAATATATTACAATTTACTATTTACTATTTTCTGTTGATAGGTGATTTTTTTAAGTTGCAGGATGTTACCCAGTAGTGCTGTGAGCATTGTGATACATTTCTGGTACACACATTAAATTTCTCTAGGGCATATACCTAGCGCATTACCGGGTAATTGGTATGAATACTTTAAACGCTATTAGATTTTGTTGAATTATTTTTTGAGATGACTTTACTTTCTCACCAGCAATGTAAGTGCTTGCTTTGCGCCACACTTTGTTAATACTTGCTATTGACAGACTTAAATTTTTGCCAATCTGGAGGGGATTAACAGTATCTCATCATAGTTTTGCATCACCCACATTAATAAATATGTTGACCTCCTTTTCCTGTGTTTATTCCTTCAACACTTACTTGTATTACAAATATTTTCTCCCATTCTAGGGTTTGTCTTTTTACAGTATCTTTTGTTGAACTGAAATTTTTATCTTTTTAAAATCGAAATATATTTGACATATGACATTGTATAAATTTAAGATGTACAGCATGTTGATTTGATACATTTATATATTATGATTACCAGAGTAGCAATAATTAGCATCTGTATCACCATGACATAATTATTTCTTTTTAGAGGTCAGAATAATTAAGATCTGGTCTCTTAGTAAGTTTGCGGATTATAATACAGTATTATTGTCTTTATTCACTATACTGTGCATTAGAACTCTAGGACTTATTTTACTACTTGTTGCTACTTTGTACCCTTCAATCACGTTTCTCCTATACCCCAATCTCCCAGTCCTTGGTAACCACCATTGCATTCTCTGTTTGTACTTATTTTTAAATTTACCTTTATTGTTGAAAGTATTACAGATGTCCCCTTTTCCCCCCGCATTGACCTCCTCAACCCTACTCCCACCCCCTCCTCAGGCTTTCACTGTATTACTGTCTGTGTCCATGGGTTTTGCATATATGCATATAAGTTATTTGGTTAATTACTCTCCCGCCCGCCCTACCCTTCCCTCTGAAATATGTCAGTATGTTGCAAGCTTCAATGTCTCTGGATCTATTTTGTTCGTCAGCTTATTTTGTTCATTAGCTTCTTCTTGAAGTAGACCCTTTAACATTTCATGTAATACTGATTTGATGGTAGTGAATTCCTTTAGCTTTTTCTTCTCTGGGAAGCTCTTTGACCTTCAATTCTATCATTTATCTGACCTAAATGATAGCTTTGCTGGGTAATCTCAGTTGTAGGTCCTTGCTTTTCATTTTAAATAGTTCTTGCCACTCTCTTCTGGCCTGCAGTTGCTGTTGAAAAATCAGCTGAAAGTCGTATGGGTGCTCCCTTGTAGGTAACTAATTGCTTTTCTCTTGCTGCTTTTAAGATTCTCTCTTTGTCTTTAACCTTTGGCATTTTAATTATGATGTGTTTTGGTGTGGGCCTCTTTGGGTTCTTCTTGTTTGGGACACTCTGTGCTTCCTGGACTTGTAAGTCTATTTCTTTCATCAGTTGGGGGACGTTTCCTGTCATTATTTTTTCAAATAGGTTTTCAATATCTTGCTCCTTCTCGTCTCCTTCCAGCATCCCCATTATTTGAATGTTGGTAAGCTTGAAATTGTCCCAGAGGCTTCTTACACTGTCTTCATAGTTTTGGATTCTTTTTTCCTTTTGCTGTTCTGATTGGGTGTTTTTTTCTTCCTCATATTCCAAATTGCTGATTTGGTTCTCTGCATCCTCTACCGTACTGTTGCTGCCCTGTGAATTATTCATTTCAGTTAGTGTATTCTTTATTTCTGACTGGTTCTTTTTTATGTCGATAATCTAACTAATTTCCCTAAAATTCTTACCAATACCTTGAAATTCTCATTAAGTTTCTTGAGCATCCTTATAACCATTGTCTTGAACTCTGTATCTAGTAGTTTGCTTGCTTCCATTTCATTTAGTTCTTTTTCTGGAGATTTCTCCTGTTCTTTCATTTGTGACATATTTCTGTGCTTCTGCATTTTAGCTGCTTCCCAGTGTTTGTTTCTATATATTAGGTAGAGCTGCTGTGTCTCCTGGAATTGGTAGAGTGGCTTTGTGTAGGTGTACTGTAGAGCCCAGTGGCTCAGCCTCCCCAGTTACCTGAGCTGGGTACTCTAGGTGCACCCCTGTGTGGGCTGTGTGCACTGTCCTGTTATAGTTGAGCCTTGGTTGCTGGTGGTGTCACTGGAATGAATTGACTTCCAGGACTATTGGCTGTGAGGACAAGCTGCAACTACAGTCAAAGAGCTGCTTTACTGGAAACACCCTTATGGAGCAGGATTTGCTTCAGTGGAGCTTTGGTGTTCATCGAGTGCGCCCCTTGAGTGTGTCACTTGTAGATGTGGTAGGGTTGTAACCTGTCGGGGTCGAAACTGACCACTGGGTGCACTGTCTCTGGGGCCTCCCGGGTGGTACAAATCAGCCTCTGCCTGTGCTCTGCTCAGGGCCACCCAGTGTGAGATATACAGCAATCTGTAGATGGCTGCTCCTTGTGTTGGGCTTAGAGGTGTCCAGGCAATGCCAAGCTATGAACCAAGGCAGGCTGCCTGCAAGTAGGGAGGGGTGGGGTCTCTGGGAATTACCAGAGCAGGGTGAAAGGTATAAGCCAGGATGCTGGAGATTCAGATATGGTTCCTGCCTGCTGGCTCTGTGGGTGAGGGCTCAGCAAAGGAGCAATGGCCTCTGCCAGCACTTTTGTCTTTTAGAAAGCTGCCCTTCCAGCCTTCACCCTGATTCCAAGCAAGTTAGTTCCTCCCCATATGTCCCAGGTTCCTTTCAAGCTGCTGCCCCAGTGCTGGAGCTCAGAGGCAGTGGGTCCAAGTCAGTCTGTGGGCCGGCCCTTTAAGAGGAGCTGCCTGGGACTCCAGCAGCCTCCATGTCACTCAGCCACAATCCTCGCTGTTTTTTACAGCCCAAAGTTGTGGGAACTTCTCTTCCTGACACTGGAACCTGGGCTGTGGGTCCTGATGTGGGGTTGAGACTTCTTGTTCCTCCAGGAAACCTCTACAGCCAAGATACCCCTCCTGATTTTAAACTGCTGCACCTGGGTGTGGGACCAGCAGGGTTTTGTGATTCCTCCTGATTCTGCCCTGCATCTCTGCCCCTCCTATCAGTCTAGATGTTCTTCAATTTCCTACCTCTAGGACTTCCATTCAGCTAGATTTGAGGAGGTTCGGAATGATGGTTCTGTATTTTTGTTGTAATTTTGATGTGGTTGTGGGAGGCGGTGAGTACTGAGTTTACCTTTGCTGCCATCTTCCTGAGACTTTTTCTCATTCTCTGGTTTTATGAGTTTGCTTTTTTTAGGTTCCACATATAAGTGTGTTTCTCTGACTTTTATCACTTAGCTCAGTGCCCTCAAGGTTCATCCATGTTGCTTGCAAGTGGCAGGGTTTTCTTTGTTATCATGGCTGAATAATGTCCAATTGTATATATGTACTACATCTTCTTTATCTACTGACATATTTTATAAAATGTGTTTACTGATTTTTAGAGAGAGGAAGGAAGGGTGAGAATGGAGAGAGAAATATCGATCAGCTGCCTCCTGTATGCTCCCCATTGGGAACAGAGCCAGCAACCCAGGCATGTGCCCTGACCGGGAATGGAAACAGTGACCTCTTTTTTTTTTTTTTAATCCTCACCTGAGGATATTTTTCCCATTCCTTTTCAGAGAGAGAGGGAGGTAGAGGGAGGGAGGGACAGGGAGGGAGGGAGGGAAATATTGATGTGAGAATGACACATCGATTTGTTGCCTCCCACATACGCCCTGACTGGGGCCGGGGATCGAGCCTGAAACCGAGTTATGTGCCCTTGACTAGAATCGAAGCTGAGACCCTTCAGTCTGCAGGCCGATGCTCTAACCACTGAGCAAAACCAGCTAGGGTGAACCAGCGACCTGTTGGTGCACGGGTTGACATTCAATCACTGCGCCACACCGACTGGGCTATCCATTCATCTTTTGATGTACATTTAAATTGTTTTCATATCTTGGCTATTGCGAATAATGCTGCAGTAAACACAGTAATGCAGGTATCCCTCTTCTATATCCTGTTTTCATTTCCTTTGGATTAGACCTAGGAATGGAATTGCTGGATCATATGGTAGTTCTATTTTTAATTTTTTGAGGAACCTCCATACTGTTTTCCATGGTGGCTGCATCAATTTGCTTTCCCACCAGCAGTGCATGAGGGTTCCTTTTTCTCCACACCCTTTCCAGCACTTGTTTTCTCTTTTTGATGATAGCCATTCTAACAGGTGTGAGGTGATATCTCACTGTGGTTTTGACTTGAATTTCTGTGATAATTAATGACATTGAGCATCTTTTTGTGTATGTGTTTGCTATTTGGATATCTTTGGGGAAATGTATGTTTAGTTTCTCTGCCCATTTTTTTGTTATTGAGTTATGTGAGTTTTTTATTTGGATATTAACCCCTTATCAGATATATGGTTTACCAAAATATTCAGCCATTTGATAGGTTTCCTCTTCATTTTTTTGTTTCTTTTGCTGGGCAGAAGCTTTTAAGTTTGATGATTTTTTATTTGTTGATTTTTGCTTTTGTTTGTGCTTACAGTGTTGTATTCAAGAAATCATTGCCAACACCAGTGTCAAGAAGCTTCTCCCCTATGTTTTCTTTAGAAGTTTTATGGTTTCAAGTCTTAAGTCTCTGATCCATTTCAAGTTACTTTCATGAATGTTGTAAGGTAGAAGTCTGCTTTCATTTTTCTGCATATGTTTATCCAGTTTTCATAACATTTGTTGAAGAGACTACTATCCTTTCCCCATTGAATATTCTTGGCTCCTTTGTTGAGTATTAGTTGACCATATATGTGGGGTTTTAATTCTGGGCTCTCTATTATGCTCCATGGGTTTGTGTCTCTTTATATGGCAGTACCATACTGTTTTAATTAGTGTAGCTTTGTAATATAGTTTGAAGTCAGGAATTGTGATGCCTCTGGCTTTGTTCTTTTTTCTCAGGATTGATTTGTCTATTTGTCTTTTGTGGTTCTTTACAAAATTTAGGATTTTTTATTTTTAATTTCTATTTCCATTGGAATTTTGTGGATTGCATTGACTCTAAAGATGGCTTTGGGTAGTATATGACCATTTAAACAATATTAATTTTGTTGATTAATGACCATGAGATGTCTTTCCATTTGTGTCTCTTTAATTTCCTTTAATAGTCTTGAAGTTTTCGTCCTACAGATCTTTTACTTCCTTGGCTAAATTTATTTCTAGGTAGGTTTTTGGTTTTGATACTATTGTGAATGTATAGTTTCCTTTATTTTTCCCAAATATTTCATTTTTACTGTACAGAAGTGTAGCTGGATTCTGTATGTTGATTTTATATCCTGCAACTTTATTGAATTTGTTCATTAGTCCCAACAGTTTTGTTGTTTTTTAAATTGAACCTTTGAGATTTTCTATATACAAAATCATATTATCTGCAAATAATGACAGTTTTACTTCTTCCTTTCCAATTTGGTTACCTTTTCTTTGTCTTGCCTGACTGCTGTAGCTAGGACTTCCAATATTATACTGAATAAAAGTGGTGAGAGTGGGCATCCTTGTCCTGTTCCTGATCTTAGAATATATTAGGCATGAGTTTGTTGTATATGGCCTTTATTATATTGAGGTATGTTTCTTCTGTACACAGTCTGTTGATGTTCTTCCTAGTGAAAAGATGCTATATTTTGTCAAATGCTTTTTTGCATCTATTGAGATGATCATGTGGTTTTTATCTTTTGTTCTATTAACGTGCCATGATACACATTGATTTGCATATGTTGATCCATCCTTGCATCCCAGGGATAAATCTGTTGGTCATGGTGTATAATCTTTTCAGTATGTTCTTGAATTTGGTTTGCTAATATTTTGTTGAGAATTTCATGGGTCTGTTGGCCTGCTGTTTTCTTGTAGTGCCTTCATTTGTCTTTTGTAGCAGGGTAATGTTGGTCTTGTAGAAGAAGTTTGGAAATGTTCCTCATCTTCAGTTTTTTGGAAGATTTTGAAAAGGATTCGCTTTAGTTCTTTAAATGTTTGGTAGAATTCACCAGTGAAGCTGTCTGGTCCTGGGGTTTTCTGTGTTGGGAAGCTTTTGATTACTGATTCAATGTCTTTACTTGTTGGTCTGCATCTATTTCTTCCTGATGCAGTCTTTGCAGGAATGTTCCACTTTTTTCTCAGTTATGTAATTTGTTGGCATATAATTGTTTATAGTCATTAATGATCCTATATATTTATGTAGTATCAGTTATAATGTTGCCTCTTTCAATTCTAATGTTATATATTTGAGTCTTCTCTCTTCTTAGTTAGCTAAAGGTTTGTCAATTTTATCTTTTCAGAAAACCAGCTTAGTTTTGTTGATCCTTCCTATTGTTTTCCTGGTCTCTATTTATTTCCATTCTACTCTTTATTATTTATTTCCTTACTTCTGCTAGCTCTGGGCTTAATTTGTCCTTTTTCTTTTTCCTTGAATTATAAAGTTAGGTTGTTTGAGATCTAATTTCTTATTATATACGTTTATCATAAACTTCCCTCTCACAACTACTTTTGCAGCATCCCATAGGTTTTGGTGTGTTGTGTTTCCATTTTCCTTTATTTTGAGATTTAAAAAAATTTCCCTTTTGATTTATTCTTTGACTCATTGGTTTTTCAGAAGTGTGTTGTTTACTTCCCACATATTTTTAGATTTTCCATCTTTCCTTTTATTGTTACTAATTCCATACCACTGGGGTCAGAAAAGATGAAATTATTTCACTCTTTTGAAGTTTGCTAAGACTTGTTTTGTGTCCTATCATATAATCTATCCTGGAGAATATTCCATGTGTACTTGAGAAGAATATGTAATCTGCTGCTGTTGGATGGAATGTTCTATATATGTCAAATTCATTTGGTCTAAAGTATGGTTCAGTTCCAAAATTTCCATGTTGATTTTCAGTCTGGATGATCTATCCATTGCAAAGTGGGGTATTGAAGTTCTCTATTACAGTTGTTTCTTCTTATCCAAGTTTTGCTTTCCATAGCTTTTTTAATCCATCTAGCCATTCTGTGCCTTTTGATTGGTGACTCCAGTCAATTTACATTAATTGATCATTGATATGTAAGGCCTTACCACTGTCATCTTTTTTTTTTTTTTTTAATACCTTTATTGATTTCAAAGAGAGAAGGGGAGAGGGGGAGAGAAACACCAATGATGAGAGTCACTGATTGGCTGTTTCCTGCACGCCACCGACTGGGGATTGAGCCTGCAACCTGGGCACGTGCCCTGACTGGGAATTGAACCATTGTCTCCTGGATCATAGGTCGAAACTCAACCGCTGAGCCATGCCGACCAGGCACTGTCGTGTATTGAATGCTTTCTGGTTGTTTCGTATTTACATTGTTTCTTTTTTCCTCTGTTTCTGCCTATTTTTGTAAATCTGTGGTTTTCCATGGTGGTATAATCTGCTTCCCCTTTCTTTTTGTTTCATGGATCTAGTCTTGTGGTTACCATGAGGCTTACATAGGACCTAGATAATAGTCTGTTTTGTGGTGATAGCAACTTAGCTTCCCTTTCCTTTAAAAGGCTCCACCCTTTTACTCCTCCCCTTTTGTTTTGGTATTTCAGTTTACTTTTTTTTGCTGTCTTTTGTTAACGAATTTTAGTAGCTATAGTTTTTTTACTACTTTTTCTTTAACCTTTATATAATAAGTGGTTAACACACCATTCTATTATAGAGTTTCTATATCTGACTATAAATATTCACCTTTACCAGTGCGTTGTGTACTTTTGTATGTTTTTCTGTTGCTCATTAGTGTCTTTTTGTTTCAGCTTGAAGGATTCCTTTCACTATTTCTTGCAAGGCAGGTGTAGTGGTAATAATGAACTTGCTTAGCTTTTGTCTGTCTGGGAAAGCCTTTATTTCTCGTCACATCTGAAAAATAACTTTGCCATTTAAAGTATTATTGTCAGTTTTTCTTTTAGCACTTTGAATTCATCATTTTGTTCTTGGCCTTAATAGTAATAAATTTAAATATTTTTATTTATTCATTTTAGAGAGGGAAAGAGAGAAAAATCAATTTGTTGTTCTACTTACTTAAACATTAAGAGAGAGAAAGAATCGATCGGTTGTTTCCTGCACGTGCTCAGACTGGGGATTGAACCCGCAACCTATGTGCCCTGACTGGAAATTGAACCTGCTACCTTTTGGTGTATGAGACAATGCTCCAACCAACTGAGCTACACCGGCCAGGGTGGCCTTTAGAGTTTCTCCTGAGAAATCTTCTGCTGGCCTAAGGGGTTCCCATGTAGGTTATTTTTTGCCCCCTGGCTGCCTTTAGTAGTCTTCCATTGTCATTGATTTTTGACAGTTTCGTTATAATTATCTTGGAGAAGTCTTATGTGCATTGAGATTATATGGTGGATTATCATGTGGTGGACTTGTAAGTCCAAGTCCATTCCTAGGTTTGAGAAATTCTCAGCTATTATTTTTTAAAATTAAATATTAACTTTAAGCACTCTGCCCTCTTTTCCTTTCTTGTTCTGAAATACCAGTTATTCAAATATTTGCCTAATGAAACCTGATAGCTCTCATTGGCTTTCTTTACTCTTTTTAAATCATAGTTCCCTCTCCTCTTTTAACTGTATTAATTTCTATACAGTTAACAGGGTTATGGGAGCCAAAAATCCACGTATAAATTAATTCTGCGCCCGGCCGGGCGTGGCTCAGCGGTTGAGCGTTGATCTAGGATCCAGGCGATCGGGGTTCGATTCCCGGTCAGGGCACATGCCTGGGTTGCGGGCTGCAGCCAATCAATGACTCTCATCATTGATGTTTCTATATCTCTCTCTCCATCTCCTTTCCTCTGAAATCAAGAAAGATATATTTTAAAAAAATAAATAAATAAAAATTAATTAATTCTGCTCTCCACATCCACAGATTCTCAACTGTGGATTGAAAATAAAATACAGTTGCCTCTTGAACAACTTGGGTTTGAATTGTGCAGGTCTTGGTTCTGCCTTTTATTAGTTGACAGCCTTGGCAAGTTACTTAACCTCTCTCATCCTTGATTTCCTCACCTATAAAATGGAGATATTAGTCTTTTATATGGAAAGTGGGTATAAAATTTAGAAATGATGTAGTACAGAGCTCAAACTATATAGTTTATTTTGCACCTGTCAGGTGGAAGAAGTTCTTAATCCTATCCAAAGAGCACTTCTCTTATCCCCAGAACCTTGCCTGCCATCTACCTACCTGTTTGCTCAAGCCAAAACCTATGTGTACTTCTTCATTCCTTTTTTCTTTTATTCTTACTTCCCACTTCCATCAATCCCTAAAGTAATCCTTCTGATGTTGATATTTTCTGAATTTATTAATTAGGTTGAACCATATGGACTTGCTAACAAACTTGGCACGTATGAATCAGTGATTTGACACAGTGTAGTCAAATCATTTCTGCCTCCACGGATGCCACACAAGCCTTCTCATATTCTGACCAGCCTCCTATCTGGACTCTGCCTCTAGTCTTCTCTAGTCTGTTCTCCCCATAGCATCCAGCATCCATTCCAGTTTTTAACATGTAAATCAGAATCTGGCACTTGCTCAGAACTCTTCAAATTTGGGAGTATTCATAATAATGGCCTGTTGGTATATAGGAAGAAAATATTAAAACTTTAATATGTTTTTAAAAGTTCACCTCAGTTTGTTGTATGGTGGCAGTAGTGGTGTGTGTGTATGCTTATTTTTATATCATGTATTGCTAATACAGTATATGATTGGTTTGTTGATCATGATCTAAAAAATTTATAGACTACAGCTGTTAGGTCTAGATTTTAATTAAATATTCAGTTAATTTTTCAAGCCAAATTCTGTGTGTCTTATTAGATGCCTCTATTATCTGTTCCCCAGATCTAGTTTCTACCTGAAGTCCTCATGATTGTCTCCACAATATCTGTGAGGCTAGTTGGACACCTTTGTCTTTGTCTGGCTTATAAACTTAAAGAACAGATATTGTCTTTGTCTTTCTTGGTTGCTCGGGACTTAAGTACCTGAATAAATATCTCAACTTCTATAATGAACTCCTGTGAAAAAATATTCAGACTTTTTAAACTAATGGGTAACAGCAGTTAATAAAAGGAGGATATGAACTAAGTAAATGTTTCACTATAATATTAATTTAAGATTTGCAATTAAATATTAAAACTAACTCTGACAATTATATTCTAATAGGCAATCCCTCTCGGAGACCGAAGTCTGTGCCATCTCGTGATTTATGCAGTTCGGATAAAGGACAAGTAAATCTCTTTATATTTTTATATATTCAAACAAATTACTCATGGTTCATATCAATCAGTTAACTGACATAAGTTTCTAAACCATTTATGAAGGAGGCTTTTTAGTTAATCTTGTACATGTTTTCTATATAACACCAAACACCAGTCATAGATCCTATAATAGCAGAATCTGGCTTTTGGAAGTAAGTTTAAATTTTAGCTGCTTGAAATGTTCTTACATGTCTTAATAACCTGAGAGCTTCTTGTCCTTACAGACTGCTTCACCCAGAGAGCCCCCTGAATCAGTGGATTTCCCAGATCCTGAATATAAAGAGGAGTATGAAAGAGAGGAAAACGAAGAACTTCAGGGGGAAATCAGTCATCCTGATGGAAAGGTAAGAATTAAAAATATGTATAGTATAAAAAATAAACTAGTTAAAATAGAGTTGAAGCAGTTTGATTCTAAAATAATTGATCTTTAAGACTGTTGATGGGGGCTTAAGAACGTTAGTACCTTGGGGCATGGCCTTGGCTTGAATCTTTGGACTCCTCTAAAAATGCTCAGTACATAATATGCATTAGTTGCCATTTCTGGTTTAGAGATGCAGCAAAAGGAAGAACACAGTCCCTTTGTCCAAACCCTTTGTTCTTCCTTAGTACACAACTAAAAGCCTCAGGTCATGAGGAAAGCCTTACCCTCCCCCTGCAGCCTTTCCTAAATAATGTGTGGGGGATCAGGTACCTCTCTCCATTGTCAGCTTGCAGTTTTCTCCCTTGCCTAGGAAAGGTTGTGAGGGTGAAAGCTGCTGCCTGGCTTTGAGTTGCAGCTCGAAGAGGGAATGAGAAGGAAGGGATATAAACAGGGTTTGTTCCTAGGGAGGGGATAAGGGAATTCTTCCTCAGCTTCATAAAAAACTTCTCCAAATACCCTAACCTGATCCATTTTAATTGAAATTGTAAGGCCCAAGTTCACTGCTAGTCTTGAGGAATGAGGGAAGGACAGAGAACAATTCAAAAGGAAACAATAGGTTGACTTTTCCTGTGCAAACTCTGCTTTAGCAAAACAAACTGTTGATGAGGAAAGCTTTTATGTTGAAGAATTCCAGCTAATAAACAGAAAGGGAGTGAGAAAATTAGGGAATCATAAGATTGCAACCTCTGATGAAGGAAAGGATCTAGGCAGCAGTCATCAGTGACTCCTGAAACCCTAGGTGAAAGGTTGATGGCTTCCTGGTAGTCCTTACTGATGTGACCCAGTCAGTCCTGCAGTCGGGGACACTGCGTATTGTACTTCTGAACGTGTGGCCATAGGAAGCTCACAGCAGCTCCTACAAAGTATTCTTGTCAGAATAATTCAACTGGAAGTTAATCATGCCTTTAGATCTAACTACTAGTCTTAGGAAATATATATGGGCTAAGAGAAACATGTTAGACAGTCATGGGAAAGCAATCAGCTAAACATAGAATGTGAGAAATTTTACATGTTCAGTGACACAGTTCCTTCAACAATTGGCATTAAAAAGGGGGATAGGAGGTAGGTGACTGTTAAAAATTGAGATTTAAGAGACATATGAACTAAGGGTGTGGGACCTGGTTTTGATCCTGATTCAAATGAACTGTAAAAAGCCTTTTTTGTGAATTTAAGGAAAACAGTGCAGATGGTTGTGATATGAAAGTGATAGTTTGTGAGGGGCAATAACGGTTTGGTTATGTTAATAAAAACCCTTTCATTACAGGTATTTATAGGCGGTGCCTGCAGTTTGCTTTAAAAAATTCCACCAAGAGGAGTTTGGGAGAATCAGGGACATAAGGATGGTGATGTGTTGACACTTGAAGTTGATTGTTACAAGTTTATTAACTTTTCTCTCCTTTTGAGAGAATGTTTTTCTTTTTATTATGAAAAATTTCAAAGTAGGCAATTAGGAAGAGAATGAGGGATCTTTTTGTCCTGTGGTCTCAGGAGGAAATCCTATGTATTGATAATGTTTTCCTTTTTTGTAGATAGAGAAGGTTTATAAGGATGGGTGCTGTGTTATATTGTTTCCAAATGGAACTCGAAAAGAAGTGAGTGCAGATGGAAAGACTGTCACTGTCACTTTCTTCAATGGTGATGTGAAGCAGGTCATGCCAGATGACAGAGTGGTAGGTTCCTCCAGGGCTGGTTTTCTCGTAGTATAAGCATCTCTGAAGAAAAGGTATAGTGACTCTGTGTCTTTACAGATCTACTACTATGCAGCTGCCCAGACCACTCACACTACTTACCCTGAAGGACTAGAAGTCTTGCATTTCTCAAGTGGACAGATAGGTAAAAACTTGCCCTGCCCTTTCTCTATTAAATTCTGTCCTTTAAAAATAAAATACTTATAATAACCTTTTTAAAACAGAAAAACATTTCCCAGATGGAAGAAAGGAAATCACATTTCCTGACCAGACTATCAAAAATTTATTTGCTGATGGACAAGAAGAAAGCATTTTCCCTGATGGTACAATTGTCAGAGTACAACGGTATGATACCTGTTAAATTTGTTACTAGGTTTTCCAGTTTTCATGGTTCAACTTTTATTACCAGTTAAATTTTTAAAATCTTAACTTAAAACATTTGTGTAAATCACTGAAAATTTCAGTGAATTTAGAAGTGAGCAAAGAAAGAGAGCAGGTGAGAAGTGTGCTCAGCCTTTTGGAGTTAGAACTAGTTTGAGAGAAACAGATCCTAATATATAGTCTTTAGCCTTGAGATGTAAAAGGAGTCTACACAGCACGTCAGGAAAGGAGAATGGCAAGTATTTGTTTAGAAATAAATTTGGTGAAATTTGAAGAGAGTGAATGAGACACAGAAGGAAAAGCTGCCCTGTCAGTTTTAAAGGATAATCTAACTAGCCACCATGTTTAAGTCAAACTTTCTCCTCTGGCTTGTTTTCATTTTCTTCATCTCCCTATCCAGCTTGTAAGCACTTTTCTCCTCTGGCTACCCTGACCCCATCCTTTAAAATCAACAGTCTTTCTTTCCTTGAGTGTCCTATTTCTAGAAGTTAGAGACTTCTTTAAATGACTTCTTCAGCCCCCAGTAATGAGTATCTTTTATCACCATTTTAATTCAAACCATGGTGAAGGTCTGTCAAGCTTCCTGTCCTAGAGACAGTTAAGCACCCATTAACATGAACATAACACATACATGCATTGAACTAACTTGAATTCTATGATATAAACTCCCCTCCCCCAAGTAAGTAGAAACACTAATTTTTTATCTGGTGCTTATTAAATAGCAGTTTGTTCCAAAATTGGAGGAAAACCTTATGTGTACATTATACTTTGAAAGTTTGAACTTTTATACAATAAAAAGAGAATATGAAAACTCCTTGGACTCATCTCTCCATCTCATCTGCCCTCATATCCCTGTATTTTGGGTCCAGTGTGAATGTCCCAGATACAGGGTAAAGTAGTCAATTTGGTATTAACTATTTTCCATATTCTACTTCGTAACTGGCCTCAGGTCTGATCATGCCCCTTTCCTTCTCCAGCCTGATGCAAATAAGCACTCAGGTGGCTTTTAAATTTGAAGAGAATAAAGGTCAAAACTGAAAGCTATATTTTAACATAGTGCCTGAGTTTTTAGAGGCAGGACACATATAAATTTAAACAACAAAGAAACCTAAGCATTTTGTGGTGAATGCATCAATTTATTTAAAAAATTTTTTTTTATACTAAGTATTTTATTTGTATGCCGCTGCCGCCAGTGTATATAAAATAATCATCCTTGTGAAATAGAAATTCATGAAAATTCGGAGAGATGTTAAGGACTGACAAAAGCAGAAGTTTGTACAGTATGGCACATGTTATAGGGTAAGCTTTTTGTACAGGCTTCAATTTCAGCTCACTTTTCTCAAGAAAAGTGCTTTAGGACACCTTCAAAGATTCATTTTACTACAAAAAGGAATAGACTTTCTGGGGTCTGAAGGGATTGATACTTGAAGATACTCCAGTCAGCAGGGGGTCGTGTTGAGCATTCTGCAGACAGAATTGTTTCAAATCTGCAGCTGCCTGGGAAACCGGTCTTGATGCTTTTTCAGTTCCCTGGTTGTAGGGGTGTTGTTCGGCCAGATTTCGGGAGGTTCTGAGTGATGGTGGTTCTACATTTTGGTTGTAATTTTGATGTGGTTGCAGGAGGCAGCAGGTACAACTGTTACCTATGCAGCCATCTTCTTTCCTCTCCCTGCATCAGTTTATTTTAAAAAACCTTTTTATGGGTACATTTAAGTGTTAATTTAATAATTGGAATTATCCACCTGTAGCAGGAACACTGGAAGAATTTGCAAAGAAAGTTCTGTGCAGAGAAGAGACAAGAAATTAAATTCTATTTTAAATTTACAGAGATGGCAGAAAACTCATAGAGTTTAATAATGGCCAGAGAGAAGTACACACTGCCCAGTTCAAGAGACGTGAGTATCCAGATGGCACTGTTAAAACTGTCTATGCAAATGGTCATCAAGAAACAAAATACACATCTGGTCGAGTAAGAGTTAAAGACAAGGATGGTAATGTTCTAATGGATACAAAGTTGTAATAATCCTGTGTGTGTGACTAATCATGAAATAACACTAACTTGATTCTTGTTAAAAAATGTACATTTCTTGTGGATTTTGTGGTTTAATTTATATATATGTATATATGTTGTGTGTGTATAAATGGAAAAGATTGTTTGGAATATAAAATAAAATTTACAGCTTTAGTTTGAGATGCACAAGGACTTTTTTAAAAATTTATCTTTACTGTTGAAGGTATTACAAATGTCCCCCTTTTCCCCTCATTGATCCCCTCCACCCTGTACCCCTCCCCCCAGGTCCCACCATGCTGTCTCAAAGGGTAAGGGATCCTTTGTTTTTACAGCTGCATAGTATTTCATGGTGTAAAAGTCCGAGAAGATGCTTGATATGATTTCAGTCTTCTTGAACTTGTAGAGACTTGTTTTGTGTCCTAACATGTGGTCTATCTTTGAGAATGTCCCATGTGCACTTGAGGAGAAGGCCTATTCTGCAGCTTGGAATGGAATGTTCTGTAAATGTCAATTAAATCCATCTGACCTAGTGTGTCTAATTTAGAGTCACTGTTTCCTTGCTGATTTTTTGTCTGGAAGTCTTATCCAGTAAAATCAGTGGGGTGTTAAAGTCCCCTCCTGTGACTGTATTGCTATAGATCTCTCCTTTAAAGTCCTCCAAAAGTTTTTTTTTCTTTCTTCCCAGCCTTTGTGAGCCTTTTGTTCTGAGGTGGGACTCTTATAGACAGCATAGATTTGGGTCTTCTTTTCTTATCCATTCAGCTACCCGATGTCTTTGGATTGGGACACTTAATCCATTTATATATAAGGTTATTATTGATAGATACTTATCTATTGCCATTTTATTTCTTTATGCTTATGTTTCTATTTCAACTTATTTCAGCAGTCCCTTTAACATTTCTTGCAATGCTGGTTTGGTGGTGGTAAACTCCTTTAGCCTTTTTTTGTCTGGGAAGCTCTTTATTTCACCATCTATTTTGAATGATAGCCTTGCTGGATAGAGTAGTCTTGGTTTCAGATCCTTGTTTTGCATTACCTTGAAAACTTCATGCCATTCCCTTCCAGCCTGTAGTTTCTGATGAGAAATCAGCTGACAGCCTTATAGGAGCTCCTTTGTAGGTAACAGATTGCTTTTGTCTTGCTGCCTTTAATTCTGTCTTGAATTCTGTCTTGAATTTTTAGCATTTTAATTATGATGTGTCTGGGTGTGGACCTCTTTGGGTTCTTGCTTGGGACTCTCTGTGCCTCCTGAACTTGTGTGACATTTCCCTTGACCAGGTTAGGGAAGTTTTCTGCCGTTATTTCTTCAAACAGGTTCTCTAACCCTTGCTAACTTTCTACTCTTCTGGCACTCCTATGATGTGAAAATTGTTATGTTTCTTGTTGTCTCACAGCTCCCTTAAATCGTCCTCCTGGTTTTTAATTGGGATTTTTCTTTTTGGATCTGTGATTCAGTGATTTTTTTCTAACCTATCTTCTAATTCGCTGATGCAGTCCTCAGCTTCCCCTAATCTGTTGTTTATTCCTTCCAATATATATTTTTTTATTTCTACTTTGTCATTCTTGATTTCCTTCATAGTTTCTGTATCGTTTTTCATGCTGTTGAGCATCTTTATGATCAGTATTCTGAAGTCTCTGATAGATTGCTTCTCTCTTTCATTTAGCTCTTCTTCTGGAGAGTTCATTTTGTTCTTTCATTTGGGGCTTGTTTTTTTTGTCTCCCCATTTTGGCTGCCTATTTGGATCTGTTTCTATGTATTAGGTAGATCTGCTAGGACTCCCAGTCTTTTGGATCGTCTCTGGTGCAGGCAAATTTCAGACACTATTTGTGACTGGCCTTGAGTACCGTTTGAAGTTTTCCACACTCCACAGCTTCTGGTTCCCTCTGGTGAGGCTGCGTGTGTTTGGACAGGGCAAAGATGAGCACCAAGGTCTGCTTTTTCAAGACCTGGGTCCAGAAGCAAATCAGGCAAAGACTCAAAGCACCCAGAAGTTGTTACTCAGCCTGTTAATGAGACTCAGGCTGTAGAAACTTCACCAGGGTGGGGCCAGAGGTTTTCCAGCAGAGTGGGGCAATTGCTTCCCCTCCAGGCAAAAGCTGCTTAGAAGGTAAATGTCTGCCTGAGAAAGATGTCCTCTGCAGTATGGGGGAATCACTGCACTGGGTTCCAGATAGGTGCCCTCTTAGATCTATTCCCCCCAGCCAGCCTCCCTGGATTCTCCTCATACTTCTCCAATCCACTCTGCCTTCCCTCTGCTGGAGCCCAAGGTGAGTAGCTGCACATGAAACTTTGTATATTGGCCCTTTAAGAGGGTGCCTGCATTTCCAGCCATCTCTCCCTGGCAGACAGAAACCCTGCTGCTTTTCACAGCCAGATATTAAGTGGGCACCTTTCTCAGTTCTGGTGCTCTGGGCTGGGGAGCCCAGCTTGGGGTTTAGACTCTAGAGTTCTCAGTGGGAATCCCCCATAGCTAAGATACCCCTCCGGACCTTCAGTTGTTGCTTATGGGAGCCGGGTCAAGCCTCTCGCGCCTCCACACTTCCTACCAGTCTCTGTGTGGTCTTCACTTTTGCTCCTTGGTTATGAGGGTGCTCTCCAGCTAATCTTCTGTTGCATTTGATTATTCAGGGTGGTTTTTCTGTATTTTAGTTGTAATTCCAGTTTGGCCCTAGGAGTGTGTCAGCGTAGCTTCTATTCAGTCCGCTACCATCTTGGATCTCCAGCTTTAATTTTTAATTCACCTACTCTATAGTTAAACACCTAAGGAAAGATTATTTTGTTATAAACTATATAAACTTTAAAAATAACTGGGTGCTTTTATTGGTTGGAGATCCTTATAAAAAAAATAAGTATGCCTGGTTGGGTGGCACAGTTGGCTGGAGCGTAGTCCTGTACACCAAAAAGATTGTGGGTTCGATTCCTGGTTAGGTGTGCATGCCTAGGTTGTGGGTTCAGTACGCGGTCGGGGTGCATATGTTTCTCATATCAGTGTTTCTCTGTCTCTTCTCTAAAATAGTCCATAAATACACCCTCAGGTGAGGATTTTTTTACAAAGTACAAGATCTACAGCTTTTCCACTGGACGTCAGCCATAGAACAAGGACTTGTACAGAAAGTTTACTCAAGGAATAAGAATTTTACCAGTCAAAATATTACTAGGTTTAATTAGTATAAAAATTAAAGCATTTTATCTATTGCAGAAGTTCTTTAATTGTAATCGAATGGGAAGATAAAACAGAATAGTTCATTCTATGAGTACAGATGAACTCAGAGTGAGGAGAAAGCAGTTATAATGAGGGCGACGGTGTAACTGATCAAAATGTAACACTTGAGAGTGGAGGGGGCAGAGCTGATTGGCCACACGTACCTGGATGTTGTGTGACCTGTAAGATAGTTGGCTGACAGAAACAAGATGTCCTTGAAGGAAGGGCAAGTCACCTACATGTAAATTTATGTAATTATAAGTGGGTCTAGTCACTTAGTGCAGTGTAACAATAGTGTTGGCAATGACTCAAAAATTTTTAAAAATTTTCTGTTCTCACCCAGGGATATGTTTATTGATTTTGAGAGAGACAGAGAGAGAGAGAAACATTGATCAGTTGCCTCTGGAACCCACCCAACCAACCCACAATCTAGGTATGTGCCCTGACTAGGAACTGAATCTCTAATATTTTGGTGTATGGGATGATGCTCCAACCAACTGAGCCACATGGCCAGGGCAGCAATAACTCAACAGTTTAAAAAAAGCTTAATGTATTAATTTCAGGTGATTTAAGAACTGAATATGAAGAAAGTTTAAAACTTTTTAAAGAAAATAAAAGATATAATTACCTCAGGATAGAGAAGGGTTTTTTTTGTTTGTTAATCCTCACCTGAGGATATTTTTCCATTGAGTGGAAGGGAAGGGGGAAGAGAGAGAGAAAAACATTGATGTGAGAGAGACACATCAATTGGTTGTCTCCTGCACTCACCCCAGTTAGGACCAGGGATCGAACCTGGAACCCAGGTACATGTTCTTGACCAGGAATAGAACCTGAGACCCTTCAGTGCATGGAATGATGCTCTTAACCACTGACCCATACCAACCAGGGCAAGAAGGATTTTTAAATGTGACACAGAAAGCCACAAAAAAGTGACATAAAGATGCCACAAAAATAATAAGCCGCAAAGTAGGAAAAGATACGTATACCTGACAAAGGATTAATATCCAGAATATATAAAGAATCCTACAAATCAGTAAGATAATTACAAACAACTGAATAGAAAAATGGACAAAGGATATGAACAAACAATAAACAAGTGACTATAATGGGCTACCTTTATTACTTGTACCATATATTGCAAATAATGGTCTGGCCACCATATGTTGGCATGGAACTGGTGATGGGGTAAACTGGTAAAACCCCCTTTTGGAAAGCAATTTTACCCATGATCTTGTACTACTAAGTATATACACTAGAAAACCCCTCACATGTACACAAGGGCTCCTACAGAAGAATATTTATAACTGAGAAAAAACTGGTAACAACCTAAAAATATCTAGCAACAGAATAAATTATGTGCACAGATGGATATAATAGTGAAAGTGAATAAAATATACCAATAGGGATAAGTAGTGGAAATAAAATAGGAAAGTGTAGATAATTGTGTGACACTGTACACATTTAAAAATATACAGAGCAACACTATCTTGTTTAGGAATGCATTGATAGACAGTAAAAAAATTATAAAGATTTACATAAGAATGATAAACATCCCTTAACCCTAACTTTATAACCATAACCATAAGCATAACCCAACATTAATCCTAACCCAATAATGCTAAACCTCACCCTAACCATAACACTAATCTAAACCCTATAACTCTAACCCTAGACCTAAAACTAGAACCTTAACCCTAAACCTTATCCTATCCCAATAAACCTAAAACACTAACCCAAACCCTAACCCTAATCATATTCACCACGCTAACCCAAACTCTACCCTTAAACCTAACCCTAACCCTAACCCTATCCCTATAACCCTAACACTAACCTTAATATTAACCCTATCCCTATAACTCTAACCCTGACCCAAACCTGAATTCTAACAACCATATAACCCTAAAACTACCAAACACTAAACCCTAATCATAACCTTAACTCTAACCCAAAAACCCCAACACTAACCCAAACACTAACCCAAACCATATAAACTTAACCCTGATAGAAACCCTAACCCTGTATCTCTAACCCTAACCGTATAACACTAACCATAAACCTAAGCTTAAAACCAAAATCCCTAACCCTACTCTGACGCTAACCCCAATCCTAACACTACCCCTATAACCCTAAAGCTAACCCTAACCCAAATGCTAACCTTAACCCTATAACCTTAACACTAACCCTAAAAAGAACCCTAATTTTAACCCTAGAACCCTAACCCTAAAGCTTACCTTATAACCCTAAACCTAATTCTAATCATAACCCTAAACATAAACCCCCAAACCCTATCCCTAATCTTAACCCTATAACCCTAAAATTAGTTTGAACCCTAAACCTAATCATAACCCTAACTTTAACCAATAACCCAGCTCTAAAACTAACTCTGTTAATTATATAAACTTAACCCTAACACAAACCCTAACCCTATAACACTGACCCTAATCATATAACACTAACCATAGCCATAATTCTAATATTATAACCATAACCCTATAACCCTAACTCTAACCCCAACCCTAACACTAACACAAACAAACAAATGAATGATTAACATCCAATTAACAGCAGCATTCACCTCTACAGGAAAAAGAATGATTGAGGAAGAGGTACTACAGCAGGTGCCTACAACTGTACTGATAATGTCTTATTTCTTAAGCTGAATATACATTAATTATAACATGAACCAAAATGTTTTCCCCCATGGACCTAAAATATTTCAGAATTATAGGAATACAAAATATCTGAAAGCAAATATTTATTGACTATTTTTCAAACAGTTCCTAACAGTTCAACATATAAGGGGGGGAGGGGAAGCAGCCAGCATTATTGCAGAACAAATCAAGAAAAACAAGCCTGAAATGGTCTACATACAACAGAAAACTTTCTTCTGGGCTGTATACCTGAAAAACAAAATGTGTATGATTTAAACTTTTGCTTAATGCTAATTTTCAAATCTAGTTTCTGAATCACTTTATGTGAATGGATAAAGACAAAAAGTTAGCTGGTTACCCAAGTACTTTGATAACTTAGTTACTAGGACATTGATTATTCAACAGTGCTATAAGCATTCCATTACAGTTACGTGCTTAAGTTATTTATAGTGCCCCTTTTCTTCTTTCGTCGCACCCATAACTACTTTGTACTAGGAACAGTCATGAGAACTATTTCAAGCATTCTTACACTTAAGAAACCTCTGATACTGGCACTCAATGGTGAGAGGGCCTATGAAGAAGAAACCTAGGAGAGATTCTTGTTGAGCTGTTGTCATTCCTAAAGGAAATCCAAATGTGCCTTTATGGACAACTTAGCATTAATCTTGGCTGTGTTAGTCACCTGCTTTACGTCAGCTTTACGTCAACTATACAGGTAAACAAGTCACACACTTACATCATTCATCTCGCTCTGCAAGCCCCATTTCTACTAATGACATATGAACTGGATACTGTTCATCTTCATATAATGTCACTATTTGTTCTGGTGCCCGAGCCTAAAATTAAGAAGCAGTTGTCAAGAAAACACAATAATGTTTTTGCTGCCTTTTCCTGCCTATGTCTGGCAGGAGGGAAAAGGCATTCTCAAGCTTATTTGTAATTTATATTCTGTACTTTTAAAAGGCATATGATGTTTTCCTACTAAGTCATATTTTTTCCATCCTCCTTTATTTAAAATGTAACTCCTTTCCAAACTTTTCCTAGATTGAGCCAACAGGCTTTAAATACTACTATCCCTGTTAAAATTTATTTACATTCTATACATTAAGCATTATACATCTGTGCAGAAACTGACCAAATTTTGTATGTTACTCACAGAGGTGAATAAATGTGTATCTTGAAGAACACTTACTTGCCCTGTCTGTATTTTCTTTCAGGGGCTTCTTGGGAGAAACTGTGCACAAGCTATTTACACCATTCTGCATACATAGGAGCTGGATACGTACAGAGGTTTTCAAAAAGCACTTTCTAGTTAACAGCAGTGTTTCATTAAAAGCTCATTCTTGTCACAGCCAAAACATCAGGAATCCCAAAATCTTGAGTCCCCAAATCAGGGCAGGTTGAGCCTGAGATAACCGTGTGAGGGCTGGGATGAACTGAAGAGAATGTTTCCATCTAAAAGGGTTGTTGCCACACCTCTCCAACCGACTGCCATTCGGAAGGGAGATCTAGGGTTCCTACATTTTATAATACTTAGTCAGAAGTCAGAAGTACAGACTTTTTTGGGGGTAAAATTTTCCAATTTTAAAACATTGCACTATATAAAACGGGTATAGGCTAGATTCTGCCTGTGGGCTCCCCTTTGTGATATGCTAACCTCTAAAGAACACAGCACATTTATACCAAACATCATTTAAGTTTCTTATTTTGATACAGGTTCTACTGCATAAAACAATTCAAAATTAGTATAGTTATCATGCTATTAGTGTAATTTAAGCCTTTCTATGACTGATCAGAATTCCCCTTCTGGTCTTTCCTACTCATCTGCTAGGATGCAGTGCAGATGTGACTTCCCTGTCCTATTTCTTTAATATAAGTACTGGAGTGCCTACTAAGGAGGAGCTCAACAGCATATCCCCATCATTCCTGCTTCATGCACCCCCCCCCCCCCCAAAGTTAACTATCCCTCTTATAGGACTGACTTCATTCTACCTCGTTAATTCGTGGTTTGCATATTTCCCTCATTGACTCATCAGTTCTCTGATTATATAGGAGACTCATCTTGATCACTTTTATCTTAGTCATAACATCACTAAGACATTTTAACAAATCTTAAAATTAATCTTATAGTATTTACAGCTTTATATACTTTAAAGCATTTTTGCAACTAAAGTTGCACAGATAGAAAGCTCTTTAGAAAGTTAATAGAGATCCTAGAAATAGCTTCAAAAGGATTTTGGCAAATTAAGACATATTTACCATGGAAGAAGCATAAAGTTGTTTTCCTTGAAGACAGTCTATCATAGCCCACAAAGCTTCCATGCTCCATTTGGGACAATATGGTATTCTTGTCTTTCCTGAATCTTTTAAGGGAGGTTTAAATCCTGCCAACAGAACCTTTATGGCTCGGGCTGGATACTGCATAAGGTGAAGAGGAATCTGACGTAGTCTGTCACAAAAGAAATTCTTAAAATGTTCAGAATGTTACAATTAAAATTCTCTAATAGCTAAAACTGTAAAATGGGAAGTTTGGATTTGACAATGATTTCTTGGCCATAACACCAAAAGCACAGGCAATGAGAAAAAAATAAATTGGACTACATCAAATTTAAAATGGCAAAGGAGCCCTGGCCAGTGTGGTTCAGAGGTTAGAGCGTTGGCTCTCGAACTGAAGGGTCACAGGTTCGCTTCCTGGTCAATGGCACCTATCTGGGTTGCAGGTTTGATCCCTGGCCCTAGTCAGGGTTCGTGGGGGGAGGCAACCAATTGATGTGTCTCTCTCACATCAGTGTTTCTCTCTCCCCCTCCCTCCCTTCTACTCTGTCTAAAAATCAATGGAAAAAATATTCTCAGGTGAGGATTAACAAAAAAAACCCCAAACCAACCAACCAACCAACCAACCAACCAACCAACCAACCAACCAACCAACCAACCAGCCAACCAACCAACCAACCAAGTGAAAAGGCAACCTACAGAATGAGAGAAAATATACACTAAAATATAGACATTTCTTCAAAGAAGATATATAAAGGGCCAACACACACACAGTAAGATACTCAGTATCACTAATCATTAGGGAAGTGCAAATCAAAGCTACTAATGAGATACTATCTCACACCTATTAGGATGGCCACTATCACACAAAAAATAAGTGTTGGTGAGGATGTGAAAACTAGAACCCTTGGACACTTAGTGGAAATTTTAAATGATATAGCTGCTATGGAAAACAGTTTGATAGTTTCACCAAATACTAAAAATAGATTGAGCATATGACCCAGCAACTGCACTTCTGGGTACATACCCAAAAGAACTCAAAGCAGGGTCTTAAAGAGGTATCTGTACACCCATAGCAGCATTATTCACAATAACCAAAAGGTAGAATCAACCCAAGTGCCCAATGATGGATGAATGGATACATGAAATGTAGTATTATACATACAGTTCAGCCTTAAGAAGGAACAAAATTCTGATACATGCCACAACTTGGATGAACCTTGAGAATATTATGCTCAGTGAAACAGCCAGTCACAAAAATGAAATACTCATACCTAAAATAGTCAAATTCATACATACAAGAGTGGTTGCTGCCAGGGGCTGGGTGAGGGGAGATGGGAATTTCTGTTTAATGGGTACAGAATTTCAGTTTTGCAAAATGAAAAGATTTCTGGAGATTGGTTGCACAACAATGCAAGTATGATTAACACTACTTAACTATACATTTAAAATTGGTTAAGATGGTAAATTTTGTGACACCCGTATTTTACCACGATTTAAAAAGATACTACAAACACTACCAACCCTCCCTCCCCCTGCTCCACAAATAAGTGTTGGCTAGGATGTGGAGAAACTGGAACCCTTAGCATTGCTGGTGGGAATGTCAAATGATACTGCTGCTATGGAAGTTTGGCAATCCTCACAAAGTTAAACACAGAATTACTGTATGATCCAGCAATTCCACTCCTAGGTATATACCTAAAAACCGAAAGCAGGGATTCCAACAGCTACTTGTACGTGTTCAGTGCACCATTATTCACAATAGCCAACAGATGAAAACAACCCAAGTGTCTAACAGACAAATGAACAAAATGTGGTATATACATACAATGGCATATTATCCACAAAAATAATAAAATTCTGATACATGCAACAACTGGATGAACTCTGAAAACATTACTCTGAGTAAACTAAGTCAGACACTAAAGGACAAATACTGTATGATTATACTTGTATGAGGTAGAATATGTGGTATCAGGAGCTAAGGGAAGGGGAATGGAATGTTACTGTTTAATGGGTACAGATTTTCTGTTTGGGATTTATGAAAAAGTCCTGAAAGTGGATGGTGGCAATGATTGCACAACACTGTGAATATCCTTAACGACAATTAATTGTATACTTAAAAGTACCTAAAATGGCAAGTTTTGCATTTATTTTACACCACAAAAAAAACTTACATAAAAAAATTCCCAGTACGTGAAGAGCTTTAAAATATTTTTTTAAGAGGTAAGATCGTCCCAATAATTATAAAAAACAAAACAAAAAAGAAAACTAAGAATCTTAATTCAAGTAAGTTGACTTTTTTTTAACCTGTTTGTCGTCAGTTTTTCAGTTGATCCGTAATCCACAAATTGAACCAGGATGGCTAGAGGATTAAATTCCTTAATGGAAACAATCTTTGCTCTATACCATAAGCCATCATCATATTCTGCAAGGCAAGGCATTTCTGGAAAGACAGAAAAAGGGAAAAGATCACATTGCCTTTTATTTTATTAATGTTTTTTAAAAAACACAGTAAAGTACAAAGAAAATGTAATCACCATATATCCATTATTCAGAATTAAACACTCAACAATTAGCTATATGTTGGCTTGTTCTTTTCTGTTTAGACTTTATAAACCTTGAAGAAAAGCATTCTCCCATTCTCACGGTTCCTAGACCAGCTGTTGCCCAGGGCTTAGGTCACCCTTCCACGGTCCCCACCTCTATATTCCCCAAATCTCTTTACATTTGGGCCATCATTTTCTGCAAAGGATAATAAAACGGTTTCTGCGATTCCTGCTTTCAAGTCTGTCCCCCACCAACATATCCTCTCTTCTCAACATATATCCACAACCTGGTAATGTGCCCTGACTGGGAATCAAACCCACAATACCTTTTGGTGTATGGGACAATGCTCCAAACAACTGAACCACTGGCCAGGGCTATGCTCTTTTTATGATAAACATCTCTTTCAAAGATCAGCTCCAACATGACTTCATAAAGCCAACTCCTATCATGGTCTCTGTGACCCAATGGCATCAGGCACACAGCTTTAGTATGAGTTGTTGTTCTCACAGTGGATTTGTTCACATGGCCCTTCTCTTCTTCCCCACTAGTTCTCACGCATCCCCATCATGTACCTAGTACAAACCTTTGTTCAGTAAAAAATGTGCTAATGCTTGCCAGGCTTGAGTAAAGTTAAGGAACAATGAGTATAATAGTATGTGCTTCAGAGCAGACAGAATACACTGGGTTCCTATCTTGCTCTACTTCCACCCCTCCATTTCTTTATCATTATCTTCTACGAAATTTCCACAAAGAAAAGTAGTTGTGGGCAAGTGGCATTTAAATATTGCATGACTCTAATGTTGAGGTTTTTAAAAAATTTTTATCAGAGTTGTAAATGATTTGAGTGTATAGAGGTTATCAACAGAAGAGTAAGAATCTCATCTATTAGAGCTGTCTGGATAGTAAACAACTGATTGAATCATAGTTAACAGTCCCCTCCAACCTTTATCATTTCCAGCCTCGAAAATTTGGCTGAAGTTACATCTCAAAATAGCACCGAAAAAACTCCACCTAATTGTCCTGTTATTTTAAATCCACAAAGCAACTCCTTCAACATAAATTCCATTAATAAGGCACTTGCTTATGAATCAACAGGTACATGTGCATACTAAAGAATAAAGGATCTACAGAAGAATGTACAAATATGTGTACAGCTCCCTGAATCATCACATCACGCAGATTGTGGAAGAATTGTTTTTTCCAGACTATAAATCTGAGTTTACAAAAATAAAAATGAATTTACTCTTTCAACAGATATTTATGAGCACTTGCTTCTGCAAGGTTCCCTAATTGGTGGTGACACAGCAGTACAGGGAGTCCCTATTTAACAAACGAGTGTAGGAGGCATGGAATATGATGGGGCAGGGAGGGTGGTGGGCAGTGCCACTCATACAGGGGGTCAGGGAACACCTGCAATAGTGGGAAAATTGGGCAGAGACCTAAACTGCTCACAGTGGGGGAAGAACATTCCGGGCAGAGGGAACTGCAAGCACTGTTTATCAGCCAAACATGGGTCACAACTGATAAAAATCTCATTGAGTAAACTCAGGTATATCAGGCCTGTTTTCTTTTGCTTTAGCATATCCTCTGTATGTATACAACACCCAGAATAAACACACCTCTCTATATCACATATGGACAGAAATGCAGACACACCACTCAGTACTTATGAACTGTTGACACAAGTAAGTAGTGTACTTCACAGGAGGATCACATATAGTAATGAATATGAGTAAAAATAAATTATAAATAAAAAAAGCAGGGTTTGACCTACTCTGAGAGGACAGGATACAACCTGAGCTCCCATGCCCCTACTCTAAAATCATCAGTTCAGGTGGCTTGCAATTAAAATGACTGCCATTTGGGTCTGAATAGCAACTCTCACAATTTGAGCTAGTGGCAAAACCTCAAGCTTAGACAAAACATCTTTGTGCAATTTTCCAATGAGCTGAAGTTCTGGAAAATGAAAGTGCCCAGGCAGTACTTACCTTCTCTTAGATGGCTTAGAAAATGGGGAAGGTCATCTACAACATCTTGAGGATTCAGAGATCAGCACATCCAGGGAGTGTGATAACATTAGAAATCACCAACCTCTTCAGCCCATTCAAATAGAACAAGTTTCACTAAGAATCCCATTGTATTTAGAAAGTGTGGGCTACCTGTTCTGAAGTCCGTCAGAGGCAGGAAGTTCTCCACATTAGTATTGAACCTCCGCAGAGCTTCATTGAGGCTCTCAGACTCAGATTCCCAGCTGACTCCACTGTCATCTGTGTCACTATGCTGGTTACCGAGATTACAATTTTCTACAGAATCAAGGCAAATATACACCTAAGTGGGGGGAAGGAAAGAAGAAAACTTTCAAATTCTTTAATTTTTAGTATTCATTTCTACAGACAAAATCACTACAACAGACTGTCTCCAACAATGGCCCCAATGACCCTTTGTAAAGTTCCTCTCTCACATCATACCAGAGTTGATTTTTGTGACCAAAAGAACATGAGAAAGGGATGGTGACTGCCGAGATCAGATTATAGAAGACGTGAGGCCTCCGTCTTGGTGGTGCTGTCATTGACTGCTCTTTCTGGGAGGCCTGCCCCGTGGGCCAATTCAGACGCCCACAGGGAAAGGCACTGAGCCCTCTCATGCAGCATAATGTGAGGGGTTTTTTTAACCCTCACCCAAGGAATAAGGATATTTTTTCCATTGATTTTAGAGAGTGGAAGGGAGGGGCAGAGAGAGAGGGGAGAGAGAGAAACATCAATGTAAGAGAGACACATGGACTGGTTGCCACCCACACACCCCTTGGGAGCAAACCCAAAACCGAGGTACGTGCCCTTGACCAGCAATTGAACCTGTGACTCTTTGGTTCGAGGACCGACACTTTAACCACTGAGCAACACCAGCCAGGGCATGTGAGTCTTTTCTAAAGTGGACCCTGCGATGCCCTCCCCCTCCCCCACCATCTTGATTGTGACCTTGAGAGATTCTGAGCCAGTAACTGAATTAAGGAGCTCCTGATTCTTGATTCTCATGTGTTGTTTTAAGCTGCTAAATTTGGGGTAATAACTAATACAAAAAATTATAAAAACCAACAGTAATTGTACACTCCTATGCTCTCTGATGAAACTGTAGAGCAGATCCTTTCCTTGCCACTGAAGGAAAGGTTTACTGTGTAAACTGGCTGAAGGGACTGCATTACTGCACCATCATTGCTTGCTTTCTTGTTGGCCAAGGATGTTTTCTTTAGTGTACTTATTCATTCAGTTCATACTGATTGAGTGCCTCCTATGTATCAGGTAGTATTCTAGGTTCTGGTGACACACCAGTGATCAAAACAGACAAGAATCCCTGTCTTCGTGGAGTGACATTCTAGTGGGGAAAAGCAGACATTGTAAGAAAGTGCAGAGGGCATCAGAAGGTGATCACTGGTATAGAAACATACAGGGCAGTGTGACAAGTGTCTAGATTTTATGTAGGAAGAGGACAGGGGAGTGAGATGTCTAAGATTTCATAGGTGGAAATAGGTCCAGTTTAAAAATCTAAATATTTGACATAAATATAACTACAGCAACACTGGGAGAAATAGCCAGTACTTAAGAAATACTTGCCTTATTAAGTATAAACAAGTATCTGAACAGGAAATTACAGGGTGGGCAAACTAGAGGTCACCAAGTTTCAATTAAAGTCAGTAAGATGGAAACATGAAGAATCCTAGAGTTTAAGACCAATATTGCATGTTACGTTTTTAACCAACAACTAATCATGTAAATTAAATTACATACCTCATTAGGTGAGACTACATGTTTAACTTGAACAGCATAGAGTTCTTCTGGGGGAGGCAGAGATGAAGGCAAATATGGTGGTAAAATAGGGGTCTCTGTTTCAGACAAAAGCAATTCCTAAAACACCACAAATAAATTCAAATTCAGAATACTACAGAAATCCATTACACTATCAAAATTCAGGACAGTACAACTTAATTAGTAGAAAGCAAGCTCTTTGACACACTAAATACCACAAAATGGTTTTGTTATATATGCAGGACCAAAATGTGATGAGTAAATAAAAGATCTTTAGAATTCTCTTGCCCCTCAATTAAAAAAATTTTGTATAAAAAAACCCCCCACACAAATGTTTATTTATGTATACATATTTGCACATACACAATGTTCTGGAAAAAATGGTTAACAAATAGTTAACAGTAAGTAATGCTACTGTCTAGGACCAGGGTGTTTGGACTTTTTTCCTTTTCACATTTCTGTAGTATTCATTTTTAGAATAACTATGTATTTTATAACAAAAACTAAAAGAATAAAGGAAATCCCAAAAGAAAATTTAAGTAAATTAAAATCATCAAAAAAAGAAAAAAAAGAGTGCTCTCTTTTAAGCTCTATAAAAACATAAGGAGTAATAAAAAGTTACATGATTCCCAAAAGGATCATAGCAGTTAGCAGTTGTTAAAAACATATATAAAAGTGTGGGTGGTTTTTCTTTTAGAAAGTTAAAAAAAATCTTGAATATAGTAATTAACATAAAAAGTAAAATCATCACATTCAAATTTGCAAATTTACTACTACTTAACATTTCCAAACTGGTGGCAAAACAAAGCATATCTGAACCACTTAGTAGAGTTAATCAAAAAGTGACTACCCCACTGTTGAATTTGAAAGTGAATTTTGTTACAAATGACTTTACAACAAGCATATGGTATTTTTATAATAATAGGAATGAAGTTCTACTTATAAATGAGAACATTTTTACTTATTAAAACTCTACTTCCTTCACAAAAAATGCAAGTGACAAAATAAAAACCAGATAAATTGGACTCATTACAATGAAAAACTCTGGTGCCACCAAGAAAGTGGAAAGATAACTCAAAGAACAGGAGAAAATATTTGCAAATTATCTATCTGATCAGGGACTTGTATACAGAATATATAAGGAACTCTTACAACAATAAAAACAGGAAATTACAGGGTGGGCAAACCAGAGGTCACCAGCTAAAACCCAGCTAAAAAAGGGGCAGAGGACTTTTTTTCCCCTTTATTTTTATTTTCTATTTTTTCCTAGTCTTATTGAGATATAATTGATATATAACCCTGTGTTAGTCCAAGGTGGACAAAATGATCTGATATAGGTACATACTATAAAATGTTCCACAATAAGTCTAGTTAACATTAATTGGCTCACATAGTTAGAAAACCTGTTTTTCTTCTGATGAAAACATTTAAGATTTATTCCCTTAGCAACTGTCAAATATACAACATAGTGTTAACTACAGTCACCATGCTGTACATTATATCCCCAGGACTTAATTATCTTATAGCTGAAGTTTGTACCTTTTGACCATCTTCACCAATTTTCCCCACCTCTAACCCCCCACCTCTGGCAACCACCAATCTTTCCTCTGTATCTATGAGCTCAGTTTCTTTAGATTCCTCATATAAGTTAACCAAATGGTATTTGTCTTTCTCTTATTTCACAATATAATGACTTCAAGGTCCATCCATGCTGTCACACATGGGGTTTCCTTGTTTATGTCTCAATAATATTCCATAGTGTGTGTGTGTGTGTGTATCCATATCTCTATCTACCTATCTCTCTATGTAGATACACCACATTTGCTTTATCCAATTGTCTATCAATGGACAATGAGATTATTTCCATGTCTTTGCTATTATAAATAATGCTGCAGTGAATGTAGGGGTGCAGGTATTCAAGATAGTGATTTTGTTTCCTTTGGATACATGCCCAGAAGGGGACTGCTGGATCATACGTAGTTGTATTTTTAATTTTCTGAGCAACCTCCATACTGTTGTCCATGGTGACTGCACCAATTTACATTCCTACCAACATTGCACAAAAATTTCCTTTTCTTCAAATTCTTGCCAACACTTGTCTCTTTTCTTTTTGGTAACAGCCATTCTAAAAGGTGTGAGGTGATATCTCATTTGGGGTTTTGATTTGCATTTCCCAGATTAGTGATGTTGAGGATCTTTTCATGTACCTATTGGCTATTTGTATGCCTTTTTTTGAAAAATGTCTATTCCGATCCTCTGCCCATTTTTTTGTTTGTTTTTTAATCCTCACCTAAGGATATTTTTTCATTGACTTTTTTAGAGAGTGAAAGGCAGGGAAGGAGCGGGGAGAGGGAGGGAGAGAGAGAGAGAGAGAGAGAGAGACATCGACGTGAGAGAAACACATTGATTGGTTCCTTCCTGCACGTGTCCCGACTGGGGCCGGAGATCAAACCCGCAACCCAGGTATGTACCTTTGACTGGGAATCGAACCTGTGACCCTTTGGTGCTCAGGCCAATGCTCTAACGGCTGAGCAACATCGGCCAGAGCTGCCCGTTTTTTTAATTGGATTTCTTTTTTTTGTTTTTCTAGTGAGTTGTATGACTTCTTTATGTATTTTGGATATTAGCCATTTATCAGATATATGATCTGTGAATATTTTCTCCCATTCAGTAGGCTGCCTTTTCATTTGTTGATTGTTTCTTTTGCTTTGCAGGTGCTTTTTAGTTTGATGTAGTCCCACTTGTTTAATTTTGTTTTAGTTGCCTTTGGTTTTGGCATCAAATCCTAAGCAGACGATTTGAACAGAAATTTCTCCAAAGAAAATATACAATGGCCAAAGAGCACATGGAAAGATGCTCACCATCACTGATCATCTAATAAATGCAAATCAAAACCACAATGAGATACCACACTTCACACCTATCCTAGGATGACTAGGAAAAAAAGTCACGTAACAAGTGTTGCTAAGAGTATGGAGAAAATGGAACCCTTGTACATTCCCAGTACAAAAGGAAAATGGTACAGCCCCTTTAGAAAACAGTCTTGTAGAGTTCCTTAAAATGGTAAACAAAGTTTCAGTAATTCTACTCCTAAGTCCATACCCAGGAGAAGTGAAGACAGACAGACCTAGTAGACCAAAAGACTTGTACACAAATGTTCACAGTGTTTTACAATTGCAAAAAGGTGAAAATAACCCATGTCCATCAACAGATTAATGGGTAAACAAAATGTGGTCTATTCACACAATGAAATATTATTCAGACATAAAAAGGACACATACTACAACATGAAGCTTGAAAACATTATGCTGAAGGAAAGAAAGCCAGTCACAAAGGGCGTTGTATTGTGTGATTCCATTTATGAGAAATGTTCAGTAGAGGCAAATCCACAGAGACCAGAAATTCACGGTCTCCAGGAGACTGGGGAAGGGGAGCATGGGAAGTAACTGCTGCTGGCGAGGTTTCTTTTTGGGGTGATGAAATATGGAATTGATAATCATGATGATTGCACTTTGTGAATGCAACTCTATGAACATACTAAAAGCCACTGAATTGTACATTTTGAAAAGTTGAAATTTATGTATGTAAATTATATCTCGATGAAGCTGATATAAAAGAAAATGCTTATTTCCTGATTTTATATTAGATCGTTTGTATTGATCAAGTGACCACAGTTTCCAAAATATTGGATTGAAACTTACCTCAAACCTTATTTCCCATCTTTTCTCCTCATACTTTTTACTGTAATCTGTTGGTTTCTGAAATACAATGTTATTAAGAATAAAACCACCTTCATGTAATATCATTTTCAGGCACTTTCATATTTCATCTCCATAAAAACTGGGTGCATGTCCTTGTTGGCATTCATTTAGTTATTTCAGGTTAACTATGGGAAAATCTAATGTTCTGAGTAATCTGAATATTGCAACAGTAAAAACTCTCAAAATTATGCTAAACATTTGTCAACTGTAATTAGTTTACTGTAAGAGAGTGGGAGGCCCTATCTTTCCTTTTAAATCTTAACACTGAAGAGTAATATTGAAAGAGACTAAGTAATCTTTATAAAACCTGTTCAGCAGATGAAACACCTTTTACACAAACACACTGGGGGGAAACGAGCATGCACAAACCCTTCTTCTTAAAAGAAAAAGCTGGTGGTAAGGATTACATGTACAAAGTTAAGTAGTATCACAGTTTCCATTTAAGAGAAGAAGCAGTTTTCTATACTAAACTGAACACTCAGTGTTTCATTTTCTTCTATCACTAAAATGAATATTCAAAAAACTAACAAGTGAACTCTAAGTCTAGAAATTAAAATATGTGGCCATATGAAATGTTATTATTTATGATGAATACCCTATTTCTAGAAAGTACTTATCTGTAACAAGCTAATTATGATTTTTAAAATATTAAAAACAGAAACAGCAAGCAACTGGACTGGGCTATTTATTGAAGCTAAGCTTAAAATCTGGCTCTGAGTTTCCTGTAAGCAGGCAAAATGGGGGGAATGTTATAATACCAAATAAAAGAAAAAACATTTTATCTGGGAGAGAGTCCTTTTCTGGCAGTGAATTCTATTAAGATTTTATTACTTACATCTCTATATTCAAACAACACTGGCTAACATACAGGCTTCTCACTAGGTCTGAAGGTACAGAAACATTAGGTTAGGGTTAGGGTTAATCTTTTGCAGGACAATATAAAGCATGATATAGTGTATTGCTTTCTCAATAAACAAATTTCTAAATTCTCTATTCTCTCAACATATGAAACATGTAGAAGCATATATAAGACAATATAGAACATTTTAATCAGAATTTGTTTTTCTATAATTTAGGTTTTTACAGAAAAATAGTTCACTTACTTCTTTCAATATTGCCTCAGAATGTTCAAAAGTACAATATTTATGGTGTGCCATAAAGTAAGAAAGTGACATTCCATCAAAATAGAGGTGAATAGATAATTTCCCCCATGGATTTTCAGGTAATTCCTGTTTAAGTTCAATAAAAAAAGATTATTACTATAAAAATAAAGTCTGTTTGAATATTAAAATTTTGTAGTCAGCAAAAATGAAATTAGATTTCTGAAAATCATAGCATTACCAGTTTGACTAATGACTCATTTCATAAAATTTTCTTCATGGTATTTTGGCAGGTTATGATGTAATTATATTATTTTGGTTTTTGTAAAATATATTTACATGTCAATAAGGTAGAGAGTTTTATACTTATTTACTATAAAATAATTTGCTATATATAATTTACTACACCTCATTTTTAGATGATACTAATAATTATACCAAGTAGAAGGAGAACAAAAAGTTATTTTCAGGGGTAAAAAAATGAAGTTTAGTTAAAAATTCAAGAATGGCAGAAATGGAAGAGATTAATAGCAGTCTACAAGGTGTCATGATAATGGCTCTTCAGTCCCTGGACTGTGATCAGGTACTAAGCAGACACATACTCACCAGCTGATCTGTCTCATCCTCTCTCCTTTACCACCTGAGTCCAGAGTCAGGTCTCTGCTGAGTTTCTATAATTGCCTGCCAGCAGAGCTCCCTGCTTCTATCTTTTTCTACTATCCAGTTTCTAGTAGGGCAGAGTGAAAACACTAGAATGTAAGATCAGATCATGTCACTCCCTTACTCAAACCTTCAAATGGCTCTCCAGGTTAGCCTGACAGCAGAGATCTCACAAGTCTCCTTGCTTCTCCGCTTCTTCTCTCATTCCTCCTGCTCCAGACACAGAGGCTCCTTGGCTGCCCTTGAACACTTTAGGTGCCCTCTTGTTTTGGAGCCCTTTGCACTATTCTCCCAGTATCCACATGGCTTGTGCTCATTCTAAAGTCTTCACTTGAACTTTACCTTTGTAGTGATGTCTTTCCTAAATACTATATTTAAAAATGTGACTTCCTCCCTGGTCTCACCTCTCTTTGTCATCCTTTCCTGCTTTATTTTTCTTCCCAGCACCTGTCACTACCTAACATATCTTATATTTTATGTTTTTAATTTTGTTTCCCACCACTAAAATGGAAGATCCATGAAAGCAGGGATTTCTGACTATTCAGTTCATTGTTGTATCTCCAGATCTAGGGAGGGTTTGGTAGGTGGTAATGGCTGCAGGGCATGCAAATCCATGGCTTCTGAGACACTGAGCAGCATTTGGTACACAGCAGCTCCTTTAATTAAAACACTGATAAGATGCCTAGAAATTTAACTTCATTTCGCTTAAAGTCACAGAACTTAATAAGCGAGAGCTTACTGTACTACAAGTTGTTCTGCTACGTTAAACCAAGCAGCAAAGAAAGCTACCTTGATAAACTAAAGTCCCACAGACGCAATGAGTCACCAGAGGGGCTCTGCGTACTAACCGAGCAACATTAAAAGCTGCTCTTTCTCATTCAAGTGGGTCTATGACTCTTCTTAAGTCTTTATCACCCTATCATCACAGCTTTCATATAGAAATACTTTCCTTATAGCTTAGTATCTTTCTACTGGAATCCTCAAACACAACTGCAGATTAATCTTAACTCATTGCTCAGAAACCTCCAATGGGGCCCTACCGACTGACCTCTACCTTTCTTAAATCCTATTCACTGTTAATTTTTTAAAAAATCCTCACCCAAGGATATTTTTTCCCATTGCTTTTCAGAGAGAGTGGAGGGGAGAGAGAGGGAAGAGGAGGGGGGGAGAGAGAGGGGGAGGGGGAGAGGGGGAGGGGGAGGGAGAAACATCAATGTGAAAAAGACACATTGATTGTTTGCCTCCCGCATGCACCTGGACCAGGAGAGGATAGAGCCTGCAACTGAGGTACATGCCCTTGACTGGAATCAAACCCAAGACCCTTCAGTGCATGGGCCCATACTCTAACTAGCGAGCCAAACTGGCTATGGCTACCATTTGTATTTTTAAACACCTCTCATTCTTTGATATTGCTCCCTGTTATCAAAATAAATTGTTAATAAAGAATCTTCCAAATTACTGACTTTCATGCTTATAAAAGTTCTCAGGAACCAAAGCGATAACTTCTTTATATTAATAAGTAATTTACATTCACATAGGAACATTGTTCATCATAAAAATAGCCCTCAAGTTATGTTACCTATAACACTTTATGGCAAATAATTTAAATCAATGATATATGCTTTAATACAAATTACCATAATGTGAATTTGCACCTCTCTCTTTGAAAGCAGTTCCTGAAGGAGTTCTATTGCATCTGGTTGCCAGATACTCCCAACCTATTTGGGAGAAATAAACTCAGATTTTTCACACTTTCACAAAACAATTCAGGAAGCAAAGGAAGATACAACAAAAGTAGCCACACACATACCATTAAAAAATATACAAGCAGTTTTCAGAAAATATCATGAGTGGATGATAGAAATGATCTTAAGAAACTAGTATTTGTCTCAGCTTCCCGCCATTATACCCTCTTAAAGCATTTTATACTTTAAAAATATAAACCCTCATTAAAAACAAAGCATCATAACACTTTTTTGAAAAGCCAATATGCCAATACTGGTGCTTGAACAATATATATTATAATGCTTACAATATGTGTTTATTAGGAAGCAGTGATTGTTATGTTTCACATGTTAAGAGCGAGGAACTGGGGCTTCCTGCTAACACTGTTTGAGTGAGCCACTTGGAAGTGGATCCTGTACCTGTCAGTCCCTGGAACGTCAGTCCCTGGAACGACTATATCCTCTGGTGACATCTTGACTGCAGAACCACTAAGAACCCTAAGTCAAACCACCCAGTTAAGCTGCTCCTAATTTCTGACCACAGAAACTATGAGATTAAAAAAAGTTTACTGTTAATTTAGGTCACTAAGTTTCAGCTTATTTGTTATACAGCAAAAGATAATTAACATACACTCCTTTATCTGATTTCCAGCTTCAAAACTGTTGAAATTTTATTTGATGAAGAAATAACATTTTTTACAAGGTTATGCCTTTGCATAATGAAGATATTATGTCTCTTCATTTATTCAGATGTTTTTATATCCTTCAGAATAACTCTGTAGTTTTTTTTTTTAACATTTCTTTATTGATTTCAGAGAGAGGAAAGGAGAGGGAGAGAGAAACAGAAATATCAATGATGAGAGTCATTGATTGGCTGCCTAGCCCGCAACCCGGGCATGTGCCCTGACCGGGAATCGAACCCCAATCTCCTGGATCCTAGGTTGATGCTCAACCGCTGAGCCACACCCAGCCGGGCTGTAGTTTTCTTTATAAAGGACCTTTAGCTGTCATATTATTTTACTATTTTTGTTGCAACTGAAAGGGATTTCAAATTACATGCTAATTTCTAGAAAATTATTGTTAATAAAAAACAGTATTTAAAATTATACTACAAATTACTGTTTACTCACAGGTATGGTATGATAGAGCTGACAAGGAATACAAAACTGGGGTGTGTCAGGATATAGCAAAATAGGGTAGAGATGGCACTGTGGGATCTTCTCAGTGAGTCCATGATCTAAGTACTGTACCTGAAACAGGACAAATGCAATTTATGTTTAAAATTTACTATTAAAAACTAAGGGACAGAAGAAACTCCAGGTTTTTTTAAAAAAAGATATCTTAAAAAGATATTTAAATCTGGACTTGAAAATTATTCAGAAAAAAGCAACATCATAGTCCCTCATCCCATAGTGTATTATTGTCTAAAGGTTTTCTTACACATAAACCAAGGTTTTGTATTTTTTATTGTTTGCTTTTTGTTTAAACTGGGTCTGATTAGATTTACAAATTCCTTGAGAATAATCAATTTTTTAGGATAATTTTTAAATTTTGTTTTTCCCCCCAAGTATTTTAGAAGTACTGATTTACATTTAGTAAAGGAGCATTTCTCAAATTCTCAGTATTTCTCAAACAATTTCACAGTTTGGGAAACTCTCTATGCAATGCTTCCTTCTTGGGTTGTCTTGGCAATCAGCATTTAAACAATGAAATAAATCACAGAGAGGTAAAGTACAGCATGGGAAATATAGTCAATAATATTGTATGCAACTGTAATTAAAATTTTTTAAAAAAAGAAAAGAATTGAATAAATAAAAAAGTATATTACATATAGTTAGAGTGAGTATGGTTTCATGTAATGTCTCTTCCCCTCCCCTCCCCTCCCCTCCCCTCCCCTCCCCTCCCCTCCCCTCCCCTCCCCTCCCCTCCCCTCCCCTCCCCTCCTTCTCTCTCTCTCTCTCTCTCTCTCTCTCTTCTCTTCCTTTCCTTTTTCCCTTTTCCCTTTCCTTTTTTCTTTTCTTTGTTAATCCTTACAGAGGATTTTTTTCCCCCATTGACTCTTAGAGTAGAAAATCAGGAAGAAGGAAGGGAGGGAGGGAGAGAAACATCAATGTGACAGAGACACATTGATTGGTTGCCTCCTGCAGGCACCCTGACTAGGGTGGGGATGGAACCTGAGACCCAGGTAAGTGCCCTTGACTGGGAATCGAACCCGAGACCCTTCAGTGAGCAGGTAGATGCTCTAACCACTGAATAACACCAGCCAGGGCATAAGGTTTATATCTTAATGTTGATCATAGGTTAAACTTTGAAAGATATCAAGTTAAGAAATGAAAAAGGTATTGTGTACACTTGAAATGTAAAATGCCCACAGAAAAATAAAAGCAATGATTAAAGTATCAAAATACTTTGAAATAAATTTAAAAACCAGAGATATTAGACAGTGCGAGAAAAAATAAATTTACCAACATCTTATTTGTTTGGATTCCATATATGCAAAGGACATGAATTATAATAAATTAGTAAAAGTGAGTTTCAGTTCACTTTTGTATTAAAAAGGGGTTATCTAAACAAATTCAAATATATGTGAAAATGGACTCATTTACATCTAAACACATGAATCTGTTAAGTATTCATATACTTAAGTACCCACCACAAATTTGAAACCACTTTTAAGGTGAGAAATTTAGAAATCAGATGCTAAATTTCAATTTTCTTATTAGTAAAATGGAAATAACCTACATCTATGAAAGTTGGAAACAAGTTATAAAACATGAATGCACATATGTGAAAGAACCTTATAAACCCAGAAGTGCTATGTAATTGTTAGGTATCATCATCAAATAGATAATAAACCCCGTGAAAATAAAACAAAAGGCTCTTTCCTCCCCTCCTAAAATTAAAATTTTCAGGTGCTGAATGGCTCATGATTTAGTTGCTTTACTTTGTAAACATATTATTAAAATGAAGGTATTTTCAGGTTTATTTTTATATACACATTTTTTTCAAAGTATACAGCTCTTAATGAAGCTATTGCACGAAACTCAATACTATATCTCAGTATTGTGGAGGTAACCATTATCCTGATAGGGCAAATTAGCTGGGCTGTAAACAAATTTGCTAAGGAAATATGTAATGTATTGGAAAACAAGCTGTTTTTACTTAACATCATGTATATAAACAGGGCTTCCGATGACAAATAAGTGGTACCATTAAAGTATCAGTGGCCAAATCTCTACCTGGAAATATGTTTTGGTTATTCAGGTTAATAAATATACTTAAAAATAAAAACACAAAAAAACAAAAACAAGAATTCTTATTACAAATAAACATGTAATACATCTGACCAGTCTTCCTACAGGATTGAATTCATTAAAAGATGTTTTTATCTAACTTTTGTTTAGATTCAAAAGACCACTAAACGTTATAGCATTAAGCCTTAAAATAGTTACAAAAGAGTATCAGACTCACCCTGATAGTGCCGCCAACAACTTCGATTACCTTGCCTCTATACCACATAGTATCTGATCCTCTTACTGCACAGGCTTCTCCCTTTTTCCAGAAATAAGGCTCCAAAAGACCAAGGCATTTTAAATTACTTTGAATTTCATTCATCATTTTTATTAGCTCAAATTCTGAAGAAATTATTAAAATAGAAAGTATTTAGGAAAATTTCCTACAATTTTCAAATGAAGTCATCACTAACCTTTAATAATTTTGTCACTTAGATAATATTATAAGGAATTAAAAATCAATCCCCACATATTAGAGCTTTAATAAATATCTAATTCAGTCAGTAGCTTCTATATGTTTCAAAACATACAACTTACTAAAAGCATGTAAGTAATTATTCTGGTCTCTAGTTATAACTGCAAGCATTCTTTGGGGGTGCAAAAATCATGAAAAGCTCTAGTTATGTACCAGACAGCATAATATAAAAGAAAAACCACTTTAAGATGTCATTTTGTTAGCACATACCTAAATAAAATAGAACACAAGTTATATGTTACTTGATGCTAAGATATAGCAGAATGCTGGGATATAAAATTCAAATTCAAATGTTGCTACTTACTGCTAAGAGGCCCATCATTTCCTGAGTAAATACAATTCCCATAACTGATAGTATGGAACACAGGCTCTGAAGTTAGTTCCTGTAACAGTGCTACCACTTTAGTTGAGCAATCTTGGGTAGTTCCTTTACCCCCATAAATCTCAGTTTGTTCTTCTGTGAACTGAGTAAAATAGCACCTACCTGCATTATCAGTATTGTGGGGCATTAGATATAAAGTGTCTAGCACACTGCCTGGCACATAATAGTCAAGCAGTTTTAGCTATGACTATTTACACGTCTGGATTAACTACTAGCGCTAAGAGTCTCAAACATTGTTCATGTCTTCTAGAAGGGTTTCTTGGTTCTAGAATAGCAAACTACACAGATTTATTTGGTTTTTCAAATTAAAAAATAATACTTAGGAGGTCAACAAATGAGACAAAAACTTCAACAAATTCATAGCCACCATCCCCTAATCCATAGGTGTACTTACTATGGAGCTGAAGGAGCTTAAGTCTTGTGAATGCTAGAATTGCTGGGAATTATACAGCATTCTAGACACAACCAAGTTGTAGAAAGGAAGAACTTGTACATAAGCCTAAAGAGAACTCAAAAAAGACCTGAATATTCTCAAAGAGCCCTGAATCTCCAGTCATTTGTGGTAATTTCTCTTCTCATTCTAAGTGAATATAAATTTTTATATTTTTTCTTAGCCTCCAAACTTGGATAAGTGCCTCATATGAAAGAACTACCCCCTTAAGATGTGTGGAACCTAGAACCACTCCCATGCTTATTTTAGGCTTAACGTCTATTCGAAATGTTTCAATAAATGGTTGTTATGTGCTAGGCATTGTGAAAAACACTTTGTGTGAACTACTTCATTTAACCCTCACAATACCCCAGTGAAAATGAGGTCAGAAGAGGTTAAATATTGCCCGAAGTATTTCAATCGATGTCTATCTTACTAGCTAGGACTTATACTTGACTAATCCTACATAATGTAAAAGATCTTACCTGACAACTTAGGCACCACAAATATAGTTCCATCATCACCAATGCAGCTGACTACTGCCTCAAATACTTTCATGTTAGGAATAACTGGTGGTTTATAGCATCCAGGGGTTCTTGGTTCTAGATTGTTCTCCTTAAACACAGACACCCTGTGTTCACTGATAATATCAGCAGCTTTTTTGTCAGGATCAAAGTTAGTTTTAATACACTTAGTAACCACCGAATCTTCTTGTTTCAGGGGGATTTCCAGAGACTTCTCAGATAATGAAAGACTGTTGTTATCTAATTTATTAATTCTGTAACATCCAAAAGAGAATACATCTAAACATGAGCAATAAAAAATTCTGGAAAAAACAGTATAAACAGAATCCTTCTAATATAATATAGTCTAGTAGTAGTCTAGTCTAATTTGTTACATGAAAAGGAAAATAATTTGTTATAATAAAATTTATTTTATTTCTTATTTTTATTTTTTAATCCTCACTCAAGTGTATTTTTTCCATTGCTTTTCAGAGAGAGTGGAAAGGAGGGAAGGAGACAGACAGACAGATACATCGATGTGAGAGAGACACATTGACTGGTTGCTTCCTGCATGCACCCCAACTGGGGCCTGGGATTGAGCCTGCAACTGAGGTACGTGCCCTTGGCTGAAATCGAACTTGGGATCCTTCAGTCCATGGGCTGATGCTCTAACCACTGAGCAAACTTACTAGGGCATGAAAATTATTTTAAATTATGAATGAGCATGATTAAAAAGGAATATGATTTCATTTAAATGCTTTATAATCTCGTATTTACATGCTATTCTCTCTTAAGTACGTCTTAAGTATTATACAATCAACTAGATGTCACTGGGAAACATAGCACCTTCATGTTGATTCTAATTTAGTCCACATATATACATGGCAAAGTTATCAACATTCATAAAATAACACAAAGATAATATGAGTCCCTTAAAATATGGTACTATTCAGATATTAAATGTTAGTGGTAATACACTATATTCACTCAATTTTTTAAATTTCCTGTTATTTCCATCCAATTATAAAAAAGTATGCCTACAAAAAAATCCTAGAAGGAAATATTAACACTGTTTATTTTAGCAGAATTACAGCAAATTTTTATTTCTTCTATTTTCCTGTATTTTCTTTTAAAAGGAAATAAGCATTGACACATAGTTACAATAATTTCGCATCTCCCACAGCTTCCTCACAGTCCCCAGCCTTGAGACAGCTGGTAGTTTCAGTGCCATAAAAGCAGACGCTATCTATCAGTGGTATTAACTTGCCCACCATTGTTCACTTTAACATTTTTTTTTATCAAGAATTACTTTAGCCTAAAGCCAGTGAACCAGAAGAAAGACACATGTGGGACTAAAAATGCAGGGGCAGCCACAGGCCACTGCCCAGCATTAGGTCAACACCCACCAGGCCTGGCTAACCACCTCATGACCCATTTCATTTCTGATTGCTCATTCTCCTTCCATTTCATCAGGACTGGGGTCCAGGTCCAAATATGGGAACATATAATAATGTAAGATAAAAAAAGATCTGGCCAGGCATGGTACAAGGTGGCTACTTGGAACGTATGTCAATAATTTCCATAGATCTCTGTATCTAGATGGAGAGAAAGAGGAAGCTAGGGCTATTGCAGTATCTTGATCCTTTTCTCCATGTACCAAAAGTACTTAAACCCTGAAAGAAGTACCTGAAAGGATCTTTAAATGTAAATATTGTTCAATTACATTTTTTATTACCTATTTCTGTTTCACAGAAACACATTTTTTGGTGTATATCTACCAGAATTGTCAACATAAATCTTAAACATTTCTGTCTAAGCAAATGAAGCCAAAGGGTGCAGATCTGGTACCCATTATACCATCCCCTCGTCTCCTTTCCTTCGGTTTGGCATGTAAATGCCGAAGCAAAGAGAAAGGCAGAGAAGCAAATATGTCAATTTAAAGAGGTGTTTAAATATGCAAGAACTGATGGGACTGAATAAAGGAATTGGCAATCCTGAAAGAATCTGTTTCTGAGCTGGCTCCTCCAGGTTAGTTTAAAAATCATTTTTAAAAGACCAAACAAGATGCAATTCAGGTTTGAAAGCACACATATATGAAAGCACACAGGCAAATAAGACGCCTCCATCACAAACTGATGTAAAAAAAAGAAAGTCCATACCTCCTTTCTCTCAAAGCTAAACCCTTTTTAATCAAATATTTAGAGACATCAACACGCTCTCCTTTTTCATTTCTGCAAAAAATTTTCACAGGTAATGGCCATGTCGTGTTGTTTTCCTGGTGGTTTAAGAGCAGAGTGTGAGACACAAAAATGAAATCTTCTACACAATATACATCTTTTGTTGTCGTTAATCCTCACCCGATGATATTCTTCCACTGATTTTTTAGAGAGATGGTGGGGGGAGGGGGAGAAGGAGGGGGAGGAAGAGGGAGAGGGGGAGGGAGAGAGAGAGGGAGAGGGAGAGGGAGAGATGGAACCTGCAACCCAGGTATATGCCCTTGACCAGGTATCAAGCTCGAGACCCTTTGGTGCGTGGGCTCACGCTCTAATTACTGAGCAACGCTGTTCAGGGCTACACAATATATTTTTCATGGGCATTTCCTCCACATTTCTCCAAGCCAAAAGAAAAATCCCAGACAAGTAATTTTGATATATGAACATATCAGAGAGAAAGCAGGTGAAAAGAATCAATGGGGATAGATAGTGTCTTGTGAAATGTAGCAGGAAGGCTTCATTGCCAAGGTGAAACTTACCAAAGAAGGGTGTGGGGGGAAAACAGATTGGAAAACTTTTTTTCCACCCCAGAAAGGGGGTGGGGAGGGACACACCATGAGTTACAAGTTCTCTATTCTCCTAAACTCTGCAAATTATAGATCAAAATATATTTTTCCAGGTGTGCCTTTTTTCTACAAAAAGGAAAAGAACTATAAACCATATATTCTGCTTCATACAAATCATAAAAATGAAGAAAGTACACATAGAAAAAAAAGTAACATGGAAAAATTACTTATACAAGGAAATGCTAATTATTAATGCAATAAAAGTTATTAAATTAGAAAAAAGGAGGCAAAGAGTATTTTTAAATGTTCTGAAAAGATATTCTATATATATCCTCTTCTCAAATCTATATTCACTCATGCTTTTTATGACATAATGTGACTTCATTAGAAGCCCAACTAAGTTTCCAGTTTGAAAGACTATCAAAAGGCTTCAGAAATGCACTCTAGCAGTTTTGTAACATGCAAATTATCAACTCAAGAATATTACTTCAGAAATTCATTCATATGATCATTTACACTACATCTTGAAATAAGACCAAAATAGTTTGCCCAAAAAATCAGTTTGCTGTTATTTTGTCAACAAAAAAATAAATGGAATTGTAAAAAACATCAATGAAATAATCAGTATGTATCTATTAGGACCCCACTGCCCACCTGTAAGATTATAGTTGCTACAGCTCCAGTTAGATACAATGAAAGACAGTCACAAGCTGTTGCTGTCCACTTGTCACTCCCACCAGTTGGTCTAAAACAAAAAATAATGACAACTTGTTTTTATCATAGCATAGGACATAGAAAAATAAAATGACTACATACACATATGTTTGAATCCACTACATATGTAGTGAGAAATCAATTTAGACATGGCTTTGTGTTATTTTCACAATGTTCTTCCCCATTTCATAGTTTTTTGTTCAACCCTCTATTCTAATGATGAGATAGACCCTTGTGGGTAAGATAGAGGTCGGAAAAACCTGTAACTTTAAATGGTTCATTAAGGTTTTAAAAATAAATGAAAGGGTCTTAGGATCTTTAGCTTTATTTGTGAACAGATTTGTAATATTCCTATTTGTGCCCATATCTGAAAAATGTACACACATATATATGTGCATGTGTTATGTATATGTATATACCTTTCAGCCAAATAACAGCAATCGGCTAGATGGATTTGCTTCAAGTTAGGGAGAAAATTAGACAGCCCCAAACTATGAGCTTCTCTGCATGATGGGTAACTGCAGGTAGTACACCAAAGCACCAGGGAAATTATCCTCCCACAGGCTTTACTTAAAGATGGAGCCGCTTCCCATATATGAAATTACATTGTACACTCCATGGTGAATAGTAACTAAGACTTACCTAGCAATAGCTAATGACTCCTTTTAACCTCTGGAGGGAAGGCTAATTAGTTTTTGGCAACATTGTTACTTCAGTTACTAGGTATTTGGATTTTTGTCAACAGAAGCTAGAAATCCAAATATTTATATGGTACCTACTGGTTGTAAGAAAGCTCTGATAAATAGTTCAAAAATTTAAAAACTTTCTGTAGGCCAAATACATGGTGCATGTTACTTGGATTTGGCCCACAAGCTGTAAACTACAACCTGACATAGAGCTATGCTTTCAAATTTACAGATAATGAATTAGAAAGGATAGCCTAGATGTTAAATAATACTTGAATTTCAAAACCAATTAAATAAAATCTGACAGTAATAATGTAAAACTATATTTTGGTAAAAGAAATGAATGATTTAAGTGTATAAAAAGTTATAGTTTCCTAATAAGTTCCAGCAAAGAAGAGCAAGAGTCACTCCTATGGAAGCCCTTCTAAGTGGAAAGCCCATGTAAGGACATCAAAACCTGTCCTGCCCTCCAGGTCTTTGGCTGTAAAATTTGATTTATTTCGGCTGGCAGTATCTCCTTGGGGGTAGATGGGACATGATAATTGATAGAGTCAACAAATGGATAGAGAGTGATGTACTTGGAAGATTCTGTACTATCATTGTTTAGTAAAGCTTAAAGTCAAATGGAGTTAAATCTCAGACCACTGGGTTTCTGACTAATATTCACAAGAGCTATGCAAGTTCAATGAAAACTGCTTAAGAAATTCAACCAAACTCACCTCCACAGAATACAAATTTAAACACACGATGCTAACCAAGTCAACAGTTTTAGTGAGAACTGCTCAGAATATACCTGAAGTAATTCTTTCAACTTAAACCAGAAAACATTTAGAAAAGCAGGAAAAATCTAGAAATCATGTTATTTTAGGATTGACAAAACTGTAGTAGCCTGCATGAAAAAAATAGTCTTAGTGGAACTAAGAGGTTTGAAGAGTCAAGAGGTTTGTTCTGAGGCAAAATAGAAGACATGAGGAGACCAACTTCAATGCAGTGTAAGGAGATACTAGCAAATGGAGCTGCCTAAGAGACAAGTTCCCTTGAGGATGTACTCCACAGCACTGGAAATTTTCAAGGTCTTGAATGTCCATTTACTATGACAGGTATAAAAGAAATTACTGTCATGGTGCCTCTAAGGTCTTTGGATCCAAGTCTAAGATTCTATAATTCCTGTTACAAAGACACTATGGCTTTATTGCCTTGGATTTATCAATGAAGGAAGGTCTCCAAGAATCAGAAATTTGCAGCCTCTTTATTTTTCAAAAAGAAGTCTGAGGATAATATATAGCCATGCTAAGTGCTCCTGTGACTGCTTTCTAGCCTGGGAAAACCATAAAATAAAGGTCAACACTGAGATTTAGGAAGAGCCATATTGAGTATTATCAAACATTACCTCTTAAATTATCTATTCAGAACAGATTGTATTTTTCTATATTCATTTAAGCTGAATCTTATTTACTAATTTTTCTTAAAAGTTGAAGATTATCTGAATATTTTCTTTAAAATCTGGTGAATTCACCTTTTAAAAATTATAGTAATTTTCACACATATTCAAAAGAGAGAATATAAAAAATCTGATGTATCTATCACTCAGCTTCAACAATTATATTTACATGACCAATTTTATTTCATTTATACTCACATACCCCCATCCCTGATTATTTTTAACCAAGTCCCAGATATAACATTTTATTTGAAAAGATTTTAGTTTGTATTTCCAAAAGATAGTCTTTTAAAACAAACATAATCACAGTATTATCACATCTAAAATATTTAATAATTCCTTAATATCAACCATTCAGATGGTGGTCATTTTTTCCTGATGTTTCAAAAGTCTGAATTGGTAAAGTAAACAAAGTCCATATGTCATGAATGGTTGATATGTATCCTGAGTGTCCCTCCCATCTCTTTCCTTTGCAACTTTCTGTTGAAGAAACTGTCATTTGTCCTGCAGTTTCCATGGTCTGAATTTAGCTGATTGCATTGCCACAGTGTTTAACATGTTCCTTGTATTTCCTTTAAATTCCTAGTGAGGTCTAGAGTCTTGATCAGATTCAGGCTTGTATTTTTTTCCCCCCAGCAACACTATTCATAGGTGGTACTGTGTACTTCTATCAGGAGGTACACAATGTCTGATTCTCTTTTTGTGATGTTAGCAGAACTAGTAACTGTCATCTAGATTCCCTTCTTTGTTTATTTGGGTTATAAAATGATGCCATTCTAACGATATCACTCTTCCTTTGTTAACTGGAATACTTATAAAAAACCAATTTTATAAGCTGAAATATAGATGATGCAGGAAAAGCAAGACAAAAGCTCTTTTCCCTTATTCATCAGTTTTCAGAATAATGAGGTGGTTCCCTAAAATCCTCTAAAAGTAACCAACGAAGTTTTTCTTTTTTAAAATCACTTTATAAACTTAGAGATTTAAACATATCAAATGCTTTAACACATTACAATTACCCTACTGATGCTCGAACTGTCCCATCTTTGGTCAGTGGAAGTTTATTCAGGTTGGCTGAGTTCTTTTGTCATAATCCCAGTAATTCTTTATAGCTTTCTTGATTTTTGCTATGACAAGATATTCTAGGCTCATATTGTACACTTCCTGCCCCAGACCTACAATTTAACAGTTTCCCAAAGAGCACGAATTTCCATTTGTGTGAAATGGGATCCAGAGGACACAATTTGTATACCAGCATAGCTCATTATGACTGGGGCCTTCATGTTACCAGGCTAAAAAATATGTGCTTTTTCTGTTTTTTTTAAGATAAAAACACCTCAAGAGTTTCTAGTGATACTTCTAATTCAAAATCAGGAGTACAAGGTAAATTAACCTTAATCTCACACCTTTATCACCTGTATACCATACCAGTTAACAACATGTACATAATTACTATTTTGACTTACCCCACAACACACACACACACACACAGTAGGTTCCGTAACACTACAAATCACTTTGAGATTAATGAAAACAACTGATGATGGGGGGTTACTTTTTTGTCCTTAGGATATATTCTGGTATGTACAGTCAATTTACTGTGCTTTAAGTCTTTTTTTGTGTTTTTTTTAAAATCTTTATTGTTGGAAGTATTACAGATGTCCCCTTTACCCCCCATTGATTCCCCCCAGGCCTTCATCACACTACTGTCTGTGTGCATAGGTCATGCATATATGCATCTAAGTTCTTTGATTAATCTCCCCCCACCACTCTCCACCCCTGCCTTCCCTCTGAAATTCATGCAACTGCTCAATGGTTCTATATCTATCTTGTTCTTCAGTTTATTTTGTTCATTAGATTCCACATAAGAAGTTCCTCTCTGAAAGGCTATGTCACCACTATGTACAGATAGTGAATTTCATTTTCCTTACCATTTTACTGACTTCTTTATATAAAATATTAACATAGTTCCAATATTAAATCAGTATTGTTAGTAACCTCTTCTCACTTTCCCCCATCATCTTATTTGAAGTACTTACTCCTAGTTAATACCTATAAGACAACCTGCAAGTTTATTCAAATTTTCATAGGTACTCTCTCCACTCATTTTTGAAATTGTGTCATATCTACTTTGCATGCTATACTGTTTCCCTAATAATGATCATTTAATCATAGCTGCAAGGTAAAATAAATGTAATGTTCACCACCAGTCCTTATTTCAAAATCTCTCAGGTCTTGTTACCTAAAGCCTGTTCTCCTACCGATTCCCTAGAAACAACACTGAGCGGTCATATAAGTTTGTCTGTGGTCTTTATCTTCTGAAGGTCAGTTTGGTTGGATATAAAACTCATAATTTGTCATTTTGAGTATTTTATTGTTTACAGTAGTACCTTGGTTTTCGAATGTAATCCATTCCAGAAGACCGTTTGAGTTCTGAAACGTTTGAAAACCGAGGGATCCAGAGCCGACAGCTAGGCCTCAGGATCTTGCCCTCAGTGGAAGCCGTGTGGCATGTTCGACTTCCCAAGTGTGTTGAAAAACTGAAGCATTTACTTCCGGGTTTCTGGCGTTCATAAACCAAAATGTTTGTCAATGGAGGCGTTCAAATACCGAGGTACTATTGTATTTATTTATTTTTAAATCCTCACCTGAGGCTATTTTTTCCATTGCTTTTCAGAGAGCGTAGAAGGGGGGCAGGGGAGAGATAGAAACACTGATGTGAGAAAGACACATCAATTAGTTGCCTCCTGCTCAAATGCTGACCCAGGCTGGGGATTGAGCCTGCAACCAAGGTAAGTGCCCTTGGCTGGAATCCAACCTGGGACTCATCAGTCCCCAGGCTGATGCTCTAACCACTGAGCCAAACCGGGTAGGACTCTTTTGAATATTTTTAAAATGTTGCTGCATTATCTTCTGGCATAAAGTGTTGGTGATAACTGTGACTTTATTCCTCTTAAAAGGCAATAATTTTATTAGATTATCTCTGTGTTGACATTCCTAATTTCCCAAGATATGCAGTGTGCCCTTTTAATACATAGTTTTGTTTTTTATTTTAGAAACACTTTCTTGAATTAGGTTTTTAGCATTATTTCTATTTCTTTTAGTTTTCTTCTTTGAAATTCCTATTGCACATGTTTGGTCTTTTTTGTGTGTGTCTATTTTAGATATCTTTTGTTTTCTTTTGAATCTCTGTATTTTTGTTTAAATTTCAAAAATCTGTCCTTACCTTGTATTTCTCTTAAGGCATTGTTTATTGTGTATTTGTTTTTGTGTTTTTTTTCTAGTTTAGTCTACATTCCTGATAGGATTTTCTTTTATTTCTAAATTCTTTCCTGTAATAAATCTTATTTCTGAGTTTTTCTAATTGTTTTATGTTGTTCTTCATAGTGTCTATCATTTTCAAAAAAATATAGTTCATTTTAAAATATCAATTATAGTTTATTGTGTTGTGAGCATGTCTTTTTGGTGGATCCCCACTGACTCTAGGGATAGTGTTTGGTTATTTATTTATTTATTTTTGGTTAATCCTCACCCGGGGATATTTTTTCCACTAATTTTTAGAGAGTGGAAAGGAGAGAGGGAGAGGGAGAGGGAGAGAGGGGGAGGGAGAGGGAGACAGGGGGAGGGAGGGAGAGGGAGGGAGGGAGAGAGAAACATTGATGTGAAAGAGACACAAGAATTGGTTGCCTCCTGCACGTGCCCCAACCAGGGCTGGGGACAGAGCCTGTAATTCAGGTGCATGCCCTTGACTGGTAATCGAATCTGCAACCCTTTAGTGAGTAGGCTGCTCTAACCACTGAGCCACATGGGCCAGGACTTGGCTCATTTTTCCCCCCTCATAATAATTTGCATGGAATTCAACTGTAACCCTTGCTTTTGCTCATGTTTTAAGTAAAATAAACTCTCCTATGCTTAGGAGAAAGGGGTGGTTCACATGCTTTTCTAGCTTCATGGCTCTCTTGTGTTTTCCCAAGGTGACAGAAAATGGGCTTCATACTTGATATTCTACTTCTTTCCCATGCTTTTATCTATCTATATCTCTTCTTTGCCCCATTTCTGTCTTGCTCAAATCAGGCTCTTTTCCCAGCAGTCTCTCCTCAAGTGTAGGGTCATGGAAGGGAGCTGAGATGGTTGAGAGCTTAGACAACTAAGAAAACTCCAGCACCACAGGACTGGAACATTGCAGGGCTCTTGTGTTCAACTATGAAGTCTCCTGCATTACTCCCTTCTCTGTTTGGGTTGCTGTTCTCATACTGGCCTGCCTGCACCAGTGAAATGCTGTTGCCAATTCCTTTTCTCAGAGCTGATAGCAGCCCAGTCAGCTCTACCTCCACATGCTCCCACACAACTGCTGACATCATACAGGTTGGTTTCTGTGTGCTGCACTGCTTGTATTTGGGGACTCATAGGAGAAGCCTTGTTGCCCACTTTTGTTGTAGGTGTTGACTGCAGTTTTTAGTTTTGTTATCAAAGTTGCTTTGTGTTTATGGTAGGATTCTAGTAGACTCAAAAACTACACCTGCCATTTTCCCAGAATCCTCTCTAATTCACTCTTTTTGGTAATTTACATATTTTTAGCTTTCCATACAATCCTATGCCTATGAAATATATTTTATTTCTATATGCCTTTGTTCCTCAAGTTTTTTTTGTATTTAATACTTTGAATTCTATGGAGATACCTGTCATACTTACCTATCTCTATTTCCTTCATACCACAAAAATATGTTCTCCATATTTTTATCTTTCCCTCTTCTTTTAAACCTTAAAATTAACTAGATGTTATGAAAATTCCAGAATATGTTAGCAAAATTAAAACTGACAAGAACCCATCCCAAAAGAAAAATATTTAAAATCACATTCAATAATGAGAAAATTTACTCAGCTAAAAACTACCTTATATCAACAAGAGAGCATTCCAAACATAATCTTCCCATTGTCTTTAGGTTTTCTTGAAGTTCTCTTAAACAGTTAATATTCACTACTAGTTCAACACCCACGTCATACAGCAAGACCTATGAAAACAATAACTTTAAGTCTATGGAAAGACAATACATCAAAAATATTTTTGCAAACGAAAAGCTTAATAAAAATTGGATTTAGTAAATCCAGGATAAAAATACAAAATGCATTCACTTTCATGACTATATTTTTAACTCTGCATTTACCTCTACCAATGTGTCTGTAACCATTTTGATGATCTGGCCTCTTCGCCACTGATTGTTATCTGGAATCTTAACAGCACAGTGCATATCATTTTCCCATTTAATAGGTTCCCATTTTGAGTTTTCGTAAGCAGCTACCATCTTTTCTTCTAAACTACATAAAGAAAAAATATTTTAACTTTCTAAACCTTTTCTTATAACATACAATTCTCTGACCACGTCTTCTACTGTCCACCCTTACTCATTCTACTCCAGCCCAACTGAATACCTCATTCTTCCTTGATTACTAGCCTATTTCCACTGTAGGGTTTTGAACTAGCTCTTTTTTCTGCCTGAGATGAACTTGCCCCAGATATCCTCATGGCTTATTCCCTTCTCTTCCTTCAGGATCCATTTCAAATGTCACTGTCTCTATGAGGTCTTCCTTGATCATTCTAAAATTGTCTTCCTCCGCAACTGCTTTATTTTTCTCTACTATCTTTATCTGCTAAATATTTTATTTGTTCGCTGTCTCTTCCTCTACTAGAATTTAAGCTCCATAACAGCAAAGACTTGTCTGTGTCTTTACCACTGTACCCCAATACTTAGAACATTGGCTGTCAAATGAATAGGTGCTCAATAAGCATTTGCGGAATGAATAAATTCTAATATAGTAAAGATACTAACTGTATACTTTTAACTAGTAAAAAGACTATTTAGCTGAAGTAATTTTGCTACTTTAAAAATTCTACATTTATAACTTTTAGATCTTTGAAACAAAGTATAGAAAAAATAAAACTGCAATATATGTTTTCCTTATGTCATATACCTATTAAGTAAGTTTTCTGTTAATAACCACTGAACATAAATCTTCTCAGGAGATATTACATTACAGATATGTACAGGCAGTTCCTTATTGTAAAGTGACTGAAGATTCTCATTTGGTAGAGATTTTGCAGACACAGAATTTAAATTGTTTACTTCATTTGAAATAATTTCTTCTGGAGAGGGATCCCACACTTCAGTATGTTTTTTGGAATTATCTTTGATGGTGTATCTGAAAAATAACAAAACCATTAGCAAAAAAAGTAGTTTGCAAAATATTTGTTTGCATTTGCTTAGATGTAGAGATGAGTGAGTTGTAGCTGTGACTCACTGCTTCCCAGTTTTGATGTAAAGAGCAATTTTAGTCTTTTTAAAAAAAGAGTTAACTACCACCAAAGTAAACACAAAAAGAAAAACCTAAAAGCCAAACTTTCTATCTTAAAACACAGTTTAATTTTGCCCTGGCTGGTGTGGCTCAGTTGGTTGGCACCATCCTGTACACCGGGGGGTTGTCAGTTCGATTCCCCATCAGGGCACATGCCTGGGTTTGGGGTTCAGTCCTTGATTGGAGTGTGGGAGGAAGTCGATCAGTGTTTCTCTCTCAGTTGAGGTGCACATGGAGACAGCTAATCAATGTTTTACTCTCCTCTCTCTCTTAAAAAAAAAAAAAAAAAAAAAAAAAAGGGAAAAAAAAGCCAACTTTGGCCCTGGCTGGTGTGGCTCAGTTAGTTGGAGAGTCTTCCCATACACCGAAAGGTCATGGGTTCGATTCCCCGTAAGTGCACATACTCAGATTGTGGGTTCGATTCCCAGTTGGGGCATGCCAACCAATGTTTCTCTCCCACACTGATGTCTGTCTGTCTCTCTCTAACCCCCATCCTCTTTCTCTAAAACCAATAAAAGCATGTCCTCAGGTGAGGATTTAAAAAAAGTACCAACTTTGCTCATAATTTCACCATTTCCCATTGATATTTTGTACTCATAAAGAATTTTCAGTTTTTTTGATAACTTGAATATTTCTTGACTAAAAAGTATCAATGTTTGCCAATAAAAATACAAGTGGAGCCCTAGCTGGTTTTGCTCAGTGGTTAGAGCATAGGCCCACGAACTGAAGGGTCCCAGGGTTCAATTCCAACCAAGGGCACAGACCTCAGTTGCAGGCTCAATCCCTGGCCCCAGGGGTTGGGGCATGTGCCAGAGGCAACCAATCGATGTGCCTCTTTCACATCAATGTCCCCCCCCCCCCCCCCCAACTCTCTGAATAGAAAAGGAAAAAAATATCCTCAGGTGAGGATAAAAACAAAACAAAAACAAGTGGAAAACAACTGCTATTAAAGGATGTTAAGGAGCAAAATTACTAAATAAAGAGTTTCGGATGTTTAATAAATCAGATTAGTTCAGACTCTAATCACAGATAATTAGATGTCATTTTCTATCTCTATAAAAGAAAAACGATTTCTTTCACCGTAAGTCTGAGATTTAGCTAACCAAGATGACTGATTTTTGCTGCTAAATCTAATGGACAGTTTTCAGTCCTTATCTGACATGAACTTTGAGCACTAGCCAACACCATAACTCAAAGAAATACAAGGTTCTATGGCCAAGAAAGTACCTCTAACTTTTGGCTACAAAAGAAGTAATGAAGTAATTTGATTATCTGACTTACATGTCCACGTAACAATATTAATACTGATGAGTAACTGAGGGCATGTTCCCAGTTCGACATAAATGTTATCTTCTTCTGTGTTAACCATACTTTATGACCAGATGGACAATTTTTTTAAAATTTCAGCTTTACTGAGGTATAACTGATATATGAAATTGTAAGATATTTAAATTATACATGAATATTTATCAAAATCCCTAACTGTGCACCTTAAAAAAGGGTGAATTTTTATTGTGTATGTTATATCTCAATAACTTTGACTTAACAAAACTCACTCTAATATATTTAAGTGTTTCCTCTCACCTCTTTCCCTTCCTCACTTAGGATCTATACTGGAAAAAGGAAAGGCCGTCTCTCTTCTGCTATTAGCTCTTCTAGTGTTAGGGTGGGGAAGGGAAGCAAGACAACACATTGAGCATGTGATTGCAGGCCTCTGCTGGGTGTCACTGCTTCTCTGGCTTACCCTGACAGACATACATTATGAGTGGGTATTATCAAATATTGCCTTTCTTAAGGAATATATGTGGGAGTTCTTCAGAAGATCCATTAAGGGCCACCCTACTGCACAAGCCCCTATTGTGGAAGAGCTGCTTTGTCTTTACTCCAAATCCTCCCAACCTCTTCTGCATCACCACTCTAGCCTTCCGCTTCTGGGGTCATTTCACCCAGTGTCCTGTCCTGGGTATGGCTCAAGCCTGGTTCTCTTTCAAAGTATCCACTTGAACCCAGGAAAAATTCACATTTCTTCAAATGAGAATGCGGGGTCCTCTCCCAGTACACTTCCTCTGTATCCTGCCATTTCTCTTCCTAATTCTCTTCTCAAACAGGTACAAGAGGCTGCCTCAGTAGACACTAGAAATAAGGTGCCAGTATCCTTTTCTAACATGAACCTTCAATCTCTAGAAGCCAATTCTTGTGGTTTCAGGGTTCCTTAGGGATGGAGGGAAAAGTCACTCTAGTCCCCATTAGATGAATAATTTCAACTGTTGTTCCCAACCCATCAACAGGGAAAAACTCCCATCTATGGTCCAAGTAGATATCCAAAGGGGAAATGACATGCCAGTTTCCCTTTTTGTGAATAAAGCGTTACATATAAACCAAAAACAAGTTTACAGGTCTGCTTACCCTACTTCATAAGATGCTAGGCCCTCTTTGATTAGCTCGTCATTAATACTAGTAGGAATCATTCCAGGAGCACCAAGAGAATCGAAAAGCTCAACCAAGAGCACATTATCTTCCAGGATTCCTGTAAAACCAAGACTAGTTTTGGGAAAGAAATAAATATGTTGCAAAATACACTAAATGAAGCAATTAAAATAACTGGAGACAATTTTTTTCATTTTGTGTACATGAAGCTTCTTGCTGAATAATGTCAAAGTTTCTCTCTAGGGGTAAAAGCATTTTGCAGACATAAAACAATTGCCAATGTTATCTAGAGCATATACAAATTAATAAAATGTTCATTTTAGATTACTGTGTGGTGTTCTATAATGAACCAAAATTAGCTTAAAGCTTTTAGATTCAGAAAAATATAAATTGACATATATCCATTGAAAAATTGTTTTTTGTGTGTTTTTATTTTTTGAATCAGATTCAACCAAGTTCCAGAGGACAAAAAAAATGAATAAAAATTAATTCAGGTCAGTGATTATTTGAAAAGGATTACAGTTTTTATAAAAATGGTAGAAAGTTTAAAACAACAAAAACTCAATCTAGAACCCTTAGTCAAGTAGAATTTTTCCCATCCCTTAATCAACTGGATTTCAGGACAAACTATCTAAATTTCTTTTAGAAAACAAATTGGTTGATTGTTTATTAGATCTATTTCTTAAACTAAACTAGGAGTTAGCTGAGGGTAAAGTTTACATCTCATGTGCCTATTTACTTATTTATGGTACATAGCACAGAGAATCTGCTCAATGAGTATCTGAATAAATGACAGAGGTATTTCTTTAGGCAACACATACTTCTATGCACAGAGATCAGTTTATGCCTACACCTTCCATACATTAGTAGTTGGTACCTGCTAGTCAGAGTAATGATTCCAAATAAAAAGATAAACTTTTACTAGCATAACATCCTATATCACCTAGTCATAAGATGCATATTAGGAAACCTTTTTCAAGAACTTGAAAATCATTCCTACTTTTCAATAAACCAGATAGATTATCTAGAAACAAAAGGCTGAGAGGCTCAATAAACTGTGATCTCCTTACTTTCTCTTATGTTTCCTTTAGTTCTCTGATTTCCTATTTCCCATGCATCAAGTTATTTATTTCAATAAGGCTAATTTCCCTGTGTTCTGTACCTTCACCACCTCCCTGCTCTACTCCAACTTAAAATTTAAATGTCGCTTGCTTTAGAAGGTAACAATGCATATTAATGGATGGCTTTCATTCTCATCTGTGGTAGTTCCACTTTATTATAAATGTCTTGAACTCTCAACCTCATCATTGTGCGGGTTAGTGAGGAAAGCTATTTTAGGTTGAGCAGAGCCATTTGGCATTCCTTAAACCAAATGATCTAGGTTAGTAGCTATGGTACGACTAGTGTTTGGATGCTGTTGGTATAACAAATAATTAAGAAAGAAAGAAAAGCCCAGCAGGGCATGGCTCAGCTGTTGAGCATCGACCTAGGATCCAGGAGATCGGGGTTCGATTCCCGGTCAGGGCACATGCCCGGGTTGTGGGCTCGATCCCTAGTTGGGGGCGTGCAGGAGGCAGCTGATAGATGATTCTCTCATCACTGATGTTTCTATCTCTCTCTCTCCCTCCTTTCTTCTCTCTGAAATCAATAAAGATATATTTAAAAGAAAGAAAGAAAGAAAGAAAGAAAGAAAGAAAGAAAGAAAGAAAGAAAGAAAGAAAGAAAGAAAGAAAGAAAGAAAGAAAGAAAAAAAAGAAAGAAAGGGAAGGAAGGGAAGGAAGGGAAGGAAGGGAGAAAGGAAGGGAGAAAGGAAGGGAGGAAGGAAGGGAGGAAGGAAGGGAGGAAGGAAGGGAGGAAGGAAGGGAGGAAGGAAGGGAGGAAGGAAGGAAGGAAGGAAGGAAGGAAGGAAGGAAGGAAGGAAGGAAGGAAGGAAGGAAGGAAGGAAGGAAGAAAGGAAGAAAGAAAGAAAGAAAGAAAGAAAGAAAGAAAGAAAGAAAGAAAGAAAGAAAGAAAGAAAGAAAGAAAGAAAGAAAGAAAGAAAGAAAGAAAGGAGGGAGTCAAGAAAAAAGCCCCAGGGAATCAGGTCTTGATGGGCTGCCCACAGGAGGGGATATTCATGGGAGGAGCTCAAAAATCAACAGAATAAATATAAAAAGGAAAGTTGGGAAGTATAATTATCTAGGTTAAAGTCAGCTCAAAATCAATGGAAGTTACTCAAGGACTAAGAGGCCCTTAATTCACTGCTCAAATCAGAGAAGCCAGATATAAAAATTCTATGGACTAAGGATGCAATTTCTATAATCATATTCCTCTTTAACAGAGCTATTTCTTCAGAAAAATTTCTTATATAAAAGTGAATAAAAGATCACATGTCATCATTTCTAGGTTATGTGACCTTGAACACTTGATCTCTAAGCTTCAGTTTCCTCATTGTAAAACAAGCTAATAATCTGACAAATGGTAGGTAGTATGATAAAAGTGAAAAAATGGATATAGTAAAAATTATCCTTAAAAGTCCCGTAAATCAACCTTAAGCAAACGTGATCGTGTGTATTTTGCACTAGTATTCATTAAAACCAACAAAGCCAATGTTAGTCATATCTTTACATTTCAAAGCCTCAGATAATTAACAGATTCCCAATCTCCCTATCCAAGTCCCTTGGAACCAGAAGTGTTTCCGAATTCTTCAAATTGAGAAAAGTTGCATATTTTATAATTCCCCCAGCAGATTCTGAGGCAGCATCCCACAAATGAGCATTACTATCCTGAAGTGGAATATATCAAATAATGTCATTAATGAGATGCTGTAAGAACTAAACTCGTTTATATCAATTAGCCTATGGTAAAAATGGTTTAGTTATATGTTGTTTTGCTTAATATCTCAAAACCTATTGACGATGTTGAGGACTGACTGTGTGACTTTTCACTGTAAAGGAGACAGAGACCATATATCTCCTCCTGTCGATTCAGATCAGGTTTTGCCACTAAAGTTTTGATTTTCACAACTTGTTGGGTTACAAATTTGCTGGCTAATATCAGCCTATGTCTTGGACCCAAACTATTCCAAAAAGAACTACCTTATTTCAAAATATGCTGAGAGCCTACTGTTCAATTCACTTAAGTCAAATGAAATGAAAAACAAAAACTATTTACCAGTTATGTAAATAACCTCCCCTCACTTTCCTGCAAATTAAACACTGACATCCATCATTGCAAAATTAGGGACTGAATCCTAGCAAAAATGCGAACAGGAATAAGAGAAGCTAATTCCTAGCTTTCGGGCTTTCAAGAGGCCATGTTAAGGGTGACTTGATCTTTAATAGTAATTTTTGCCTCAAGTGCTGATTTACGACTCTAGGCCTATAGAAGACATTATTCCATTTGACCCAATTTCAATAAAAGTTATCTTCACTCCTCTTATTGATGACACACTGAATTTATTACAAGATCTGGTGAATGTTATTCTTATTTAAAATTATGCATGACCACAGAGCGAAAAGTAAAAATAGCTTACTAATGACTGAGCATGTCATAAATTTATCTTGAGTTTTTTCTTCAAATTTTTCTTTAGCTTTTCTGGACCACTGCAACGTCCCTTTACATGGTTCAATATAGGCCAGCTTACATTTAATTGCCTGTGTCAAACAAAATTGCACCATTAAGAAAGTAAACTTAATTTCTAGTTATTTTAGAATTAAAGTTTTATGTGTGTTTAAGCTAAACTTTGTGTTTGAATTTAATACATATTCAGAAAATGAATGTGCAAGATGTCTATAATAGTACTTTATATATGCAAATAATTGGAATCAACAGGGTATTTGGTTGAATGAATTAATGAACACTCAGATACTAGAACAACCACCATGCATTAAAAGAATTACAGATCTTTATGCTACATTGTTAATGACAAAAACAGGTTATAGTACTATATGTATTCTAATCCCATAATTGTTAAAAACAGGGATGATGCATCTTACAAGTATTTAAAAAATATTGACTATTTCTGAGTGATTCTCCTCATTTTGCTTATCTATATTTTCAAGCTTTTCCTATAACTTTCTACCCATTTTTAAAATGAAAAATATTGCTCAATAGCAATTCAGAGGATTCCAGGAGGATACTTTTTCTCCCCCATTCTTATAGACATCTCTCTTTCTCTTGCACATGTTATATACACTTAAACATAAATGGGATCATAGTAAAAGTACTTCTATAATGAGCTTTTTTACACAAATCTGTCATAAACTTACCACATTATATAGATATTTCAAAATAACATTAAAACCTGCACACTAGAAAGTTCTTATAAAGACACAAATATATATACACACATGTGTTTATAATGAATGCCTATCTGATAAGATACACATTATTATTTCTTAAATATCAATACAGCAACTCTACAGTCCATGTAACAGAAATTATTTATAGATAAAAATGTTAGTTACAAGAACATTTCTATTGTGAAATGACTTCGAAACATACTTTCATATATGTGCTAATATTCTAACCCTATGATTCACAATGAGTAGGTTACCTTCTCTGGGGGATTCAGAAATTCATCCTTTATTTTACGCATTTCTTTAAGTGTTACTTTTGCAGTATTGCCAAAGTCCACATATTTAACTTCAACTTCACGATGTCCAGGCAATCCTTCAAAAATTATGAAATTAGAAATCACAAATTTGAAAAGAGAAAAAAATCTAGCAAAATTTAGACTGAGTTAGAGTCAACTAATACTTAAAGAACATTTTAAAAGTTAATTTTCGAGAGAGGAAGGGAGAAAGGGAGAGAGGGGGAGAGAGAGAGGTGGTGGAGGGAGAGAAACATCGATTAGTTGCCTCCCATACGTGCCCCAACCGGGGATTGAACCCACAACACCTGAGTATGTGCCTTGACCCCGACACGTCTTGGTGTATGGGATGACACACTAACCAACTGAGTCACCCTGGCCAGGACAGATTAGAATATTTTTATGTTCCACACACAAACTAAATTTTTTTTAAAATGTAAAAAAGTATTTCTAATATGTGAACTTCAAAAAATCAACCATAATGCATAGTTGTTCAGGTTTGGCAAATAAGAAGCTAAAAAGATATTGAAAGGACAACCAAAATCTGGATAACAAAATAACTGTCAAGTGCTTGGGGTTATGGCCTAAAAGTTAAGAATTAGGCTTTGAGTTAGACTGACTGGGTTAGAACCCTAGCTCAGTCACTGAATGCCATGTGACTCTAAGCAAGCTAATTAAAAACTCCAACATATGATTTGAGCAAGTTAATTTTTCTCTCCAACCCTCTTTTTTTTTTTAAACTTTTTTTTTTTTTAATATATATTTTTATTGATTCCAGAGAGAGGAAGGGAGAGGGAGAGAGAGACATAGAAACATCAATGATGAGAGTCATTGATTGGCTGCTTCCTACACACCCCCTACTAGGGACTGAGCTAGTAACCCCAGGCATGTGCCCTGACCGGGAATTGAACCCCGATCTCCTGGATCATAGGTCAATGCTCAACCCCTGAGCCACACCTGGCCGGGCCAACCCTCATTATTTTATCTGTAAAATAGGTATATCAAAAGAATCAAATCTTGTACCATTTTTTTGAGGATTCACCTATTTAAAACATTTTACAAAGCACCAAGCATAGAACAAGCACTTAATAAGTAATGATTGTCAACATATGTGATCAAACAAGGCAAAAGGTTTAATAATCAAACTAAAGATTCATTCATATAATGATATGTAACTATGAAATTTTAAAAAATTATTTTTGGGGATATTGTGAAAAAGCAAGCAGAGACAGACATCTATGTCAATCTAGTCTATGTTTTAAAGGATACCAAAGAAACCTCTGCAAGATTCAAACACACTGAAGTTTGAATAAAGACCTAACACAAACTGACCTTTTTTATAAAAACTCAAAATACACGGTTGACTTTGGCCTTTCTCAGCACATGTATATAGTGCTACTAAACTTGTTGCCATCATTTTCATATTTAAGGCTGATACTATATATACTTTCAATATGGGAAATGTACAGGCATTCTTTGCTCCTAAACAGAAGTGGAAGCAGATAGAGTAACACAGGTACTCAAGATAACAATTCAAACAACTTAAGCCCTACGGTAACTGAGGTGACTGAGAGGACACCTGTCTCTATAAGGTAAGAAGGTCAGGAAACCTCTCCCCACTTCCACTGGCATCTTTACTTAGAAGGATATTCTCAACTGTACCACTACCATTAGAACCTTACCATTCCTCAAGTCTCTGAATGAAGATGCTGTTTTAAACAAAATAAACAGATAAGGGATGGAATTTAAACAGTATTTTTAACCCAAATTATCAATCATGCATGAGAGGAGAGTGAGGAGACATAGAAGGTCTCAAAATTTACATACCATTTATTCTCTCTGAGGAAACAATCAAAAGATGTTCCACCAAGATAAGGGAGTGAACTGAAGAGGTGAACGTGGAATCCAGAAAATAGGGATTCCATACAGAGAACAATGAAGTCTATGACCAAGTGAAACAAATTCCCACGATAATAAAAATGCAGTAAGCCTACAAGACAAGCAGTCTAATTGGAGCAGAAGACAAAAGAATGTTTTCATAGTTAAAAAATAAATTGCTCTGGACATTGTGGCTCTGTGGTTGGCGCATTGGCCAGCACACCCAAAGGGTCATGGGTTTGATTCCCTGTCAAGTGCACGTAAATGGGTTGCAGGTTCAATCCCTGGCCCCAGTCGGGGCGTGTGGGGGAGGCAACCAAGTGATGTTTCTCTCTCACATTGATGTTTCTCTCTTTCTCTCCCCTATTTTCCCTCCCTCCCACTCTCTAAAAAGCAATGGAAAAAATATCCCCAGGTGAGGATTAAAAAAATAAAAGTTAAAAATTTAAATAAAACTAATATTATCTGAAAGTCTAATCATGTGGAAAGTTGTTTTGAAGTATTAGGAAAATGTAGCCAGAAATTAAAAGAAAAAGTAAAAAGTTGATGAAATTACTAACTCAGAATTCAAGTATATTTTATGGCTTACCAATGAAAATATTTACATAGAATATTAATTTAATTAAATACTGTCAGACAACTATGGGGGCTAAGGAGCTAAGGAGGAGACAAAAGAGCTATAAGAGATCTAAAACTTATCTAACAAAATAAATAACATGTAAGAAAGTTTCAACAAAGTAGTACATATTATTTAGAAAAAATAACAGAAAAATGGTTGAAAGTAAATACCAAAAAAATGGTTGAAAGAATGAAAAGTATTTGCTTTTTAGGAAGAGAGTGGAGTGTAAGTCAGTTAACTTTTTAAACAAAGCAGACATTAGAAAACAAAAAAATGGTCAAATCAAATGATATCTAAGAAGCCAGAGATTCATCTCCCAACATTATCACTAGCTTTCTAAACACAGATGACAGACAAAAATTATAAGATCAAATAATATCACTCCCAAGATTCAATTTGTTCCAACTCAAATGGTATCAGTTCTGAAACATAACATTTCCCTGTAGAAACAGTGTGCAAAATTGCCTACCAATGACTTTTGCTCGGTACCAAACTCCATCTTCAAATTTGGCTACACAGGCTTGATCTTGAACTGGACAGAGGATTTCCAGATTTTCCCCATCTTCACTTTTATAGAAATCTTCAATTGTCTTTAATAGAAATAAAAAATCCAGGCTCTCTATCTAAGAAATAAAGGGATTAAAACACTGTAGTTTCATAGAAACTTAAAATTTTAATGTTGCACGTATTATAGGCATGTATTACAGGCGTGGCTCATAAAATTATGAAATGTCAGAATTGGAATTAGATAGAAATCATATCATACAATTTAAATTTGAAATAATTTACTTCAAAAGCATATAAAATTAGTGTAGACATAAAAAATTTTAATCACATTCCACCAGATATCTTATGTATATACTTCTAGATATTTTCTGACACTTTCCATACTTTCGTTTTTATAAAAAATGAGATATCATACATACAATTTGATAACCTGCATTTTTATCAATTCTCATCTTTTTTATTTCAGTAAGTGTTCCTACTAGTACTTCTAGACCTTATTTAGATTTCTCAAACTGATCAAAACCAGTATCTAATTGAAGACTACACATTATATCTGATTATCTTGGTAAGCCTAGTGTAGTATTCTTCCCCCCCCCCCCAAAATATGCTTTTATTGATTTCAGAGGGAGGAAGGGAGAGAGAGAGAAACAACAATGATTAGAGTCATTGATCAGCTGCCTCCTGCACACCCCCCACAGGGGATCGAGCCCAAGACCTGGGAATGTGCCCTGACCAAGAATCAAGCTGTGATCTCCTGGTTCATGGGTTGATACTCAACCACTAAGCCATACTGGCTGGATTGTAGTGTTCTTTTTAAAATGACCCTGTCTTATTGAAGAGTCTACTATTTTTTCTGCACAATGCCTCACCTTTTGGATTTATGTGGTTATGTCCTCATGCTGTTATTTAACTTGTTCCTTCACTGAGCTGAGTCTCTTCCCTGAATTTCCCAAAAGCTGAGTGTGATGGATAGAAGCCAATGCTTTTTGGCTAGCATGTATCATAACGAAAATTGTTGCTACATCAAAAGACATATTGCTACTGAATCACTATGAACGTGCCAAGATTCACCTATGGATTGGGGTGATGATTCTAGTTCCTCCATTATACAGTTATGTTCCCCCTGGTGGCCACAGAGTAATTCATGTAGTGCTACTTTAGCATCATGTCCAGTTTCCTATTAACCATCCCATCTAATGGTTTTCAAGTGAATTGATAAAATATTTAAATTAATAATTTCAGTAAGGTTTGTGAAATGGCAACATTATTGAATAAAATAGAGCTTTCTATGATTAAATGAACTATTTGGTTACCTTAAATGATAGCTCCTAAATTTTCTACAGTAGCTAAAACATAGTTCTTAAAACAAAACAAAACAAGGTAAAAGATATTTACCTTGATTATTTTTCCAAAGATAAATTCTAAAGGTTAAAAAATCCATCTCAATTGGCAAAATATTTTTACAGGTTTCTCTATTTTGTGGGTATAACAATGCAAGTGGAAATTTTCTGAATCTCTCTTTTCTTATTTCATTTAAATTACTTTAAACATTTTAAGAAAGTTTTTACTGATTTCAGAGAGAGGAAGGGAGTGGCAGAAACACCAATGATGAGAGTGAGTCATCGATTTGCTATTTCTTGCACGCCCCCTATTGGGGCTCGAGCCCACAATCCAGGCATGTGCCCTGACTGGGAATCAAACTGTGACTTCCTGCGTCATGGGTCAGTGCTCAACTGAGCCACACTGGCTGGGCACTACTTTAAACATTTTGCTTTTTTATTTCTAAGTATGTATTATTCATATTCTTCTATTAACAGGTTATCTAAAGTGAACACTGGAAAATTCAACAGAGGATGACAATCAGCAAGAGAGCAGACTAGGAAACTACAAGCTATCGTTCTTCCCAGAACATTGAAAAATCTAGAAATCACCTGAACAAACTTTGTCACAGCTCTGGAAAACAGCCAAAGGTTTAGAGCAACCAAGCAAACACCCAATCAACCTTCTGGCATTCAAAAAATTATCTGCAAAATGTTTGCTGAACAGAGATCTCAGTGGTCATACACAGAAATGATCTTTGCAAAAAATAAGTTTGGAAAAGTCTCAAAACAAACCAACAACTAGAGTCTTCAACAATTTAACAAAATCCAGTAAACCTAGAGGAATCTGATTTTCAAAAGGCACACAAAACAGACAAAAACTGCCACTGAGGAAGCCCAGATAGTAGACTTACCTAGACAAAGACTTAAGAACAAATGTCTTAAATATGCTCAAAGAATTAAAGGAAAACCTAGACGAAGAACTAGAAAAAAAAACAGGAAAACAATAAAGGATGAAAATGAAAATATCAACAAAAGACAGAAACTATAAAAAAAAGGAATAAAACAAATTATGCAGTTAAAAAATACAACTGAAATAAAAAATATACAAGAAGGTTCAAGAACAGATTTGAGCAAGCACAAGAAAAAAATCAATGAATATGAAGATGGCAATTGAAATCATTCAGGGAGGAGAGAAAGGCAATGCAATTAAGTGAACAAGTGACTAAGGGACTTGTGGTACGCTTTTAAACACACAATATACATAGTATGGAAGTCCCAGATAGAGAAGGGAGAGAGAAAGGAGCAGAAAGATTATCTGAAGAAATAATGTCCCAAATTTGATAAAATATATGAATCTACAAATCCAAGAAGCTCAATTTTATGGGTTGAATTGTGTCTCTCCAAAAATGATATGTTGGAGTCATTATCCTGTAGCTCAGAATATGACCTTATTTAGAGATATGGTCTTAAACAGAGATAACCAAATTAAAATAAGGTCATATGTTAGGCCTTAATCCAATATGATTGGTGTTCTTATTAATAGGAGTACATTTGGGCAAAGAGACAAACACACAGGAGATCGCATGTGAAGATGAAGACAGAGACCGGAGTGAAGAAGCCATGGAGCCCCCAAAATTCCCAGCTAACTACCATACGCTAGTAGAAAGGAATGGATTAGATTCTCATAGCTCTCAGAAAGAACCAACCCTAGTGATAAGTTGACCTTGCACTTCTAGATCCAGAACTGTGAGACAACAAATTAATGTTGCTTAAGCCACTTAACTTGTAGAATTTTGTTATGGCAGTCCTAGGAAATGAATACAGATTTTGGTTCTGGAAAGTATGATGTGGCTGTAGCAAATACCTAAATGTGGGAGTGGCTTTGGAATTGGGTAATGGGTAGAGGAAAAAGAGTTGTGATTGAATGAAAAAGTACAGATTACCGTGAAAAGGCTATTGGTGGAAATATGAACATTAAAAGTGCTTCTGGTGAGATCTCAGACAAAAGTGAGGAACATGTTACTGGAAACAGGAGGAAAGGCAATACTTGTTATAAAGTGGTAGAGAAACAGGCTGAATTGTGTTCTGTTGGATGGAAAGTAGAACTTAGATATTTAACTGAGGAGACCTTTAAGCAAAGTGTTGAAGTACAGCCTGCTTTATCCTTGTTTGTTCTAACAAAATGTGAGAAGACAGAGATAAAATGAAGAAGAAATTATTAAACATAAAGGAACCAGAACTTGAAGGTTTAGAAAGTTCTCAGACTATCCATACTGAAAAATATGAGAAAATGTGCTCTGGAGAGAACACCAAAGAAAGGTATGGCTGGACACTATTTGCTCAAGAGATTACAGGTGAGTTGTGGATCTAACCAACCATCTCAGCAGAAACACTGCCAGCTTCAACTGCAGGGGACAGAGATAGCAGTAAATAAAAAAGGGCTGTTGGACATGTGGGATTCTACAGGCAGAAACTGAGCTGATAGAGCTATTGGCCATGAATGTGTGTTATCTTTCAAGAAACAGGAAGAATGACCCTGTAGGTGGTTCAGAGACTGATGTGTCTGCCACTGCCACCACAAGCCCGGAGGGCATAGGCCTGAGAGGCAGGGCTGTGTCTTCCTCTGTTCCCAGGGTGGGGCCTCCTCCTGGATTCCAGAGAGGACAACTCCTCAATTACAGTGGGTGAAGCTGCTGCCAAGGCTTAGGGGACAGGGGCACCACACCAGTGGGACTAAAGGACAGAGTATCTAGCCAAAGAAAATTATTTTCAAGTCATAAGAATCTAATAGAATTTTCTCTGTCAGATTTTAGACTTGTCAGGCCTAAGATTCAGAGATAAAAAGAAATTTTGCCTTAGTTTAAGTGATAGCCAATTTTTACCTATACATGATTTAGATAAGAAGATTTGGGGCTTTCAGTTGAGTTGATGCTAGAATGATTAAGACTTTTTGGAATGTTGGGATGAGATGAATGTATTTTCAAAGTGGGAAGAAACTTACTTTTTTGACTTATGAGTTGAATTGTGTCCTCTCCCCCAAAATATGTTGGCGCTCTAACCCCCCAGTACTTCAGAATGTGACCTTAGACATCTATTTGGAGGCAGGATTTTTACAGAGGTTATCAAGTTAAAATAAGATATGTTGGACCTAATTCAATATGACTTTTAAAAACACTGAGACAGACAAGTACACAGAGAATGCCATACGAAGAAGGCAAAGAGATTGGGATGATGCAGCAGAAGTCAATGAGTGCTAAAGATTGCCAGCAAAATCTAGAGTAGAGACAATGAACAGATCTTCCCTCTCAGATCTCAGAAGGAACCAACATTGCCAACACCTTGATCTTAGACTAGACTTCAGAATTCTCTGACAAAATAATTTTATTTTGTTTAAATTATACAGTTTGGCCCTAGCTGGTTTGGCTCAGTGGATAGAGAGTCGGCTCTTGGACTGAAGGGTCCCAGGTTCAATTCCGGCCAAGGGCACGTACCTTGGTTGCAGGCTCAATCCCCAGCCCTGGTCAGGGAAAGTGCTGGAGGCAATCAATCGATGTGTCTCTTTCACATCGATGTTTCTCTCTTGCTCCCTCTCTCCCCTCCTTCCACTCTCTCTGAAAAAGCAATGGAAAAATATCCTTGAGTGAGGATTAAAAGAATAATAATCATCATAATAAAAAGAAACCATCCAGTTTGTGGTATTTTGTTGTAGCAGACCTAGGAAATTAATACACTCAACAAACCCCAAGTAGGATAAACCGAAAGAAAGGTGCACTGAGGTGCATAATAATCAAACTGTCAATAGCCAAAGACAAAGAGAGAATCTTCAAAACAGCAAGAGAGAGAAGTGGCTTGTCATATGTAAGGGACTATTATTATCAGCTCATTTCTCAACAGGAACCTTGGGAGGACAGAAGACATTGGCAAGATACATTTACAATGCTGAAAGAAAAAAAAAAAAACTCTTTCAAAAATGAGGGAGAAATTAAGCAATTCACAGATAAACAAAGGTGATGGAGTTCACTAACAAAAGACCTGCCTTATAAGAAATCCTAAAGGGAGTCCTTCAGGTGGAAGTGAAAGGAAACTAGAGTGTAACATACAGCCACATGAAAATATGTTAGGCCACAAAACAAGTCTTAATAAAATTTAAAAGACTGAAATCAAAACAAAGTATCTTTCCCAACCAAAAGGGAAGGAAACTAGAAATAACAAGGAAAACTGGAAATTTCACAAATATGTGGAAATTAAACAATATACTCTTAAAAAACCAATGAGTCAAGGAAGAAAGCACAAGAGAAATAGGAAAATATCTTGAGACAAATAATGAAAACATGACATACCAAACTTATGGGATGCAGCAAAAGTAGTGCTAAGAGGGAATTTTACAGCTGGAATGCATACAGTAAAAAACAAAACAAAACAAAAAACCCACAAACAATCTAACTATAATTTTAAGGAAACAGAGCAAATTAACCCCAAAACTAGCATAAGGAAGAGAATAATAAATATAAGAGTACTGACATAAATAGAGAATACAGAATAGAAAAAAAAAAAAAAAATCAATAGGTCTTTTCTTTGGTTTCTGAAAAGATCAACAAAATTGACAAACCTTTAACAAGATTGACTAAGACAAAAAAGAGAAGACTCAAATTATGAAAATCACAAAGAAAGTGGGCACATTACCACCAATTTTAAGAAATAAAATGATTGTAAGAATCTACTATGACTATAAACACACACCTACCAAGACTGAATCATGAAGAAACAGAAAATCTGAGGGGACTTATACCCAATACAGAGACTGAATCAATCAAGAACCTTCCAACAAAGAAAAGCCCTATACCAGACAGCTTCATTAGTAAAATCTACCAAAAATTCAAAGAATCAACAACATTCCTTCTTGAACTCTTCCAAAAAGTTGCAGAGGAAGGAAAAACTGTTTCTAACTTGTTTAAGAGGCCAACATTACCTGATTCCAAAGCCATATGAAGGCACTATATGAAAAGATATAGACAATATCACTTATGAATACCGATGCAAAAATCTTCAACAAAATACTAACAAACCAAAGTCAGATTAAAAAGATTATATATCATAATCTTGGGGGGGAGGGGATTTATTCCTGGAATACAATGATGCTTCAAAATACAATACAAAAAAATACAATACCATATTAACAAAATGAAGAAAAAATTAAAAAAACACACCACACACTCATCTCAATTGATGCAGAAAAGTATTTGACAAAACTGAACATCCTTTCATGATAAAAATAATTCAATAAACTAGGAACTGAAGAAAATTTCCTCAACATTATAAAGGCTATATGTGAAAAACCCAAAGATAGTATTATACTCAATGGAGAAAGACAAATACTTTTTCTCTACGACAGAACAAGACAAGGATGCCTGCTTTTTTTTTTTACTGATATTCAACATTAAATTGGAACTTCTAGCTAGAGCCATTAGGCAAGAAACTGAAACAAAAGGCATTCCAATTGGAAAAGAAGAAATAAAATGATTTTTCTCTGAAGATAACATAATCTTATATGTAGAAAACCCTGATGATTACACAACACACACACACACAAAGACAAATACATGTAAATGTGTTTGAATAAACAAATTCAGCAAAGTTGTAGGATAAACATCAAGATATAAGAAAATCACTTATGTTTCTATACAACAGCAATGTACAATCTGAAAAGGAAATTAAAAAAACTATTGCTTTTACAATAGAATTGAAAGAATAATATACTGAAAAAGTATATACTAAGGAGTAAATGTAACCAAGAAGGCAAAAGACCTGTGCAGTTGTTGTACATTCCACAATGCTGCTGAAAGGAATTAAAGAAGACAAAAATAAATGAAAATATATTCCATGTTCATGGATTGGAAGACATAATATTATTAAGATGTCAACACCACACAAAGCAATCTACAATTCAATGCAATCTCTATCAAAATCCCAGAATCATCTGGAATAAAAAACCCACCCTAAAAGTCATATGGAGTCTCAAGGAACCCCAAATTGCCAAAGCAATCTTGAATAAAAATGATGTCAGAGGGCTTACACATCCTGATTTCGAAACCTACTACAAAGCTACAGTAATCAAAACTGTGCTATTGGCACAGGATGGAGAGACCAATGGAATAAAATAGAAAGCCTTCACCTATACGGTCAATTGAGTTTTCACAAGTGTGTCAAGACCATTCAGTGGATAAAAGGCGCCTTATCAACAAATGGTGCTGGGAAAATTGGATAATCACATGAAAAAAGAATTTTGGACCTTTCCCGTACACCATATACAAAAATTAACTCAAAACAAATCAAAGACCTAAATGTAAGAGCTAAAACTATAAAACTCTTAGAAGAAAATGGGAAAAGTTTCATGATATTAGATTTGGCAATGATTTCTTGCATATGACACCAAAATCAAAGGCAACAAAAAGAAAAAAATAGAGAAACTGGACTTTATCAAACTGAAAAAGTTTGTGGACCCTGGCAAGGTAGCTCAGTTGGTTAGACTGTCATCCTCTATGTCACGGTTGTGGGTTAGAACCCTGGTCAGTGCACAAGCAAGAATCAAGAAATGAATATATGAATAAGTGGAACAACAAATCAATGTCTGTCTCTCTCCCCCTTCCTCTCTCTCTAAAAATCAATTCTTAAAAAAGTTTGTGGATCAATAAAGCTATCAAGACACACCAAAGGCAATCCACAGAAAGGGAGAAAATATCTAAAAATAATAAATTTGATAAAGGGATTAATATCCATGATGTATAAAGAACTCCTAAAATTCAACAAAATAAGTAATCCAATTAAAATATGGTCAAAGAACTGCAATAGATGTTTCTCCAGAGAAAATATACAGATGGCCAATAAATAAGCACGTGAAAAGAGGTGCTCAACAATACTAGACATTAGGGAAATGCAAATCAAATCCATAGAGATACCATTTCACACCCTTAAAATAGCTATTATTTTAAAAAAAACCACAAGTGTTAGAGAGGATGTGGAGAAACTGGAGCCTGTATGCACTGTTAACGGAAATGTAACATGGTGTAGCTGCCATGGAAAACAGTCTGGCAGGTCTTCAAAAAGTTAAACAGAACTGAAATATTCAAAGTGATCAAAAACAAGGACATAAAACCAAGAGTACTCTACCCAGCAAGGCTATCATTTAAAATGGAAGGAGAAATAAAAAACTTTCCAGGCAAGAAGAAGCTAAAGGAATGCATTACCACTAAATCACTATTACAAGGGACTTTTTTAAGAAGAGAGAGAAAAAAAGAGAAACATAGTTATAAAGAATGCACAACCTAAGGACACAAACAATGGTGGGGAGAGGGACTGGGGAGGAGGATGAGACGGGGTGGAACGGGTCATTGGGGAGAAAAAGGGACATCTGTAATATTTTAAACAAAAATAAAATTTTAAAAAAAGAATGAAATGGTAATAAATACATACCTATAAATAATCAGTATAAATGTAAATAAATTAAATGTTCCAATCAAAAGACACAGGGCAGCTGAATGGGTAAGAAAACAAGACCTATGTATATGCTCTCTACAAGAGACCTACCTGAGAACGAAAGACACACACACACAGACTGAAAATAAAGGGATGGAGAAAGGTATTTCATGTGAATGGAAATGAAAAAAAAACCCCCACAAAACACCTACAAACCTGGGATAGCAAAACTTAAATGAGACAAAACAGACTTTAAAATGAAGGCTATAATAGGAGACAAAAAAGACATTACATAATGATAAAGAGATCCATTCAACAGAGGATATAAACCTTGTAAACATTTATAGAAAATCTTGACAAACATAAAGGGAGAGATCAACAGTAATACAGATAGTAGAGAATGTTAACATTCCATTGACATCAATGGACAGATCTTCCAGACAGAAAATCAACAAGGAAATAGCAGCCTTACATGACACACTAGATCAAATAAATTTAACTGGTATTTTCAGAGCATTTCACCCCAAAGTAGCAAAATATACATTCTTTTCAAGTGTACATAGAACATTTTCTAGGCTAGAGCACACGTTAGGACACAAAGCAAGTCTCAGTAAGTTTAAGAAGACTGAAATCACATCAAGCATCTTCTCCAACCTAACGGTATGAGACTAGATATCAACTACAAGAAAAATACTGAAAAACACACAAACACTGGAGGCTAAATAATGTTACTAAACAATGAATGGTTTCACAATTAAATCAAGGGAAAAAATCAAAAGATACCTTGAGACAAATGAAAATACAACAACCTCAAATCTTTGGGACACAGCAAAAGCAGTCCTAACAGGAAAATTCATAACATTACAGGCTTATGTCAAGAAATGAGAAAAATCTCAAATAAACAACCTAACCTTACACGTAAAGGAACTAGAAAAAGAACGGCAAACAAAGCCCAAAGTAAGTAGAAGAAAGGAAATAAGAAAGATCAGAGTGGAAATAAACAAGAGAGTCTAAAACAAAATAATACACAAAGTCAATGAAACCAATAGCTGGTTCTTTGATAAGATAAACAAGAATTATCAAACTTTAACCAAACTAATCAAGAAAAAAAGAGAGAGGAGCAAATAAATAAAATCAGAAATGAAAGAGGAGAAGTAACACCTGACACCACACAGAAATACAAAGAATTAAAAGAAAACATTACAAACAGTTACATGCCAACAAACAGTACAATAGGGAAGAATGGAAAAAATCCTATAAACATATAATATTCCAAGACTGAATCAAGTAAAAACAGAAAATCTGAACAGACTGATTAAAACCAACAAAATTAAAGCAGGTATCAATGAACTCCAAAGAAAGAAAGATCCAGAACCAGATGGTTACACAGGTGAATTTTACCAAACATTTCAAGAACTAATGTCTATCCTTCTCTAACTATTCTAAAACATTCAAGAGGAGGAAAGACTCCCAAGCTCAATTTAAAAGGCCAGCATTATGCTTATTCCAAAACCAGATAAAGAGACTACAAGTAAAGAAACTTATAGAAGCATATTCCTGATGAACATAAATGCAAAAATCCTCAACAAAATATTAGCAAACTGAATTCAGCAATACATTAAAAAATCATACACCATGGTTGAGTAGAATTTATTCCAGGGATGGAAGATTGGTACAATATCCACAAATCAATGTGATATACCACATAAACAAAAAGAAAGATAAAAATCATATGATATCAATACATGTAGAAAAAGCATTTGACAAAATTCAGCACTCTTTTATGATAAAAGCTCTCAACAAAGTGGGAATATAGGAAACATATCTTAACATTTAAAGACAAACTCATAGCTAACATTTAACTGAACAGGGAAAAAGTAAAAGTGTTTCGTTTGAGATAAGGAACAAGGGATGTCCACTTTCACCACTCCTATTCAACATAGTACTGGGAATCCTAGCCACAGCAATCAGATAAGAAGAAATAAAGGCATCCAAATTGGAAAGGAAGAAGTAAAGACGTTAATATATGTAGATAACATGATACTGTATATAAAGAACCCTGAAGATTCCTCCAAAAAAGCTACTAGAACTGATAAATGAATTCAGTGAAGTAGCAGGATGCAAAATAAACATCCATTTGCATTTTTACACACCAAAATGGAACTATCAGAAAGGGAAACTAAGAAAATAATCCCCTTAATAAATGCATTAAAAAAAAATAAAATATGAGAGGTATGGCTGCATGAGAGATCCCCTTGGTTTTTCCCCCTGAACTTTCGACAAGTTGATCAGCTATAACACAAGAAAGGTTTCTCTGCTTAACATACAGGCAAGCCTGAGAGATCTATGCACTAAAGCATCTAAAGGTGGGCAAAAGGGAACAGGGGAGGCGAGAAAGAAGGAGAACTCAGACTGGCCATGGATACAGCCCTGTAGCTGGGAGCTCATGGTAGGCTCGGCCAAAGTGGGGAGGAAGCTAGCTATAGCAGGTGCTTCCCTTGGCCGGGAGGAACAAAGAGTCCTGGTGGGCACTCCAGCAAGAGTGAGCAGTGCGAACAGTGGCTGAGCCAGCCGAGAGACTGGTGCAAGGACACGGCACAGGGGTTCTGCCGGGGCTGTCCACTGCTGGGTGGTCAGTGTTCCAAACAAACAAAGCCACAGAGCCCTGCTGCACCTTAGACTCCGAAAACTCGCATCCCATTGTTGAGGAGCACGTTCTTTGCAAACAGAGAACTACTACCGCAGAATTGCTATTTTCCTCTGTGACTGATCCCCAGTTGGGGCATGGGGGGGGTATGGGGGACACCCCATGAATATCTGGGTGACCATTACCAAGAAGGCAAAACAAACTCCACCCTCAAACAGTCCAGCTATACTGATGACAGCCACTGAGGTCAGCAATTTGATTTCACAGACCTAAAAAACTGATTCAGCGCCACCTACTGGAAAATAGTAGAAAGACGTCTTTATAGAGCTCTGCTAGAGAAACATCAATATATAGATGCCTACACAGAGAATGAACCCATCAAATACCATTAATAAGGTAGCGAGGCAGATCAGAAAAAAAAATGAAAAATCAGAAAGCAAACAGGAACACAAGGAAATATGTAATATGAATGTCAGAGAATTCAAGATTGCAGTTCTGAAAATACTCAGATGCAAGAAAATACAGACAGAAAAAAAATGCACTCAGAAAAAAAATTAAAGAACAAAAATACTTTACCAAAGTGACTGTAACTTTCAAAAAGAAACAAACAGAAGTCCTGGAGATTAAGCATTCAATTAAGGAGATCAGGAGTGAACTACTGAGCACAGGAAACAGAGCTGATGAGATGGAGGAAAGAATGAGGGATATCGAAGATAGGAACCTAGAAATGACACTGAGAAAGGAAGAGAGTACTTGAGCATGAAAAAAAAAGAGTTCTATGAGAACTGACTCCATCAGAAAAAGCAATATAAAAATAATTCGCATCCCAGAAAAGAGGGAGAAAGGAATGAAGAGCCTATTCAAACAAATAATGGATAAGAACTTCCCAAACCTATGGAAAGAACTAGATCCTCAAATCCAACAAGCAAACAGAACACCTAGTTACCTCAATCCAAAATGGCCCTCTCCAAGGCACATGGTATTAAAACTGTCAAAAATTAGTGACAAAGAAAAAAAATTCTCAAAGCAGCCAAAGAAAAGAAGAGTGACCTACAAAAACGCCCCCACCAGGTTATCATTGGCTTTTTCAGCAGAAACTCTACAAGTCAGAAGAGAGTGGAACCAAATATTCAAAAGGCTGGAAGAGAGAAATTACCAGCCAAGAATAATATACCCAGCAAAGTTATCCTTTAACTATGAAAGAGAAATAAAGACTTTCCCAGACATACAGAAGGTGAGGGAATTTATCACCAGGAAACCTCCACTGCAAGAAATACTAAAGGGGGTTATTCTATTTGAAACAAAGAGCATAGGGACACAACACTACTAGTAAGATCACCAAAAACCTTATAGCATAAACAGGGATAATTTGTGACAACAAAAAAATAGAAGGGTATGGGGAAGGTCTGAACAGGCAAAGAAGGATGGAGATCAGATGCTCTCAAAGGAGCAAAAACTATTACATACATGCAACTTTTTTTTTTTTTTAATATCTTTATTGATTTCAGAGAGAGGGAAGGAGAGGGAGAGAGAGACAGAAACATCAATGATGAGAGAGTCATTGATCGGCTGCAGCCCGCAACCCGGGCATGTGCCCTGATGGGGAATCGAACCCTGATCGCCTGGATCCTAGGTCGATGCTTTAACAACTGAGCCACGCCCGGCCGGGCATATACATGCAACTTTAAAAAAAAATTAATTAATTAATCTTTATTGTTGAAAGTATTACAGGCGTCCCATTTTTCCCCCCCAAACTGACCCTCTCCACCTCGCTCCCACCCCCTCCCCAGGCCTTCACCCCATCATTGTCTGTGTCCATAGGTTATGCATATATGCATATAACAACTTCTTTGGTTACTCTCTTCCCACCCTCCATCCCCTTCCCTCTTCCCTCTGAAATATGATCGTCTGTTACATGTGTCAATATCTCTGGATCTATTTAGTTCATCAGATTCTTTTGTTCATTAGCTTCTTCTTAAAGAAGACCCTTCAACATTTTCTGTAGTGCTGGTCTGGTGGTGATGAACTCCTTTAGGTTTTCCTTGCCTGAGAAGCTCTTTATCTGACCTTCAATTCTGAATGATAGCTTTGCTGGGTAGAGTAATCTTGGTTGTAGTTCCATGTTTTTCACCACTTTGAGTATTTCTTGCCACTCCCTTCTGGCCTGCAAAGTTTCTGTTGAGAAATCAGCTGACAGTTGTATGGGTGCTCCCCTGTAGGTAATTAACTGCTTTTCTCTTGCTGCTTTTAAGGTTCTCTGTCTTTAACCTTTGGCATTTTAATTATGATGTGTCTTGCTGTGACCCTCTTTGGGTTCCTCTTGCTTGGGACCCTCTGTACTTCCTGGACTTGTAAGTCTATTTCTTTCCCCAGGTAGGGGAAATTTTCTGTCATTATTTTTTCAAATAGGTTTTCAATTTCTTGCTCTCCTTCCTCTCCTTCTGGCACCTCAATAATACGAATGTTGGACCTCTTGAAGTTGTCTCAGAGGCTCCTTATGCCATCTTCATATTTCTGGATTCTTTTTTCTTTTTGCTCTTCTGGTTGGGTGCTTTCTGTTTCCTAATGATCCAAATTGCTGATTTGAATCTCAGCATCCTCTACTATACTGTTGATTCCCTATAAATTATTCTTCATTTCAGTTAGTGCAGCCTTCATTTCAAACTGGTCCTTTATTATGTCATCGATTTTCTCAATTACTTTCGTCATACTCTTACTAATATCCTTGAGCATCCTTATAACCATTATTCTGAACTCTGAATTTGTTAGCTTACTTGGATCTATTTCATTTAGTTCCTTTTCTAGAGATTTCTTCTGTTCTTTCTTTTGTGACATGTTTCTTTGCCTCGCATTTTGGCTGCTTCCCGGGGTTTGTTTCTATGTATTAGGTAGAGCTGCTATGTCACCTGGAATTTGTAGAGTGGCTTTGTGTAGTAGGTGTCCTGAGGGGTCCAGTGGCTCAGCCTCCCCAGTCACCTAAGCTGGGCCTTCTAGGTGCTCCTCTGTGTGGACTGTGTGCACTGTCCTGTTGTAGTTGAGCCTTGGTTGCTACTGGAATCACTGGGAGGAATTGACATCCCCGGCCAATCAGCTGTTGAGGACCAGCTGCAACTACAGCCAAAGAGCTGCTGTACTGGAGACACCCCTATGGAGCAGGATTTACTTCAGTGGAGCTTTGGTGGTCACCAAGTGCGCCCCTTGAGCGTATCACTTGTGGATGTGGTAGGGTTGTAATCCAGCGTGGTTGAGTCTGACCACCAGGTGCACTGTCTCGGGACTCCTGGGAGGTGCAGAGTCAGCCTCTGCCAGTGCCTTGCCTAGGGCCACCCAGCATGAGCTACACAGCAAACTGTAGATGGCTCCTACTTGTGCTGGGCTTGGGGTTGTCCAGGAGAGGCCAAGCGATGAGCCAATGCAGGCTGTCACTAGTGCGAGGCCTGGGGCCACTTACCAAGCCATATGGGGCACGCTGCTGCTTGTTTGAGAGATTTTAGTAAAGTCCTAAGCCCGGGGCTCGAGAGGCCACTTGCGCAGAAAAGCCCCTGGAAATGGCTTGGATGAGCCTGCAAGCAGGGAGGAGCGGGGCCTCTGGGAATCACCAGGGCAGGGCCAAAGGTGTGAGTCAGGTGCTGGAGATTCAAATATGGCACTTGCCTGCCGGCTGTGTGCAGGGCAGACTCGCCAAAGGAGCAATGGCCTCTGCCAGCTCTTCTGCCTGGGAGAAAGCTGCCCCTCCACCTCTCACCCGTTTTTCAGGCAGGTTAGTGCCTCCTCAAGTGTCCCAGGTGCCTTTCAAGCTGCTCCCCAGTGCTGGGGCTCAGAGGGAGCACATCCGAGTAAGTCTGTGTGCGGGCCCTTTAAGAGGAGCTGCTGGGGCTCCCGCAGCCTCTGCGACCCTCAGAAACAGTCCCTGCTGGTTTCACAGCCTGGAGTTGTGGGGATGTCTCTTCCTGGCCCTAGAGCCCTGGGCTGGGGGCCTGCTGTGGGGCTGGGAACCCTCACTCCTCCAGGAAACCCTCACTGCCGAGATTCCCTCCCGGGTTTCAACTGTGGCACTGGGTGTGGGCCCGTGGCCGCGTCTCTGCAATTCAGCCCCCATTGGCCCGTGCCCCTGCCCCTCCTACCGCTCTCGATGCTCCTTCAGTTCCCTGATTGTAGGGCTTCTATTCAGCCAGATTTCAGGAGGCTCTGAGTGGTGGTGGTTCTGTACTTTAGTTGTAATTTTGATGTGGTTGTGGGAGGCGGCGGGTGCAGCTGTTACCTATGCTGCCATCTTGTTTTCCTTTCACAACTCTTTTTCTTTCTTTCTTTTTTTAATCCTCACCTGAGGATATTTTCTCCATTGATTTTGGCACAAAGCTAGCACAGAGCTATCAGAAATAAAGAATAAAAATGGCTATAGGAAATCCTCATACATTACCCTAAAGGTAAATGGACTAAATTCATCAATAAAGAGGCAAAGAGTAGCAGAGTGGATCAAAAAACAAACCCCGACCATATGCTGCCTTCAAGAGACACAGCTAAGCTGCAAAGACAAAGACAGATTCAGAGTGAAAGGGTGGAAAATGATTCTTCAAGCAAGTAACAGCCACAGAAAAGCAGGTGTAACCATACTTATATCAGACAAAATAGATTTCAAGATAACAAAAGTAAAAAAGAGACAAAGATGAACATTTTATAATGATAAAGGGGACACTATATTAAGAAGATATAACACTTCTCCAGGTGAGTGGATAAAAAACTGTGGGACATATACACTATGGAATACTACACATCTATAGAGAAGGATATCGTACCCTTTGGGGCAGTATGGATGCACCTGGAGAATATTATGCTAAGTGAATTAAGCCAGGCAGAGAAAGACAAACATCACATCACCTCACTTATATGTGGAAACTAAAGAACTTAATAAAATGATGAACAGAAGAGATTCAATGACATGGAAGCATGAGTCAGACTGATGTATGTCAGAGGGATGGAGAAGGGTGGGTGGGTGGAGCGGGAGAGATTAACCAAAGCATTTATGTGCATATATTCACAACACAAGGACACGAACAAAGGTGTGGAGAGGGACTGGGGAGTGGGATGGGATGGAGTGGAATGGGTCATTGGGGAGAAAAAGGGACATTTGTAATATTTTAAAACAAAAATAAATACATAAATAAATAATTAAAAAAATGTATATATATGCACCCAATCAAAAACACCGAAATATAGAAAGCAAATACTCACAGAATTAAAGAAATAAATAGATAAAAACACATTCATAGTTGGGGACCTTAATCATTGACAATTCTAGATACATCATCCAAACAGAAAAATCAATAAAGAAATATTGGCCTTAAATGACATACTAGACCAAATGGACATAACTGACATTTACAGAGCCTTTCATCCCAGAACATCAGATTATACATTCTTCTCTAATGCACAGAGACCATTTTCAAGGATAGACCGTATGTTGGGGCACAAAACTAGCCTCAACAAATTCAAGAAGACTGAAATTATACCAAGCATATTCTCTGACCATGATGCCTTGAAATTAGAAATCAACTGCAAAAAGGAAGTAAAGAAACCCAAAAATATGTGAAGATAAACAACATACTACTAAAAAATGACTGGGTCAAAGAGGAAATAAAAGGAGATCAAAAGATATAAAGAGACAAATAAGAATGGCAATACGATATATCAAAACTTCTAGGATGAAGCAAAAGCAGTTATAAGAGGAATTTACATACTTTCAAGCCTATCTCAAGAAACAAGAGAAATCCCAAGTAAACAATCTAACATGACATCCTTAAGTACTAGAAAATGAAAAACAAAAGCAACCCAAAGTCAGCAGAAGAAAGGGAATCATAAAAATTACAGCAGAATTGAATGAAATAGAGAACAAAAAGACTATACAAAAAATTAATACAACAAAGAGCTGGTTCTTTGAAAAGATTAATAAAATTGATAAACCACTGGCTAGACTTATGAAGGAAAGAAGAGTAAAAGATCCATATAAACAAAATCAGAAATGAAAGAGAACTTACTACAGACATCACAGATGTACAACGGATTATACTAGAATACTATGAAAGACTATATGCTACCAAATTCAATAACCTAAAAGAAATGGCTAAGTTCCTAAAAGCATATAACCTCTCTAGAGTAAATCATGAAGAATTAGAAAATCTAAGTAGACCAATCAGCCATGAGGAAATCAAAACCACCATAAAAAAACCTCTCAAAAAATAAAAGTCCAGGACCAGATGGCTTCATCAGTGAATTCTACCAAACAGTCAAAGAAAATGTGATACCTATCCTTCTCAAACTCTTCCAAAAAACTGATGCAGAGGCAATACTTCCCAAGACATTTTATGAGGCCAACATAACCCTGATAGCAAAAAAAGTGGCAAGGATCACACACACACACACACACACACACACACACACACCACTATCTCTGATGAATACAGATGCAAAAATCCAAAACAAATACTAGCAAGTAAAAAAAATACATTAAAAAATAATACATCACGATCTAGGGGGTTTCATTCTAGGGGCACAAGGATGGTTCAATATACTCAAATTAATTAATGTAATACACATTAACAAAAAAAAGGATAAAAATCATACGATCTTATCAATAGATGCAGAAAAAGCATTTGATAAGATATAACATCCATTTATGATTAAAACACTCGATAAAATAGAAATAGAAGGACTATACCTCAACATAATAAAGGCCATATATGACAAACCTTAAGCGAATATCATACTCAATAATGACAAACTAAAAGTTTGTCCTCGCCCAGCCAGGCATGGCTCAGCAGTTGAGTGTCGACCTAGGATCCAGGCGATCGGGGTTCGATTTCCAGTCAGGACACATGCCTGGGTTTCGGGCTCGATCCCCAGTTGGGGGCATGCAGGAGGCAGCCGATCAATGACTCTCTCATCACTGATGTTTCTATCTCTCTCTCTCCCTCCTCTCCTTTCCTCTCTCTGAAATCAATAAAGATATACTTAAAAAAAAAAAAAGTTTGTCCTCTAAAATCTTGAACAAGACAGAAATGCTGACTCTCAACATTCTTATTCAACATAGTTCTGGAAATCCTAGCTAGAGCAATAAGGCAAGAGAAAGAAATAAAAGGCACACAGATTGGGAATGAAAAGTAAAAAATGTAACTTTTTGCAGATGACATGATTCTGTACATAGAAAACCCTAAGGACTTCACCAAAAAACTATTAGAAACAATAAACAAATGCAGTTAAGTTTCAGGATACAAAATCAATGTACAAAAATCCACTACTCTCTTCTATATTAACAATGAAACTTCAGAAAAAGACATGAAAAAAAATTTGTTTTGTATTTGCAACACGAATAAACTACCTAGGAATAAACTTAACAAAGGATGTGAAAGACCTATAAACTGAAAATCACAAAGCATTTAAAAAGAGATCGAAAAGACATAACGAAATGGAAAGGTAATCCATGTTCATGTATTGGAAGAATCAACATACTTAACATTGCTTACTCAAAGCAATATATAGATTTAATGCAACCCTCATCAAAATACCAATGTCATTTTTTAAAGGAATAGAACAAAAACTCATCAGATTTGTACGGAACCACAAAAGACCTTTAATAGCCAAAACAATCCTGAGAAAAAAGAATGAAGCTGGAGGTATCACAGTGCCTGACTTCAAATTATACTACAGAGCTGTGATAATCAAAACAGCATGTATTGGCAGAAATACAGACACACAAGTCAATGGAATAGAATTGAGCGCCCAGATATAAAAACACACATATGTGTGCTAATGTTCGACAAATGAGCCAGGAACACACAATGAAGAAAGCCTCTTCAATAAATGGTGCTGGGAAAATTGGAAAGCAACATGCAAAAGAATGAAACTAGATTACAGTTTGTCTCCATGTACAAAAATTAATTCAAAATGGATCAAAGTCCTAAATATAAGATCTGAAACAATAAATTACATAGAAGAAAACATAGGTACTAAACTTACAGACCTTGGTCATAGAGGACATTTTATAAACTTGACCCCAAAGGCAAGGGAATAAAGGCAAAAATAAATGAATGGGACTATATCAAACTAAAAGCCTTCTGCACAGCAAAAGAAACAGACAATAAAACAAAGAGGCAGCTGATCCAAAGGAAGATGATATTTGCAAACAAAAGCTCTGAAAAAGGTTTAATTTCCAAAATATATAAAGAATTCATAAAACTCAACACCAAACAAATAAATGATCCAATCAAAAAGGGAACAGGAGACCTGAACAGACACCTCTCCCAAGAAGACATATGAACAGCCAACAGATATATGAAGAGATGCTTGACCTCACTAGCAATTAAGGAAATTCGAATCAAAACTACAATGAGATACCACCTCACACCTGTTAGAACGGCTATTATCAATAAGACAAGTAATAACATGTGTTGAAGATGCTGTGGAGAAAAGGGAACCCTCATTCACTGCTGGTGGGAATGCAGACTATGGAACACAGTCTGATGGTTTCTCAGAGAGTTAAGAATAGAGTTACCAGCCCTGGCTTGTGTGGCTCAGTTGGTTGGAGTGTCATCCTGTATACCAAGAGATGGTGGGTTAGATTCTTGGTCAGGGCACATACACAGGTTATGGGTTCAATCACTGGTCGGGGCACATGTGGGAGGCAAATGATTGATGTTTCTCTCTCACATTGATGCTTCTCTTTCTCTCTCTCTCTCTCCCTTCTCCCTCCCTCCCTCTCTGTCTCTGTCTCTGTCGCTTTCTCCCTTCCTCTTTCTAAATATCATTAAAAAAAAGAATGGCATTATCATAGAACCCAGCAATCCCTTTCTTGGACATATAAACAAAAAACTCGAAAACACGTATTTGCAAAGATATATGTTCTACATTCACTGCAGCATTATTCACAGTGGCAAAGACATGGAGACAACCAATGTGTCCTGCGACAGAGGACTGGATAAAGATGTGGTACATATACACAATGGAATACTACTCAGCCATAAAGAAAAGATGAAACACTGCCATTTGTGACAACATGGATGGACTTTGAAAATATTATGCTAAGTGACATACGTCAGTCAGAAAAATCTAAGAACAATATGATTTCCTCACATGTGGGATATAAAACTGAAACTCATGGACACAAACAGAAGTGTGGTGGTTGCCAGAGGAAAGGGGGTGGAGAGGGCTTAACATATGGTGACAGAAGATGGTTTGACTTTGGGTGGTGAGTGCACAGTGCAATATACAGATCTTTTATCACAGAAATGTACACTTGAAAATTATCTGATTCTGTTAACCAATGTCACCCCAACAAATTTAATAATTAAAAAAAAACCCTAAGAATTTAATCAATGATGTAAAAGACCAGTACTTGCATATTTATACAATGAAGAAACTGAAGAATATACAAATAAATGGAAGCATATATTGTGTTCAAGGATATAAAGAATTAACACCATTAAAGTGTCCATACCACCCAAAGCAATCTATAGATTCAACACAATTCTTATCAAAATATCAATGGTGTATTTCACAGAACTAGAATAATACAAAAATTTATATCGAACCATAAAAGGTCCTGAATAGCCTCAGCAATCTTAATAAAGAAGAAGAAAGTTGGAGGTATCATGCTACCTGATATCAAATTATACTGCAAAGCTCTAGTAATCAAAACATCATGATACTGCCCAGCCGGGCGTGGCTCAGCAGTTAAGCATTGACCTAGGACCCAGGAGATTGCAGTTCAATTCCCAGTCAGGGCACATGCCTGGGTTGCGGGCTTGATCCCCTGGGGGCATGCAGGAGGCAGCCGATCAATGACGACTCTCTCATCATTGATGTTTCTATCTCTCTCTCCTTCTCCCTTCCTCTCTCTGAAATCAATAAAGATATATTTAAAAAAACAAAACCCAAAACATCATGATAATGGCATAAAAACAGACACATAGGTCAGTGGAACAGAACAAAGAACCCAAAAATAAACCCATGCCTACATGGTCAATTAGTATTTGACAAAGCAGGCAAGATCATATAATGAGGTAAAGACAGTCTATTCAATAAATGGTGTTGGGAAAATTGGATACACGAAAAAAATTAAACTAGATTACCTTCTAACAACATATACAAGAATAAACTCAAAATGAATTAAAGACTTAAATATAAGACTTGAAGTCATAAAACTCCTAGAAGGAAACACAGGAAGTAAAAATCTCTGACATTTCTCCTAGCAACATTTTTCTGGTATTATCTCCTCAAGCAAGGGAAACAAAAGAAAAAATAAACAAATGAGACTACATCAAACTAAAAAGTTTTTGCACAGCAAAGGATCCCATCAACAAAACAAAAAGACAACCTAATGAATGGGAGAACATATTCGCCAATGACATATGCGATAAGGGGTTAATATCCAAAATTTATAAAGAACTCATACAACCCAACACCAAAAAATCTCCAACAATCCAATTTAAAAATGGGCAGAGGACCTGAATAGACACTTCTTCAAAGAGGACACAGAGATGGTAAACAGACATATATGAAAAGATGCTCAACATCACAAATCATGAGAGAAATGCAAATGAAAACCACAATGAGATATCACCTCATACCTGTCAGAATGCTATAAATCAACAAACAAGTGTTGGTGAAGATATGGAGAAAAGGGAACCTTCGTGCACTGTTATAGGTGGGAATGCAGATTGGTACAGCCACTATGGAAAACCATATGGAAATTCCTCAAAAAATTTAAAATGGAACTACCTTATGACCCAGTGATTCCACTTCTGAGAATATATCTGAAGAAACCCAAGAGACTAATTTGAAAGAATGTGCGCACCCTTATGTTCACTGCAGCGTTATTTACAATAGCCAAGCCTATGGAAGCAACCCAAGTGCCCAGCAATAGATGAGTGGATAAAAAAGCTGTCGTACATATATACAATGGAATATTACTTGGCCATAAAAAAGAATGAAATCTTATCATTTGGGACAGTATGGATGGACCTGGAGACCATTATGTTAAGTGAAGTATAAAAAAGCTGTGGTACACACACACACACACACACTCTCTCTCTCTCTCTCTCTCTCTCTCTCTGAAATATTACTCAGCCATAAAAAAGAATGAGACCTTACCATTTGTGACAGCATGGATGGACCTAGAGGGGATTATGTTAAGTGAAGTAAATCAGAGAAAGGCAAGTACCATATGATTTCGCTTATATGTGGAATCTAAACAACAATATAAATGAAAAAACAAACAGACTCATAGATACAGAGAACAGGCTGACGGCTGCCAGAGGGCAGCAGGCTTGGGGGACAGAAACACAAATTGGTAGTTACAAAACAGTCAAGGGGGATATAAACTATGTATGGTGCCAGGCGGGTACTGGAATATATCAGAGGGACCACTTTGTAAAGTATATGACTGTCTAACCAGTATGCTGTATATACGAAACTAATACAAAAATAATATTGAAAAACAGGTAAAACAGAATTATGTTGTAATTTGGCAATTGGACTCCTCTTTATATATTTAGAAGAACTGAAAGCAGAGACCCAAACAGACACTTGTACACCCACGTTCACAACAGCATTATTCAAAACAGCCAAAAGGTTATAACAATCCAAGCATTCATCAGCAGATGGCTAAATAAATGTGGTATATATACACAATGAATATTAGTCAGCCATGAAAAGGAATAAAATTCTGATACATGTTAAAACATATAAACATTATACTAAGTATAATAAGGCACACAAAAGGAAAACTAGTGTTTGTCTTCCACTTAGAGGTACCTAGAATAGGTAAATTTACAGAAAGGAAGTAGAACAGGTTATCAGACACTGGAGGAGCAGAATGGGGAGTTATTGTTTAATGGGAATGGAACTTTTGTTTGAGAAGATGAAGTTCTGGAGAGGAATGGTAGTGGTGGCTGCCCAACATGGGGAATATACTTAATGGTACTGAGCTGTACACTAACGGTTAAAATGGTAAATTTTGCTATATATGTCTCACCTCAATTTAGAGACACTAAAAAAATTCAGCAGAAAAAATACATGTTAAGTTCTACTTAGTGCCAAATAAGGAGATTTCCTCAACTCCTCTGGGGAGGCAATATAGTGTGGTGCAGTGTTTGAGGTGACAGGTCTTGAATGAAGCTGCACTGATCAAGTTCAATCCTGACTCTACTCTTTGTAGCTGTGTGACCTAAGGCAAGCTGCTTCATCCCTTTAGTTAGTCTCCATATCTAAAGGAAGATAATGGTATCTTTCTCATAGGATTGTTGTGATGATTAATGAGTTAATTCACAAACAGCATTATGGCCCTTAGGATGAATTAATTCATACAAAGCACTGATGCACAGAGATCAATAAGAATGAACTCATCGTTTGTTAGTAGTGACCTAAACCCACCAGTCACACCTCCATGAAATGCCTTTAATCTGAATCTATTTTTGGTGTTCAAATTCCAAAAATTTTCTAGTACTAATTCATAATTTCTCAGGTATACATGATCAGAAATAAGTTTTATCATTTTATTTTGATTTGTCAGCTCTATGTACTTTCCTAATCTCTATAGCTGAACCTTGAACAACACAGGTTTGAACTGCATGAATCCATTTATATGAAGATTTTTTTCAATAAATACTGTTACATGTATTTTCTCTAGCTTATTGTATTGTAAGAATACAGTATATAATACATGTAACATACAAAATATGTTAATTGACTGCTTATGTTATTGGTAAGGCTTCTGGTTAACCGTAGGTTATCTTTAGTAGTTAAGTTTTTGGGGAGTCAAAAGTTATACATGGATTTTTGACTGCACAGAGGGGGAATGAGGGTCAGCATCCCATGTTACTCAAGGGTCAACTGTAGATTTCAGAGGGTAGCAGGAAACATTTATACATTATACATCCTTCACTGTCCCTTCCCTCCACATATCACTACTTTGCACAATGAAGAGCTCCTTCAATTTACTCTAAGCCATGTGCATTTGTTATTCAAAGATGCAGCCACTTAAATTTACAGTAGGTTCATAGTGGTTTGTTTGCTCTAAAATTCATACTAGGCACTCATTTCTGTTATACATTTCTACCTAAAATTTGCAAAAATATCTTTTCTCAAAGGAACATTATATACTTACCAACTGAAGATAGAAATCAGTAGGACTATTTATATGACAAACCATAACTGAAACATCTGTCATTTCTTTAGGCAAAACAGGTGGATGATAGTGTAAAATCATATTTTTTTCAGAATGACTTCTTGGTGAGTGTGACCTGAACCTGATTAAAAGAATAATTAAAAGCATAAGCAGGAGCCATTTTCTTGAGGTCTCTCCATCTCAGTGACTTGATCTGAAGAAAGGACATGTACATATATTGATTTGTCTACCAAGTATTCCACTTCCAATTTCTCTCTTCTAACTTATAACACTTCATGTACTGTCTCCAATTATCAAACCAGGTTAAATAAGACGTCAAGTCTCAAAATTCAATAATTAACCTTCAAATTGGTGTTGGAGCATTTTTGAGCTGGACCTGTAAGTTCTACTCAGAGTCTAAGTTTCTACTCTTTTGGCTGAACTGATAACCACTCTGTGGTAGCAGTCGGTGAGGAGAGCTGAGGGTGTTCAATGTGTCCTTCCAGCTCCCAGACTCTACTTTTTTTCAGAATGGAACCTACTTGGTTCACTTCGAGAGTCTTGTAATTGCTCAGGACAGAAAGTGAGTATCTTCCCCTTATCTCTGTGGTAACTTAGTCATCTTTGTTCATCAGAGATGAGGGAGGAAAGGAACTTAGAGTACCCATTCTAGATTCACATCTTAAATACAGAGTAGTTAGAAAATTCAAATTAGGGACTGTTAAATTACAATTCTTGAAACCCTAGTGTACTTGCTTGTGAACTTATCAAAAGTATAAAAAACGTTCAGTAACTACAAATAGTTTCTCTATTTCCTTAAATAAAAATGATCTGAATGTAGTTTTCACAGACGATTGTAATTAGAAAACTTGACAGCAATATTTTTAACCTCTTACAAGAGTATGATGAAGATCACTTTGGAGGCCATAGTTTTTAAAAGTAAAATCTGCTATTCCAACTTATAGTTATAATCTCAAAAAATATTTGAGGTTTAATAAATTACCTACCTGGCCAGTTCCATAAAAACTAATGCATCTCTAAGAGACACAGGCATGTCACTGCTTATTTTATTTGTTGGTGGTTTCTGCAGATCTACAATAAGCACACCATCTTCTTCTCTAAAAACTTTCATTAAAACAGCCTTGTTATTCACCATTTTCAAAAATTCTACTTTAGCTTCTTCTCCCCAAGCTTCATTCTGTGTAAAAAGTTAAATTCAATGTACTTAGTAATTATAATTAGTTCTAACGTTACAATACTCTGGATTTAGCTTTATACCAACCAAAGTCTGCAAATCTGAGCAGAGGCACTGAGCCAACCACAGAAATTTAGTAGCTGGGGCCACAAACCTAAGGACAGTCTTAGGGATGCATGGAGTGTGGGTCATACTTTGATTTATAAGTATTGTCTCAAGGTTCCATAGTTATTGCACTTCAGGACTTAGTTTTACTTCTGAATATTAGTATGAAGTTTATAAATATTTCAAAATAAAACAAGTATTAGATATGAATTTTCCACTTAAACAATAAAAATTCGAAAGGTAATTTTTGAGGTATAATGAAAGCCATGTAATACAATCAAGACATTTCTAATCATCACCAGTTAACTTAGTTTTCATTACTAGCAATATATGAGGTATATGCTACTTAAAATAATAAAGAAAAATATTCACCTATTGGAAAAAGGTTTTTTAAGTTGATATTTGAAATTTTAAGTATCAAAACCTAAAGTAAAATTTGAGGATCAAAAGTACACACTCCTTAAAAACAAAAAATAAAACATCTTTCTAAAGATTTCATGAGTATAAAAGTAAAGCCTACTCCAAATAAAATAATTTAAATTTTTTTGTTACCATTTTGAGGAAAACACCAGTCTACTATTTTTATATTTCCTCCTAGTTTTTATTCATTCTTTCAAATATCTGCTGAATGTCTACCATGTGTTAGGTAATTTGCTATGTGCCTAGAGTACAGTGATGAGCAAAGACAGACTCCTGCTTTTGTAGATTTTGTAAATATAACTGCTTGACATACATTCTTACACACAATCCCTATCCCCTAGGAGTTTGCAGATATTCATAAATAATACAAAGCAGAATGCCATATGGGCTATAGGTAGAGTAATAAAGTGACACAGAAACAGTGAAGAAATGTACACAAACACAAACCACACATTTTATTTTTCCATACTTATTTGACTCCAAAACTTAGTGGTTTACTTGGATATTTCACCTATCATTATGTTCATCTATGCTTATTCAACTGAATTTCCCACTAAGAACGTTTCCAGTTGTGGAAACTGAAGTTTGTCTCCTTTTTCATTGGCACCTATAAGATTATTATGCAAAATGTATTTACCAGGTTGTCTTAAACCTACACTCAGCAATCTGACTGACAATGCCCAGCTAAAACTGGAACACTAGCCCCTGAAGAAGAAAGCATAATTTCAGTTTCACTTACTGAATTCTGTGGAACAATGTCCTTCAGTGAGCATGGCTGTGCTAATGGTTGGAAGTCTTTTAGCAGCCCTTCAATATATGGTTCAGACTTCCTTAGGACCAGACATAAGTCATTTAGTATTATATGTTGCTCAGCAATGTGTTCTGATCTCACATGGGTATCACCAACTCTAGGAAGAATTCCAGTAACATTTTTTGAAAACAATGCTTCAAACCCAAACTTGCTTTCCCTCATAAAAGTTATGCATTTCTAAGGATACTCTCCTTAAGCTAAATCTTCTAGAAAGTTATATTCTAATTCATACTTCCTTACAATATAGATTTAATCTAGCTTTTATAAATTCAGACACTGTTTATAGAATTCTCAATTGCCTTTACCTTAGTTGTCTTTCATATATTTATTCACTTTAAACATAAAGGGATAATGATGCCCCCAAGCAGAAATCTATTTATTTATAAAGCTATGACAATTAACTAATTAGTGACCATGCTGTAAATGTTGGTCCTTATTACACAAACATTTTCAGTTTGTTTTATTTTCCTAGAACATTTTTGAATATCTAGAGTGAGCTAAACACTATACCATTTTAACATGCATTAATAAAATTATAGAAACCTGATTAAAATTTTTACTCAATCATCCTGCGGCTAACTGTAACACTTTATTTTAAAGGAACTATTTTTATGCATCATTCTCCTGTTTTAAAGCAACAAAGAAGAGTACTTAAGTTTGGATACATCAGAAAGCTCCTTTTCCAAGCTCCCCATCTGGTAACACTGATAAATGATAATACTTTACTAATTTAGTAATTAGTAAGATAAACTACAGAGGAAAATAAAAAGTATATGCCTTGGAAATGAAAAAATATAAACTATTCCTCTCTACCCTTTCCCACTTCCTTTATTCTTTAGTATCTGCCCCCTCCTCAATCACAAATGTTTCCAAGCAGGGCAAGAACATACAATAATTATAAAACATCATACCCTGCAACAATTAGGACTTCAGAATTTCCAAAATCCACCATGAATATTTGTATTAGTGCAACTTCACAGACTGAAAATTTAGTTGGATGACAATGTTTTTTAATAGTTTCATTTTCTATTGGAATTAATTCAGTGATAATTCCTCGACACCACATTCCATTTTCAATACTGCTGACAAATATTGTTGCACCTAAATAATGAGAAAATCATTATCAATGTTTATGGAGAAAGAATACCTAGTAAGCTCTAATTTACAAACATGTACATTAGTTTAATCACTAAGAAGTCTTAATTCATTTATCTACTGATGATACAGTATTGTGTCAAGAACTATGGGAAGGATAAAGGTAGTATAGTATGACAGTTTCTGTCACACAGAACCATATGAGCTAAATGGGGAGATAAAAACAAAGAATACTCAGCAGTCACTTTTTTATGAACTATAACAAAGATGAATGACACTCAAGAAAGACAGGCAGCCCAGCCGGGCATGGCTCAGCGGTTGAGCGTGGACCTAGGATCCAGGTGATCGGGGTTTGATTCCCGGTCAGGGCACATGCCCGGGTTGCAGGCTTGATCCCCAGTTGAGGGCGTGCAGGAGACAGCCGATCAATGACTCTCTCATCATTGATGTTTCTATCTCTCTCTCCCTCTCCTTTCCTGTCTCTGAAATCAATAAAGATATATATATTAAAAAAAACCCAAAAAACGACAGGCAAATAAATGACTCTAATATATTGTACTTATAACAATAAAGACCTATCCTCATGCATGTACACACATGCCTATCTAGATATATACATACAAAAATCTGTAAAATACTTTGGTAACATAAAAAAGAATCAATTACCTTCTCTTGGTTAGGGGGAGTGACAGTAAAGAAACAATGAAAGGAAGATGTGAAATGACAAAATTAAATTAATACACAGTTGAGTTCAGAGAAGGGGAAGATGAACCAAGGATCTAATAGCAGAGGGATCAGATGAATTACAAATTAATAACTAGGAAAAAAAACAGCAAGGAAGAAAGAAACCTGAATTTGAATGCTTACTATGAGCTCAGCAATGCTCTCAGTATTTTATGTTTGAATTCACTTACTCCCTCAACAAACCTGTGGAGATGGTACTTCCATCATGTAGATGAGGAAACCAGGCAAAAAGAGGTTGAAAAGCTAGCCCAACCCACAGGGCTACTTAGAAGAGAGAGGAGGAGAATGCAGGTAGTCTTAAAGCCCATTCTCTTAAAAACTAAGTTACACATCACAGAGAAATTTGGTAAGATCTGATCACTGATTACATATGGAGGGATACTGTATAAGCCTCTCTGTATGCTGATAAAAACAGGGTAGTTGAGAGGCACATCAAGATGGCCTTTTAAAATTTTAAGCTCTACCAAAACATTTGTTTGGCCTTCAGATTGTCGTGGATCCTTCTCTTATGTTTATATACCATGTTACCGATATTAAGTTTTAAACTATATGCTATTAAACCGTTCTTTCTTGCAACATATAAGAAAAAAGCCTGTTAAAGCCATTTGTTGTTTTATGTAATGAAGAACAGGTAGGAAAAGGGAACACCCTTCTAAAGTATCATATCACATTTTCCCCTTTATAACTAATTTCTCAAAATATAAATGAGTATTTATTTAGTTTAAAAAATGTACTTATTTATTTATCCTCACCCGAGGATATTTTCCCCATTGCTTTTCAGAGGGAGTGGGAGGGAGAAGAAGGGAAGGAGAGGGGGGGCAGGGAGGGGGGAGGGGGAGAGGGAGAGGGAGAGGGAGATCGATGTGAGAGAGGCACATTGATTGGTTCCTTCCTGCACACACCACGACTGGGGCCAGGAATCGAGCCTGCAACCAAGCAATGTACATGCTCTTGGCTGGAATCAAACCTGGGACCCTTCAGTTCACAGGCCGATGCTCTAATCACTGAGCCAAACCGCTAGAGCATATTTATTTTTTAAATGTTTTTATTGATTTTTTAGAAAGGAAGGGGGAGGGATAGAGAGAGGGAAACATTGATGAGAAAGAAACATCATTGATCGGCTGCCTCCTGCATGCCCCCTACTGGGGATCAAGCCCAAAACCTGGCATGTGCACGGACTAGGAATTGAACCATGACCTCTTGATTCCTGGGTTGATGCTCAACCACTGAGACACACAGTCTGGGCTAAATTAGTATTTAAATCATGTGTACTTACCATGAAATAATAATTATTCTTAACTTAAAACAAAGGATGACTTTTTGGCTTTCTTAGAATATTTTCTGAACGTAAGCTAAGTTCTTTTGTGCACATATTAAATTTTGGAAAATTATTTGCAGCCATAAAAATTAAGTTTAATACTGCACTTCTCTTAGATACTCATAATTTAAGTGTTACTTTTTTGTTTAAAAATTATAAATTTTTGTCAAAAATATATGATGATCTTAGGCTTCTAATACTGTTAAGCTATATAGATGAGCTGAAAGTTAATTACACTTTTAAAGAACTACTATATAAGGCTAAACATAATACTTTTTGGTATTGGTTATATATAGACATTGATTGCTATTAACAGAATGAGAAAAATACTCTATTAGTAAGTCAAACAAATCATAGCTTCATCTTATTACAGAGTATAATCAAATTTAATCAACAGGGTTGTAAGGAAAATATTTGTAATGAAAGCTCAATTATGGCAAATAACACATACCCTAAGAATTAGGAGAGAAGGATGAAGTTTCCCAACTACCCTCCATGAGGCCCTAAGAAATGGATGCTGCCACCCCCTGATTTCATTAAGTGTTTAATGACATCCTCAACATTCACATGTGGATGTCAAGGCATTGTTGGTGCCAGTTTGGCTCAGTGGTCAGTGCATTGGCCCACGGACCGAAGGGTTCCGGGTTCGATTTTGGCCAAGGGCACGTGTCTCGGTTGCAGGCTCGATCCCTGGCTCCGGTCGGGGAGCGTGCTGGAGGCAACCAATTGATATGTCTCTCTTACATCTATGTTTCTCTCTCTCCCTTCTACTCTCTCTGAAAAGCAGTGGAAAAAATATCTTCGGATGAGGATTAAAAAACTCCACAAAAAACAAACCAAAACTCATTTTGCTCCAGAATAGTTTTTGTGTATATCTCACTCAGCAGTCAATTTTAATATTTAGCTAACTTACCTAAACAAAATTTAGCTTATGTTAAATAATTCCAAAACTTTTATGCTTGAAGTACCAATCTATATTATAATAAGTTTATATGGGTTGGCCAAATATTACAATATTTACATAAACCTGATATTTTAAGTTGGAGTAATATTTCATTACCTAGCTCCAAAATGTCTGAAGAATCAAGGTGTGAACTCTTATTGCAAAACTGATTTACCATCTTTTCCAATACCGTTGCATCATTTATTTGTGAATACTTCCGAATGTAGAAGTGGCAAGGATGTATTACATGACTTACAAAAACCAGCTCTGGAGAACCTGGATAAGAACATATAAACTGTATTAATACACCATAAATTAGGAAAAAATTTCACCAAAACTGAATGCAATATCCTCTAAAAGAATAGTGTTTTGTGGCATTGCAAATTCTACAACACTGAGGTTCCACAAGTTAGTAACTAAACTGCTAAAACAAATAGATCACACTTTTTATGAATAATTCTTTAGCTATCGTGAATTGCAAATATTTTACTTTACTTGCAAAATTGTTAAATAAGTAGAATTGCAGTTCAAGTGGTAAATTCTAATGTTAGTTATATGCTGTAACTCCTTTGTATTACAACAAAACTTCAGAGTTTGTTTATGAACATCTTTAGAACTCAGAACCCCACTGATAATGATTAGGTTTCTACTATAGCCCCCCAAATCCTGTTTAATCTATAGTATATCCAAAGAACCAATAATTAGCTCATAGCCACTCTGAATCTAAAATCTTATCAGGTTAGAGAGGCGTGAAAAAATGTTGGGGCCAAGTCAACATATTAAGCAACATTTAGGGGAAGATGTGTTTTGATGGAGGCAGGGGTAGGGTAGAGTAAAAGACAGTGAGAAATTTCTTGTATATAACAGTAATTAAGCCAAATGTTGTTACTAATATGAAAAGATCTCCAGAGTATAATGTAAAGAACACTATTCTGTTCTTTTAAGTCCTTTCTTATACGTATTAATAAGTATGCTATGTGTAAAAAAAAAAAAAAATAGAAAAAGAGAAAAATAATGTATGTATATCTCTTGGTATATACATAAAGAAACTCTGGGAGGGATGGACGAACAGGATGGAATGAGTTTGGGGAAAAGTTTCACAGGGTATTTTAATACATATATTTAATTTTTGAGTAATGTAGATGTTTTATCCAGTAAAAATTAAAAAAAAACAACCAAAAACTAGGAGGACTGGAATCGAAAACAGCCAAGTACAGGTAAAAAATGAGTGAATGGATCATTTTAATTAATACAGATCACAAAATATAGCTATATTGAGGATGGGGTAAAGGGATATGTGAAACTGGGAAGACAGCTGAGAAAAGTATTACGTATTTCAGAAACATTTTTGCCAACAACACTCAAAACTTTTAACATTGAAAAAGAATTTTTAGTTATCAGTAAAATTCATTTTACTCATTGCCTCATGCTATATAAGAGTTACTATGTACATAGAGTAAACTCTACAACATCAGGTTCAGAGTTGTTAAAGTACCTGTTTTTGATCCAAAAGGAGCAGACGATTTCTTCTGAAGAGGCTTGCTTGGATAATTAGGTGTCTCCATAAGATCATCTGTGAGGCATGCTTCATCAAAATAGGAAATAAAGGCAATTGTACTATTTTTTTAAGTTGACAATGATATACTATTGTCCAAAAAGCTGTATTTGAATTGTCAAAATACTGGAAAGGCAGGACCCTTTGCATCAGTGGGTAATATCATGAGAGGTTTCTTAACTCACTGAGGTATCAGTGATAATTATACAGTAGAAATGATAAAAGAGTATGTCTTTTTTCTGTATGCAAGTGTCATTTTGGAAAATCGACCAATGAAACAAATGTGTGTGGGAGGGAAGAGAACCAAGTGGGTCTTAAAAATGGTCCTCAAGAAGACTGGTAGTGTAACTACACACAGTAGTACCTCACTCTCATGTTAGTGGCGAGAACACCAACACTGGAAATCTAATCATCAAATCATTATGATACATTTAAATGTTACAAAAGAGATGCTATTATAGTCATGATAGTTCATTTTGTAACCATATCTCAAAGATTTAAGAGAAGCTGTTCTTAAATTTAAGGACAAAGTCATGAGATTGCTTCTATAAATCTTACTTATATTTTCATCTTTTATACAAGGTTTATATGTCAAACACTAAAAAGTCAAATACCCTATTTAAATCAAATATCAAATTTACATCTCAGTTTACCTATATTATTGCATTAAAATTAAAAATTATCCTAATTTTAGAAAATGTGAAAGTACTTTGTTTCTAATTACAGACACGATCTATTATTTCCTTGCTTTTGTATTGTCACTCACTTTCCAGGTTTTCTTCAATAATTTCTTCAATGATCACATCAGGGCTAGATCCTATCTGGGGTAGAGCAGCAATGGTTTTAGGGGATGTTGTTGCAACAACTTCTTTCTGTGGCTGGGAGTTTTTTGCTTCCAAATGCACATCATTGGTTTCCGATTGCAAAGGAGGTGGTGGGGGTTCATTAGTCGGGACAGACATGTCAACCTTTTTCTTTGCTGGCGATGGGAATGTACCACGATAAGAAAATTCCTTTTCGTGATTATATTTCTTCTGAACATTCTGGCCAATTTCACTTTCTTGGGGATCACATCTGCTGAAAACAAAAGCACATGGCTACTTTACATTGCTTCATAAAGTCTCTATGTCCACCCTCAAGCCATTTCCTTTCCACAGGACAGTTAACACCTGTGACACACACAAAGGGGTAAAGTTATACAGGTGCCCAGGGTACTTTTTAAACAGCTTTCTTGAGATAATTTACACAAAATGAAATTCACTAATTTTTACTGAATTCACAGAGTTGTGCAACCATCACCACAATCTAATTTTAGAACATTTCTATTACCCCTCCCCCCCAAAAAAACTATGGCCCATTTCCAGCCCAAGCCTTGCAAAAGGGCAACAACATGTGTAATCAATGCAACAGTGAAGAAAGAGCATGATATTCATGCCACAATGATTTGGTCCTAAAAGAACAGTGGATATAGGTTTTCAAAACAAGTCACTCTGATTTGGCTCAGGGTTTGATTTTAAATTACGTTAAAATTTAATTCTTCTTTTAATTCACTGGCTTAAAAATTAAGTGTAGGAAACTGAGGGGTACGATCCTAACCAAATTGTTAGAAACCTCTACCTTGGATAGAAACTGCCATTAGTCTGAATCCTTTGGTAAACTTTGAATATGACTATTCACTAACTCACAGCTGATTATTCCATCTACTCTGTATTTTTCTATTTTCCTCACTTAGCCACACAGACTTAGGCCATCTGACCTGCAAGTATAGAAATCCTATCAAATATATGAGATGGGGTTTCAGAAGCTTGTATTTTAGTTAACCCATGATGAATTTAGCTTCATCACAGATCAGCATTTAAGAAGCATTTCAGAAGTAAGAACCAACAAAGCCAGATGGATTCAGTAATGACATCTCTTATCCATCTCTTACAACAGAGAGTGTGCACTTAACCCATGTAAAACTAATACATGTGGAATAAATGTCCAAGCACCTTCTGAGGATGCATATATGTGCACAGCTTTGCAATCCAAACATTTCTTTTTATAACAACTTTCATCATACCTTACTACGACATTCAACAGTCAACCAACTCCAGTCTCATAAACCTCTCCTTTGATTTCTAGGACACCACTCTCCTGTTGTCTTTCAGCCTCTGCCTGCTCCTTTTCAGTTTTGTTTGCAGGTTATTCTTTGCCTGTCCTAAAGTTTCATCCTTTTCTAGGGTACCGTCCTTGACCTACTTCAATGCCTGTTTTCACTGGGCAAACTCATTGTTTAATTACCGTCTGTAATCAGTAGATGCAGGCTTTAGAGTGAAACTTTCCTAAAAACTAGGAAAAAATTTAAAAGACTACTGAGTTAAATTTAAAATCAAGACAAGATCAACCGACTCTTACAGAGACAGAATAGTTTTTGATATTAAAAATATTTGATAGTAATCATATTCAAGTTATGAAAATATCTAAAAGAATGTACTGACTGAAAAAGTGATTATCTCTGGAAACACAAAAGTCAAGTCACACAGCCAAATATGGCAGGGCTCCATATCAGGGAAGATGACTTGAGCCCAAGTCCTCTGGGAAGCTCTTCCCTGTGGCAGTAAGGAATAAAGTAGGCTATCTAGGCCTACTGCTGTTAGACCATTTAATTATTCACTTTATTCCAAACAAGACTGCAAACAAAGCAACTTCTGACAATTTGGCTTCTTGTGTCTATGTGGACATTGGAAAAGAATGCCAACACTAAGTATTCTGGTCTCTGCCCATTAAGTTGATGAACTGGCATTCTGACTCTACAATAGTTTAGTGAACTTGATGTTTCTGAGTTCTGGCTTAATGTGGATTGGCTCACATCTGTTTCTGAGTTTACAAGACCATGGGTGGCACTCTGCTTAGTTCTCTACGGTAATACATGTGATGCTCGTTGGGGGGTGATTTCCCTACAGACACACCACCTACAAGTGAATGAACTTACTTTCTTTTGGGGTTTATAAATCATCTATATTCTGACTACTCCTAAACCAAGAGTCAAGTCCAAGACCACATCGTAACTTTCAACACATATAGCCAATTGTCATCTGGACATTTCTCCCTGATACCTGGTAAACAACAGTAACTCAACATTATCTACTCTCTTCCCCATTCCAACTTTTCTTCCTGTATTCCCAGTCTTGGTGAGTAATACCACAATCCATCAAATTAATTACCAAAACCAGACCTATAAATCATCCAGAGTGCTTCCCTCTTCCTCGGTACTCACACTCAATTACAAAGTCTTACCAATTTTCCCTACTTAGCATTCGTTATGGGCTCCCTGATATCGAGCCTCTCCAGTGTTATTACCTACTTTTGGTTTTTCATCATTTGCTGATATTGATAAAATAGCCCAACTGATCCTTCAGCCTCCAACCTCATACTCTTCCAAATAATCCTCTACGGGACCATAGAGTTAATATTTAAAAATGTAACCTAATTATTTTAACTTTCATGCTGAGAATCTTTTAGTAGTTTGTCTACAGCTGTGTTGTCCAACAGAACTTTCTGTGATCATGAAAATGTGCTGCGCTGTACTGTGCTGTCCAATATGGGAGCCACTAACCACATGTGACAACTGAGACTTGAGCTGTGGCTAGTGTAACTGGGGAACTGAATTTCTCAGTCTATTTAGTTTTAATGCACTTATGCTTAAATTTAAATTGCCACATGTGGTTAGTGGCTATCACAATGGACAGCATGAGTCTAGAAAATGAAGTTCAAACACCTCTGTACAGCATACAAAGTTTTTAGAATTTAACCTCTATGTACTCTCTGCCAAATGCAGTTCCCTGATTTGTATGTTATTTGTATGAATGTAGTATGTTATTTCACTGCGCACACGTCTTTCTGCTAAGATGCCTACCTCCCTTCTGTCCTCCTTTCCAGTTGCTACTCATTTGTCATGGATAAGGGAAAATAAACTCTCCTTTTCCCAGGTCCCTTGTTATCCTCAGAACTGACCATTCCCTTCCTTTGAATCTCCATTAAATTCTGCATATATTATCATCGTAGCAATTATGAACTTTGTTGTTCACATGAGTCTCCTCTACTTATTGAAACTTCTCTGACATGTATCTCAACATCTAGGGTGTTAATGCCTAGCACAAAATCAGTGTTCAATGCTGGCTGAATAAATTAATCTCAAGAAATAACTTTGACACACATATCATTGAATACTGATCCTTTCTAAGTCTTTTTATTCTTAAATATTTTACGTAGAATATAACTGAAAGAAACTATTATTTTTTCAACTTTTGAATCATAGTATGCAACAATTTTCCTATCTCTTAGGCCCTGTTACTAATAGTATGTTGTCATTCTTATAAATACTTACTTTGTTGAGTCCTCAAAGTCAATCTTTATCATATTGTTGAACATAGAGATGATCTCACTGCAACTCATATTCAACCTACAATAAACACTAGCATATAAATAAATGTTCTAATACACATTTTTACTTTCTCTAAATAAAAATCAGTTGCAGACATTAAAAAATCTACAAGACAGAACATTTAAATATTTTTCTTATCATAAATTATACTTATTTTAATTTGCTTGCTAAGTTGGGAAACATTTGTGACCCAAATTTTCAATTTATAATTGCTTCCTATTTTATTTTAATAAATCTAGGCTCTAACACTTTTTATGCTTGTTATGTTCTCCTAAATTATAACTTACTTACCTGGGAGATTTCCTTAGTTTCAGAGCACTAACTCGTGGCAATTCACTCTCAAATGTTAACTTCAAAGTCCGGATAATCTAGAATCAAAAGAGAAATGTTACTCATATGTAAATTTTCTTTTATTACTGTTGAAATACAGTAAGATTTTAGAAGAGAAATGATACCCTTTAGGTATTTCACTAATTAATGTATTCAAGATTTGATTTTAGGCATTTGAAGGAAGGAATACAAATAAGTGTTTATGACTTTTCCCCCCTAAAAGGAATTTAAAATCTTCTGGAGCTTTGTATTATAATAACAACAACAAAAGACACTGGTTAATAAATGAGGTATAGCTACACGACCAGAGAAAATTCTGATCAGATTCATTTTGCATCTGCATTGCTGTTTTCAAATGTTTCTCTCTCTTTTTGCCCCATCTTCCTAATGAAGGCTAACTAAAGATCAAATCTTACTACTTTTTCTTTTAACTTCCTAATGTGTAATACACAGGAAATTACTATTATTGTTTTAGAACTACAGTTGGAAGGAGGCCTGGCCAAGTAAGAGAGTGACAAACTCTTCTTTCATTTAAAGTTAGAGACTCTGGAGACAGGTAAACCAATGGCTTCTATTTTATACCTCAGTTCAGTCCAAACATCTGATTACGGGAAATGAGGCTCTGAGAACTCAAAGATAGAGTATAAACTATTTCTCCAAGGGAGAAAAGTATTAGCAATGAGGATCGATGGTTAATTCTATTCCTTCCAAATTATCTCGTAAGAAACATGTTTCTACATTTTTGCCCAATTCTGCCCTGTGGGCACATGATTAGATAATAGGACATAGCTGAAGCACCTTGTTTCTTCACCTGCATATCTGGGGAGGCAGGCAGGAGAGGAAAAAAAACCTGAATGGGATCTTGAATTAAAATTTTAACTGGGGAGGGGGTGGGACAGGTGGAATGGGTCATTGGGGAGAAAAAGGGACATCTGTAATATTTTAAACAAACAAAAAAATAAATTGTAAGTCAAGAGTTGACAGTCATACCTGTATTGAATGTAAAAACAGAGTCCCATTTAGTTTGCAACCCTTATTTGTCCTGAGAAACAGCAACTTTCAACTCACTGTCGTCCTACTTCTTCTTCTACCATATGTTATAAAAACCTTACTATATGATTTACTTAACTGATAAAAATAAAAGCCTAAAAAAATTTAATAATATTTGTTTTAGAATTCAGGTGACTAATAATTCTAAATTGGTGCCAATGTAAGTTAAGATAATCTGAAATACATATTCTTGTTAATTTTTAAATACTGCATTTGAAAACATGTAAAATAAGCTATCTCAGAAATAATTCACACCAAACCACAGCAATCTTGAGAAAGAACAACAAAGTCAGAGGTATCACTACCTGATTATTTTAAACTATACTACAAGGCTCTAGAATCAAAACAGCATGATACTGGCATAAAAACATACATATAAGTCAATCGAACAGAATCCAGAACACAAAAATAAACCCATGCCTATGTGGTCAATTAGCACTTGACAAAGGAGGCAAGAACATACACTGATGTAAAGATAGTCTATTCAATAAATGGCATTGGGAAAATTGGACAGATACATGAAAAAAGTTAAACTACACCACCTTCTAACAACATATACAATAAACTCAAAATGAATTAAAGACTTAAGACTTGAAGTTGTAAAACTCCTAGAAGGAAACACATAATACAAAATGTAATATTTTATATTATAAAGTTAATACAAAATAAAGTCTCTGACATTTCTCCTAGCAATATTTTTCTAATATATCTCCTTAAGCAAGAAAAACAAAAGAAAAAATAAACAAATGAGATACATCAAACTAAAAAATTTTTGCACAGCTTAGGATCCCATCAACAAAACAAAAAGACAACCCAATGAATGGGAGAACATATTCGCCAATGACACATCCGATAAGGGGTTAATATCCAAAATTTATAAAGAACTCATACAACCCAACACCAAAAACCCCCAAACAATCCAATTTAAAAATGGGCAGAGGACCTGAATAGACACTTCTTCAAAGAGGACCTGAATAGGCACTTCTTCAAAAAGGACATACAGATGGCCAACAGACATATGAAAAGATGCTTAACATCACAAATCATGAGAGAAATGCAAACTAAAACCACAATGAGCCCAGCTGGTATGGCTCAGTGGTTGAGCATTGACCTAAGATCCAGGAGAGCTTGGTTTCATTCCTGGTCAGGGCACATGCCCAGGTTGCAGGCCTGATCTCCAGTGGGGGGTGTGCAGGAGGCAGCCAATCGATGACTCTCTCTCATCATTGATATTTCTCTCTCTCTCCCTCCCTCTCCCTTCCTCTCTCTGAAATCAATTTAAAATAAATAAATAAAACTACAATGAGATATCACCTCATATCTGTCAGAATGGCTATAAATCAACAAACAAGTGTTGGTGAAGATACGGAGAAAAGGGAACCCTCGTGCACTGTTATAGGTGGGAATGTAGACTGGTGCAGTCACTGTGGAAAACAGTATGGAGGTTCCTCAAAAAATTAAAAATGGAACTACCTTATGACCCAGCAATTCCACTTCTGGGTATATCTCTGAAGAAACGCAAGAGACTAATTTAAAAGAATATGTGCACCCCTATGTTCATTGCAGCATTATTTACAATAGCCAAGATATGGAAGCAACCCAAGAGCCCATCAATAGGTGAGTGGATAAAAAAGCTGTCATACATATATACAATGGAATATTACTTGGCCATAAAAAAGAATGGAATCTTATCATTTGCAACAGTATGGATGGACCTAGAGGGTATAATGCTAAGTAAAGCAAGTCAGTCAGAGAAAGACAAGTACCATATGATTTTACTTATATGTGAAATCGAAAGAATAAAATAAATGAACAAAAATATAGAGACTCATAGATACAGAGAGAAGACTGATGGTAGTAGGTAAAAATGGAAAAGGATTTAAGAAGTACAAATTGGTAGTTACAACATATCCATGGGGATGGAAAGTACAGCATAGGGAATACAGTTAATAATACTGTAACAACTATGTACAGTGCCAGGTGAGAACTCAAAATATCAGGGGACCACTTTGTAAAGTATATAATCCTCTAACCACTATGCTGTACACATAAAGTTAATACAAAATAATAATGAATGTAAACTGTAATTGAAAAATAAAATAAATAAGTAAAAACATAATAATTCACATCATGAACTATTAAAATTACCTGATTCAGGTCACAATAAGTCCTTAGAGAAGGTGCTGACTTTAACTCTCTTGCTATCTTCATAGCTGCATTCAAATCATTTTTTTTTTCTTCAATGCAGTTTTTAGCCATTATTACATTTGATAAATAATCATCTGTTTTTCTTACTACTTCTTCACACAAGTTCTTTTTCCTTCACATAAGATCCTGAAGTTACTTGCACAATCCACAAACATTTATATGAACATGAGTTACAGTAACTGAACAGTATCGAAGGGTAATTTCACTAATTTGTGAACTTAGCATGGTTAAATGAGGCATTCAACTGAACTGAAATGTACTGCGGTTGAAAGCTATGCATGTATAACGAGAGAAAAAGTAAATTTTGTAGGTTATAGTTATGTGGCGAATACAGCTGTCATGGAATTACAAGGTTAAGACAAACCCTAGATGATTCCCCTTAAAATAGAAATCCTTGCTATCTTGTAGTCACTTGTGCCAGTACAAAGACACATCTATACTCATTTTTCAATAGGATCTACCTGCACATTTTAAAATTTCCATCAGTAAACACATATTACAAAAATATAAAACGATATTTTAAAATAGACTTCACCAAACCATAACATAGGTATCAATTAATTATAATCTTCAAAGTAATTATTTAGGAAAGCTATGTAGTTATTCTTTCATTACCTGTACCTCATTACTCAAAATATTTTCTGGGCCTATGGTGGAATTACCTTATTATGGAAATTAAAAAGTTTTGTACCCTTTTTATGAGGTCAGCATCATCCTAATCCCAAAACCAAATAAGGATACTACAAAGAAAGAAAATTACAGGCCAATATCCCTGATGAACATAGATGCTAAAATCCTCAATAAAATACTAGCAAACCAGATCCAGCAATACATTAAAAAGATCAGACATCATGACCAAGTGGGATTTATTCCAGGGATGCAAGGCTGGTACAACATCCGCAAATCAGTAAATGTGATATATCACATAAACAATATGAAGGACAGAAATCATATGATCATATCAATAGATGCAGAAAAAGCATTCCACAAAATCCAGCACCCATTTCTGATAAAAACTCTCAGCAAAGTGGGAATAGAGGGATCATACCTCAACATAATAAAGTCCATACATGACAGACCTACAGCCAACATCATACTCAATGGGCAAAAATTAAAACCATTTCCATTAAAAATAGGAACAAGACAGGGATGTCCACTTTCACCACTCTTATTCAACATAGTACTGGAAGTCATCGCCACAGCCATCAGACAGGAAGGAAACATAAAAGATATCCAAATTGGAAAGGAAGAAGTAAAACTGTCATTTTTTGCAGATGACATGATATTGTACATAGAAAACCCTAAAGACTCCATCAAAGTACTACTAGATTTGAGAAACAAATTTGGCAAGGTAGCTGGATACAAAATCAACATCCGGAAATCAGTGGCATTCTTATACAAAAACAATGAACTTTCAGAGAGAGAAACTAAAAAGGCAATACCATTTCTAGGAATAAACTTAACCAAGGATGTAAAAGACCTGTACTCGGAAAACTACGTGACACTGAAAAAAGAAATAGAGGAAGATTTAAACAAGTGGAAGAATATACCATGCTCATGGATTGGAAGAATTAGTATCATTAAAATGTTCATACTACCCAAAGCAATTAATAAATTCAATACAATTCCTGTTAAAATACCAACAGCATATTTCACAGACCTAACAAACATTTCGAAAATTTATATGGAACCAAAGAAGACCCCAAATAGCTGCAGCCATCTTGAGAAAAAAGAACAGAGTGGAGGGATCACATTACCAGACTTTAAAATGTATTACAAAGCCACTGTAATCAAAACGGCCTGGTATTGGTACAACAGGCGTATAGACCAATGGAACAGAACAGAGACCCCAGAAATAGACCCATGCCATTATGGTCAGTTAATATTTGACAAAGGAGGCAAGAGCATCCAATGGAGTAAAGACAGTCTCCTCAATAAGTGGTGCTGGGAAAATTGGACAGATACATGCAAAAGAATGAAACTAGACCACCAACTTTCACCATACACAAAAATAAACTCAAAATGGATAAAAGACTTAAATGTAAGTCATGAAACCATAAAAATCCTGGAAAAAAAACATAGGCAGTAAAGTCACAGACATCCCACGTAGTGGACTTTTCACTGATACATCTCCTAGGGCAAGTGAAACAAAAGAAAAAATAAACATATGGGACTACATCAAACTAAAAAGCTTCTGCACAGCAAAAGAAAACAGCCTCAAAATACAAAAGAACCCCACGGTCTGGGAAAACATATTTGCCAAGAATGTATCTGACAAAGGGCTAATTTCCAAAGTGTACAAAGAACTCACAGTACTCAGCAAGAGGAAGACAAACAACCCAATTAAGAAATGGGCAAAGGATTTGAATAGACACTTCTCCAAAGAGGACATACGGATGGCCAAGAGACACATGAGAAAATGCTCAACATAGCTAATCATCAGAGAGATGCAAATTAAAACCACAATGAGGTATCACTTCACACCTGTCAGAATGGCTACCATCAATAAATCAACAAACAACATGTGGGGGCGAGGGTGTGGAGAAAGAGGAAACCTAGTACACTGCTGGTGGGAATGCAGACTGGTGCAACCACTATGGAAAACAGTATGGAGGTTCCCCAAAAAATTAGAAATGGAGCTGCCTTTTGACCCAGTGATTCCACTCCTAGGAATGTATCCTAAGAATCCTGAAACATTCATCAGAAAGAATATATGTACCCTGATGTTCATAGCAGCACAGTTTACAATAGCTAAAATCTGGAAACAGCCCAAGTGCCCATCAGTAGATGAGTGGATAAAAAAGCTGTGGGACATATACACCATGGAATACTACGCAGCTGTAAAGAAGAATCTCGTACCCTTTGGGACAGTATGGATGGACCTGGAGAATATTATGCTAAGTGAAATAAGCCAGGAAGAGAAAGACAAACATCACATGATCTCGCTTATACGTGGAATCTAAAGAACCTAATAAACTGATGAACAGAATAGATTCAATGACATGGAAGCATAGATGAGACTGATGAATGTCAGAGGGATGGAGGAGGGTGGGTGGGTGGAGGGGGAGAGGGTAACCAAAGAATTTATATGCATATATGCACAACCCAAGGACATGGACAATGATGGGGAGAGGGACTGGGGCGGGGTATGGGACGGGGTGGAATGGGTCGTTGGGGAGAAAAAGGGACATTTGTAATATTTTAAACAAAAATAAAATTTTAAAAAAAAGTTTTGTACCAAAAATTGTAGTGTTTAACTTACTCATTTTATTCATCAAACAAATGTGTTTTGATTATTTTCTCAAAACAAAATCTGGCGTAAGAAAAAAACTGTTTGCCACACTAAAAAGTAAAAAGAATATAATATAGGCTCTGGAGGTAAAAAAGCATTACAAAAACCTTTAGTAATTGTATATGTAATATTTGAAAGTGATTTCTTTAGTGGGGAAGAAATGGTCATTTGATGAGTTCTAGTATGGTTCCTAAAAACTCATGCCTATGTAGTGATGTCAGCAAAACGGCAGACTAGGAAACTTTAAGCCCTCATTCCCCAACAGGCATGTTAAAAAATATGCAAAAATTAGTAAAATAATCTTAGAGGAACTCTGGAAAATAGATAAAGGTATACAGCAATGAAGCAAATGCCAAATCAATAAAAAGTCACAAACAAAATAGTTGGAAATGTCATGGTGTTTTTACTTGTCCTTGTCCTCAACATGGTATGCTCTTGGTCTGAAGGCAGCAATACAGTTCCCTATTCCTTCCCTTAAACTAGAGGGAGCAAAGCAGACTTTATTTGCAATTTTCTAATATGTCTGTGGGCTGCCTAAAGAACTAGTCTGTTTCACCTAACTTGGAGTTCAGGCAGTGAGAAGCAGTGGGTGCTGTAGGAAGACTAGAGCTGTAGATGCGTGGGCAAGAGATTATAGGTAAAGAGATATAATAGACCATCTGAGGCTCAGAGAAGAAGTTAACTCTGGGAAATTCAAACATTTAAAAGTAGCCATGTATGCAAAAGAATAAAAAAGCCACACTCAGACCCAGGCAAGAATTCTCAGAAAAGACTTGATACTTCCATAAGCCATCATCTCATGCTAATCCCAAGGGTACTCAGCTAAGGGCAGTCCCAGCAAAGAGCCAGTTTGCAATAATTGGGAGACGTGACTGTGTCCAATTTTCAACAGAACACTGCAAGACATGCAAAGGAAATCAGGAAAACAACAAAGGACCAAAATGTGAATATCAACAGAGACAGAAATTATAAAAAGGCACGAAACACAAAATCTGGCACTCAAAAATATAACTAAAATGAAAAATTCATTACAGGGGTTCAATTGCAGATTTAGGCAGGAATAAAAATCAGTAAATCTGAAGATAGGACAATTGGAATTACTGAGTTTGAGAAGCATAAAGAAAAAAGAATAAAGAGGGGTAAACAGAGCCCAAGGGACTTCAGGGACACCCTTCAAGATGACCATTATATTTGTTATGGGAGTCCCAAGAGGAGGAGAGAGAGATGGGTACAGAGAGGTTATTTGAAGAAATTGCTAAAAAAACTTTCAAAATTAGATAAAATACATGAATTTAGAAATCCAGGAACTCATAGAATTCTATGCAGAATGAACCCAGATACCCCATAGTGAGACACAATGTAATCAAACTGCTGGAAGACAAATAGAGAATCTTGAAAGTGGCAATAGAAACACAATTTGTCACATACAAGGGATCCTCACTAAGATTATCAGCTGATTTCTCAGCAGAAACCTTGGAAACCAGAAGGCAGTGGGATGACATATTTAAAGTGTTGAGAAAGAAAAACTGCCAATGGGGAATTCTATACCTTGGAAAGCTATCCTTCAAAAAAAATGGAATAATTAAAGCATTCCCAGATAAACAAAAACTAACAGCAGTCATTACCAATATACCCGTTCTATGAGAAATGCTAAAGGAAGCCGTTCAGGTTAAAATGAAAGGAGGCTAGACAATAACTCAAAGCCATACAAAAAGAAACATCTCCGATAAAGGTAAATACATGGGCAAATATAAAATCTAGTGTTACAGTAATTTTAATATATAACTTTTTATTTTCTACAGGACTTAAAGAATACATAAAATGACTATTAAATCTGTGTTAATAGGTACACAACGTATAAAGATGCAATTGTGACAACAAAACAAAGAGGGAATGGAAATGTAAAGGAGTGCAGTTTTTATATGCTATTCAGTTAAGCTGGTATAAATTCACAACAGACTGTTATAACTTTAGAGTGTTATATGTAATACCCATGGTAACCACAAAGAAACTAACTAGAATATGCAAAAAAGAAATCAGAAGGGAATAAAAATTTTCACTGCAAAAAACCCCCAAGTAAATAGAAAGGAAGGTACTGATACATTAATTGAATGACAGAAAAAGCTATGTCATAGCAAAAACAACTAACAACGTGAAAAAAGTCCTTCCTTATCAGTAATCACTTTAAATGTAAATGGATTAAACTTCTGAATCAAAACACAGGGTAGAATAATAGATTTTTTTAAAAAAATGATAGCATATATTTGGGTCTACAAGAGATTCACTTTAGATCTAAAGACAGATATAGATTAAAAGTGAAAGGAAAAAAGAAGATATTCCATGCAAATCGTAAATAAAAGTTAGCTAGGGTGGCTATACTGATATCAAGCAAAAGAGACTTTAAGTAAAAAACTGTTACAAGAGACAAAGAAGGAGATTAAATTGACAAAAGAGTCAATTCAACCAGGAAGATATAACAATTATAACACATGTATGCACCAAATACATAAGAGCTCCAAAATATATGAAATAAAAAAAGACAGGATTAAAGGGAAAAATGGAGAGCTTTACAATCATAAGTGAGACTTCAACATCCTACTTCCAATAATAAAAAGAAAAACCATACAGAATATCAATAAGGATATAGAATATTTAAAACAACATTATAGACTGGCCAGTGTTGCTCAGTGGTTGAGTGTCAATCCATGAATTGGTTCAATTTCTAGTCAGGTACCATGCCTGGGTTGTGGGCTAAATCCCCAGTTGGGGGCGTGCAGGAGGCAGTCAATCTATGTTTCTCTCTCATCAATGTTTCTATCTCTCTATCCTTCTGTCCCTTCCTCTCTCTCTTAAAAAAAAAAATAAAAAATCAATAAACAACATTATAAATCAATTAGACCTAACTGATAATCAGCACCTGACAGAGAATACAAAATGAGATAAATGAAAACAAAAACACCAAAATATTAAAATACGCCACAGTAAAACACAATGTAATCAAACTGCTGAAAGCAAAACTAAAAGGGAAATATATAATGTAAATATATTTAAAGGAGATGACAAACCAACAACCTAACTTTACACGTTAGGAAACAGAAAAAACTAAATCCAAATATAACAGAAGGAAGGAATAATAAAGATTAGAGTGGAGATAAGGAAATAGAGAATAGGAAAAAAAAAATCAATGAAACCAAAATTTGATTTTTTGAAAAGACTGGCAGCTCTTTAGGTACACTAAAAAAAAAAAAAAGAGAAGAATCAAATTACTAAAATCAGAAAAAAATATGCACATGACTGACCAATTTTATAAAATGAAAAGGATTAGAGAGAATACTATGAATGACTGTATACCAAGAAATTGGGTAACCTAAATGAAATGAACAAATTCTTAGAAACACACCATCTACCAAGTCTGAATCAGGAAGAAAAAGAAAATCTGAACAAGGAGATTGAATTGGCAATCAAATGCCTCCCAGCAAAGAAAAGCCCTGGACTACATGGCTTTCACTGGTGAATTCTACCAAATATTTAATGAAAAATGAATACCAATCTTCCTCAAATCCCCAAAATTGAAAGAGCAGAAATACTTCCTAACTCATTCTATGAGGCCAGCATTACCAAAACTGCATGAAGACAACACAAAGAAAGAAAACTACAGACTACTAACTCTTATGAGCTCTCATGCCAAACCCTCAAACAACACTCTAGCAATGAACTCAGCAGCATGTAAAAAGGGTAACTCAACATAACCAAGAGGGATATATTCCGGGAATGCAAGGATGGTTCAATATACAAAAATCAATTAACATTATGTACAACATTAACCGGAAGAAAACCCCTATACTAACAAAAAAACTTCAGAAAAAGAAATTAAAAGAACAATTCCTTTTATAATTGCAACCAAAAGAATAAAGTACCTATGAATAAACTTAACAAAGAACGTGAAAAACCTATATACTGAAAATAACAAAGCGTTATTAAAAGAGATTAAAAAAGACACAAGTAAATGGAAAAGTGTTCATGGATTGGAAGAATCAACAAAGTTAAAATGGACAGTCCTAGATAGTTTTGCTCAGTGGTTAGTGTCCGCCAGCAGACTGAAGGGTCCCGGGTTCAATTCCAGCCAAGGGCACATGCCTCGGTTGTGGGCTTGATCCCTGGCCCCAACTGGAGCAAGTGCTGGAGGCAACCAATTGATGCATCGATCTCACATCAGTGTTTCTCTCTCTGTTTATCCCTTCCACTCTCTGAAAAGCAATGGAAAAAATATCCTCAGGTGAGGATCAAAATAAATAAATAAATAAATAAATAAATAAATAAATAAATAAATAAATAAAATGGTCATATTACCCAGAGCAATATACAGATTTAATGCAATCCCCATTAAAATATCAATGCCATTTTTTAAAGAAATAGAATGAGAAATTATCAGATTTGTATGGAACCACAAAAGACCCTGATTAGCCAAAGTAATCTTGAGAAAAAACAATGCTGGAGGTATCATGCTATCTGACTTCAAATTATACTACAGAGCTCTGATAATCAAAATAGCATGGTATTGGCACAGAAACAGACACACAGATCAGTGGAGCAGAACTGAGAGCCCAAATATAAAACCCCATATATATGAGCAGATAATTTCTGACAAAGGAGCTAGAAACACAAAATGGAGTAAAGGTAATCTCTTCAATAAATGGTGCTGGGAAAACTGAAAAGCCACATGCAAAAGAATAAAACTAGATTAGTTTGTCCCCATGCACAAAAATTAATTGAAAGTGGATCAAATACCTAAATATAGTATCTGAAACAATAAATTATATAGAAGAAAACATAGGTACGAAACTTACGGACCTTGGTCATGGAGAAGACTTTATGAACTTGACCCCAAAAGCAAGGGAAGTAAAGGCAAAAATGAATGAATGGGACTATATCAAACTAAAAAGCTTCTGCACAGCAAAAGAAACTGACAACAAAATAAAGAGGCAGCCAACCAAATGAGAGATGATATTTGCAAACAGTAGCTCTGACAAAGGCTTAATTTCTGAAATAAAGAACTCATAAAATTCAACACTAAACAAACAACTCAGTCAAAAAGTGGGCAGAGGACCTGAACAGATACCCTCCCAAGAAGACATACGAACAGCCAACAGTTATATGAAAAGATGTTTGAACTCACTAGCAGTTAGGGAATTACAAATCAAAACTACATTGAGGTACCACCTCACACCTGTTAAAGTGGCTATTATCAACAAGACAATTAATAACAATTGTTGGAGAGGATGTGGAAAAAAGGGAACCCTCATTCACTCCTGGTGGGAATGTAGACTGTTACAACCACTTTGGAAAGCAGTCCGGCAATTCCTTAAAAAATTAAGAAGAGAGCTACCATATGACCCAGCAATCCCTCTCCTGGGTATATACCTGAAAAACTCCAAAACACGTATTTGCAAAGATATATGCACCCCTATGTTCACTGCAACATTATTCACGGTAGCCAAGACATAGAAACAACCAAAGTGCCCTTCGATAGTGGACTGGATAAAGAAGATGTGGTACACGTACACAATAGAATACTACTCAGCCATAAGAAAGGATGAAATACTGCCATTTGCAATAACAGGGATGACCCCTGAGGATATTATGCCAAGTGAAATAAGTCAGAAAAAGCTAAAAACCATATGATTTCACTCACATGTGGGATATAAAACTGAAACTTGTGGACACAAAAAGCAGTGTGGTGGCTGCCAGAGACAAGGGAGTGGGGGGAGGTGAAGTGGAAGGGGGGTCTTAATATATATGATAGGAGAAGATATGACTTTGGGTGGTGGGCACACAGAGCAATATCCAGATCTTGTAACATAGAAGCCCACACCTGAAACTTATATGGTCATATTAACCAGTCACCCTAATAAATTTAATAAAGTATTTAAAAAAAGGAAAACCCCCACATGATCCTCTCAAATGATGTAAAAAATGATGTGACATATTTCAACACTTTCATGATATAAAAATATTCAATAAACTAGGAATTGAGAAAAACTACATTAACATAATAAAGGCTATGTATGAAAACTCCACAGTTAACATTAAACTAAGATAGTGAGAGAATTAAAATGACAACTTTTCTCTAAGATCATGAACAAGATGAGGTTACACGCTTTTGCCGCTGTTCTTTTAACATATTATTGCAAGTTCCAGTCACAGAAATTAGGCAACAAAAAGAAAGAAAAGTCAGTGAAATTGGAAAAGAAGTAAAATTATCTTTTTGCAGATGACATAATCTTATATGTAGGAAACACTAAAGATGCCACCCAAATCATCCTATAATTCAATGCGATCCCTATAAAAACCCCAGTGACATTTCATTTAGAATAGAAAAACCCATCCTAAAAGTCACATGGAGTTTCAAGGGACCCCAAATTGCCAAAATGACCTTGAAAAAAAACAAAGTTAGAGGGCCCACACATCCTGATTTCAAAACTTTGTACAAAGCTACAGTAATCAAAATTGTGTTACTGGCATAAGAAGAGACAGACCAATGGAATAAAATAGAGAACCCAGAAATAATCCTTTACCTCTATAGGCAACTGGGTTTTGACAAGTGTGCCTAGACCAGTAAGTGGAGAAAAGACCATCCTTTTAATAAATGGTGCTAGGAAAACTGAATATCCACATGGAAAAAAATGAAATTGGACCCTTTCCTTATACCATATGCAAAAATTAACTACAAATGAACCAAAGACCTAAATGTAAGAGCTAAAACTACTATACTCTTAGAAGAAACATAGGGGAAAAGCTTCATATTAGATCTGGCAATGATTTCCTGGATATGATGCCAAAAGCATTGGCAACAAAAGAAAAACTAATAGGACTTTATCAGTAACTTTTGTGGGTCAGATAATGCAATCAAGAGAGTGAAAAGGCAACTGGTAAGAAGGGAAAAATATCTGAAAATGATGTATCTGATAAAAGATTAATATCAATAATATACAAAGAACTCCTACAATCCAACAACAAAATAAATACTCCAATTAAAAAATGGGCACTCATACAACTTAACACCAAAAAAACAAACATTCCAATTAAAAATAAACATTCCAAATAAAAATAGGCAGAGGACCTGAATAGATACTTCTTCCAAGAGTACATACAGATGGCCACAGACATATGAAAAGCAGCTCAACATCACTAATCATCAGAGAAATGCAAATTAAAACCACAATGAGATCACCTCATACCTGTCAAAATGGCTATCATTCAAAAAATCAACAAACAAGTGTTGGCTAGGATGTGGAGAAGAGAACTCTTGTACATTGTTGGCGAGCTTATAAATTAGTGTACCCACTGTGGAAAACTGTGTGGAGATTCCTCAAAAATTAAAAATAGAGCTGTCAAGTATCACATGATCTCACTCATGTAGAATCTAATGAACAAAACAAACTGATGAACAAAACAGATCCGGAGACAGAAGCATGGAACAGACTGATGAATCTCAGAGGGAAGGTGAGGTATGGGGGGAGTGGAGGGAAGACATTAACCAATAACTTATATGCATATATGCGTAACCCATGGACACAGACAATAGTGTGTGAAGGTCTGGGTGGTGGTAGTCAATGGGGAAAAAAGGGGACATTTGTAATACTTTCAATAATAAAGATAGATTTTTAAAAATAGGGCTGTCATATGATCCAGCAATTCCACTTCTGGGTATTTATCCAAAGAAAATAAAAACACTTAATTTGAAAAGACAGGGATTCCAAGATGGTGACGGATTGAGTGGAAGCTACACTGACACTCTCCCAGGACCAAACTGGAATTACACCTAAAATATAGAAAAACCATCATGAATAATCAACTGCATCTGAAGACTAGCTGGAGAGCAGCCCCATAACCAAGGAGACTGCATAGAGACTGCTAGGAAGACCAGAGGTGCGAGAGGACTGGCTGGGCTCTCCCAGGAAGCAGCTGAAGTTCAAGATGGACACCTCACCGATGGGGGGGGTCCCACTGAGAGGTCTGGGGTCTAAACCCCAAGCTGGGCTTTGGAGCCCAGAGCACCAGAACTGAGAAAGGTACCCACATAACACCTGGCTGTGAAAAGCAGCGAGGTTTCTGTCTGCAAGGGAGAGATGGCTGGAAAGGCAAGCATTCTCTTAAAGGGCCAATGCAGAAAGTTTCATGTGCAGCCACTCATCTTGGGCTCCGGTGGAGGGAGGCAGAGTGGAATAGAGCTGTGTGAGAAGAATCCAGAGGTGCTGGCTTGGGGATAGAGCTCAGAGGGCAGACATATGGATTCCTGAGCTGAGTCTTTCCCCAAATGGCACAAGACATCTTTTCTCAGGCAGACATTTACCATGCAAACAGCTTTTGTCTAGGAAGGAAGGAATTGCCCCACCCTGTGGAGTTTCTATAGCCTGAGGCTCATTAAGACACTGATAACAGTCAGTCTCTGGATACTTTGAGTCTTTGCTTGATTTGCTTCTGGATCCAAGGCTTTGAAAAGCAGACCTTGGTGGACATCTTGGTCCTGTCCAAACATACCCATCCCCTAGCCCCTGCAGAAAGCTTCAAACAGGGTACTCAAAGGCAGTCACAAACAACATCTGACACTGGCTGCATCAAAGACCATCCTAAAGACTGGGAGCCCTAGCAGATCTACCTAATACATAGAAACAAATCCAAACAGGCAGCCAAAATGGGGAGACAAAAAAACCAAGCCCCAAATGAAAAAACAAAAGAAATCTCCAGAAGAGCTAAGTGAAATGGAGATAAGCAATTTATCAGATAGAGTTCACAATACTGATCATAAGGATGCTCAACAGCGTGAGAAAGGATATGCAAACTGAAGGAAATTAAGAATGACATAGTAGAAATAAAAAAAAATATTGGAAGGAATAAACAGCAGATTAGGGTTAGCTGAGGATTGCATCAGCAAATTAGAAGACAAGGTAGAAAAAAAAAATCACTCAATCAGACAACCAAAATGAAAAAACAATTAAAAACCAGGAGGACAGTTTAAGGGAGCTTTGGGACAACATGAAACATAACAATATTCGCATCACAGGAGAGCCAGAAGAGGTAGGAAGCAAGCAAGGGTTAGAGAACCTGTTTGAAGAAATAATGGCAGAAAACTTCCCAAATTTGGTCAAGGAAAAAGTCATACAAGTTCAGGAGGCACAGAGAGTCCCAAACAAGAAGAATCTGAAGAGCCCACACCCGGACACATTATAATTAAAATGACAAAAATTCAAGACAAAGAGGGAATCTTAAAGGCAGCAGGAGAAAAGCAATCTGTTACCTACAAAGGAGCTCCTATAAAACTGTCTGCTGATTTCTCATCAGAAACTCTACAGCCTTAAGGGAATGGCATGAAGTATTCAAGGTAATGCAAAACAAGGGTCTGAAACCAAGAATACACTATCATTTAAAAATAGATGGTGAACTATTTAAGTGCTGGCGAACTGTGGAGAAAAGGGCACCCTAGTACACTGCTGGTGGGAATACAGATTGGTGCAGCCACTATGGAAAGCAGTATGGAGTTTCCTCAAAAGATTAAAAATTGACCTTCCATTTGACCCTGTGACCCCACTTCTAGGAATATATCCCAAGGAACCCCAAACACCAATCGCAAAGAACTTATGCACCCCTATGTTCATAGCAGCACAATTCACAATAGTTAAGATTTGGAAATGGCCCAAGTGCCCATCAGTAGATGAGTGGATAAAAAAGCTGTGGGAAGTTTACATCATGGAGTACTATGCAGCTGTGAAAAGGAAGGACCTTTTGGCCTTTGGCAGAGCACGGAGGGAACTAGAGAGCATTATGCTAAGTGAAATGAGCCAGTCGGAGGACAAGTACCAAATGATCTTGCTTATAACGTGGAATAAACAAAATAAACTGATGAACAAAGTGGATCCAGTAAGAAGCTTGGAACAAACTGAGGGATCTCAGAGGGAAGGCGGAGAGGGGTATGTGGATGGGGAGAGATTAATCAGGGAACTTGTATGTTTATGGGCATGGAAAATAAATAAATAAAATAAAATAAAATTAGATGGTGAAATAAAGAGCTTTCCAGACAAAAAAAGGCGAAAGGAGTTTATCATCACCAAACCAGCATTGAAGAAATGTTAAAGGGACTGCTGTAATAAGCTGAAATAGAGGGAATGAGAAACATAGGCATAAAGAAATAAAGTGTCAATATACAAGTACCTATCAATAATAACCTTAAATATAGATGGATTAAATGCTCCAATCAAAAGACATATGTTAGCTGAATGGATAAGAAAACATGACCCAAATATATGCTGTCCACAAGAGACTCACCTCAGAACCCTTATGGAGGACTTTAAAGGAGAGATCCACAACAATACAATCATAGTAGGGGACTTTAACTCCCACTGACTTTACTGGATAGATCTTCCAAACAAGGAATCAACAAGGAAACAGTGACTCTAAATGACACACTAAATCAGATGGATTTAATTGACATTTACAGAACATTTCACCCCAAAGCTGCAGAATATGCACATGGGATATTCTCAAAGATAGACCACATAGTAGGACACAAAACAAGTCTCTACAAGTTCAAGAAGATTGAAATCATATCAAGCACCTTCTCGGACATTTATACCATGGAATACTATGCAGCTGTAAAAACGAAGGAGCCCTTACCCTTTGAGACAGCATGGTGAGACCCGGAGAGTATTATGCTAAGTGAAATAAGCCAGTCAGAGAAAGACAAGTATCACATGATCTTACTCATATGTGGAATCTAAGGAACAAAATAAACTGATGAACAAAATAGATCCAGAGACACAGAAGCATGGAACAAACTGACAAATCCCAGGGGAAAGGCAGAGTGGGTGGGGGGGAGAGATTAACCTAAGAAATTATATGCATATATGCATAAACCATGGACACAGAGAATAGTGTGGTAAAGGCCTGTGCAAAGGGGTGCAGGGTGGACAGAATCAATGGGGGGGAAGGGTACATTTGTAATACTTTCAACAATGATATTTTTATTTGTTTGTTTTTAAATATATCTTTATTGATTTCAGAGAGAGGAAAGGAGAGAGAGAGAGATAGAATGATAGATCAATGATGGGAGAGTCATTGATCGGCAGCCTCCTGCACACCCCCAACTGGGGATCGGGCCTGCAACCCGGGCATGTGACCTCACCGGGAATCGAACCCTGATTGCCTGGATCCCAGGTTGACGCTCAACCGCTGAGCCACGCCTGGCTGGGCAATGATGCATTTTTAAAAAAGAAAAGATATATGCACCCCTATGTTCACTGCAGCATTACTAATAATAGCCAAGCTAAGGAAACAACTTAGGTATCCATTGATAGATGAATGGATAAGGATTCGTGTGTACATTAAACATTATGAAAAGAATGAAATCATAAAAAGAATGAAATCTTGGCATTTGAGACAACATGGATAGACCTACAGGTATTATTAAATAAGTCAGAGGATGACAAATAATGTACCATCTCACTTATATGTGGAATCTAAAAAAAATCCCAAAATAGCCCTCGCTTGTTTGTCTCAATGGTTAGAGAAGCAGCCAATGGACCAAAGGGTCGCAGGTTCAATTTCCGGCTCCAGGTGGGGCAAGAGAGGGAGGCAACCAATTGATGTGTCTCTCTCACGTTGATGTCTCTCTCTCTCCCTCTCTCTCTCTCTCTCTCTCCACCCCTCCTCCCTTCCTTCCACTTGCTCTAAAATATCAACAGAAAACACATCATCAAGTGAGGATTAACAAAAAACAAAGCAAACAAACAAACCCACAGATATAGAGAACAAGTTGATGGCCACCAAAGGGGAAAGGGTTGGGGATGTGAATAAAAATAATAAAAATAAAAAACAAAAAAAATAAGCATAGGACTTGAATAGAGATGCCCCCAAAATGGCCAATAAATAGGCACATGAAAAGACACTCAACACTATTCATTTGGAAAATGCAAATAAAAATCACAATGAGATACAACTTTATACCTATCAGAATGTGATTATCAAAAAAAGCCAAAACACCATAGAAAATAACTCTGTTGGTGAAGATATGAAGAAATTGGAACCATGTGCACTGCTGGTGGAAATGTAAAATGTGTAGCCATAGCAGAAAATAGTTCAGAGTTTCCTCAGAAATTTAAACATAAAATTACCATATGCCACTAAACTGTACCCTTAAAATAGTTAAAAAGGTAAACTTTGCTAGGTATATTTCACCACTATAAAATCTGTAAAATAAATGCATGCACAGGACCTACCACTTAAATGTTATAATTATAGAACCAGATATGAGATAACATCAACATGGAAGAATAAAGAATATCAACTGACTGATAGTGTTGTAGGCATCCCAATGAGATAAAAAAAACAACAACAAAGAGTCAAAAGGACATCATTACTAATATACTTTGTGCACGTCATGATTTTTATGATCCTGTTTCTTCAAATGTCAAATGTGGATTATTGAAGGTCATATATATTAAAGTTTTTTAAAAAGTGATGGATATATAACTGCATATTTGTTTAGAAATGAGTATTAGAAAGTATTAGAGCATTATTTGCTCTGTTGCAAATAAACATGAAAAAATGACGGAACCATATATAAGAAATGGTTTGCATTTTCCCATGTAAGCTGAATTCTACAACAAATTTTGCAGAGTTTTCTATGCTGCTTTAAGAAAGAAAATTGCTTATTTTAAGTTAACTTTGGGACCTGAAGACAAATAGCCCGAATAAAAAAATGTACAAATTTTTCTTCATTTTGAAGTTGTAATCATCAGCGTGTATAGACCACTTATTGCCTTCCAAACTTGTTTAAAAGTTACTCATTATGCCAGGCCAGTGTGGCTCAGTGGCTGAGTGTTGACCCATGAATCAGGAGGTGACAGTTTGATTCCTGGTCAGGGCACATGACTGGGTTGTGGATCTGATCCCCAGTAGGGGGTGAGAAGGAGGCAGCTGATCAATAACTCCCTCTCATTGATGTTCCTCTCTCTCCCCCTTTCCCTTCCTTTCTCTGAAATCAATAAAGATATATTTAAAAACAAACAAAAACTTCAGTTTCAAGTCTATATTTTTAAGTTATTACCTAGAATCAAGAGAAGTAAAAAGCTGATCAAACTGTTTCTCCAGATCCTTTAAAAGACTGACTGTCTCCTCTTCCGTTTGACTGTGTATGTGTTCAAGCATCTTGGAAGAACAAAACACAAAGACTGAATTTGGTATTTTTATTTTGTAGAAATTGTACTGTTCAACATGATTTTGAAACTAAAAGGTACTTTTTGGACTTTTCAAAGTAACAACACAAGAGAAGATGATAAAAATAAAATAAGTCACACAGTTCAACTTCAAATCCTGGTACTTGTTACATCTTTGTTGGCACTGTATACTGATAAACTGCCAAAAAAGGCCTAGAAGATTAAGTTTTCTAAACTTGTTTCTTATCCCTTTTTGTCATTACAGGAAACAAATAATTTTAAATAGGTGAATTTCTGTCTGGCACCATTCCTTAAATTAAAAAAGTAACATTTTAATCCAACTATTTAAAAAATATTGACTATTCCACAAACTGCATTTTTAAACAAAGAATTGTTCCCTGAGATCTGTGACTCCTTTTTGCCTTTCAATTTCTCCCTTTTGGAATGGGAATGTCTATCTTATGCTTATCCAACCAATGTACTTTAGAAGCAAATAATTTACTAGTTTCACAGATTCACTCTTAAAGAAGAATTTGGCCCTTGAGCGTCAACCCAAACCATTTAGAAGACATTTAGATGAGATTTTGGTCTTAGAGCAGATGCTGGAATAAGTTAAGACTAAGTTGGGATGGAGTGAATTAATGTATTTTGCACGAGAAGGACATGAGTATGGGGGCGGAGAGCAGAGGGCAGACTGTTATGGGTTAAATTTTGTGCCCCCCTCCCATGTTCATATGGTGAAGCCTTAACTCCCATATCAGCTATAATCTTTTGAATGCCTTGGTTGTAAATTTGTTGTTGCTTGTTCTTTGTCACCAAATGAGTGAGCCTCTCTTTTGGAGGATGGAATAAGGGAGAAAAGAGAGTAAGACTCTTAGTGTAAGGATATACAGCCAAGTAATGAGCATGTTAGAAAGATGATCTGCAATGCTCTGAGACAAGAAATCATGGTTCCTTGATAGAGCTTCTATGTCAGTGGGCTGCTAGCACGCTGCTACAAAACCAATCCCAGCAGGCCAGGGGAGTTTCCCATTCTTCTGTGTGTTTCTCTGTCATAAGATTATCATGCTTTATAAGCTCTAACTTCAGTGATAGTATATCTAAGTATACACATTTAAAGAGATTATGCCCTAACTCATGATAGAATTTAATCATTAAAAATGCTTACTTTTACAGCAATACTTAATTGTTCAAAATTATTGCCTGCTATCTTTAGTGCTTCATCAATTTCTTCTGCAGTTTTAGTCTCCTAAAAAGGGGAAGGGGGGCCATATATAAATGTAAAATATAAAAATAGATACTTAGACACATTATATTAGTCACAAAAACATCAAGCTACCATTTTGGTTACAAAAGCAACATAGACCCACCAAAGAAATGTGAAAATAATCAAGAAAAATAACACTGTTAATCCCACTCACCCAGAGATTAAAAACAATTAACATTTTAGAATTTTGGTTATAGTATTCCAGATTTTTTTAGGTAACTTTTTGAAAAAATAAGACTATGTCCTGTAACCATTTTGAAACTTAAAACTATCCTGAAAAATGTATCATGGCAATATATGTACACATGTAAAAATGAACAGTTCAAGGAAATATTATAATTTTGCTATGTTAACATTTAAATTTAAAGTAAAAAATACCAAGATTAAGTGCTCTCTCTCCTCCTCCAGCTCACTGAAGATCTCCTTAACAGTCTTGGCAGGGTGGCTCAGTTGGGTGAAGCATTGCCCCATACACCAAAGGTTGTGGGTTTGATTCCTGGTCAGGGCACATACCTAAGTTGTGGGTTTGATCCCCAGTCGGGGTGCATATGGGAGGCAATAAATTGATGATTCTCTCTTTCTCTCTCAAATCAATAAAAACATATCCTCTGGTGAGGATTAAAAAAAGGATCTCCTTAACAAAAAGATAATACTTCATTCAACAGGACTTTGGAGTTTGTTCTTTTTTCTAATCTTAAATTTAAAAAATACACTATTTAAAGCCATCAGGTGTAATAACAGGTAAAATCAATCTTCCAACATCGTTATCATCATCATCAACAAATGCCATCAGGCCTTTTGGATGCCATTAAAATAACTGTAAAAAAATCACACTTAGAATTTAGAAGTGTGCACTTTATATAAGTTTCACAGAATCTGAATTCAGTAACAAAGTTCAAAGGGAAGAAGCTACATACAGGTAAATATCAAGAACACTAACAGAGTTGTCTAAGGTAGAATGGGTTGCCTTGGGAATAAGAGAGAACTTATTCAAGCACAGTTTAGAATAAAACAAGAGGTTCAAGTAAGGAATATACATTTACTTCTTACCTTTACATTTCTAAAAGAATCTGTAATCATAGGAACCCTGAGAGGAGAGGAAAGTTAAGCTACCAGAGACAAAGTAAAAATGTCTGGTTTCATCTTACTTCACAAATAAATTTTTTCATACCGCCATTACAGCTGATGAATTCAAAACAGTCCTGTGTGTGGATGGTGAATGTTCTAAACCAATAGTTAGCTGATCAGCAGTCTTTTTAAAGTCCTGAGAACAATTCTTTATCCTGAAAAATGTCAAGTACATTATTTTAAATACCAACATTAATAAAACAGTTTAAATCTTCTATTCTGATTTTTACCCTCAATCAAAAATAATTCATGTGATGAATTGTAGGAACACTCACATTGGGTTCTCAATCATCTATGATAAGCAAAGAGAGGAAACAATGACTAAATACTAAACATAAATTTTTATATAAAAAATTTTAATCGAGAATTCAACTTAACAAATCTCTAAAAATACTAGCTTACAGCATAAATTGTTCTTTAATTTCCTACCACCTCTCCTTATCTGATAGTTTTTAGTAGAGATGTTGATAATCACTGAACTGTCTTAGCTCAATTAAAGTGAGTACATACAAATACCAGTTATTATATATAGGTCTGGATAATTTACAAACAGGTAATGAATTTACTACATAGGTTAATTTTCAAGGAAAAAGTTCCATTTCTCATCTATTTTTATCTTTATATCCCCATATTGGCTACCAAACAGTAAACATTTATTGTTTGCTGAATAAGCTAATTGAAAGTCTGTAATAATGTTTAACATGTTACTCTCATAGAGAAAAATAGACTAATTAATTTTTAAACATTCAATTACTTTGAAAAGTGAACATCCATGTTCTTAAAACATGAGTGGATTAGCCCTGAGGAGAACATATTCAATTCCTGTTTCAAAATAGTAAAGCTAAATCATAAAGGAAATACATCAGATATCAAGGGCTACTTCTACTTAAAACATACAACTATTTTAAACAAAACTCTGCTGAAATTAGGAAATAGGAATTCCTAACATAAGTAGATTTGACATGGAAAATTTAATTTGAAATATAGTAATCTGGAAAAAATCTGGGTGTTTGAAATGGACTCATCTACTTCTGAAACTGAAATTTCTCTTTGTAACCGTACTGGATATTATACATATCTAGAAAAGAATACAATCAGATTTTACTTGCATGATATTTAAAAAGTCAGAAAATTTCAAGTCCAGATCTCTATCTTCTCTTGGGAAATAAAAAAGATGATCTGGCAACACTGGGCTGGTCTTAACACAGCAATAATTGGCTGGAGCTGAGCAGGGGCTACCTCCTTTGCAGGGGTGAACCTTCTTTCGTCTGCCACAGTCCTTACCACTCACTGTTTAAACTCAGTCTATCTCCTACAGCATGTCACCTACTGGGGTCCTATCAGAGTCCAGTGTTCAAATATGCATGGCCACTACTCACATGGGGTCAGAAAGATTCCTAAAAACCTATTCTAATCATCCCACACAAAACTTGTGGAGGAAATGACTTGTGGAATACAAATACAGGAATTGGGAGAAGTACTGGCATTCAATAAACCTGAGTTCTACTTCTGGTTGTATCAGTGACTGCTGCCAGACTTTAAGTGACTTTACTATCCAAAGACATAACTGTAACTATTGTTTGGGTTTCTGTCTAAGCACACATTTAAGTCTGGACAAAGAAGCTGCAGCACTAATGTGAAAAGTCACAAATGCTTAAGAATTTTGGGTTTTATTTGGATAGGCAATGAAGAACTATAGAGCAGGGAAGAGTCTGGAAGTGCTAAGGAGGTAGGAAAAAGAGAATTAAATAGGGGAGTAGAAATGGAAACTAAATTATGGATATGAGAGATCTTGTGGAAGTTAGAATCTGAGGGGGTAAAATGAATGAGAGATGAGGAACTGGGTGCATTACAGAGGCTTTGAAGTCATTAACAGAATTGAAAGGTTTCAAATGAGATTGTTTCTTGAGGGTATCCTATATTTTTTTTTTGGTCCCAACATAATCTAATATCATATTAAATATTTTAAAAGGTTAAAAGTTATACAAAATTAGAACTGCCATCTGAATAGAATCCCAGTGAATTAATTAAGACGTTCTTCAACCCTTAAAAAGTTGCAAAGCAACAAAAAGCAAACTTTACTATTTTTCATCATGATCCATTCCAAAGTCAACCCTAAATGTAAACTTACCTAAGATCCAAAAATGATTTCAGAAAAACTATAGCAAATGCCATGGTTCTTCATCTAACAAACATTAAATGTTTACTCTGTGTCCAGACCAGGGATGCTGAAAGCAGTAAAATGTGAGGCTTATAGTCTCACAGAGGGAGACATAATATAAATAAATAGGTGCAATAAAAATGACATATGTGCTTGTCTCTAGACGGGATATGCTAAAAAAAAAAAAAAAATCTCTGCATCGCTAATTCAAAAAGCATTTACTAATGTGCAAAGCCTTATAGAGGAATGGAAAAATGAATAAAAGAAACCCAAAGTTATTACTTATCCTTTTATAAATCACCTCTCAATCTACCTCTTCCTAAAGCCCTCCAATGTATTGTACTTGTGCTCCTCTCAACAGTCAACAGAGAAGTTCTTATTCTTTCTCCATGCCTTATTCTCACCCAGCACCAACAACTTCTGCTAGAATCGTACCCTCAGCTGTTCTGAATCTGACATGGTACTCTTGCTTTCCTTTTTTATTCACTTTAAATAAGGACAAACTAATATTGCTTCCTTAGGAGCTGAAGTCTCCATTTCATGAACAGCTAAGAAAAATTACAAACGTAAAGAGCAGTCTATAAACAATGGGTTAGAAACACTGATCTAAGAATGACATTTTATCAGTAGTACTAAAATTACTCTTATTAGTCTTTCAGAAATACAATGAACTTTAAATACTAAAATAAGTGTACATAGAACATACTTTTTAGGCTGCAGCTTGTCCATAAAAGAACCTTCTTTAACATATCTATCTATTGGGTAGTATCCTTGTCTCGTATTTATAGTTGTAGCAGCCTTAGGACAAAATAAAAAAAACAAAAACAGAAAGCCAGTCAATAAATTCTATTTATGAGGAATTTAAACAACTAGTGTGCCATTCACAGATAAATTTGATAATAACCTTAAAGATCCTCAAATCCTCATTAAATAAAAAAAAAATTATACGTATATGATATTTTTACCCTATTTTAATTGGTAAAGAAATCAGTAATTTGGCAATTACAAATTAAACAGAATATTAAATTAACTAAAACACTTCATTCTACCACAATTCTAAAGGAAATACTTTAAAAATTTACTGTAGCCCTGGCTGGTGTGCTCAGTGGTTAGAGTGTCTGCCCTGAAGGGATGCAGGTTTGATTCCTGGTCAAGGGCTCATACCTGGGTTGCAGGGTCAATCCCTGGTCCTGGTTGGGGTGCTTTAGGGAGGCAACCAATTGACGTGTCTCTCTCACAATAATCTTTTTCTTTCTTTCTCTCTCTCTCTTTCTTTCTCTTTCTCTCTCTCAAGATCAATGGAAAAAAATATCCTCGGATGAGGATTAACAAAAACAAAATTGCCCACAATGAAGGCTTTAATTTGTAAAAGTATGTAATTCCAAAACAGGCATCTTCTAATATGTACATGTTTCTGGTACTATTAAAACTTGCACAAATTTTTATATATATACGTGCGCACGTGTGTGTATGTATTTTTATCACATTTAACCTGAAAACCAGTTAATCCACACCTAAATAACCAAGAGTTGACTAGAACACTTATTTTAATGGTCTTGAAGCTTGTAGAGAACTTTTACATACTTCAGATTTGACTTTTACAATCCTATGAGATAAAAGCAGGTATTATTTCCATCAGACAAATAAGGAAATTCGGGCTTAGTGTGACAGAACTAGGATTGCATTCCACATCTTCTGCCTCCACAGTAATTGTCTGCCACACTGCCACAGAAAACAATACAAACCCTCATCATCTGATCGCTCATTAAGAGGAACATTAAGAATTTAGAGATTAAGACAACTTTCCTGAAACATATTATACTACCTAAAACAAGTTCCATTTATATTTATAGCAAATGTAAACAATGTTCATTAAATTTTATTTTAAATAACTGGCCTATTCTCATTATTATGGGTCCATAGTTTTAGTTCTAGTGCAACTGTACTATTTTTCATGCTTCTGAAGTTAACATTAACTTTAGGTACTGTTTTGTTTCTTTTTTTATATTATGGCATCTCTACAAATATAAATTTGATGACACAGGAAGATTGGGGGGCAGGCGGTATTCAAAATTTGCTGAATGGTATTGATGTAGGGAAGAAGGGTACAGATTTGTATACTTCACTAAAATAAAAATGAATAGAACCAATTCTCCAAAGAGTCAAAATATGTATGCTGATTAATGTATGACCTTAACAGTGTATTCTTCTTGACCACTTTGAATGGATGGGAAAAGCTGTATCTTTTGTTAGGCCTCTTGGCTTAAAGACTCAACAGTAAAAATGCAACTAAAAAGTTTGTAATCAGAAGTATGTTTTATTTCTCTAACATTTTTACCTTTAACATTAGGTTGCAATGTATTCAATATGAAAGATGACAAAACTTACCTCACAAGCAGGGCATATAATTGTGCAGTATTCTTCAGTTAATAAACACAGTTCACAAAAAGCATGTCCACACTGAAATTCATGGTGGTGGCCTATTGATGAAATTGTGCATTAATCTTTCCACGGTTTGTTAACATTGTGCAGCATCAGTCAGAGCAGGAAGTTAAAGGGATTTTCTTATATAGGAAAAGATATCAGTTAGTTAGAAATGGATGACTTATTACACAAAATTCAGGAGAACCTACAGAGGTAAGAAGGTGGGAGAAACATCAGAAGAAAAACCAGGTAGAGTTATGTAATACTGTTTGCATTAATTTAAGATAGTTTTTGGTACCTATGATACTTTCAATTTGCCATACCTTAAAGTCATACAAAGTGCTCTAACATACCATCATTGGCTCTGTGTAAACATCATGGCTAAGTAGGCTGGGCATGTCATATGCAACAGCCTACTTCAGTTTCCAAGTTCAATACTTTCTACTTGATCATACTGCCCTCTACTAATTTATATTTTCCATCCTGTGAAGAGGACAGGGAGGGCAGATATGAGACACTAGCAAGATTCCACTCAGAATGATCTAAGACACTGGCAAGGAGAGAAGCCAGATGCTACTACTGCCACACACACAACCCACATAAAGATCATCTTCACAAACCTAGCATTTATGAGGGAAATACCATAATCTTAACTGAAAGCCTATTATCAAGATTTTAACACTCTAAGTAGAATTTAAAGTTTATCATAACAGGCATATTTTTAGCTATGCAACTTCAAAAGTATGTCTACTGATTTCAGAGAGAGGAAGGGAGAGGGAGAGAGAGATAGAAACATCAATGATGAGTTGTTGATCAGCTGCCTCCTGCACGCCCCTCCCCCCCCGGGGGATTGAGCCCACAACCTGGGCATGTGCCCTGACCAGGAATTGAATGTTGATATCCTGGATCATAGGCTGATGCTCAACCACTGAGCCAGGCTGGCTGGGCTAAAAGGATGTCATTTTAAAAGACTTCGCAAGACAAAAAGGAAAGGGAAAAAGAAACTAGAAAAATCAGTCATCTTTTGTCAGCAAAAAATTAGTGTTCTTGCTGATTAATAAGTGCATGCCTTTGATTTAAAAAAGAAAGCTTTAGTTTTTAAGCCAACAGCAATATCTGTAACTTGTTTACATCCAAGCTAACTTTTAAAGCTCTATTTAAATTTCAGATACTACCAAAGAAATAAAAACTGTTTGAACTGTTTCATACTTATAAAATTCCTTTTACAGTACAAGTCAAAATAACTTGTGGTGTATTACTGCTTACAAAGGGGAAAGCACTTTCACAATTCTAGATGCATAACCACCACCTTTCCAACTGAGTTATTTCTAAGCATTATAACACAAATGCATGGACAAACCAGTGATTTTAAAAGGTTGTGTTCTAAAACTTTATTTTTTAATAGTTAATTTCCTTCAAACAATGGATATTTTCCATCTAACAGTCACGACCAAAACACAGATCAAGGGAAAGGTGGTCTCCACCAGGAAACACAACCCACAAACTTTCTCTGTACACAGGTTCACATCTCCCAAACTGTGTCCATCTAGGAGGGACTAAGAAAGCTGATGGAATGACTCACTTTGAAAGTACAAACATTAGGCAGTTACACAGGGTAACAACAAGACTTTTCAGCAACTCCAGGAGTTGAAATTCAACAACTCATCCCTGCCAGAGGCAGATAATGCTAAAGCATTTTAAATCACATTAAAATACTGTAACTTGAACCTGTTTTCACTTGAGTAGAATCTAAATTAGCAGATCAGCGGGAACCGAAAACTGCTCTAAAACATAAAGTATAATATATATAAAATAAAGGTCTTGTCTACAGGTAAAAAAAAATTAACAGATCAATAGGAGGGTGGTGCATTTTTTCCCCTGTCATACAGAAAAACCCAAGATGCATAAAAGGAATTCTTCACGGCTAACTGAGCAATAATTTCACTCCCCACCAAAAAACACGACTCTATTTAATCTGTTAATTCAGGAACATTTCACAGTGGTCTACTTGTCACTTCCACAACTAAAACTACACAAGAAATTCAAGTTCCATTACTTCCTGACCACAAGGCAAAAGGTTAAATTCTTACATCGACTCTTTCGTGAACCTGCGACATTTTCGAACTGGTACTCGGGAAAGTTCACACGGTCCTTTCTTAGAGTCGGGAGAGGCCGCGACAGGGTAGGCGCCACGCCCCCTCAACTGACCTCGGGCGTCTACGCGACCCTTAGGTAGGCGACGGGAGGGGGATGCTGTGCGACCGTTTTCACGTCAGTCCCGGCCCACGCCAGCCCAGCTGCTCCCACCTTCGCAGGCCTAGCTGTCTCCGCGCCTGCCGCCCGAGACCGAGCAAAACTACAAAGCTCACCCTCGGGCTCCTCACCGGAAGCTCTGGTCACCGTTCTTTCACATCGAGTGCACTGAACCTCAGCAGCTACCCAGGGCCGACCCTTCCTTCCCATCTGCCGACACGAAGACAGGGTGACCCTAGCTGTCGAAGATTCTGCCGCCATCACCGCCGCCTTGTAGATCCTGGACTGTACCGCGTGCCACTCCCGGCGTCCCTTGCCCCAGCGACCAATCATTGAAGGCATCACTGCAGGTAGCCAATCAGCGGGCTAAGAGATTAAAGCCCGCCCCCTCTGCCTGGCCACGCCCCACCGCTTGACCACGCCCGTGGCCGTGCACGTGCAGGAAGGCTGTTTTCAGTTTTACCCAAGCGACTTCATGCCAAGGAAGGACGCCAGGTTTTCAAGGACCATTTACTTTCAGACCTCTAACAAAAGCATCACCCCCTGAGCTCTCAGTGCCTCCAAGTCCAGATTTCATGTATTACTACTTACACTGTTGTTGACCTCGCAGGCAGCAATCAATCCTTATATTGAAGGGATTCCCCTTTCCCTTGTATCTATCAGTGCCAGAAATCCTAAACCTGTAAAAAAAAAAAGTATTTTAATCTCATGTTTGAATCACCTGCTAGGGATTTGAGGGCTTGACTACTAGTAGTCTCGGTGGAGAACTGTCAGTGGCTACTGGTAGAGAAATTCAATTAACCATTTCAAACTAAGGAGTGGTCATCCTTACTAACAGTTTTTGAGCTGGAAGTGGGTGGGGAGGCTGAGAATTTATAAAGAACAGGTTTCTAACCTCTACCTAAAACAGCAACTTCTGCTTATGTAGCTTGTGGTAAGTGCCTGAGAGTAGAAACAATAAAAATCACTGCACTCTGGGAAGATCATGCCAGTATGGTATGAAAAGCCTTCCAAGGGGACAGGGGGTTTGCATTAGATCTTAATTTACAGGAGTAAACAGAGGGAAGGAGGCATTCCAGGGAGAAGGAACAGCCTAAGCAAGGGAAAGTAGGTAGGAGATGCAGTGGCCTCTTTAGAATTTAACTTACAGATCATTTGGCCAGAGTATTAATTTCCTTAAAGTGAGTTTTTGGGAGAGGTTTGTTGGAGTTGAATTTTGGACAGTTTTGAATGTTGGGCTAAAGAGTTCGAACATTACCCTTCAAGCTGCAGAATGCTGGCTAAGTGTGTGACCAAGGGATGGAGTCCTCTGGTGGCAATGTGGCAGGTGTATTGTGGGCAAGCACCTGAAGATGATGGCAGGATGCCTTCAGCAGTTAAGAATAAAAGCGTGTAGATATTCCTTCTTTTCCTCTCTTTTTTTTTTTTTGAAATATAAACAGAAATTCAAAAGCTCACCCTTGATCAAAAATCTTTATGCTTTGTTGCCCTCAGGAAAAAGTACAGATTCCTTACTCCATCTCCATTCTACCTATCCAATAGTTTCTGCTACTAATCCATAATGAAACTCACAGTACTAATAGAGCCAATGTTCCCATGTAACATGTTGAATCTTCTACAGTTTTATGAGTGGTTTTCCCTGTTACCCTATCTGGAATGCACACTCCTTCCTTTTTATTGAGTTGTATTCTCCTCATCCTTCATGGCTCAGCCTTTGAACCTCTGAGTCCTTGAAACCTTCACATTTCTCCCTTCAGTCACTACTGCTCTAGCAAGTTTCCATAATCTCCTTTTCCTCTAGGATATCTGTACTGCAATTTGAATAATGGCAATAGGGATTCTTCTTGGGTCATAATATGCAGCTAATGTGGTCCAGTGCAGAGAAGTCACCTGTGAATATCATCAGGTGTGCTGGAGAGAATTATGGCTTTGGCAATTCCAGAAGTTAAATAAATCTTGGATAAATCAGTACCAGTGAGAAATACAATAAATGTTTAGACTCCATATGTTGGGTTTTAGTATTTACTGGGTCCTCTTAAATAGAGCAGCCATAATTATTGTCTTAACATGTAATTTAGATTGTTTAAATCCTTTGTCTGGAATCCTTTAGTGGCTTCCCATTGACTGTGATAGAGCCTTAAAATGGCCTTCAAGGCCTCTCTAGCTTCAATTTGTATCACTTTTCACTATGTACCAGATACACTGGCATTTTTCAGTTCTGTAAGCAGGTCAACCTTAAGACCTTTGCCTGGAACACCTGTCCCTGCACTATTAAAAAATTATCATGCCTTGGCTGAATGGCTCAGATGGTTGGAGTGTTGTCCTGTACACCAAAATGTTATGGGTTTGATTCCCAGTCAGGGCACATACTTAGGTTACTGGTTTGATTCCCGGTCGGGGAGTATATGGGAGGCAATGGATCAATGTTCCACACATCAGTGTTTCTCTCTTTCTCTCTCCTCCTCTCTGTCAAATCAATAAACATATCCTTGGGTGAGGATAAAAAAATATCATATTTTAGCCTCACAAGAAGGAATAAAGAATAAAATTATGAATACCTATGTACCCTCCAACAAGTTTAAGAAATGACCTAATTTTATCCAGATAATCTGGTTTTATTATGTCTGGCCATTTACTCACATGTTGGGCAATTCTTTAAATATTCCTCCTTATGTCCTTCTAAGATAATTTTTCTTCTTCAAGGATGTCTTGAAGAAATGTTTTTAGTGAAGATATGTTAGTGGTGAATGCTCTTGTTTCTTATTTGGATAACAATGTATTTTTATCTCATCTTCATTCTAGAATGATTTATTAGTAACAAAAAATTCTAGGTTGGCAGTTATTTTTTCTCAGACTTTGGAGATAATGTAATACATATTTCTGACTTCTGTTGTTGCTATTGAAAAGTTCGTGGTAAACCTAATTGTCATTCTGTATAGGTAAGTTGTTTTTCTTTGACATTCTATATATTCATTATAATCTCAAGGTGTAGATATTTATTTACCCTGCTTGGGATTGATTGCAATTCCTCAGTCTGAGCATTCTTGTTTTACTGGTCTAGGAAATTTTCAACATTTATCTCTTTGAATATTACCTTTTCCTTTTTATTTCTTTTGGTACTTTTATTAGACAGTAAATAAAATTCCTCACGCTGCCCTTTATTTCTCTTAATCTCTCTTTTATAGTTTCTATTTCTTTATCTCTGATGCATTCTGTGTCATTTTTTCAGATATATATATCCCAGTTAATCAGTTCTCTCTTCAGTTGGATCTCATCCGTTATTTAACATGACCATTGAGTTTAAAAATTTTAGTGACCATTTTATCCAATTCTAGATAGTCTTTTTTTAATTTCCAAAATTTTCTGATATTTTCGGATAGTGTTGTGTTCCTTTCTCATTTAAAAAAAAATCTTCACCCAAGGATATGTTGTTATTGATTTTTAGAGAGGGAAGCAGGGGGAGAGAGAGAGAAACATGGATCAGTTGCCTCCCATACACACCCCAACCAGGGATCAAACCCACAAGGTAGGTATGTACCCTGACTGGGAGTTGAACCCACAACCTTTTGGTGTACAGGATCATGCTTCAACCAACTGAGCCACCTGGCCAGGGCCTTCTCATGTTTTTGATTCCACTTTTATTACTTTAAAATTTTGAACACGCTAATTTTGGTATGTACCCTACAATTCCTTTCTCTGACATTCTTGAGGGGTCTAATTCTGAAATTTATTTATTATTATTATTATTATTGTTAATCCTTACTCAAGGATATTTTTTCCATTGATTTTTAGAGAGAGTGGAAGGGAGGGAGAAGGAGAGAGAAAGAGGGAAGCATTGATGTGAAAGAGACACATTGATTGGTTGCCTCCAGCATGAGCCCTGACTGAGGCCGGAGACCAAGCCTGCAACCGAGGTACATGCCCTTGGATGGAGCGAACCAGGGACCCTTCAGTCCCTGGGCTGAGGCTCTAACCACTGAGCAACACCGGCCAGGGTTGCAATTTATTTTTACTGAACCTCATTCATGATGATTTGTTTCCTCATGTTTTTATATTTTTGGATTATAAATCCATATTTGGAAGTGTTAATCTATGGGAATCCTGTGAGGCCTGTACTAATAATATATTTCTCCAGATTCTGTTTTTGCTTCCTTTTGCTGCTCCTAAGCCACTATGAATCTAAGACCACTTTAATTTTTTAAAAAATTTTTTGCATTTTTAAAATATCTTTGTTGCTTTCAGAGAGAAGAAGGGACAGGGAGAGAGAGAGATCAAAACATCAATGGTGAGAGAGTCATTGATCGGCTGCCTCCTGCACGCCTCAGACTGGGGATCAAGCCAACAACCCGGGCATATGCCCTGACCAGGAATCGAACCATGATCTCCTGGATCCTAAGTCAACGCTCAACCATTGAGCCACTCCTGGCCGGGCCCACTTTAATTTTTAGCATAATTTTTCCTAGACTACTCCAATAGCGTATTGTGAATCCCAAGCCCACCTGAAGGAAGGTGTGTGTATATATATATATATTTAAATATATCTTTATTGATTTCAGAGAGAAGAGAGGAGAGAGGGAGAGAGAGAGAGAGATAGAAACATCAATGATGAGAGAGTCATTGATTGGCTGCCTCCTGCATGCCCCCAACTGGGGATCGAGCCCTCAACCCGGTCATGTGCCCTGACCGGGAATCGAACCCCAACCGCCTGGATCCTGGGTCGACGCTCAACCACTGAGCCACGGCTGGCTGGGCAGTGTATATTTATATTACCTGGAGAGATATTTCGCACACTGAAAGGTGTACAAAGTAAACAGATTTCTTTACCTTTTAGCCTACCTGTTCACTTCCAACTAAAGTATAGGAACCTTTTATGCAAATACTTAGATTAGCAGCTATCTTATTGTTTTGCTAATTCATTAGCTATGCCATGATGTCTCCTTTATCTTTAATTAGCATTTCTCTAATGACTAATGAGGCTGATATCTTTTCATGTTTATCAGTTATTTAGCTTTCGTATTCTTTTTTACTTTTGGGTTGTTTATTTCTTTCTATTTGATATGTAAGAATTCTTTATTCTAGATTCCATTGCAAATATCCTTTTCTAGGGTGTGATTTGTGTGTGTTCCCCCCCACACACTTTGTTCATATCTCTTACTGTCTAAAGGTGTTTAATTTTACTATGGTGTTTTCATTAAGATTAGCAATTTTGGGGGGATTCCAAGATGGCTGCAGAGTAGGTGGAAGCTACTCTTACCTGCTCCTGGCCCCAACCGGATTTACATCTAAATTATAGAGCAATCCACCTGAATAACCAACTGAACGATAGCAGAACTAAAATATTATAACTAAGAATTTAACCAGGAGTAGCAGCTGAGAAGTGGGAAGGATATCACAGCTGCAAAACTCCCTTACCCCAGGAGTGTGGGGCCTCAACCTCAACCAGGGATTCCCAACTCAGAGCAACAGAGATGGGAAGAGGAGTCCGCATAGCATCTGGTGCTGAAAATCAGTGGGGATTTATTTCACCTGAAAGACCCAGAAACCACCTTCCCAAGGACATCCATTCCTATTGTTACAGTATCAGCCTGGAAAGTGCACTACCAACTACCCAACTGCTGGTAAGGCCACTCTGCTGTGCTTGGTCCAGCTGAGGGGCCTGCTGGCTGTACCCATCAGTGACATTTGGGCCCCTCTTTTTCTGGGAAGGTTCTTGGTGGAGACTCAGACAGTAACTAAGCTGTGTGACTTTGTAAAGAGGGCCGGACTACCCCATCTTGAACTCACAGCCAGCCCCCACCCCCCAAACACACACCTGTTCAGTCACTTGCCTGGCTCCATCCTGCTGAGTTCAGATGCACAGGGGGACCAGAATGCCATGTAGACCTGGGACTTTTAAAGCATGCCTGCCAGGGAAACTTTGGTCTGGGAAATGGATGGGTGGGTGCTGGGTTGTGTGGCTACATTGTTGGGGGTGGTACGGCAACTCCTAACTCCCCTGTGAGCTCAACCTGAGCTACCCTGGGAGGGGAAAGAAGTGTCTTCCCCCTTCCTACAGGCTTGTGTGCACTGCCTCCAATGGGCAACTGTTTGGATCTGCCCTGCCAAGTTCTGGACATCCTGCCCAGCTGGAATCAGTTCTGTAGGGGGAACAGAGAGTGGCTCAGAGCTACCCTCAGCTCTAACTTGGAGGAAGCCAACCCTTATACACTGATTGACCATTCCCATGTGCATTCAGGCCCAGTAGATGCAGCCACAAATAGTGAACAGCATGGTAGCTCCAGACAAGTAGCCCAAGGCAGGTTATACACAATGTCTAACATCAACCTGTACCTGAATCCTGCCCAAGTGGACTCAGAACCAACACACCTGTGGTGGGCTTCAGACCACACCAGAGCTTAACCCAATTAGCCACACAAGTGGCACACCCAAAGGGGGATTCCAGCAGGCCCCATACCCTACTGGGAACAATGTTGTCTCAGGGGGCAGTCCCTGCACAGTGTCTCATACACAGTGGTTGAGGTTATTCCTTATAGTCAATGAGCCTAAAGGGTTATCTCCACCCATGAAAAGGCCAAGAGCATTCAAGACTCAACTACAACAGGAGGGTACACATAACCCACAATAAACATTCCTGAAGCACAGAACACAGGTAATCTGGAAGATTGTGCTACTGAGCCCAACAAGACACCTTCATCATAAAGCCATCATAACAAGTTTGTGTGAGTCATACCAGATATACCTAATACAAAGAGACAAAATGAAGACAAAGAACTACGGCCCAAATGAAAGAATAAGAGAAATCCCCAGAAAAAATTAAATGAAATGGAAGCAACCAAAATACCAGATGCAGGGTTTAAAACAATGGTTATAAGAATGCTCAAGGACCTTGGGGGAAGAATGGGTGGTCTAAGAGAGAACTTAAACAAAGCAATAGCATTAAAAAGAACATAGAAACCATAAAAAAGGACCAGCCAGAAATGCATATTCTAGAAGGAATCAGCAGCAGGTAAGATGAAGCAGAGGACTGAATCAGCAATTGAGAGAACAAGGTAACAGTAAGCATCCAAGCAGAGCATAAAAAATAATTAAAATAAAATAAAATAAAATAAAATAAATAAAATAAAATAAAATAAAATAAATAAAATAAAATAAAATAAAATAAAATAAAATAGAATTTTTGAAAGTGAGGAAAGTCTCAGTGACCTCTGGGACAACACCAAGTCTAACAACATCTGCATCATAGGGGTACCAGAAGGAGAAAAGAGTGAGCAAGGGATAGAGAACCTGTTTAAACAAACAGTGGCTGAAAACTTCCCTAACCTGGTGAAGGAAAAAGTCACACTAGTTCAGGAAGCACAGAGCGTCCCAATCAAGATGAACCCAAAGAGCACCACACCAAGACATATCATATTAAAATGTCAAAGGTTAAAGACAATCTTAAAAGTAGCAAGAGAAAAGTAATTAATTACCTACAAAGGAACTCCCATAAAGCTCCCAGCTGATTTTTCAACAGAAACATTTCAGGCCAGAAGGGATTGGCATGAAGTATTCAAAGTGATGAAAAGCAAGGTCCTATCACTAAGACTATTCTATCCAGCAAGACTATCATTTAAAAATGAAGGCAAAATAAGGAGTTTCCCAGACAAAACAAAAATAAGCTAAAGGAGTTTGTTACCATCATACCAGTATTGCAAAAAATGTTAAAGGGCCTGCTTTAAGAAGAGGGAAGAAAAAAATAATCAAGAGAGAGGGGAACATAGTTCTAAAGAATAAAATGGCAATAAGTATCTATTGCCCTGGCCAAAGTGGTTCAGTGGTTAGAGCATAGGTCTGTGGACTGAAGGGTTTGAGGTTCAATTCCCAGTCAAGGGCATGTACCTGGGTTGCAGGCTCGATCCCCAGCCTTGGCTGGGGCATGTGTGGGAGGCAACCAAACCAATCGATGTGTCTCTCTCATATTGATGTTTCTCTCCCTCCCTCTATCTCTCCCTCTCCCTCCCCTCCCCACTTCCACCCTCCCTAAAAATCATTGAAAAAAATATCCTCGGATGAGGATTAACCACACAGACACACACACACACACACACACACACAGTGCCTATCAATAATAACCTTATATATAAATAAATTAAATGCTCCAATCAAAAGACATACAGGTTTTTTCAAGATAGCAGTGGAGTAGGTGGAAGCTACACTCATCTCCTCCCAGGACCAGACTGTAATTACAACTAAATTGAAGAAAAGTCATCCTGATTAACCAACTGAAGGCTGGCTGAAGAGGAGTCTTATAACCAAGGACTTACAGAAGAAGCCACATCGAGACTGTTAGGAAGGGCAGAGATGTGAAAAGGCCTGTCTCTGGTCCCATGGGCAACAGCTGAGGCACCATGGGATATCTCAGCTGTGGGGGATTCCTCCTGAGAAGTATGGGGCCTAAACCCCATGCTGGGATCCCCAACCCAGAGTACCAGAGCTGGGAAGAGGCACCCACATAACATCTGGCTGTAAAAAGTGGGATTTCTGTCTGCCAGGGAGAGACAGAGTTCACGGGAGACACAGGTACTCTTTTAAAGTCAATGCATAAAATTTCATTGTAGCCACTCGCTGTGAGCTCCACGGTAGGAGCAAGGCCAGGGTGGAAGAGAGTTGCCGGAGGAGAGCCTGGGGTTTGTGGCTCTGGGGAGGGAGCTGTGGAGACAGCTACCAGGATCCCTATTCTGAGTCATTCTTCCATACCATGGACACAATTTTTCCTGTGAACCTGACTGGTGCTGCCCCCTCACTGGAGATCTGTTAGAACCACCTACAGGGCTTCCAGCAGACCCAACCTCGGGAATCCCGAGGCCCCACCCACCTGACTCTTAGTGGCTCCACCCTGCCAAGGTTGGGGCAAAATCCAGAACAGACTGATTCCTGTGGCTCTGAAGGAGGAACCACATCTACCACATTCCCTGACTGGCACCTCGCCCTCATGGGAGATCCACTAGCCCCATCCTTCCGAGTCCACCAGAGGCTATTTTTTAAATTAATTAATTAATTAATTTTTAACAGTCACCTGAGGACATACTTTTATTGATTTTAAAGAGAGGAAGGGAAAGGGAGTGAGAAAGAGAAACATTGATGTAACAGTGAAACATTGATCACTTGCCTCCTGCACATGCCTGACCTTGGATCAATCCTGCAACCTGAATATGTGCCCTGACCGGGCATCAAACCCACAACCTTTTGGTATGTGGACGACACTCCCATAAACTGAGACACATCAGCCTGGCCAGAGGTTCTTTCAGTGATTGAGCCTAACAGGCTGCCAGAAAGGGAAGGCAGGCAGAGGAGGATCTTAGGGTGCCTTGGGACTTTTGCCAAAATTCCCCCAGACCTGGTGCTGGTAAAAGCTAGCATTGGTGCACAGCTTGGTCCTTCCTATGCACGCCTAAGCCCAGCAGAAGCCACAAATTGTGGATGGCTTGTAGTTCCAAAAAGGTTGCTGAGAGCTTGGCACAGACAGCATCTGGCATTGGCCTGCACCTGAGTCCCTTCCAAGAGGCCCAGAAACAACATACCAAGTGGCCAGCTATAGACAACATTAGAACACGATCCAATAAGCTTAACAAACAGCATATCCAGAGGGAGATCATGGCAAGCACCAAATCCTGCTGAGACGAATTCTGCTTCATGTGGTCAGCACCTGCAGAGCAGCTTGCATGCCATGGTGGGTTTGAGCCTCACAGTCAGCCAGCCTGAGGGTCAATCCCATACACGAATGGGCCAATAGCAATTAAGATTCAATTACAACAAGAGTGCCCACATAACCCACACAAGAGACATTCCTAGAGCACCCAGCTCAGGTGATCAACGGAACTGCATGACTGGGTTCTACAAGATACTTATTACATAAGGCCACCCCATAAAGGCTGGGAGTCATAGACGATTTAATACATAGAAACAAACACAAAGAGGCAGCCAAAATGGGGAGACAAAGAAACAGGCTCCAAATGAAAGAATAGGAGAACTCTCCAGAAAAATAGCTAAATGAAATGCAATATATCTGATATAGAGTTCAAAGTAATTGTTATAAGGATCCTTAAGAAACTTAGTGAGAACTACAACAGCATGAAAAATGACATAGAAACCATAAAAAAGGAGCAGTGAGAAATAAAGAATAAAATATCTGACACCAAGAATACACTGGAAGGAACAAACAGTAGGTTAGGATGAAGCAAAGGATCAAAACAGTGATTTGGAAAACAAGGTAGAAAAAAACACCAACCAGAGCAACACAAAGAAAAAAGAATAAAAAAGAATGAGGGTAGATTAAGGGACCACATGAGTGTAAGAACATTCTCATCATAGGGATACCAGAAGGAGAAGAGAGAGAGCAAGGGATTGAGAACCTATGTGAAAAAATAATGACCAAAAATTTACCTTTTGCAACAGCATGGATAGACCTGGAGATTATTATGCTAAGTGAAATAAGCCAGTCAGAGAAAGACAAATACCATATGATCTAATTTATATGTGGAATCTAATGAAGAAAATAAACTGACGACGAACAAAACAGAAACAGGGATATGTGGTACAGACTGACAGCTGTCAGAAGAGAGTGGGGGCTAGGTGGAGTTGGGCAAAGGTGGGGAAAATGGGGACTGAAAGAGACTTTGCTTGGAGCCATGGGCACATGATGCAGTGTGCAGATGATGTTTTATTGAGTTGTACACTTGAAACCTGTTTAGTTTTGTAAACCGATGTCATCCCAATAAATTCAATTAATAAAAAAAAGATTTTCAATTTTTGGATGGACCTAAAGAGTATCATGCTAAGTGAAATAAATCAGACAGCGAAAGACACAAATCATATGATTTCACTTATATGTGGAATCTAAAAACAAAACAAATTAACAAACAAATAGAAACAGATTCATAGATAAAGAGAAAAAACAGATGGTTGCCAGATGGGAGGGGGGTGGAGGGTTGGGTCAAAATGATGAAGGATTTAAAAGTACAAGTGGGCAGTTTTAAAACAGCCACTAGGATGTAAATTACAGCATAGAAAATATAGTCAATAATATTTTAATAACTGTGTGTGGTATCAGGTTGGTACTAGACTTATGGGGGGAACACTTCATGAGTTGTATAAATGTTTAATCACTATGCTGTATACCTGAAATGAAACTAATATGATATTGAATATCAGCTGTAATTGAAAAATAAAAAAGCACTTTAAAGATTTGGAATTTTTGTGTATTATTTCATGTCAGGAACCAGCCTGAAAGACGAACAAACCTGAGTTTGAGCGGTGGGAATTAAAGAGACAAACACAGTTATGGGATGGGCAGGGCTGCCCTCCAGTGAGGTGCAGCAGCCTCAAATGGCTTCAACGCCTTTATTATATAGTAAGTAACAAACAACTGGTAAGGAAGTGAGGGTGATACAAAGTAGTTCTTTCATGGCTGCACAAACACACTTTCAGCATAAACATCCTGCCTCCTGCATGAGCTCAGACCTCTGTAACTATCTTCATTTTGGCTCCCCACAGGAACCTGCAGGGAGGGTTGAGTCCCTTGGTCCAGGCCCTCAGGCTGCGTGGACCATGTCCAGACACGTCACGGGCTCCCAACATCTCCCCCTTCTTTACTTTTTAATTTGAGCCAGTGGACTCCTGTCTGCAGCTCTGAGAGGCTTTGTGTTTCTGCTTGGACATAGACTGGGAATAAACATAGGAATATTAACACTACAGCCAACAACATAATACCAGAATAGAATAATGAAGATAAACTATGTCTAGAGATAATATCAGAAAACTTGTCAAACAGTTCTTTTGCTAAGTCTGCGGGTGAGGTATCTAGAGGAGCAGACTCTATAGCATTTATATCAGCATGTAACATCAATAGATACATTGTCTAGACTCCATATCCCCATAAGATGGTTTTTAACCCTACCCCACCCCCATTCAGAGTGATTCAGCAGTATATAAAGGGTATTTGACCAATGGGATGGTGACACGTGCAGCTGGGTGCCCAATGGAGTAAAAGGTCAGGGTATTGTGTACGTGGCCTCTTAGAGATGCCTCAGGCGGGCGTTGCCACTTACTGGTGTACCAAGGAAGTATGTTTGCTGGAGTGTGCTCACAGCATTGCATCAGCCACTGCACCGAGGTATATCTCTTGGGCTCTAGCGTCTTGGGGACGCTAGAGTATACCAGCGTCCTTGCATCGTAACTGGAAGCATTACAAAAGCAGGTTGGTGCAATACCAACAAATCTAAGTTTGCATTAGCACTAGATACACAGTTTGTAAGGTTACAATTTACACACTTAATGGTATAATAATCAGCTAATTTCTTAATCAAAACCTTACCTAAAAGTAATACATAAGGAGGAACACAGGCTAAACCTCCTTTAACAGAATAGTTCCCATTTGGATGATTCTCATCTTTATGTCTCACTATGATAATGTCCGTGTTTGCTACTAACTTCCATACATTAGGTTGAACTCATCCATGCTCTGTTGTCAGTAAGGGCCCCACAAATCCTCCAGGTGTTTCAATCAGTTCATAATATGAATGTCCCGCAGGGTTAGGCCCTGAATAATTAAATTCCCCAGCCTATTGCGGGGGCAGTAGCCCAATAGAAGGGGGGCCGAGAATATCAGGGTTAGAGACATACACTGGTACCGCCTGATCCTCCCACCCTACAGCTCTGATTAAAGGAGGATCTGGCGCATAGGCCCAGTAAACCTTTTCAGGTGATGCAAAATTTACCTGGTTGGAGATCAGGGCAAACATCATAAGGAAGATGGAGGCAGGATCAGTAGCTCTTCCACCCTGTCGAAGGTTAGCTAGGGCTGTAGCAGAAAAGACTCAGGCTGTACACTGGAGGAGGCGAAAGGAGACCTTTATTAGCGCATGCGGTCCCAGAGGAGGCAGTCTCCAAATTCTGGGCCCCGAACAAAGGGCTTGGGTCAGCTTTATAGGGTCGGAGGTCAGGCCTGCTTGTGGCACGAAAAATAGTGGGCGGGGTTCCAGAGGTTAGATAAGATTTCATGTACATTCAGGCGGGTAATCTGATACCTGAGATGGGGAATCTTCCTAAAATGGCAGCGGTTCCTGCCTCAGGGCCTCCTGTGTTAGCTTCTTAATCTGGCCCCATATTGGCACAGCTGCCTCTTGAGTCCCTTTTGCTCTTGGGGGTCTTCTCTGGGGGTATGGGCAAGGATTGTGAATATTCAGCTTCTTCATTCTGCCAGTTAGATTGATCCGCTCCATGATGTTTTACCAACCGCTCCACTAACCACCTAGGTCCGTTCTGATTCCTAGGAAACACACAGACATGACCCTGCCCCCAGACAAGCACGGGATCCGGTCCGTTCCATTCATTGGTGAGTGGATCTCTCCACTTAACCTCAGCATATTTCCACTGGGGGGTCTCCAATGCCGCTCAGCTGCTGAGAAATCTTCTGCATCCGAATTTTAAAAATTAAGGGTAAATAAGAGATTAAGTATATTACTAGGAGAATGGCAGGTATATTCCTTCTTTACTTTTGCAATGTGAGCCTTTAAGGTCCTGTGGGCTCGCTCGATTATTCCCTGGCCCTGAGGATTATAAGGAATGCCTGTGATATGAGTAATTTGGAAAGTTGCACAAAACTCTGTAAAAGTTTGGCTAGCATATGCAGTCCCATTGTCAGTTTTTATAATTTTTGGAATGCCCAAGATGGCAAAACATGATAATACATGACAAATAACCTGTTTTGTATTTTCCCCAGTACGTGCAGTTGCCACTAAAAATCCAGAATAAGTATCCACTGTGACGTGCACAAATGATTGGCGACCGGATTCAGCTATATGAGTAACATCCATTTGCCAAATATGTCCTGGGAGCAATCCCCGTGGATTAACACCATACTGAGGGCCAAGGGGCATATGCTCAGGGCGGTTTTGACATTCCTTTACTATTTGTCAGGCGGCTTCACGGGTCGTGTTAAATTGTTTTCTTAAACCTGAAGCATTTTGATGATGCAGAGCATGTGAAGCTCTTGCTTGTTTGATAAAGGAAATAACTAAGAAAGTGCCACGAGTCAACATGTCTGCTTGTGCATTTCCTTCTGCTAAAGGTCCAGGGAGAATTGAGTGAGCTCTGATATGTCCCACAAAACAGGGTGAGGTTCGTTGCTGAATCAGTTGCTGTAAAAGACAAGAGAGCAGTTATTACTGTAGAGGGATCACTGTCAGTCAGAGTAGCCGTCTCCAAACCTTGAATGATAGATACAATGTATTTAGAATCTGTGTACAAATTAAATTTCACATCTTGCAAGCATTTAAATACTGCAATGACAGCTACTAACTCTACTCTCTGTGCAGAGGTTTCTTTAGTATTCAATGTATAGCCCTGATTATTGATGACATAGCTGGCAATTCCAGATGTTGACCCATCAGTAAACACTAAAAGAGCATCAGACAGAGGTTCTTTTGAGATAATTTTTGGGAATATCACAGGTTTTTGAATGAATAGCTGTAATAATTTATCTGATGGATAATGGCAGTCGATCTGTTCACTGTAATCTGCAAAAGCTATCTGCTTTAAAGTTTCATTTTGCCACAACCACTGTTGCTGCACCGAAGTGTAAGGCACAATAATAGTGGCAGGCTGTTTCCCAAACAGCTCTATAGCTCTTTTTCTACCCTGCAATATTAATTGGGCCACTGATGTGGCATAAGGTGTGATAACCTTTTTTCTGGAGAAAGAGAAATGAATCCATTCTACTGGAGTTTCTTGCCAAAACAACCCAGTAGGCAAATAATTTGTAGGTAAGATAATTAGTTGCCAGGCTTTTGTGTAATCAATTCTAATTACCTGTTGTTGTGAGATAGCCTTCTCTACCATCTCTAGAGCCCGTTGTCCCTCAATGGTTAATTCTCGAGGACTACGGGGGGTCAGGGTCGCCATGGAGTATGTCAAAGAGTGGTTTTAATTCACCCGTGGTTAAGCATAAAGAAGGCCTTATCCAATTAATGTCCCCCAAAAGTTTTTGGAAATCATTCAAGGTGGATAGGTTGTCTGTTCTGAACTGAAATTTTTGTGGCCTTACTTTCCCCCCTTCTATCAATTTTCCTAAGTAATTATAAGGCGTGGTCTGTTGAACCTTTTCGAGGGGCTATGACAAGGCCAAATCTATTTAGTTGAAGCTCTAACTCTGAGTAAATCACTTTTAAGTTTTCTAGATCATGATGAGCCACAAAAACATCATCCATATAATGGATTACATAGGCTTCTGGATGTATCTTTTGAATCTCTTTAATAGCTGTAGCCACACATTTTTGACACAATGTGGGACTATTCACCATGCCCTGGGGCAAAACTCTCCAGTGATATCTCTGCATTGGTTCCTTAAAATTGGTTGAAGGAACACTGAAGGCAAATCTTTTACAATCTGCAGGGTACAATGGGATGGTGAAAAAGCAGTCTTTCAAGTCTAATACTATTAAATGGCATCCCACAGGAATGCCCACTGGAGAGGGCAAACATGGTTGTAAAGGCCCCATAATTTCCATAGTCTTATTTACTGCTCTTAAATCCTGTAATAGCCTCCACTTTCCAGATTTTTTCTTAATAACAAATATAGGTGTATTCCAAGGACTATTAGATTCCTCAATGTGCCCCTGAACTAATTGTTCCTGCACCAATTGCTGTGGTGCTTGAATTTTTTCCTCTGTTAAAGGCCACTGCTCCACCCATACAGGATTGTCGGGTTCCAGGTAATAGGGTCAGCTGTAAGGGAGGCAGGACTAGCAGTGACCTTCAGGACAAATTTGAATCATAGCTAAGACCTTGTTTTGTCAGTTGGCCTTTGCAGGGAATGGGTTGTTCTATCCCCTGGCCATATTTGCCCAGTCCCTGTCCTGGCATGTAACCTTGGTCTAACATATAATTAGTTACCTTAGTATTTGGGCTATACAATAACACTCCCATATTTTTGAGAACATCTCGGCCCCACAAATTACATGGCAGAAAAGGCAATACATAAGGTTGAAATTTACCAGACTTTCCCTCTGCATCTCGCCACGTAAGAATCTGTATACTTTGTAGTGGAGATTGAGTCTGTCCAATTCCTTGCAAAGAAGTCATAGCAAGTTGCACAGGCCACTGGGATGGCCAGTATAACTGACTAATTACTGAAACATCAGCTCCTGTACCTAGCAATCCATTAAATTTCTTACCATTAATCAGCAGTTCTCTTTCAGGTCTCTCAGACCCCACTGTCTGAATCCAGTAGGCTCTATCGGAAGAGCCAAAGCCATGATTTCCCCTATCCTGTTGAGATAAAACTCTTCCTATCTTCTTAAAGGGTAATAATATCAATTGTGTGATTTTCATTTCAGGGGTTAATGTAATGATACTAAGAGGAGCTATACACATGACCTTTAACTCCCCCGTATAGTCAGAATCTATGACGCCTGGAAAAACTTGAAGTCCCTTCATTGTTAACCCGTTACATCCTAATAAGAGGCCCGTATACCCCTGTGGGCATGGCTTGGGGTCCCATCTCAGGTTTTAATACGTAGGGGGTGGTGGGACTGAGGTCCATTCCTGCACTTCCTGGCATGGCTCTCTATAGGTCCTGTATTCCCTGTTTAGTCTCTGGTAATCCTGGGGTGGGTAGACTGACATGGCCCCGATTGTTTGAGGGGGTTGAGGCTGCCCCCTCTTGTAGTTTCCCGACTGCTGTAAGGGTTTGCCATTTATGTCAATTTTTCACCTGCACATATTAGCCCAATGCTTTTCTCTTTTATATTTTGGGCACAACCCTGGTTGTTTTACTTGTTCATTGCTATTATTCCTATTTCTATATTCCTTACTGAAATGCCCTGACTTGCCACAGCTGTAGCAATTACCGCTTCCTTTTCCCTTATTTCTCTGTTGCTGTTCCATTACTCCTTGAATAGTTGTTCCTTGTAGTGCTGCGGCTAATGTCAACCCTTGTATCTATGATGGTCCAATATCGGCACAGAGATGTATATAATCCGACAGCAAACCCTTATTTTTCCAAGGTCTAATAGCAGACTGACATGCTGAATTTGCATTCTCACAAGCCAACTGTGTTACTAGCAACATTCCTGCCTCTCCGTCAGGCACTAATCGGTTAACTGCCTGAAGCAATCTGGAAACAAAACCTTGGTAAGGCTCATCGGGTCCCTGCCTTATTTTGGCTAGTTCTTCTGATTTCCTGCCAGGTGTAGGCAATGTGCGCCAGGCCTTAGAGGCCAGTGCATTAATTGTATGATAAGCCTCCGGAGGGTAGATTACTTGTGCATCATTGGTTATGTGAGGACCTCTCCTGTTAACATCTCATAAATTATAGGAATATTGTTTGCCCTGTTTCTGTTTGCAGCCTCATGACAACGATCATAAAATTCTGATTTCCATAATAAATATTCTCCTCCTGTTAAACATGCTTTAGCTATAGATCTCCAATCATTAGGAGTTAAGGCGTCAGTAGCAATGTTTTCTAGGATGGTCAAAGTATACGGAGCAGTGGGTCCATATTGAGCTGTAGCCTGTTTTAGCTCCTTTAACATTTTGAATGACAAAGGGGTGCAATATCTTTGCACCTGATTAAGATTATTAGGGTTTGGCTGCTCAGAGAGTGGAAAGATGGCAAACCCAGAATTCCACACCTCCTCTCCACTCTCTTGCGCTTTCAAGAGCGTTCTTTGCAGTGGAGATAGGATCCTCGATCTGTTTTTCCATACATGGATAATTTACATGATTTTCCCTGTTATAATTATTCAATTTGGAATTATCCTGATAACCTCTTTTCCATGGAGAGGCAGGTGAAGTGGAAGGGAAAGTTGGCTTTTGTTCAGAAGTTTGTAATGATTGTACCAACCGCGTCAACTGCCTGACAGTCTCTGGAGTTACCTCCTTAGTTGTATTAGTCACAGCTGGATAGAGATTATCATCATGACTAACGAGCAGCTGTATCATCTAGTTCATCCTGCTCTTCTGGTGGGAGCTCCTCAGCACCCCATTTGAAATCCTTACCCCCCCCCTCTGTACATTCTCTCCTCCATCCAATTTTCCCTCTAATATAGGAGCCTCCTCTTTTTGTTCTATACTGCCTGTTTTACGTTCAAACTCATGACTAGGATCAAGGGAACCACTGACTAGGCTCCAGAGAGAGAATGTATCCATGGGCACCTTTCCTAGCCCATGTGCATGATACCAATCTCATCATTTTCCCCCTACCTTTTCCCATGTTTTTATATTAACCGAACCTTCTTCAGGAAACCAAGGACAGACTGTCTCTATAAATTTTAAAAACTTTAAAATCTGTTCTTCAGAAACCTTTGCTCTTCGTGTTCTTAACATAGAATGTAACCTTTGAGCGAAAAACCTCTGTGTTGAACTAGATTGCCCCATCTTATTTTACTTCTGACTATAAAACAAAAATGCTTCTCTTACCTCAATTCTTCTGGCACGCGCCTCTTATATATAGAGGAGTTCCTCATCTTACCTTAAGTTGCGTCTCGAGTGCTCAGGTCCCTATTCGGGCGCCACTTGTCAGGACCCAGCCTGAAGGACAGACAAACCTGAGTTCGAGCGGTGGGAATTAAAGAGACAAACACAGTTATGGGATGGGCAGGGCTGCCCTCCAATGAGGTGCAGCAGCCTCAAATGGCTTCAACGCCTTTATTATATAGTGAGTAACAAACAACTGGTAAGGAAGCGAAGGTGATACGAAGTAGTTCTTTCATGGCTGCACAAACACACTTTCAGCGTAAACATCCTGCCTCCTGCATGAGCTCAGACCTCTGTAACTATCTTCATTTCGGCTCCCCACAGGAACCTGCGGGGAGGGTTGAGTCCCTGGCTCCAGGCCCTCAGGCTGCGTGGACCATGTCCAGACACATCACCGGCTCCCAACAGTTTCAGAAATCTTTCCCTAAGCTAAACATTAATTTTATTCATTATCTTCCATAAACTTTATTACCCTCTCTTCTTTAAAATTCAGCTTTGTTGCTGGTATTTGTGTAGGAGTGGGAGGAAGTGGGGTGCAATGGAAGCATAAGAGTCCAGTAATTGGATGGATAGAGTCAGGAACCTTGATTTACCTTTTAGATGTGTGTCCCCACATATACACCATGGGCATAGTGTCATCCCAGAACATGATAGATAGATAGATGATAGATAGATAGATAGAAAATAGATAGATGGATAGATAAGTAGATATTCCACAATGGCATTTTACAGTGATTTTAAAAAAAGGATTAAGTATATATTTTTTGCTGAATCCCTCCCCCCTCCCCCTCATACTCCCCCCCAAAGCTGTCTGTCTATTCTCTATCTATGAGTCTGTCTCTATCTTGCTTATTAATCCAATTTGTTCATTAAAGTCCACATACGAGTGAAATCATGTGGTACTTACCTTTCTCTGACTGGCTTCTTTCATTTAGCATAACGTTCTCCCAGTTCATCCATGTTATCGTAAAGGGTAAAATTTACTTCCTTTTTATGGCCCAGTAGTATTTCATTGTGTAATTGTACCATGGCTGTTTTATCCATTCATCTACTGTTGAACACTTGGGCTGCTTCCAAATTCCGGGTATTGTAAATAATGCTGCAATGAACATAGGAGTGCATGTATTCTTTCAAATTAGTGTTTCGGCTTTCTTTGGGTAAATTCCGAGAAGTGGAATCATTGGGTCATAAGGCAGTTCCATTTTTAATTTTTTGAGGTAACTCCAAACTGCTTTCCACAGTGGCTGCACCAATCTGCATTCCCACCAACAGTGCACAAGGGTTCACATTTCTCTACATCTTCACCAATTCATGGTTCATTGATTTATTTATAATAGCCGTCTGGCAGGTGTGAGGTGATATCTCCTTGTGGTTTTAATTTGCATTTCTCTGATGATTAGTGATGTGGAGCATCTTTCCATATGTCTATTGGCCACTGTATGTCCTCTTCGAAGAAGTGTCTATTCAGGTCCTTTGCCAATTTTTTTTTCTTCTTTTCTTTTATTTATTTATTTTTACTATTATTATTTTTTAATTTTATTTTTGTTTAAAATATTACAGATGTCCCTTTTTCTCCCCAACGACACGTTCCACCCCATCCCATACCCCTCCCCAGTCCCTCTCCCCATCATTGTCTGTGTCCTTGGGTTGTGCATATAGGCATATAAATTCTTTGGTTACTTTCTCCCCCTCCCCCCTCTCCCCCCTCCCTCTGACATTTCGTCAGTCTCAACTATACTTCCATGTCATTGAATCTATTCTGCTCGTCAGTTTATTAAGTTCTTTAGATTCCACGTATAAGTGAGATCATGTGATATTTTTCTTTCGCTGCCTGGCTTATTTCACTTAGCATAATATTCTCCAGGACTATCCATACTGTCCCAAAGGGTACGAGATTCTTCTTCTTTACAGCTGTGTAGTATTCCACGGTGTAAATGTCCCACAGCTTTTTTATCCACTCGTCTACTGATGGGCACTTGGGCTGTTTCCAGATTTTAGCTATTGTAAACTGTGCTGCTATGAACATCAGGGTACATATATTCTTTCTGATGAATGTTTCAGGATTCTTAGGATACATTCCTAGGAGTGGAATCACTGGGTCAAAAGGCAGCTCCATTTCTAATTTTTTGAGGAACCTCCACACGGTATTTTATTGAGGATTTTAGCATCTATGTTCATCAGGGATATTGGCCTATAATCTTCTTTCTTTGTAGCATCTTTATCTGGTTTGGGGATTAAGGTGATGCTGGCCTCATAAAAAGAGTTTGGGAGTTTTTCCTTCTCTTGAATTTTCTGGAATAGTTTGAATAGAATAGGTGTTAATTCTTTTGAATGTTTGGTAAAACTCGCCTGTAAATCCATGTGGTCCAGGGCTTTTGTTTGCTGGGAGTTTTTTGATTACTGCTTCAATTTCATTAGTTGTTATCGGCCTATTCAGGTTTTCTGCCTCTTCTTGATTCAGCTTTGGAAGGTTGTATGCTTCTAGGAATTTGTCCATTTCCCCCATGTTGTCCGTTTGTTGGAATATAGTTGCTCATAATATTTTCTTACAATCCTTTGTATTTCTGTTGGGTCAGTTGTTATATCACCTCTTTCATTTCTGATTTTATTTATTTGGGTCCTCTCTCTTTGTTTATTAGTGAGTCTGGCTAAAGGTGCATCAATCTTATTTATCTTTTCAAAGAACCAGCTCTTGGTTTCATTGATTTTTTGTATTGTTTCTTTAGTCTCTATGTCATTAATCTCTGCTCTGATTTTTATTATTTCCTTCCTCTACTTCCTCGGGGCTTTTCCTGCTGTTCTCGTTCTAGTTCTTTTAGTTGTTGTGTTAGATGGTTCATTAGATCTTTTTCTTGTTTCTTGAGATAGTCCTGTAATGCTATAAATTTTCCTCTCAGGACTGCTTTCACCGTGTCCCATAGGTTTTGGGTTGTTGTCTGTTCATTTTCGTTACTTTCCATGAAGTGTTTGATTTCTTCCTTGATCTCATTGGTAACCCATTCATTGTTAATAATAACATGCTATTTAGCCTCCATGTGTTTGAATATTTTTGAGTTTTTTTATAGTGGTTGATTTCTAGTTTCATGGCATTGTGATCTGAGAAGATGCTTGATATGATTTCAATCTTCTTATATTTTTAGAGACTTGCCTTGTGCCCTAACATGTGGTCTATTTTTGAGGCTGTTCCATGTGTACTTGAGAAGAATGTGTATTCTGCTGCTTTGGGGTGAAATGTTCTGTAAATGTCAATTAAATCCATTAGGTCTAGTGATTCATTTAAGGTCTGCGTTTCCCTGTTGATTTTTGGTCTTGATGATCTGTCTAATGCTGACAGTGGGTTGTTAAAGTCCCCCACTATGATTGTGTTGCTGTCAATCTCCCCTTTGAAGTCCCCCAAGAAATTTTTTGTATATTTAGGTGCTCCTATATTGGGTGCATAAATGTTTATGAGGGTTATTTCCTCCTGTTGGATTGATCCCTTTAGTATTATGTAGTGACCATCTTTGTCTCTTATTATGGTCTTTATTTTGAAGTCTGTTTTGTCAGAAATAAGAATTGCTACTCCAGCTTTCTTTTCCTTTCCATTTGCATGGAATACTTTACTCCACCCCTTCACTTTTAGCCTGTGTGAGTCTTTTGCTCTCAGGTGGGTCTCTTGTAGACAGCATATATTTGGGTCCTGTTTTCTTATCCATTCAGCTACCCTTTGTCTTTTGATTGTACCATTTATGCCGTTTACATTTAAGGTTACTATTGATATCAACTTATTTAATGCCATTTTTCCCCTTTATGCTGATGTACCTTTCTCTCACTATTCCTTCTTTTTCTTAAAGCAGTCCTTTTAGCATTTCTTGTAATGGTGGTTTAGTGGCACTGAACTCCTTTAGCCTTTTTTTGTCTGGGAAGATTTTTATTTCACCTTCAGATTTAAATGATAGCCTTGCTGGATAAAGCAATCTTGGTTGTATGTTCTTGCTTTTCATTTCTTGCAGAACTTCATGCCACTCCCTTCTGGCCTGAAGAGTCTCTGTTGAGAAATCTGCTGTCAGCCTTATGGGGGTTCCTTTGAAGGTCACTGCTTGTCTCTCTCTTGCAGCCCTTAATATTTTCTCTTTGTCCTTGACATTTGCGATTTTAATTATAATGTGTCTTGGAGTGGGTCTCTTTGGGTCCCTCTTGTTTGGAACCCTCTGTGCTCCCTGAACTTATGTGGCTTTCTCCTTCGCCAGCCTAGGGAAGTTTTCTATAATTATTTCCTCCACCAAGTTCTCTATCCCTTGCTCTCTTTCCTCCCCCTCTGGCACTCCTATAATGCGAATGTTGTTTCACTTCATGTTGTCCCAAATTTCCCTTAGGCTGTCCTCATGCTTGTTAAGTGTTTTTTTTTTCCTTTTTGCTGCTCTGATTGTGTGATTTTTTTCTACCTTGTCTTCTAAGTCACTTATTCTATCCTCTGCTTCATTGAGCCTGCTTTTAATTCCTTCCAGTGCATTCTTGATATCAGATACAGCATTCTTTATCTCTGTCTGAGTTTTATTTATGGTATGTATCTCTTTTTTCATGTTTTCACTAAGGTTCTAGATCTTATCATCTAGAGTCTTCTTAAGTTCCTTGAACATCTTCATCATCCATACTCTGAACTCCATTTCTGATAACTTGCTTAACTCCATCTCATCAACGTCCTTTTCTGGCGATGTTTCCTTTTCTTTAATTTGGGGATTGTTTCTTTGTCTCCCCATTTTGGTAGGTCTTAGTGTTTGTATCTATATATTAGATATATTTGCTGTCTCCCAGTCTTGTGCGATGGGATTTTGTTTTGTGGGTCCAGTGGAGCCCAGAGGTGTGTTTTCCTTACACCTCTGAGCTTTTAGCTCTAGGCATGTCCCTCTTGTGGGTGCCCCTTTTGTGGTTTCTTTATGTTCTCCTGTTGTGGTTGGGTCTAGATTGTTGTTGATCAGTCCTTGGGAGGACCCTCCTCTCAGGTTGGCTAACTGTGTCTCAGCCCCAACCTCGATGTGTAAGCTGTTGTACAGGTGCTGGCAAGGCAGGACAGTACACAACTAAAATTCCAGGAAACAAGAGGTATCTTATAAAACATCTTGACAGTCACAATGAAAACAACCCACCTGAAAATAGAACTGGGAGAGTAAAGGGAGAACACACACACACACACACACACACACACACACACACACACACACATTTTAATCCTCACCTGAAGATATTTTTCCATTGCTTTTCAGAAAGAGTGGAGGGGGGGGGACATCGATGTGAGAGAGATGCTTGGATTGGTTGACTCCCACCTGTGACCTGACAGGCCTGGGGATCGAACCTGCAACCTTTCGGTATGTGGGACAACACTTTAATCAGTGAGCCAAACCCGCCAGGGTGAGGGAATATACCGTTTTAAAGGGTCATGGAACATTTGCAAAATTATGTATATTACAGTGTTGATATAAAGAAAAATGAATTCCAAACAGCCAAACAATGCAGACTATATTCACCACACCATAGGCATTATAATTCTTAAATTTCTCTATAGAGGAAATTTCTTAAATATATGTTTATTTTCTCCCCTTGAGGTGTGAGAAAAAGAGTGTATGTATGGGTTCTTAGGTATATTATTTATCATCACATTGTATACTTTAAATATCTTACAAATTTATCAATTATACCTCAATAAAGCTGGAAAAAACAGTCTGTAAAAAAAAGGATTAATTATATTTTAATGTTGATTTTGCTTTTGTTTTAATAAAACATTGAACTTAGCATTTTTCTTCTAGACTCACTAAAAGTATCTGGTTGTCATTAAAATTATTCCAGTAGGTAGTTATTAACAAAGGATGGAAGCAAATGGAATCAGACATTAAGCCTATTCAACTAGGAAGGGGCAGCTTCGCAGACTCCCCAGGGGACAGCTGCATCCTCCGCCCAAGGGACTTAATTCCTGAGCAGGCAGAAGTAACTGGCTTTTCAACCTCCTCGGGGAACGTCTGGCCTGAGAGCCGGGATTACCAAGGGGAGGGGTAAAATAGTAGGGGAAACACCTTTGCTGATAGCATGCGCAGTAGAAGCCAAGATGGCACAGGGGCAGGTGAGCACCCGCAGGGTGGAAGCCTCCTGATGAGGCCGAGCTATGGCATGCGCAGTAGGAGCCGAAATGGTGACTTAAGGGGAGGAGTCTAGCCTGGGAAAATCTGGAAAAAGGACTGCGTAGGATGATAGAGGAAAGAGATTGGATAGGGGAAGGGCTCTGCACAAGCCCAGGGAGAATTAGGAAGAAGGTCGGGCAATTTGGAAAAAAGACTGCTTGTTCCCAAAATCAATAAAATGTATGATTAGCGAGGATCTTGGGCAGTTGCTGCTAGAACCTGCCCACTCTCTACATCCCCGAGGAAGTGTTACTTCTTTTCACTCCAATACATCTTGCCATTATGCTTAAACTTCTCCCACAAGTGTGCCCTTTGAAATTCTTTTCTTGTGACACTGCAAGGACCCGTTTTCTCTGGCAACAAAATAATTTATACTGCATCTGCAGAGTCACATACACAGTATGCTTCTGCATCAATGTAGTAGCATATACTCACATGAAGTCGAACAAAAGACAGCAGAAGGGAGAACACACCAACATTGCACCAACCCGCTCGACATTGCTCAAAATGCACCAGTGGCGCCAGACCCACAACAGACAGTTGCAATTTGGTTCCTTCCTTCTTTTTTGAAGGTAGTTTTAAGGTCCTCTGCCACCTTGCCTCTGACCTTTCTGTCCTGTCACTGGCTATCAGAGTTGTGTAGTGAAAAGGTATAAGCTGTCTTCCATATATCTTCTGGAGGAGACAGAATACCCAATTCTTTTCAAGAAGTGACTCCAGCCGGGCAGGGCGTGGCTCAGTGGTTGAGCATCGACCTAGGATCCAGGTGATCAGGGTGTGATCCCCGGTCAGGGCACATGCCGGGTGGTGGGCTTGATCAATGACTCTCTCATCATTGATGTTTCTCTCTCTCTCTCTCTCTCTCTCTCTCTCTCTCTCTCTCTCTCTCCTTCCCTCTATCTGAAATCAATAAAGATATATTTTAAAAAAGAAAAAGAAAAAAAGAAGGAACTCCAGCTTTCTTTCTGACAAAATCGCAGGGCAGTGAAGCAGGAAGGACCTTTGGAAATCACTGAATCCCATGTCTTCATTTAGGATGGAGATGCCAAGGCTCAGAACCACTCTGACTATCTTGCACAGAGCTAGAGTTGTGATGTTCTGTCTTCCAGACCGTGTTTCCACAATTTACTACACCAATTCCCATGCTCACTTCCAGAAAACACTACTCTGGGGAATTATAGCAAATATGGACCACAGCGATATAAATTTTGAATCAATGGAGATGGGACAAGTGCTGCTTCAAGCCAGATTTGGGGCCTTTTTGTGGGGATCAGCCAACTTCAACCTTGTTGTTATGAAGAGTTAGGGAACATAATGTGGACTGCAGTGTCTTCTTGAGAAAGAGTCCCAAGAAGAGCTCTGCAGTCCTAAAAGTTGGAGAAGTGACCTGAAGGGAACTGAGTCCTAATGTTGAGGTTAGGACTTCTGACTCCTCAGTGATTCCTATACATTTCTCTTGTTCCCACCATTCCAGGACATACATGCACTGTTGTCTACATCAGGTTTTCTTCTTTGGGGAACACAAAGCTGAAGAAGATACCTAGGCAGAAACAGCACCCATGTTTTCAGAGATTTTGTTTGTTTGCATTGAGGCAAACTATTAGGATTAGGAAATCTCCACCAGGAGTGGAATGGGGTGGAGGGGCAGGGGCTGTTGAAGAGTCAGTTCAGGCCTGTGCTCTGCATCCACTCTACGGTGAGGCAAACAAATGGAAGTGCATTTGGGGTTAACTTTGAATAGAAAAATACAGCTTATTGGTTCAGACTTTCATTGGTTCAGAGTCACTGGTTGTGCATCTATGATGTGGACTGTAAGGCATTCCTATCCCATGGGCCTTTCCCTAGGAGCCCTTCACAAGACATCTGGCCAGAGGCATATATAAGTACATACCTGCAGCCCTGTTTTTTTTATACCTTTCCAAACTCTGACCTGCCTTTTCTCACGGGCAGAAAGCTCTCCATGTCACCTCTCAGATGTTGTAAACGAATAAAAACATTTCCTGCAAAGTTCAAGTAGCAGAGTTCAAGTAGCAGACCCACTTATTGGGTCTTATAGTGTCTTGTGATGTTCTCTGTCTGCCATTTTTGGTTCTAAATGCCATTTTTACTTCCCATATTATAGTCAGATATGCAATTAAATGAGGCTTACAAATCCTGGTTATAATTCTAACAGAGATGGCATCAATTTTGATGATGGCTTCAGGGAGATGAAGAAATAAATGAAGAAAGATTTGAGAATTAAAGGCAAAGGAGAATTTGAGAATTACAGAAGGTTGAGGGGCTGGCAGGGGTCACATGATCACTTGGGTCACATGATCACGCTTACCACCCTTTTCTCACTGGGGAAATTCAATGCTCAGCCTTCCTCTCCTTCTTGGAGGTTCTCCTCTTATCTCCTCCCACCCCCTCACCTTTCATCTTCAAGGCAAATAAACTCACATCTGAATTGATAGGACTTTTCTGGAAACCAATATTTACTGGCCTTCCCATATTCACTGGCCTATCTCATTTTAGTAAAAACAACATATTCGATGTCACATTTCACCATTATGTTCACACATAAAGGTGCTCTCAAATCCCCAGTGCCTCCTTCAAACCTGCCCTCCCACCCCAGAGATGGGTTCCAACCAGCACCAAGCACTCTTCAGATCTCTGTAGTTGTCTGCACCATCCATGTTAGCGCCCAGTTATGCTTTTTCCTATTAGTCTTTAATTGCTTTTTGAGACAGATTGCATTAAAAAATTTTTTAATTGAATTTATTGGGGTGACATTGGTTAATAAAATTATATAGGTTTCAGCTAGATAATTCTATAATACATCATCTGTATTGTGTGTTCACCACCCCGAGTCATGTCTCCTTCCATCACCATTTATTCCCTTTTTACCCTCTTCTATCTCCTCTACCCCCCTTTTCCTCTGGTAATCACCATACTGTTGGTGTCTGTGCCTATGAGTTTTTTCTTCTTTGCTTAATCCCTTCACCTTTTTCACCCAGTCCCCCATCTCCCTTCCCCTCTGATAGCTGTCAGTCTGTTCTCTGTATCTATGAGTCTTTTTCTATTTTGTTTATTTTGTTCATTAGATTCCACATGTAAGTAAAATTATATGGTACTTGTCTTTCTCTGACTAGCATATTTAACTTAACATAATATGCTCCAGAGCCATCCATGCTGTTGCAAGGGTAAGATTTCCTTCTTTTTTACGGCTGAGTAGTATTCCATTGTGTAAATGTACCATAGCTCCCCCTCCTATCTACTGATGGGCATTTGGGCTACTTCCAAATCTTGGCCATTATAAATAACTCAAGGTTGAATTTTTTTAAAGATGGTCCTTACAACATGCTGTTGGCACTCTTTCTGGTAGTGGTGATGGGTGTTTCTGACAGTGTGTCAAAATGAAGCTGGAGCGGTGGGCAAAGGCAGATCATGTAGAGCACTGTGGGCTATGCTAAAACTTTGGATTTTATGAAGCAAGGGAATGACATGATCCAACTGCTTTGGTAGCAGTGGGTCAATGAGCTTCAGTTGTTATTGTGTTGTTAGCTCCAGAATAAGGAGTTATTATCCTCATGGCCTGGGGACTCTTCTACCCAGGATACTGCTTACCAAGGAGATGAAGAAAGATGTGGGCCTGCGTACCAAAGAGGCAGGATGGTGTAGTGGAAAGGCTTAGGTTGGACAAAGTTGGCTCTATGGACACTTCATACCTATGCGAATTTGGTAAGTTATGTTACCTTTCTGATTCTCTTTTTTCTCTTCTGCAAAATAGTCATGATAATAGTCCCTGCCTCATAGAGCTGCCCTTGGAGTTAACTCATGCAGAGGATTCCCACAGTGCCTGACATATAGTAAGATCATGAACAAAGATGGAAGCTCACTGACTCCCTACCTGCTCACACTTTCTGTTTTACTTTCTCCATCTTTAAAGAATTTTGAATGAGGAGTTCACTAGGGTTATAAAATATACTCTGGACCAAGAGGCAGATAAACTCAATTTGTCACTGATTATCTGTGTGACTTTAGGCACATCCATCTGTTTGAATGAGATATGTTCTCATCTGTAAAGCACCCAGATCATTTATTAGGTTTATCATGAGGACCAGGTATGAAAGGGCTTTGTAAACAGTCCATAGTTATCAAGTGTGAGATATTAACCCTATTCTTAGGTGACCTTCCATGTTCCTGGTGAGGTTAACGAGTGGGAAGAATCTGGGCTGTAGTGGGAGCAGGCCATACTTGTAAAGATGAATAGTGTGATGGAATCGGAACAGCCTTCCCATGACAATGTTTTCTGAAATCCCATGGCCATGTACATTGTAGGAGTGAGACATGGAAAGTGAGCTCTTCATTTATTCATAATTTCACCAGCTCTGCTCTTTGGTTGAACTCAGAATCACCTTTCAGAGGTTGGTCTAGGTGAAGCATGAGGGGTCTTGGCAAGGTCTGGCCACAGTCTTTATTATCCAGACCTCACTTCTCAGAGCCTCAGTGTCTCTCCTACAGAATGGAAATGTAGCAGTAAATCTATGTCCCCATTTCATTCCCACAGATGCTATAAACTAAGTGGAATTTTTAAAATTGTGTAAGACCATTAAAATACTTTTGAGGTTTTCTTTTTTATGTTAATACATAAAAATCATGGCTGAAATTCTTCTTGGAGAGTGTGCTCTCTTCAAGTAGAAGAGACTGAAATAAATAGCTTTGCATTTCATGGGCATTTGTGAGAGGCAGTATCACATAGTGGTTAAGAACATAGACTTTGGAGTCAGACTGACTGGGTCTGCTTCTGGGCTCTTGAAGCTAATTCTGTGTGCCTGGGCAATGTACACTGTGTCTATAAACCACACAGAAGTGTATCCACTGCAGCTTCAATGAAGCAAAAGGGAGAACCGGAAGACAGGCAGCTGGGTGAGCCAAGTGGGAGTCGGCAGCAGTTTCATGCGTAGGCAGCTGGAGCTGGCCAACGTCTGTGCCAAGACTAGAGTGCCCCTGAAGAGTGAATGGTAGATTTCTTCCTCTCTTCATTGTGAAAGGACAATTTTCAAAGAAAAGGTAAACTCTTCACTCTCTTACGTGTGTAAAATGAACAAGAGTTGAAGAATGTATTTAGCTCACTATTTAGGTGACAGAACTAGGCAGTGTTAGATCCAGTTCAAAGGAGCAAAGCAGAAGGCACTGCACTTATCTGGATTCCAGGAATGTTAAGTGATTGTGTAAACGGAACAGGACTGGCTTTTCCAGAGGAAGGAGGAGCAGCTCTCACCAGGCAAGATCATTTGCTTATCTGTAGACAAGGACTATTTTGAATTGCTGTCAGTTCTCAATAACCTTAGAGCTGAGAAAGCACCCCTGAAGGGTGAGCTCTGGACAGTGTGTAGTTTTCCATGGAAGTACAAATTCTCCCCACAATGCCCTACAGATTCTACAGTTAAGCCACTTAGTGGAGGAGAAGAAATCCACAGTGCTGGGCAAATCACCTAACCTCTAAGTCTCAGTTTTTCTATTTGTAATGCAAGGCTGAGGCTACTAATTGATGGGGTTGTGAGTGTTAACCTGAAAATAAAAGGCCAAAGGGAGAGGCAACAAGTGTTTATTTGAGAATAAAAGAATAGCTGGGAAGTGCTGATTCAGGCAGAAGCCCAGAAGGTATTCTGATTAGGGGTGAAGGCAAGAGTTTTTATGAGAAAGGGAAGGGGAATAATTACGTGAATAGGAGAAAAGAACTTCTGTTGGTGTTAATATGTCAAGATAGGAATTCTACAGGTCCACCTAAGCTAAATTATTATTTAGCTATACATGGTGGTGCTAATTATAAATACTGTCTTTAATTTTCAATCTTATCCTCAGAATGTCTGCTTTCCTGTTAGCTTTGCAAACACTTGTTTGGAAGACAGTGCTGCTGTAGGCCCAGCCCAAAGATCATTTTGCCCAGTTTAAACACTGAAAAAGTTTGGGGAGTAAGATGTATAAGGCAGTTCCTCTGGGATGGCAACTCCAACTCCATTTTGAAATTGATTCATTTGTGTTATTTTTCATACAAGCATTAATGAGATGCTTTTAGGAGGTTATCACAGTGCTGAGGACACAATAGGTATTAAATATCAGCTATTGTTATTCTCCTATTAAGAGACATTAAACTCTACTAGTGAAATGATGGCAAAGTGAATAAATGTGGAGACCTGACAATCTTTGTAAGTGTAGAGTCAGAAGGAAGCAGCATGTGTGCATTTAGACAAATACTGTATTCTATTTTAAAAGTCCTTGCCTCAGTACCTTCTCTTTCCCTACCTTGATAATAACATAATCTGTCAGGGAAGGGGGTGGCCTTTCAGGGGCGTGATCTGAGCACATCCCAGTTTGGATGTCTGCAGGTAACCTCCTTTACAAACACATCCAGGGGAGTCTCTTTATCCAGGTAAAGGTGCACACGCGAGCACATGCACACACACACACACTCACACATGAGTCAAGTGCTTCACATGCTGGCATTAGCTGCCTTGTCAAGACTGGAATGAGAGGTCATTCTAATGCTACCCAGAAGGGTTTCCAGTTCACTGGATAAGAGATTAGTTCCGGGATAACTGTGTGATAACTGTGGCTGAAAATAGAGATTAAAAACCTCGAGGATGGCAATATTATTTTAACTTAAAGATACACATACAATACACATTGCACATGATAAGCTGTTTACGTAAAGTTACCAAGCTGACCCCAGACCTTTTTCATGCTTCTAAATGTGACTGTGAGAATATGGTAGAGAAGTGTGGCTCTAAGTTGCCCTTTCCCTGTCCAGAGATCTGACCTAGACCCAGCAGCAGCAGCATGTCCTTGTCTAAATAAATAATAGAGGAGAGGTGATAGGGTAGAGGCCATTGAATAGAAAAGAGGCACTGTCCAGTTTGTGCTGGATGTGCCATTGATGGAAAGGCTGTGAACACTACTCTCCTTAGGTTACTGCTGATGAAAGCTGTATCCTCCAATACAAATCCTGACTTAAAAATGTGGGCCCATCAGAGACCCAGCATATAGGGCAAAGATGCTGGTGAAGGAAGAGTTGAAAAAATCTTGTCTTTTCAGATCTTCCATAGAAAAGTAAAACGACTGGAATAAACAAAAAAAAAATTGAAATAACATCTCATTTTTGTGTGTGACCTATGCTCTGCATTCCAGAAAAACTCAAATTAATTGTAACACCACAATGAGACCTAGTTTTATGAAATACCTTTTACTTAAAAGTGAGGTCTCTCTGGGGCTGTCAACATGGATATATGTGTCTCACATGAATAAATCTAAGTTAAGGCATGAAACATGCATGAGAGACATAAAATGAGTGCTGGAGGGTACTTTGCAACTGTTTTACAAGAAATAAATATTACTGTTTTAAACAACAACAGTTCTCTACTGAGGCTGAATCCTGAGAAATGAAAATGCCTTGGGTCAGGAGAGAATCTAGAACAGGATACCCAAGATGGACCTGAAGCTCCATTTGGAGCAGCGGGTGGTAAGGGCTGGGGCAGAATGGGATGGAGGGAGGGGTCCCACTGGTAAGAGGGAGGACACCAAGGACGGCTGAGGTGGTGCAGCTAGGTACCCGATGGAGGAACTTTCAGAAGGACATCTCAGAGTCAAAACAGACGTTGTCTGTGTTGCAAACCTTCAGTGGCACTGGCCTCTTTTGAACAAGGTAACTATGAAAATATAAGTTTTCTAGGAATTCAAAGAAATCTTTGGGAGGTCGTTGAACTTTTAACATGGTGTGGGATGGAGGTCAGAGGAATCCTGTGGGAGCTTAGGGAGAAGGGAGACCCCAGGAGATGTCTGGATTACACAAGCCTATTTCACGTGAGTGAGATTTATATACACATAAATACATCAGTTTTCCCTAAACATTACCTTGAAATTCACATCTTTTTATATAAGGAGGTGTATATAGAGAAGGAAATCATATATAAACAGTCAAATCTCTGCTTTAAAGTATAAAACATCCGGTAGTGTCTTTCCTACAGTTTTCTGCCTTCTCCCGAATGTGTTCTGATGATATCCCTGCTGCAGCCAGGAGATGGAGAGGAATGTCCCGATGCGCAGGTGGGAGGCTTGGGAAGTAGGTGGGCTTAATAATACATATTCTTATCCCACCAGCCTGCAGAGGTAGAAAGTGAATTAGAAATGGATAGTCTGTTGAAGTGGATTGGCTGAGTCTCAAAGATCATCTTACAACTTACTTCCAGGGTATAGTCTGATGAAAAGTTTCCGCAACTCATCATATACCCAGATGAGAATAGCATGGGGCACAGCCACAAACCAGTGCTGAGGCCTGGAAGCAGAAGGGAGAGGTGAGCCCAAATGCACTGAAGGGAGGGCCCAGCCCTTGCCATGGGGCAGAGGATTCCCCATTCATTTCCCTGCCTCCTTGGAAAGAACAACAGATCCACTGGGTCACACAACATGAAACTGGAAAGTTTCTTACTTAACCTGGATTGTGACCACTAGAAGTAGCATCTGCCTTTGAGGTGATCTGTGGGATGAGGGTAGAGATGGGATGGTGAGGTGTGGAAAACCCATTTCTACTTCAGGAAAACTAGTAGGTCAAAGCCTCTGACTCATATGGAACCGACTCAATTTTGTCTCTTTTGAAAGACTAGAGGGGAACCCCACCCCTCCCCCCAAGTCCTAATGTTTATTTAGGCTGTGACAGCTCAGAGCAGGACTGACCCTTTCCTCTCCACTGTTGAAGGAACTCACCAAAGCATGGTGAAATTCAGGGCTGTGATGCTTCCAAGGCCATAGGAGAGGATCAGAGCGATGATAATCTGAGAGGCGATCCCTACCCAGATGACTTTATTTCTATAAGAAACATGAAGATTGAAGATTCTGAATGCCCATGGCCCAGTACCACATGCCCAGCACCCAGGGGAGTCAGTGCTCTCATGGTATGCTGCCTCATCATCCAGGGGTGAGGTGGGATGCAGGAGTACCTGAAGAGACCCTGCTGGAAGATGGAATTCCTCCGGGTTTTCCTGATGATCAGATCTGCTATTTGCTGGACCATGATGCCAACAAAGAAAGCCGTGTAGCCTGTCCATTCTAGGTATTTCCTCTGGTAACGCGTCTGTCAGTGGACAGAGAGGAGACCATGAGAGCCCACAGGGAAAACTTCAGGGAGATTTCCAGGCAGTCCTGTGAAGCTCTATTCTCTCCACCTCCCTGAGATTGAGAGAGGATCACCTCCTTGTGTTTGGAAAGAAACATAGTTTTTTGTTGTTGTTGTTGTTTTTAACCAGGTGAGCAGGAAAAGATGCTAATTTAATTGATTTTGCCCAAATGTGGACATTGTTGGACTGGCTACTCTTCCCTAAAAAAATGGCGTCTAGGCATTGCATTCGAGAGATGAGGTGAGTCCCAGCAGCCCTGTTAACTTAGAAAACTTTCGCCTTCTCTAGGTCATTAAGGCCACCCAGGGAAACTTAAGTTCCATGTCAGCCTGAGCAGGGCAGCGACAGGAGGGAAGGAGCAGGAAGATGGTGAACGCAGAGCCCCTCCTTACCCATTCTTGTCCATAGCTATCTTCCAGGTCGTTCACAGAGTCCTGCTCCCATTCCACCCGGAGGTTAATGAGGGTGCTGGGCCTAAAGCCCTCTTGTGCATACACGGTGAAGTACACAAGAAAAGCTCCCAGGGACTGCATGAGGCCTGAGGGAATAAGAGTAAGGTGCAGGTTCCACAGTGACTTCAGAACTGCCTGTCCCCATCCTCCTCATGGTTTCTTCTCCCACCCCACCCCTGCCCCATAAGGAAAAACACAGCTTCTGACTGTGACTGGGTGGTCCCCTGGGTGACAGGACATGCCCTGATCATACCGATGTGCAGATAAGAGTACACGGCAAGTGGCTTGTTCACCAGTCGATCCTTCTTCTTGTGGCGAGGCTTCCTATTCATAATGTCACTTTCAGCTTTCTCATAAGCCAAGGCGATGGATGGAACCTGGAGGGGAAAGTCTGTGAAGCCCACCCCTTGAACACTGTACTCGACCTACAGGATGACAGTAGGGGTACAGTGTGGGGCTTGGGGAAGGTCGGGGGGCCGGTGGAAGGTGGTGGTGGGCTATGGAACTGGGCTATCCAGGGTAAAGGCAAGGAGGTAGGTGTATTGTCTGCAGAGAATTTAAGAACAGTTGGCTTTAAAAAGCAATCTACCCCCCATCATCACCATTTGCACGCAGTTCTATACAATGTGAGTTACAAGTCTGGGGTGGGTTTCTCTTACTAAACCCTCTTTTGTTGGTATGACCCTGGATCACAGTGATTCTCTGGTCCTTTGTCCTGGAGGGCCTGTTAAAAGACACATTACCTCTCCACTCCACCCTGCCCCTCACCCCCTTCCTTCAGACTTTCTGATCCACAAGGTCCTGGCTAGGGCCAGAGACTGCATTTCCAGCAAGTTCCCAGGTGACACCTGGGTTACACTGGAAGAACCTCTGCAGTGGAGAAAAATGAGCAAGCCTAAAGGGCTGGAAATGATCTGACTGTTACCTTTGGGGATCCCAATTCCCCTCTGAGGTAGAGCTATCTCTAGTCTCCCTACAATGTGGAGACTGTGTAAAGCAAGAGAGGGGCAAGGAGGCAATTTGCCGGGCTGTTGTCCTCACTTGGAATTCAGACTGCTCCATGTTGCCTTTTCTCCTTTGCCCGTGTAAGCCAGAGACACTGGCATAATGTTACAAAGATTCTTACACAGACACGAACTAGCAGAGGGGAGGGTTTAGTTAACAGCACTGTAGGTCAATGTGAGGCTTTATAACTGCGGCTTTTTATTCTGTTGAGGTGAGGGGCCTCCAGATCACAGATCCTTTTATTTAACAAGGGGCTACTATGGGTTATCACTTTAACCACTGGGCCCCCAGCAGCACAGGGACTATCTTGGTGACAGCTGCATCTTCTCAAAAGAAAAGAAGGCTGAACCTGACCAATGGAACTTTTGAAGAACTCACATTTGAAAGGCTCTTATATAAAGTGAGGTGGTTTTAATTTCCAAACATTTGACAGATGGCTCTAGTATTGGCATCATGAAAGAGCTCATTAGAAAGCCAAAGCTTCAGGCTCTGTCATGGCAAAGTTTGACAAGCATTGATTTATTCTATTTCCTTGCTCTTGAAGGCAATGACTCTGAAGTTTACATGACCTGAGCAGTTATTAGACCCTGTTCCCTGTAGTGCTACTTACGATGTCCGTGCCTAAGTCAATGAACAAGATGGTGATGGTGCCTATGGGCAGAGGCACCCCAATGATGATGTAGATCAGAAAGGGGCACAACTCAGCGATGTTCTTGGTCAGGGTGTATGCAATGGTCTTCTTGAGGTTGTCAAAGATCAGGCGACCTAAGCAAAGATGTTTCTCCTTATAGAACTGGCTTTTCTCCCAGGCGACCCCAGTTTTCAGGAAGACCACTTGGAGGAAGACTACGCACCTTCCTCCACCCCAGTGACTATGGATGCGAAGTTGTCATCCAACAAGACCATGTCAGCTGCATTTTTGGCTGCATCTGAACCTGCTATCCCCATGGCAATCCCAATATCTGCCTTCTTTAGAGCAGGAGAGTCATTCACTCCATCCCCGGTCACAGCAACGACTGCATCCTATGCAAAGGGACACAGTGAAAAAATGGGAGTGAGCAGGACTATGGGGTCTCAGGTCTGGCAAGAACACTGTCTCCCTGTTGTCTTGAGGATGGAGACAACTGGAGTGGAGACAAAGGGCCCGGTTTGGATTTTGGGGAAAAGATAAAGATGGGAAATCCCAGATGCCAGATAATGAGCTCCAAAAAAGACATGTTTAAATAATTAAAACCAATGTGTATGGCAGGTGAGAGGGATACCTTTGGCACTCCGTAGCCACAGTCTTCCCATCTGAAGATTCAACCAAGGATTGAAAATACTTGGAAAAAGTAAACCCCAGAAAGTTCCAAAGAGTGAAACTTGAATTTGCCACATGCTGAATGCTATGCTGATGCCACAAAAATTAAGTGATGTGTGGGCACACCCTGCTGTAGCCTCTGTTCAAATGTAGGTAATGTGAAAATGTTGGTTATAGGTAAATATAGGTTATAGGTAAATATAGGTTATAGGTAAATATAGGTTATAGGTAAATATAGGTTATATGCAAATAACACTCCATTTTATATAAGGGGCTTGAGCATCCATGGGTTTTGGTGCTGAGGGGAGGTGTCTTGGAACTGATCCTCTGAGGATACTGAGGGATAACTGTATATTTTATATCTTACATCTTTATATTTTTGTTCTCTATCTTACATTTTATTTTTTTATATATTTTTATTGATTTCAGAGAGAGGAAAGGAGAGGGAGAGAGAGAGAGAAACACCAATGATGAGAGAGTCATTCGAGATCGAGCCTTCAACCCGGGCATGTGCCCTGACCACGAATCGAACCTCAATCTCCTGGATCCTAGGTCAATGCTCAACTGCTGAGCCAGACCCGGCCAGGCTCTATCTTACATTTTAAATCGTTCTATACCCACACCTACCGTAGTACCAGATGCTTCACTGTCAGAACGTCCTTTAGAGAGTATGCAGCTGTGTGTGGGAGGGTCTCTAAGTAAGAAAGAATGTCAGCCTGAGAGGTGGCAATGTGAGGTGATGAGAATGGGAAAGGAACTGTCTCTAGAGGCTGAAAAGGCACCAAACCTTGACTTGGGATCTGAATCTCAGCCCTGCAGTTCCCTGCACGACGGAGGTACTCTGGGCACTGCTGCCCACCCACCTGCCTCTGACAGCCCTCTACAATAATCAGCTTCTGCTGGGGGGATGTTCGGGCGAACACAATCTCTGGGTAGCTGGTTAAGACCTCATCCAGCTGGTCTGCGTTCATGTCCTTCAGCTCCATGCCAGTCACCACTGCAGCTTTAGCATCCCTAGAAGGGCCAGAAGGAAGTGGGTGAGGCCAAAGGTCAGATCTTTTGCGGAAACACTGTTCTGGGCAGGATATGAGCTGAAGCCTCTTTGACTTCACTTGGGAACCCAATGTCCCTGACATCCAATACTCTAGTGGGATGACAGGGATTTTGAGTATTGGGGACACTTTGGTCTCCATTTCGAGACAGTAAACTGAGGCTAAAAAACGAGGCCACTTTTTCCCAGTAGGAATAACCAAGTAGCCTTTTCCTGACAGGAATGGGTGAGAAGTGATACTTCCTGGGCAATGTTTTACTTACTAAGTGAATGGAGAAATAAAAAAACCCTGTCTCTTTATATGTTTTGGGTCCTAGAATTCAGATATGCCAAAACATGGGTAACAATTTCTGTTGTTGTTTATTTCAGATTTATGGAGTATCAACAATGCAATGAGCTACGTAGGAAAAAATGTATTGAGGTCTTCTTTGAGGAAAACTATTGTCTGCTGATTCTAAAAGGAAGGTTCTAGAAACTCTGATTATTCAGATCTGATTGTGTTGTCTCCTGCTAAGATTATGAGGCTTTCTTTCCATTACACTTAGAGCAGATCTCAGGTGCAGCTGCTTAGTCTCATCTCATGTCCCCTATGGTTTGGTTCTAAGCCCACACACCCTTCACAGCCCAAAGGCCCTCACAGGTCTTGCTGTCTCACCTTCCCTTGAATAACACTCCACTTTTCAGTCTTCAAATCTCTCAGCTTAAACACTCTGTACAAAGCACTACATGCCTTTTTCTTTACATTTTTAAGGCTTTGACCTTTTTTGGGTCTGTTTTTCCCTGCTGTTGCTAAATATTGAAATTCTAACACTTGACTAAAATCACAAGTCTTGCCCTGGCCAGCTTGGCTTAGTGGTTAGAGCATTGGCTGGTGCACTGAAGGGTCCTGGGTTCGATCCTGGCTAAGGGCACATACCTTGGTTGCAGGCTAGATCATCAGACCTGACAGAGTGGGTGTGGGAGGCAACCAATCAGTGTGCCTCTCTTGCATTGATATTTCTCTCTCTCTCCCTTCCACTCTCACTGAAAAGCAATGGAAAAAATATCCTCAGGTGAAGATTAAAAATAAATAAATAAATAAATAAATAAATAAATAAAATAAAATAAAATAAAATAAATAAAATCACAAGTCTTGATAATTTGGTGATGTCGGAGGAATGGCAGTAGGAGAGAGCTCCTTGACCTCTCCCCAAGAAATTTCAACAGGTTAACTAACTATAATTTAACAAAGAATTCCGTACTCAATACAGAGGAACACTGAGAGACATTCCCATTGAAACATCTAAAGGTGGGCACCTGTGAATAAGCGGGAAGACAAGAAGGGAGGAAAGCTCAGATGGCCTGAAGATGGCCCAGAGATGCAGCTCTGCAGCTGGGCACTCAGGAGATCTCTGTGTGGCTGGGAAAGGGGAGGAAGCCAGTGACAGCATGCGCTTCCTTCAGCTGGGAGGAACAGAAAGCTGCAGGGACAGTACAGCAGGGCAAGCAGAGTGAACAGTGACTGAGCCAGCAGATGCCTATAAGAGCACAGAGTTCTGCCTCATGGCTATCCACTGTCAGATGGGGGTGATTCTGACAAAGAAATGGTACCACAGAGCTCTGCTACCCCTTGGACTCCCCAAACTTGGTGCCCTTGGTGTTAAGTTGAGAAACATTTTACCTGTAAACCAAGAACTATTGCTGTTTCCCTCTGTGACTGATCTCCAGGTTTGGTGCTTGGGACTGGACCTCATGGAGGTCCAGGGTCTGGGGTCACCATTATGGTGAGGGCAAAACAAACCCCACCCCCAAGCAGTACAGCTATACTCTCTTACGGAAGCTGTGGAAGTCAAGTCTGGGAGATCACAGAGGTAAAAAAGTCTTGTGATTCAGAGCCATCTACTGGAAAATAGTAGAAAGACCTCTTCAGGGAATGCTGCTATGGAAGGGACATTTATGCCTAGACAAAGAAGAGGAGCAAATATTATGAACAACCACGGTAAGGAGGATGATCAGAAAGCAAATGAAAAATCCCCAGAAAGAAAGCTGGAAATAACTGATATAAATGACAGAGATTTCAAGACTGCCATTTTGAAAATACTCAATGAGATGCGAGCAAATACAGAAAGGGAATTCAGTGCACTCAGAAAACCAATCAATGAACAAATCAAGTACTTTACCAAAGAAATTGAAACCTTAAAAAAGAACCAATCAGAAATCCTGGAAATGAAGCATGCAATTAAGGAGATTAGGAATGAGCTACTGAGCATAGAGCACAGAGCCAACCAGATGGAGGAAAGAATTAGTGATATTGAAGATAGGAATCTAGAAATGACAGAGAGGAAAGAGAGAGACCTGAGCATAAAGAAAAATGAAAAAGCTCTATGAGAACCATCAGAAAGAGCAATATTAGAATAACAGGCATTCTGGAAGAAGAAGAGAAGGAGAAGGGAATGGAGAGTCTATTCAAACAAATAGTAGATAAGAACTTCCCAAACCTTTGGAAAGAGCTAGATCCTCAAATCCAAGAATCAAACAGAACACCTAGTTACCTCAATCCACAGAGGCCCTCTCCAAGGCATATTATATTAAAACCGTCAAAAATTAATGACAAAGAAAAAATTCTCAAAGCAGCCAGATAAAAGAAGGAAGTGACCTACAAAGGAAAACCCATCAGAATTTTATCCAACTTCTCAGCAGAAACCCTACAAGCCAGAAGAGAGTGGAACTAAACATTGAAATGTGTGAAAGACAGAAATGACAAGCCATGAATAATATATCTAGCAAAATTATCCTTTAAATATGAAGGAGAAACAAAGACATTTCCAGACATACAGAAGCTGAGAGATTTTATCAACAGGAAACCTCCACTGCAGGAAATACTCAAGGGAGTTATTCTACCTGAAATAAATAACATAAGGTCACAATACTACGAGTAAGATCACCAGGTAACTTACAGCATAAACTGGGATAATTTGTCTCAACAAAAACATAAAAGGGGAAGGAGTAAAGGTCTGAACTGGCAAAGGAGGATGAACATCAGATGCACTCAAAAGAAAAAAAACACTATTGTATACACGCAACTTTATTTTTTATAAGCCTAATGATTACCACACACAAAAATCACCAAACCAGGACACATCGCTTAAAAAAAGAGGACACAGAGGAAAGAAGTATGAAACATCATCAAACAAAAACAAGAGACAAAGTACAAAGGAAAAGAACCAATGGAGGCACAGAGCTATAAGAAAATACAAGATAAAATGACTATAGGAAATCCTCATATATCAATAACAACCCTAAAGGTAAATGGTCTGAATTCACCAATAAAGAGGCACAGAGTAGTAGAGTGGGTCAAAAAACAAAACCCAGCCATAGCCAGTTTGGCTCAGTGGTTAGAGTGTTGGCCTGCTGACTGAAGGGTCCCAGGCTCAGTTCCAGCCAAGGGCACATACCTTGGTTGCAGGCTAGATCCCCAGCCCTGGTCAGAGCACGTGAGGAAGGCAACCAATTGATGTGTCTCTCTCATATTGATGTTTCTCTTTCTCTCTCTCTCTCTCTCTCTCTCTCTCTATCTGTGAAAAGCAATGGAAAAAATATCAATTTTTACAATTTTAATTTGTTTTTAAACACAAACAAAACAAACAAAAAACAAAACAAACAAAACCAAAACTCAGCCATATGCTGCCTACAAGAGACACATCTAAGCTGCAAAGACAAAGGTAGATTCAAAGTAAAAGGGTGGAAAATGATTCTCCAAGCAAATAACAGCCACCAAAAAGCAGGTGTATCCACACTTATACCTAACAAAATAGATTTCAAGGCAACAAAGATAACAAGAGACAAAGATGGACACTTTATAATGATAAAGGGGACACTATATCAAGAAAACACAACACTTCTTAATATATATGCACCCAACCAGGGTGCACCAAAATATACAAAGCAATTACTCACAGAACTAAAGAGAAATAGATTAAAACACAATCATAGTTGGGGACCTTAACAGCTTTAGATAGAGCAACCAAACAGAAAATCAATAAAGAAATATCATCTTTAAATGAAATGCTAGACCAAACGGACATAATTGACATTTATGAATATTAGATTATACATTTTTCTCCAGTGCACATGGACCATTCTCAAGGATAGAGCACATGCTGAGTCACAGAACTAGCATCAACAAATTCAAGAAGATTGAAATTATACCAAACATCATCTCTGACCACGATGCCTTGAAATTAGAAATCAACTGCTAAAAGGAAGTAAAGAAACCCACAAATACATGGAAATTAAACAACATAGTAAAAAATGATTGGGTCAAAGAAGAAATAAAAGATGAGATCAAAAGATATATAGACAAATGAGAATGAAAATATAACATATTAAAACTTCTGGCCTGGCAAGCATGGCTCAGTAGTTGAGCACTGACCTATGATCAAGGAGATCGAAGTCTGATTCCTGGTCAGGGCACATACCTGGGTTGCAGGCTCTATCCACAGTGGGGGGCACGCAGGAGGTAGCCCATCAATGACTCTCTCATCATTGATGTCTCTATCTCTCTCTCTCCTCCCTTTCTCTCACTGAAATCAATAAAGACATATTTTTAAAAAACAACTTCTGGATATAGCAAAAGCAGAAATAAGTGGGAAGTTTATATCACTACAGGCCTATCTCAAGAAACAAGAGAAATCCTACGTAAACAACCTAACATCACATCTTAAAGAACTAAAAAAAGAAGAACAAAAGCAACCCAAAGTCAGCAGAAGAAAGGAAATCATAAAAATTAGAGCAGAACTGAATGAAATAGAAAACAAAAAGACTATACAAAAAATTAATAGAACAAAGAGCTGGTCTTTGAAAAGATTAATAAAGTTGACAAGCCCCTGGCTAGACTCACTAAGGAAAAAAGGGAAATGACCAATATAAACAAAATCAGAAATGAAAGAGAAGTCACCACAGACATCACAGATATACAAAGGATCATACTAGAATATTATGAAAGACTATATGCCACCAAATTCAATAACCTAGGAGAAATGGATAAGTTCCTAGAAATATATAACTTCTTAGACTAAATCATGAAGAACTGGAAAATCTAAATAGACTGATCTGCAGCAAGGAAATTGAAGCAATCATCAAAAACCTCCCAAAAAATAAAAGTCCAAGACCATATGGCTTTACAAGTGAATTCTACCAAACATTCAAAGAAGATTTAAAACCTATCCTTTTCAAACACTTCCAAAAAAACACATTTTATGAGGCCAATATAACCTGGATACTAAAACCTGGCAAAGGTAACACACACACAAAAAACTACAGACCAATATCTCTGATGAATATAGATGCAAAATTCCTAAATGAAATACTAGCAATTCAAATACAGCAGTACATCAAAAAAATAATACATCACGATCAAGTGGGGTTCATTCCAGGGGCACAACGATGGTTCAACATATGTAAATCAATCACTGTAATACACCACATTAACAAAACAAAGGATAAAAGTCACATGATCTTATCCATAGAGGCAGAAAAAGCATTTGATAAGATACAACATCAATTTATGATTAAAACACTCAATAAAATAGGACTAGAAGGAAAGTATCTTAACATAATAAAGGCCATATATGATAAACCCTCAGCTAATATCATACTCAATGGTGAAAAACTGAAAGCTTTTCCTCTAAGATCAGTAACAAGACAAGGGTGTCCACTCTCACCACTATTATTCAACATAGTTCTGGAAGTCCTAGCAATAAGGCAAGAGTAATAAATAAAAGATATCCAAATAGGGAAGGAAGAAGTAAAGCTGTCACTTTTTGCGGACTACATGATTCTGTATATAGAAATTCCTAAAGACTTCACCAAAAAGCTATTAGAAACAATAAACAAATACAGTAAAGTTGCAGGATACAAAATCAATGTACAAAAATCCATTGCCTTCCTGTATACTAACAACAAAACTTCAGAAAAAGAAGTGAAAAAACACACAACACACCAATTCCTTTTGCAATTGCAACCAAAAGAATAAAATACCTAGGAATAAACTTAACAAAGAACATGAAAGACCTATATACTGAAAATTAAAAAGTATTATTATTATTATTATTATTATTTTTAATACTCACTAGAGGACTTTTTTTCTATTGCTTCTCAGAGACAAAGGGAGGGGGAGGGAGAGAGAGAGAGAGGGAGACACACCGATGTGAGAGAGACACATGGATCGGTTGCCTCCTGCACGAGCCCCGACCAAGGCAGGGCACCGAGCCTGCAACCAAGGTATGTGCCCTTGGCCAGAATTGAGCCTGGGACCCTTCAGTCTGTGGGCCGATGCTCTAACCATTGAGCCAAGCTGTCTAAGGCTACAAAGCATTATTAAAAGAGATTAAAAAAGACACAACAAAATGGAAAAAGTGTTCATGGATTAGAAGAATCAACAGAGTTAACACGGCCATATTACCCAAAGCAATATACAGATTTAATGCAATCCCCATCAAAATACCAATGTCATTTTTTAAAGAAATAGAATGAGAAATCATCAGATTTGTATGGAACCATAAAAGACCCTGATTAGCCAAAGCAATTTTGAGAAAAAAAGAACGAAGCTAGAGGTATCACACTACTTGACTTCAAATTATATTACAGAGCTATGATAATCAAAACAGCATGGCACTGGCAGAAAAACAGACACACAGGTCAATGGAACAGAATTGAGAGTCTAGATATTAAACCACATGTATGTGTGCTAATAATGTTTGACAAATGAGCCAGAAACAGACAATGGAGAAAGGAAAGCCTCCTCAATAAATGGTGCTGGGAAAACTGGAAAGCCACATGCAAAAGAATGAAACTGGATTACAGTTTGTCCCCATGCACAAAAATTAATCGAAGGTGGATTAAATACCTAAATATAATATCTGAAACAATAAATTACATAGAAGAAAACATAGGTACCAAACTTATGGACCTTGGTCATGGAGAAGACTTTATGAACTTGACCCCAAAGGCAAGGGAAGTAAAGGCAAAAATAAATGAATGGGACTATATCAAACTAAAAAGCTTCTGCACAGCAAAGGAAACTGACAATAAAACAAAGACGCAGCCACCCAGATGGGAGGTGATATTTGCAAACAGTAGCTCTGACAAAGGCTTAATTTCCAAAATATATAAAGAACTCACAAAACTCAACACCAAACAAACAACCCAATCAAAAAGTGGGCAGAGGACCTGAACAGCCACCTCTCCCAAGAAGACATATGAACAGCCAATAGATATATGATAAGATGTTTGACCTCACTAGCAATTAGGGAAACACAAATCAAAACTACAATGAGATACCACCTCACACCTGTTAGAGTGGCTATTATCAACAAGACAAACAATAAAAGTGCTGGAGAGGGTGTGGAAAAAAGGGAACCCTCATTCACTCCTGGTGGGAATGTAGACCGGTACAGTCACTATGGAAAGCAGTCTGACAATTCCTCAAAATTTAAGAATAGAGCTACCATATGACCCAGCAATCCCTCTCCTGGGTATATACCCAAAAACTCAAAACATGTATTCACAAAGATATATGCACCCTCCCCTATGTTCATTGCAGCATTATTCGTGGTGGGCAAGACATGGAAACAACCAAAGTGCCCTTCGACAGTGGACTGGATAAAGAAGATGTGGTAAATGTACAAAATGGAATACTACTCAGCCATAAGAAAGGATGAAATACTGCCATTTGCAACAACGTGGATGACCCTTGAGGATATTATGCTAAGTGAAATAAGTGTCAGAAAAAGCTAAGAACCATATGATTTCACTCATATGTGGGATATAAAACTGAAACGTGTGGATACAAACAGCAGTGTGATGGTTGCCAGAGGGGAGGGGGTGGGAGTGAAGGGGGTCCTACTATATGGGAACAGGAGAAGATATGACTTTGGGTGGTGGGCACACAGTGCAATATACGGAGCTTGTAACATAGAAGCCCACACCTGAAACCTATATATTCATATTAACCATTGTCATCCCAATAAATTTAATAAAAAATAAAAATAAAATCAAATCACAATCTTCCTAAGTTTTAGTAAGAAAATATAAAAGTAAGACAAGAAGAAAAGGGTGGTTCCTCTCCCCACTCCAGCTGCAAAAATCCACTCATTATATGAGCATGAAGCTAGAGCTGATAAAGGAGATAATTGAAACCATTCACAAAAGTAGCCACCCCACTTTCTTGTTCAGTGTGGTGACTTGTATGAAAATGTATAATCCTACTATTTTAAAAACCAAAACGAATAAACAAAAGCTCTAAACCTGTTTCCATAGATGACTGTTATTTTCACGAAGGAGAAGACACTTAGCTTTCACATACCATTGTACCCAGAGGCTGTAACTCTGTTTGGTTGTTTTAATTAGTAATTTGTTGGCCTGGTGATAATTTATTACCTGACAGCTGTGTATTCCTAAAAGGCATGAATGCTTGAATAAACTAGAAGAGATTCACTGGGCTTTTCCTGTTTCTCCCACATGCATGAATGTATAATAAAGCCAATGACATTTATTTTCACAGTGAGACCTGGAGTCTTTAATCATTTAAATTATCAGCTGACTCTCCCCATACTACCTCCTCCTCAGTCCAATGTATCTCCTTCATTGTACTCATCATAACATAGTTTTCTGCCCCTTTGGTTAGATAGAAAGAAAGCTCCCTCGGGCTGGGGATGGTGTCCGGTCTGTTTGCTTCTGTAGTTCCAGTGTCTAGTAAGGTGCCTGGTACATAGTTGGTACTCAACAACAGATAGTGGAAAGAATTAATACCAGAAAAACCGAGTCTTTCCTTAGGAAGCTTCCATTATATTTAGTTCCAAAAAGAAAAGAAAGAGAAGAGAAGAGAAGAGAAGAGAAGAGAAGAGAAGAGAAGAGAAGAGAAGAGAAGAGAAGAGAAGAGAAGAGAAGAGAAGAGAAGAGAAGAGAAGAAAAGAAAAGAAAAGAAAAGAAAAGAAAAGAAAAGAAAAGAAAAGAAAAGAAAAAGACATGCACAAAACCCAGAGGGTTCTTAATAGTTCAGATTATACAACTGGATCACTGGCAAGTAATTTCTTATCAACTCTTTGTTTCAGATTTTCTCACTCTAAATTAGGCACTTAAGTTTTTAGATCTACTTTATTGGGTTTTGAAATTTCATACAAGGAATACATAAGGGATAATTTTTGTGGTACTAATATAGTGCCTGGCACATATTAGGTGCTCAATAAAATTATGAGTGAAAGAATGAATATATGAGTTATAGAGGAAATCAGCCTAGCGTCATTCTAAGAGAGTGTTTGGCAAAAAGGAGATTTGCTCCAAATAGCACAGCTCTTTAGAACCAACAGTGTCCCACTAAACTTGAGTTTCTGCAACTCTGGTTCTGTGCTTACTTACCGTTTGTTAACTTGCTCCACAGCAATGTTGAGGCGTTTTGCAATGTCTTCCACAGTCTCACTGTTGGCTGAAATGATACCTACACTCTTGGCAATAGCTTTAGCTGTAATTGGATGATCGCCTGTAACCATAATAACCTAGAACACAAATATGAAGAAAGGCATGGGAATAATGAGGAACTGGCTGGCCAGAGTAGGGGGAGTTCTGTATCACCTACTCTACCATGACCTAGTAGAACATGGTTAGTGTTGACTGCCGTCTGCCCTTACAGACAGTTCTTGATCTTTAGATGAAAGACACAACTGCCTGTGAAGGACACGCTGATACCACTGGATTTATCCTTGCTCCTAAGCTTTTTGTATTTCCTCCTCTGATTAGAGGAAGACCTTTCCCTTTGATGTTGTTGTATTTGTGAAAGGGCTGGTAGCTGTCTACCTGGGACAGCCTCATGTGGCTTCAACAGCCTTGATATTAACATGGTAATGGAATAAAGATTTTGGTTTTGATATCATGAAGGCAAATGGATTACAGAGGCTGAAACTCAAGATTTAGTAATAAAACCTTTTATTGTCTATTAAAGTCTAGTGCAAAATATGGCTACTTCATGGCACAGGGAGTTAGCTTTCTTCTCACTGCAGTTACCATTGTGGTTTATTCCATACAGACACAATCATTTTGCTTTTATTGCAGTTATGGAAAGTTCAGTGTAGTGAAAATAGAGATTTTTAAATAGGAATTAAATCACTGGCCAGTATGGCTCAGTTGGTTGAGTGTCGTCCCATGCACCAAAAGGTCATGTGCTCAATTCCAGGTCTGGGTGCAATACATACCCAGGGTGTATGCAGGAGGCAACCGATAGATGTTTCTCGCCCTCGCCCTTTCTCTCTCTCCAAAAGAAAGAAAAGAGGGTGGAGGATTAGGTGTTTACTTGAAGAGACCTAAATACTGACTATCTCTTCTGACAAATGTTCTTAGGAAGGGATGCAACATACATGGAGGGCTTCTTTTTTTTGTTTTTGTTTTTTGTTAATCCTCACCAGAGAATATTTTTTCCACTGATTTTTAGAGAGAGTGAAAGGGAGGGAGGGGGGAGGAAGAGAGAGAGAGGAAGATAGATAGATAGATGGTAGATAGATGATGATAGATAGATAGATAGATAGATAGATAGATAGATAGATAGATAGATAGATGATAGATAGATAGATAGATGATAGATAGATGATGATGATAGATGATAGATAGATAGATAGATATAGATAGATAGAGATAGATAGATAGATAGATAGATAGATAGATAGATAGATAGATAGATAGATAGATGATAGATAGTCATCGATGCAAAAGAGAAAATCAATTGGTTGCCTTTTGCACATGCTCTGATGGGGGCTGGGGATCAAACCTGCAACCCAGGAGCCCTTGACTGGGAATTGAACCTGAGACCCATACCTGCCAGGGCCATGGAGGATTTCTTAAGTCAGGAAGATAACTCCCACCTTGATCCCTGCGCTCCGGCATTTGGTGACTGCATCCGGGACAGTGGATCGAGGGGGATCAATCATTGACAAGAGTCCCACAAAACAGAGATTGGACATGGGAAAGTTCATGGCATCGACATCAAATGAATAGGTTTCTGGAAACTCGTCTGCTGGCAGGTAGAGATGACAGAAACCTGGAATGGGCACGAATCTGGGAGTCAGTAAAACTAGACTATGGAATGACACAAGAAAAGGAGGAACATTTTCATACACTCACAGTCCTTTATTCTTTTACCAATAAAGTCTACCAGAATTCATTCTTTCAATTCCATAATGCATATTGTTTTTAGCAAAGAAATAGTTCATCCAAAAATAATTCATGTGCACATTAGGTTCTCTGTTATGTTCTAGGGCTATGAAGATCAGAGTGGACAGCCTTTACTTCTGAAGATGTCCCAGTTGAGTGTGGGGACAGAGACATAAAGAAATAAGCATAATGGAGCATGGTGAGTGTTATTGAAGGGTGCTACAGTCCAGCCACCTGGGGAGTCAGGAAAGACTTCACCAAGAAGGTCGTATGTGAGCTGACTCTTGAGAGAGGCATTAGGGAGGACTGGGGGGTGGGAAAACCATTTAGGCAGACAAAACAGCATGTGCTACTGCACAAATGGGAGAAAGGATCTGGGGGATCAGGGGAATGGTACAAAGCTTGAGCTTTAATCAAGGTAAGTATGAGAGAAAGGCCACCAGGAGTGGAGCAGAACCATTTGTTATTCAGACAGTGTCTGGCTCTCACAGGTTGAGGTGAAGGGATTCCTGTGTATGGTGGGACTTCCAAGATCATATGACTTTCTCATCTGGTGCTGTGGGCTATGTGAGGCATGCTTAAAGCATTATCACCTCATTTATATATTTTATTTGTTTTACAAACTCAAATATCTTTTAGAAACACATGTTCCACAGATTCCATCTCTACTGGCAAGAACTGTCATAATGTCTAATGAGCCTTATCATTGACCATGAACTTGTTACCTTGAATGTACCATTCTGTAGTTCAGAGGTGCCACTCTGTCAACCCAAGATTCTAATAACAAGATATACTTTGTTATATCACTGAAGTGACCACAATTCGGCTCCTGCCACAGTGGTTAAATTTCTATAGTTCCTTCTACTTCTAATGTTCCCTATCTCTGTGTCTGGTAATAACATTTAAAAAAACTTACTTTTCTCCTTTCATTGGTTGATAAGTCTTACCGATTCTGCCTCTAAGAAATCTCTGGTATCTGACCTCTCCTTCATGTTCCTATGGCCTTGGATCAAATTCCTACCCTCTGTCACCTGAACAAGAGCAGCTACCTCCTCCTGAGACCCAAGTCTGTCTGCTCCCTGATGCTGCCAAGAATGATCTTTTAGAAAACACTGACTCTGGTCAGTTTACTTGCTGCAGAGTCTCCAGTGGCTCTGCCTTGACTGCAGAATGAAACCCAGTTCCTTACCCACATAAAGCACTCCATACCTTGACCTCCAGTCTATCTTCCCAGCCCTACCTCCCAGGATGACGTTGTCTCTTCAGTTCTGCAACACTCCACAATGAGTGGTTTCCTGACAGTGCTCATACCCTGTCCCCCCTTCTACCTCTGAGCCTTGGCCTATGTTGTTCCCTTCACCGTGAATCCGATCCCCCACTTCCCTTCAAATATTGCCATTCAAGGCCCAGTTTAAATGTAACTCCTTCTATATAATCTTCCTAGATTTCCCTGACCTGGCAGCAACCTCACCCTCCTTGCTGCCTTCATGTGGTATTCTCTTAATCTGTCTACCATTCTTCTTATGAGTCCTGTGGATGCCACAGCTACTCTGCTGGATGGTCAGCCTGTCTCATCTTGTTCCCTCATGCAGCACAAAGCCTTGCACCAAACAGGTGACACATAAGGGTTCTGCCACAAAAAGCTCACCTAGCACACGCTCCCCTAGACCTCCCAGCTCCATGTACGCAGTGTGGAAGGCCTCAGCTGTTCTCTTGTCCAGAGGCTGCTCCTGGCCATTGACCATGATGGTGTTGCACTTCTCTAAGATCTTCTCAGGGGCCCCTTTCATCACCATGAGGAAGCGCTTGTCAATGGGGTCGTCTGTCTTGTGTATGGAGAGCTGGGAGGGAAGGAAGTGAGCATAAGTACAGCATGCTAGTAAATCATGACACTGTCTCCATTACTGAGGGCCTGAACTATATCAACCTTTTAATTAGCAACATGACAAGATGCAAAGCAGCCCTTTCTCTCGTTGGGCTACTGATTATCCTTGAAATGTAAAGGAGGAATTCTACACATGGGTTCTCTCCTTTTCATTTTCTAGCCAAGTGATATGTAAGAGATCTGGACTCAGCCATCTAGTCCCAGCCCAGCTTTAGGGGGGCCAGATGTAGCTGTCAGCTTGGGACATCTTATTCTGCCTTGAACAAGATCTATAGGGGTGCCCATGGGAGTTAGGGGCTGTAAGCCACCTCGTCTCAAGTCCCATCTCTACCTCCCCATTGTGAGCATCAGCCTTTCAGACTGGAGCTCTTCTGAGCTCAGAGGCATGAGGGCAGCAGGCCTTTCTGTACCTCTTCATCTCCACATAGATCCTGATTTTACTACCTGCATATGAGGGAAAATGCTAGGGTGTGAGGAAGTGGGCAGGCTCGCATCCAGGCTTTCAGGAGAACAGTTAAATTACAAGTATCACAATTCTAACACCAATATCCTTTGACCAGTAATTCTACTTCTAGACTCATCCTAATAAGATAATTGGAAAAAGTGGTAAAAAGTGTATAGACAATAATAAATGGCTAAGTCTTACATAGCCCTTATTGTATACCAGATACTCTTAAGCCCTCAAAAAGAATTTCAAGAAGCTGGAGTATTTGAAAGAGAATGAATGAGTTTCAGAGAAAAATTCTACCATTTTGGGACCATCGGTTGATTCTAAGACTTTTGGATATCAGAGATGAGTACAATAAAAAAAATAAATAGAGTGCAAGCATAGGTTTGCCAGCTTTTTCTGTTAATGGTCATGTAAAAGACATTAGAAAGCAACTAGCCAACCAAACCCAAACCCAAACCAAGAGCAAACCAAACAGAAAACCTCCCATCTACTAATGCCATCATTTTCTCAAAGGTAGAGCATTTTGACATTTAAAAAGTAGGAATAATAAATACTTATATAGAGTGTGCTGTTCTAAGTGCTCACACAGTTACTCATGTAAGTCTCAAAACTGCCTTAAGGATATGGGTATTCTTATCACTGTTTACAAGTCAGGAAACACAGGTGCAGAAAGGTTAAATGATTCATGCAAGGTCACACACTAACAGGTAGCTGAGCTGGGGTTTAATTCAGGCTGGCAGGTGCGAGGCCCTGCCCTGATCACAGAGGATAAAAAGGATAATCGTTTATATGAAACACATTCATCTTTATATAAAAACTTAGAAAATATAGTCCTAAAAATCCCATTTGCCATAAACTACTGAAAATCTCTTCATGGACTAGCCTCAGTTTGGGGAATTGCTATTTTAAGGCCAATAAGACATGGACTTTCCACTTTGTTTCCTTCAGTTGACCGAAACCCACAACCTTCCAAGGTCACAACATCTAACACTTCTTGTTCAGGGCTAACTGTTGCTCAAGTGTAGAGTTACAATGGCACCAACAACATCCAAAGAGGTGCTTTGGCCTTGTCAGCAGGAACATACACAGGCCCTCTCTCCATTCTTGTCCTAACTCGGGGTAGCCCATTTTCTCCCTGCACTTTTGGTATATGAGACCTCACGGGACCTGCTCTTTCTCATTTCTCACGTGCTGAAGGAAGTTTTTACTGGAGTAAATGAAGGATTCTGAGCCTAGTCTAGTCTGTAAGACCACAGACTTGCTGGGTCTGTGTGAGTCCTGGCTTGGCCTTCGCCAGCTATATGATAAAGTTCTGTGCCTCACTCTACCTTACAGAGCTGTGGTGAGAATTGAGTGATTTAATACATGTGGAAATTAGCATGATTACTATTGTTATTTTAGAATTGTGACTCATTCTATTTTCACTTAAGTTTTGGATGAGAGATCTGATTTCTTGGCTTTAATATTTGACATCACACACTTTTGTCTGTTGTGTATTTGGCTAACCGCAATTCTTCATTGGCCCATTATCCACAAAGATGTTTGCAACAAAAGTTCTTTTCCATCCAAACAAAATGATAGGGTAGTCACCAGAAACTTTGGCACAAACATGGCTATCCTATTTATACACTTAACTGTTGATGCAAAGGCCAAATCATAATGCCCATTCTCAATTCTGGAGTCTACTGAAAAGCCCATCAGCAGCAGGACCTTGGGTTACACACTGTCATTTGTCCAAACACTGGGAGGACCGCAGGGTGTTTGGTTGTTGGCCACCCTTGAAATGAGGGGAGACAACTAGGCAAGGACATTTCTCTTCCTGAGAAATGAGTGGAAAGAGGATTTCTGTGGGGCCGGAATGAAAAGGCACTTGGCTGGTCATCAGAGAGACTTCTCACCGGTTTCAAAAAGGGCAAGGCTTCCTCACATGGCCTAAGTGAAACTGTTCTGCCTCTGACTTGTAGATGGGGTAGAAAAAACATGTGCTCAGGAGTCAAACAGATCTGTGAAAATTGGTGATGCCACTTCGATGCTTGAGTGAGTCTGGTGACATCAACACATTCAGGGGCCTGTTTCCATACCTAGAAATTGGGGTTAATTAGTCCCATTTCATATGCTTATTGTGAGAATCAATGAGACAACATATGTGAAGCACCTGACACAGACTGAGGGTGCAGTTAGCTCTACCCCTTCCTCCACCTTTCATTTACCCTTTGGGCTCTGGCCGTTGCCCCTCACTTGTGCAAGTCATCCCATAGGGGTGTGTGTGCATGAGTGAGGGTGTTTGTGTGTCTGTAATAGAGATAGATTATCTAGGAGAAGCTGGGCTGACAAGATTCTTTTTCTCTATCTGCCTCAGGCAGAGGAAGGAGGCCAGCAAGGGAAAACCTGTTCTGGGTTCACTAGATACCCAGGCCATCCATCTTGGAGGACTATTTTTTAAGTCAAGTATCATTTAAAATCTGTATTAACCTAAGGGTACTTACAGTAGAAATGACGTTCTTGAGATAACAGAGATTCAGTTGTGAGGAACAACTCACCTGAAATTTGTTGGTTGAGTTAAAAGGGATTTCTGCTACTTTGTGGTTTCTTTTTCTAATTTCCATCACGTCACCCAAAACCACCTCTGAGAATTTCAAAAGAGCAGTTTCTGAGGCATCTCCAACCACAACTCTCTGAGAATCAAAAGAGATAAAAATAAATATTTGCAGCACATAATCTGGTTCTTTGGGGATTGTTTTCAATGAATGAACATGTCACCTGACTAAGCTTACTATCTAGCTGGACAAACAAAACAATAACACAAAACTGTGACTGAGTTAAGACCATGGTAAAACTGTTAAAGTGAGTAATGCCACCTACTGGCAGCAGCAAAGCCCAAAGTTAGAGCTCTGAGAGCTGAAGGGTTTCATGAAAAAAGCGGTTATGGCCCGGCTGGTGTGGTTCAGTGGTTGGGCATCAACCCATGAACCATGAGGTCAACAGTTCAATTCCTGGTCGGGGCACATGCCCAGGTTTTGGGCTTGATCCCAGGTGGGGGGTATGCAGGAGGCAGCCAATTGATGTTTCTTTCTCTTTGATGTTTCTATCTCTATCTCTCTATCTCTCTCCCTTCCTCTCTCTCTAAAAATCAACAAAAACATTTAAAAAGCATAACTGAACTAGATCTTGAAAGACGGTTACAAAGAGAGGAGAAGCCAGAATGCCATGAATGAAGGTGAGAAGTAGAAGACTTCTGTCCTAAGTGGTGGGAGTACAGATGGACCTGAAATGCAGGCTGAGGCCTAGATTTGAGAAGCAGAAAACAGAGAAGCAAAGGAAGTTTTGAGCAAAGTTAGGTAACATACTTCATCTAATGCAGATTTTAAGGAAAATTAGTGCCATGTAAGAAAGACTAGGGGAGGGATAAACTAGAGTCAATTAAGAGGGTACAGTTATTTAGATGCAAGGTATTGGTGATAATAGAAGTGTAAGATTATAGATATTTTGAAGAAAGAATGATGGACTTGGTGAGGAGAAAGTAAAGATGACTTTTAAAAGTTTTGGCCCAGAAGACAAGTAACATGGTGATGTCACAGAAAAAGAGAAAAATTGGTACAAGATCTTGATTTGAAGCCAGGTTGGGTACAGGTAGAAGGTGACAAGTCATAGAATTAGTTGAGAGTCTAACAGTCAAAACTTCCAAGTGGGAACACACAGCTAGCTAGAGATACATGGAGCTGGAGTAAGAAATTAGAACCGGACATAAGGATTTGAAAGACAGAGAAGCGACTGGCCAAAAAGAGAATTGATGAGCTGTTAGAGAAAGAAACACAAATAAAAAATATATGAAAGAGAAAGTGTCAATAAAGAAAACAAATGGCAAATAGAAAAGCCAGGGGGACATAGGCTCAGTGACTCATTGGGAGGTAGAAGAAGAGAGAAAGAGGGTGAGAGGGAGAAAGGAAGGGAAGGGAAAGAAAGGGGGCAAAAGGGAGTTAGTTTATTGCATATTCCAATATTTAAGGACCCCTTAGGGCACCTGCTGCCAAGAAAATGTGTTTTAAGATCAGTCCTTCATTTCCATCTAATTATATTTTATTTTAATTTTAATCCTCACTTGAGGATATATTTTTTCCCATGCTTTTCAGAGAGAGTGGAAGGGAGAGAGAAACATCGATGTGAGAGAGACACATCGATTGGTTGCCTTCCACACGCACTCTGCCGGGGGCTGGGGATTGAGCCTGCAACTGAGGTACATACCCTTGGTCGGAATCGAACCTGGGACCCATCAGTTTGCTCTAACCACTGAGTCAAACCGGCTAGGGCCCAATTATATTTTAAACTTCAGTGAATGACATTTATGCAATAAATTTTTAAAATTATATCTACTTAATCTAATCAAGAAGTTAGGGAAGTAACATAAGGACACATTCATTTTATGGAATAAGAAAATTTTCAAATGACTCAGATCAATTTGAGACCTTAAGACATCTTTGTGATGTTGCAAAGCTAGTTACAATGAAGGAAATCTCCTGCAGGTCTTGGGAGCCAGACTTGCTCTTACTAGTACAAGCTTTCCTGTGTTGGAGGGATTAAATCTAACACCAAATCAGAACAGGGAAAGTGACTTCAAACTGGTTTAAGACTGACCAATGCAGACACTTTACCTTCATGATGGGGACTCTTTCCTGTCCTGGTCTGAACTCAGCTCGGTTACACAATGCAATTATCTTTGATAAGGAGGCCCAGGTTCCAGAGCTTTGATCAAAGGTTTGCTCTGGAAAACAGAAAGCACAGGGGATGCTATGGGTGTGGGGCCTGCTTGCCACAAACCATACTATTCACACAATTCTGAGACTGCACACCAACCCTGCCACGTTTGCCTGTGTCCCTCTGCTGAAGTCCACAGCTTTGGCCCAGACTGAATGCTCCAGAAGACTTACTCAAATGGTCTTCACTGGTGTCAGCCACAAAGATCTGATTGTCGAACCACAGATGGGCCACAGTCATTCTGTTCTGAGTCAGAGTCCCCGTCTTGTCTGAGCAAATGATGGAGGTGGAACCTAGTGTTTCCACTGCCTCCAGGTTCTTCACCAGGCAGTTCTTCTTGGCCATCCGTTTTGCTGTCAGTGACAGAGACACCTAGACAGAAGAGAGAGAGAAAAATCCATTTGAATGCAGATACAATAACATAAAAGTAGCTAGGGCCAGACTAGTTTCAGGACAGAACTATAGTTACAGAAGCAGTGGCTGATAAACCCTATATGCTATGATCCTTTCTTATTAAATATGGAATATTTCTTTTGTCCCTTTACACCTTAAAGAAAATGATCCCGAGGAAGTCACAGGTAACAAAGCCAAGCAAAGTTGCCATGGTCCATACTCGTGTGTAATCATGGAGGAGCTTTGATTGCCCAGCTCCTGTCGGACAAAAGAGTGAATGCATAAGGTTTGTGCCAAAGAACTTGTCCCAAAGGTTTGCTTGTTGCTTTGGCAAATCAAGAAGCACTTGTATTTCATTATAAGAGGTCCAGATTTTATTTTATTTTTAAAATATATTTTTACTGATTTCAGAGAGAGGGAAGGAGAGGGAGAGAGAGAGAGATAGAAACATCAATGATGAGAATCACTGATCGAGCCCGCAACCCGGGCATGTGCCCTGACTGGGAATCGAACCCTGATTGCCTGGATCCTAGGTTGATGCTCAACCACTGAGCCACGCCCGGCTGGGTGAGGTCCGATTTTAAAGGTTTTTAGCTTTCTCTTTTAAGCCCCCAGATCTCAAAGGGTTCTTTGGGATCAGTTTCTTCAAATTACTACCTGCTGGGGTCAGAAAGGACCTAGAATTCAGATACTTCTGTCCATCTTTGCTGAGGACAACAGCAGATCAATGATCTGAGATCATCTTTATATGTTAGCTGGAACCACTCCTCCACCCCACAGGGCTCCATAGCAGAGATTTGAGGAGGGAGTTGTTTAAGGATGAATTGGATGGGCCCTACAAAGGGAGACCCAAAGCAGAATTTGGGGGAAGGTGCAGGAAAGGGCTGAATTTCTCTGCAGAGAAAAGAGGAGTTTGTGCACCTGTGTGTGTCTGAGCGAAGAGAAGTTAGGTAAACAATATGCCTAAGTTCTTCAGCTGTAGAAACTGCCAAGGAAGTTGTGGAAATGTGAGGAAGATATCCAGCTGCTCGAAATCTGTAAATGGTGGTTCGAGTCTGTCGTATCTAGATCTTAAGGGGCAAATTTACACATGTGATTCCAGATAGATCTCCTAAATGAAAATATAAAGTTTTCAAGGACAGTGCATTCAGATATGAACAACCTCACAATTCCTCTGTCCCTCTAAGAAATATTCAATTCAGAATTCCTCCTGGTTGTCCCTGACAGGGAGGGAGTATTGCTCTGAGGAGGAGACCTGTAGTTTTTGGTGGAAGCTTCCTCAGGCTAACAGGGTGGCATTATTAACAGGGTCAGGGGACAGGCCACCTGGCAGCATGGACTCACAGTGACAGTGGCCAGGAGGCCCTCAGGCACATTGGCCACAATGATGCCAATGAGGAAGATGATGGAGTCGAGGACACGATACTTCATGGACACCGCAATGATGAAGAAAAGGACGCCAATGGAGATAGCCACTCCTGCCACAATGTGAACAAAGTGCTCGATTTCGGTGGCAATGGGTGTCTTCTCATTCCCAACTCGTGAAGCCAGTGAGGCAATCTGACCAATGATGGTGCGGTCACCTGTGTTGATGACCATGCCAGTTGCTGTGCCTACAGATGAAGTGGATATTTTATTAAAGGAGTCCTCAGCTGGGAGAGGACCACAGACTGCTCAGTTTGGTGGCTTATGTGATCAATTAGCACATGACATTACAAAGGCCAACATTAGTTCTCTAGGCCCTGCAATTCCAGGTTTTCTCTTGGACAAGCTTTGTACAAGAGATGGAAAGAGATAAAAACATAGAGCCTGAAGGGGCACAGTGGTGTGGGCGGTCCTGAGAGCTGTCAAGACTTACCTTCCAGACAGGTTGTGGAATAGAAGCCCATGTTCTTTGTCTCCAGGGGGTTGTCATGGGTGAACTCACAGGAACGGGGCTGGGGCTCAGACTCCCCAGTGAGAGATGAGTTGTCGACCTAGAAGAAATTGTGAAAAAGTTCAAGATGAGCCCTGACTGGCATGGGTCAGTGGCTGGAGCATTGGCCTGTGCACTGGAGGGTTGCGGGTTTGATTCTGGTCAAGGGCACATACCTGGGTTGCAGGTTCGATCCCTGGCCCTGGTTGGGGCACATGAGGGAGGCAACCAACCTATGTGTCTCTCATATCAATGTTTCTCACTCTCTCTCCCTCCTTTCTCTCTCTCTCTTCCCCTCCCCCCTTCTTTCCTCTCTCTGAGAATCAATGGAAAAAATATCCTCAGGTGAGGATTAATAAAAAAATTTTTTAAAAATTAAAAAGAAAAGTTCAAGATGAGGCACTGTGTCCCTTGCTGCAATTACAGTGAGACCTGGAAGGACCACAGAATGCCAGCCAGTTACCAGCCTGATCCTTGGGGTGCCCACGACACTTACCTTGCACCCCTGGGCAAACAGCAGCCTGATGTCTGCAGGGATCTGGTCCCCTCCTTTAATCTCCACTATGTCCCCCACCACAAGCTGCTCTGCAGGAATTATTTTCTTCTCTGAATCTCGAATGACAAGCGCTTGCTGCAAAAGAAAATGTGGCAGATGCTTCAGATCCTGGAATGACGCTGATGCTCCTCCATCCATACCTTACCAAAACTCAGACAGCAAAACTCAGAATGGCAAAAGATGAAACAAAGACCTTGTCTTGGGCCTGAAGACCCTAAGAACTACTTTTTCTCAAGGAGGAACTACTAGTGATATTCTTAGACCCAGAAAATGTATTGTGGGCAGATATGGCAAAGGATAGCCCTGGGCCTGACTGAAAGGAATGAGTACTCCTGGCTGCGATGTCAGGGAAGAATCCTAAAGGCTGAACCCAAGGATTTAATAATCTTGCTCAGGTCAGGAAAATCTTAATGGAGGAGGAGGTGGATCTCCCATTCATTAGCACAAAAGATCCCCAGAGTCCCTTCTAGCTGGAAGCTCTGGGATAAGATGGTATTCCCACTGTGCTGACAGTGGTACACTGTTGGGAGCTGGTGATGTGTCTGGACATGGTCCATGCCACCTGAGGGTCTGGAGTCAGGGACTCAACCCTCCCCGCAGGTTCCTGTGGGGAGCCGAAATGAAGATAGTTACAGAGGTCTGAGTTCATGCAGGAGACAGGATGTTTATGCTGAAAGTGTGTTTGTGCAGCCATGAAAGAACTACTTCGTATCACCTTCGCTTCCTTACCAGTTGTTTGTTACTCACTATATAATAAAGGCGTTGAAGCCATTTGAGGCTGCTGCACCTCATTGGAGGGCAGCCCTGCCCATCCCATAACTGTGTTTGTCTCTTTAATTCCCACCGCTCGAACTCAGGTTTGTCCGTCCTTCAGGCTGGTTCCTGACAGTACACAGTCTCCCTAGAGGATACCTACCAGGGGTCCCTGTAGAGACATGGGAGCAGTGGGCCCCCCACACTGAGTATTCTGGGGCAACATGCAGTGAAGCTCAGAAGTGGCAGCCAAGATGGTCACAGATAAAAAATCATGGGTTGATGTCCTTGGCTATGAGACCACCTGAATGATTTTTGTCTCAACAGTTCACCAACACTTCTAAGCAGTAACAGAAGATATTGTGCAATGACTAATGCTTCCATCCTGCTATGCTCTTGACTAAGCATTTTCCTGTCTCTTGCCTCACTGCTCATCTCAAACCCCTAAGGAAATGGGGATTCATGGAGATTAGGTCACTTGACTAAGACTTCTCATACAGAAAAGAATGGGCCTGGGCCTGACCACAGATCCTGTGCCTCCAAGGCCCCACTCTCCTCACCTGAAGTCATGCAGAGATGGGAGAGGGACAGCTGCCACTCACCTGTGGAATCATCTTACTGAAGCTGGCCATGATGTTGGTGCTCTTGGCCTCTTGGTAGTAAGCAAAGATCCCCGTTAAGATGACAACCAGGGCGAGCACTGTGCCCAAATACACCTAGGTCAAGAGGAGAGGCATCAGTCAGAAAAACCAGCCTCAGAGTGGGCCAGATCCTAAGGCTAGAGCTCTTCATGGGAAGGCCAGAGAGATGGCAGTTGTGTCCTGGTGTAATTTACAGGCCACAAAACATATCCATTTTAAGTCTATAATTCAATGATTTTTAAAACATTTACACAGTTGTTTATTGAATTTGCAACAATTGCCAAAATCCAGTTATAGGGCATTTCTGTCCTTCCAGTAAGACCCCTTGTGCCCACTGGCAAGTCTCCCTGCTCCCACCCCCAGCCCTAGCAGCCACTGATCTGCTTTGTCTCCAGAATGTGCCTGTTCTGGGCATTTCATACCAACGGAATCATATGGTATGTGGAGCTTTGCATCTGGCTTCTTTCTCTCAGTCTTATGTTGGCCAGTGTGGTTTTGTGGTTTTGGTGCCCAGTTAGCAGGCACACATGCTCCCACGTTAAAAGGAGAGAATTAGCTTTCAGGAGAGAGAACCCCCAAATACTTCACATACATATACTTTTTTTTTCTTTTTACTTAGGAACTTATAATGTTTCTCTCTCTTGCTAAAATTCATGCTCATACTGCCTCTGAGTCATCAGGGAGTCAGATATAATTACTGTTTTACAGCTGGGGAAATGATTGATTTTCCCAAACCGATGCAGCAAGTGGTCAATGGAAGACTCTTGATTCCACCCAGGGCTCTACCCATGAGAGGCTTCATTTTATAGCTCTGTTCTTCCCTGTTAGTAATTCAGTAAAACCAGGCAGGAGGCCCCAGTGCCTTACATTGTCTAGCGATGAGGACTTGTCGTTAGAGTACTGGATCCCATATGCAATCCAGCACAGGATGGCTCCCACCCACAGAAGGATGGAGAAGCCTCCCACCATTTGCTTCAGGAATTTGATAATCTCCGGTGTTTCCTTGGGAGGGGAGAGGGCGTTGGGCCCATCTCGAGCAAGGAGCTCAGCAGCTTGGGTGCTGGAGAGACCCTGAGAAAGTTGAACAAAAACAAATAGAATTATGAAGTACAAATTGGCAGTTGCAAAACAGTCACAGGGATATAAAGTATAACATAGGGAATACAGTCAATAATTTTGAAATAATTATGTATGGTGATAGGTGGGTACTAGACTTATTGGGGGGAATCACTTTGTAAGTTGTTTAAATGTTTAACCACTATGCTATACATGTGAAACTAATATAATATTGACTGTCAACTATAATTTAAAAAATTAAAACTAAAACAATAAAAAACAAACAAAGAAACAAAAAAACCCCAAACAGAATTAGACATTTTTCCTGCCTTGGGTTGGATATCATATTTCCGCAGGTTGTGGAAAGGGGTTACCATGCTCAGGGAGCGCCTGGATAAAGCGGGTGATGCCTCATCCCCCCACCTTTTAAAAGGAATATTTAATGCTTAATGTCAGCCAAGCAGTATTCTCCATATATTTACTCATTTTATTTTTCAAAATAACCTTCTGAAGAAGGGACTATTATTATCCTTATCTTACAGACATGGAATTTGAGGCATATGGTGGTTGAGTCACCAGGATTTGACCAGGCGTTTGGACCTAGAGCTGCTATATTCTGTCTGCTAAGGTGGTCCAGTTTCTTAGAGATTTACCCAGAGATAGCAGCAATCTGGCTAAGGAGGATTTGAAATACAGAAGCTAGTCACCAGGGTTAAGGGCAAGGCAGTTACATCCAGAAAACACTCTCTCTTCTGGAACTTCAATATGGTACATGGCTGATTTTTCATCCTTACGTCTGGTGCTTTTCTGCTTTTCTAGATATTGGCCCTAAGCTCTAAGTTCTCGTTCATCTTAGGAGTTATAAGTCCTACCAACCCGAGGCCCACATGGCCATTCACTTCTTGCCAGAAGCCCTCCATCCACAGGTGCATGGAGGCCCCCTGAAATCTTGAACTGTCATCCATAGGGTGACCCCCCTCCGCTCAAACTACCTTTTACATAACTTCTCTTCCTAATTAGGCTGTAAGCCAGTTAAAGGTAAGGAGCCTATCTTTGTTCATTTTTGTGTCTTTTATAGGATCTATTGCTTTTTCTGTAGTAGAGGCTCAAACAGTTGTTGAATAACTGGATTCGGAATCAGAAACTGGATATCATCACCTCCCATTTGCAATACCTTTTCTGAACCTCAGACTCACCACGACTCCTCCCTCCCACTGCCTCACATACTGCCCTGGGGCCCAGCCTGCCACCTGACCCCCTGCCCACATCTCCTCTTCCTGCTGGATTAGGGATTTGTTCAAAAGCTTCAGTGTCTCTTGAATCTGCCCCTCTCTCCTGTCTTACTGCTGCTGCCGAACTAGGGCAGCAGTTCACATGCTCATCTTACAGCCCTACATTCTTCTAGACCCTGCCATCTCCCACTTAAAAATAAAATGTATATATATATGTACCTATCTCTCTCTCTATGTGTCTCCTCCCAGAATTGCCTTTTGAAAACCAATCTTACCAAATTGCTTCCTTGTTTAGAAATTATGCTCTTTATATAACTAATATAGTCCTTATTCCTTAGTTTAATGTGAAAGTGCTGAACAGTTCCACTGCAATTACCTCTCCCCAGCCTGATTTTCTACCTTACCTCCCTGTCATCAATTCCGTGTACTCTGTCATTCCTGCCCCTTGGGTACTCTGGCAACTTAAGTCGAAGCCATTGTCCTACATCCTAATTCAAACACCTCCACTGGTCAGAATTCATCTCTCACTATGTGCTGTAGACCTCTCGGCTGCCCTCTAAGTGGAACGGAGTGGATGATATGATACTTTTCCCATGTATCTGGCCACCTGCCAAACTGCTTACTGCATAAGGCCAGGGGTGCCTGTTTCTCTGTGCCCCTCTCACTGCTGGTCCAGTGCATCACACACAGTGGATATTTTTGTTGACTTGAACAGATGTAGCCAAATCTCCTGATGTCAAGACACCAAAGCTTTTGAAATTTGAGTTGAGTGTGAATTCACAGAAGGAAGCAGTACCTCTGTGGTGGGAGAGTTGGGAGCTACCTGAGACCACTGCTCCTTCTCAGAGGAGGTGACAGTGAACAAGCAGGGTCTAAGGCTGTCACTCCAGACCCTGGCTTCTTAACACTGGTTCTACCCATTCTTTGATAAGGCCATCATACGTCTTAGACACCGGGATTAAAACAATCTTTGACCATGACAATGAGCAAGCATCTCAACCTTTTAGGGGAGACCATAGCTTTCTGAAGCCACAGTCAAAAGAACTGTATAGTTAGCATACAGCTCAGCCAAAGAGCTTGACCAGGGTCATGGTCCACAATGCCACTTCCTGATGTCAGTCACCCTCAGTCATCCACTAGGGCATTCTCAACATTGGAGCTATAAGTCACTCATCCTAAAGGTACCATCAACTTTCCTAAACACCCTTCTCCTTTATAGTCCCAAGGCTGCTCCTCTGGATCTGAGTTCCCTCATGACTTACCGTAACAATGTTTGTGTGATATTTATCTTCCAATTCCTTATTGCTGAGCTTGTGGTCATCCTGAAGTCCATGAAAAGAAGAACAGAGTGAATTAGATAATTCCAAAAGACTCAAGCTGGAAGCCTGACAAACCCCATGGAGGCTGAGTAGCACAGGTGATGGGAGAGGGGCCAGAAAGTGTGGGAGTAAGAGACAGAGCCATAGGTGCCAGGTGGCTACTGCAGAGAAGGAGGGTCCTGCCACAGGAGAGGCTTGTCCTGATTCAGGGGACTTTCTGGCCACCCCAGGAAAAGTTCAGACTTAACTTGCCATTTACCACATAGTTTTTATAAACAAAGCAATGCATTCTACCTGTCTGAGCTCTAACACATGCAAGTCTGAGCCTACTTGGTGTCCAGGTGCTAACTTAGATGCGAATGTGGGACCAATGGAAGGTGACCAGCAATACCAAGCAGTCCCATTTCACATGTCCTGACAACTCGGTACCCATGAAGCCCTTGCTGGGAAGGCAGTCTTTGGGAGAGGGAACCGTGGCTTTTCTTATTCAAGTACTTGAGACTCAGGCAGGTTACAGAAAGCCTGGACTTTAAAAACCTGCCATATAATACCATTATGGCCCACGCACTAATTTTGCCACAGGGTCATTACTCAAGCATCGTTTCTCAATCTGGGTATCATTGACATTGTGGGCCGATCACTGTTTTAAAGAATTCTACCCACTAACACCTTCCCTCAGACCCAGGACAGAGTCTTTATGCTCTGACTGTCCAGAACAAAGATTTATACTTTGATTGGGACCAGAGCCACCTCTTCTCTTAAGTACATGCAAAAAACGTCATATTAAGAGATTAGACTTTACAAATAAATAATATTTTTTGCCTTTCCATCAGCCAGAACCTGCTTTGTTCAGTCTTTCATGTTAATAGAAGATGACATTGCCAAGGGTTCAAAGGGTTAAGACACACTTCTGTGCACTGTGTGCTAATTCTAGGCAGGTACGAGGAAGAGGGGATGGGTGAGAAAAGCCACTGTTTCCATAGACGGACCTGGGTTTTAACAGGCTGCGCTCGGAGGCAGAGACCTGTCCTCCCCTTGGCCTTAGTTTGGGGATAAGGATGCAGAAGGGCTGTGGGCTGGGCTCCCTCTGCTGATCAGAACTGGAATAGCACAGGGCAGCACAGGGCTGGGCTTGGGTGGATTCAAAAGCCAAGAGTGCTTTAGCTCTCATCAAGGTTCTGATTTGCTGGACACGTCAGGGTGCAAGAGCATCCAGGCACATTGTCCAAATTACAGGATTCTTGGGAAGCAGGGGAACATTGGTTAATCCCATGGAAATTATTTTTCAGTATTACACATCTTCACAAAGTGCTCAAAAAGGAATATTCTCATCCTAATAGGCAAATGACAGAATGGATATACTTTCATGTTGTACGTAGCAATTTCTAGGAAAACTAGCAATTTCAATCCTGAATGCTAGAGACACATAGGCAATAAGAATAACTGTCTATTATCTGGTGCTGTTCTAAGTCTTCCTCCTGCTGTATTTCACTGGAACCTCTTAACAAGTCTAAGGGGCAGGAATCATTTTTCATTTCTATTTTCTCAAAATAGGAAACTGAGCTTCAGTCAAAGTGGGATTTGAGTTTAGATCAGTCCAATTTCAGGGCTGTGTTCTTAAATGTCTATCAGGATATATACAGACAAATGTCTAGTGTGCTGCTCAAAGTTTCACAAGCTCTCCAGGAGAGACAGAAAACGCTGATGTGTAGCATCTGACCATTTTTCACCACAGCCAAATTTCAAGCTACTAACGCAATGCTGAGATGTGGGTCAGCTTGTTAAATTCCTGAATATTTAACCACTGGCTCTCTATCCCCCAGGAGCTTATACCACTACTGTTTGCTCAGACAATCATAGAGCTTTAAAGTCTGCAATGAACTTGCGTGTAGAAGCTTCCCCTTTGGCAGTGCTGAGATGAAATGTCATATTTCATCAGTTCTGAGGCAGTCCTTTTCCATGGCGGCCAAAGTCCTTCCTCAACTGTAATAATATTGAGCTTCCATAAAGCACTTTAATTACAAAATACTTAACTCTTTTCTCACTTTCCCCATCACAGACCCATGCAAATTGTTTCCTTCCCAGTTTACCTAAAGAAAATGGAGCTTCAGTGAAGCTAGGTAGTTGTCCCCAGTTACAAGTAGAACTTCAATGGGATGTAAGGTCATCTGACTCCAAGCCCAACAGTCTTATCACCTTCTCATGGGGCATATATGCCCAGAAACAGTAAATCTCAAAGAATTTCAGTTTATCAGCTAGAAACTGATTACTTATATTTCACTGAAGCAGCCCGAAGGAGAGCGGTGTTGGCCAAGCGTGTGGTGACTGGAATCCCAGAGACTTCCCTGACTGCCACCTGCCTGCAACCAGAATGCAAGAATCCTGCCGAGGCCTGACCCCTGGCCGACATTATCATACCTTTTTCCTTTTTTTTCTTTTCTTTTTTTTTAAGCAAGGAAACAATCTTAGGAGGAATTCAAACCCTTCAGACTGCTTTTTCTTTTGGAAAAGGAAGGGTATAAGGTCAGGTTCCCTATAAGCTTCCCAGGGGGCAGGGCAGCACTCAGTGGGCCCCTTTGACTTCAGGGCCCAATGCACTGACCAGATCAATTTCTTTTGTCAGATCCTCTTTGTGGTGATTCTTTCTGAGTTCCAAGCAGTTGTCCCACAGGCCCCTGTACTTCTCCTTGCCATCCTCCTTGTCTGTTTGCTTCATGTCTTTAGCTCCACTGAGCTCCACAGAGTAAATTCTGGGTGTTTTCTGAAGGAGAAGCAGAAGTGCAGTATTAGGTCCAGATTGGTTTTCTGACTTGCCCTGGGGGTCAGGGACCACCATCTCCCGGTCATCCCCTCCCCTGGGGAGTGAGAGGAGCAGGATTGTGGGGAGGTCCCCCACTTTCAAACAGCAGCTCCCTAGCCTTCTCTTCTCTCACCTTCCCTCTCCTCATGTGTGGAGGCAGGCTAGGGTAACACCTCCTGGGTGGAGGGGAAGGTGGGATGTGATTTCCCCACCTAGAAAGAGCACCCCTCCAAGGAGCCACGGGGCCTCTCTACGACCTTGTTCCCCATTTCACGGGTAGAGGGTGCTCACTGTCCCCCCATTTATTGGGTGGAGGGTGCCTGCTACTCCTCCGTTTCTTGGGTTGGTGGGACCGGGGGCAGGGCGCTGCCCAATGAGCTCGTGAACCTCAGCCCCATGCAGGGCGCACCTGACCACCATGGTGCATCCATGTAAGCGCATCCCGGTGCTACCCTTGGAAAAGGGGCTGCGCTCGGACCTCGGCCCCCCTCCGAGTCTGGGTCGGGGTCCTCGCCCAGGGTCTCCAGCTCAGACTGAGGACTTGGGACAGGGCGGGGAGAGAAGCGGCGCAGAGGCCGGAGAACGCGAGATGCGGGCGGCCCTCCACATCCCCGCACCTCCTGACCCGCCCGCGGCCCGGTTGCACGCACCTGGCCCATGATGCGGCGGCGGCGGCGGCGGCGGACTGGCCCTGCGCGTACCTGGGCGGCCGAGGGCAGCCGCTGACCCGGGAGGCGGCGGCGCCTTAAATGCTGCTCGCCCCACCCCCGCCTGCCGCCGCCTGCAAGTGCGACTCGCTTACCAATAAAGGAACTGATACAGATATACCATTAGTATAGCGCATACGCGGCCGCTCCGGCGACGCCTAAGCTCTAAGGTGCCCTTTAGAAACCGAAGGCTGCTCTCGGACCGTAGGCACAGGTGCGTCTCCGAGGGAATTTGGGGACAACCTCTGGGGAGCTTCTGGGGAGCAGCTGAATTACTTTGCAGGGTCCAGATAGGAATCTGGAGTTGGAAACAATTTGGGAAGGAGAGAGTGGAGAGGAGACATGGGGGTTCAGCGCCAGCCCGAGGGGCTGTGGGATCTGAGGACCTGGACCTGGTAGCCGGGGCGCGGGACTGAGGGTGTCGCTGCGCGGCCCTCCGCCCGCCCCGGTGGGGACTGAGCGCCCTCGCTCCCGGAGCCGCGCGCACTTCCAGCCTCCGAGCCTCCCTCCTTTCTCCCCTCCCTCCCTTTCTTCTTTTCTTTCCAGAATGACAGAATTTAAAGCCTAATCCCCTCTCCCCCTGCACAGAAGAGCAATACCAATGAATCAGTCCCTATCTAAGTTAAATCTAAACGAAATCGGAAGGCACAGGGAGGCTCCGCGGGCGACACCTGGTTACGGATACACATCACAGGTTCTTTAGAGCGTGTGGGGGGATTAAATTCTTGTCCAAATTTAAGCATCAGTGGACTCCGGGGGAAGTCTGTGCTGTGTCCTTCCTCTCTTCGTCCCCTGCAGAACGCCCTTCAAGGAAAGATTTGAAGATAAAGGGAAGGAGATAGAAGATTTGTGTGAAACTGATGTTGCCACCGTTTGCTGGGAGTCCGGGAGGAGGGGGTTTGCAGGCACGAGAGGCTGCCATTCACCTTCACCCGTTCACCTGCTCTGTATTTCTGGACAGGCGTGGAACAGACAAGCAGGATGCCAGTAGAGATGCAGCTGACCCCAAGTCCAGTGCAAGCTTCAAGAGCAAACCCCCATTCATACTGACTTGATTGGGGAGAGGTGGGCTCACACAGGGGTGATGGCATAGGTTAAACATTAGAAAACTGCAACAAGTTCCCTTGGAGAATGTTTTCTCTTGTTGGTGCCAAGTTTGGAAAAGTGTTAGTTATGACCAAACTGAACAAAGTAGAACATTGTCAGATTCTCTAGCATCTCTAAGGTCCTGCAGGGTGCCAGTCCTAGCCACTGCCACTGTGGCACATGTGGCAGCCTCTAAGGCCATCAGGTGTCCTGGAGTGCAACCTCTACCAAAAAGGACAAATAGAGCCACTCTCCCCACACCCGCCCTGACTCCAGAGTTATTGCTTTGCTGTCACCAGTCATCCTGTCCCAGGGTCCAGGCATCCCATTATTCCTTGAGGGGAATTGCCTCCAGGTGTCTGTGATAAACTGGATTTCCTCTGAGACACACAGACTCACCTCTTTTTGGCTCCAGGAGCTACCACCAAGCTCCACCCAATTCTAGTGACCTCTCTCCTGAGCTGCCCATAAAACCTAGGGTACAGCCAGGGACACCTCCTCAGTCCTCATACTTTAGAAGCACCATCTGCATGAGGCTGGGTTTTCCTGTCTTTCAGAAGAAGCCTATGCATGCCAAGAGTCTCTTCTAGAAATGTTCCGATCAACAAATATTACATATTTGGGACAGGCTGTCATATTCCTAGCTCATTTTAATACACTTAAAGTTAATACATGTAATTACATCAAAATTGTACTAGACATAAGAGGTGGTGGGGAGAAATGGTACTAAAGTTATATCATTCTCTGACCTCAAGGAAGTTATACTTGACCCATTGGAGGGGAAAAATTAATGAATAAACAATACGTGACCCAAGGCAGAAAATAATTTAACACCAAATGGTATAGGCTCTTAAGTGCTTTAAGAGTTGGAAAGAAAGATGGGAGAGATGGAAAGACTTTATTCCTTAGAATTAGTTATTCAGATTTTTTTTCTACCTCTTTGTACTCCCTACCAAAGGCGGGAGAGAGACAGAAAGGGGGGTTGGGTCAAGGCCTGATGTCTATTGCTGTCGGTGCCCTGAAAGGCCCCCTGCTGCAGAGTCCTGGGTAAAGGGGCATCCACCAGCTGGCTCATAGGAGGAAATGTGAGGATTCAAGTACAGAGAAGGAAGAAGGTCTTGGTGACAATGGGAAGAGGAAGGTCCCCTTCCAGCCTCACATCTGGCTCAGCCGGTGCCTCTGCCCACTGTCCGCTTCCTCTCCCAAATTCCTCTCCCACACACACGGGCAGTCTCCACACACCTGTGTCCACTTGTCATGCCTGGGTATGGCTAGGCAGTGTTTCTCCACCAAGGAGGGCCTCCTGGAGTTGGAGTCAGAATGAAAAAACACAAACAAAGCTTCAGCCAGGCACATTTCTGCACTGTTTCCTCATTGCATCATGTAAAAGAAACCCTGGGACTGGTGTAGGAACGTCCTGCAGAGAGGACAACCTGCTTTCAGACATAGTACATGTGCTGTGGTGATGGCCCTGCCTGGGGCTCTTAACCAGAGTAGCTGGTGCTGCTCTCAGAACAGATAAAGGCCCACAGAAGGCTCACCAGGCCACGGGGACAAGTGAAACCTGTTTTCTCCTTATGTGGATACAGCATCCAAAAATGTTAGCTCACCACAGAGTTCATTTTCTGTGACTCATTTGGAGTAATAAGATTGTTTTTTAGAAAATTGCTATTTCTCTTTTAATAGGTGATTGAAAGTAATTGACTGCATGCTGAAGTTTTAAAATTTATTTTATTTTAATTTTTAATGATTTTTGTTTTTTAATCTTATATTTCCCCCCACTTGAATGATCTTTATCTTTTGATATATGTGTAACATATATGACATGAAGGATATTATTCACACAAACATGCTTGGTAAACTTTGCAGGAACTTTTCTCTTCTGGTGAATGAGATGATACTTTCTTGGTCATCAGCTCCCACATTCTCAGTCAGGGATCCCAAAGCAGACACTCCAACGTTTATCCCTGAAATATGTATTGGAAGCTTGTGTTAGGTGTGTAGCACCATACCAGGTCTTTCCTCTGAAGGAGCTCTCAACCCAGTTAAGGAGATCAGCTATGTCACCCAATTAGAATGTTAACATAAGACATGTTGAAGGCTGCACATGGTCCAGCACTAGGCGGGAGCAGACACCAGGGTTCCAGAGGTGTCAAGGGAGGTGGGAGCTCTGTGCAATGGAGTGATGGGTGCTTCTTGAAGTGGGTCAAGTGCACATGGAGTTTGAAGGCTAGGTAACCTGCAAGAAGTAGAGAGGAGCAAGGAGAGGAAGGTATTGGCTGCTGCAAAGACACAGCTGGTAGAAATGACAATGGCAGTGTATCAGGAGAACAAGGGGCCTGGTAGCCAGAGAGGACAGGCTCTCTCAGGAATGGGCAGGAGGTCTGGCTGTCAGGGTGGGACTGTGCAGACACTGGGCCTTACTCTAGGTCTTGGGAGCCCTTGAGAATGACAGTAGCATAATAGAAACAACATTTTGGGGAATATGAGAGGTTCTCTAGCAAAACCTGAGAGCCCTCCTGACTCTGTGAAGTTGTGGGTGTACTGTAAGAGCTCCAACCCCAGGACCACGATACTGTTTTTTGCTAGTCCTAAAAAAACCACATGGGGGAAAAGACATAGCTGTTATTACTTACACAGTGGGGAATACCCAGGGGTGGCCAGCAGGTCGGGTGAGTTTCCAGGGTTGAGCAAGGGATTATCTAGCAACTAGCAGAGGGGAGGAGGAGGGAGCAGTGCTGGGAATGGCCTGCATGCCAAGGCCAAACAGAGGGTCTGGTGAAGCTTGTTAGCTGTCAAGGATGTGGGAAACACTCAGAATGGCTTCTCTGCTCCTTTGGCCGCTGGCCAGGCAGACACCTTTCCACTGACTGGGGGCGGGGGAGGATTGGACTATATCTTTGATTTACACTACAGTGGGCTTGCAGTCCCAATGTGAGACTTGAACGCAGTTCCCTATGTTTTAATTATTTTTAATCTTTTTTAAAAAAAATTTTATTTCAGAGAGAGGAAGGGAGATGGCGAGAGAGCGAGAGAAACATCAATGCTGAGAAAGTCATCATTGATCGGCTGCCTCCTGCACACCTCCCAACGGGGATCGTGCCCACAACCCAGGCATGTGCCCTGACTGGGAATTGAACCTCAATCTCCTGAATCCTAGGTCGATGCTCAACTGCTGAGCCACGCCTGGCCGGGCAAGTTCCCTATATTTTAGGTTCCTGTCGCTGAGCAGCTTGTCAATGAGGCAACTTGCTCCTTTTGTCATTTATACTTTAGCACCCCAATGCCCCAGCATGTCTAGTCTGTAAGCAACTGTCAGTTCAGATATCATTGATTTGTTCTGTCAAGTGCTTTTGAAATGAAACCTCTAAGGGCAAATAATAGTCATCTAAGTTAGATAGTCACAGTCTAAGTGAGAAAAGTTTATAGGATTCTCCCCTCTCCATATCCCAGTAGATATATATTTATCCTGTGTTTCCAGGGTGAACTGATTTGTTCTAAGAGCTATGTAGGGGAGGGGAGCTATGGAATGGAAGAATATCTCTAAGAGACAGGGTTGTTTTATCCACAAAGATCAGCTTCCATCTCTTAATAGTGGTGGAGTGGGGTCATTCTTTATGATGACCTGAGTTAATAAAGGAAGTAGAGTTAGATCTTTTTCCAGTGATGCTAATAGAGCTGTGTTCATCTCCCTCAGTTTTCAAGACTGATCTGTCCCTTACAAGATGCTTGGTTCTGTTTTGGGGTGCCTGAGAAGAATGACCTCATCCTTATAGGGTCAGTGTTCCATGTGAGCCAGGAGCAGTTACCTTGGTTGTCACTCTCTTTCTCTCAGATGTACTTTTAATAATTGTCTGGGGTAACCCAACATCTTAAGTCAGAATACAGTAAGATAGTCTAACTCTATGAGCACATCTATCCTTGGTCAGCACTTCAAAATTATACAGATTCACTCTGGAAGCAAATGGGGAGAAAGGGAAAGGAACATAGCCTGAATTCCTGGTCTCCATCACAACTGAGCCACTTAGCTCTTGCTGATCCAGAAAAATACCCGGCTACAGACCAAGTCAAGAATTCAAAACACTGCTAGAGACTTGAGGAAATAAAAAGCAAGGAAAGGAAATGAGAAACTGCTTTCAAGGGACAATTGAGAGAAAACTGGCAGCTGCTTGGCTGCAAATCCTACTGGGAAGTTTTGCTAAGAGGTGAGTGGTGAGTGAAGGTTCTGAAGTTTTGCCTGTTGTCCTGTCACCCAGGGGTCAGCCCTGCTCCTAGAGGGCATCAGGGAGCTGGGGGAGAAATGGGAAAGGCAGGAGGAAGCATTTGGTACTTTTATAGGGGATCTTATTGTGGCTGCCCAAGTATGCCCTTAGGAAATAAAGCCACCCACTGGTGAAGCACAAGATGTCTTAACTAACCTGCCTCCTGCATGATTACAGCCTGGGAATCAGGGTCTCGGTGGGGCTGGTTGTTATCTCAGGTGTAATGGCTCAACTGCACCAGCTTCCAGCTACTACTCCATTTGAGCAGTATTCATCCAAGAGCCTGCTCACATTCTGGCCTGATCTTTCTCCTCACCTCAGTCTCTTTTTACTTCCTCTGAGGGCTGCCAGGTAAAATATAGGGCTCCCATTAGAGTTGCATTTCAGCTAAACAATGAATAATTTTTTAGTATGTCTTAAATATTTCATGGGATATACTTATACTAAAAAAAGTATTACTTAGCTGAAATGCAGATTTAACTGAATATTTTTGTTTGCTAACTCTGGCAATACCACTTCCTTTAGATACTTTGGGAGTCAGTCCTTTATTGCTGGTCAGCAGGCACATCTGAGAACATTGACCTAAGCTCTCCTTGTCTTCTCATTGCTAAGCCAAACATGGAAATAAAAACATATTCAGATTTTCTCTTTTTGCTGTGCCAGTCTCTCCCAAGAGCCACATGAGCTGGATTTATTTTAACTTGAGTGAGTGTGGAGTAAGATTTTATTTTAATATAATAGCTCTTCAGCCAGAAAATTGTTTCCACCATGCAGAAGTCACATTCTTGAATCTGAGAAGAGCCTGTGGGAATACAATGCCATCTCTAAACCAATATTCAGTGTTAGAGGGAACCAGCAGAGGGGGCACATTCTATAGCCACACCAGGCTCAAGTACCAGGGTGACATCATCACTGTCAAGGCCACCTGGAATCACTCAGGCACCAAGAATTTATAGAATGCCTGTGGGCTTTGCAACTGCTTGCCAAAGACTTCATTTCTGATGGAGCAAAAGACAACTTGGGTAAAAGACAAACCAGAAAAAAACAACAACAGAAAACACCCACCAGTAAGAGAAAACAACAAAAAACCCAAACCAAACAAATAAACAAAAAACAACCAAAAAACTCCAGTACTTGTTAGCATGAAGAAACAGTTAAGTGCAAGATTATAAGACAAATTGTGAATGTTTTCCTGTTCCTAGGGCTGGATGGGATTGAGAAACATCATATTCAGCCTTTGGAAATGTGCTTCTTCTGTGAGGCATTCCAAAGGGCTAAGGGGTTCATAGTCTTGGCCTTACAGCCCCTGATTGCTTCCTGTCACTTGTCTCCTCCTCACCAAGGATATATGCTCTTTGATGCTAGGTCTTACACTTTTTCTATGGGTCTCTCAAAGACATTGTCATAGTGATTGGCTCATAGCTGGTGCCAATTTAGAGAAATGAAAGAATATCTCTAAAATATTCTGGGGTGAAATTGGTCATTGGAGAGATAAAGGGACATCTGTAGTATTTTAAATAAAAATAAATAAATAAATAAATAAATAAATAAATAAATAAATAAATAAATAAAATATTTTAAAAGGAGAGCCCACCATCTCCCTTCATCACCCTTGATTTTAGTGACTGACTCTTACAATTAGGAAAGTTTTTCTTATAAATTACTGAAAAAATTTCATTTTGCAGCTGGAGTTTATTTCTAGATGTGAGGAGGTCCTAATGAAATAGAAAGAAAAACATACTTTAAATTTCTTTTTTGTTTTTAAATTTATCTTTATTGTTGAAAGTATTACAGGTGTCCCATTTTTTCCCCGCAATTGACTCCCTCCACCTCGCTCCCACCCCCTTTCCAGGCCTTCACCCCGTTATTGACTGTGTCCATGGGTTATGCATATATGCATATAAATTCTTTGGTTAATCTCTTCCCACCCTCCACCCCCCTTTCCTCTTTCCTTTGAAATATGATTGTCTATTGCATGCATCAATGTCTCTGGATCTATTTTGTTCATTAGCTTCTTCTTAAAGAAGACCCTTCAACATTTCCTGTAGTACTGTCTGGTGGTGATGAATTCCTTTAGCTTTTTCTTATCTGTGAAGCTCTTTATCTGACCTTCAGTTCTAAATGATAGCTTTGCTAGGTAGAGTAATCTTGGTTGTAGTTCCATGTTTTTCACCACTTTGAATATTTCTTGCCACTCCCTTCTGGCTTGCAAGGTTTCTGTTGAGAAATCAGCTGACAGTCATACAGGTGCTCCCTTGTAGGTAATCAACTGCCTTTCTCTTGCTGCTTTTAAGATTCTCTCTTGCCTGGCCGGGTGTGGCTCAGCGATTGAGCATCGACCTAGGATCCAGGTGATTGGGGTTCGATTCCCGGTGAGGACACATGCCCGGGTTGTGGGCTGCAGCTGATCAATGACTCTCTCATCATTGATGTTTCTATCGCTCTCTCTCCCTCTCCTTTCCTCTCTCTGAAATCAATAAAGATATATATATATAAAATTCTCTCTTTGTCTTTAACCTTTGGCGTTTTAATTATGATGTATCTTGCTGTGAGCCTCTTTGGGTTCCTCTTATTTGGGACCCTCTGTGCTTCCTGGACTTGTAAGTCTATTTCTTTCCCCAGGTAGGGGAAGTTTTTTGTAATTATTTTTTCAAATAGGTTTTCAATTTCTTGCTCTCTTTCCTCTCTTTCTGGCACCCCAATAATATGAATGTTGTGCCTCTTGAAGTTGTCCCAGAGGCTCCTTATGCTATCTTCATATTTCTGGATTCTTTTTTCTTTTTGCTCTTCTGGTTGGGTGCTTTCTGTTTCCTCATGTTCCAAATTGCTGATTTGATTCTCAGTGTCCTCTACTCTACTGTTGATTCCCTGTAAATTATTCTTCATTTCAGATTGTGTAGCCTTCTTTTCTGATAGGTACTTTATTAGGTCTTCGGTTTTCTCAGTTGTTTTTGTAATACTCTACTAATATGGTTGAGCATCCTTATAAACAAAATTCTGGACTCTGTATCTGTTAGCTTGGTTGGATCTATTTCATTTAGTTCCTCTTCTAGAGATTTCTTCTGTTCTTTCCTTTGTCACATGTTCCTTTGCCTACACATTTTGGCTTCTTCCAGATGTTTTTTTCTATGTATTCGGTAGAGCTGCTATGTCTCCTGGAATTTGTAGAGTGGCTTTGTGTAGTAGGTGTCCTGTAGGGGCCAGTGGCTCAGCCTCCCCAGTCACCTGAATTGGGCCTTCTACAGCCAAAGAGCTGCTGTACTGGAGACACCCCTATGGAGCAGGATTTACTTCAGTGGAGCTTTGGTGGTCACCAAGTGCACCTCCTGAGGGTGTCACTCGTGGATGTGGTAGGATTGTAATCCAACGTGATTGAGTCTGACCATCAGGTGCACTGTCTCTGGGGCCTCCTGGGAGGTGCAAAGTCAACCTCTGCCAATGCCTTGCCCAGAGCCACCCAGCATGAGCTACACAGCAAACCATAGTTGGCTGCTACTTGTGCTGGGCTTGGAGGTGTCCAGGAGAGGCCAAGCGATGAGCCAATGCAGGTTGCCACTAGTGCCAGGCCTGGGGCCACTTATCAAGACGTATGGGGCACGCTGCTGCTTGTTTGAGAGGTTTTAGGAAAGTCCTAAGCATAGGGCTCGAGAGGCCACTTGCCCAGAAAAGCCCCTGGAAATGGCCTGGATGAGCTGCAGGTGGGGAGGGGCGGGGCCTCTGGGAATCACCTGGGTGGGGCCAAAGGTGAGTCAGGTGCTGGAGACTTAAATATGGGGCCTGCCTGCCGGCTCTGTGCAGTGAGGGCTTGCCAAAGGAGCAGTGGCATCTGCCAGCTCTTCTGCCTGGGAAAAAGCTGCCCTTCCAGCTCTCGCCCCAATTCCAGGCAGGTTAGTTCCTCCCCGAGTGTCCCAGGTCCTTTCCAGCTGCTCCCTGGCGCTGGGCTCAGAGGGAGCGCGTCTGAGTGAGTCCATGCGCCGGCTCTTTAAGAGGAGCTGCTGGGGCTCCCGCAGCCTCTGAGACCCTCAGGGACAGTCCCTGCTGGTTTCACAGCCCGGAGTTGTGGGTATTTCTCTTCCCAGCCCTGGAACCCTAGGCTGGGGTCCCCATGTGGGGCTGGGGCCCTTACTCCTCCGGGAAACCTCCTCTGCTGAGATTCCCTCCCGGGTTTCAACCACGGCACCAGCTGTGGGCCCGTGGCTGCCTCTTCACGATTCAGCCCCGATCCACCCGCGTCTTCTCCCTTCCTCCCGGTCTCGGTGCTTCTTCAGCTCCCTGGTTGTAGGGCTTCTGTTCAGCCAGATTTCAGGAGGCTCTGAGCGATGGTGGTTCTGTATTTTAGTTGTAAGTTTGGTGTCGTTGCGGGAGGCAGTGGCCTTAGCTGTTACCTACGCTCCCGTCTTGTTTCCTCTCCTAAATTTCTTATGAAATGTAAAACATAAACATTTCTTTCCAGCTTGAGGGACTTAATTTTAATAGTCAATAGTTTTAATAGTTAATAGTTCCTTCATAAGTAATGTAGAATGGGGACTCTGTAGACCCAAGTTCTAGTTCTGCCTTTCTTGTTTGCTTACCATATTTGCTGGGGCAAGACATGTAACAACTCTGTAATTAGTGGTTCCCAAGCCTGACTGAACACAGAATCTCCTGGGAGTTTTAAAAAATTCCCTGGACTCCACACACAAATAAGTCTGGGGTAAGTCCTAGAAGTTTATTTATTTTTTATTATTTTAATATTTTTAGAGAGAGGAGAAGGGTGAGAGAGAGAGATTGGGAGAGAAATGATGTAAGAGAGAAACACTGATCAGTTGCCTCCCACACATGCCCCAACCAGGGATCAAACCTGAAACTTAGGTATGTGCCCTGATCGAGAATCAAACCCATAACCTTTTTGGTGTACAGGACAATGCTCCAACAAACTAAACCAACTGGCCAGGGCCTGGAAGTTTATTTTTATAAAGCCCTCCCCGGGTGATTCTTATAACCTGTGAGCTTGAGGACCACTGGACCAGGTTACTACTGGTCCTCAACCTACCGTACTGATTCCTGGACCAGCACAAGGGAACACCAGTGAGTGGTGTGAACTGAGATTGAACTGCTTCCAGTGGTTCAAATGTGCAGTCAAGGTGAAGGACCCTGATGTTGGACACCGTTCAGGCTCCAGCTAGAAGCCCTGTCATGCCTGCAATGTGTTCCTTTCCATGTGTGAACACGTACACACATCAAGATTTTTAAAGATCCCTCTGATTCTAACATTTTATGGTGTGAGAACCTTTACTTTCCTTTATAAGTACTTATGTGGTAGTTTTACTGCATTTAATTAGAATGGGAGGTTTCCTCTTACAGCTCAGATCTGTAGACTAAAGGGCAAATGTCTCATAGCCACCCCTGGAAAAAGGGGCACTTTATTCACAGAAGGAAGGGACTTGTGAGTATATGTGAATCAGCACAAGCCAGTTCCACTGTAAAGGGCACAACCTGAAGTGCACATCCACCAATAGTAAATTGTGTGTCCCAGCCATGTGCTGGCTTCTGGTTATGTGTCAGTATTATTGACATTTGTACAGCACTTTTCATAAACAGGGATGTAGATTCATTCTACAAAATCATATTGTGATTACACCAAAATAACCACATTTCAAATTATTTCTATATTTTTTAATGTAGAAATATATCTCTATAAATGCTGATGTGTGTGTGAACTGAAAAATGAACTGAAAAATGTCCACACAAAGGTAGAGGAATACATTGCAAGCACAACAGGGTTTCCAGCTTGAGCCTAAGTGGGATCTAACATCAGGATCTGATTGGGTATGTCTGGGTAACTGGCAGGGAAGAGCAAAAGGAAGGAGGTGGAGTGGAGGAGCCTCCTTGCAGGGAAATAGGAGCCAGGTATGCACAGGTCAGTCCAGTACAAAAATCTGAGGCACTGGAAGGACAGTTGCAGAGTGTTGTCATTCTGATTTGTCTCATGGTCCAATTCATGGATGCATCTCTGGCCTGTGGAAGAGAGGACTGATGGTAAGAGCCCAGGAGCCTTTCATAGATCTCTACAAATGCCGAGGTTTGGCCACCTGCAGGCTCAGTGCCTTGACAATGGCAATGCCTCAGGAAGTGGTGATGAAACTTGGTGTCTGGAGGATGGAGAGTTAGCAGTGGACTGTGACCAGGGCTGGAGCAGAGGAAGAGAAGGAGGGAGACTTGACGTCTCCTGGCATCCTAGGACTGCTGGAGGACCTCTATAAATGCCCGGGTTCTGGATTAGCAGAGGGAACAAGGACCAGCAGAACACAGCTCACACCCGTGTTGTCAGTTTCCAGTTCCCAGAGGCCCAGCCTAGGATCTAAGGCCCCATGATCTCTTCAGGACATTTTTCAGTTCAACTCAGCAAACAGGTTTTTTTGATTGTTCTCCACTCCTCTATGATGAGTTATGTGGTCTTGGTGCCAGCATAAAGAGTGTGTAAGAGCTGAGTCATCTGCAGTGACAATAGCATTGCTCCTGTGGTGAGTGAGTGACTGGAAATCCCACTAGTCTAGGTGACGGCTATTGGGATCTCCAATACCAGCCATGTCTTCTCACTGAACTTCTAGGAAAGTTTATCAGCACCCATGTGGTGACTTAGTGGCATCTTTCTTCTCCTCTTTCCCTCCCTACATGAGCAGGAAGAACTAGCTGCAGTTGGTTTTAGGCTAGAGGAGCCAGACTGTGGGCTGTGCCCTGGAACCCCCACCTTTCCCAGGGGCTGGGCCTGACACTGGTTGGGAACTAGATCCTCTGCCAGGAGCAGGGATCAGCTCCACTTCAGCAAGCATTGAAAGGCATATCACGGAAACAAAAAAGCTGGTCTCAGTTCAGTCATGCCATCTTCTGAGACAACTTTTCAGCTTCTAGAAAATTCTGGAACTTGCTGTTGACACTTTATGTGTTAATTTGCCTGGGCCATGCAACCCAGTTTTTAGTCAAACACCAGTCTAGCTGTTGTGGCGAAGGTATTTTTTTGAAATGTGATCAATGGTTAAATCAGTAGACTTAGTGTGTATGGGCCTTATCCAACCAACCGAAGGACTTACAAGAAAACAGGTTGTGGTCCCCAGGGAAAAGGGAGTTCTGCCTCCAGACTGCCTTTGGACTCCAGCTGCAGCATCAAGTTGTCCCTGTGTCTCCTCCTGCCTGCCAGCCTGCTCTGCAAATCTTGGATTTGCCAGCTCTACAAGTCCTTTAAAATAAATCCTTAATCCTTATCCCTAAGTCCTAATTAATCTCTCTCTACTTAAACAGCTTATTGGTTCTTGGTCTCTGAAGAATCCTGAGCTAATATAAGCTCCTTACATTCATCAGCCCAGAAAACCACGTAGAGAACTTTTAACATATAGAAATCAAACATCAAAGGCAGTTCTCAGTTATTAGCTACCATCTAAGGGAGACCTACCTGTATGATTGATGGCCTTTTAGGACAGAGTTTATATGAAAGAGCTATTGATGTTATCATAACCAGATATTATCACCCTCTGCTACATTTTAATAAATACTATTTTAGAACCAGATTTCCTTGTGGTTTGCTCCATGGCCATTTTTCTCATCTTGGGGTGTCTGGAGACAGTGTGTGTGTGGAGTACACAATGAGCACTCAGCTTCATGTGAGAGAAGCACAGAGCATAGGTTCCAGTTATAAATTATTTGAGAGGCTGCAAAGAGGGATTTGATTCTTAGTTTTCCTAGGAACTCAGAGAGGCCAAGATACTTCTGCTAAAAAAAATTTTTTTTTTTAACCTTCTAATGAATAGCCAACATGTAGGCAACTAGATATTCTAATTTCTTCCCAGAGGAGTATAGAACTTAAATACACATTTGAGAGTCATCAGTTTTTAGGTAGTATTTTTTTTAGGTAGTGTTTAATTAAAGCCATGGGACTAGATGAAATTTCTTAGAGAATGTATAGACATACACAGATACATTTTGTTATAATTGATCTTTTTTTTAAATTGAATGCTCCTTTTGATCCCAGAGTCTAAGCTTAAGTGGTTGTGCCTGAGCCACATGAAGGTTTAATAAATTCTGGTGTTTGTGCAGGGGAGACACACAGCACCATCAGTTAATTACTTAACAGTCTGGGCATTTAACACCTTCTCCTTTACCTTTGCTGAGCTCCCACTTGGAGAGAGAACCTTTGCTTACTTAAGGGTAATCTGCTTGTTTCCACCAGGACAGCTTTATGAGGAAGAGTGCTAATTCCCAGAAAACACCTTCTCACAGCCAAGGATAGTCAAGTGAAAAGCTGGTTCCATTTTCCCCAGAGAGTGACAGTCTATTTAATTCCAGCAATTAACTGGATTCCAGGGGGAAAGGACTGGTTGAGTGGTCTGTGTCAATTACATTGTGATTATGAAATTCATGGTATGACTCATTCAGTGGCCAAACCTGTGATTACCTGACTTAACCAAGGATGTACAGGGTAACAGCCTCTTTGCTTCTTGTTAGAGAGAATTCAGTCTTTGTCTGTGCTACACTACAGGTGACTTCTCTCCTTTCCTATATCTCCTCTTTCTATAAAAGAATAAAATCTATAAAATGGTTTCTGAATTAAACTCAGTGTTCTGGAAGCCATATAGGCTACTTACCACGAACAGCTGAAGGCTTGGGAATTCCAATGTATTTTTGTATATAATTTGAAGTATTGTAAAGGCCTTTGACCTTGAAGCCTTCCCTTTAGTAATTTGAATATCCTTGTCTATACTTAGCACCTATGATTAAAGGACAAGCCATTGTAACATGCCTGCAACTTCCCAAAGCATTCTTTCTTTCATTATTTTTGGACATTTTATAATTTCTCTTATCTTAGGAATACTTTGTGAATGGTAACTAAAGCCCATTTATAACAAGCACCTATATACATCTGGGTTTTAAAAATAAGGAAGCAAAAATTATTCCCCAAACTCTGAGGTTACTGAAGTCTAACAGTCTCTGAATGTTTGTCATCGACCAGCCCCTTTCAGATAAAAATGTCTGTTCAGATAAAAATGGCTCTTAAAGAACTTGGGAGATGAACCCATTTTACTGCTGCTCACCTTCAAAGTGCTGGTACTGGTGAGCTGATGACTGGAGCAAGTAGCCACACTGAGGTGTCAAGGGAGACTTGACCAGCAGTATCACAAGAATAGGTGGCAAGAAGGGATTCAAGGTGAACAGGCAATTATATCTAAGCAAACTCACTTCCCATTTCATAGTCACACAAGAATCATTGCCCACAGTCTATGTACTTGACTGGGTTGAAGACAGCAGAAGTAGGAGGGAGGATTGCAGAACACTTCCTCAGAGGAAAAATGTAGGATTCTTTTCTTGGAGACCTGGAAAAACTCATTTACTCTAGAGACAGGGAGATACAGAAGAAAGTCTTGGAAAATTCCTCCCAGGAAAAATGCATTTGTATGTAATGAGCTACAAAATTCATCCTCCCAGTTTAGAAGGATAGCTCCTCCCAAACTAGATAAAACTGGGCATCAAAAGGGAGACAATGGCTCCCAAAATATATAGGGGTGTCCCCCCAACATGTATACACATACTTTGAATAATTATAAAGGCAGGTGTTTATTAAAATACATTTCATTTTCATTTAACAGTTATCATCTGTTAAAGTGTATACTTTTTTGGGGACACCTGTATTTACTTAGAATTAAAATTTGTAGTTTCTGTACGAGCTCATAAAGGCTGTTTAAATATGGATTCTAATATAGGTTGGAAAATTACACATTCATGGCCAGATGTATGATTTGCATAGAAGATTGTTTCCTCAAGTAATCCCCTCACTTGGGGAGAAAGGGACCAGAAAGGATGATGGAAAGAAGTTCTCTTCTTCTCTTTTTGAAGTGCTAATTATAGCAGCAGAAGAAACTGAGTCACTTTTGTTTTATTGAGGATATAGGGGAAGTCTGTGCAGGTCAATATTATTGAGCCTATGATGTAACTTTTAAAGTAAAACACAGCTGAACAACCATTTAAGTGGTGTTACTTTCCTGAATGGTCTTGGAAGACCTCTAGATAATTCCATGATTCTCTAATTCATTTTATGGCATGGTAATTGGCATGATCATCCTCCCTTTAAAAAGGACAATTTAGCCATGGACGGTTTGGTTCAGTGGTTAGAATGTCGGCCTGAGGACCAAAGGGTCCTGGGCTCGATTTCCAGTGAAGGGCACGTACCTCGGTTGCAGGTTTTGATCCTGAGCCTTGGTCAGGGCTCATGTGGAAGGCAACCAATCGATGAGTGTCTCTCACATTGATGTTTCTCTCTCTCTCTCCTCCTTCCAGTCTCTCTGAAAAGCAATGGAAAAAATATCCTTGGATTAAGAAAAATAAATAAAACACAGTGGTATTGAATCAAAACTAAACAAATGGAATAGAAATCAAATACATGTTTATATGAGAACTTGATATAAGATAGCAGAGGTATTATAATTAGTGGAGAAATGATATTATATGTAAAAAAATGAAATTAGATTCCTACCTCATACCATATACAAGCAAAGAAAAAAATAGGAAATCTGATAATCTTGAGATAGGGAAGGATAGAAGTAATGGAAGAAACTACACCAAAAAAAAATCAATAGATTTGTTTATAAAAATTTTTAAATTTCTTAATATCAAACAAATGAAAATATATGCACAATATTGAAAGAGAAAGTATTAAAATTATTAATATTGAAAGAACCCTTTTATTATTAAAAAATTTTTTTTTGTTAATCCTCACCAGAGGATATTTTTTTCCATTGCTTTTTCAGAGAGAGAAGAAGGGAGGGAGGGAGAGAGAGAGAAACATCCGTGTGAGAGAGATACATAAACTGATTGCCTCCAGGACATGCCCCCACGGGGGGCTGGGAGCAAACGGGCAACCCAGGTACGTGCCCTTGACTGAGAACCAAACCCGTGACCCTTCAGTGTATGGGGGCCCATGCTCAAACCACTGAGCAACACAGGCCAGGGCTAAAGAACTCTTTTAAATCAATGAAATGAACATAAACACTTTGACATAGGAAAAAGACTGAGCACAAAAGAAATACAAGTTGGAAATTAGCAAATGAAGAAATGTATTATTTAATTAGCAATCAAATTTATGCAAATTAAAAGATGTTATTTTTACTGACACCCCCCCATGTTAATCAATACTGATGAGGGTATGTTGATACAAGTATACTCATCCATTGCTGGTAGGAGTGTATATTGGCAAAAATTTCTGGAAAACAGCTTGGCAATAGGTATCATGACTTTAAAAAATTTGTACCTATTACATTATAACTTATAATAGATAAAATTGAAAATTTGAATGTTTAAAAATATTAAGCCAATAAAGGCATACATATTATAGACTACTGTGCAGCTAGTGGAAATCATATATATATATATATATATATATATATATATATATATATATATATATATGATTATATATATATGTGTGTGTGTGTATGTGTGTATGTATATTTTCTGACCACAATGGAATTAAATTAGAAATAAATAATGGAAATTGTATTTTGAAGATATATTTTGTTGTCATGAGGAAACTATTCAATATTAATGTTAAGTGGAAAAAGCAGCCTACAAATTTTTAAAAGATATAATTCTAATTTATTAAACAAAATATATGCATACTCTAAAAACAGTATTAAAAGTAAATTAACAAAATTTTAACAGTGATTATCTTTGAGTACTAAAATTATGGAAGATTTATATTTTCTTCTTATATTTTCAACTTTTCTACAAGAAGCATGAATTAATTTTGCAAAGAAACATTTTATAAACATCAGAAAGAACAAAGAGACATATGTACGAGGCACCTCAAATAAATGACTTATTGAGAATTTAAAATAAATGTGGGGTTATTTAGTTTTATTCATTTAAGGATATGGAAGCCAAAACAAAAGGCAAGTCTCCAGGTGTGAGGAGATCAGGACTGAGCAGCAAGGCAGGACGGGAGAGGTGCACAGTCTAGGAGACAGGAAGCACTTGAACATCAGAAGCAATGGCCTCTGTCAGTTAGTGGATGGTGCTGCTGTGGGCCCACCCTCTCCTCTGTAGGGACCATGGAGTGATACTCAGGACTGATAGTAAACATATGTAGCAATACAGAAGGGGTGCCAACCAACCCTATGAGGCAGAACCAGTGCGCCATGTCAACAGTGAGTCCCACTGAGTGACAGCCCTGGGAACTCAGCTGTCCACTCTGGCAGACAAAGACATTAGTTTGCAAAGAGACTGGTGTGTTTGCTATCTACCTATTCAGTTCCAAATCACTGAGCATTAACCCTAAGAGATAATAAAAGCCACTTTATTAGAATTCACTAATTTAGGCACAGGGAGAGTCCACCTTGACAAACAACCCACAGAGGTATGCCTTCTAGAACCTACCCTTGGGCACACCTGCACCCACCCCAGGTACACATGTCAGCACAAACCACAGAGACATTTGTCAGGAACCCCTCCCCTTTCTCTCACTGTCAGGCCTCTTTCAGCACCTCACTTCTAGATGACAGTCACATTCATGTTGCTTCCCCATTCCACCCACTTCAGGGCTCAGGAGGTGAGACATTTGCACAGCGTCACAGAATAATTATTTACCAGAGGTGTTTTCCTTCCCCAGTTCTCACCCACTTAAATCTACAGCAGAACAGACTCTTTTGTGCATTACTCTACTCTCAAGTTTTATAAAAAGAGCTTGAAACCCAAGGAAGGGCCATTGAGTAGAAAACTATTCATATCAGCTTATCTTCACATCTGAGTTGACCCAGGTTGCTGTGCAATGCTCCCTGCAGGGGAGGAAATTGTGTAGATATCCTGTACCAGGCTGCCCAGCCTTTAAGTCAGTTTAATAACTGCAATTATCCTTGTTGAGGGAACAGAATAGAACTGGTGGATTTCCCCATAGGGGCTGCCATGCTTCCTGGCTTTTAGGCTTGACTTAAGCAATAGCAATCTCCAATTTTCAGCATTTTCTTTCTGTGTGCTCTGAGGCAGCCAGGTCCACATTACCCCTCTCAGTTCAATCCTGTAGACCCATGCAGAACTCAGATGTGTGAGGGAAATTCCCAAAGACTGCTCACAAGACAGAAGGGGTGAGTTATCTCATGCATAATCCTCATCTCAATGAAATACTCCAGTGTGCAGTGTGATGGGCAGGAGTCTAAAGTACTTTCTAGATCCTTTGTATTTTTCTGCATATTAACTCTTTCTAGCCCTAAATGATTAAGATACAGATTGGAACAGTATTTTCCATGCTTTATGAAGAGGTGGTATGGAGTGGGGTTCCCAGCCACCTTCCCAGAAGACCTTAATTTCCTCACCTGTAGAATGGGGCCAACATACTTCCCAGAAATGTATTGGCACAGGTTGTGCTATGTAGTAAGCACTTGTCAAGGTGGTTATTATTGTGTCTTTTAAAGAATAGAAGCCTCTATTAAACATACTTTAATATAAGATGCATGGAAGGTATTATTGGTAATATGTACATCTCAAGAGATTTGTGGGTCAAAATGGCAGTAATTCCTTTATATATGAAAGTGATCTTAACAATTTGTTAATTGATTTCAGAAAGAAATGCTTTGTCTTACTGAAATCCTTGTGATATAAATGAGAATACATGTATGTGGAGTCATTTAAACATGATTAAAGAATAAGGACAATGCTATATCTATAGTCTTGTTTTTTTACTTTAGGACCAAAGCTAGAGACACTTTGAAATATATACTTATTACTTTTGTTAAATGAGCAAAAGTTGATATTGGAATAGAACATATAAAATCAAAGCCTTGAGTGAGGAGAATATTTCTTTGATTCATTTTGTTGAACTCCTGATTTTCAGTATAGTGTTTCCACAGTCATAAAATGGGGGTATATTTGATATTTGAAAATGTTGAAAGGGCTACTCAAGGCTTTACTGATGATCTGCTCCAGGGGTCTTTTAAGGAGGATTAAGAAGCCTGCACCCTTTAAGCGATTATGTAACAGTCATGCTCAAGGTCCTTTTCAGCTCTAAAGTATGTCTATATTCCTCTGAGATAATAACTAGGTCAAATTTAAGAATAACTTTTTAATTCTTTATTCCAGAAATATGAATCTTTATTACTTTTCAGTGCAAACCACTTCTTGACTAAATAGTTGTCTAAGACTGGCACACTTTGGCGGGGAAAAGGTGAAAAAAATTTTGGTAATGTGTGGATAAATTTGAATGTGAAAAATTGCCCCTGTGTTCATGATCCAAACAGGAGAAATGACATAACGATGACAAATAGCTGTGCCCACATGTACTTTCTGTGGGAAATCATGCTGGTGGAATGATAAAAAAGCTTGAGTGAAAGCAGCTACACTTTGTCCAATGTGAAGCGTGGATGCAAAATGAGGGTGGGGCAATCGCTCAGTTTCTCCCTACAGAAAGGTAGGAATAAAGACCATTACTAACCAAAATAGGAACACGGTGAGTATGGCATAGAAGAAAGCCACTTCCCCAGTAATAAAGATTTGTTAAATGCTAATGAAAACTCACTCTTAATTTTCATTAAACCATGGTCCTTTTCCCTAGTGTGTCCCCACCTGATACATGGCATTATTCTTTCCTTACACCAGCCTCAGCAGATCCTTCAGAGAAGGCCCTCCCTGGACTCAGAGAAGCCGGACCCTTTCCTCTAACATCTTCCCTCCACCAGGCCACACCTTCTTACCTTCCTTTTCTACCCTCTTCTTCCATCCTGTCTGCCTTCAGGAAGCTTCCCTCCACTCAAATTTCCCACTCCTTGCCAGTTCTGTTACTTTCAAACTATGTCCTGTGGAAGACAGAAAGGAAATTTATCTTTAGTGCATTACCAAGGAGACACATCTGATCCATAACATGGTCTATGGCGATTTTAAAGCGTGCCAATTGCAATTCAAAATGGGCTTCCTCTTTTCTTCACTTTTTAGTCGATTAAAAACTTTGGATTTCTATTGATTTATACCTTTCAGGATTTCAACTTTTTGAATATGAAGATGTAAATAATGATCTGCTCATATCTGCTTCTTTTCACCCATTAGCATGATGTATTTTCTGCTGGTTTCCATGTCTCTGAGTTTCCATGCACACATTTGATCTCTTTATCTCAGATACACCTTTCAGTTCTACCAGATCTCTCTTGCACTGTTATATATTCTGTTATTTCACCCTTTTATGGAACTTCCAATTAAAGTACTATATAATTTTCGTTTCTGAAAGTTCTATTTGGTAGTTTGCACCCCCCCCCTTTTATTTTTAAATAGGAGCTTGCTTTTTTTTTTAAGAAATTTGCTTCATTCTTTTGTATTTTTACATGGTTCAGCATTCTTTTCCATTCTTTTCATATGGTCATTTTATCATCTCAAATACTTACAGCTTGAATTTTGACTCGCATTCTGTTTTTGGACTTTTGCTAGCAGTGAGCTGTTTCCTCCTGTCAGTTTGATTACAAGCCTGTGTTTAGTAGGGCTTGCTTCATTCGTGAGAACCACCCATGGTTTCATTGTGAAAGTCCTTACACACCCGTTTGGCAGCCAATTTTATGAATATATTGTGGCTGGGGGATGCGAAGGTGATGTAAACTCAAGCTCCACCTCTACGAAGAGAAGGCCTAGAGTTCTGAATTCTTGGGGGAATTCTTTCCCTCTTGCCTAAAGCAGACCAACCTCCTTTCAATAGCCTGTGTATTCAATGGGTGAGTTTTTCCTAACCCACCAGGTTATGTACAGAGGGGTTTTGGAATTAAGCATTGCATTTAGGCTTGTTCTCTGTTCCAATTAAACTCCTTGTGAGAATTCAAAGTCTTGTTTCCAGTTCAAGCTCCCAATTAAGGGGATTGGGACCACCCTTGTCCCAGGACATCACTCAAACACGGTGCCAGCATTCAGGTTCTCTCTAGTTTATGGCTCTTGGCAATTATTCTTCCCCTCCTTGCCTCACATCTCCTTCTGTTTAAAGATTAGCCTTATGTTAAAAAAGTTGGTTTTAGCAATCCTAAGGATTTTAGGCAATTTAAATCAGCCTTATTGCCAGAAAGAGAAACAATCATTGACAGAATCAGCTAAGTGTCAGTAGGCACGGTTGTTTCTGCTCATCAGTGGTGATTGGACCAGGTTGAGCTGCTGGTGTGAACAAGCACGTCTGTATCAGCCTACGCTATACTTGCTCATCCAGAGATGAGCTGCCACACCCACAGTTCAGAGCACAAGCTTCCACATTCTCCACACCTGGGTTTCAGTCCCAGCTCCGTCACCCATCTTGCAGTGAGGTCATGGGCTGGTTGACTTCTAAACTTCAGTCTTCCCATATATAACACAGGGACAATAACGACTGCCTTACCTGAGTACAATAAGGATTAAATGAGATTCTGCACATAAAGTGCTTAGAATCTAGTGCTTGGAACATGGTAACTATCACCAATAAATAGTAAGTATTCTTGTCATTGCCCCCTAAGAATAGTCATCAAACCATTTCCAAGCTCACTGACGCCTCTGTTTTGAGCCAGCTTTGTGACGCTCCTCTTTTTTCATGTCATCTGAATCATCCAGGGTGGATGAGTATGGGAGAACCAGGAGGTCCCAGGGTCTTGGGTCCAAATCCCATTCTTCTGCTTGTTGGCCATGGTAGGTGACAGCTTCTCTAAAACTCACATCCTTTGCTGTAAAATGGGGATATGAACACCTTATTTAGGAGGTGATGGTGCAGGATGAATGTGAAAATGCCCAGAGTGGCACATGATGGCCTCAGCTTCCCTCCAAGTCCAGGCCTATGCGGTCTGTTCCTTCAGGTATCTCTTGCTCACTGCACTGTCTACTCTGCGCATGCTGGGCTGAATGGAATGAATGAAACCAGGAAGAAGAAATGCAACAACCATAGAGGAGGGCAGGAAACAGCAGCTCCATGTGTGGCCATAGGAAGTCAGAGCCCAAGCTTGTGTTTTAGCTGTAGGAGTTTTGCTGTGTGTGTATCTGAAACAGGGACATTGTCTCCACCTTTCTTATCTTTCCGTAGAGCCCAGAACCGGCTGCACCAGGGACTTCATCAAGTCAGTAATGCTGAAGCCCAGACTCAAGGCCCACCCCAGATGGGTGGAGATGCCCATAGGGAAGCTGAATCACTCTTGGCTGATTATGGATAAGGCCCGTTTCTGCCAGAGGAGCTGCCAAAGTGTGTGGGGCCATTGAAAGCCTGACAGGATTCTCTCCCTACTTTGCATAACAATCTCGAACTTGACATTTCTACGTCCATGGGAGGGGGAAATATAGAAGAGTTCTGAAGGATAACACAAATCTTCCTTCTCCAGTGGCTCAAGAGTTTCATGTGAGCAGTAGACAGAACCAGAACGTTCATATAAAATCAGGACAAGCTCACCTGGACATTGACTTGGAGCTCTAAAAATCATTTGCAACATCAAGTGATCACTCAGATTCCCCAACTGGGCAATGTCTGTGTCCATCTATCACCTTTTCCATGTTTCCTCCTCTTCCTCATAACTGCCAATGTGCCCCAGAATGTGCTAGGTGCTTTGTGTTCCCATTCATCCACCTAACTTCTCTGCATTATTGTTTTAACATGCCCACTTTTATAGATGGGAAGTGAGGGTCAGAGAAATGAAGGGATTGAAGAGGAGACAGCAACATGTACCTGGCTCCAAAGTTGGCTTCATCCATTACCTCATGTGCCCACCCCAGCATCCTGCACTGGGTCCCGCTCCTCGTCATCTGGGAAAGCCCAATCAGGAGATCAGTGCTCCAGGCTCTTCTCCTCCCACTCACAAACTGTAAGCTCCAGGGAAGTCCCTTCCTCCATTAGGGCTTGGCTTCTTCATCTATAAAATGAAAGGTGTAATTAGATAACCTCTAGGGCTTCAAGGATTCTTCTGGCCAAGTTTTAGGAGAACACAGATTTCTGCCAGACCATCACAGAATCTCTTCACTTCACAAACCCTCATGTGAAAGTCTCAAGATAGAATGCAGGAACTAGTATTTATTAAGAACTGACTTTGACAGCGGGGGCAGAGGTATCTCCAGGAAGGAAGGCCCAGCCTGTGAAAAGACAGAGCACGAGCCCCTGGGGAAATCCCAGAGGCTACCCCCAGTAGGGACCTGCTGGGCCTGCTAGGAGCCAGTTGCTATAGGCAACCAGCTCTGAACCAACTCGTACTTGTTGCGGGGGATGTGCTGGTTTTAGCACTCACAGGACTGTAAGCCCACAGCCCACCGGGGGTGAAGAGGCCTGGCACAACACCTTCCAGACCAGGCCCAGATATGTCTGTCCTTGTGAAGGAAAAACTTTAATGAGAGTCTTCCTTCCTAAAGCCTCGTGGTGTAATAGCTGTTTGACCCATTCAGATGGAAGGATGAAAGCTCTACCTAAAGACACGATGTGAATGGAAGAGACCTGTCATTGTACCCTCCCCAAGAAATTGACTGGAAATAGGGAAAGCAAACTGTAGTTTTATGTGGCCCCTCTAAGGCATAAATAGTCAGACATTCCATTTCAGGAGAAATCAGAGATGTATGTGGAGGATAGGTAGATTAATGTCTCCAGTGTGGATATACATTTCATATTTGACTAGCTGTGTCTTCTTGGTATATGAAAACAGTACAGCACTCGGAACAGACTTAGAACAGCTCTCATCTCAAAGAACCCAGCGCTTGTGTCCCAGTATGAGAAGTTTGATACTGCAGAATGGCGTTTGATGAATGAAGCCAGTGATCTCTTTGCACTCATTACCTTGCATTCTCAATCAGATTGGACCATTTCCCATCCTGAGCCTCCCCAAGACTTTGAACAGTTTTTCGATGTTCCTTCTAGAAAGACACCCTCTCCAGAAAAACACATTATTTGTATCCAGTGCATTGGTATATATTGTAATGTGCTGGATTTGATTTGCTTGTGCACTGGTATAATTGCCAGGGATAGTTTGGCCTGTTAATCTCATCCAATGGTGGAAGTTTTTAGCCAAACTGCCTTAAAAGGGGACATTTTTGTTTCTTTCTAATTCATATCCATATTAATGAATTATAAAGGTGTTTTGAAAATTTAGAGTTGGTTTGTTTCTAATTCTAAATTTATAATTATAGACTGAGGTAAAGACTGAATACTTTAATCATCCTAACGTCTGTCTTTAAATCTTCTTCCATATTGTAGGATCTCTAGAAAACACCAGAATTATCAGTGAAGAATATGTTAAATGGCTCAAGGGCTATTGTGAAGCATTTTTCTATGGCTTGACAGTACAACTCCTAGAACCGGTTCCTGTCTCTTCGACAAGGTGTTCCTTTAGAATCAATGATAACACAAAGAACCTACAAATACATGCAGGTGAATTAAATAATTTTACAATTTTAATTGAGTAAAGGATGTGGAGATACACACACATACACACACATATGTAAAACACACAAGTACATGTCTTTTTGAATAGGGAACCTCCCTGATGTTCTTAAAAAAGAAAAAACCTAAAGATGCCTGCTTTACTGTGGGGATAACAATGATTGATCTTTACCCAAGAGACTCCTGGAATTTTGTCTTTGGACAGGCCTCTTTGACAGATGGTATTCCTTTTTGACATTGTTTGTAGAAACTTTTCTCAACTCAAGAGTGCTTGAAGATGTTGAAAGATGAAAAAAATTTCATTATAATTTTGATACTTAAAATTGTTTATTTCTGGTGCAGCATCATGCCATATTGGGACATGTACTGTTTATACACTCCAGTGATCTGGGTTCCTCCCCAAGTTGGCCATTCACTACCTATATGACCTTGAAACTAATAATGCCCATTTCACAGGGTCATCTTGAGATAATTTACATAGAAGTGCTGATGCATAAAAAGTGTGTATATATGCCTGGCACATATGCAGGCTCTCAGAGCAAAAAATGGAAAATGTAAGTAATTCAGTAGCAAGGTGAATTACAGAAATTAAGGATCTTTGATTAATTAATGACAATTAATCTTGCTAATTGTTTTTAACTCTTTTTGTAGTCATCTTGCATAGGTGGAATAGACACAGACTGCTTTATAAGTGTATGCTTACCCTGTGTGTTATTTTATTCTAAAAGTAAATAATTTGTTGTTTTATTTTAAAAGGTAAACTTCAATGTTTGATTTGAGATATAATAAACTTTGAGTCATTAAAAAAAAGGAAAAAAAAAAGAGCTGACTTTGCACCAGAATTGTGCTAGGTGCCATCAGCCAAAGTTCCTGATTTTCATTAGGCCTGATACTAATCTCCTTTAAATTGATTCTGGTATTTATAACTCTTCCTCACTTCTGTGATTTATTGTCTTTCTGCTTCTCTATGCCTTCTTCCTGTCCCCTCCCTGCCAGAGAACTCGAGCAAGAACCATTTACTTTGGATAGCACCCCATAGGAATGTCCTACTATGCTGATTTTGGGTAAAGAGCTAGAGAGAAGGAAGATTGACTTAACAAGAATGAGCACGGATGACTTTTCTCTAAAGGGCTGAACATGATGTTCTGACTTCTCATTAATCTGGACCTTTTGGGGGACCTCCAGGGCCATGAAACCTTGATTCCTTTTGTGGACAGGGGTAAAAAGAATTTTTATGCTTATTTTTATAACTTCCCAGGAATCTTTTTGCCATGTGGGAGTGGTGTCTTGCTCAGTCATCCTTGTTCATTCAGGGTAAGAATTCATGGGTGACTAGGAATCAAAGAATTCTGGGTGGAGAAGTATCTCAGAAGACTTTGCCCTTGGCCTGTAGATGCTTCAAAGTACAATTGGCAATTAAGAACCTTGTAAAAAGTCTTAGAGACCAGCCTTTAAGAAAATTATAGCCCTGGCTGGGTGGCTCAGTTGGTTGGAGTGTCGTCCCCTATACAAAAAAAAAAAAAGGTTGCGGGTGAGTACAGGAGGAACTGGTTGATGTTTCCCTCTCACATCAATGTTTCTCTCAATCAATAAATATATCCTCAGGTGAGGATTAAACATAAAATAAAATTATAAAAAATTATTTGAGGAGGCCAAACATACCCACCCCAGGCAAGCCTTGTGGTTGTGATTGGGACTCTGGAGACTTCCAACTTCATATTTTATTGAAGTACATAGGCTGAGAAGCTCCCAGGAAGACTGAAGCTTCAGCCCCTGCTAACTATATCTCTTAGAATTCAGTTAAATTCACATCAATTCAACAGATTTATCAAAACCTTGCTATTCTCTCTGTTAAACCCCAAAGTTTCTGTGGCTTAGCACAACTGAAGTTGATTTCTCCTGTGACACCCAGTGAGGGAGGACAAGAGGTTGGTGGGAGTTGAGGGGATTTCCTCACAGTCCTTCCAGAACCAGGCTGAGGGAGGTTCTGCCACGGCTTCACCCTGGGTGACAACACCCAGCTGGGGGAAGGAGGAAGAGAGTGGGATGATCTCTTAGGAGGATGCCATAGGCAGTTATGCCAGCTCACTCTGGGTAGCCCAGACTCGCCCACATGGATCCAGCTACTGCAAGAGTACTAGGACACGAAGTTCCCAGCTGAGCATATGAACTGTGTGTTTGGCATCGTGCTCCCAGAGAGCTGACAGTGCAGGTGGTGAGGATAATCACTTCCCTTCCTCCCTGCACCCCCTCACCACTCCTCCAGCACCTTTCCCTCATCTCACCATTCCCTCCATCCTTTCTTACCTCCAATACACACGCGCGCGCGCGCGCGCGCACACACACACACACACACACACACACACACACACACACCCCCTTATTGCTTCAGACCTAGCGCTATTTTCCCACAATGTAATTGTCATCAGTCACTACCTTGTCTAGAACTTGAGGGGACACCTTGCTGTGGTACCAAGGATACACTCCTTTGCCCTTTGTTTTAGATCCCTTGTAATATGACTCCCCTCTTCTGTCCCACATTCTATGAAGCCTCCCAACAGCTCTCATCCTGATTGGAATTTCCACTTGGCTGTGGGTAGTCCTGTAGTTTTTATACATTTCCCTCTTAATTTTTTATGCCTGTTTCATTGTTCTTTGTTAGGTTGTACTTTCCTTAAGCAGAAAGAACAAGCCTGATAGGGACAGCTCCTGCTTCTCAATGCTCAGTGTTCTGTTATTGTCCTCTACCTGGATTTTACAACTTTGCAGCTTCAGAAAAGCTGAGTGTAAACCTAGGTAGTGTCCTTATTCATGTGTGAGTGCCATCTGGTGGTGGAGGCAGTCACTGTCGGCTTAGAGAAGACATTTCCTGACCTATCAATCAATCAGGATCCACTCATGAGGATTAATTTGTTTCCTTGTTAGTGTCTTTTCTGATGGAATGCTAGGAGTCCATTTCAGCCAGAGCTGGGGACTAACTGAACTTTCTCTTTGTTTCCCCAGAGCTTTCTCCTTTGTTTCCTCAGAGCGCCTAGCAATTGATACACATTCACTGGTTATTTATCTAAAATTAAAAAGCTGCTACCCAAGTTATTTAGTATCCATGCTTTAATTTAATACCCACCATGGACCAGGCTTTTATTTATTGTGCATTCATATATATTATCTCGAACTGTCAACAGTTCAGTGCTACAGGTATGGTCACCCCCGTTTTTTCTAAAGGGAAAACAGGGGCTTCCTAGCAAGGAAGTGAAAATTACAGGCCAGTGAGTAGAAGAATGGCCTCTGAAGTCAAGTCTCCTGACTTCAAATCCTATGCTTTTTTTCTGTTATTAAACAATAATAATCATTGATGTCTCAATATTAGAACCCTTGCAAGTGGGGACTAAGGGATTGGGAAAGAGTTATTTGACAGACCCAGGTTTAATTCAGAATCAGCAATTGACTTCATTGAAGCTACCAACCTTCTGGAGTCTTCCCCTGTCCCAACCCCAAACTGTGCAAATCAAATCAAATATGCAGGAGAATGGAAAAGAAAGGCTTTACTCCTCTGGAGTATTCTTTTGCTAGAAGCTTTTTTCTTTTCTTTTTTTTTGAAATATGTTCCAAGGAAAAGGAGAAACAAAACTTGAAATCCACCTCTCTCCAAAGCACTTGACCTAAGTGTCTTTCAGGGTGTTGCTGTCTTCTAGACAAGTATGTACTGATACTGAGAACTCTAAAGGAGCCTGGGAATTCAGATTGCAAACTAAGAGTGTCACAGCTCTACCTAAAGTTTGACACCAGAGTTCAGGGTGACAGCAATGGATGGGAGCACCCAGCAGCAGCAGGAAATGCTCCCAGCCCATTAGCCCAGTTTCTCTCCTCTCCTCATGTTGCAATGGAGCCCAGAAAGTGGCCCTGTCTCCTCCGTTGCCTGGGAGGGCCCACAACAGGGACTACTTATATTTGCATAATGCTCTATAGTTTTTACAGTGCTTCTTAGACACAGCTAAGCATTCAGTCTTTGCAATAACCCATGAGGTGGGTGTGTTATATTGCCCATTTTACATCTGTGGAGTCAGAAGGTCAGATATTAAGTGACTCACAAAAGATCTTCCAGTACATAGCAAAACCCAGGCTCAAAAGCTCCTTGGTGCAGGTCCTGCCCTGCTCAGCACACTTCCACGTATCCCATCCTGCACCAAACCGTGGTTCCCAAACATGCTCCCTTGCCAGCCTCCAGGCCCTGGTTCATGCTGTCTCTTTGCCTGGAAAATTCCATCTTCTACCATCTCCAACTGCAGAATCCCAACATCGAGGCTCAGCTTCAGTGTCAATTTGTCTACAAAGTTTTTCTTGATTCCCTCTTGGACACTTTCTCCCCACATTTCATGCACTTAAAAAAAAAATTACATCACTGCCACTTACTGAGTGTTGTAGTTACTACATTCACGTCAGCTTGTGGTCTGCAAAGTCTAGAATATCTTATTGTATATGGCATGTTCTCAATAAAGTGGTTATGTAATTGAATTCTTATTATGGACCAAATAAAATAGTAAGAGTTAACATTTGTTGGCACTTTCTGCGTGCCAAGTCCTGTTGTAAAAGCTTTGCACATCTCATGTAGTCCTCACCTCCAGCCTGTGAGGTAGGTCTTGTCACTATCCATTTCTCAGAGGTGAGAAAGCAAAACTTAAGTTTAAGTAACCTGTCCAGGGTCACCCTGCTAGTAAGTGGTAGAGCTGGGTTGAACCATTTTCCCCATTGCCTGTAAGATGGGGACAAGCCCCTGGGCCCTAAGAGTGGTATGTTTATTTCCTCCCCTAAGAAAGAAGACTTGGCTCCAGGATGAGGCTAAATTAAGGGAAAATTGGCAGTTGACTTTGCTAGTCTTCCTTTTGGCCAGAGATGGGCAGCAGCTCTGTGGAAGGCTGGCACTCTCCCCATGTCCTCAGCCCAGAAAGAGCCTGGAAATAGAGGCCAAGTTCTTTTGAACTCTCAGGTGTGAAAGAAAGGGAAGAGAGGGCTCATCCTGACACTTGAAGTCAGATCAGGGTCCCTGCCTGCCTTTTGTATTAGGGGTAGGACCCCTCACTTTCTACAATTTCAGAACCTCCTCAAAATGAAAATGGTAAACCAATCAGCTTGCCATTTATAGAATGCTAGCTGCACACGAAAAGCTCAACGCACAGTATTTCTAATTCTGAGCAGCGTGAGCCTTGGGGATCACCATTGTTTTACTGATGGGGAAACTGAGGTGCAGAGAGCTTAAGTCACTTGCTCTTTGCTGCTCACCCAGGAAGTGACCAGCCAGCTGTGAGCCCGGGTCTAACTCAGACTGCAGCTCTGCCCTGTAGGAGAGGGAGCCATAGTCCTGGGACCCTGTGGTGAGTTGCCATTTGTCCCAGCCTCATCTGTGCATGAAATGCAAACACCTTGTTAATATGTCCCTTGCCCAGGTTGGAGCATAAGCCTCTTTCATAGCACAGGCTCTTCTTGCCTCTTTCTGTAGCAGGCCTTTTCCCTTTGTAAAGCCACATGCAGGGGCTGCCAGGGTTGCCCACCCCAAGGATGGCTCTGCTTCAGTTCCCTTGCCTTCCTGATACCCTAGCAGTGACTACAGGGCAGGCTGGGAGGCAGGACTGTCCTTGGCACATCAGTGCTAAGAGTTAATGTTGTCAAAAGCACTGGGAGAAAGGAATGCAGAGCAGGATGGGGAAGGGCCATGACCCCAACCCTGCTGAGTTTTGGGACTGTCCCTCCTCTGTAGTAAGGGTGGCCCATGCTGGGAGTGCTTCCAAACACGGAAATGCTGAAGTGTTTTCCCCAGAGACGCTACCGACGCAGGGGAAATGACAGGCCTTCTTTACAAAAGTGGCTGAGGCCCAGGAGTTCACCCTGAGGGGCAGGGTGGGTCAGTGCAGAGCCAGCCCCACTCCTGGGGCTCAGGCAGGACCCTGGAGGTTCTCTCTAACTGAGGGTGTCTTACTACAAACAAAAGCTTAGTAGGAGGCAGTATATGAAGTATTTAGCAGTATAAGTTATTTTATGGGTTCAGGTTCATGAAAGTTACTTATTATAAAGCAGCCAATGAGAAAAAGGATGCTCTTCTGCTAGATACAAACATTTTAAACGGGAGGCATGGGTGACGTTCACTGACAGATTCATACTAGCACCTCATTTATTTATGTTTTCGGTGGCACATTATTTAGAAAAATCCATATTTGTATGGATCAACTAATATACATTCCCAAAGTGTCTTACTTTTCAATTTCAGGATATTTAAAAATTAGAGTGGGCAGGAAACTTATTTCAGAGTCTACATTCAAACATATTAACTTTGGTGATTTCCAGTGATTTGTATATTGGCTGTTACATCTTTGTATTTTCTTAATCTTCAGTTTCAGAAATAGTTAAGAAAGGTTCCTCAAAAAATTAAAAATGGAGCTGCCGTTCGACCCAGTGATTCCACTCCTAGGAATGTAGCCTAAGAATCCTGAAACATTCATCAGAAAGGATATATGTACCCCGATGTTCATAGCAGCACAGTTTACAATAGCTAAGATCTGGAAACAGCCCAAGTGCCCATCAGTAGATTAGTGGATAAAAAAGCTGTGGGACATTTATACCATGGAATACTACGCAGCTGTAAAGAAGAAGGACCTTTGGGACAGTATGGATGGACCTGGAGAATATTATGCTAAGTGAAATAAGCCAGTCAGCGAAAGACAAATATCACATGATCTCGCTTATACGTGGAATCTAAAGAACTTAATAAACTGATGAACAGAATAGATTCAATGACATGGAAGCATAGATGAGACTGATGAATGTCAGAGGGATGGAGGAGGGCGGGTGGGTGGAGGGGGAGAGAGTAACCAAAGAATTTATGTGCATATATACACAACCCAAGGACATGGACAATTGTGGGGAGAGGGACTGGGGAGGGGGAAGGAATGGGGTGGAACGGGTCATTGGGGAGAAAAAGGGACATCTGTAAACTTAAAAAAAAAAAAGAAAAGAAAAGAAATTATACTTAGGAAGTGAAGGTAAATCCTTGTAGCACTCTGACAGCAGCCCAGGGTGGACCCTCGGTTTCTGTGGAGCATGCATGGGAACCACTGGCCCAAGCAAGTCAGGCAAGTCAAAGGTGACTTCCTATAGAACTCTGGCACCTGCCAGGCCGCTCATTACAAATCGTGTGTAGAGTTCAGCATGGTCCAGGTGAGCCTGTCTCTAGGAATGACTGCATTGTAGTGATTAAGAACAAGGGTTTTGTTGTCAGATAGAATAGGAATCCTGAGTCTGAATAGGAACTCTGTCACTTAGCAGTGTTTCTCCACCCTCCAAAAGAAATGATAAGATTCCTATAGAGATTAAACAAGATCACATATCTAAAGCTGCTAGCCCAGGCACTGGCATTTAGAAAGCACTTACTAAGTGGAGTGGTAATAACTACATGGGTGGTACCATGGGCTGAGCACTGTGCAGGGCACTGTATGGAGTCAAGGAGGATGGGTCAAGTCAGGGGCTCTCCTGTAGCCAGGTCCACACACACACCTTGTTCTGGATTTGGGTGTCCAGTAGTGTCTTACACTCAGAGATAAATGGAATTCATGACCCCCAGACGATATTATCCTCCTGGTTAACGACCTTAAAATAATATCCATCTTCCTTACCAGGCCTATGAGGGCCACAGACCAGCATCCTGGCATCCATCCTGGAGCTTGTTATAAATGCAGATGCTCTGGTCCTCTATAATCTCATGGTGTTTGTTATGTGCTGAGCCCACTTCCTGCTCTGTGAGACTGGAGGCCAGTCACTCTCCCGCCTTGGTTCCCTCTGAATGCAGGGTGGGCTCCAAGTTTGTTAAATGTTTTGCTACTCTGACGGTTGATTTAGGACCCTCAGGAAGTGACCATTGGCTCAGGTCTGGGTGGACAGGCCTCCTACTCCAGCTGGCTCTTTCCAGACTGATCCTTCAGACCATGGGCAGGACACCTCCCAGAGGCTACTGGGAAGCAGTTTGAATACACAGAGAGCTGGGCAGGAGGGGAGATAGCATCATTGGTGCTTTTTTTTTCTTCTTTTTTCTTCTTTTTGCCTGGAGTGGGGAGTGGCCTTCCTTCTGTCCTGGCACAGGGACTTGCTACTACTAAAAAGGACAATGGTCACTCATCTCTGTAGAGAACAGTGATGAACATTTCAGAGAAGGTTGTACCAGCCAGAAAAGCAAACACCAGCTGGCGATCAGCAGACCAACTTGTCTCATTCTGTGCCCTAGTGAGGCCTCTGTGGCAGCTTGTCTTCCTCAGTGGCCTGGAGCTCTGATTGTAGCATCTCATGGGTGTAAGAGACCTTGGAGACTTATACCTTCTACTTCCGTGGCAGCTCCTGAAGTGTGGGAAGCATGACGGGGTGGCCACACTAAGAGACACAATGAGAAGCTTACTCCTCCAGGCCCTATGCAGACATCTGCTTGAGATCCCCTGGGTTCGCTGCCTGGAGCACAGCTCCACAGAGGGGCCTGTACACTTTGACCAAGCTGACAAGATAATCAGAGTCCAGGCGTGGCTTGGCCTGGCTGCTGTGAGGGCTGGGTGCTTCATCTCTGCACTGGCTGTCAGAAGAGGTGAACACAATTCTGTGGCCTGGCCATGGGTCAAGGATCTCTAACTGGGGAAAGGCGGGGAGGCCCTGGATCCAGGCTTCCCTGGGGCTTCAAGACACTCACCACCCCTACTTCCTCCTGTGGTTTTCTCTTCCTAAATTGACTCTGCCCTGATTTTTTTTGGCCAATACCTTGCCTGTTCTTTCCTCTTTCCACCCACTTAACTAACCTCAGGTGCTCTCCTTTCTCCTTGCCCCTTTCCAACCATGCTCATTTCATACCCCAAGGCTTGGGTTTTAGCCCCTCCTTGAAGTTGTCCCAAGGCCTCCAGGCCTGGAGCTCCATCTCCCTTGTCTCTGAGTGCTTTCCTCCATCCTACTTTGTCCACCAGGCTAGCACTCAGTTCTGTGCTGTTTTTTTCTGTGCAGTTTCCCATGTGCTGAGGTGGCCCCAATGTGACTGTGTGACCTCAGGGTCAGTGTTTGTACCTCGGAACTGTCAGTTACATTCATGGAGCATTTCTGGGTCACCCGGTACCCTGTAGGTGCTGAGCTGTGTGTGTGTGTGTGTGTGACACATTCTGCCTTTCAGGAACTTACATTCTAGAAGGATGATGAAACATGGCACAACAACTAACCATAGGAATTGGGCAAGTGGTAGAGAGACAAGACACCATGAGGATTCAAAGAGGAAGAAATTGGGAAAGGGGTTGTGAAGAACTTCCTGGAGCCAGTGGCTTCGGAGGTAGCTCTTGGAGGGTAAAGAGAGTTTTAACTGGAGTGACAGTGGGGGGAAGCATAGGCTGTCCTGGGGAAACAGAATGTTTCCTCCAGTGTTGGAGACCCTCAGTGTGGCCCCAAGAGCACTGCCTGCCTCTCTGTCCACCAGGAGGTCCCCAGAGGAACACGACCCCCCTGGGTGCTCCATGAGGATCAACAGTGATGGAGTGTGAGGTGTGGAAGCTCCACGCTTGCCTGCATCTCAGTTCTAGAGGCCTCCACACCAAGCTCTTCTTACTCCTGAAGCCAGATGCTCCAAGTAAAGTTTTTGGAGGCATACGGCCTGGACCACAGCACCCACTGGCCAATACCCTGTAGAGGGGATTGAGGAACAGACTCAGTGATGGGAACACAGGTAGATTTTCTCAACTTGTGTGATTTTATTTTCACCTCAAAGGACCACAGACAGAAATCAACACAAACCAAGGTTCAGGCTTTGAAAGAAGTCTGAGTGTGTCAGAAACCTGGGTACATACTTCTGGCCCAGGCAGCCCCTCAGACACCCACTCCTTCCTACCAGGAGTAAGCAGATTCACCCGGCCATGTTCTCTGTGAAGAAGGCACTCCTGCAGATGGCCACCACAACATCCTGTATGATTCAATGTCTCCCCATGCACATGTGCTGCCATCTGCCACCTGGAGGAGTAGGGACAGTTCCCACTCCAGGTCTTCAATCCTCTGAGCCAAGTGGGCCCTCCTCACCTTCAGCATCAGGACCTGGTCGCTCTTCAGGACCCAGGTTCTTGGATGCCTCCTGTCTGGGCCATCTGCCTCCACTGAGTTAGGTCTGTCTTCCTGCCACACAGAAGGGAAGATGCTGGGAACCACCTGAAAAGGACACAAATGGAAAGAGGAGAGGTGGCCCCAGAGAGTTCTGAGCTCACTCTGCCCTGGACCCACCATGTGATCCTGGCATGACTGTTGTCACTCTGACAGTCCCTAGGCAACAATACCCATCTGAACACTTGGGAAGATGCCAACAAGTTACTCCAGGGACTGACTTCACAAGTCACTAATAAACTCATTGTGTTCCCTAATTTTATGTTGCCACATTAATGCATAACAACTAATTATATCATTGCTCAATTGTCATGTTTAATAATTTGGAGCAATTATTGAATAATTAAATCTTGCCACATTTTATAGCCTCTCAGCTCATCCTGTGTTTTCCTTTCCTAATAGAAGGATATTTACATAATGTCTCTTTCAGCATGAAGTTTTCCTCTTACTTTATTGTCACCAAATCACTGTCATCTGAGTCTCTTGATAAATTGATGATAGGTTCCTGCACCTGGTCCTTCCACAGTAGAACTGCCATAAAGCTCAGGGAAGGAATGCTGGATGTGTTGAGACTAGAACATAGGGGAGGCTGGCACCTGCATTTGGATTTCACAAGGTGGACCAGCCTTGGGGGTTCAGGGGTTCCGGGACCCTTTGGGCCTCAGGAGACAGTTCCTGCAGCCCTGCTGGAAAGAGCATCTGTGTATTTCATGCTTTGTTTGCACACAAAATAAATTTTCCCATCATTATTTGTGAGCACATGTAACTTTCTTGTCCTTTTTGTCTTGAGAGAGAGGTCAGTTTAATTAAGACTAACCAAATTTCCAGACCCCTCCACATAAAAACCCAGGCACACATGATGTTCTTATGGAACTCTCTGAATTTAGGGAGCAACACAGCTCTCCCTGCTGCCAGTCTTGCCTGGGCCCCCATTCCCAGAGTAACTCCAGTAGGCAGACTCCCTGGTCATGAAGAGGGGACCCCTTGATGACATGGGGCATCCTGGGACATGCCTGTTCTGTGAAGCCTGGTGACAGGTGGTGCCTGCCCATGCCCCTCTACCACCCAGAGTATCACCCACCTTAGTATGGTAGGAATAAGGGTGAGATGAGGGGGCATTGGGATCCAGTTCAAAGGTCAGGGGGCCAAAAAAACCCTCAGGCCAAGAGAAATAGTACTTTAATGCAGTATTTTTAAAAAATCAAACTGGCAAACTGAGGCCCATCAGCCAGCTGCCTGTTTTGGTAAATAAAGTTTTATTGAGCTCAGCGAAGACACAACACAGTGATTACTTCTATCTCTTGTCTTTGTCCCCTCCAACCTTCCTTATGTTGACACTTCCAGAGACCAGAGTAAAGATGGGGAGCAATCCAGATGGGAGATGCTTCTCATGGACAACTCCTTGTTCCAGAACTAGGCACTGTTAGTCAGGCTGTATCTAGAAGAGCTGTTTTTATTGCTCCCCTTTCATGCCCTTCCTCAATCTTTCCAGGCCATTAATTTGCTTAGATATCTGCAAGTCCAAGCTGACTGAGTGTGCTTCCCTGTCTCTAGACTCCTTTGCCAAACCAAACAGGCAAAACTGGACTTTAGCTTGTGGGCTTTCTGGTCAGAACTGGTTGTTTTGGTCCCAACCCTTTCTATGGAAGGGGCTGTAACCCCATGGGTCCCACACTATGGATCACTCAGGAGCTGAGAGGGTGGTCTGTTGGGCTTACCACGAATGTACTGCCCTTGCTTGGGGATGGTTGGCTTGGCTTGTCCTCTTCTCTTTGGAGCTCTAGGGCATGAGCAGTGAGCTGGAAGAACTCCTTGTTCAGCTCATCCAAAGTGTCTTCTACCTGCCATATCTTTTTCTAGAAACAAGGGACATGTGGTCTTCATTATTTTCGATTTTATTCTAATTTCTTTAAAAATCCAGAGCTCCTGCTCCACCATAGGAAGTCGGATAAGCACTGCACAAGAGCTAAAGTCAGGTCTTCTCTCAAAGAGCTCAGAACCTAAAGACAACCAGACATACAATCTTGCACAGTGAAGGCTGCTGTGGAGATGGCAGGAGCAACAGGCTGGACACCTAACCCAAGCAGGTGTGGTTAGGGAGAACTTACTAGAAGAGGGGACATCAAAGATGAATCTTAACAGATGAATAGTAATTAGCTAGGTGGACAATGTTAGAAAGGCATGCTAGGCACAGGGAACAACATGTGCAAAAACAGAGACATGAGAGAGCATTAGGAACATTTGTCCAGCTAGCAGTCCATCTACCCATCATTTATCCATCCATCCATCCATCCATCCATCCATCCATCCATCCATCCACTCATAAGTAAAGATTTACTGAGCACCCAGCATGTGTAAAGCCATTGGTCATTTCTGGGACTCATTCGTCCCAGACTGGAAACCATGGAGTTTTCAGTCCATTAAGAATGGCAGACATGGAACAAGGAAGTATGAGTGGCAAATGTTACATGAGGGGAATGTCAGGTTGCTATGGGAAGTAGTCAAAGCCCAGCTTGGTGATAACATAATTTGTTAAGGAAAATGGAAGGAGATGCTGCTGGAAAAATGGAGGTGGTGTAGGAACTGGGGATAGGAGGCCATGAAGTGCCTTGTGTGCTGGTCTTGGCTATTATGGTTGACACTTTGTTATTAAGAGAACACTCAATTTGTTGGGAGTGTTAGCATGCACAACTGAAAAACTGTCTTCTCAGATTCTTTTGTAGATAGTGATGATCATGTGACTAATTTTGTCCAATGAGATATAAAAGAAAGTTGTTGAAGAAGTAGATTCTGGAAACTTCTTTGAAAAGAGAGCTGACTTAGCTGGCCTGTGGCTTTTTACCTTCCCACTTTCTAGCAGCCGTCTTGTGACCACAAGTGACCATGAAGATGAAAGTGTGTGTTAAGGGTTGTGAAGCAGAAGGACAGAAGCATCCTGGAATTGGTAGGACATTGTGGATGCTGATGGGTTTGCTTTTGAACATGTTGATTTAGGCCCCATGAGTTCATGCATTGTCTGACTGCATGGTGAACTAAGCTGTCACAGAAAGCCTACCTCTTGCTCCATACATGAAACACCATGTAAAATACAAATATAAATTCAGAGCCACGTTTGAATGGAGACTGTCCAAGGCCTAGAGATGAAGAGATGAGTCGGGGTAGGAGGGAGCTGAAGGGATGTGGCATGCAGGTATTCCTTCTTAGAGGCCGAGGCCTTAATTCCCACCTGGGGCAGGCAATGAGGCCACAAGGCAATCCATGGTGGGGGAACTGGCCAGGACTGCCTGAATCAAGTCTGGACCCAAGAAGTGGCTGTCCCTTCTTTTGACTAGAATGAAAAACCCATCATCTGGCTTCAGAACATGGCTCTGTAGCTGAGCAGGCATCTTGCTCAGGGTTGAGGTCGGAACAGAATTGAAAGTAGAAATTGGAACCACGAGGCTGTGCAGCCACTGCAGGAGGCCAAAACTGTCCACCCAGATGAGAGACACGGTAGCCAATGTACCTCACTGTGTGTGAGCAGATACTACCACAATTGCCCCACAGGGCAGCATACTCAGGCAGGGGACAACTCCACTAGACACAACTCATAGACAAAAACACAAAACAGAGGGAAACTCAACAGCATGAGGGCCAACGGACATGACAAAAATATACCCAAGAGTCTAGAGAGTGCAGTGAGATCTGAGCACAACTGTCATAAAGCATGTTTAAAGTGTGAAGAAGCCAAAAGAAGGACTAGAACTCATAAGGCAAGACCAGAGCATTATGGAGAAAAAGAGAAATCTAGAAACGAGAAAGAGAAAAGCAATGAGATTGATGGGTTGCAAATGGACTGAGCTGTGGTGAATTTCTAGGAACTTGTGAGGGGATTATCTGGGATGGAGCCTGGAAAGGCAAACAGATGGCAAATGTAAGGGAGAAGTGAAGAAATACAGATGTAGAACTTTTAAGTCTTGTCTGACAGTATCCAGTAATAGATGGTGGTTTTTGGCATACACATTTCTACAGGTCCTGTATTAGGTGTGCATTTTACCATTACACTGGCCTCTGGGATACCCTGCTGAAGCGGCATCAGTTCCTGGAGTAGGGCAATGGGTTTGTAACATTTGAATGCCCTGCTCCCTCACTCAGTCCCTCTCCTGTAAACGCTGGTGGGAAGGAACAGGGAGCTTAGGGAGAGCTCTCCTTCCTCTGCTTCATCCGTGCCTCTTGAGGAAGAGTGAGGAATAAGATGAACTCACTATAGTCAAGCTGCTAACTTACTAAAATCAAGTGGCTGAGGCATGAGGAAACAATTCTGTTCTTGTTCTAACTAGCCTTGGAACATCAGCTTTTGAGTAAGAATGGTAATATTGTTAATATTGTCATGACCACTGAGGTAGATGCCCTTGGCCCCCATTCTCCCCTTTGTGCTTATGCCTTGCTGTTTTCTTGCAGGCAGGACCCTCTTATGGTGGGGAACTTTTTCTCACCCCTTGACACTGGGCTCCACCATCTGACTTGCTTTGGCTATTAGGACAGGCAGACATTATCCTATGCTAGTCCTTAGCCTGGGTCTCAAGTTGCCTTTTGTGATACTGCCGCCACTGTGGGAAGGACACGGCCAGTCTAGTCCACTGGTCCTGGGAGGAGGAGCAGGGGCTCAGGACACAGTTGCCTCTGACACAGCGTCCCAGGCAAGTCCAGACCAGAGCTGGGGCACAGGCGAACCTTTGACAACCAGAACTGCTGGAGAGAGTCAGGCCAGATAAACTGTGCCCCCAGAACAGGAGCAATAAAGGCTTATTGTTGTCTGTTGTTTGTCCTGCAGCAAAGCTAACTGATACACTCAGTAATCATTTCAGTTTCTCTCTCTCTTCCACAAGCTGGTCTCACTCCTGCTTTTATGGCCCCCTCTATCTCTGTTGTTACCTTTGTGAGAAATTACATGTACTCACAGATAAAATCCTGTCATACGTGCAATTCTCCATCCTCATCTTTTATTTTAATGACATTAAAAATTGTCTACATCACTTTTAGGAGAGGCATTAATATTTCATAGTAGGGCTCTCCTGTAATTCAGGTAACACTTATATTCTTGGAAATTTAGATAAACTCCATGTACTTTTTACCCCCACTTAATTTTATATCATAAAAAAATTGCAAGGAATGTGTTTCTTCATGTTTGCCTATATTTAAAAATTATTTTCCTTAGATTCTCAGAGCTAGAGATACTGAAGCAAATGGAATGAATATTTTAGAGGCTTTGATGTGAAGTTGTCAGATGGTTTTCCAGAAAGGTTTTAACTTTTTACCTTCAACAAGCTGATATGGGAGTGTGGATCTCTTTAATCCTAAAAATTACTTAGGACTTTAGTTAAATGTTTTAATTAACATTTCTGTTTCTTTGAACATTTTTCATATAATTTTACTGGCTTATATTTCCTTTATTTTAGAGCCATTTACACATTGTTCTAATAGAGCAAAAGTATATGTTAGGGGTACATTTCTGACCTAGAAAATCCTGTTTTGTGTTATTATGGAATCATATCTGTTGGTGCTTTCATTTTCCGCCCCCCCCCCCCATTGTTTTGGAGATTCTTTTAGTTTCACAGACTCTGACCTGCCCATTAAATACTGCACAGAACCCTCAGGGGCAGGGATGAGAGCAGGTGGCCCAGCATTCCTGCTATGAAGAGGGCTTTAGCCTCAGAACCAGCTCCTTCCTACCTGCAGCTCAGAAAAGCCTCCATCCACATGCACGTGTTCAGAGCCTGGGCTCATGGCTCCTCCTTTGCTGTCACCCTGGGGGGGCTGTACAGGTCCCTGGTCCTGCTGGAGGCTGGGAACAAGAGGAATGACCCTTTCAGGCTTCTGCTGTCCACTAGCACATCCCCAAACCCCACAACCAGAATAAGAAAGACATTGGCGCCCTGGCTGGTGTGGCTCAGGTGGCTGAGCGTCATCCCATGAACCAAAACGTTGCTGGTTTGGTTGCTGGTTTGATTCCTGGTCAGGGCACTGGGCTCCATCCCCAGTAGGGGGCATGCAGGAGGCAGCACATCGGTGTTTCTCTCTCACATTGATGTTTCTCTCTCTCTCTCTTCGTCTCTAAAATCAATAAAAACTTTTTTTTAAAAAAAGGCATTGGCGACTTTTGACTCCTCCCTGAGACCCCTGAGATTGGAGAAGGATGAGATATTCATGTGATGGGGAAACTGACAAACCCTCAGATTCCCTGAAGCTGGACTAACCACCCACAGAACCTCCCCATCACTCCAAATATGGCATATGGATTATTTTGAGTTAAAGGCAATGAGAAGAAGCAGATACAAGAATAGCTCTCTGCTCTCCCCCTATTTGCCTATAAGCAGGTCATACATTTCAAGGTGTCACCCCTCTACCAAAGAGGACAGAAGTTAATCACCTGAGGCGACCCTAGATCCTTATCAGTCCAGATACCACCAGGAAATTTACATAAAGATCTTGCTAAAACTAGCCCTCATACACCATTGTTTCCCTATATGTTTACCTTCTCACAATTTGCCACCCTAGAAACTCAAAGTCCTTTTCTTTCATCTTGTTAGTTACTAAAAAAGTGTCCTTTTGTGAAGGTGCTCTATGACCCCTATTCTAAAGGCCCCTCTGAGCACTTCGTCTCTGAGGTTCCAGGTTCTGTTGTTTTTTTTTCTTATTGGTCAGTCTTTGTCAATTTCATTACAGGGCTCTGCCCCAGATGGGTCAAGAAAAGGAACATTTCCTTTCCTATATCTGGCTGACTGTGTGCCCCAGAGGCAGGGATGAGAGCAGGAAGCCCAGCACTCCTGCTATGGAAGGCTGCAACCATCAGGCCCTCTCTGCACGGTGCTTCTTCTGTGGTCCAGGAGGGCAGAGATGGTGGCCCAGGGAACAGCACTAAGCTGTATGGTTATATGTACCTGCCACACCTTTATACATCGTCTCTTATTACACCCTCCTCAAATTTCCATCTAGAATGTCTCATTAACTTCCTGCTGACACCCTGGACAATACATTGCTGTAGTAGACCCAGATCTCTGGATTCCAAACCAGCCTTCCCCCTGGGCAACTCAATTCTGGATCTCATTTCTGAACTTTGAAATGAGAGGGCTGGATGTCTCTTGGAGCATTGGGGCCTCTGAAACTGGCATCAGTTCCTGAGCCATATCTCCATGTCTCCGTCAATGCTATTCCCCTCCAACACTGAATGCCCTTCCCAACGCCTCTGCTGGTTAGCACTCAACCCTTATTGTAAAGCCTTTCTCAAATGATACCACGTCACCAAAACTTTCCTGATCCTCACAGTCTTATTTAAGCCTCTAGAGCCTTTTATCAGAATTATTTGTGCATTCTGACTCCTCAGCTTGGCATCAAAGGCAGCAATAAATATCCTCAGGTTGTAGCTCAAGCCACTGGCTTCAGAAAGTGTTTACTCAAGATTTACAAGGTGCAGGGCAGGGTCCAGGCTAGACCCAGATCTCTGGAGTCCAAACCAGCCTTTCTCTGTGTTATCCTTTTTGGAGTCTTGATTCTCCAGGCCTGGGACTTTAGCAGGAGAGTCTAGATTCTCTTCCCTTTGCCTTCAGGAGACTTGAATTACAGTGGTACCTCAGTTTTCAAACATCTCTGTTGACGAACATTTCAGTTTACAAACGCCATAAACCTGGAAGTAAATGCTTAGGTTTTCGAGCACTCCTCGGAAGTGGAACACGCCACATGGCCTCCCCTGAGGGCAAGATCCAGAGGCCTAGCTGTCGGCTGTCAATTCCTCAGTTTTCGAACGTTTCAGAACTCAAATTGTCTTCCGGAACGGATTACATTAGAAAACCGAGGTACCACTGTATTTGGATATGCTTCTAGTCACCTTAAGTAAGAAAACTAATAGGAGAGCTGTTTCTGAGAGGAAGGACTGCCCATGATCTCACTGTGTGGTCCCAGGTGTGCTCTGTAATTTTCAAGTCCTGTATCTGTTCTTCCTTCCTTCCTTCCTTCCTTCCTTCCTTCCTTCCTTCCTTCCTTCCTTCCTTCCTTCCTTCCTTCCTTCTTTCTTTCTTTCTTTCTTTCTTTCTTTCTTTCTTTCTTTCTTTCTTTCTTTCTTTCTTTCCCTTCCTTCCTTCCTTCCTTCCTTCCTTCCTTCCTTCCTTCCTTCCTTCCTTCCTTCCTTCCTTCCTTCCTTCCTTCCTTCCTTTTAAATATATCTTTATTGATTTCAGAGAGGAAAGGAGAGGGAGAGAGAGAGAGAAAAAAACATCAATGATGAGAGAGTCATTGATCAAGCCCACAACCCGGGCATGTGCCCTGACAGGGAATCGAACCCCGATCGCCTGGATCCTAGGTCGACGCTCAACCCCTGAGCCATGCCCGGCCAGGCAAGTCCTGTATCTTTTCAAAGTTTCCTGATGGTTATTGCTGAAGGCATCTTGTAGTTATAATAAGAACCACAAGGACTGGTCCAAACACAACATCGGTTATTAATGGGCTGAGACCAGCACACAACACATGGACAGAAATCAAGTCAACATAAGCAGACAAGTCCACCTCAGCCTCAGGTTGACTTGGGGGAAGAACAAACAGGTGGGAACAGCCCCAATACATGAAATGAGTTCTGATAACCAACTCAAATGAGTGAACTCCTTGGCAAACCAGAGTGGCCATGGCAGGGAGCCCTGGAAACTTGAGCTGGATTTGAGTGGGTTAAGGCTTTAAATCAGGTTCTGGTTATGGGAAATGAGATTATCAGAGTGAGGGAGCTAAGGGCTGCACCCTAAGAGCACAGCTGTTGTGTGAAAACTTCAGTGTGATGCCTGTCCGTCCCCACCTTGCACTTTGGTGTTCCTCATCTGAGGGCAGAGGCAGGGGCTTCAGGAGCACATCACTTGCCAGTTGAGGGTCTTGTTGACAGGTGGAGAGAGGCTGTTCACCACCCTGACCAGAGGCCTTGAAAGAACAGATATTCTTGTAACTTTCCTTCAGTTCGGGGCCCAAGAAAGGACATGGTGGACAAGGGCAGTGTTGCTAAATCAACCGGGGCACGTGCACTGATCTGAGTTGGGAGTCCTCATCTTTGAGTGGCCTGGAGCCTGACTGCCTGGTTCTCTTGGGGGCTCCAAGCATCTTCCCTGTAGCAGTTAAGACCTGGTGTGGGTTGTGGCCTCCCTTTTAATGCCTTCAGGCCCCTAGGGGACATGTGCCATGGCCATGAATTCTACCCTATTGCACCAAGGGTGTGTCAGGTGGGAAGGCTGAAAGGAGGCCCTCTGTGTCTGCCTTCCTTTTGATATGTTGCTTTTAGGGCAGGATCCATCCCAATGTCGCCCTGAGCTCCATGTAAGGGTCCAGATTGCAGGTACACTGGGGAGTTTGTCTCTACAAGCTCTTGGAGGTGAGAGCTAAAACTGGGGGCTAACCTTTGAGCATAGACTATGCACCTGGGTTTGTCTCAAGAGTGCAGAGCCACCTGCAGAGGCCTGGTTGTATGTGAGTGTGATATGTGGCTATGTGATGTATGTACATGTGTATGTACATGTGTCAGTGTGTGAGTGTAAATGTGCACAGGTATGGTTGAGTACCTGTGTTTGAGTGCTTGTGTGTGCATACAAGTGTATATGAGTATGTATATGTATGTGTGTGGTATATTGCATGTGTGTAGTGTGTGTATGCATGTGAGTGTGTGTGCATTTGTGTGGTTGTGTGTACATGCACATGAGCATGTGTATACATGTGCGTGTGTGTATGCATGTGTGTGCCTAATGAGTCCCCATGGGTCAGGCAGAGCTGCTCTCCACACATAGGTTCTGTTGCCTGGGGGCCTTTCACCTTCCTGTTGGTCCCAGCTGGTGGCTCGCATGCATGAGAAAGTGCAGATGCCAGGGCCATAATCACTCGGTCAAGCTCCAGCAGAAAGCTCAGGGGAGAGACGCTGGGCGCGCAGCCTGGGGAGAAGAACACCGAACAACCTCAGACACATTCATGTCATTTGACCATAGATGCCTAGCCTGATATCCATTCACTGTTCCCCAGTTTTGAAGCCTGTGTGCCTCTTGCCCTTTATTATATCTTTGCCTCCTATCCCAGAACCCACTTTCATGTCTCTCTTTCCTCTAGGCAGTCACTCCAGTGTGGACTTCTGCTTTCTGTTTATAGACTCTTCTGTACCTACAGAACTTTTGTGAGGAGTCCTTTAGAAAAACAAAACTAAATGTACAAACTAGGGAGACTGTTAACAGCCTTAGGGTCCTGGTCACTCTCACATCCCACACATGACCAGCCCTAAAAAAATGGTGATGGATGTGCCAGCAGGAGAGCTGAGGGGGGACCTTGCTCTGCCATGTTACCTGAGTCTTCTCCTCTTCCTGGCAAACAGTATCCCTGCCAGGGCCCAGGACCATCTGTGATCAGGGTCGATGTTACAGCACAGGGCGCTGAACACAAAGTGAGAAGGTCATCCTGAGATGCATAGCTAGGTGCTCCGCAAAGTTAGAGTTAATATAATGACATCTAACCTGCCTGCACAGCCCCACTCCTGCACCTGCTTCTCACCTAAAGGATGTTGCCAGCACTCCCTGGGAGAAGCTGTGGTGTGGCCCCACAATTCTTTATGCTGCCTGGTATCTGCCCTGATGGCAGCTTTGGCTCCCGTCAGGCTGAGGCCTTGCAGAAGGTCCTGGAAGAGCCAGGGTTGTGTCACTCACTTAGTTACAAGCGTCCTTCTTGACTCAGGCAATTTCCAGAAGGGGGTGTGGCTGTTCCCTGGGGCGGCGGGGATGACAGTGGCTTGGTTGTCTTACCTTGAGCCTCCAGAGCTGCTGGCTGGCTTCCCTATAGAAGGCCAGCATGTCGCTCCTGTGCTTGCTCAGCTGGGCCACCATGTGCAGACTCTGGTCTTCGAGCTTGTCATAGAGTGTTTGGATGCTGAAGTCTTCCAGGGTCCTGGCAGGGAGTGAACCCCCTGTGGGAGAGGCCTTGAAAGGAGACTGTGGGCTGGGCAGGGCCCTGGTTTGGGGGGGTTTGAGTTCTGCAGGTGGGGGTGCTGCCTGCAGGAGGAAGTACACTCAGGACACTTAGGGGTAGGGCTAGCACTGAAGAAAGGTGGGATCAGGCTTGGTGCGCACGATGGAGGATGTAGCAGTGGCTGCAGAGAGAGCCTCCTTTGTGGGAGTGTGACTGACGGGACCCTGCAGCCTCTGACTGTCCTGTCCTGGGTCCTGGCATCACTCTGCCTTGCTGAGGGGGGTCTCTCTGTCTTGATGGCCTGTCAGCCACCTGAGGAGGCTGTTTGCTGGGTCCTCCAGACTGTGCCTACACCTTCCTTCTGCCTGAATTCATCTCACTGTCCCCATGTTCTCATAACTGTCCTGTGTTCTCGTGTTCTCCATGGCAGCTCTTGACTGACTGTCCCTGCTGCTCTGTGGATTCCTGTCCCCGCCATGAGCTTCCCACAGTGCTCCCCACTATGCTCATAGACAGCAGGCGCTCACTAGGTGCTTGTTTGGCTGAGTTACCTCCTTCAGCCTTCAGACCGGAGTGTGGTCCAGACTGGCGCCAGGAGAGCCGGCAACTTTGAATCAGGTCTTATATCCTTGACCTCTTCTCCCTTAAACTATGTTCTGCTAGAAGGACCAAGAAGGAGGAAAGCCCTTCCCCTGGGGAGCTAGGTCATGAGGAAGAAGGAAGGAAGGGGGTGAGGCCTCATACTGGCCTATGCTCAGTGGGGAAGCCCCTGAAGGAGCATGAATGTGAGGCTGAGTGGGTGTCCACTGCAACCCCCATGCCACCAGGGGGGTGCATGTGGGGAGAAAGGGAGCCCCATTAGCACTGGCAAAGTGATGGGGCTCATTCTGAGCAACACCCAGGGTCTCTGCCTGTGCAGAGTCTGCTTTGCCTTTCTGTCTTATGCCTGTGGCCAGGGTGGGGGTCCATCCCCTAAGCACCCAGCCAGTCAGGTGGGGGGGGGTCGGAGGGCAGCTTTTCAGAACTGAGACCTCCCTCTCCATCAATATTGTCTCCTCAAATGTGCTATCCCATGTCCCACAGTGAAGGGGCCCTTCACCCTCCCCTAAAAGACTAGTCCTCTAACCAAAAGAACCTGTCCTAGCATCCCAGGGGCCTGCCTGGCCCACTTCCTCCTGCAGGAGCTCCCAGCAATGGGCCCCCAGCCCCAAGCCCTGGGCCTGAAAGGAGGCTCCATTTGGGGGTTAAAGTGCTGACATCCATCCCTGATTCTCTGTAGCCCCTCCCTGTGTCCGCACTGCACATACTCAGCAGTCTATCCTGCCAGGGTGACCCATGGTGGGAATGGTGGAAGTATCCTGAACTCAGTCAGTCTTCTCTGCCCCCCAAGAAGGCCCTGTCCTCCTTGTTTAGCGCCTTCAAAGCAATGACTGGCCTCTAAGCCCCATGCCAAGGCAGAGTCAGGGACTGCAAAGAGCCAGGCCCGCCCTGGATGGAGTGTGTGTGTGTGTGTGTGTGTGTGTGTGTGTGTGTGTGTGTTCGCGCGCGCATGCGTGTGTGTGGTGTGAGGAGGCCTGTGTTGGTTCAAACAGCTGGTAAGACTCCAGTGCTGGTTTGAACCCATGACTGTGCTTGTGACCACCACCTTCACTGTCTCCTCCAGGCTCCTGCCCATTCGGTTCACTTCTTGGGATCCCCACAGCTTTGCAACTAAGAACCTTTACTTGGCACATAGCAGAAACTTGATAAATATTAATTTTACTTCTTTAACAAAACCAGTGGAGGCCACTGCTAAGCTGTGTGACCCCAGGCCAGCGAGAACTACTGGGTCCTTCCTCTGTCCCTTTATCTGACATTGCCTGAAGTGAGGCAGCCCAACTGTTCCTCCCCAGCAAGTGAAGGGTCTCCTCACCATGGGGCCTCTTCTCACACACTGCCTGCTCACAGTGGGTGCTGGGGGCTAGTTGGGGCAGAGAGGTTTGGGTCCCTGGTTCTCCAGGTGTGAAAAGGAACTAACAGGGCAGATGAGTGATCCCATAAAGGGACCCTATGGGCAGTCCTTGTTTCTGCCCCATGGTAAGCAAGGGTTGGCTAGCCAGGACTTGACAACCCTTTGGTCCCCAAGAAGTCCTGACCTGCACAGTAGGGTCAGAGAACTCTTGCTTCAAACCCAGCCCTGACTATGCACCCTCTCTTCAGCCCCGACTATGTGGGGACCCTGGGCAAGCCATTCACATCCCCTGAGCCTCAGTTTCTTTGTCTATGAAATAGGGGCAGTGCACACCTGGAAACACCCACCTATAGGTGCTGTCGTGAGGACGACATGGACAGCATGAGTGTCCCACAGACTGTCAGTACTGTAGAAACACAAGATGTTGCCTAGAGCATGTACCTGGGTGAGGAGGGGTGCAGGGCAGGTGGACAGAAAAGGGATGTGCTGCACCCCAGTGTGGTACCTGCGCCTTGGGTAACGGCTGTCTCCCGGGAATCCGCTCCCTCTCCAGAGCCCCGAGGACCCTGGCCTTCTTGGAATGCAGGGCTGGAAGGAAGCACCGGCCTCAGCGCATAGGCAGCACAAGGCTTTCATGGCCCCAAGTGCCAGCGGCAAGCCCAGAGTGGATCAGGAAGGCACCCTTTCCCGTGTTCACAGGGCCACACCAGGCTCATGGTTGGGGCAGGGCTGGGAGAGGTGTGAGGGGCAGAAGGGGACTCACCTGTCCCTGAGCAGCGCATACTCAATGGGCACATGAGGATCCTCAATGCCCCTCCATTGAGGCCTTCGAGGCCTCGCAGGGCAGGCCTGGGCCAGTGAGGGTCTCAGCACCAGGCCCAGACCCGTTAGCAGTGTGGTTGCCAAGCCAACAGACAGCAGCACCCCTGCAAGATGTGGGGAGGGGATGGGGGCCACATGGTGTCCACTCTGAACCTCCCCAGGTTGATGGGCCCTAGAGAGCCCCATTTTGCATTTGCCTCAGTATCTCTGATCTCTGTGTTCTGTTGCCTCACAGCCCCTTGTAAAACCACCCTCATTCCTGCCCTGGGGCTTTACGATGTCAGGGGTCCAACTGGGGGTCTGGCTCCACCCTGCCCCCTCAAGTGAGGGCTCCTCTAGGGCACTGCTGCTCAACCTTTCCCCTGCATGTCCCAGCAGCAGGCCTGCTCCATGTGGTTTGCTGGCCGCCCCTGTGCCCAGGTACTTTTGTGCCTCAGCCACTATAGGGCTGCCTTCTCTGGGGCCCACTGGGCAGGGGCCATGATTGTCCCTCTACCTGGGGCTCATCCTGGAGAGCTCAGTTCAGACTGAAGATGAGGAGGAAAGAAGATGGGGAAACACACAAAAGAGGTGAGGAAAAGCATCTCTGCAACCCTGTGATTCCACCTGGGGTCCTGTTCACCATGGAGGGATCCCATTCACTGGGTCAGGGACTCTGTTCATCAGGGCAGGTCCCAGGACTGAGGGGAAGGGAGGCTGAGGAAGACAACCCCTGGGAAGAAAGTCCAATTTTCTTTGCCTGACAATGAAGCCCCAGTTGAAGGACAAGCTTGTCTTTGTGCACATCTGTCATCTCTGGGACAGTGCCAAAGTCACAGATAAGACTGGACACACACCTGGAATCCCTCTGGGTCCTGGCTTCTCTGATACAGGCCCATACCTGTGATTGCTGTCCAGTTGGGACCCAGGTTTGGCAGTCTGTGCCTGTGGATGCCATGCCTGGCAAGCTCATATGGGGAGGAGGGCTGTATCGGGGCTCGGCCTGGGCCACAGGCCACTCTCTTCTTCTTCACCAGTACCACAGCCATGCTCTCAGGCAATGCATTGTCTTGAAACACATATGTGCCTGGATCTAGGAACTGGTGGGCAAACCTGGGGGTGAAGGCCAGAATATGGGGAGAGGTGCCTGCTGGCACTAAGATGAGTCTGGGTGGCTTCTCCATGTACACGGGTAATGTGGTCCTGGGAAACTGCCTGTAACCCCCATCTCTCCCACATGTGCACTCAGGAGGCCACACTTGTAGTCTACAGATTCCCATCTTCCCATGTCCCCTATTGCCCCTTGAGGAAGAGGCTGTGACCTACACTCAAGAACTCAGCCAGCCCTTGGGAGCTCCCAGGCAGCCCCTTTGCAGTTACCTGGAGAAGTTGAGGTGAGTCTCTCGAACCAGGTGGCCAAGTCTCCTGAATGCCCCAGAGTCCCAGTGGGGGTTGCTGTTGAACAGGTGCTGCCTCTGGTACACAGGGTAGTGACTGGCTGAGCGATCTGGGGAATGAGCTGGAGTTGGGCTGGGTCCCAGAGTCTCCCCAGGCCCCAGCTCTGGGCAGCCCACATGCAAGGGGCTTAGTGTCATGTCCTTAGTTTCCATTAAATGTTTCCAATTAAGTGACATTTCATTTTGTCATGTATGTAATGTGACACTGAAAACCTTGGTGCCAGGACAAGATCTGTCTTCCCTCAGCCTACAGAGCAAGGGAAGCACAGTAGTGCCTGATGGCTTGCTTTGAGCAGGGCCACCAGGCCCTGATGCCCCTTGTGGGTAAACACAGAAAGATGCCCTGGCACCTTCAGAGGTGGGACCTATTCAACTCTGTACCCCTGGCAGGTGGCACAGTGCAGGCATAAACAGGAACTCAATACATGCTGAGAGAGTGAACAGCTAAGGGGGAGGACAGGGCTGCTAGTAGAGACACAGGCAGTTGTGGCTTGGCCATTCTCTGTGTACAAGGAGGCCTTTCCTATGCACAGGTGTAAGCTCCTTGTCCTAGGTCACCCCTGTGCCATGCTCCCTCCCCCCAAAAGGGACTTGAGTCTCACCTTCCCCACTGTGTGGAGAAGGGGGGTTAGGGTTAGGGTTAGGGTTAAGATGGACCTGAGCATGTCAGGGGTGAGGCCCTCTGCTGTCAGTGAAGGCCATCTTGTGGAGAGGATTCAGGCTTATCCTGTGGGAGTCATAGGGAGGGGGGCTGTCCATATAATTCAAGGTGTCCCGGAGGGAGGGGCCTGCTGGGAGGCTGAGGGGTCTGGCCTTGTGAGGGCTTCAGGACATCTGCCTGGCACAGAGCAGACCTACAGGGGAACTGGGGCCCAGGTCAGGGGTCACCTCAGTGAGTTCCTTCCTCCCTCCTCCCCCACCAGAGGTAGGCTGCAGGGAGGGGTCATGGAATGTTGGAGCTACACCAAGATGTGAAACTGAGGCCCATGGTGAAATGACCCATCAGCTGGAGACAAAGGGGACAGCACAGGCCTGGCACTGGCTACTTGGAAGGCATGATCCGTATGCAACCTCACTGGATAGCCAGGCAAGGGAGGGATGAAAGCCCAGGTGGGAAGTAGGCCGTGAGGTGCAGAACTCACTGTGGGGAAGAATAAGAAGCTGGAAAAGAATCATGTCTCCTTCTACCAGGCAGATCACGGGGTTTGGAATCTGGAGGTGGATGCTGGGCTCCTGGGAGATAGGGGGCTCTGGGCCTGCAGCCAGGTGATGCCTTTGCAGCTGGGGGCTGGACACAGGTGATCCTGGAGAGTTTGAGGAAGGAAATCTGGAGGACCTGAGACTATCTGGGGGGCACCACACCCACGTATTGACCCTATCCTGTCTTCCTTCCTTTTTAGAAGCAGTGCCAGCCCTTCCTTGGCCCTTGCCTCTCAAGGTCTACCTTCCCACATGGCCCTTCTATGACCCCTGCCAGATGCTCATTTCCTAAGGCAGAGCTAGAGGTTTCCCTCAAAGCTCCCTATCCCAAGCCTTTCCTGAAAGAGTACAGCCATGCCCCTCACCCATCCCACCCTCTCTGGGCATGCTATCTGAATGTCAGGATCTCCCCTTACTGAGGAAGGAGCCAAGCATGTCCTCTCTGGAGATGACAAAGCCGAAGATGCCATGGGGACCACACTGGACCAGATGGACTCGGGCACTCCCGTGGAAGAACTGGTCTGGGCCCAGAGTGCTCACTACTTCCTGAGAACACACAGCACAGCTTTATGTGCCCAGGAAGGGGAGGAGGGGCAGTGAGGCTTCAGAGATGGATGGACAGAAACCCAGACTGATCTCTCAGCATAGCCCTGGTCAGCCTCCCTCTGGGCATATTTCCTTCTTCACTGAAACCTGCCCAGGTGGCCTCCTGCACCCTGGGCCCTTCTTCATCTTCAGAAAACATCCCTGATTCAGCTCAGGACCCTGCATTGGGTCATCGTTTGCCCCTCTTTTCTCTCTACTTGCAAATGTCCTACTTAACAGAACTTAGAAGCATTCCTTTATCACCCCAAATCTGTTGTCCAGTCCCCACCCTTTTAGTAGAAAGCAGAACCTACTGACAGGCAGGTATATAAGGTGAGCCAACAAACAGGCCCTGGTCCTCTGCCCCTCCCACCTTGACAAAACTTCAAGGCCCTGAAGACAGCCACACTCAACACTGAGATGGTCAAGAGATGGCCCTGGCCTTTGGCTGGAGGTCTGGCCTAGCACTAGAGGCTCACCATTTCTGTGGCTGTGGTGAGTGGTTTCATACCCCTGGGTTGATGCTTTCTAAGGTCCCTTCTGGCATCAAACTGGATGGTTAATGTTGACATAAATGCCACTTCCATCTTCCTTCCTGTCCTTCCTCCAGCCCATAGAATGGAGATCCACACTGATAACAGCATACTAGGCAGGGAAAACCAGTTATCACACGGGCTTCCCTTCCGATACCTGGCTCTATCTCCCCATCCCCAGCAAACAGAGGCTGCCCTCCCAGCTAGTACTTCTTGGAACTGGCCTCACCCTCTGGGTGCTGTCCCCAGCCTCGTCCTTCATGCTGAGGATCAGCTCTCTGTGGGGGCCCAAGACCAGGGAGAGCTGGGGGGCCCTGGCCAGACATTGGGCGTCACAGAGCTCTTCTGCTGAGACATACTCCCGGCACTGGCAGCTGTGGGAAAAGAGAGATGGGAGAGCTGCCTTCTCCCTGATGCCCCTCAGCCAGCCTAGATGCATGCCCCCCTACCCTAAGGACTGAGCTGTCAAATATTCCTAAGTAGTGTCTGCATGTGTAATGGAGGACCATGAATGATTTGTTACCATGCACTTTCTTTTCCCTGCTTCTGTGCCAGCAGGCATTTCCCAGAACAGGAGCCATGCCTGAGGCAGAGAGCCTGGCCCTGGTTGAGAGGCCCAACATTTTTGCTCTGGACATCCTGCCGAGGCAAGAGTGAGGACAGAGAGCTGTTCAACCTGGAACAGTCCTGTTTATTCAGCAGACTTCCTGGCACAGCAGTCCCCCTCCTCTGCTTGCTTGGGCTACTCCATCCAGGCCACAGGTCAGCTGGAACACAAGAACTCAGGACAAAACAGGGTCCCCTGGGCTTGGCATCTAGTCAGGGACTTTTTCTGGAAGCTGGCTTCGGACCCTAAGTGTGGACCTCACTGTCCCTTCATGCAGTACCTCCTCAGCCCCGGCTACTGGCCCCCAGCTGGTGTGGCCTGCCTCCCCTCTTGGGGATGCTGCCATGGGCAGCTTCTGGAAGGAGCTTGCACTCAGCTTGGGTTCCCACCAGGGTGTGGTCCTACCAACACCCTCTGGATGGGCCTCTGGGGATGGTCAGGGCCTGTCCGGAGATGGTGACTTCATTTTCTTCTCAGCGGCTTTTTGTCACTCACATGCCCATTTCAGCACTGAGCTCTCCGCCCACCAGGTGACAGAAGGAGGAGCAGTCATACTGCTGGGGGGACACACACTTGCCGGTCGCGGCCAGGCGAACATCTCCAGGTGAGCAGCGCTCAGCAACCTTTGAAAGGTGCCAGAGGAGAGTCCAGTGTTGGGGCTGGCTCAGCATCAGAGAACATTCCAGAGACAATGACAGGGACTCTGGGGAACCAGGCTCCTCTGAGAGGCCATCTAGTCAATGTCCTAAGACTAGGGTTAGGCTCGAGGATAGAGGGGACCCAAAAAAGTAATAGAGGACAAGTCTGCTGCCTTGGGGAGATAAATGGGAGGTCCAGCTCTGTGGGGACTGGACCCAGGTCCACACACAACAGCTAAGGTCACTTCCTAGGAAGTGAGGAAAGATCAGTTGGAGTGAAGGTGGGGGCTAGTAAGGGAAGGCTTCCTGTAGAAGGTGATGGTGATACTGGTTTTGAAGTAAGACTGTAAGGGCAGGACACTGCAGAGGTCAGAAAGACCAGATTGTATCAGGGCTTTCTGTACCACATAGCTACCTGGATGAGGTAGCTCCCTCTAAAGACATTGCTACATTTTAAAAAGAAATCAGATGCAGAGCCTGCAGAGCTGACCGTGAGGGGGGAGCTTGAATCTTGCTGCCACCAGGGCTGTGTGCCTGGGGAGAGATGCTGTGCTCTAGCTCCTGTTTTATAATGCTCCAGGGACACCATCTGCCCATCAGTGCTCACCTTGTGGCCCCTAGAATCACCCTGACTGCTGTAAGCTTCCACAAAATGCTCCTTGAATCAAACAAGAGAATTGCACACAGCAAGGAATGGGAAATGACCTAATCACTACACCATTCTGCACAATACTGAGACTCTAGCTCTATAAGGAAGGGCGTGTATCTTGTCAGGACATGACCTCTCAGCACAAAGGATTGAACATTAATCAAACAGCCCATGAAAAGTGCCTGGCACACAGAGGACTCCACACGTGCTACCTGTTCTCACTCCCCTCAGGTCCTTCTTCCCACAGGTGCAGGGTGGTGGGTACCTGGGGCTGACAGTCCTCGTTGCTGTTGCTCTCTTCACTCTCCAGGCCCCTCTTGTTGTAGGACTTGTGTCCTGCCTGGCAGATGCAGGACCCATCCGACTTCTGGAAGACCCTGTTCAGGCCCCGACACGTGCAGTGGGAGGCACCTGGGCACAGATAGGTCCTGTCATCTGTCACAGGCCCCTGACAGTGAGCCGGAGACAGAAGTCAACTCTCCATCCCTGTCCACAGGGAGTTTGTGATATAGACACTAACTTTACCAAAGCACTGGCCTCAAGGTCTTTGTGGGGATTGAATAAGATCTTCTAAATCAGTGGTCTTTATATGAGATTCATCTGGGAAGCTTTTAAAAAACATTGACGTCCAGATCCCCTTTAGACCAATCAAGTAAAAATCGTTGGGGTGAGGCAGGGCATCTACCATTTAAAAAGTCCCTTGAGCCCAGCGGGGCATGGCTCAGCGGTTGAGCGTCGGTCGACCTGGGATCCAGGTGACCGGGGTTTGATTCCCGGTCAGGGCACATGCCTGGGCTGCGGGCTCTATCAATGACTCTCTCATCATTGATGTTTCTATCTCTCTCTCCCTCTCCTTTCCTCTCTCTGAAATCAATAAAGATATATTTTTTAAAAAAATAAAAAGTCTCTTGAGTGTTTTAAGGTGTAGCCTGGACTAGGAACTACTGACGTCAGGGAAAAAGCTGAAGCCTTGTGGAAGGTGTGGTTCCTGTTCACGATAACAAAAAGCCATGTAGGGTCAGTCATGGAGGATGGGCACAGGCCTCTGTCTCCAGGGGACAAGAGGAGAGAGTTCTGCTGAGTCTGAGATCTCTCCAGAAGCTTGAAGGATGAACTGTACTGGAGGGGAAGAGCTGGGAGAACAGGGATCCTCAGTAGTGGGTGGGAAAGTTCAAGTTTTATTTGGGAGACAAATTAGTCCAGGTAAATGTTCTTCTGAGAGAGGGAGCTGGGAGAGTGGTGCAATTGGGACCTCATATGGACTAGGACCCACTGCAATTCTGGCCTTTTAGCCCATGATGGCATTGTGTCTATTCATGGAAAATAAATACACTCATGTGAAGTTTAGCCCTTGTCAGTTTGCTGCAGGCAACCACTCATACTCAGTGCATTGTGATGAGTGGAATTAGTTGAATCAATTGATTGAAAGTTGACATCATTTTTTTTGCCAATATGGTCATAGTCCTTCCGCAAAAGAATTCAGGGACATTAATAAGAGAGATAATTATTTCCACTGTACAGAAGGAGGGAGTTATTCAATACTAAAGTGACAGAGAATATTCTCCCACCAGTCAGGTTCAAGATGGTCACGCCTTCTCTAATGTTTTGAATTTGAGAATGTTCTTTGGATCATCTGCACCAGCTCCCTGCCAAGACCCTAGGCACAACCATGATCTAAGAGTCTTCCATGTCTCCTTGTTGTCTAGAGCACTGGGCTTCAAACTTGGTTTTGTGGAGCTCTGTGATGCCACAGAGGTCTCTTGGGGACTTCCTGGGTGTAGGAGTGACTAAGTGGGAGCAGTTATGGGACCTCACCCTCCGTTCAATCTGAACCACTTTGATTTCACATGTTTTATATTAATTCCTTAAATGAGGACTCTTTTGAAAAAGTGTTCTGTTGCTAAATAATACTTTGAACAAAAGTCTGAACTATTGGACTGGCAGGGATGACTATGGAATTAACCACAGATCTATATTAAAAGCATCATTTAAAAACTATCATCTCACCGTCTCCACTCACCAAGATTTTACTCATCCTCATTCCTGTTTAAATACAACCTTTTCTATAAGTTTCCCTGATCCTGCCATGCAGAAGCAATTTATTTCTATTTTGAGCCATATAGGTTTCCTTTCTTGTGGCACTTGACACTTCTGCCAATTGGTTATATATTTTCTCTTTCTTCCTATTATACCTATCTTAGTATATTCCTTAGCAAATGCCTTTGTGGCACTAAGAACAATAACTGAAAGTTAGCGTTTGTGAGATAACTTTTAAAATAAATTAACTAAAAAATTGCCCACTCATCCCAAAAGGGAAAAAGGCAGTTTACAAAAGTGTATACACTTACAAGACCTTTTTCTACCTTTGACAATGGCAGAGTAGCTTATTTCAGACCAATTTTCTGATGAATTACAACTAGAAAAGCCAGAAAAATATAGAACACAGCTATTTGGAAGAATAAAGAACTTAATTGAGGACTTGGGGAAAAAATTCTGGACAGAAAGGAAATCCAGAGAGATTAGTCCTACATACGGGGCCTCAGGATGTTTCATAAGGCCATGGGGGTAAAAAATGGGGCCCACCAAGAAGGAGAGTCTCTGGGAAACTGTACAGGCTTTCAGTCAAACCACTGAAGGGCTTCCCTGTAGTTAAGCACTGACTGCAAGGAAACCAACTTTGTCAAAATCTGATTTTCTGAACCACTGATGAACTGATTTGTTCCCACTGTAACTGCCTTTCAGGGTGAAAACAGTTCCTTTAAGGAGGAAGGTAACATCATCCAGAATTTCAAATGTTCCCTAAAATTTACACTCACAGTGTCCGGCATTCAGTAACAAAAATAACCAGGCATACAAAACATTCCAACAAGAATTATTAAGAAATCAAGTGAAAAACCAGACAATAGATGCAGGCTCTCAAGAGATCCAAATGTTGGAGTTATAAGACATGATATGTATTTTAAACTGTGATTAGTTTGTTAGATAAATCAAATGACAAGATGGAGAGAATTTCAACAGAGAACAGAGAACTATAAAAGACTAAAAGAAATTCTAAAACTAAAAGGTTCAACAGCAAAAAATAAAATATCAGTAGATACATTTAACAGTAGATTATATGGAGCTGACGAGAAAATTATTAAAATGGAATATAGGTCTGGAAAAACTATCCAGATTGAATCTCAGAATGAGAAAACAAAGATGAAAAATGCAGAAAATAGTGCAAGAGACATGTGCATGGTAATATATAAATATGTGCATATATATATATGTGTGTGTGTATATATATATAATGACATGTGTGTAATTGGAGACCCAAAAAGGAAAGGAGAAAGAGAATAGGACACAACAAATATTTTAAAGTATAATGGCTGAGAATTTAACAAAATTGATGAAACATCAAACCACAGATTCAAGAAGTACTAAAGAAACTCAAGTAGGATAAGTACAAAGAAAAAGTACAAGGAGAAAATTTTAGTTATATTACTGGAAACCAAAGACAAAGAGGTACTCTTAAAAGCACTAGAGAAAAGGGCTATTTACCTCTGAAGAGCAAACATGAGACTTCCCAAGAGAAATAATGGAAGCCAGAGGCAATGGAAGTATCTTTGAAATGCTGAAAGGAAATAACTGTCAAGCTACAATTCTCTGCTTAGCTAAAATAAGCATCAAGAATAAAGCTTTAAAAAGACATTTTTAGAGGGATTCCAAGGTGGTGGAGGAATGAGTGGAAGTTACACTGACACTGTCTCAGGACCAAACTAGAATTACAACTAAAATATAGAAAAATCATCCTGAATAATCAGCCATAAATGAAGACTAGCTGGAGAGCACCCTCATAACCAAGTACAAAAGTGGAGGCCACATAGAGACTGGTAGGAAATGCGGAGGTGCAAGAGGACTGGCTGGGCTCCCACAGACAGCAGCTGAAGGCCTGGAGGGATATTTCAGCTGTGGGGGGTTTCCACTGAGAACTCTGGGGCCTAAACCCCAAGCTGGGCTCCCTAGCCCAGAGTACCAGAACTGAGGAAGGTGCCCACATAACATGTGGTTGTGAAAAGCAGTGTTTTTTCTGTCTGCCAGGGAGAGATGGCTGGAAATGCGGGCACACTCTTAAAGGGTCAATGCACAAAGTTTCGTGTGTACCCATTCACCTTGGGGTCTGGCTGGAGAGAGAGCAGAGTGGACTAGAGCTGTGCAAAGAGAATCCAGGGGTGCTGGCTGAATAAAAGAGATAAGAGGGCAGCTACCTGAATTCCTGTGCTGAGTCATTCCACCCTACAGCAGAGGACATCTTTCTGAAGTGGACATTTACCTCCGAAGCAGCTTTTGCCTGGGGGAGGGGAGCAATTGCTCCACCCTGCTAGAAAACCTCTCATCCCATCCTGTGGAGTTTCGATAGCCTGAGGCTCATTAAGAGACTGATAACAATCAGCCTCCGGGTGCTTTGAGACTTTGCCTGATCAGCTTCTGGACCCAGGGCTTGGAAAAGCAGACCTTGGTGGGCATCTTGGTCCTGTCCAAACACACCCAGCCCCAGCAGAGGGAATCACAAACTGTGGGGTGCAGAAAACTTCAAAAAGGGTACTCAAGGCCAGTCACAAACAGCATCCAGTTGGCCTGCACCAGAGACCATCCAAAACACTAGGAGTCCTAGCAGATTTACCTAATACATAGAAACAAAGCCAAACAGGCAGCCAAAATGGGGAGCCAAAAAAACAAGCCCCAAATGAAAGAACAAAATAATTCTCCAAGCCTAACTTAGATGTGTGCCAACAGCAAACCCAGATGGCCTAATCACAGAGAAAATTATTTGCAAACTCGGGAGTTACTCAATGTTCTCCACATATCCCATTGACCACCCTTACGCCTGGTAGTTCAGTATTTTTCCATTAGCTCATCCCAGCTCTTAAAGACCTCTCCACTTTTTGCTTCAGTACAATTGAGTTCAGTCTCTCTCCCTACTACTTCCATAGTCTTGAATAAAGTCTCCCTTGCCTCTGTAAAAAAAAAAAAAAAAAAGAATTCTCCAGAAGAGCTAAATGAAATGGAGATAAGCCATCTATCAGATATAGAGCTCAGAATACTGATCATAAGGATGCTCAACAGCATGAGAAAAGAAATGGAAACTATGAAGGAAATTAAGAGTGACAAAGTAGAAAACAAAACAAAACACAAAACAACATTGGAAGGAATTAACAGGATTAGGGGAAGCTGAGGATCGGATCAGGGAATTAGTAGACTGGGTAGATAAAATAACACAATCAGAAAACCAAAAAGAAAACAATTAAAAAACAGAAGGACAGTTTAAGGGAGCTGTGGGACAACATGAAACATAACAATATTTACATTATAGGAGAACCGCTAGGTAAAGAAAGTGACCAAGGGATAGACAACCTGTTTGAAGAAATAATGGCAGAAAGCTTCCTTAACCTGGTCAAGGAAAAAGTCACATAAGTTCAGGAGGCACAGAGTCCCAAGCAAGGAAAACCCAAAGAGGTCCACACCCAGACACATCATAATTAAAATGCCAAGAATTCAAGACAAAGAGAGAATCTTAAAGGCAGCAAAGAAAAGCAATCTGTTACCTTCAAAGGAGCTCCCATAAGGCTCTCAGCTGATTTCTCATCAGAAACTCTACAGACCAGAAGGGAATAGGATGAAGTATTCAAGGTAATGCAAAACAAGGGTCTGAAACCAAGACTACTCTATCCAGCAAGGCTATTATTTAAAATAGGTGGTGAAATAAAGAGCTTCCCAGACAAAAAAAAGGATAAAGGAGTTTATCACCACCAAACCAGCATTGCACAAAATGTTAAAGGGACTGCTGTAATAAGAAGTTGAAACAGAAAGAACGAGAAACATAAGCATAAAGAAATAAAATGGCAATAGATAAGTACCTATCAATAATAACCTTACATATAAATGCTCCAATCAAAGGACATAGGATAGCTGAGTGAATAAGAAAACATGACCCAAATATATGTCATCTATAAGAGACCCACCTCAGAACAAAAGACTCACATGGGCGGGGGTGGGGGATTCTGGAGGATTTTAAAGGAGAGATCTACAGCAATACAGTCATAGTAGGGGATTTTAACATCTCACTGGCTTTACTTGATAGATCTTCCATACAAAAAATCAACAAAGAAACAGTGATTCTAAATGACACACTAGATCAGATGGATTAAATTGACATTTACAGAACATTTCACCCCAAAGCTGCAGAATAGGCCTTCTCCTCAAGTGTACATGGGACATTCTCAAAGATAGACCACATGTTAGGACATGAAACGAGTCTCTACAAGTTCAAGAAGACTAAAATCATATCAAGCATCTTCTTGGACATGTACACCATGGAATACTATGTAGCTATAAAAACAAAAGATCCCTTACCCTTGGAGACAGCATGGTGGAAGCTGGAGAGTATTATGCTAAGCAAAATAAGCCAGTCAGACAAAAACAAGTATCTCATGATCTTACTCACATGTGAAATCTAATGGACAAAATAAGCAGATGAACAAAATAGATCCAGAGACATAGAAGCATGGAACAGACTGACGAATCTCAGAGGGAAGGCAGGGGTGGATGGATGGGCAGGGAGAGGTTAACCTAAGAGCTTATATGCATATATGCATAACCCATGGACACAGACAATAGGGTGGTGAAGGCCTGGGGGGAGGGATGCAGGGGGAAGGGGATCAATGGGGTAAAAGGGGACATTTATAACACTTTAAACAGTAAAGATAAATTTAAAAAAATAATAGAGCCCGGCCGGGCGTGGCTCAGCAGTTGAACGTCGACCTAGGATCCAGGCGATCCGGGTTGATTCCCGGTCAGGGCACATGCCCGGGTTGCAGGCTCAATGATTGACTCTCTCATCATTGATGTTTCTATCTCTCTCTCTCCCTCTCCTTTCCTCTCTCTGAAATCAATAAAGATATATATTTTTTAAAAAAAATAGAAAAATAAAAATTACATTTTTAGACAAACAAAGCATTAGAAAATGAAATTTTAAAACCCTCATAGCTTTTCCAATCATGTCAAAATACATTGAGTATCTAGAAAGAAAGTTAATGAGATATATATATGGACTCTCCCCAGAAAATATAATAAAACAAAAATCATTACTTAGAAAAATATAGAAGACCTAAATAAGAGGAAATTTAAGCCATGTTCAAGGATTAGAGGTCTCAATATGATAAAGGTGTCATTTCTCTGCCAAAGGATCTGTTGATCCTATGCAATCCAATAAAAATTTCAGCAAGTGTCTGTGGATGCGATCTGATTACACAGAATTCAAGGACTACAAATAGCTAAGACAATCTTGAAAAGAAGATCAAAATTGGAAGACGTAGACTACTATATTAACATTTATTATAGAGCTAAAGTGATTACGACAGGATGATGTTTTTACAAGAACAGTATAAAAGATCAGTGGAACAGAACAGAGATTCCCAAACAGACCCACATGTATATGGGACGCTCAATTGATGACAAACATGAGTGCTCTTTCAATAAAGGTGCCAGACACACACACACACACACACACACACACACACACACACACACACACACACACACACACACACACACTGGGGCAGTGGAGTTACAGGAATGCCCATTCTCTCACTTGAATGGTTGGTCTCCAAAGCCCTACACCACTTACCCTCAAAGCTTCAGGGCTCAGGAGAGATGGTGTATTGGGACCCTGCATCTGGACACAAGGGCAGTTACCCAGTTGGGGGAGGTGGGCATGGGTTACACTCACCAGGGGGAGAGAAAGCAGAGTTCCCACAAGGGAGGCAGCCAGCCTGGCCAGGCTGGGCACTGAAGGTGCCAGCAGGGCACGGCAGGCACTCTCCAGCCACTCCTGCCTGGCTGCTATTTCTGAAGGTTCCTGCAGGGCAAGGCCTGGGGCTGTGAGTCCCTGAGGGACAGTAGTGTCCCACAGGGCATGGCTGGCTCTGGTACTGCTCTGTTCCTGTAGGGAAATGGAGTGGAATTCTGAACTGTGGACTCTGGTGGAGGGGGGGACAGAAACAGCTGACTCTAGGGTAAGAATGAGCATGCTGGGGTCAGGGAGTAAGGGGTGGGGGGAACAGCAAAGCAAATACAGGGGAGAGTCTAGATTGCAGGGAGGACAGCAGAGGCTCCATACCCTATTGTATCTACCCCACCCCAGCCCACTACTCAGAGCATACTTCCAACTCAGCAGACTTGGGTGGCATAGCCAGCTCTGCTGACCACTAGGCAGCAGTTGTCCTATTTTCTAGAAGACCTGGGCTACTGGCTCCAAATACTAACTTGCATGGTAGGTGCATAGCCTGTAATTCACAGGTCTTTAGCCCTCACATCCAGACAAATGTGGCACCTACCTGCTTTGTACCCTTCTTCTCCTGTATCCTTACCATGTTCTTGAGTCTTTTTCTGTCAGGTGACTGGCCTAGCCAAAGAAGACCACAGGCCCAACTGTTCCTTGGCATGCTTCTGGGGCTCTGCAAGTAGGTCCCTCTCTGCCTGCTACATCTGCCCTCCTCACTAGGCTCTGCCCAATCCTGACTCGAGGCCCAGGCCCCCAAACTCACCCTGCTGGCAGCTGAATCCAGGGGGGCAGGGCTGGCAGGGCAGGGTGTCCAGGGCCTGGGTGCGGTAGGTTCCCGCATCACAGAGTCGGCAGGAAGTGTCCTTGGAGACTCTGAGGCCACTCCGGTTCAGGGCCTCAGAGCCCCCAGGGCACGCATGTGGATAGGTGCTGCCCGGGGGGCAGTAGTAGGGAAACATACAGCTGCACAGAGACACAGCCCCCCAGGTCCCTTTAATGATGATGGGGTCTGTGTGTGTCTCATCTCACTAGCAGGAGGGTCCTCCAATACTCCCAGGCTTGGTCCTTAAACAAGGGGTGGGGCAAATCTCCAATATTATCCCAGATGGAGACCCTGGGTTGCCTTGCATCTGATGGGGCCTAAGCAGGTCAGGGTGCCTTCCTGGAGGAGACTGAGCCATGCCCAGGTGGCCAGGCCATCAAGCTGAGTCCAGGCCTGTGCTCCCTGCCTACCTCACCTAGGCAAAGGGATGTGTGGACTGGCTCTGATTGTCTTGGGACACAGTCAGGATTGCTGGACACAGGTTTGGAGTCACCAGATGAAGTCCATGACACCCAGTCATAGTGGAATTTCAGATAATCAACAAGTAATTAACAATGAATAAATAGAGTATAAGTACTCCCAAATATTGCATGGCTACATGTATACTAAACATGTATTTGTCGTTTACCTGAAATTCAAATGTAACTGGGTTTCCTGTACTTTTATTTGCTAAACCTGGCTGCCCCACACAGGATAGCCCTGGAGCCTGCTGGAGGGCCTCTCAGTACAGTTTGCTTCCTTGCTCTCTTCCCTGGATGGAAGCAGGAATTGGAAAACTAAAGCAAGGTGCACCCAGTACTGGTTTCTGGCCCTAAATCCTTTGGGACACTGAGTAGTTGACTCATGTCTGGAGAGCCCGGAGGCTGAGACTCTGAGACGAGAGGGTGCTCTGACTCACCCAGATAGGGAAGGGTACTCACAGCTGCCCTGGGCCAGTGTAGGTGGAGGAACCAGCAGGGCAGACATAGCCTCCAGGGCAGAGTGGGGGGACTCCAGTCTGGGGTCCGCAGTAGGAGCCAGCCCTACAAACGACCTCAGCCACAGTACCTGAGGGAGATGGGGCAGAACAAGGCACCTTGGCCTTGGGGAGATAGATCCAGGTGGCATAGACCCAACCAAAGACTGGGTGAGCCTTGGGAGCCTGTGTTACATGCTTTGTGCTAAGCCTCAGGGGTGAGGGCATGGGGACAGGATAGGGGCCAGGGCCAGGAGCAGAAGGGCCTGTAGGCTCACCTGCAGGGCACTCAGATCCAGCTCTGCATGGGATTGCAAACACGTTTGCATGACCTCTCAGCTCAGTCTCTGGGCAGTAGTAGCCAGGGGGACAGAGCTCACAGTCTTCCCATGATGCTGCCCCTGGCTCTGTCCGAAAGGTCCCCGGTGGGCAGAGAAGGGCACCCTGACCACCTGGACACCAGTGGCCTGGAGGACACAGGTGGCCTTCGAAGGAAGAGAGACCTGGGACAAAAGTATCAGGCAAAGAAGGGATGCTGCACAGGCCTCTCCCCTCCAAAGCCTTCAGCATTTGGCCTGGAGACAGTGTCTCACCTGGGAACGGGCAGTGGTACCCAGCAGGGCAGGGATGGCACTCTGCTAGACTCTGGCCTCCTTCTACTGCCAGGTAGGTGTGCTCCGGGCAGGCCTGGGGGGCTCCTGGGTGGGTCTCCCTCCCTCCAGGGCAGTAGTAGCCAGCAGGGCAGGGGTGGGTGGTTGGGTCCCCTGGAGAGCAAGGGCTGTGCTCCCTTTCCATCCTCCTCCTCCTGCCCAAAGGGCCTCCCAGTGCCTTTGCCAGGACCAGCACCCTGCAGGCTGCAGCATGGGTGTCTCACCAGCTTTGCACCAGCGGCCAGGGGGGCAATGTTCACAGTCCTCTTGCTGCTTGGCCCTGGGGGCAGCTGTCACAGTGTGAGGTGGGCACAGGGTGGGCTCTTCACTGCCCTCTGGGCAGTAAAAACCTGAAGCACATGGGGCCACATTGAGCTCTGTGGAAGGCAGGGAGGCTCCCCACTATGGGGATCATGTTTTCAGGAGGCCTGGGGACTCTACTGGCCCAGGAGTTGAGAGTCTGGATGCCAGTCCTGGCCACACCTGCTTTGGTGTTTGTCAAATCAGTAACCATCTGAGGGCATTATTTGCATATTCATAGTACATACATATGACACATGTAATCACATACACATGCTTATTCATATACATATTAGATGTACAGCACTGGGGGTCAACTGTTTTTAGAGTCTGTTTTGTCTGGGTGGTTCCTACAGTGATAGCTGGGCAGCCTTGCTCTCTGCCTCTTTCACACCCCAAGGGCAAGAAATGGGCTGTTACCTAATGGGCATGGCTTGGCGCACAGCTGACCCTGGGTACACAGGGTCTGGGAGTCCACGGGACCTGGTGTCGGCAGTCCAGCAGTCCCAGGTGGGCAGAAATAGCCAGCAGGACATTTGCCCCATACCTGTCCGCCTCTAATAGCCAGGGAGAGGAGACAAGAATGAGAAGACCAGGATGGAGGGCTGATCTAAGCCTAGGCCCAGATGATGTCACTGTAACCCACAGTGTAAAGTACCTTGGACCTGTGGCCCAGGAGAATGCAGCAATATACCCACGTACACAAGAGAATAAGACACTTCACCCAGTGTTAAAAAGAGGCATGTGGCACAAAGCCCTCCACCAGTGTGCCCTTTAGGAAAAAATAGATTCCTGGACCCCTTTCCCCTGAGTTTATGGGGAGCTCAGTGAATAAAGAGTGGGACTTTGGGCTGCCAACAGCAGGACATGCCCCTTCGGAGGAGCTCATGGGCCCTGCTGCCCTCACAGTGGGAATGAGGGGAGAGGAAACCAGGTTTCCACCTGCTTCCTGCACTGCCCCAGGGAATGTCTGGGGCTTGACTGGCCTGGGCTCTGAGGGACACCAGTCTTATCTCCAGCTCTGCAGCAGGAGAAAACAGACCATACCTAAGGGTGAACTTCCTGAGATTGGGAGATGAACTTCTAGGAGAGTCTGAGGAACCCTCTGCTATCACTTTTTAAGTAGAAAATATTCTGCTTTGAAGAAGGTTCACCTTTGTTCCTGTGAAGCAACTTTTCTCTTGGGGACCCTATTCCCAGTCTCAGGAAATTGTAGTCTCGTGTGCCTTCAGCGAGTGTTGGGAGCTTTCCCTGGATCAGAGTTCCCAGCGTGCTTTCTTTTTGTCTGGCTACTCTGGGGACTTGGGCCCTGGGCTGCCTCTACAGTCTTGAGAAAGGATGGAAGCTGGGGAGTCCCACCCAGTCCTGGAGGCTGTGAGACCCTGAATCCCAAGTACAACATTCTCCCAGTGACTTCTGCTCCCTCAAGAATGTTCCCTGCACAGATATGGAAGCCAGGCACAAAACACACAACAAGTAGATGCAGGGCGTTCAGGTGGAAATTGGGTGCAGGGCCTGCTCTCTGATGGTGATATTTAAAGGTACATGTATTGTCTCTCCAGCCCAACCCATTACAAAAGCTATGCATATTGTAGAAAATTCAGAAATAGAGGTGCAAAGAGGAATGGTCCATCTTTTCTCCTGAGTGCATGTGCAGAACACTGGCATCACCTAGAGGCACAAAGAATTTTGCCTTTAAGGACTTTCTCCATGTTTTTAGGCTGAGACTGAACAGACATATTTTCATTTCATACTAATTCTCCCTCAGTTTGTTAAAATCTAGGTTTGTGCTAACTGTCCCGGCTCTTTACCTCATTGTTGGGCTTCCCCCTTCCTGCTTAGGCCTGTGTGGCTGGTGGGGCTGTGGTCATACAGCCAGCCGCTTACCCACACAGCAGGGCCTGGGGACAGGCCTAGGGCTCTTGGGCTTCTTCTCCCAGAGGGTGCAGTCTGACTGCAGCAGCCAGAAGTGAATGACTCTGGGCTATTACTGACCTGCAGTAGTGGCCAGGGGGACAGAAAGAGCAGTCACCCTCTTCCTGGAGGCCCACAATGTCCTGGGGAGTGAAGGTTCCTGGAGGACATGGCAGAGGGGACCACGTTCCTGTAGGAAGGGAGCAGCTAGTGAAGATGGACAGCCGAGGGCTGGGATCACATCAGTGCCTGGATCTGCCTGGACAGACTAATCCACCACGAAGGGTGTTCTGTGTCTGCTGCCCTAGATGGTATGACTTTTTCCTGTCACTTTCTCAGAGACGATGGAGGGATAAAATGGTGGTGACTCCATTTGTCTCTCTAGGATCATTATCTTTTTCCAAAAGAGCAACTCCCTAGTGGAGGATTTTCAGACAGCAGCAAAGCTATTTTGGGAGAGGGGCTATTTATATAGACAATGGGCTCAATGAGGCACCTACACTGCCAGCTCTTGGGCTGAACTGGAAACATGTTGGGTCCACACTGAGTGCATCTCACTTGGGAGCCACCCTGCTGCCCTGCCTGGTTGGGTGGGATGGGATGTGCCTGTGCCTCTTCCTCCAATCCCCACACCCCCATCCCATCCATAGCTCCCATCCTCCTGGGGACCTCGGTGTTTCCTGGTGCACCTGGGCTGTGCTGGTAAGTGCCAGGTGTACACCAGTGTGCATATCTTCAATGAGAAGAGAAGAAATCCTGTGACAGGGAAAAAGGTTTAAAGGGAGTAGCTGGATCTACTGGAAAAAAATATCTGACCAGTAATAAGAGGCTGAAAGGCATGAATTTAGTGAGAGGAGATTGAGAGTGAGAATCAGCACCCCAGCAAGGAGGGGCCTGGGAACCCAGGGGAATAGTGTTTCCCAAAGAGGGGCCATATGTCCAGCACAACACATCAGTAACCATGGGGGCAACAGTCCAGGCTCTTTTTCTTATCCTCACTTGAGGATATGTTTATTGATTTTTCAGAGAGAGGAAGGGGGGAGAGAGAGAGAGTGGGAGAGAGAAACAATTATGCGAGAGAGAAACATCCATTAGTTGCCTCCGGTACTTGCCCTGACCAGGGATTAAACCAAACACTTAAGTATGTGACCAGGAATTGAACCAGCAACCTTTCAGTGTACAGGACGATGCTCCCACCAACTGAGCCACTTAGCCAGGGCGGCCAGGCTCTTTGAACTTGAAATGTCCTGAGTATTCTTGGGTAAAAGGCCACTCATTTAAAAGGGGTACATAGCCTTAGCTGGTGTCACTCAGTTGGTTGGAGTGCGGTCCTATACACTGAAAGGTCACAAGTTCGATTCCTGGAGCACATACCTAGGTTGTGGGTTTGATCTCCAGTCTGGGCACATATAGGAGGCAACTGATTGATGTTTCTCTCTCTCTCTCTCTTTCTCTCCCTCTCAAATCAGTGGACATAGCCTCAGGTGAGGATTAAAAAAATAAAAAATAAAAATAAAAGGGGCACATATATCTTTCACACCATAATCCTGGGGAGAACCATCACCTGTGGATCAAACACCTGCAAAGGTATGTACAACTGCTAAGACATGATAAAGACTATTAACACCTATTTGTGGACACCTATTTGTCTGCTGGGCTGCCTGGGGACCAAATATGTGTGTGTGTGTATGTTTCTGTGTGTGCATTTGTGTGTGCCTGTGTATAGCATGTGCATGCTTGTGCATCTGTATGTGAGTGTGCATGTGCGAGTCTGTGTGTGAGTGTGAGTTCATGCCCAGTGTTTTCAGGGTGTCTGGACTCAGACTCGTGGACAACAAACTTGTAGTTTTAGTGACACTGCTGTCTACGCTGATGGTTCTGCCTCCCCCGTGCTCTGACCCCACCACAGAGCCCTGCTCCATGTAGTGTACAGGGAGCGACTCCCAGATTATCAACCCAGACTGGCACAGGTGATGACACCTGTGTGCCATCCTCTGGTGCAGGTGTTCACCCTGGGCCCCTAGGTTGAGTGTAGAGAAGAGCAAGAACATTTACCGTGATTAAGAGAAGATGAAAAGAAGAGAAACAGGATGAGGCAGGCTGAGCCAGGCGTGGGGGAGGTGAGGGTAGTTTGAAGGCTTGAGCATGCTCTACACTGTTGGTATTCCCAGTGCAAGCATATTGCCTGGAGTGCAGTAGGCCCTCTATGGAGTTTGAATGAAAGAAAAGAAGGGGGGGGGGTGTTGGGGAGAAAGAGGGCCCCAGGGCATACCGGCTGGGCAGTAGGTGTGTGCTGGGCAGACCCTGGGCACTCTGGAGCCAGGATGAGGGCAGTGAAAGCCAGGTGGACATAGGAGGCAGGTGTCTGAGCCCAGGGCTGGCTGGTATTCCCCTCGGTGGCATGGGGCAGGCCAAGCAGCTCCTGGCTGGCAGAAGTGACCCTGGTCATTGAACACAAAGTGGCACCTCTGAGAGCCAGGCAGGGTGTGGTTGGGGTGCTCAGACGCTCGGGAGGGTTGATGTGATGTCCTGCTTCTGGCCCATTCAGGTCTTGGTGACTGGAGGGCAGGAAGGCAGGAGGCTGGGTGGGGCTGTTGGGGAAAGAGTCAGGGCCAAGAGATGGGGGTGTTGAGGTTTCTCCTGCAGGGCACTGAGGTCTGGCCTAAGGCACACTGTTGGGGATGGGGCTCCCTCTTGCATCTCCTGGAGAGGTACCTCAGGGCAGGGGAGAGCTGTGGGGTTGGAGGCCTTGGGGTCCACAGGGCATTTGGAGCCCACCACGCAGGAGCCCGTGGGAGAGCTGAAGCTGGGGCAGAAGGAGCCGGCTGGACAGGGCTCACAGCTCTCCTGGGAGATACCACCTGGATAGGGAGGCAGAAGGGCACAGGCTCTTTGTTACCACATTGGATTTCAGCCCCAAGGATGAAATGTTGTACCCCAGAGCCAGAATAAAGCCTGGGTACAATGTGTCTTGAATGAAGCAGCTGCTGGTCAGGGACTCCCTCAGTGTTTCTCTGCCTCAGGTTGCCCAGCACCACAGCTGGTGTTTGCGGGCAGAGCCCTGCACTGGGCACAGCTTGTGGGCCCCAAAGTCCCTGCAGTGGGAATCCCAGAAGCTCTGACCAACAGGATTCTCTTATGCTGTTTGTGTCTGTTCCCAGGGGCTGGGGTCAGATTTGGAAAAAGGAGGGGCCCACAGCTGGGTGTAGGGGGAAGCACAGGGCAGATCCTCACCTGGGCTGCTCCTCATCGTCCCCAGGGGACAGGGCACAGGATGCAGCGTCCCCTGTGGGCAGTAGTGCCCGAGGGGGCAGGGCCCATTGATGGGGAAGGCAGAGTTTCTCCTGGGAGTGGGGCTGGCTGCCCCCCCCTCACAGTAGTACCCAGCCGAACAGGGTCCTTGAATGTAGAAAGACATAGACTTTTAGGTCAACTGCCTGAACTGTAGGAGGCCCTCTTCTGCTCCTTGGCTACTGTCCCCTAACCCCTGAGAGTCATGGAAATCAAAGTAGGAAGAAGGAAAAAGGGAAACAAGGAATTCCTGAGCAGTTGGTGTCCTTGGTCTGAGCAGGTTCCACATGGAATCTAGGGTGAGGGCCAAAACCAGGAGAGCAGCTGGGGGCCTTTCTGGGCACCAGGTGCTATTCTCAGTCTGCATTCTCCATAGCAAATGTGAAGGTGGTTACAGTCATCACCCCATCTTACAGGGGGAGACTGATGCCCCAGAGGACATCCAACTTGTTCAGGTCACACCTTCAAGGCTGAGGCTTCTTAGGGGAGTGAGGGAGTGAGGGAGGGAGAGGGGAGCAGGGGTCCAGGGAAGCAGTGGCAGGAGGCCACTCAGGTAGTGCTGTGGCCTGTGAGGATAGACCTGGCAAAGTTGTGCAGGGGGCCAGGACACAGCTCTGCTGGGTGCTAGTAGTACCTACCCTTGGGCTGCCCATTGCCCTCTCCAGGGCAATACTTCCCTACAGGGCAGGGTTGGCAGGCCCTGAGGTAGAGAGCACCTTCCCGGGGGTTCAGGGTTCCCTCTGGGCAGGGAAGAGCAGAGGATGTCCCTGATGGGCAGTAGTGACCTGCAGGGAAGGCTTGAGTGAGTGAGCATTAAGTGACTGGCTGCACAACTGCTCCCTTCCTCCACATTTCCATTCTTTATAACACAAATGTCAGAGCAGCCCTGGGGGTACAGATGGAGGGTAAGGATGGGGTGGAGGGAGGATGGCAAAGAGGGCTCAGAGTCCAGGCCAGTGGAGGGGTGCCTCCGGGGGAGATCTGTCAGGGCACCTGAAGTGTGCCTATGTGCACAAGTGTGTACACATGTGTGCACATGTGCGTGCACAGGGTGTCAGCACTGAGGTTACAGGGTCATTACTGAGAGGTAAATGACAGCTGTGCTCTAGCTCTGTAGGGCTGAGAAAGGGAGCTGGGCCCCTGGAGTAGGGCTCTTACAGGTCCTCTGGTCTCACTTTGTAGACAGGTTGTGGCTGCCCAGGGACACCAGTCCCTTAGGATCGGTGCAGGGGCTGACTGGGATGTCCTGCCTGTTTCTCATGCCTGTGTCTTCCCTCCAAGACACCTGTATGCTCATCCCCTGGACACCCGCTGGGAACTTGAGGTGAGCAAGAAGGTGTAGACACAAAGCTGGTCATGTGAAGGAGGGAGCTGGCACTGTCCCCAGGGGGGCATGGATCCCTCAGCAACTTTCCCCCATCCTCCTTCTGCTGCATGATCAGCCTCATTTTATAGGCAGGTCACTGGCCTCACCAACAGCACAGATTTCTAGGATGGATCCCAGCCTGGGAAATGGAGGGGTTTCATCTACACTGAGCCCTGAGGTATACCATGCATTGTGGTCAAGCCCAATGTCCCTGTGCCCCCAAGAATAAGGGCAGAGGCTGGGCTTCATTACCTTTAGGGCAGGTGGTGGGCTCCATGGTGGCGACCTTTGGGCAATAGGTGCCCTCTGGGCAGGGCAGGCAGGTGTCAGCTCCAGACAATGGGCTGAAGGTGCCAGGCTCACAGGGCAGCTCGCTGTGGGCCCCTGGGGGACAGTGGAAACCAGGGGGACATCTGTATCCATGAGTTCCATCGGAAGGTGAGGGGACAGTGCTGCCTCCCAGGCAGATGTACCTGAGGACATGGAGAGCTGTGGCTGAACCTCCACATGACCATGAGTCTTAGCTGGACAGAAGAAAGCAAGAGATGGTGTAGCCTTGAAGCCTAGTCATCAGGGTGTGCTAAGGGTAAGGCCAGTGTGACTATAGCCATGGGCTGTCCCTGTGATGAAAGGCTCTCAACTCTCAATCTACTTCTTCCTACTTCAATAGGAAACTAAGTAGTAGGGGCTCAAGAAGACAGTCTGGGAAGGGGCAATGTTTTCCAGAATAAGCATGGCACCCTTCACACCTTCTCTATCCTCAGGGCCTCTGAACAGATGGGGCAGGTCTTTCTTCATTCAGGACTTGGCCAAGCTTACTGGCATCCATGGGTAGTCTCCAGTCCTTTCAGCAATAAGGGAAAATGCACCTAGCAGGAGTTTGGGATGCCTATTGGCAGAGGATGTTGGCCAGTTGGATACAGACCAAGGCCTGGCAGGGGCTATGGAAGCTGTGGAGGCCACCCTGGGGCCAAGTGGGACCATGGGCTGGTCGGCACACCCAGAGCTCCTTGGACTGGGAAGGTCAGTGCTGGGAGGACCTGTGAGGGTGTATTTGGTTCAGCCCTGTATCAAAGGGATGGCACATGGGGGGCCCACATGCCTGGGGGATATAATCACCCTGGCCTGGGCCCTCCAGAAGGTCAGGGAGAGACCCTGGGAGCTTAGGATTAGTCTGTCACTTGGAAGCCCTGGCAAGCCTGACTAGGGACCCTCCTCCCTTCTCAGGCCATCACAGGTTCCCTCACCCTGCATCGCAGATTCCTGCTTCCAGGGCATGGGATAGCCCAGGACTGTTGCAATAGCGCCCTGGGGGGCACGGCTGGCACTGGTCCTCGCTGGCCAGGCCTGGGGCTGAGGAATAAAACCCAGGCCGGCATGGCACTGGGGCACCTGTTCCCCTGGGGCAGAAGAAGCCAGGGGGGCAGATGTCATTCCCAGAAAGTCCTGGAGACTCAACCTGTGCAACCAGAAAGAAGAAAGAAAGGGCTTCAAATTAGGGCCTCAGGCTACAAAGAACAAAACATGCAAAATTGCTCTGATAATATGTGCTTTTAACTGTGCCAACTAATAACTGGGAGATGTCTCTTCTTAAATCATAGCATTGTATGTCCAAGATCACCCAGCAAGTCAATAACAAAACGAGAGTCAGCCAATCAACCAGCACCATTAACACCCATCTGTATGTCCATACACCCAGCCGACTCTCCACCACCCTGCCTTACAGTATAATGAGGTTGATTTCTTGCCATGTGACCTTGAGAAACTCCCTTAGCCCACATGCTCTTTGGTGTCTTCTTGTCTACAGTGGGGCTGCTGTGGGGATGAGGAGTCAGTGTGTGCTCAGCACAATCTGAGTAAAGGCTCTGTGAGTGCTCCCTGCTATGCCATCAAATCCAAGATGTCATCTACTGAAAGGTGCATGATTTCAAAGGAAAAATCACTGCCATTATGATTGACAGATGCCATGGATTATAAGATACTGCTGATTTTAGAGATGTTAGATGTGAAAAAGATACACACCACAGAATCATTGAAATAAGCTATCACTGGGCCTTCTGCCAGGCCCTGGGCACACGAAGGTGGAAGGGTCCTGTTCTCAGGTCACTTCAACCTTGGTGGGAGAACCCATCAGCACAGCAGGACTCCAGCCACCTTTGTGGTCCCATAACATGTGGGTGTTGCAGGGTGGACTCCTGTCTGGGTTGCTGTGCCCAGTGTCACCTACCTTTTGTTTGATGGGAGTGGGAGACACTGCTCCCCCTGTGCAGTAGTGGGTGGCGTGGCAGAGCCCTGAAGGCCGGGAGAGCCCTTCCAATGAGCAGAACATCCCTAAAGAAGCAGATCCAAGGGGCAGATGACAGAGGGATCACTTCAACTCCCTCCTGCTCTTAGCACCAGCCTTATCTCTCTTGGGCTCTGCCCCCTCCCTCTTGCCAGGCTCTCAAACTAGCACAGGGTGCTGGTGTGATGGGGAGCAAGGGGCAGAATGATCTAGAGAGACATGAAGCTGCCTTGACCAGGGCAGTGCTCTCTCTCCAGTAACACCTGGTCCCTGAAGAGAACATGGAATTGGTCTCGTTCTGGGCCCTAGAGGTGTATGTAGGGGTGCTGGGCACAGACATGAGGAGGTCACCAGGCTCTAGCCCCTGTGTGGACCTGACTTTCATTTCCTTGACCAGCTATTGAACTTGTTCCCTTATGGACCTGTTTGCTTTCCCTCATTCCTTCCTTAGCCTTCAGCTTAGACTTCCTGAGGGCCCACTCTCTGGAGTCCACGTACCTGCCGGGCACAGTTCACAGTCCAGCTCAGCAGCAGCCCCTCGCCTGGGCCCAAATGTCCCCCGAGGGCATGGGTGGGCGGTGGCTGAGTGGGAGCCAATGGGACAGAAGTATCCCTGGAGGCACAGGCTGGGGCTAGTGGCTGGGGAGCCTAGGGGACAATGGAAAGGTTAGACTGAACTGGTGATGAGAGCCCTACCTGAGTGTACAGGCTCTGAACCTGCCCTGGGTCAGCCCTCAGGTGCTTTATTCTTCATCTAATTTCTGGGCATGTTGTCTGGGAGGGGCCCTTCAGTGGCTCACCACCTGCCACTGCAATAGAAGGTATGATGGCCCGGAAACCTCTGTGACCCCTGAGATCTCCAGCCTTGAGGGGCCCTGGCTATTGAGCATAAATCCCCCTTCTCCAGGATGTGGTACTTGCTCACGCTGGTCACACTAGGGCCACCACCCCTGGGTTCACTCGTGCCCTACAGACCCCTCTGCTCAAGCCTCTCTGCTGGGACAGTAGAGATAGCCAAGGCAATCACATCTGCAGCATATATCTTGGGGAAACTGACAAAGGCCACAGCCACCTACATCCCAGGGCCCTAGATCTCAGCCTGTCCTATCCTGCCCCTTGAACTATTGTCCTGGGCACTGGTGTCCTGACAAGTCATCATGCAGCCCCTTCTTGGCTGTATCCTGACATGCCTTTCCCTTGAACCTGGACTGTTTCAGGGTCCCCACCCTTCACTCTGCTCAGTTGTCAAGGGCTACATGTGGATCATGACACTGATTATGATAACCATGCTTCTGGCTTAAGAATTCCTGAGACACATTCTGAAGCCAAATATAAAAGATGCATACGGGGACACCAGGGGTCTTGTGTCACCCTTCACCCTGAGCCATTTCCCTGTGCCACCTCAGGGTGGTTCCTCCCCTCTCTCTGACAAGGTAGCACTGCTTCTTCAGGGAACCCAGCACCCCATAGGGGCTTTGTGCTCAGCCCTAATGAGCCCACCTGTGCTGGAGGCTTCGCAGTAGAATCCAGCAGGGCAGGGCTCACAGGATGCCTTTGCCTCCTCAGGCTGGAATGTCCCACTCTCACAGGCCCTTGGCTGGGAAGATCCTTTGGGACAGTAGAAGCCACGGGGGCACTGGAAAGATGTGGGGGTGGCTGAAGTCTGGCCAGGGGGACAGTAATAACCTGCTGCGCATGGCCCATCTGGGAAGCGTTTCCCGGCCCCTGTGCAGAGGGGTGGAGACAGTGGGCCTGGCTTCAAATGAGAAGGAAAGGAGAAAGGGGACATGGAAGTGCCTCACACTGAGCCCAAGCTTGAAGGCACAGTGTGACATGGAGCTCAAGGCACAGGGCTCTGGAGCCAGACTGTGTCCCCCCTCCTGACTCTGTGGCTCCCTACCTATGCATCTGTGCAGAAGGCCTCTCTGAACTCAGACTTTTCATTTGTAAAAGAGTAGCCCTGTTGTGAGGATAAATGAGTTAAAAGGCCTGTCTGGCACATCTCATGGATCATGCAGAGCCAAAGCGAGGCAGTGTTGGCTTAAGAGTCTAGAAATATAGGCCACACTGTGGTAGTTGAGGTGTGCGGGGCTCTGCTACTCCGGCCAGTGCTTCACACCCCAGACTTACTCTGGTGCAACATACTATGCTCCTGTGGGAGTCCCAGGGGGTCTGGGAGAATTCACACCTTCCTTCTTCTGCTTCTCAGCATCATGCACTGTCCACTTCCTGCCCAGCTGTATCTTGTTCTAGGTGATTTCTATAGATATGGACTAGACAACTGAAGCTGGAAAATGCACATCACACTGTCTCCTCTTCCTCTCTCCACATGGTCACTGCTGTGTTCACCCTCTCATCCTTGGGCTCTTTCCTGGCAGGGTCCTCCTGCAGTCTTGCCCTGGAAGCTCTAGACAGAGCCCCTGCTTCCTGAACAAGGTTAGGTACCTTCAGAGACTGCAGCAAGCACTCCAAGAAGCTTCTACCACCCCTTCTTAGGCCAGCAGAACCCCCCTCACCCCCCCTGCCATCTGCTGGAAATCAGCATGTGCCTGGTTGGGGCCTTCACAGTTTGTCTTTCCACCCCCTTTCCCACTGTGAACTCCCCGGGTTAAGGCTAGGTCACCTTTGCTGACCCCACATCCCCATGCCCAGGCCTCAAGCAGTGTCCCTTATATGCGGCTACAGGTCATGCATGGTGTGAGGGGACCTAGAATGTCCACCTGCAAAATGAATCAGTTAAGGACCTTGCCAAATCCCAGAGAGAGGGCTGTTGTCACCTGAATCTGAGCAGAACTGTCCTGCGGGACAGGGCCTGCAATCCTCAGTGCTGTGTGCGCCGGGCCTCTCTCGGAAGGTGCCCCTGGGACATGGGTGCTGTGTGGGGGTCTGGGTACCCAAAGGGCAGTAGTAGCCAGCAGGACAGTCCACCGGCCAAATTGACCTGGCTCCTGGTCCCTGGATCCCGAAGGGACAGAACCTGTGGACATAGCCAGTGGGTGGCGAGGAATGAGGGGGTCACTACCCCCTACATTCCCAGGCTTTCTAGAAAGTAAGGCTTTACTAGACAAAGGAAGCTCCTGAGACATGGAGGATTTGGGCAGAAGCAAAACCCTCAGAGGACCATATGAGGTCAGAGGAAATGGATGCCAAGGTGGACAGCAGCCTCCTGTCTTACTGAGTCTTGTGCATGATGCCCGCATCCCCCCAAAGCCCCTGCACTGGCATGAGAATATTTGTTACACTGGACTCTGCAGGGCAGTGGGGGCCTACAGTGCTGTAGTCACTGGTCCTTGCAACATGTCTAAGCCCCTCTGACTTCAGGGTGGGGGCAAGAAAAGTTAGATGTCACACAGATATAGGAGGCACTCAGCACCAACGACAGTTTCTCACTTTCCAGCTGGGCATGTCTTGCAGAGAGTCTGTCCAGGTTCATCCTGATACTTCCCCGGGGGGCAGAGCTGGGGTTCCAGGCTGCCCTGGGGGCAGGAGTGCCCAGTGGGGCAGAGAGTACCTGGAAAAGCCAAGGGACACAGTTATTTCCTCCTGGGAGACTCTCCATCTGCTCCCAGCCAGAGCCAGGATGGCCACTTCCTTCTCTCTCCATGTAAGTGTGACTGAGCGATGGATGTGATTCATGGTGCCTGTGGTGGATGACACTTCTAGGCCAATCTGTTCTGAATTTATAGTTGAGAACTGAGGCCCCAGAAGACAGAATTGTGGCGGCTCTGCTCAGGGGAGCTCAGATGCACCCTTGTCCTTGGAGTATGACCTTCTGTTGGTTCTCCCCTGGGCCCCAGGCCTCACAGGAAGGGTGAAGACCCTTCCTGTCCCTTCATTAGAAGGCCTTATGTGGCCTGAGAGTACATTTATTCCCTCCCCCAAAGACCGGATTATCCATCTTTGTCTGACTTTTCAAATGCTTTTTCCCCCCTTCCTCTCACTCATCCCAAGCATCTCCATCACCCTTTCTGAGCTCTGGGAGCCTGAGGAGCCTGCCTTGCTAGCACATGGTGTTCAGTCCCTCCCACAGCCAGTTCAGGTCAAAAGGGGGCATGTTTCCCTCCAGGCCAGCCAACTGGTAGTCCCACAGGAGGGTCTACCCTTACCTGGACTCTGCCCTGAGACAGAGGCCCTGGGGCAGAACCAGCCTCCTTCACATGCAGCCTCTGGAGTGCTCAGGCCGGCCCGGGAGCAGAACCAGCCAGCTGGGCAGGGCTGGCAGTCCTCCAGCGATGTGGCCCCAGGGATGGGCAGAAGAGAGCCTGCAGGTCCACACACTGTGGCCACCGCCAGGAGGCCTCCCGGATGGAGACCCCATGGTGCCCCATCTTGGATAGCAGAGCTGTAATCCTGCTCTGGCCAATCAGCCTCACATACAAGTGACTGCAAGTCTCCCCGGCCTCCTAGGCCACCCTGTCACCTGATGTGCTGGAGCCTGGACTCAGCTGACAGCTGAGGTGCATCTCATTCCCCATCTCTTCTGCCAGGCATCACTCACTTCCCGCTGTGCCTCTGCCACCCTCCCCCTACACACACGCAGTTTCCACTCCCAGCCTCACACTAAGTGGGTACAGGAGGACATTGGTGGTTTATTCTGTGTCCTTCCCTAGGGCTCCCATGTCTGGGCCTCCACATCTTCCCCACTCAGGAGCTCAGAGCACTCTGCACTGCTGGTGCTCACTAGTCGGGGACTCACCTGGGGGGCATGGAGTGGGCCTAGGGCTGCCCTGGGGACAGAAGTGGCCTGGAGGGCAGAGGTCTCCTGTGATCCCATCAGTGGGATTTGGGACAGATGATCCTCGAGTGCAGTGGAACCCTGCACCACAGGGCCCAGACACTGCTACCAGCCCAGGCAGGAGACAGTAGGAGCCTATAGAGGAGAGGAAAAGAGGGTCCCCAGGGCTTTGTGGGGCTGGAGGGATGGTAGCACCTCCCCTGCCAGCAAATGTGTGCTGATCTCATGGGCACTGTGTGCTGTGGCCAAAACATCCCCATCTGAGCCAGGCCAGAGTCCTGCCCTCACTGGCCAGGGAGGATGGGGCGTAATGTAGCTCGGGCAGGTGTATGTCCTGGCCCCCTTACCTGGTTCACAGGGAGTACAGTCTGACTGCTGGACACCCCGTCTCTGTGGCTTGTAGGTGCCCCTGGGGCAGGGGAACTGAGAAGCAAATGAGGTGGAGACAGGGCAGTAGTGGCCGGCTGGACACTCGTTCCCTACCACAGAGGAGGTGTTCACTGGGCAGAAGAAGCTGCAGGGAGGTTGAGTGGGGCGGAGAGGACTCAGATAAATGGGGAGGAGATGGGTGCTAGGCTTACCCTCCATTTCTGGTCTCAGAATTAGCCCAGGCTGGGGATACAGCTCTGTTGAAGCTCAAGAACTAGTGGGAGGTTGTTGAGGGGGAGGTTAAATGACTTAAATTGTAGCAAAAGAGATCCAGGTTTGAAACTGGGAGTGACACCGACATCCAACACAGAGACTGAGAGACATAGAGAAGGAGAGCTGGGGGAAGTTGTGGAAGTTCTGTCTTCTCAAAGTCACAGAAAATTCAGGTTGAAAGGAGTCTTAGTGAGCATCACCTCCAATAGCTGGAAAGCAAATGTGTGCCCAGATGGACATGTGGTCCCAAAGGCCTTTCAATACTCACCCTTCAGGACAAGGCTTGCAGTGGCCTTGGGCTGCCAGGCTGTTGTGGGTACCTGCTGGGCAGGGCCTGGGAGTAACGGTGCCTGGGGGGCAAAAGTGTCCTGGAAAGGAAGAAGGCCAGACAGGTCAGGGCGATAGGAAGCCCTACTCCCTGGCACTCTGAGTGGCTCCATGCTCAACCCATTTCCTGCAAGGCCCAAAGGACCACTGGAAACCTCCTGGTAGCCCTTGGCCCAGGTGGCACCCTTGGAGCTTGCTTATGTCCACCTCTTCAGGCTTCTTCTCAGGTAAGCACCCCAGAGTACCTGCAGGGCATGGGCCACCGGTCTGATCTTCCCGTGAGTTGTTGGGGACGAGGGCGCCACCAAGACAGAAGAAGCCTGTACTGCAGAGCCCAGAAGGGCTGGTGAGGCCAGGGGAGCTGCAGTAGTGGCCAGGCGGGCATGGGGAGCAGGCAGCCTGCAGGAGAACCTCCATCAAGGTGCTGGCCTCCAGCTCCTGCTAGGACAGGGATGCAGGGACCACACCAGGCAAACTAAAAGGACCCCAGATCATAGAAGGTCTCACCACAGCTTCTGTCCCTCCATCTACAACGCCTCTGACAGGCCTCACTGAACCCTGCTTGCTCATTCCCCAGGGAGGGGGCACATGCCCTGCAATAGTCAAAGGGTTCCTGGTAACCAGGACTTGACCTTCCAAACACTCTATCACACACTGTTCTGCTTGCCTTCTTTTTTCTCTTTGCTTCCATGTCCTTTTGTAGTTTAACTGGTAACACCAGGGGATGCCTGTCACCCTGATTGACCTCTAGGCAAGGGTGTGGAGGATGGAGCACCCCAGGCTGGGGTTCCTGTGGCCCTCCATAAGCCAGGAGTTTGAGGAGTATTTCTCTCCCAGTAGGAGGGCCCCTGATAAGTGCAGTGCAAGCCATCATTTGGAGGAGCTTATGAATGGAACCAGATATTAAAGCTGCTTTTGGAATCTGGCAATTTCAATAGGATTTTGTGCATCCCATGGTGGCCTTTATCAATTATAGATGAATATATATTATATTATAAAGTAATGTCTCATTACTCCTCTGCTCAGAATCCTCCTTTTGCCTTTGTCTCACCCAGGTAGCAGCACCCGGCACTGCATAGCTGGCCCTTGGATCCCTCTTCCCCACCCACACCCAGAACCCTCACTGTGCTCCCCATAACCCCCAAGTACATCTGCTGCAAGGGGATTTGCTGCTCCCTCCAAGGTTCCAAATTTAGCTTATACTAGTTATGTGTGTGTCCAATAAACACGTGCTGGTAGCCTGCTATGTGCCCAGGCACCATTTGACTTTAGAGAAGTGAGCAAAAAGACAAACTCCCTAGCTTTGTGCGTTGGTGAGGAATACAAAAAATAAAGCAAAGAAGTAAAGCACTTTGTTAAGCTTTGATATGTACTAAGGAGGGCCAGGGAAGGCCTCCCTTTGAAAATAACTTTTAAGTCAAGACCTGAAGGAAGGGAGGCAGCTGGCCAGGTGGCACTGTTCTCCATCCCCATGACAACCTTTGGCTTTGGGGGCTAGATCCCAACAGGGCCCTCTCCACATCCAGCCTTCTCCCTGGGCTGAGGTCTCCTTACCTCTGAGCCAAGCTTGATGCGTGAACTGAAGGTGCCAGGTGGGCAGGGCTGGGGCATAGCTGAGCCCCTGGGGCAGTAGTGGCCCTGAGGACACAGGCCAGCCGCCTCTGGAACCAAGAGACAAATTAGCCTTGCCACTGGGAAGCCCAGAGTGAGAAGTGGGTGCTCGAGCAATCCCTCCTATGTCCCTGGTACAAGCTCTGGGAATAGGGGAATTAGGCAGCTAGGCTCACCTGTGAAGTGTCCCTCCTGAGGCCATACCCTCTGCATCTACCCTCCACTATAGCCCATGCTGCTGTCACTGGTGGGAAGAGGTCAGAAGGAGATTCTCCTGACATGTGCAGTGGCACTTGGAAGGAGTGCCTGAGGAAGGTGAGGCCTCCTTGGAAGGCTCCAACCCTTCAGTCTAGGGGCAGGGGCTTGACGGGTAACCCCTCACTTCAGGTCTTGCCTCAGAGGCCAGGTGCTGGCTCCTGGTCTAACATTCTTCCTGGTTTCTGGAGCTGCCTAACAGTGCCTTCTCTCCAGCCCTCCCTCACCCACGTGGGCCCTGCTCCAAGTGGCTGGCCACCAGGGCTATTTTGTCACTGAGAATGGGTTGGCTGGTTCTGGGCTATTGCTGAGCAGATGCGACTGATGGAGCTAGCAGTGAAGGTCTGGGCACCCAGCTCGTCTACTGACTATGTGTCCTTAGACGAAGCAGACTCTCTTCCTGAGCCTCAGTTTACCCTTCTGCCAGAGACAGGGGTTAGACTGTATCATGGGATTTTGTCCTTTGGTCCAGGGGTTTCAAAGAGGACTTGACCCTCAGAAGATGAAACCCCCTGGAATGATACCTCAGCTACATATGAGAATCACTTGGAAAGACTGACCAAATCTGGGCTGGTCCCTACCCCAAGTATTATGATTTCATGGACTGGCTCTTCCTCTACCCCAGCATCAGTATGTACCAGGCAACTTGCATGGGTGGTCTGGCCAAGGAGCATTTCACCATGACCCGTATGTGAGCTTCCTCGTGTCTGCCCTGGTATTTGCCTTAAGCCTGGCCCATGTAGGGTATGGGAGTCCCTGGGGGGGGTCCCACCCAGGATGGAGAGTGGGTGGAGCAGACAGATGCCACTGCACTGTTCTCTGCTGGGCCATGGTGTTCCGCCTGCCAAGCCCAAGAGCCCTAGGCTACTGTGACCCAGAACAGGTGCCCTAGGTGTCCTTGAGAAAACATACTCATCGATCTCTTTGGTTGACGAGTGAGTGGATAGAGGGTCCTAACTCTGTTCCCCAACCCTCAGTCATGGGTTCAGGAAATGGGGCCAGGGCTCAGTATCCAGCTGAAGGGATACTAGCCGGATAGGTACCAGTACCTTCAGTGCTAGCCTCTGGGTTGGGCTGGGTGACCCTCTAGAGCAGAAAACTCCCTCCCAGCACTGTCTGCCCACCTCTGTAGCATTGGCCCCAGGGTAGAACTTGCCCCCATCACAGGTTTGATATCCTGCCAGGCTGCTCAGGCCAGGCACCTGGCCCTAGGTGCCCAGGGGGCAGGGCTGCCAGGTAAGCCCTGAACCTTCAGGGCAGTAGAAACCTGTGAAGGGGTGGCAAGGCTAATATTAGAGCCTAGGAGGCAGGGAAGGTGGGGACAGAAGGAGGCCAGAAAAGGGAAGGTGCTGGGCACTGGGCTGGGGTCCGGCATGGGGGCCCGACCTCTCTACTGCAGGGCCTCCTTCCCAGGGAATGCAAACACTCCGTAAGTACAGTATTACTGACTGCAAATACAGGCCAGGCCTTTGTCTGAGGGCAGTGGGGGAGATCAACAGGCCTGTTACCTGCCCTGCAGGTGACTGTTCCCATCTCATCCATCAGATCAGTCTGCTGGCAGAACACTAAATTCTCAGACAAAGCTGTAGACTCACCCCTCCAACACAGTTGTGCCACTGGGACAGATATGACATTTTGTTGTGTGGGTACTGGAGGTGTAGGAGCTGGGAGGACATGGAGGGAGGTCAACCAATTCCAGAGGATAGAAGTGCCCAGGGGAGCAGGATCTCCCAGAGAGCCCCTTCTGGGAGTGGGAAGGACAGTCCCCCCAGTACAGGAAACACTGGAAAAATGTGGGCCAAGCACAAGGACCTCAGCTGCAGTGTGTCGATGAGGGGCATGCAGCTGTGGGCAGTGGACGGACTCAAAGCTCAGGCAAGCGACCCTTCCTAGCCCCTCACTCCTGATTCCTCCCACCACAGGGCCTCCAGCTTGGCCCCCAGGATGGTCAGCCTAACCCTCAGGGGTGGGATGGGAGGAGATAATGCTATCAGGTCTGGACACTGATGTCCTTCCAGTGGCCATGTCTGCAAAGTAGTTAAGTCCTGGCATCCTGCACCCAGTGTGGCCTGATCCCTGCATGTCTGCCAGTGGCCTATAGGCCAGTGGGGGTGACTTCTCCCTCACAGTCAGGGCTTTCCCCCTTGTTGCTCTCTGCCTGGTTCCAGACCCTGGAGTGGAGCCAGCTCCTCACTCTGTGGCCACTGTTCCCTCTCCATCAGAAAAAAACAAACTGTTTGTCCACCCTGGGTGGCAGGGTGCTAGCCAGATTAGCAGGTGGCCACTAGAGCAGAGCTGCCTTCCAGAGCAACCTCAACATCCTTCTGGGGTTCTGCTCCCTCCCTCAGACCAGGTGCCAGGTGGGCAGCAGACTGGGACAGGAGCTGCTGCAGAAGTCAGAGCAAAGGATGGAAGAAGCCAGGCAGTCTTACTGGCTCCCAGGGCCTGAAGAGATGCTGGACTGCACCAGGCTCCTACCCACTGGATTGCTTCCTCCTGAAAACCAGAGGGGAATGCCTTCCCTTTCAGCTTCCAGAAGGCAGGTACCAGTTCAGTTTTGGAATCCTGGGTCAACTTTATTGAATGCATGAAAGATACTTGTCCTCCTGCAAGTGGGGACCAAGGTGTGGGAGGAGTGACCAGTCCTGAGGGGCAAAGGAGAAGGGGCAGCAACTCCAGTGAGGTTCTCTGAGGTCCAGGCTGGGAGCAGGTTCTCAGGGAGGGGAGGGGTAAGGCCTGCTGAGCAGAGCAGGGAGGGCATTCAGGGAGCAGGGTCCTGGACTCAGCTCTGTACAGCTCACACTGCCTATTATTCAGGGCCACTGTGGCCTGTGCTGGGAGAGGGGCTCAAAGCCTGTAGAGACCCACATCCTACCAGGAAAGGCCTGGAAGGGAGTAAGCTTTCTTATGCCCTGCCATGGCTGGAGTGGCTCTGGAGGTGGTGAGGTACCTTTGAGGCAGTAGTGCCCAGAGGGGCAGAGGAGGCCTGGGGGGTCCTTGCTGGTGGCTCCTCCCTTGCACCAGTGGCCTGCGGCACAGTCTCCTAGAAGAGAGGACTCTTGTCTAACTTCCTGACACTCCCCTCACTGGAGAACATAGGGGGAGACACAGGGCCACTCCCTTTTCCCCCACCAGGGTCATAGGAGTCCCTGAGCCGAAGCCGGGGAAGGACCCTAGGCCCTGGGATAAGGGGTCCTGAATGACCCCTCCATTCATTACCAAGCTTCTAGGTAAAAGTGAGTGTGAGGTCTGGGACAGTTTGAGGTTTGCCCTCCTCAGAGACTGTCAACAGCCAGGTCTATGTTTTACTTATGGATCAAAACATTTCCAGCCATTTCATATGGGAGCCAACCAAACACCCCAAGAAAGTGACACCCTCCTTCTTCCCCCTACCTAAACCAGCTAATGGGATGAGGGTACAGAGATACTTTAGATCCTCCAAAAGGACTCCAAACCCAGTGCTGTGGAGGGGGGGTGCCTGTGTGCTTAGAACTTTGGTTGGGCTGTGGTCCTACTGTGAGGCAGGTGTGCAGTGATAAGGAATTCTTACCCTGGGTAAAATCAGAACCATGTGGAAAGCTTTTTCTAAAACTGGACCTCCTGGCCCAACCCATGCCTCCTGACTTTCTGGGGTGGGGACATTGTGTTTCTGACATAAGGGGTCTTATGTCAGAAGGCAGTGAAAACCCTCCCCTGGATTTCTTGGGTCCGAGCCCAAACTCATGTTGCTCTGTTCCCATGTTGACCAGTCATCCAGGTCTGTACACTTTCTCCCTGAAGCAGCTCCTCCTCAGCCTGGCCTGGGACCCTCAGTTGAGCCCACCTGTTGCCTATGGCCTCTTCTGCCCTCCAGGATGTACCTGTTGGTGCCTTGAGTCCTGCAAGTGCACAGAATTTCCCAGCAGGGCACAGCTGGCATTCAGTGATGCTCCTTAGCCCCTTCCGAGGGCCATAAGTGCCCATTGGGCAGCTGTGCTGTGTTGCCGCGGTTGTGCCCAGGGGGCAGTAATAGCCTTGGGGACAAGGATACAGGCTGAAGTCCTGGATGGGCCTAGCACTGGCATCACAGTAATAACATACCCAGGAGTGAGAAATGCTCAGGAGGGTCCCCTCCCTGAGACATTTAGTCCTAGGAGGTTCTTTTGCCACAAGGACCCTCAATGGCCACCCCTTTGCCTGCACCCCTAGATCTTTGCTGCCTCTCACCTGCTGGGCATTGCCCGCTGGGAGCCTGGAGACCAGCTTCCTTGCAGTAGAAGCCACGTGGGCAGGCCTGGCACACAGAGGGCATGGTCTGCTCTGGGAGGCTGGAGAAGGTGCCAGTGGGACATGGAGTGGGCCTTCGAGACGCTGAGGCTGACGGCACAGGGAGGCCACAGGTTTGGGGAATGGGCTCTTTGTGGGCCGCAGGTTTAGACCCAGCTTCAGAGATGGATGGGGCCATCGTGGCTCTGTCTATAGGACCCGCCTCTGCCAAACCTCCCTGAGGCCCCACCCCTTCAAAACATACAACAGGTAAAGGGACCCCAGACCAATCCTCACCTATCGCTGGAAGAGCATCATCAGGGTTCATAACACCAAGAGTTAATGAGTCTCCGGTGCAACAAGGCCACTGCCATCACCTCTCAGCTGTCCACACCAAACAACTCACAGCACAGCAAGCACCCCAGTGCATTTTGGTCCTGGCCCTATGCAGCACCTCTCAGTTTTGGGGGACACCTGTGGCACATCTTTCCCTCTGGCTTCCTCCCAATCACCTCAGGTTCTAGATGCAGACTGAGAAATAGGGCTGTCCCCGGCCCAGGAAAGGAGGGCAAGGCAGGCTGGCAGTGGGGCCTGAGGAGACACTCACGGCAGAAGGTTCCTGGGGGGCAGGGGGCCCCTGTCAGCCCGTCCTCTGGAGTTGGGGACACTGCTCCTTCTACACAGAAGTAGCCAGCCTGACAGGGCCCGCTGGGTGTGGAGAGGCCTGAGGGGAGAGCAGTCAGAAAGGGGGTTGACTGGGGCTGAGTGGGGTCCAGGTAGGTTCATTATGAAGAGAGGTTAGTCCTGTAGGCAGGTGGGGTCACATAGTGTCAGGCATCTGAGGATGCTAGGTCTCAGGTGGGCTGGGTCTCTCCTCCTCCCAATTCTGTTACAGATGAGTGGACCACTTCCAGCTCAGAGGGCCTGAGGGCAAAGTCAGCAGGTGGTAGAGCTGAGGTCTGAACACAAATTCAGCTGACTCAGGCTGTCATCTTGACCTCACTGCACTCTGCAGTCAGAAAGGGGGCTGAGAGCATCTCAGGGACAGGAAAAGTCTAACTCATGTCTGGGTCACCAGTGACCAGTAGTGTCCGGCCACATAGGTGTGCTCAGGTCACTTAGACATGGGAGCAATGAGAGAGGATGAGCTAAGGGCCACTGAGCCCCTCCCTTCTCAGAGAGACCTTTCTTGCTCCCTGTGTTATTCTGTGGTGACTCACCTGTGCTTCCACTCAACTGTGAAGGCAACAGTGACTATTTACATACACAGCCCTGCCAGTGAAAGAGCAAGCACACCTCCCCGGAGGCAGGTGCAGACATCAATTCTCACTTTACAGAGGAAACCATGGCTGCAAGCCTGCAGTCACACAGTTTGGGAGGGCAGACTAGGGCTCACACCAGTTCTCTCACTGAGGTTCACAGTACAATGGCTGGAGAGGGCTTGGAGTCCTTACCAGAGGTGGTGCAAAAAGAGCCTGGAGGGCAGGGTGTGGGCTCTGGGCTACCCTTGGGGCAGAAGGAGCCAGCTGGGCACTTCCCTCCTGTGGCCGTAGCTGGACACAGGCAGTTGGCGCTGGTGTAGTTGTCCAGGTCAAAGGGACGAGGGGTCCATGCTGCTGACACGCAGAACCAGCCTGAGGTGGACACCAGTAAGAAGGGCTGGCTGGCTGGCTGGCTGGGAGAGCTGGCAGTGATCCCAGAGTCAAAGGCACAGCTCACTCAGGACTCAGGCCCAACCCTCCCAGGAGACAGTCCAGATCACCCCATAAGGCACTTTGGGAAACACACCTGCATCACAGGGCCCAGAGGCCTGGGTCAGATTCTCCTGCCCACAGTAGTGGCCTGGAGGGCAGGGTAGGCAGCCATCCAGGCTCTGGGTCAGTGGGTCTGGGTTGTAGTAGCCCCGAGGGCAGGGGAACTGGGTGGCGTACTTGGTGCCTGAGAAGCAAAGTCCAAAGATGGGAACCCAGCCTGCTGGAGTCCAGCTGAGCCCAGGGCTGGGGCAGGACACAGCCCAGCTGGCCACTCTGGCACCCTCTGGCTGGGCCTGTGCTGGCAAATTCCTGACCTCAGCCACAAGAGGTACCACTTCACCAGTGGCTTACACAGGACTTCCCAGCCTGAGTGGCCCTGGGACTGGGGGTCCATGAAGCAACAGCACAGGCAAAACTCATCTTCCCGGTGGTCAACTTTACTGAAAGGCAGAAGGTCCCAAATTTGTGATGTATTGGTAATTTAAAATCTTTACTTTTTAGCCAATGTAAATATGTTTTGGAATAGTAAATGAAATTCTCATAAATTTTGAAGATAAAACAAAAGAGTTTTATGAAATTTGGTGCTTACAGTGAACTGCTTTGGGCTCAGCCCCTGTGAAGGTCTCTCCCTAGGCCTTTGGAACCAGTAGTGGGAGAGTCACTGAAGCAAAGGACACCATGTGCTCCCCAGGTGCCACAGCAGTTTATAGAGCAGCCAGTACCAAGCCCCCAACTGAGCCTGGAGAGCCTGTGCCAGCCTCAGCACTGGGAGCTTCAGCCTAGGCACTCACCTCTGGGGCAGTAGAAGCCAGAGGGGCATGGGTGCCCACTGTAGGTGGTGACAGTCTCAGGGCAGTAGTAGCCAGCGGGGCAGGTGAAACAGGAGGCTTGGCCAGTCAGGTTGTTGTAGGAGCCAGCAGGGCAAGGCTGGGGGAGGCTGGTGCCCCTGGGGCAGAAGTGGCCTTGGGGACAGGGCCCCCCCTGCTCCAAGTGGCCTGAGGAGAGAAAGGAAGCTGATGGGTGCAGGTCCTGTCACAGGAGAGTATGCTGGAACCTGGGGCTACTTGTGTGGTGCCACCAAGACCAAATGTGGACTTGGGTTTGGGCCAGAGAAATGAGATTTTTAGAAAGAAATTATGCCAATAACTAACAGTTGTATAGCATCTTCCAGATCAAAAAGCATGTGCTTTATGCATGTTGTTATTTTATTTGAGCCTCAGAAATAATGACCCAGTGTTACTGAGGATGATGTCCTGAGACAGTATCTGACGTGCCTGCACAGCATCTCTCTGAGCTTTGCCCGACTCAAAGCTTGGTTACCTGACACTCCCTCACTGCTTGTTCAAGGATATACTCTTTGATTGTTTATTTTTTAATAAAATAGATTTAGACACATTGCTTTCACGTGTGGTTGTACTGAACCAGGACAGCTGGTTCAGCTTTTGGTGGCTTGATCTGACTGAGTAGCCCCTCTGTTCCCTCCTTCCCCCCAGCCCTGGGGATGTGGCTCCCCACCCAACTCCCTGGAATTAGCCTTCCATTTGGGAGCTAGAATATTGCCCCAGATGTCTTCTGGGCAAATGGCAGTGTTCGAGAAGAGGGGTTTTAAGGGCCCTGACTGAAGCTGCAGCTGAGCTCAGCGCCGTGTGCTACTAGAACAAGGCCAGTGGTCACTAGAGGGAGCCAGGACCCTGATACCCCTCTGTACCTTGCTGGAGGTATAGAAGATCTGCCCTGTTAGCCTGGGCTTGCACTCTACCTCCCACAAGTTGCTGTCCCCAGTCCTCATGGAAGATGAGGGCCATACTCAGCTCGTCTCTGGGTGACCCTTAGCGTACCATTTGGGTACCCACTGGCTAGTTTCCAGAAACCATGGTCCTCCCTGCCCACCTCCCTGCAAATCTATGATGTTCCCATCTTTAGGCCAGTGGGGATTTGATTCAGGAGGTTGTGTGGGACTGAGGTGGGTTTGGAGCTGCAGGTGTGACAAGATCCAAAGACCACAGTACAGAGGGCAGTGAACCACACTGAGAAACTCTGCATGAGGACAAGAAGCCAGAGTGTCCAGTAACAGCAGTTGGGCTACTAAACACTCTGGCCAAGGACAATTTCCAGGCCCCCCTTGCTCACACTTCCCCTCTGTCTTCAAAGTGTCCCACAGTTGGTAACCTCCCATCATCAGAATGTCTTCTACCTCTGGCATCTGGCTAGTTCAGGACCAACTCCTGTCCTGAGTTCCATTACCTGTTGGGGTTGGAGAGGTGACTCCTGCCAGACAGAAGTAGCCAGGGGAGCAGGGTCCAGAGGGGGCAGTGAGACCTGAAGAACCACAGAAATGTCCAGAGGGGCAAGCCAGGCATTCAGAGGCCATGGAGAGAAACATCCTGGGGAGACAGAGAAAAACCTGGGGGTCAGTGGGACCAGGAAGTTCTTAGGGTGAAGGGACCATGTCCTGGCAGGAGACATGCTATCTGGGACTGCCCTTCCATTTCTCCTGTTCTAGGTTCCCTGGGGTTCCTCCTGCTTAAAAGGGGTCCAAGGAGTTGTGGCAGATAGGCACCTGTTCATAGTCCTTTTCATCTTAATCCTCAGTTCCAACTTAGGCTGTCCAGGGTCACAGATGCCTTCAGTCAGAACATCCAACAGCTCCACAGCTGTCCCCTTGCTTTGGGGTATCCTCTCTTGGGGGCTGGGAGGTTCCTAAAGGCGGGGAGATGGGGCTCTGCTCTCAAATGAGACACAGGCAGATATATGGCCTGCATTTTCTGGCCAGCTCTCCCTCCTCTTCTACTGCTGGTCAGGGGACTTGTGCCCTCACAGGCCAGGTGAAAGTCATGCTCTCTAGGGCTTATGTTCCTTCGTGGCAGAGGGATGTTGTTGATGAGACAGTCAGTGTAGGAAGGAGGACCAGGAGAAAGACAGGAAGATAGCTTGCGCTCACCCCATGGGCCTGGGGGCAGTTGCACTCACCGATCTGAGAAGGTGCCCACAGGGCAAGGGAGGGGCATGCTTGTGCCCATTGGACAGAAGTGGCCTGGAGGGCAGGGGCCTCCTGCTATAGTACAGATCCTTCCATCAGGGTGGGTAACTTCAGCTCCTGCACAAAGTCAGTAGTGAGTGAGATTGCAGAGCAGCCCCTCCCTAGCCCAAAGCTAGCAGCCCTCACTTCGCTCACCCTTTGTAGTAGAACATCTCCTGGAACAAGAGCTTGAAAGCTGGAATAACAGTACCCTCAACTGCCAAGGCAGCTCTCAAGTTTAGGGTCCCACCCAACACTGACCTCCACAGGGATGGTGGGTGGGGTCCCAGGGGCCAGGTTGTGGTCCTGAGATGTCCCCCTTCTGAATTAATTAGAGGTTATCTGTGAAGGGACCCTATTTAGGACCTGTGGGTAGGAGAAAGCATGGGGGTGCCGGCATATCCTGGAGGAAGGTGAGCACAGGATAGGAGAGGAAAGCCAGAGGCTCCAGGCCCAGCTCAGGAAGGCCTCTGTGATGTTTATCTTGAAAACTTGTTCCCTTCTTGGTCAAACTTGTTTTCTCTTTGCTCACATCTCCCTGGAATTATGTGGGACACTGAGAATAACTTTGAGGAGAAAAGACCTTGTATTGTTATGGGAGGAGGAAGAATGAATGGTGTGTGATCCATTTTTGTGACTTTCCCCAAAGCTGGCATATTTGTTTGAGGAAGCATGCATGTGTGCCCATCTGCACACACATGTGAGTAGAGGAAATGTGTAAGCATGACACAACTGCATGTTGTACTTCCTCCCAAAACAGGCTACCAGGGTGGAGGAAGGAGGCAGAGCAACACATTTTTAAACATCTGTGGTCCTATAGCTTACATGGAAGTCATCTCCACAACTCTAGGGACACTGATGTGAGAAGGAGGAGGATGAAAAGTTACTTCATGTCATGAGGCCTCTTGGGTTGAGAAAGGGCTGGGGTTGGGGGATAGTTCTGTCAGCCTCTGGGCCAAATACCTCATCCCTACTATGCCCCTGGATCTGCCTGAGGGGCACAAGTGCCACCGGGCAGCCCTGCAGCATAGTCCTGGAGCTCCACATGTGGTTTGGTGCCAGTCTTAGCTACAAGAACCCACATGGATGGCACCGAGGTCCCAAGAGCTGGGCCTTGGGAGACACAGAGTCTTAGTGGGCCTTGGTAGGGTCATTCAGCCAGAAGGACCCAGTATTGTCATTGGGAAGATGTGGTGAGAAGTCCTGTTCTCTGAGGCTCCTCCAGCTTGGAGTTTCCATGGTTCATGATATCATGGTCCCCTTGCTTAGCTCTACGCTCAATAGTTCAACCTCCAGAAGGTCCCCTGACACTGGGCTAGTAAAACTAGCACAGATAGGGGGCTAGAGGCAGGCCTACAATGCCCCCACCCTCCATGGAGGGAGCCACACTCAGCCTGCCCTGCAGAAAGCCCAGGGTCAGTAAGTGCATGTTCTCAATAACCAGGGTCCACACTGAGCCCCTTGCCTCCTCCACAGAATCTGTGTATGGCCACTTCTCAGCCCCAGTTAGGGTAAGTGTTGATTTACTGCTTTTCCATCCTCTGTCTTATTAGTTTTTCCTCAATATCTCCCATTCCTGTACTCTCAGTGTTCTTTTGGGCACCTGGGGAAACAGTGATTTCCCCCAGTAATGAGGGCAATAATGACCAGTGGGGCAGATCCTCTCCTGGTGGCTCTTTTGGCCTGGAAAGCAAAGCGACTTTGGCCATCCCTTGGCTTGCCCACCCCATGCTGTGAGATTTCCACAGCAGTTTTGCTCTGCTTACTGCACCAGCCCAAGTACCTGAGCCATTGCTGTGTCGCCCATCTGGCAGGGCCGTGTTCACCACTGAGCCTTCAGGACAGGCATGGTCCTCAGCACTGACATTTCCCCATGGCCCATCAAGAGGACTTGGGGTTTGTGCTCCTCCTAGGCAATAAAATCCTGGAAGTAGAGAAAACACTCAGGCTGGGGCCCAGCTCCCACCTCCATCTCTGAGAGTCCTGCCCCATAATATGTAATGGCTTTGATGGGAACAGGCTCTGTGGATGTCCCAGAGGTGTTAATAATTTAGGTCTCTTTAAGCCTCATCCAAACTTTACTTTCCACCATCCCCATGGATATCCAGGACCCTCCCATTCTGGAGGCTGTGGGTTGGTCAGGTTGTCCAATCACAGCCAAGGCAGTGTGCTCTCTCTTGAGGAGATGGGCATTCCTGGGCTGAGCAGATGGACTCTCTTCCTCAGCCTCTGGGACACTATAGCCCTCTCTTGTCCCCTGCCCTCTTCTCCTTCTCCCTCCCCCTTCACCCAGGGGCTAGGATAATCCAAATGGCTGGTGCATCCCCCCACCACATTTAGAATCCCCACCAGTGGCCTCCAGGCTGCCTCCCTCCTATTTCGGCCAAGCCCAGCCACACTAAGCTGGACACACCTTCCCTGGGCTCTCTCTAGTGCCTCTAAATTAAGGCTAAGGAGGCCAGGGTAAGAGCTCAGGTGGCAGATGGGGGAGACTCGGGAGTCCTCACCTGGTGCACACGGGCCCCTGGGGACAACCTGGTCCACTCTGGCACAGAAAAGCCCAGGTGGGCAGGATAGGCACCAGTTCATGTCTGAGGCCCCTCTCTGTGCATTGCAGGTGCCAGCTGGGCAGGGCCTCTGCCTGGGATCCTCAGTGCCAGCAGGGCAAAAATGGCCAGCAGGGCAGAGGTCACCAAAGGGGAGCCCCTCCTGGAGAAAAATGGGCCTGTCAAGGTTTAAAAGTTGAGAGTAACAGGTTGTCTTCACTGGTGACCTCCCAGTTCTCCCTGAACCCCTCTTGGAGGAAGCCTGCTTGGCTCAGCCTGGTCACTCTGGCTCACTTACATGCACTAATCTGCATTTACACTTCCCTTTGGGAACAGGTCTAAAAGTTAACTTTGCAGAAAAATAAAACAAATTTTAATGTTAAGTAGCCAAAACAATCCCAACTCTCTGCCTATTTGCCAGAAGTACTGATACACAGCTTTAATTGTGGTAAGGTACATCTGTTGTCTATTTATCTATCATCTATCTGTCAATCAATCATCTATCTATCTATCTATCTATCTATCTATCTATCTATCTATCTATCTATCATCTATCTATCATCTATCTATCTATCATCTATCATCTATCATCATCTATCATCATTATATCTATCTAAACATATTTATCATCTATTATCTATCTTTCATTTATCCACCCATCCATCATCTATCATCCATCCACATATTATTCATCTATCAATCCACCATCCAACCATCTATCATCTATCTATATATCTATAAATATGTACATATTTATAATGTATCATTACCTATGTACCTATCATCTATCTGTATCTATATCTATTTATCTATCATCTCTTTATCTATCTGCCTTCTCTTATCTCTCTATCATCTGTCATCTATGTATCAGCACAGTATGTCTATTGGTCATTATTAACAGTTACCTAGTATCCCACTGGGTTGACATGACATATTTCTCTATTACCGGGCCTTTGTGGTGTTTTTTGTTTTATTTTGGTTTGCTATTAAAATTTGTGGTGTTTTGAACATTTTTACAGAAGTGGCTTTTTCCAATGTTGGAATTATTGGGTCAAAGAGTTGGAATCATTTGGTCTCTTTCCAGGTGGAAGCTAGAAAGTGACATTAGACACTCTGGCCCTTTCTTTACTTGTTCATGTTTTTATTGGCCATGTTTAATGTTGAGGTTCTACCAGCTCTGTCTCTGCAGTATAGTTCAGCCCAGCTTTGCTGGGAGTTCTCTGTCACCCACTAGGCAATGAGTCCCATGGGGAAAGCTCTGGGCCTTGGCATTGTTGTTTCCCAGACCTGGCCCAAACCTCTGTGCTCAGGCCATCCTTGCTTCTGGGAAGCCCGGTGAGGCCTGCACTCACTGGGGAGGAGGTGTTGGAACCAGGCCCACAGTGATGTCTAGCATGGCACAGCCCCTGGGGTTTGGCCAGGCCTTCTCTGCCATGGAAGGTTCCAGGGTGGCACAACTGGCAGTCCTCTACACAGGCAGCCCCTGGGACCTCTTGGAAAGTACCCTGGACAGAGAGAAGGACATCACCAAGGTCAAGGTCCTGGAGGCCAGAGTGAGGGCTTGCCAGGAAGGGAACAGAGCAGGGTCCCTCTATCCTCACCCTAAATAGATAGGCCGGGGAGAAGGAGATAGATGGCCTGCACAAGATCTGAGCCTCCAAGACACTTGCAAGAATGAATAGGGTTTACTTTTTGACAGACCAAAAGTGTTTGACCTCAGAACATCCACCTGATAAGGAATGTTGGAGCTAGAACTCATTCATAGCAGATTCTGATAGCAGGTGGAGAGACAGCATAGAGGCCACTAGGTCATCCAAAGAGGTGTGTGTATCTTGGGGAGAGGAAGCCATGGCTGGAGGGTTAGAGGGAGTGGAGAGAGAGGAGCTTCTGGAGGTTGGAGAACAAAGGCTGCACCCTAACCCTGCCCCTGCCTGGAGTTCCCCCTGAGCCTGGGTTCCCACAGCTCCCCAATCCTCCCTTCCTTTCTCCTGCTTCATTCCCACCTCTACAAGCCTGGGTTATTTTGTCCCTTGTGGCTTTCTGACATCACTATCAGAAACAGGCTGCAGGGAAGTGAGTGGTCCAGTAATCATCTGAGTGGGGCAGGAGGTGAAGTGCTGGGGTAAAGGCCATATCACTGTGAAGAGATGTCATTCATCCCAACCACCAGCATAGGGCTGATGGCCCAGGACTTTTCCTCTGCAAAAATGGAAGATTCCAAAAGGACCGAGGGAGCTTTTCACCATGGGGCAGAGGATGGACAACAGGCCCCGGGCTGGGCAGTAGTGCCCTGGTGGACATGCTGTGGGGCTAGCTAGCTTTGTCCGGTTATAGAGGTTTCCTCCTGGGCACTCCTGACACCAGAGATGGCTGGGACCCTGGAAAGAGGGTGGTGGTAAGGTCAGTGTCTTTCTGTACCTCTAACATTTGGATGAGCCTGGTGCACAGCAGACACTCAGGAAATGCATTGAATTGAATTGGGAATGCTACTGGCCAGGCCTAGGCTGTGTGTGTATGTACCTCTCTTCCTTCTCAGAAAGGGCCAGGCACGTGAGTATTCAGACAGGGTCCAGGCCAGTAGAACCGAAGAGTTCTCTGGGCGTCTGGCTTGGTCCACAGACTGTCAAAGCCTGGAGGAAGGGGCTCCCTGTTCCTCACTTCAGGGTTCACCCACTTCTGGGCCCTCTGAGGAACAAAGTCTGCTCTGGGTACACTTACTGAGAAGATGTCAGAGCCGCATGGCTGCAGAATGGTGGTGCCCAGCTCAGGCCAGTGGTGACCAGCAGGGCACAGCACACAGGCCACAGCCAATCTCACTTCTGGACTCTGGTGGTAGGTTCCCCTGAAGGAGAAGCAGAGAGAGCTGAGGGTGTAGGAGCCCACAGCCCTCCCAGGGAGGAGCTGTGACAGTCACATGTGGTCACTATTGCTTCCAACCTCACTCACAGCATTAAAGGGCCAGTCTCAGCCAGGCAGCAGGCCATTGGGACAGGCTTAGGATGTGGCTGGTGTGACCAAATGTGGCCTACATGGGGCAGTGCATCAAGGGAGATTTCAAAACCAGGCTTATGGGGTAACGATGCTGCTTTTTAAAGTTGTCTTTGCTCATGTTTTTCTGTTGATTCTTTCTCTCTCTCTCCCCCCTTCTCTCTCATTTTAACTGATTTGTAATGGCTTTTTATATAAGCTGATAGTAAGTAGATGATGCTTAGCCTGTCATTCATATTGAAAATATCTCCCTTTGCTGTTTACCTTTTAACTTTGTTCCTGATGCCTTTGGATGACAGAAGCCTGAAATGCTGTGTTCAGATTCTGCTGTCCTTTCCTTGATTATTTCTGCCCTTTATGTCATGCTTGGATTCTCCACATTCTCTCTGATTCTATAAATGTCCATTTATATTTCATTTTGTAATTTTATGGTTTTATTTTTTGGCACCAAAACCTGTATTTTATTTGAAGTTGATTTTGGTTAAGGCTGCTTTCACTTTTACATGAAAAACATGTATTGCTTTTCTATAAATAAGAAAAATTCCATCTAACTTTTTGAGCAGAGGAATAAAAGGCACATCTTGGTAAAACAGTCAAATCAACAGAGAATCTCTGAGCTCAGTCAAATCATTGCTGTTGAGACCTCACTGAAATTAGCTTCAAGATGCTGGGGGGCTGCTCTGAAGCAGCTTCTCTCCTGGGTGTGGGTGTCTTCCCCACTGACTCCAGCCTAGAGTGAGCTGTCCCTCTTTCAATGTCCAGGCCCACTGGGGGTGGGGGTGGGGGTACAGCTCCCATGCCAGCTGTCACCCTGTGGCCCAAGCCTGGCCCCTACTTATCCTGTTCCCCTGTGTCTTCTCTCAACAAGGCACCCAGACATGGAAGCAGGCTGGTACCCATCTCTCTTTATAGATCACGTGGTGCCCAGAGCAGTGCTGGGCTCCAGCATGTACCGGATAAACACATGGTAGCTTAGCTTCAAGAACAGCCACTCCCTCAGCCACCCTTACCACGTGTAGAGCACAGGCTTGGGGATCCCACTTGAGCAGAAGGTCCTTGGAGGGCAGCACAGGCAGTCTTCCACCTGGCTGTTGCCTACCCAAGAGCTGTAGGTGCCTGCTGGGCAGGGGAACTGAGTGTCCCACTTTGTACCTGTTGCAGAGAGAAGAGGAGAGGTCTGAGGAGGATAGAGGGAGGTCAGAGCCACTTTATCCAGACACAGCAGCACCTCACCCTGCTCCCTGAGACAGCTCAAGGGAGGTCATGGGAGGGGGCAGGGAGCAGGGGTGCCACTCACCCAGGATTCAGCCTTTGTCTGGGCTGAGAGGCCCTGGGTATTCCAAGTCAGGATGCTGAGCAGCTAGCCAGTCCCAGCCCTTCTCTCAGGAAGTTCTTCCTAACCTTAATCAGGGGAGGTGTATAGGATGGCCCATGGCATTCCCTTCTGGCACTTACCTGTGACCTTACCAGGAAAGACTCTGGCTCCACTCACCTTGTAGGCAGTAATGCCCAGCTTTGCATGTCCCTGAGGGCTCCTGGGCTCCACTGACACAGAAGCAGCTCCAGGGGCAGGGCACACACTCCTTGCTCGAAGTCAGTCTGGTCCCGTTACTACAGGTGCCTAGAGGACACTGGAACTGGGTCGGCTGTTTGGTGCCCAGAAGGCAATAATGGCCGAGAAGGGGTAGGGAGCCAGTTTGGACCCCCAGTTCCTACAAACACAATCCTGAACTAGACCTGGAGGAGCAGCAGCCCTTCCAGCCACATTCCTCTGGCAAGTATCAGAAACATGGCTGGAGTCTGGCACAGGGGAAGGAGCTCCTGGGTTAGCAGTGGCTTAGAGACTTCTCCACTGAGGTGGGGGAGGAGGTGGCATCCTTGGGCACCTAAGGTGAAGCAGACCATGCTCTTTGTGTGGACAGAAGGCACTGTTTTACTGGCCTCCTTGCCTTGGAGTGGAGCTGGTTATTCACCCAGGGGTAGGGTCTGGCATGCAGGGAGGCTGCCTTTCTGCCTCCTCACTCACCCTGAGGACAGACCAGTCCTGTGGGGCAGGTCTCATACTGCGGCAGGGAGGAGGGGTGGTTGTGATTGTTGAAGGTCCCAGGTGGGCAGGCATGGGCAGGAGTGTGAGGACTGGAAGAGCCCACAGGGCACACGCACCTATAACAACCAAGGAGTCTGTACCCACTAGGCAGAGCCCAAGATCCTGGAGAGTCACAGTAAAATCCCACTGTGCCCACAGCCCTGGCTTTGGCATGGTAACCTGGCCTCTCTGAGCTCCCCATTCCCCATGGAAAAGCCAGGAGTTCCCAGCTGTCTCTGAGCAAGATCAGGACCCAGTGCTCCTATAGGGAGGTCCTGAAGCTGGGCTGATGTGACACTGAGCCCTGATCTGGAGGCAGTGGCCCCCTAAGACACTGAGTAGGGGGTGGATGCTTGGAGAAGGCTTGTCTGAATCTGAGGGTCTGATGCTCTACTGGTGGTAAGGGAGGACTCTGAGCCCCCACCCCATCACCCCATCATGGAGAAATCAAAGGCCGTTACCCTGGCGTGCACTCTTCGTCTGGCTGAGTCAGCCCAGCGTGGGTACAGGCCCTGCCTGCCAGGCATGGAATGCAGTCTGTGGCTTCGTCCTGGCCTGGGTGCAGGCTGAATATGCCCCACTGGCATGGGACGGAGTGTGTGGCTCTGCTAGGGCAGACGTGTCCCTCTGGGCACTGTAGACACTGGCTGACAACTGTGGAGAGGACAGCCCATATCAGTCTAGTTCTCTCTGATGGGCCTATACTACCAGCTTCCAAAGAAAAACAGTGAACCCCTCCCAGGTTCTGGTGCACCTGATCCTGCTATGGGCTGGGAACCAAGGAGCAGGGCAGTCAGAGCCATTTACCAGGAAGGGAGGCTCCTGAAGTTCAGAGTGGGGACCTATCCCTCCATGCAGGGACAACCACCAGTGCCACAGCCTGCAAGGCCCTCAGGTGGCCTCAGCAGCACAGCTCATGGACAGCGGTGACCAAGAGTCTTCCAACTTCTCAGGCCTTCATTTTCCTTTGATAAAATGGGTATAACAACATACTCCCCCAGGCTTTCTGCGAGGACTGAATACAACATTGCCCAACATGACAGAACACCACACAGAGCCAGGCACATGGCAGGCCACGGTGAGTGCCACCACAACCCTGGGAAAAGTGAAACTTCAGGTTGTCTGGCTCACACCAGGCTGTGGTCACTGTCCTTGGAGACTGGGTCACTTCCCTAGTTCCTGTGTGTCTATTGCTCTGGCCCAGCCTGGGAAAACTGTTGTTCCCCACTCTGCCCTCAAGTAGGAACTGGGGTTCCTTTGGGGGAGTTAGTTCCAACCCTCATGCTTCAACTCCCGGGACCTGTGGAGGAAATAGCTCCTTCCTATCCACAACTGTGTCCCCCAAGTGCTCAGTTGTGCCATCCTTCAGGGGTTAGCCAGGGGTGGGAGATGGTCTTGGCCCTCGCCTGCAAAGGAGGCACCTGCACTGAGTGAAGCTCTGAGGAATGGCTCAGGAAATTGGTGACTTCAAAACGTACAAGGAAAATTAGCTCAAAGACCCCATCACAGAACTCTGTTTCCTTGAACATTTTTCCTGGGACTATGCCCGAGAACTGGATGAAATGGAAGCTCCGAGGAGTTTTTCCTGGTGCCACTTTCTTTCCTTCCAAAGCCTGTCCAACACCTGTCCCTTGTTGGCAGTAGGACTTCAGGGCATTTTGGGGTGATGTAGAGTAATGGGACAGATGTGAGTTTACACTGTGGCCTGTGTGTGACCCTAGTCACTTAGTTGACTTCTGAAACTTGGAGAGGATATGAGCCCTAGCTCCTGGGTGTGAGATGGTGTTACATGAGCTAATATACCATGCAGGATCTGACACCTAGGTGCTCCAGCCCTATGCCACTGGAGCCTGGGGTCCTGCTTCATGCTCTGGGCCTTTTCTCACCTGCCAGGTCATATCTATACCAGGTATATGAGGTTGAAGACTCAAAATATCAGAGCTTGGAGGGGCCTCAAAGGCCACCCAGCCCATGGCAAGTAAACTGGGCCTAGACTGTGTTAAGTTGTGGCAAATGGAGCCGGAAGATATTTGTGGTTATTTATGTTTTCCTAGAGGAGCTGTGCATCTATTGGTGGCCTTCAGAGACTTCAATGAAACAATATGCTGTGTGGAGACTGGAGGCGAGGGAGAGACCATTTTGGGCTGGGGGAAAGGCACAGGGGCAATGACAGCCACTGGGTGCAAAGAGCCAAGGACTAGTGCCCACCCTCTGATGGGTCTTTGGAGCATGCAGAGCCCCCAACATCATTTACCATTGTGGCCAAGGGAGGTGGCCTGCCTTGAGCCCAGTAGCTGGGATCAGAGAGGGCCCTCTTGCCCCCACAGCAATGCCCAAGGCTGAAGCCAAGAAGTTCCAACCCTGCCCAGGCTCTAGGGGAGGGCAATGGCCTTTGTTGTCTCAATGCCTAGCTTCTGTTCTGGCTTTGCCAATCAGATACATGATCCTTGCAAGCCAGTGAGCCTCTGTTTCTTTACATGTATAGGGTGGTCACAGCCCTCCTCCTCTACTACTGGGCTGTCACGAGCTCTTCCAGGTGTTTTGTGATCTTCCTTGGGGCTGGTGCATCTGTTAGTGTTGGGAGAGCAGACAGAATGTTCCCTCAGGAAACTGGGTGTTCTCACTGACGAGTATGCCTTCTCTGCCCCCAGACACATTTTTCCAAGTTGAGAGGGAAAGTTGTTTATAGCAGTGGTTGTGAAGGCAACAGCAGCTCTTTACTGAGGACTTAATTTGTGCTAGGCTCAGTGGGAGCCCTTCACATAGACTGTCTTGTCTGATGTCTATCACAGCCTATAAGACTATTACCACCTTCTTTTAAGGGCTCCAAAAGGTCAGGGAACTTGCTGGTGTTACACAGCCCATCATTAGCAGATCTGTGCCCCCCTGGCATGGTGTCCTCTAATCCACGCTCCTGCCCACGCATGAAAGGCCTCCCTTGTGCTGTCACCTCTGGTTCCTCTTTGGTGATTTGTTGTCCTCTATGTCCTCAGCAATGTTGGTTCCCAGCCACATCACCCTTCTGTCTTTAGCTCTAAGCAGAATAGTCCAGCTACCTTTGAACTTCCTGTGCAGGTCCTGACTTTCCTAGTTGAGCAGAGAACACAGGGCTTCCAGAGCTGAGGGCCTGAGGGGGCTGCTATACCCTGTGTATACCCCTCACAGTCACCTCTGTTAGCCTTTGGATAAGCACCTACTTAGCAAAGTCACTCTTCCCATGGAGTTCATAGCTGTGCAGTAGAAGCTGGTATTAGAGTGGGGCATTGCCCTCTTGCCCTCTAAGCTCCAGGCTGGGCATGGCACAGTGGCAGCACCGTTTGGGCAGAAATGGGGGAGCCTCTTGATGAGTCCCACCAGGATGCGGGCTTTATCTTGCAAGGAGCCTGCAGGCTGAGGGAGGATAAGCAGGGAGCCCAGGACCAGGGCCAGCCTCTGAGGGGGTCTGGATGACCAGCATGTAGTTAGACCCCACCCAGGGCCCTGAGGTGGCATCACTGCCAGGAAGAGAAAGTCAGGGCACCAAAGGCTTTTCTTTCTGGTTCTCCAAAATGCTGTTTCCTCTGCTTGGAGGGTTCTTTCTGCCCTCCATGCCTGACTGATGAAATCCTGGGCCCATTTCCCATATCTATGCAGAGAATACATGTTCTGACAGCAATGGAGTTAAAACAGAAATCAGTAAGATATCTAGAAAAGCCCCTAAATGTATGGGAATTAAACAACAGACTTCTAAGCAAACCACTGGTCAAAAACTTCACAAAGAAAATTAGAAAACTTTTTAACTTGAATGATACTGAAAACTTAACATTATAAAATTAGTGGGAAATAACTAAAGAGTGCATAGATTCAAATTTATAGGCTTAAATATAAATATTAAATGCCTATAATTAAATGCCTCTATTAGTAAATGAGAAAGGTGTTAAAATCAATTATCTGTTTCTACCTTAGGAAGCTAGAAAAAGATCAAATTAAAACCAAACCAAGTAAAAGAAAAAATATAATACTAGCAGAAATCAATGAAATAAAATAAAAATAAGAAAAAAATCAATAAAACCAAAAGCTAGCTCTAACTAGACTGATCAAGAAAAGAAGAAAGAACACAAAGTATCAATATCAGGCATGAAAAAGAGATGTCACTACAGATGAAACACTGTAAGTATGGTAAGGGAATAGTGTGAATGACTCTATGACAATAAATTTTACAACTTAAATGAAATGGAAAAATTCCCTGAAAGACATAAATTACCCAACTCAGAAGAAGAAACAAAAAACCTGAATAGCCTTAAATTTATTACAGAAATTGAATTTATAATTAAAGAGCTTCCCACCAAGAAAACTCAAGATCCAAAGGCTTTAATGAGTTTTATACAACACTTAAATAACTCATACCAAACCTACATAAACTCTTTCATAAAACAGAGGAGCAGGGACTACTTTGCAACTAATTTTATGAGACCAGTATTATTTTGATATCAAAACCAGGCAAAGAAACCAGGAAATGACACTAATACCTCTCATGAACATAGATGCAAAATTCTTGCAAAAATACTAGCAAATCAAATGTAATGCTTTGTAGAAAGGACAAGATATCACAATGATGTGGAGTTTATCTCAGGAATGCAAGGTTGGTTTAACATTCAAAAAATAATGATACTCGCCCTGGCTGGCGTGGCTCAGCGGTTGAGCATCTACCTATCATTCAGAAGACAGAGGTTTGATTCCCAGTCAGGGCACATGCTTGGGTTTCATGCTCAATCCCCAGTGGGGGGGGGGGGGGAGGTGCAGGAGGCAGTCAATCAATGACTCCCTCATCATTGACTTTTTCTCTCTCCATCTCCCTCTCTGAAATCAATAAAGATATATTTAAAAAAAAAAAACAAAGACACTCATCATCCTATCAGAACAGAGGAGAAAAACCATATGCTCATTTCAATCAATGCAGAAAAACACAAAACAAAATTAAATACCCATCCACGATAACAACTCTCAGCAAACCAGAAATAGAAGTTCCTCAACCTGCTTAAAGGTATTTATAAAAAACTAGAGCTAACATTATATATAAAGACTGAATGCTTTCCCTGAAGACTTAGAATAAAGCAAGGATGCCCAATACTTTTCAAAATAGTATTAGAGTCCAGAGATAGTGTAATAAGGCAAGAAAAAGTAATAAAGACAGATGGGTTGGAAAGATAGGATAAATTATAAAGTCATTATTCGCAGATAACATGATTGTGTGAAGAGAAAATCCTAAGAAATCTATACACACGCAAAAGTCACTATAACAAATAAATGAAGCAGGTAAGATTGAAGGATACAAGGTCAATAGAAAAAAGTCAATACTGGACAGGATCTTAAAGAGATCTTTGCACACCCATGTTCATAGCAGCATTATTCACAATAGCCAAGAGGTGGAAGCAACCCAAGTGTCCACTGTTGGATGAATATATAAACAAAATGTGGTCTATACAATGAAAATTATTCAGTCTTAAAAAGGAGGGAAATTCTGACATATGTTATAACATGGATGGAATATGCTCAATGAAATACACCAGTCACCAAAGTATAACTACTGTATGATACCACTTTTGTGAGGTACTTAGAGTAATAAAATTCACAGAGACAGAAAGTTGAATGGTGGTTTCCAGGGAAGTGGGGAGTTATTTTTTTAATGCACATGAAACTTCAGCTTTACAAGATGAAAAGAGCTACAGAAATGAATGGTGATGATGGTTGAATAACATTATGAATGCATCTAATACCTCTGAACTGTACATTTAAAATGGTTCAAATAGTAAATTTAATGGTATGTGTATTTTACCACAATAAAAAAAAATCCATACTAGATACAAACAATTAGAAATTGAAATAAAAATATAATTCCATTTACAGTAGTATCTGAAAATATGAACTTCTTGGGGATAAATTTAACAAAATGTGTGCAGGCCCTGTATATTAAGTTTTATAGTTCTTAGTAAGAATTTAAGAAGTAGAACTGGCATTTGAACTATCTTCTGAAGCTCATATTCCTCACCACTCTGCATATTTCTCTCCTTCTGTATCGTCTCATTTTATTCTCACTACCAGCCTGTGGGTGTGTGGTTGGGGCCAGGAATAGTGAGACTCTGCTCCTCAGAGCCACCTGGGTTCCTGGGGGTATGCAGGCCAATCCAAGCACCATGTACCCCAGCACCCTCCTCATCCACTCAGTCCTTCCAAATGTTATTAGGGTCCCCAGCCCACTATCACCTACCTATGGGGCAGGGCTGGCAGCCAAGGCTCCTGTGAAGTAGCCCAGAGAGCAGAAGACATAACTCACGTGCTGCAAGCTTGGCTCCTGTCTGGGCAAGTACCGCTAAGGGAGAACAGGGAAAGACCAGGTGAGACAGCAGGCAGGTTGTGTCTAACACCTATACCTGGACACTGCTGAGAGTTGAGATCTCACCTCAGGTGCTTACTTAGCCAAGTGTCTTTGTATATGCCCTAACCTCTGTCTCTCCAATTTCCTCTGTCAAAGAAAATCACCACCAGCATTGTCTCCATGTGTTGTGGTGAGAAGGAATTAATAATCCTTGTAATCCAGAGAGCTTCATGATCTAGGGAGGTTCTCACCTTCTCCTCCTCTAATTTTTGGTGGCACCTTGAGCTATGGCTGTGGCTAAGGCACAACTCTAAAGGATAGCAAGCTCCCAGGGGACAGAGCCTTGCTGGGCCCAGTCCTCTGTAACCCACAGCACAGCACAGCACAGCACAAAGCAGGTGCCTGGTGACTGACACATGGTGGTGGTGTGGCTATTTGCTCCACAGCTCCATGGCTTCTATCTTAACTGCATGTCACATGGGAACAGTGGCTCTTAACCTCCCAACATTTCACATGCATCATCTCATATGATCCCCACAGCAGCCTAGAGGTGGGTTATACTTGTTTTTAGGCTTAACTGGCCAAGCAAGTCCCTGGGTACTGGGTCAGAGGTGGGCTGGGGTGTTTTTTTACCTATGTCAGTGAGGATGAGGCTTGTTCCTGACCCTGAGAGATTTAGTCTCTTCTGTGGATTTCCTGATAACCTACATGATGTCCTCACCTAGGAATGGTTGAGAAAAGGTCCTCCCTTGGGGGTCACCTGGCAGACTTTGCTTTCTGTGAGTCCTAAGAGTACATTGCAGGTTCCGGTGAGGCCTGGCTGCAGAGCTGTCCTAATTTCCAGGCAGCTGCAAATGCCAAAGGAAGCTGAGCAACTGAGGGCAGGCCCCACATGCCAGGGAGGTTGCCCAGTCAAAGATAGCTGGATTTCAATGACAGCAGAGATAGCACAGAGGCCCTTCACATGTAGCCGGGGAAAACCCCAGCCTCTCCCCATTGTTGCCCTTCTAGCCCTTTCCCTCTTCTCTTCCTGGGGTACAAGGGTGTCTGCTCCTTACTAAAATCCTGTAGGACACTTCAGGCAGCTCCCAGCCATGCAGTATTGGCCTGGCAAGCAGATAACAAGGCACAGAAGGTAGCAGTGGGTCCCACTGCAGGTAGATAGGGTGGTCATCCCTGCAGAGAGCAAAAGAGAAGAAAGTAGGGTGGGCATGAAGGTGCTGCCCCTGGTCTCTAGAGAGCCCTCCTGAGGTGAGCCTTCTCATGCAATGATGTTACTTCAGCAAAAGCATGCAATTACTGATGAGCTCATGACCAACTGTCACTACAAACCTGTCTTCATTGAGAACTGTGGGCACAGTGGCTGGTGCTGAGGATGATGGCTCTTTTGGAAACAGCCAGCATGAGACACAGAAAGAAAAAAGTACAAAGACTGTGTAACAAGGGCCAGTTTGTTGAGAGTCCCCCCTCCCTCGACACCAGAAACCTGATGCTGTGAAGAAGTTTCATGATTCTGTGGTCAACTTCACCTCCTAGAATTTCCAGGCACTCAGAGCACCCTGTCATCAGCATCATAGAACAGCAGGGCTGACATTTCATCTGGTCAACCCTCGCGTTTTACAAGGGGCGGGGGAAGAAGCTGGGACTCAGGGAGGTTATAGGACTGGCCACCCCAAGGCCCTGGTGTGGGCTGAGGCATGGGTGGCAGGTTTCTGTGTTCCACTTGCAGTTCCAGAGGCTTAATGTGTGGCTTCTCCCTATGCTCCTGTCCCTACCCTCTGCTCTGCCCCCCCCTCCCAAAACCCCCCCAAAAAACCAAAAAACTGTGCTGGGCTAAAGACCCGAGGAGACGCCTCAAAACTGCTCAGCAAATCCTGATGAGGACCCCAAGAGGTTCCAGTGGGAAAGCGACAGGCCTTGGGGACAGATAGACCTGGTTCAGATCCCAGCTCTTCTACCCACTACCAGTTAGCAATATCTTTCTACCTCAGTGTTTTTGTTTTTTTAAAAAATATATCTTTATTGATTTCAGAGAGAGGAAAGGAGAGGGAGAGAGAGAGATAGAAACATCAATGATGAGAGAGTCATTGATCGAGCCCACAACCCGGGCATGTGCCCTGACTGGGAATCGAACCCCAATTTCCTGGATCCTAGGCCGATGCTCAACCACTGAGCCACGCCCGGCCGGGCTCTACCTCAGTTTTATAAGGACACAATAGCTACCTCAGAGAATTTTAGATAATAAATGAAAAAGATTTGATATATGTGATTTATATATTAAATAAATTTCTATATATGCTATATATAAGAAATAAGATTACATATAAAATTTATACTTTAAATAAATATGCAAATAATGTAAGATTATATATGTATATATATAAAAACCTTACATGTGTATTTATATAATCTTACATTTTATACACACACACACACACACACACACACATATATTTCACCTATACAGCCAACTAGAAGTGATTGTTTCACATGAGGCCAGAGAGGCAGACAATTCACGGAGAAAATCAACAGCTATTAGGGCCTGTAGAATCACTAAGGGGGCTGCATGTGATTCCAGGATGAGAGAGAAGGTGCAGAGTAGGATGAGGGGACCAGAGAGGAAGTGTGAGTCCTGAGAACCTGTGTGCAGAAGGTGGCCTCATGTGGGTGGTGGACAAAGTGGGGCCTGCAGACGAGGGGAGCACAAAACTCAGAAGAGGGAGTCCAGTGGTAAATTCCTCTTCTTACCCTTCCTTCAGGGCACTGCCCCAGAAGTGATGAAGGCCATGCATTGGGTTTATACCAGGACCTGACACTAACTGACAACATGCTCTTGGCCAAATGTCTGACCCTCTTTGAGCCCCAGTGTCCTTATCTGAAAACTGTTAGCTGCACATATGCAGAGTTGATGAGAGGTCTAATAGGCAGAGGCCATGGATCCCAGCACACAACATGCACCCTGATGTCATGATTGCTATTTCACTGATCTTGTTTTTGACTCACCTGCATTGAGGGCAGCCAGTAGAGGGGCCAGGGTCACCCAGAGCCCAGGCTGTGGCATACCAGAGCAGTGAACGGGACGGCTGGGCCAGAGAATGTGCCGAATACTTGGCCTGTCCAGGCTGGAGCATGTAACCCATGCTGCTGTAACCAGACACTCTGCAGCTACCTAGGATCACCCCCACCAGGTTCCCCTGGGAAGTGTTGCTTCCCTGAAAGCATCAAATGAAGACAGGTGGGACATGTTCTCTGTCCAGCTCTCCCGCCCCTCTCCTTCCAGATGGCAGGGGGAAGAACCAGATTTCCAGGCTCTGGTGCCCTTGTGAGACTTACCAGCACTGGAATCCTGGAGTGAATTTCTTTTGTCTCAATTTCTCTTTCTGTAAAATGGAGGTGACAAGAGTACCTACCCCCCAGGATTACAGTAGAGCTGAGGAGTCTCAGGGAATCCTCAGAGCAGTGCCTGTACACATGCTCAGCATCATCACCAATTCCTTTCAATTTGATGAGCATTTGTTGAGCATTCACTGTTCCCCAGCAGCATACAAGGGGCAGAGGAGTGTAAGACCTAACTCAGGTCCCCAGGGCTTCATTTAAAGGCCACGAGACTAGCCCACGGGAAGCGATCACAAACACAATCATTATAAACCAGTTAGCATCATGTGGCCCTACCATGAGCCAGGTTCCATTCACTTTTCTCAGGAAACCTGCCGGTCACTGGAATCTATATGGCTGTGGTGGGAACAGTGACTTGCTTGAGGCGGCCCATTCCAGAAATATATGCTGTGTATAATGACTTCCTTCTAAGGAGTGCAGTATGGAAAGGGGGCAAAAAGAGTTCTTTACAGTGGAGAAATCTGACAAGAAAAACTGTATTGGGTGATCAAGTTCAATATAAACAATGATACATTATGCTGGTAGAATACACTCTTGCTGTGATGTGATAAAAATGAGACTTTGTCTCTGTCGTCTTCTTCTCAAAAACCCATAACCCCAGTCTGATCACTAGAAAAGCATCAGATCAATTCTAATAGGAAGGCACTCTACAAGGTACCTGACCAGTTTTTCTCAAACTTGCCAAGGTTGATCTGGCTGGTGTGGCTCAGGGGTTACAGCATTGGCCTGCCCACCAAAGGGTCTCAGGTTTGATTCCCAGTCAAGGACACGTACCTGGGTTGCAGGTTTGATCCCTGGCCTGGTGATCATGATACGTCTCTCTCACATCAATGTTTCTCTCTTGCCCTCCCTCCTTCCCACTCTCTAAAAAAAAAAAAAAATCATCAAGGTCGTCAAAAACAAGTAAGAGTCTGAGAAACTGTCACAGCCAAGAGAAGCCTAAGGAGAAAAAACTACATGTAATTTGGGATCCTGGAAAAGAAAGGACACTAGGTAAAAACTAAGAAAATCTGAGTAACTAGAGACTGTAGTTGCTATTAACATATTAATATTGGTTCATTAACTGTAACAATGTATCATGATAATGTAAGAGGTTAGTAATAGGGGTAACTGTGGTGTGTATGCATGTTTGGGGGGGGTTACATGGGAACTCTCTGTACTATCTACTCAATTTTTCTGTGAATCTAAAACTGTCTTTAAAAGAGTTTCAAAATACAGATGGATAGCAATGAATTATAACTTGAACAGGAAGGAATACATGAATTCATACTGATAGTAAAGAAACAAGGATTCTTCTTTATACAGGGTGGCCCATAAGTCAATTGACCATTTAAATATTGAATAAATTTTTTGTTAAATTTTTCTATTTTTTTATAATATAAAGTACAGAAAATGGGAATTTTTGAAACTATGTATGAAAAATGATGTCATGTAAATGACCTCCATTTTTTGCTTCACTAGCACAGCTCTTTCTACAGCATTTTCCATGGGAGCTCTTAACATGTCCGGCTCTAGTGCTTGAATTTCTTCCTGAATGTTGTCCTTAAGCTGCTGGATAGTCCTGGGCTTTAATTCATGCACAAACTGCACCTTGTATGGGTACATGTGTAAATTTATTTGCATGTGCCACAACAAAGTCTGTGAGATTCCACGCTTGAGAGAATCTTCCAGTGGGCGTTCCTCACACTTCCTGAATGCTCTGCTGCACATGCTCAATATTTTCCTGCATATGTACTGAATGTGATCTCCCAGTGTGGCAAATCACTAACAGATTCCTATTGCTGGAAATGTTGAACCAAGTGACATATTGCTGGTTTTGTGGGTGGATTCCTGACATAGAAATAGCTTATGTATGTTCTCTGTTAGAACAATGAAGCGCTGATTTTCAAAATAAAATTCAATTATTTTTATGCATTGCTACGTTATGAATTTTTCCATAATACATTTCCAGGGAACAGATTTTCAAAATCTGAAACAAAAATTTAAAAAAATTAGCACCGAAAAAGTTACTTTTTTTATTATTTATTTTCATTATTAATTTTAAAATTTTATTTTGTTTAAAATCTTACAGATGTCCCTTTTTCTCCCCAATGGACCATTCTACCCTGTCCCATCCCCCTCCCCAGTCCCTCTCCCCATTGTCCATGTCCTTGGGTTGTGCATATATGCATATAAATTCTTTGGTTACTCTCTCCCCCTCCACCCACCCACTCTCCTCCATCCCTCTGACATTCGTAAGTCTGATTTATGCTTCCATGTCATTGAATCTATTCTGTTCATCTGTTTATTAAGTTCTTTAGATTCCACATATAAGCGAGATCATGTGATGTTTGTCTTTTTCTGCCTGGCTTATTTCACTTAGCATAATTTTCTCCAGGTCCATCCATACTGTCCCAAAAAGGGTATGAGATCCTTCTTCTTTACAGCTGTGTAGTATTCCATGGTGTATATGTCCCACAGCTTTTTTATCCACTCATCTACTGATGGGCACTTGGGCTGTTTCTAGATCTTAGCTATTGTAAATTGTGCTGCTATGAACATAGGGGCTCATATACTCTTTCTGATTAGTGTTTCAGGATTAAATTTTTAAATGGTAAAGTGACTTATGGGTCACCCTGAAGCAGCATTAGGACTAATAAATATGAAGGGCTTGAATGAGTTAGAAAAAAAAATCAACATTTTGTAGCCATCCTAGTAAATATTGGTTGCAGCAAGAATCATCAATGGAGGCTGAACCATAAGGTCGAGTTTGATTAGGACAAGATATTTCCTTGGTCTAAAAGTGTCTCCTCACAGATTGCTCATCAGTTCCAAGTTGGAAAATACACAGTGGAGAAACTGGATAACACCTTGATTGGTGATAAAGATGAATATCACCTTACAATGGACAGACAGATATCCTGTGCCTCTGGATGTAATATCCTGAAAAGCACACTTCATTTATATGGTTGTTTCCAGGGAGGATGCATAACTTGAATCTAATCAGGAGGAAACGTCAGACAAATGTCAATGTGGGAATTTGTATTTGAGGAAGAGTCTTTGTAAGGAAATGCATTACTTTGTTGAGCCCTCTTTTTTCATAAGGCTGTTAAATAATCAAATGCAAACATTCCATACTGTGACTTTAACTATTATATTTATAAATTAAAACACTAGGACACCAAAAATTTATTTAATTCTGAAGAGATTAGCAGTTTCCCTGGAGGGACTGGGAAGACTATGGGGCAGGGAGTGGGTATAGGGAATGGGGATTCTTCACTGAACACCATCAGTTGTTCATTTCGTATCTTTCTTTTTTTTAAATTATATTTTGTTAAATTGATTTTAGAGAGAGGGGGGAGGGAGGCATTATGCATTCATTGGTTGCTTCTTGTATGTTCCCTGACAGGTATGTGGGGAGGTCGGCATTTAACCTTCAACCTTGGTGCAGGAGGACACTCTAAACAACTGAGCTACCCGCCAGGGCCCCTATTTATTTCTAATTTAACAAACACACAGCTCTCTTTACCAGGCGCCGTTCTAAGCGCTTTTCACATACTGTACTGACTTTTTAATGGGAAAGCTCAGTAATTGGTCTTTATCTCCCAAAACAAAACACATATATGGCACTACGTGATTTTCTCATAAACATTTTTATGTGTTGTCAAGGCTCCGTTGCAGCAATTTTCTACTTTGGCGGAAGAACGCAAACCTACAATTACTGACTGGTTTTCTCGTAATAATAACGTGGGCAGCCCTACTTTCGATACCAAACGTTGAGTTCCATTTGAAAAACCTGATTCTTTGTTAAAAAGCCTTAAAAGCTTAAAAGCACTGAGAGCCGTTTACGTATATTTTTGGGGTGCAGGCACTCACGTTCTCTTTTCCTTTAAGGGTGATTCCCACAGCACGACGCTGTTCCGGCCAAAGTTGGAGTTTCTAAATAACGTCCGGGCTCCGGTTCCAGGAACCAGTTCCGGGTTGTTTGTGGTTAAACTCTCCGGCTCTAAGACGCAATGGATTCTCGGAGACCAGATTTCGCCCGGAGAGACGTGCACACTGGTTTGACGCCGGACTTCAATTCCAACAATTCCCAGCGCGAGTCCGCGATTTCTTCCGGGTCACTGTGAGGTGAGCGCCATTTTGCGTTCTGGGGTGGGTGACTCGTCGCATAGATCCTCAGAATTGGGTTTTCAGCTCCTCCAGGTTTCTGCTTTGGGACCGCGTTTCCGCGTTTCTTTCAGCGTCTCCGAGGCCCGTGTCTTTCCAAAAGACGGTTTTATTGTGAGGTGAAGATCAATGCGGAGCTGTCGGGTAAGGTGAGTAAACACCTTATTTCAAGTGTGTGTGTGGGAGAAACCGACGTTTTCGGTTTCTTCCTTCTAACGTCGGAGATGTGGGTTCTCGCTGGCATTTTGTCGGACCCTTCCGTTAGCTATAAACGAATTATTCGCAGAACCGTTGGGACCGAGAAAGCAGTGACGCACTTTCGCCCAGCCTCCCTGGGAGGCCGTGGGGCGCAAGGTTGTGCGCAGGCCGCGCTTTGTTGCCACAGTCCCGTTTCTTCCTGGGACTGTTCTGGTGTTTCGAATAAGGAAACTGGAAGCCGAGAGGTGGCCGAGTTGCGGCTGTTTCCGGGAGTTCGGCGTTCTTTACTGTTGTGTCTTTCTCTGTTCCCCCTTTTGCCTTTTTCTTCGTGTTGGAAGAACACCAGAGAGCGGGCAGAACGAAGAAATGTCAAGGGAAACAGTTTATCCTCGAGATTGGACCCACCATCTGGAAAAGGGCGTTTTGATTTTGGGAGTTGATAGACGTTCTTCTCTAGACAAAAATGACATAATTTCCGTCATTTTCAGTGCAGCCGAAGTATTTTTTTTCTGTTAAATGAATGAGGGCACCCACTTGGAAACCACGTTTACAAACTCGCAGGAATGGAGCCCACAAAGACTGGCATTTACGTTAACTTGGCGTTTGATAGCTAAGGAGATGTGTTCGTCTGAGGTTGGGGAGCCGGGTCCATTCACTCCAAAGGACATAGTGGCTTTAAATAGAAGACGTTTATGATGCAGTTTATTGCAGCTAGTTTGGATATGTGTCAGTTTGGTTTGCAGATTTACAATACTTAAATAGTGGCGATAAAATTACAATTTTATAATTTTTATATTTTGGGAAAACGTTACCATTTACTATCACAAATTTAAATGCTTTTTTCTATTTTCTTGTTTCTGAATAAACTTTTGTTTAGATTTTTAAAATATCAGCTATTAATTGTATGATTTATGTGCTCCTCAGATGCCTTATGGTGAAATTGAAGCTAAATCCTTGGGACATGGGGAAGATCTAACGAGTGAACCATGCCATAAAAGATTGAAGTCAACTGAAGAGTCTTTTGTTTTCCCTCATCATGGTAGTTCTGATTTTCACAGAGTCCAAGTGAAAGCTGGAAATGATTGGACCCCTTTGAGCATCATTGATGTCAGACGACATAGTTCTCCTCAGGAGGACAAAGCCAAAACTACAGATTTGCTGAAACTTATGCATGATGAGATGCCAGCTAATAGACCAGCTGTTACTGAGCCCATTGACTCACAAGTTTTACAGGCTGCAAGTCCCCCATTGGTATCCACAGATGATGAAATATATAGCACAAGTAAAGCATTTATAGGACCCATTTACAAACCCACTGAGGAAAAGAAATGTAATGAAAGGAGGAATCAAGCAGACACTATCAATGGTATAGATGGCAAAGGAGGACAAGAAGAGAAACAGAAATTTAACTGCAAAAAATCAGCAATTGATAATGAATTATTCCAGTTTTACAAAGAAATTGAAGAGCTTGAAAATGGAAAAGATGATTTGGAAGGCAGTTGTAAGGAACCCGAATCCTCTGAGGAACAATTTATTTCATACTTTCAGGGCCATAATAATGATCTGATCAAATATGAAGAAGAAAAAGGAGATCTTACAAATGATCTCCAGCCACATTGTGGTTATCAACAGTATGTGGGGAATGAGGCAGGCAAATATTCTTGTCATGGACAAGTAATACCTACATTTTGTGATCTGTCCTTTACTTCCTTCAGGCCTGAATGGCAATCAGTGCATTCTTTTATAGTACCCCCAGGTCCTCCTCTTCCCAGTTATAACTATCATTTAAATATTAAAAGATTCAATGCTCCACCAAATCTACCATCAAATATTTTCCAGGCCCAAGGTGACTCTCAGATTCGAAATGGATGTTATGTAAATAATTGTCATGTTAATTGGAATCGTTTAACTTTTGATCAGAACAATGAATATCCTGACTGTAGTGAGAATATCAGTAGTGATCTTCCCTATGGAAATGGCTACACTATACAAGATGGATATGTGAATAATGGTTTTTGTGAAACCAGTGAAGGATGCTGGAAAGATCCTTCTATGGACAAGCATAATAGAGCAGAAAGGTTTATGAACCAGCAGTTTCAAGAGGAAAAGTTAAATAAACTGCAGAAGTTACTTATTCTTTTAAGAGGCTTGCCTGGTTCTGGGAAAACAACGTTATCTCGGTAAGTAAAGGATACCAAGTGAATACTTGGTAATTCATTACTTTAAAATCGTAAATGATAGTTGTAATTAGTGACAAATACTTTTATGTTTTTAGTAGAAAGTTTTTGTTATTCTTGAGAATGGCGTCTAACTGTGTGAATATTTTAAAAAGATGTTTTCTGATGGAGGAAGGGCAAATTGGCATATCTGTAGTAATTGCTAAGGCCTTTAATAATAAATACACCATGTGTAATTATGACAGTGGTGGCCTTCACTTTTTTTTTTTTAATCCTTACCCTAGGACATTTTCTCCATAGGTTTCTAGAGATAGTGAAAGGGAGGGAGGTAAGAGAGAGAGAGTGAGAGAGAGAAACAGAAACATCGATGTGAGAGAGAGACATCAATTGGTTGCCTCCTGGAGGTGCCAGGACTGGGGCAGGTTCGAGGTTCTTGCCCTTGACCAGGAATCTAACCTAACACCCGTTGGTCCTCAGGCTGACTCTAACCACTGAGCCAAACCGGCCAGAGTGGCCTTCACTGTTAGTCAGCTATTTAAGAAGAGTTGGGCTTAGATTCAGTTATTTCACTTTATGACAATGGACATGTTTTGCTGTCTGTTAATAGAATGAGTAATACTTGAGAAGCAAATGAGATAACCCAAGGAAAGGAATTTTGAGTGTTTTAAGCACTGTGCCCTGTTTATACCATTGACTGGGAGAGGGAACCCTTTCTTGTGTTTTTTTTTTAATTTAAGGAGTTTGAAGTGAGCAATATACAGCAGTGGGCAGGCAAAAGAAAGTTTACAGTTATTTGTGTAGAAAAATAATACAATAATTAATAAATAATAATATAAGAATAATCTGTTTCTCATACAACTGTAAACCTGCTTTTACCCACCCCCTGTATGAATTAATGGAGTTAGAACTAGTAATGTTTTCCCTACCAAAAATATTTAAAATTCATGTTTTTGTTTACATTTTTAAAAAGAATAGTGTTGCACTCTAATACATTTGTGCAGTTGTGAAAAATAGCACAAAGAAAGACAATACAAATTCTTTACAATTTATGTAGGATGATGGAAGATTTATGCCAGATAAGGAGAAAAAGAAAATTTATGTGGTATCTTTGTGTGAGGATAAAAAATTCCAAGGAACCATCTTGTAAATGTTTTATATTTACTTGCAAGATAAACCTGCACAATCTAAACAAAAGTTTCTTTAGAAGCAAGAAATTAGAGTAAGATCAAATTTATGATATAGACATTTTAAACTAAATTGTAAGCTGTGATCGTTGTAAATGAATTTGTTTATTTTAGATCCTTACTTTTTTTTTCCTTTTCAGTGAAGATTTTGTAAAGAAATTTCAGCTCTTTGGAAAGGATAGAAATTTAGAGTGAAGTTGTCGCAAACATGGGCAATCTTCTAGATTTAGAATATAATATCAGAGAAAAGTATTAGTTGAAATTTGGAAATTTGATTAAGTGATCTAGCTAGGGACAGCTGACTAAGATTTAGAATAAACATAAGAAAGAAAGATTAGGTTTGGGACAACATATTGGGATATGTTGAAACTGAAGGTGAATAAAGTATTGGTAATTCAATATAATTTCAGAGAGATAGTTGTAGTGGGAGATGATAGTGATAATATATAAATGTATATTTCTATAGTTGAGTGTACATACATGTTATAAGAATGGAGGTGGGTGATTACCAATTGTGTCATGACTTACAATTTACAGAGTACTTTCATATATAAAAATCTGGTGAGATGGATTGTATTCTTTTCACTTTATAGAAGCAGAGGCTATAGAGAATAAATTCAGCTTAAGGGACTTTGGAGAATTTCCTAAAACTGGTAAAAAAGCAAACTAGGGATATAAATGATAGTGTGTTTCTTCCCTGTTCCTTCACTTTAGTATATAATGCATGAGTAGCCCTGTGCCTGACTCCTGAGTTGGAGGAGCTTGATTGCAGAAGCAAGAATATCTCTTTAGGTCAACAATTTTTGAATGAAGCAGGATTGTTTGGGATTGGATATAAAGCCACATACTCTCTGGTGAGGAATGGCTTCCTATAGGAGTTAGTTGTAGTTGGCTTTCAAAATGAGCATTGAAGAAAGAAAGGAGCAGTGATTTGGTACATCAGAGTTGAGTTGATTTGGAGCACTAAATTAAGAGTACTGTTTTGTATTATTATGTGGTAATGACTATAGGTAGATAAAGTTAAAATTTGGGGAATTATTCAAGCCCTCTTCCTTAATTTAGTCCTTACCCACTTTCCTTCTTCATATCTGTCTGCACTTCATATCTACTTGCCCCCCAATGTAGGATACATATAATACTTTTCCATTCATTGTTCTCAGGACTTTCCTTATTCAAAGGTTCTCTTTAAATGTTCACTTTTCAAGGTTTTGGCTTAGCTCAGCCTTCAGTAATTCATCTTCTGAACTCAGTATTGCCTTTACCACTCTTTGCATTTAGCATAAACTGCCAGTAATTGACCTAAGCAACTTGATTATAAGTGGCTGAGGCTTAGTTGTTGATCCACAACTTTACTAACACATTTTAATGAAATCAGTCTTAGATTAAATTCTGACACAAGTACAGACTTTAAATATTTATGAGTAAGCTAAAGTGCCAGCTCCTTGTCCATGTAGGCAAGCTGACAGGACTTTGATAAAAGGTTCATTTGAGGCAATTTCAACAGGTATTCCAACAATTCTAGAGGTAGAATTTTGTTAGCATTGTAGTTGGCAGCACTGTAATCCAAGACACTTAAGGTTTCCTTTAGAAGCTAGAAAGAGCAAGGAAACAGATTAACCTTTAGGGCCTCCAGGAGGAATGCCAGCCTGCCACACTTTTATTTTAGCCCAGTGAAACTGATATCAGACTTCAAGAGCTGTAAGATAATAAATGTATTGTTTTAATCACTAGGTATGTGGTGATTTGTTACAGCAGCATGGGAAACTACTGCATTTATCATAGTTTAAAGAGAGATGGGAAGAGATACACCCCCCCACCCCCACCCCCGGCTTTTGAGAGATATCTTGGCTTAAACTCCAGAGGAAAGATTTCCTTATCTAGGTCCCTATTCTTAATTCAAGGAGTGTGCAGAGAGTGAAGTGCCCAAGTAAAGTGGTCTTGGGCTAGGGACATGCAAGACCACTCAGTACATAGGAGGTAAAGGATTCATGAAGTATTAGTTTTACTCACATTTTTCTGGGAAAATCACTTCTGTTTTTAAGTGCCCATGGATGTATTTTAAAAAATAATATACAGTTCTTAAAAATTTCAGAAGTAAACCATGAAAATTAGCTCTCATAGTAGGCCATTTGGGGAATAGAGTTCCCAAAACAGGGTTTAAGGAACAGGATTGTTCCTTAATTGAAAAAGTATAAGCACATAGTGCACTAATTATCCATGGCTGTGTAACAAATTACCCTAAAACTGAGTTGTTAAAGCAACAAACATTTATTGTCTCTCAGTTTCTGAAGGATAGGAACCTGGGTGTAATTATCTGGGTGTTTCTGGTAAAAGGTCAAACATGCTGGGGTCAAGATGTTAGCTAGAGCTGTGTTCTGATCTGAAGGCTTGTCTAGGAGAGGATCTGCTTGGAAGTTCTCTCACGAGGTTGTTGAAAAGACTGGGGCCCTTGTGAGCTTTTGGATTGAGGGCTTCAGTTCCTTACTGGCGGTGGGCCAGAGACTTGCTCTGTTCTTTGCTATTTGGACCTCTCTCCATTTACAACTTGATGAGAGAAAGTGGGCCAGCCATGAGCCCAAGACAGAAGCTACTTTTTTAAGTAAACTGTTAGAAGCTCTGGTTACTGATTGCAGCTGGCACTCGAGGAGGGGATTATACAAGGATGTGAATACCAAAGGGTCAGGTATCATTTTGAGCCAAATGGTTTTGGCTCTTCCGCCAGCATTTATGTTACACTGGTGGCCTGATTGCTATAATTAGTTTCTTTCCTGACTTGTTTAATAGCAAATCACCAAGGTTGTGAGAATTAAGTGACATCATAGAAATATATGAAATGTTTGGCAAAAAGACAGCTATTTTGAAAATATACAAATCAGATGGCCTGTGGCCCACATCTTTTTTATTTTTTATTTGTATTAGATACTTGATTTTTCAGAGTTCTAAATTTGACATTTTGAGAATCCATTTTAGTATCTGACTTCACTTGTAAGAATTCTGATAGAATCTGACTAAGAATTTTGAAAATACTAATATTCTTAAATAATTTATTTTTTGTTCAAGTAGTTGGTATGACATCAGATATATTTGGATTGATATAGACATTTTAAAAATACAAGTCCTCAAAAGAAAGCTTCACAGTTTGAAATAATTCAGGGAATTTTAAAAGGCTGCATAAGCAGGCTACGCTGTCTGGGAGGAAAAAGTCTCCAAGCTAAAATTATTTGCTTAATTATACAGTGGAACCTTGGTTCTCGAACTTAATTAGTTCCCAGAAGGCTGTTTGAGTAGCGATTTGTTTGAAAACTGAATCACTTTTTCCCATTAGAAATAATGTAAATTGAATTAATTCATTCCAAACTCCCAAATGATTCCTTGTTTTAACCTTGCTTATATGCAGTACACGTTTAAGGTACTATTTAATCTAGAAACAAATACTCCTTTTCTTAAATTTATCAAACCACCCCCTACTAGCCTTAAGTGAATCACTTTCAGCACTTGTTCCAGGGGTGTTTCAGGAGGTCAGTATGTGGCATCTTCGCTTTTGCACACATCACTGCTATCGTTTATCCAAATTAAAAACAGTTTTCTGCCTCTTCAGTTGCCTGTGATCATTGTTTCTTTCACACCCTTAACAACATTAGCATTTTTTAAAAAAATTGGCTGATCCTCACCCGAGGATGTTTTTCCATTAATTTTAGACAGAACGGAAGGGCAGGTGGGAAGAAGGGAGAGGGAGAGAGAGGGAGAGGGGGCGGGAGGGTGGGAGATGGAGAAAGAAAGAGAAATACCAATGTGAGAGAGAGACAGATTGGTTGCCTCTGGCGTGCAAAACCTTAGCTCAGGATGACTGGGAATTGAACCCAAGAACCTTTGGTGTGCTTCCGACCCTCTAACCACTGAATCACACCAGCCAGGGCAACGTTAGCACTCTTGATGGCTTCTTTACATTTTAAAATGGTGCTAATTGTTGATTTTGCCAGCAATAAAAGCATTCTCTCGTTGCCTGAGAGGTGCTTTTTGGCATGCTGAGGTATCAGCATGAAAGGGTTGTCAGGTCCAAAATCAAAGTTTTGTTGCACAACCTAGACATTTTTTCCATGAACAACTTGGTCGAGAACTGAATTGTTTGAGGTAGGAGACATTTGAGAACTGGGGTTTGTGTATTTATGATGTTCTTCATAAAGGTTTATTCATGCTTGATGTGGACTTGGTTAATGATGTAAATTAATTTACTGCCCTCCCCCCCTTTTTAATTTGGGAGAGGTTAAAACATTTCTTGGACACAAAAGGCACTGTACTCTTACAGTATGGTATTATTAACATCTGAAAATTCACCTGCTAATCAAGTAATAGAACAGAAAAAAACGAAACATAGGGTATCTAGGAGAGCTGGTATCAGTCTTCTGGTACTGTTAAATATAATTAGATATTGTATGATTGCTCAAAATCTTTTTAGAAGATTGAGCTTTGATTTTAGAGAGAGAGGAAGGGGGAGGGATAGAGAGATAGAAACATCCATAGGCTGCCTCCTACACACCCCCTATTGGGCATTGAGCCTGCAACCCGGGCATGTGCCCTGATCAGGAATCGAACCAGTAACCTCCTGGTTCATGGGTCAGTATTCAGCCACTGAGCAACACCAGCTGGGCTGTAGCATTTTTATATTCTAGGTTACCTGTATAAGCAAATAAGATACCAAATACATGGTATTGTAATATTTTGGGAAAGTTATGGCTGCTTAAAAAAGAAATCGATTACCAATTTCCCAAACAAACTCAAACCATTTACTTTCATTTGTTTATTTGAAGTAATTTTAACTAATTCTATGAGTGAAAATGCATATTAAAATTTTTTTTCATTTCAATGTATATAATTCTATTTTTATTATAAAAATATACTATTTTATTATACACAAGAAAGGAAAGATGATGTTTATCGTAATAGTTAATTTTTTTTTTGTTTTTTGTTTAATCCTCACTTGAGGGTATTTTTTCCCCCGTTGATTTTTATTTTTATTTTTTTAAATTTTTTTATTTTTAAAATATATCTTTATTGATTTCAGAGAGAGGAAAGGAGAGGGAGAGAGAGAGACAGAAACATCAATGATGAGAGAGTCATTGATCAGCTGCAGCCCGCAACCCGGGCATGTGCCCTGACCGGGAATCGAACCCTGATCGCCTGGATCCTAGGTCAATGCTTAACCGCTGAGCCACGCCGGCCAGGCTCCCCCATTGATTTTTAAAGGGTGGGGAGAGGGGGACATCAATTGGTTGCCTTCTTCATGCACCCAGATCAGGGCCCCGGATGGAACCTGCAGCCCACGTACGTGCCTTTGACCAGGAATCAACCCAGGTTGATGCTCTAACCACTGAGCACACCAACCATGGCTGAAATCCTTTTATTTTTTACTAGGTAGTACATATTCTTGAATCATTTCAGGACAATATTCCTTTGTTCTCAGTCCCTTCTACCACTTTCTACTCCCCTCTGCCTCTCAGAAAATTATAGAACCATATCCAGTTGCCTAATGGTTGAGGAAAAGGATAGAAATAACAAAGTACTTTTGTTATTGTTGGATCCAAATCTTTGTCTTACTGTGTTTTCCCTTTTCTCAGCAATACTGTCTCTTTCTTGAGTCACTAGTCATGCGAATTCTCTGACACTCTTGAATGCTTATTAATCTTGCTACTTAGAAATTTAAGATGATCATATTGTGAGAATAAAGCTTGATTGCCATTGACTTGTTCTGAGAGTGTGTTCTTTAATTACTATTGTTATTTTATTTAGTAATTTAATCTCTTAAAATCTAAAGTTTGATTATACTGTGGAGGATCGCCGGTTGTTTCACAACCTTAAGCCTCAAGCTATTTCTGACTCCTACTTGTTGATTTTACATTTGTGCTTTATGGAAATGAGTTTATCAAAGCTATCTTGGTTTAAATACAGTTTTCCGCAGATGAATTGCTTGCTTAGGTTACCTTGCCTTTTAGGTTACCTGCTGTGTTAAATTTGGGCAATTTTAGACACCAAATACACATTCACTAAAGTTAAAACATGGACAGTAGTTGACATAATTTTGGGATTTGTTGAAAGACTTTAAAAGTTTTAATGTAAATGTTGCTTTAAAAAAGTTTTTGATATTGGCTATAACTGTCTAGATTTAAGTGTGAAGTGATATGTGAAATCTGAAAGCTTTTTAAGGTTCAGCTCCTGTTATTCTTTTTGCAATATACTTACAGGTATGTACCCGAAGTTCATTTAATAAGCTTTCCTGTGTGGCTTATTTCTGATGGCTATAGATTTTATAAATGGCACTTTATGATTTCTTTTATTAACAGAATTCTGCTTGGGCAGAGTCGTGATGGCATTGTGTTCAGCACTGATGACTATTTTCACCATCAAGATGGGTACAGGTATAATGTTAATCAACTTGGTGATGCCCATGACTGGAACCAGAATAGAGGTTTGTTTTGGGCCAAGTCTTCCGGGATAGAATATTTGACTAAGAGTCATAGGACCTGGATTTTTATTCTTGACTTGACTTCTACCAGCTGAACGACTTTCGGAAGCTGTTTGAACAGCTTTGAGACCCAATTTTTTCATCTATTAGGAGCAGTGATACTTGCAAGGTTGTTGTGAAAATCAGAGCATTTAGTTAGAATATTTTATAAACTGTAAGTAGTGTTATAAACTGGTAAAATAGAGGAGTGGAATATTTTTGTAGGCTTTATTTTATATCTCTTGAATAAATTCAGAGAACTCTGATACAGTAGTTATGTAGTCCCAAAAGTTCTTTCCCTAAAAGTAATGTTAATGTTTTCTAAGGCTTAATACAATGCCTGTGAATATTAAAAGTTTTTCTCATTGATATTATTCCATGGAAAGTCTAAGACATTTTTAGAGGCACATTGGTCAATTTCTTTTCATCTTGGATTAGTGGTTCTTAATCTTGGCTGCACATTTGAATTAATTGGGGACCTTTTATCAAAACCTGTACCTGACCCTGGCCTGGTCTCTCGGTTGGTTGGAGCGTCATCCTGTACACCAGAAAGTTGCAGGTTCAAATCCCTATCAGGGCATATACCTAGGTTGTGGGTTAGATCCCCAGTTGGGGTGCATACAGTAGGCAACTGATTGGTGTTTCTCTCTTTCTCTCTCTGTCATTCTCTCCCCCACTTCCCTCCCCCCTTTCCTCTCTCTCTAAAAAAAAACCTGTGCCTGAGTTGGCCCCAGAGATTCTGGTTAAGTTGGTCTGGACTGTAGATCTAAGCATTGGCGTTTTTTTGAAAGTTACCCAGATATTCTCATGTTGTAGTCAGATTGAAAACTTGGTCTAGAACTATGTAAGTAAATGGCTATAGTATAAGTAATTTAGTTTTTAATAGATTAAGAATGCATTGATTATTAAACAAATTGATTTTATTAAGAGAAAATTTAAACCTAGAGTTAAGAGATTACAATGAACCCCATATACCCATCACTCAGAATTATCAGTTACCATATCAGTTGCCATATTGGCTTTATTTTTGTTTTCACTCCTCCCCTTTTCTAATTACTGAAGTATTTTGAAATAGTTCTAGACAATATACTTTATGCATTTCAAATTAACCACCTTCTTACTTAGTATGTTGTTTAGTGCCATCATCACACCTAAAGGAAAACACAGAAAAACAGACCAATTCCTAGACAGCAGGTAATACCCAGTCTTTAATCGATTTTCCCCTGTCGTCTTAACTATTTACTTACAGTTGTTTGAATCAGTATGCAAACAAGGTCCTTACAGTACATTTGCTTTTATGCTTCTTTTGTTTATCTGTAGCAATTTCCCCGCTTTTTACCCTCATACCATTAACTTGTTGATGAAACTTGGTTGTCTTGTAGAATATCACATATCCTGTAGTTGTCTTTTTGCTTCCTTGTGTTGACGTAAGAAATGTTCAAACTTGTAAGAATTTTTATGAGTTTATTTGAGCCAAACTGACTACAGTTGCCAGGAAGCAAATCAATGGATTGAGGAAATGCTCTGGAAAATACCAGATTTATTACTTATTTTATACATCAGAATCAAAGGGGAAGTTGTAGGGGGTTACATGAAATCTGTTGGTGATAGATTAGAGAGGTGGGAGAAAGCAAACTGGGGAAATCTCTGAGATTGGATAAACAGTAAAATGGATACACACTTATTTTACATTGGTGGTTATAGGATAGTTAACAATTAACGTTTACAGCCCATACAGATAGTATGTGAGAACCAGATAACAAAGAGGGGTTCTGTGGCCTTGTGCTCTGATGGGAGATTGTGCCCTGAGGGATCTGGAAAAAGGGGGATTACTGTGACATTTCAAAGGCTTATTATGATAGATACAAAAAGACAGTAGACAGGCCCAGTTAAGGTAAAGATTGACCTTTGTCTAGGAAGATACTGTCCTAGGACATTACTACCCACCATGACTCACTTTTAGTTAGGAATTTTTAATTTCAAAGCATCCTATGTGGTTACTTTAGGTCTGCGAGTTTGTAAGGCTGCCATGCAGGCCTCTCCTGAACTTGTCAGGTTTAGATTGTTGGTCGCTTTTTCGTCCACACTTGTAACCATTTAACTTGTTCCTCTTTTTCCTATATTGCTTTAAATGGAAGTTAGCTCTAGACTGGAGGATTTATTAGGCTCACTTCTTTTTGCAGGAGGAAAGCAAAGTCTGGTTATCTCATTTTTAGTGATGCTAAGAATGCTCGGTAGCTTCAAAGGGACAGCATACTCCCTCCATTATCAAGTTTCCTATCAACCTTATATTGAATGGTTTTATCCAATAGTGAAATGTTTCCTGAATCATTTCTTTCATTAAGGGTTGCAAAATGGTGATTTTCTAGGTCTGCTGTTCCTTCCATGTTTTGTAGCTAGAATTCTGTAATGAGAACTTCCTCTCAACTAGAACTAGCAACTAGGGTCACCCTAAAGTATAGTATGTACAGGAAAAACAGGATAAATACTTTTTTAAAAATTGTCAATTTTCAGAGTAAGGAATTTCAGGGAGGATATTTTTGAGTAAAAAGTTTTGCTATGTTGCAGTCCATGGATTCACAGGAAAGTTTAAATGTCAGATAAGTTTGATTTTAAGACTATTTCCTAGTATTGGTTCTATGACATTGTAGGATTTCTCCAAATATGTTAGAGAGTGGATAAAAATCCCCCCAAAATGTGTTTTTGATTTCTAAAAAATGCCATAGGACATTATTGCCCAAATAAAATAATGCTGGTATTGCAGTTCTCCAAAATGTTTGATATTATTGGCCTAAAGTTAGGAGAAGAGGAATATATGATAAGTGGAATGAATAAAGGCAGTGGTCAGAGCCAGTATACCTTTGGTGGACTGGGAAGCTTGTTTGTGTGGGACATTTTTCATTTTTCCTGCAGAATTAATCTAGAATTTTCATTAAAAGTTTCATGCCATGTGAATTATACTGCTGAACAAAACAATGGCTTCTAGATAAACTACTGGTTTTATTAGTATAATATGGACTTTTTCTAAGTAATTTCTACCTTTTTCAGGTAATGATAACTAGCAGTTATTAGCCATTTTGAAATTAAAGCATGACTTACTCTAATTAGGACAGAATTTCTCTTTTCAACAAATATTTATTGCATACTTTAAATGCTAGGCCTTGCCCGGCCAGGCGTGGCTCAGTGGTTGAGCATCGACCTAGGATCCAGGGGATTGGGGTTCGATTCCGGTCAGGGCACGTGCCCGGGTTGCGGGCTCGATCAATGACTCTCTCATCATTGATGTTTCTGTCTCTCTCTCCCTCTCCTTTCCTCTCTCTGAAATCAATGAAGATATATTTTTTTTAAAAATAAAAATAAGAAAAATAAATAAATGCTAGGCCTTATTTTGGGAATGTCTGCCTCATTTTATTAGAAAAAGAATCTAAATTCATCTTAGACTACTTATAAATTGAATACACCTCCCAGGTATCATTATTCTCTTTTCTCTTTCTTAGAATATGGTGGTTAATTTAAGAAAATGATGCTTATTATTTGGGTATTCAAACATTGTTTCCTTAGGAGCTCTATTCTCCTGGAGTGCCCTAGAATGTGGTATTGGATGATGATGATTCAGGAAAGAGGGTGATCTCCCCATTATTTGGTTGATAAACTCTTCTTCTGGAACATAACTACTTGGAGGTGTAGGCCTATCAGACATTAGGAGAGTTACTTTAATATGGTGGGGGTTTTTTGGTGTTTGGTTTTTTTTCATCTAATCCATCTCCCTTGCTTTACAGGGCCTAGAGAGGGGTGTGACCACCTGGGGCACCAACAGCTAATTAGAAGCACATCCTGGACTTGTAATCACAGATAGTTCTCCCTGCAGAGGACCTCAGCCCATCTAGCTCAAAAATTTAATTTCATAGATTGTGGGTTGAAGTCCATGTGTTTTTGTTTTTTTAATGAAAGATTTGATCACATTATGATTGGGGATAGAGCAGTGGGGAGGTGGATAGCATCCTATTTAATATGACCCAAATTCTAAATTTCTATTGGTATTTAGAGACATCTTCTTCCAAATATGTATTCAACCATAATCATTCCTACTTAACTAACTAACCTTTAGAATTCTGTCTGCCCTGGACCTCTGTATGAATGTTTTCATTATGTAGAATTTACTGGTTTGAAGTCTAAATCCCAAGGAAACTTCTGTATCATTGCATTTTGCCTCAGCCTTTTAGATTTTATTATGGGTTCTTAATTATATTTCTTGTCTGTTTACAATTAAGGGATACACACTCCTGTCATAACAGTGGCTCACTGTGGCAGTGATTCTCACTGCATGGGGAAAGAGATGGTGTAGGGATAGGGAGACATGGTTTTTAAAAGTTCAATTCTATTTCAGCTCCCAGTTTGAGAATCATAGTCTTAAGAAATACTAACCAGTTTTGCTGGGTAGTATAATCTTGGTTGTAGGTCCTTTTCATTACTGTGAAAATTTCTTGCCACTCCCTTCTGGCCTGCAAAGTTTCTGTTGAGAAATCAGCTCGCAGTCATATGGAAGCTCCCTTGTATGTAACTAACTGCTTTTCTCTTGCTGCTTTTAAGATTCTCTCTTTGTCCTTAACCTTTCACATTTTAATTGTGATGTGTCTTGGTATGTGCCTCTTTGAATTCATCTTGTTTGGAATTCTCTGTGCTTCCTGGACTTGAATCTAAAAAACATAATAAATGAACGAGCAGAACAGAAATAAACTCATAGATACGGAGAACATTTTAAACAGTTGCCAGATAGAAGGGAGGTTGGGGGGATGGGTGAGAAAGATGACGGGATTAAGAAGTACAAATTAGTTGTTATAGAATAGTCATGGGAATGTAAAGTACAGCATAGGAAATATAGTCAGTAACATTCTAATAAACTATGTCGTGTCAGATGGATACGAGATTTATTGAGATGATCACTTAGTAAGTTATATAATGTCTAATCACTGGGTTGTACACCTAAAACTAATACAATATTTGTATGTCAACTGTAATTGAAAAATTTAAAAATGACCTTTTTAAAAAAGAAATAACCACAAAGTCAGTTGGACTATTAGTATATATACCAACTGCTAGTTGGTATATAAAGTTTTGCCAATAAGTAAGGATAAATCCATATAGCATTTTTAAAAACATAAGTGTTATTTCAAAAGCATTATTTGTGCCCTGGCCAGGTAGCTCAGTTGGTTAGAGCGTCATCCCAATGTGCCTAAAGCATTGAAAAATACAGATAGGCATATAGTGGCAAATATTCTCACCACCTACAGATGACTACTTTTGATATCTTAGTAACTCTTCTCAGATCTTACCAAAGTTAGATCATACTTGCATATTGTCTTGCAACTTGCCATTTTCAGTTAACAAATCTCTATCTTTCCATGTCAGTAAATGTTCACATTTCATACTCAGATTATATTCAAATATAGCTTATTCCTGTATTTCCTATAAATGAAAGTTAGCTCTAGACTGAACTCTTCACTAGCTGTAAGTACAACAAAATGTTTTCCCCAAAATGTCCTTTACAGTTAGTCAAAACAGGTATCTGACCTGGAGAATACACACGGTATGTGGTTTTGTCTCCTAATTCCCTTTTAATCTAGCGGAGTCCTGTTTCTCCATGGCAGTGACTAGAGATTGCATAGGCTTGGTGCTTAGTACAGAGATGTAGAAAATTTCTTAGTAATGGAAGTTTAAATTTTATTTGTGTATTTTAACCTAATAGTTCTTTGTTTTTTTTTAAATTTATTTTTTATTTCAGCTAAACAAGCTATCAATCAGGGGAGGTCTCCAGTTATAATAGACAACACTAATACACAAGCTTGGGAAATGAAACCATATGTGGAAATGGTAAATATGAGATACAAGAGTTTTTATATTTTATTCTGGAAATTTTGTTACTTTGATCTTTATTATTAAAACATTGTCCTTGTTTTCTAAAGAGGTATGTTTGTTTACTTAATTTTAAAAATATGGGAATGGTGCTAATTAAGGAATATGCTTATCTTGTTACTTTTGCTTTGACTTGAGGATAGTAATTGGAATTTTCAATCAGTTAAGTGGCCTTAACATTTTTGTAAACCATATTATTTTAAAAGTAAAATTTTTCTTGGTGGAGCAAATTTAGAAGTATTATCTAATTGAAATTTATATGTACCTTTTTACTTTAAGAAGTATTCTCTGGCTTTGTGTTTTCTTCCTTTCCTCTGTGTAGGCCATAGGAAAAGGATACAGAGTAGAGTTTCATGAACCTGAAACTTGGTGGAAATTTGATCCTGAAGAATTAGAAAAGTAAGACACTCAAGTTTATTTTGAATATTTTCTTTCTTTTCTATGTCTTTACTAGCTTTGCTTGCCATGTCTTTGCTACTTATGATTAGGGACCACTACTACTTACTTTCTGTTAAGAGGAACATTGACTTTAATTCACTGTTTTTGAGGCATCTTGCTTGTTAAATTTTATTAATATTTTTTTGTTAAGTATGTTCGAAGGGAAAATTAGGACTTTTCCCTCTGGTTTTTAGGTAGGCTGCTTCTCTGCGTATCCCTTCCAATTTCATCACCTTCCCACTTAGGTCTCATCACCTTTTTACCTGGTGCTTTCATCTTGTTCCCTCTTTTCCATCTTTACTACTATAGCTCCATAACCCCATAACCAAGATCCTTGGGATCAGTGTGTTTTGGAATTCAGATTATTTTTTGGATGTTAGAAAGGTAATACAGTGCATGTGCGTAATCAAAACATCCCCTAGCAGAGTTTGGGCAGCTCATCATGATCTAACATGTTACTACTTCTGTGGCAAATCATAACTAAGTGGTATAAGTAGATAGAAACTCTACATAATCTTTGTCCATTCAAGTAGGTCATGCTGCTTAATGAGTACAGGTCTGGTTAAGTTTTGCTGCCATATGAGTCAACAGAAAACTGAGTTTTCAGAGCATTTTAGGTTTCAGAATCTGTGGTGAGAGATTGTGGACTTGATTACTTTCAACCCTACTCTCAGTACTCACAGTACTAGTTTTCCTGACTATGACTTTTTTCCCTTCATTTTCACACCCCCTCCCCCTCTTTTGATAACAACGTTGAGATAATTCACATAATTTACAATTTACCCATTAGAAGTGTACAGTTCAGTGGTTTTCAGTATATTCACAGAGTTGTGCGCCATGACCTCCCCCTTTTTTTTTTAACCATTTTTGTTTTTCACACTGTAATTTGCCCTCTTCCAGCTTAAAGTGTTATTCTGTGTGGTGTCCAACTAATTTCATTCTTTCCCCCTTGTCTTTCATTGTATGGTTACTTTCCTTTTCTGATTTGTATGCCATGTATTTATATATGAATAGATAAACAGATAGATTTACTAATATCTGGTATTATGTACCTGCTCTAGGTGTACTGCACCTCAGGTAGAAGAGAGAGAAGTTTAAATACTAAAGATATTAGGGTTATGATGAACAAATGAGTTGATGAAATACAGTTAGACTTTGTTTACATTTGAGGGACTGTTGAAGTTTATTATAATTCTTAATATAAATTGACTTTACAAACTAAAATCAGTTTAACTGATACCTAGTATAGTGTGCTTTTTTTTTGTATAGAATTGATTGAATATCAAATTTGGCATCTTGGTTAGTCATATCTTGCCAATTTTCAACTTGAGATCTCCTTTTTGGTCTTCTATCTTCTCTCTCTTCTTACCTTGAACATAAGCATGAGTAGTTTTGAAAAGTAAGCATTTCTTCTGTCTCCTTTTTCTGGGAAAAATGAATTAGTAAATCTAGAACTATAACATTAAATGTATAATGTACTCCTGTGTGTTTTGCTTTGTCCAAGTCAAGTTAGGGAAAACTACAAGGGTAAAATAAATTGTAAAAAGTTCTTTGAGGGTCAAAAATAATTTTTAAACCACTTTTTGTTTTCATAAGTAAACACAGAAAAGCACATAAAAAACAAACATATACGTCTTAAATATTTGCTTATAAGGCAAATATTTATTTAACCATTACCTGTATCATGAGAGCTTTATCAACACTTCAGAAGTTTTTCCATTTCCCAGTAACAATTCCTTGGTAATGACTTTCTTGCTTTTCTTTAAAGCATCTTTTTCCCCCCTAAAACATCTTTTGCTATACAACACCATAGTTTAATTTTGTTTTTTCAAACTTTATATAAATAGAATTATGTGGTACTTATTTACGTCTCATTTCTTTCATTTAAAATAATGTTCGTGAGATATGTCCAAATTGTTGTATCTCTAATAATTTGTATTGATAATAAATTTTAAAAATGCAGTAGGACATATCCAAAAAGAAGTTTTAAAAAGCAATAAATATTTGCTAATTGATTTTTGTAAGTCCTACAAGTCTACTCAATTCTATAATTTTCAAAACTGACTCAGTCTTTTATTTTGTTATTTAAAAAGGGGAGAGATTAACTCAGTGGTTCAGTGAATTGGTAGGTAGGTCTGTGTGATGAAGGTATAACCAGTTAACATTTTGCTCTGAGTTATGGTATTTTTAAACCTTTTAAAAATAGTTAAAAATTTTGAGAGAGCCAGAATAAATATTTTGGTATAAAATGTGGGTAAATGAGATGTATCTCCTAGTATTTATTTGCAAAATATAATTTAGAGTCTGTACTCTAACTCTAAAACAACTTACTCTCTAAGCCTATAAATTCTTTTAAAAGAATTAAAATCCTTTTCTTTTTTGTTAGGAGGAATAAACACGGTGTGTCTCGAAAGAAGATTGCTCAGATGTTGGATCGTTATGAATATCAAATGTCCATCTCTATTGTAATGAATTCAGTGGAACCGGTGCACAAACACACACAAAGATTTCCTCCCTCAGAGGAGAAACAGAGGTGGGGAGGTTCTCTAGGCTTACACAATCAAGTCTATGTCACATACAATCATTAAGGTGGCTATTCAGCTAACACATTTGTTGCTTGCCCTTCAAAAAAATTAGTAAGCCTTTCTTGAAGTTTAAATAGTTTTAAATTTTAAAAAGACTACATTGACTTACAGAGGATGTTCTCAGCAGTTGTTTAAATTCTAAAGTGTAAATAAAAATTACATAAAATGGTATTTTAAAGGTTTTTATAATCTTTTGTTGTAATACCTTCGGTTATTATGAAGACACTTGAGTGGGTAAGAACTAGAATGTTTTCTACAACTGAATTTTAAACTAATTTTATCTATTTTGTAGATAGTGTTGAACAGTTTTATATTCATACCCCAAACTAACTTTCCATAAAACTTTAGTATTTTTTCCTTAAGTACATTAAATATATAAGAAATACTATTTTTTTTTAAAGTTATTCATAGTATATTCTTTTAATCTTATTATTTATTTATTTAATCATCACCCAAGGGTATTTTTTACATTGATTTTTGGAAAGGCAGGGGTGGGGTGGGGTGGGAAACATTGACGTGAAAGAGACGTTGATTGGTTGCCTCCTTCACCTACCCCAACTGGGGCTAGGGATCGAACCTGTTGTGTGTATCCATGGAAGTGAGATATCTGCCGGTGGAAGTTGGGGATCCCTTTCCCCACTGGGTGTTCCAGGTCGGGTCCTTACGATATCTTGAGAAAAAGAATTTTCTGAGACTCTCACGGGAGGATAAGTGATTTTTATTTGTGTGGAATTATATCCTTGTGTTTCCAAGATCCCATTTCCCTTGATCCAGTCCTGGAAGATGCACAGCTGGGGCTTCAGTAGAGCTAGAAGCAAAGCCAGTGTCCAGAGTTTCCATTCCACAGCGGAGCTGGGTCTGGTGTAGCATTAGGCTAGTTATAGTCCATCAGTCCATTGTGGGGGTTCACATGGCTGTGAACCATGTGGGTGAATGCAGGTGCACAGGAGCATGAGAGCCCCACAAATCAGGCAAGAGAAGAGAGAACTCCTTTGTATAGGAGATTAATTATCTCGTCTTCCCATGCTTGCAGTGGCCACGCCTCTGTTCCCAGGTGTGACTGACAGGCAAGTACCTTCTTTATGTCACCCAGACTTTACTGGACGTGTGTCTATTTGGCCTTCCCGTTGCTCCTTTCCAGTTATTAATAACTGAGTTTATTACAACAGTATCAGTTACAGGCACCATTCTTGATTCCCCTGTTCATTATTTAGATAAAATTATGTTTCTGCAAGTTCATCTGTGTGAAGAAAATATTTCTAAGCTAATAATTAGTATATCAGTTAAAACAGAAGTCTTCATCAAATGCCATATAGTAGGTGTATCAATCACCTGGGGAATTTTCTCCATAATACACATACTTATAATATATACAGATTTATTACACTTCTCAAGTCTATCCATTTCTCTCCCACACTCTTTGATTCTGGAATGGACAAATAGGGAATCTCTATATAATTAGGAAAAGCTCCTCAGGCTAGTCTGATATGTATCATTTCTCTCTATTTAGCACAGTATAATTCTAATATAAAAAATATATTGGACGGTTACCTAGCATTATTAATAAGATTAGTTCTGTAGGATATTTTATTTCTCCTGGTTTTAATTTTTTTCTAGATATGTTTTTATTGATTTCAGAGAGAGGAAGGGAGAGAGGGATATAAACATCAGTGATGAGAAAGAATCATTGATTGGCTGTCTCCAGCACACCCCTACTGGGGATCGAGCCTGCATCCAGGCAGGTGCCCTGACCGGGAATCAAACTGTGACCTCCAGGTTCATGGGTCAGTGCTCAGCTATTGAGCCACACTGGCCAGGCGGTTTTATTGTTTTTGTAGAGCCAACCCATATTTTGTATATGTGTCACTGGATAGTTTTCTGTTTCAGATTGTGTTCCTTCACTTAAAATTTAAAAACTGAAATGAAATTTATTCACAGAGATCTTGTAATTCATCCTAATCTTTGCTTTTATTTACTCTTTTTTTGGGGGGGGAGGGGGCAGAAAACCCCAGCTAATCACATGCTGTTTTAAAAAAATAATCATGATCCTTCATATGTTTTACATGCCTATATTTCATGGCCTTAATTTTGTCCTAAACCAGCCCATCCTGAATCTATAATCTTTCATTATATGTTGTTCTAAAATGTTTTGCTATTCTTTTCAACTTTACTTAAATGTTCTTCCATGTCTTCATATTACTTTTAAGTAGTATTAAGTTGCAGGGCTCAAAACTAAATAAAGTGCTCTCAACAAGTTCTTTATTACATATATTTCCTTTAGTGAGATATGAATATGATTTCCATTTATTTGTACTGTTCAAATGCTGTTTACACTTGAATGTGTATTGCCTTGCTTTTTCTTGTTTAACACATATGTGTGTGTGGATTTGTTCATCCTAACTAAATATGATATACTAGGAATGTGCTAACTCATGTTTTGTGTGTAAATGTAAAATATATCTATACATAACATTTCCTTTCTCCACTATTTTCATATATTCTGTTTCAGATAATACTTCTTGGTATTTGGACTTGTGTTTCCTGGTATTTTATTATGTAAAGTAGCACATTTTGAAAATAGTACAGAAGGATTTTATTTTGGGACAGGTGAAACAGTTCTTAGATATGTACTGTGTGTGTTTTAACCTCGGTCTTTATAAAACTTTGTTTAGGAGTAATAGTACTATATATTTATAGTTTTTGAATCATAGACTCTTAATTAGCAACATTTATTTTAAAGAAGTAGAGAATTGCATTTGGAAGATACAAATTATGAGGAAACATGTTTGTGTTAGTCTAAATTTCCAGATTTTATTACAGATTCAACTTTTATCTCCTAGTACTTCTGAGTACTAAGTAATAATTATTCAGAGATTATTATCCAATTACTGATTTTTTTTAAAAATTGTAAATGCTTTTTGAGGCAAGGAAGTTCACATTCTGACTTTCCAAGGTTTTTTTTTTTTTTTTTTAGACAAAAACTAATGCTTCCCCCAAGAATTCTGACTAATTTTATTTTTATTTTTTTGAGCAATAACAGAAATAGGAATGAATATGCAATAAAAGATACCCAGATCACTCTTATAAGTCATTGCTTGAGTTTAAAAATCTATAAAAAGGTGAAATTTACCAGTTAAAGATTTTTCATCATAACTTTTAAAATTCATGTTATATATATGTGTGTGTATATACATATATATTTAATTAAGATATATTCTTAATGGCATAGCCCCCAGCTGTACCTCCCATTCTGAGTTGATTTCCATCACAAAGAATTAACCAGACTTTAGTCACCATGTTTAAGATGAAATACATTTTAGTTACACACAATACAGCTTCTGGCTTGGTTCAGTAAGATTTAAGTTGTTCTTTTCGTAGGCTTGATGTAAAAATCACTTTTTGGTAAGCAAATTTATAATTTACTGTATGTCATAATCCTGTAGGAAAAATACTTGTGTTGTAATTAAGTTGATTTTTTGGTATTGCTTTTTAAATAAATAATCTTTATTTTCAGTATTCACCTTTCTAAAAGAAAATGTTAGCTTTTTAATATTTTATGTCTTTTAAAATAAGATTGCTTACAAAATACTGGGTTGTATTGTATTATTGGAGTGATAGGGTGGATTTAAATATTTAAAGTTTGCTCATCTCTTGTCTAGTTAATCTAGATGAATTTTCCAGTTTATATATAAATTTTAAAGAGCTCATAATTTCAAAGGATATAAAATATTTATCTTGACCAAATTTGAGTTTTTGTTATTGCAGAAATGTCTTATTTTCTGAGCCTGGTTTTGTAAGTATTTATGAAGAAAATTGGTGGTGTTCCCTTTAAAAAATGTTGAAGAAATTTGGTTGTTTATGTATTAGTGCCTTTTGCTAGCGTTTATTGCAGTTTTATGTAGTATTCAAACATGAATGCCGTAACTGAGAACTCAGTTATTAGGGATGAAGTTTTTTAATGTTTGATTTTGTTTTAATATCTGAAACCCTTATAAATAAAGCATTTTAGTCTAGGATCATAAAATCTTACTTAGTTTTGTTACAGTGGCCATTTAAAACATTTGGAGGCAGCAGAAAGAGCAAACTGAGTTAGTGGTTTTTAGAATTAAGTTTTATGGGTTACAATTTATAAATTTTTCCCCCATTAAATTTGTTAGCCATAATTGTGAATTTATAGGGAAAGGAGTGATTAGATAATCAATATATTTTGTGATGGTTTTCTTTCTCCTTACCAGTTAAATAATATTAGTATCACAGTTTTTATTTTTAAAATTATGGTACTATTAAACCAATTGGTCTCTCTATGTATACCAGATTTTTTCCTTAAAAATATCCTTAGGATGGTAAGAAGCAGAATTAAATTTGTTGAAATAGATTCTGAAAAAGGAGTAATTTAGTGATTGTCGTGTGTCTTTTTTTATTTGTTTTTTTACTTTGGAAAGCAAATTAAGTGAATTCAATTTGGTTGATTCAAATTGCCAAGTGTTTTAAGTCTAAAACATTTTCACTTTTGCAGGGTTTGTAAACTTAAGTGCAAACCTTGAAAAGTTTATAATTGTGATTTTTGCAACTAAGTTCAGAGAATTTGTAATGTAATGGTTATAATTTACACTCATTATCTTTTGACTATAGTGAATGGTATAATTTTTGTAATAGAATTCACATGTTAATTTTGAATATATCTCCTATGGAAATTCATAATGTATTGTCACTGTTAAATTAGGCACAGAAAAAAGGGGAAAGAGCAGCAGAAATAACTCTTTGGAAAGAGATCCTGAAGAGTGAATAGTTATTCTCAAAGCTAAGGCTGTGTCTCTTGGAAAGTTTTGACTTTTAAATACATTTAAGTCTGTTTTAGACATTTAAATTAGAAATTACCTTTTTCCTTCCCTCCTTACAGATTTTGTTTTCTGAATGATAACCTTGTCACATTCCAGGTTTGATAATTGCAAGTAATTACATACTTCTCAGTATAGAATCCAGTAACTTCAATAGCTTAAATTTAAGTATGAATAAAATAGATTATTTTATTTTGCATGGACACAGCCATAGCCTGTCCCTTAATCTTAGAACTAGACACAAGCATTATAGCTACTTTAGGTATAATAGGTGAGTAAAGACTTCCTCAAGAAGTGTTGTCCAGTTGTTAATATTTCATGTTGTTTTTTCTAATTGAACTTCTTTTGTAAATTAATGGGAAGATTGTGAGCTTTTGATGAGCTGTTGGACTTTTGCCTCTCAACTTCATTAGTAACTAAGGAAAAAAAGTAAGAATAATTCATTTATGATTAAAATTGTGTTTAAGTTCAGTAGAGTTCATGAAATACACTTTATTTGTATTCGTGTTTCACAGTTTTAACTGTGTTCTTAGGACATAAAATTAAAGTTTTACTACACTTGGGGTTCATCTATGAGTAATTGTAAAATTTTGTTACTATCTTCAGTTGTAATTCTGAAATCTTCTGGGGTTTTTTTAGCATAAACAAAGAAAATTTGATTTGGGAAGGGATTGTGCATTCTTCCTCTTAGTTTTTTGTTTTTCTTTTAATGTTGTAATGATATTTGAAATCATGTTTCCTTCATAGTCTTTTTCTGTACATTTTCTTTTCATTTCTTGCTCAGCCAACCTTCTGTAATCTCATAACATTTTTAATGATGCTGGGATGCTAAGTGACTGACAAAATGGAGGTAACCTTTTTCCCCTCCTATGTTTTACTTGAGCTCATTGTTTCTTATGAACCTTATTTAACCATGTTAAACTTATAGACCCACAGCTTATCAATGTGTTTACTCATTTGTTAGTAAATCCATAAGCATGGCGTAGTATTTGAATGTATGGATTTGAGAAAAAAATTTATTTACAATACTTAAGCATCATGATGATAGACTAGTTGATAAATAGTAGTTGGGAATTCACTATTACGGAATTCACTATTATGTCACGATTCTCCAATCTGCCCTTAAAGAACGGAATGAATTTGAAGGAAAACTGATTGCTATTTTGAGTTCAACTTCTATAGGTGGATCTTCATATTCTGTAATGTTGCTACAGTGCTCAACAAGAAGTTAATAGCAGCAAGTCTTAATTTAATATTAATTTAGGTGGGTAGCCAACATTTATTTAATGCCTGTCAGTGCTAAGTGCTATTTTAAATGTGATTCTTAGAGTCTAATTTTTCATGACATTCTATAAGTTTTTTTAAAAGAGGATACAAAAACTTGAGATTAAGCAATTTGTTCAGCAGGGAGAGATGAAACAGATTTAAATCTGTTAAACATATTCCTCATATCGTATTTGATCTTTTAAACTACAGTCATTTTTTTAAATTGTTTTTTCCCAAGGTAGAAAAGAAATTCCAACGAAGAGTTGAGTGTGCCTTTACCTTTGATTTATAGGGTTAGAAAGTATGTTAATACATCATTGAAGTTGAGTGAAGCTGTCAGTGGCCATTTCTAATGCTATTCTTAAAAGTCAAGATTAAAAACAGACATACAATTTAGTGTTTTAAGTGTTTTCTACAAAAATATACATTGATGTAATTGATAATCATGTTTTTAAACATCTTTTCAATTGAAATCTTACATATGCTGTTGTGCTTTAATGTTTGAAATTTGTTTATAAATATATAAAATATTTAATATTTTCTTATTTTAATTAGCATTTAATGTGTAGCATTCAGTAAATGGATTAAGTTACATAAGCTGCCTTGCTGATTCATTTTGAGACTGTTTTACCTAAAATAGGTCAGTATTTGTAACTGGTCTTAATTGTTTTTAAATGTCCACTTATTAAGTGTACTAGTAGTAGATGTCATGGAAATAATATCAGTTTTCCCAATTTTTGAAGAATTAAGGGTTTTTGCCTTTGTTTATGTTGTTTAATTTCCCCAAATTTAAGAACAATAAGGAGTTCAGTTACTTAAGTTTGTTATGTAAATAATATATTTGATCAATTAGGTTTTACAGAGCAAACCTTTATAGATGAAGAATTCTTACTGTTGAGTATTTGCCTTATTTTGTTCTGGTTAACTTTGAAAATAGAAGGATTGGATCTTATTTTTCTTAATTTCTTGAGTAGTTTGTGGGTTTTTTCTTTGTTTCTAAATATAAAATCCAAGATGGAGCTTTTGTTAGAATGAGGAAGACATCACAAAAGAAGAAATAGAATTGGTTTCATCAATAGATTAAGGTAGTTAACAGTTCAGGAAACTAGAAAGCAGTATATTGTGGTATTGAGTTTATTGAATACTACAATGTAACACTGGGAAAGACGTTAAACGGTTAACAGTTATTCCCATTATAAGTAAATAGAAATAGTTACAGGAAATGTGATGGGAGGGCTGGGTAAGATGTTTTGAATTAATTTTAAAGTGAGAGAACAATTTAATTCTGGGGAATGACAGGAAATTGTTAAGGCTAGGAAGTGGTCAGAAGTGGTATCTCTACCTTCCCATTCATCCTTTGCTATTTAAAGACCAGTACAACCATTATACTTCGTTGAGAAAGATTACCTTATACCCTAAGTGCATGGAAGCATAATTTTCCTTGATCACTATTGTGTTTTTGGAGCTTTGTCCTTTTCATAAGAGTCAATATATTTTTTTAATATTAGACCAAATCTCCGAAACATTCGATCACCTTTTATTAAGGATGTGTTGATCTAAGTGTCCCTTGTAGATCAAAGAGAGTAACTTTATAGGGCAGTTTGTAATTCAGGAAATGTGAATGGAATGTGGATTAGTTGTACCTGATACTTGCTAGGGGAGAGTGTACAGACCAGCAGAAAGGAAGGTTCATCATTTAACTGGTGTTTGTCTCTAACACCACCAGAGGTTTTGTTCCAGATTTTGAACCTCACTAGTAGTCTTTAGATTTGTGATTTATGACCAAGAAATTAAATCCTAGAATACAGATAAGGAAAGCTCCTTTGAGGCTTATGGTTATCTATTTCTTTTAGGGTCATTTAGGGATTATCTTTTTTTCTCTTTTTTTAACATATAGAAGACTTCTCAGACAATCTGAGAAAAATACTTAAATACTTCAGGTATTTATCAGAATTTTAAAGTGGTCCAACAAAAAGTTCATTTTTTTCAGATGAACTGTGTTCCCAAGGGAAACTTAAAAAAGAAAAAAAGTGTTTAACCATATGATTTCACTTATATGTAGAATATAATGAACAAAATAAAGTAGAAACAGACCCATAGATACAGAAAACAGACTGCCAGCTGTCAGAGGGGGTAGGGGGGTTGGGGAGCTGGGTGGTAAAGGTGAGGGGATTAAGAAAAAAAAAAAGATACAATGACAACAGTATGGTGATTGCCAGAGGGAAAGGGGGTGGAGGGAGGTCCAGGGGGGAAAATGGTGACAGAAGTAGACTTTGAGTGGTAAACACACAGTAAGTATAATAAATGATGTATTATAGAATTGTACATTTGAAACAATTTTAACAACCCATGTTACCTCAATAAATTCGATTTTAAAAAATCTAAAAAGTGCTTAAATTTATATCATGAAACATCTTTACTCAGCAATAAAGAATAGCTGGTATTGATGCATATCTTTGTATAGTTTTCCTCTATTTGAAAAATAATATTGAGTTATTTGCCTTCTTTATGCTAAATAATCTCAATTTTAGTTTGTTGTCCTACTTAGGATAGTTTTCAAGATGTTCGTAGCATGATTTCAGTGGAAAGAACATATTGTAAGAGTTGGGCAATCTGAGTTCTACTCCCATTTGTATCCATCTCTCCTCTCCCTTCTATTTCAGTAGATAGGGTAGCTAGCCCTCCTCCCATCTAAGGTGATGCCTTCACTGTACTCTGGATTGCATCTCTTCTCAGGAATCTATATGTTGTCATTTATTGCTTCTTTATGTAACTTCACTTTAGTCTAGCATATTATTATTATTGTTATTATTTACTTTTAAACACAGCCAGGTCTCTTAAAGTCCATCTTCATTGACACGATTCATTTAAGGCTAGCTTCTCTAAAGAACTACCTATACCCATTGTCTTTTTCTTCCCAACCTTCTCAATTCAGCCCTCCATTTTAGCTTCTGCCCCTCTCATTCTCATTCCGTTTTACCTTCAGCCCCTATCATTCTACTCAGTACATTTTAATGTCTCTGGAATGTTTCTCTGTATTGAGCATTTTTCAATCCTCATCTTATGTGACTACTCAGCATTTGACTCTTGTTCACTATTCCCCTTAAAAGTTTTTCTTTACATGGTTTTTGTTCATTTCTCTGTGGGTACTTCTCTGTCTCCTTTGCTGCCTTCTCTTCTACTCTGCTTTTTAGAGCTCTGTTTCAATTCTAGGCCAACTTCTAATCTTACTCTTAGCTTTTTCCCATGAGATATCATCATTTCTCACTTGGGCATAGTAGTCCCCTCACATATCTTTACCACCCTATTTTATCAGAACAAGTAGAGTAATCTATACTTCCACATCTCCCCCTGCTTAAACTGTACATAATGTTCTTGGCTTCTTCCCTGACCCTCTCTTGCGCCACTCCTTTCCATTTACTATGCTCCGTTTATACTGGTCTTTTTGTCTGTTCTTCAGACATGCTAAGCTTGATCTTGCTTCAAGCACTAATTCTTTTCTTGAGTGCTATTCTCTTCACTCCTTCCTATTCCTAGTGTTTTCTCAACATTAGGTCTCATCTGAGATAAGAGAGAATGTACACTCTTATTACATTGTCCTGTTTTGTTTATATCATAGTACTTATTAATAGTTGGTTTGTTGGGGGGGGGTCTTTCTGAATTAGAATATAAATTCCACGAGAACTTGTTTACTTTGTTAGCCTGTAATACTATAGGAACTTGGTTCAAATGACCTCTCGTCTCATGCTTTGGACTTTTCTACAATCTCAAACAAGCAGCATCTAGCCTCAGTGTGTGCCATACCTCTTGCTAAGTGGCCCCAGGCCTGGCACTAATGGCAGCTGACCTTGGTCCACAGTTTGACCTCTTCTGGGCACCTCCAAGCCCAGCACAAGTAGCAAAATGATCTTCAGATCACTCTGTAGCTTGTGCTGGATTGGCCCCAGATGGCACAGGTGGTGGCTGACCTTATACCTTCCAAGAGGCCCCAGAGCCAATGTACCTGGTGGACAGCTTCAGACCATGCCAGGTTACAACTCTATCATGGGTGTTCCATGAGGAACACACTCAAGGGATGGGCTTGGGGAGTACCAAAGCCCCACTAAAGCAAGTCCTCCACAGGGTCGGCTGCTGCACAGTAGCCACTGTGCTGTAACCAAAGCCGGTCTTCACAACTGATTGGCCTAGGAGTCAATTCCTCCCATTGGCATACCAGCAGCATTCAAGGCTCAACTATAAGAAGACTGCACATAGACCATACAGGCACACCTGGAGCACCCAGCTCATGAGACTGGGGAGGCTGCACCACTGAACCCTACAGGACACCTAGTACACAATGCCACCCTACCAAGAACCAGGAGACATATCAGCTCTACCTGACACACAGAAACAAAACACAGGAAAGCAGCAGCCAAAATGAGGCAAAGAAACAGGTCCCAAGTAAAAAGACAGGAGAAATCTCCAGAAAAAGAACTAAATGAAATGGAGGCAAGAAAACTACCAGATCTAGAGTTCGAACAATAGGTATAAGGAAGCTCAAGGAACTTAGAATGTCAACAGCATAAACAAGGACATGGTAACCATAAAAAAAGAACCAGTCAGAAATCAAGGATATACTAACTGAAATGAAGACAAAATGAAAGGGAATCAGAAGAGTGGATGAAGCAGAGAATCATATCAGCAATTTGGAATATAAGGAAGCAGAAAATGCTGTCAGAACAGCAAAAAGAAGAAAGAATACCCAAAACTGATAGTGTAAGGAGCCCCTGGGACAACTTCAAGTATACCAAACATTCACATCATGGGGCTGCTGGAAGGAGGAGACTAATAAGTTGAAAACCTTTTTTAAAAAAATAAGTAAAACTTCAAAAATACGACTCCAGTAATCACAGGATATCCCAAACAAGATGAACCCAGAGTCCTACACCAATACACATCATAATTAAAACGCCAAAGGTTAGCCCTGGCTGGTGTGGCTCAGTTGGGCCTCGTCCTGTGCACAAGGAGGTTGCCATTTCGATTGCCATTCAAGGGGACATGCCCAGGTTGTGGGCTCAATCCCTGGCAGGGGGCATGCATGAGGCAGCAGATCGACATTCCACTCTCTTGACATCAATGTTTCTCTCCCTCTAAAAATTAATAAACTATTTTTTAAAAAATGTCAGAGGTTAAATACAAAGAATCTTGAAAGCAGCAAGAGGAAAGCAGTTAGTGGCCTATAAAGGAGCTCTGAGAAGACTCAGCTGATTTCTTAACAGAAATTTTGCAAGCCATAAGGGATTGGCAAGAAATATTGAAAATGATGAAAAGCAAGGACCTTCAGTCAAGATTACCCAGCAAAGCTGCTATTTAGAATAGAAGGACTGATAAAAGAGCTTCCCAGAGAAGAAAAAGCTAAAGAAGTTCATAGCCACCAAACCAGTGTTATAAGAAATGTTAAGGGGTCTTCTTTAAGAAGATGATTTAAAAGTGTGAATAATAAAGAATGAAATCTTATTTGTGACAACATTGATGGAGCTAGAGGGCATTATGCTAAGTGAAATAAATCAGAGAAGGAAAAATACCATATGATTTCACTTATATGTGGAATCTAAAGAATAATATAAATGAACAAACAAAACAAGCAGACTCATAGATACAGGGAACAGACTTAACGATTGGCAGAGGGGAGGGGTGTTGGGAAATGGTGAAAAAGGTGAAAAGACTGAGGAGTACACGATAGTAACAAAATATTCATTGGGATGTAAGGTACAGTATAGGAAATATAGTCAATACTGGAATAACGGTATGGTGCCACCTGATATTGGAAAAATCAAGAGGGAACATTTTGTAAAGTATACAACTATCTAACCACTATGCTGTATTACTGATACTAATACATGATAATATTGAATGTAAACTGTAATTGAAAAGTTTTTTAAAAAATAAGGTAAAAAATATACTGTAGGAACTCATTAAATAGCTGAAGGATTTTATACCTACTATTTTTTTTTTTTAAATATATATCTTTATTGATTTCAGAGAGAGGAAAGGAGAGGGAGAGAGAGATAGAAACATCAATGATGAGAGAGTCATTGATCGGCTGCAGCCCGCAACCCGGGCATGTGCCCTGACCGGGAATTGAACCCTGATCGCCTGGATGCTAGGTCGACGCTCAACCGCTGAGCCACGTCTGGCCGGGCAATATACCTACTACTATTAACAATATTGACCCCCAAGTATATTTTCTTAGACTTGTTCTCTAAACTCCAGTCTTTATACTTTAATTGCCTATCTGACATTTCTACTTTCAAGCCTGAAAAATTGAACCTGTGATCTTCTGTCTTGTCCCTGGATCTCCAGAATTTCCTTGCACAGCAGACAAATCTACCATCCATTTCTGCAAGCCAGATTCTTGGAAGTCATCTTTGGTGCCTCCTTTCCCCCTTCATATTCAATCCATCAACTGGGGTCTGTGGATTTCGCTACTTAAATATCTCTTGAGTCTATCCATTTTTGACTGCCATCTTTCTAGTTTGAATTATCTTTTACTGAGACTGGGGTTCCCACGTCAATACTTGCTTTGTTCTGGCCCTTCTCCACAATCTAACCAGACTGAGTATAATGTACTCATGGAAAAGTGCTTAAATTATAAGAATAGCTCAACAAATTTTCACAATGTGAACATACCCATCTAACCAGAACCCTGCTCAAAAAATAGAACATTACCCACACATTAGAAGCTCTTACTGGCTCCTCCATTCCTGAATGATCTCTAAAATGAAAGCATAAAGGCTTTAAGGAACTTCTCATTGCCGTTAGGATAAAGACCAAAAACCATAATGTGATAATTAAGACCCTGGTTGATGGTAGCCTTACATTTCTATTCAACCTCATGTTTATTACTCTTTTTTGTATTCCAGCAGTACTGGGTACTTCTCATTCCTTGAATGTGCTGTTTTCTCTTGCTGGAAAATTCAGTGTGCACACACCCTTTCCATATTCATTCTTCAGATTTGAACACTTCTAGGAAGCTTTTTGAACATAGCTAGTTTGGTGAGGTCCAAATTATAAGTTATATGTACTTTTCCATTATTTATTTGTATGAGTAAAGGCATAAACCTCATTTTATTGTGATTTGCTGTATTGCTTTTTGCAGAGACAGTGTTTGGTTTTGTTTTTTACAAGTTGAAAGTTTATAGCAACCCTTCGTTGAGCATTTCTCTCATTGCCATTTTTCCCAGCAGCATTTGCTCACTTGGTATTTTTGTCACATTTTGGTAAATTCTGGAGTATTTCAGACTTTTTCATCGTAATATTTGTTACGATGATCTGTTATCAGTGATCTTCAATATTACTATTGTTATTGTTTGGGGGCACCACAAATCATACCCATACAAGACCACAAACAATAAATGTGTTTGTTCTTACTGTCCCATCAACCAGCCATTCCTCTGTCTCTCTTCCTCTCTTGAGGTTTTTCTATACCCCCTAACACAACAGTATTGAAATTAGGCCGATTGATAACCCTGTAAGTGTTCAAGTGAAAGGAAGTGTTGCATATCTCTCACTTTAAATCAAAAGCTAGAAATGGTTAAGCTTTGTGAGGAAAGCATGTTGAAAGCCAAAGTAGTCTGAAAGCTAGGCCTTTCACTCCAAACAGTCAAGTTGTGAATGCAAAGGAAAAGTTTGTGGAGGAAATTAAAATGCCACTCCAGTGACTACATGAATGGCAAAGCAAAACAGCCTTATTGCTGATACGGAGAAAATTTTAGTGGTGTGGATAGAAGCCAGCTGTACCAGTCTCTTCAGACAAAACCCTAAGACTTTAATTCTGCAAAGGTTGAGAGAGGTGAGGAAGCTGCAGAAGAAAAGTTTGAGGCTACCAGAGATTGGTTCATGAGGTAGCAGAAAAGAAGCAGTCTCCATAACAGAAAAGTTGAAGATGAAGCAGCAAGGACTGATGTAGTATCCAGAAGATGTAGCTAAGATAGTTAATGAAGGTGGTTACACTCAACAGGTTTCCAGTGTAGAAGAGCCTTCTAGTGTGAGAAGATGTCATCTCAGACTTTCATAGCTAGAGAGGATAAGTCAATGTTTGGCTTCAAAGTGCAGGCTGACTCTCCACTAGGGTCTAATGCAGCTGGTGACTTTAAGTTGAAGCCAGTGCTCATTTACCATTCTAGGGCCCTTAAGAATTATGCAAAATCTATTCTGTCTGTGATGTTATATGTATATAATGACATAAATTTTATTCATATATATTAAAGCTTGGGTGACAGCACATTGTTTATAATATGGTTTACTGAATATTTTAAGCAGACTGTTGAGATCTGCTCAGGAAAAAAAGATTTCTTTCAAAATATTACTGCTCTTTGACAATGCACCTGATTACACAAAAGCTTTGATGGAGATGTACAATGATGAGATTAATGTTGTTTTCATGCCTGCCAACATAATGTTCATTATGTAGCCCCTGGATCAAGGAGTAGTTTTGACTTTCAAGTCTTACTATTTAAGAAATACATTTTGGCCCTAGCCGATTTGGCTCGGTGTTTCAAGTGTCAGCCCGCAGACTGAAGGGTCCTGGATTTGATTCTGGCCATGGGCACATAACCTCAATTGCAGGCTCGATCCCCAGCTCCAGTCCAGGCATATGCGGGAAGCAGCCAATTAATGTGTCTCTCTCACATCAATATCTTCCCCCTCCCCCCCTTCTCTGTCTTAGAATAGCAATGGAAAAAGTATCCTCTGGTGAGGATTAAAAAAAATACATTTTGTGGGACAGCTGTAATAGTCAAAAATTTTTTTTAAAACAAATATTTTTTGTAAGGTGATTACTGCCATAGATAGGGATTCCTCTGATGGAGCTGGGCAAAGTAAATTTGAAAACTTTCTGGGAAGGATTCACTGTTCTAGATGCTATTAAGAACATTAATATTCATGGGAAGAGGTCAAAATATCAGCATTAACAGGAGTTTGGAAGAAGTTGATTCCAACCCTCATGGATGATTTTGAGGGGGTCAAGACTTCAGTGGAGGAAGTAACTGCAGATGTGGAAATTATAAGAGAACTAGAATTAGAAGTGATGTCTGAAGATGTGACTGAATTGCTGCACTCTCATAAAACTTTAATGGATGAGGAGTTGCTTCTTATGGATAAACAAAGAGTGGTTTCTTGAAATGAAAGCTGCTCCTGGTCAAGATGCTAAGAAGATTGTTGAAATGACCACAAAGGATTTCGGATATTACATCAACTCTAGTTGATAAAGCAGCATTAGGATTTAAGAGGATTGTCTTCAATTTCGAAAAGTTCTACTTTAGATAAAATGCTATCAAACAGCATCTCATGCTACAGAGAAATCATTCATGAAAGGAAGAGTCAGTCAACACAGCCAACTTGATTTTTGTCTTATTTTAAATTGCCCCATCTACCTTAACTTCAGTAACTACCTCCTTGATCAGTCAGTAGCCATCAACATTGAGGCAAGACCCTCCACCAGCAAAAAGATAATGACCCACTGAAAGATCAGCTGATAGTTAGCATTTTTAATAGTAAAGCATTTTAAAATTAAGGTATGTACATTGTTTTTTAAGATATGCTATTGCAGACTTAATAGACTGCAGTATAATGTAAACAACTTTCATATGTACTGGGAAATCAAAATATGAGTGACTTGCTTTAATGATACTTGCTTTATTGTGGCCATATTCTCTTCTCAGCATTTCCACATTATCACACTGGAACCAAACCCACAATAACTCAGAGGTATGCTTGTGTATGATTATCTTCCCCCATTATTTTAAAACTTTATAAGTCAGATTATACCTATTTTGCTCACTACTACATAATCATCAACTAGCACAATGGCTGAAAAAGAGTGATACTTAGTATTCACACAATAAATGACTATGAGTAGTCATAGCTTGTTATGGGCTAAATTGTGTCCCCTTAAAATTTGTGTGTTGATGTTTTAACCCCAAGTACCTTAACTATGACTATTTTTTTGGATATAGGGCCTTTAAAGAGGCAGTTATGATAAAATGGACCCTAATCCACTATGACTGTATCTTTATAATTAGAGATTAGGACACAGACACACACAAAGAGAAGAACTTGTGAAGACATTGGAGAACGATAGCCATCTACAAACCAAGGAGAGAAGCTGCAAAAGAAAACAACCCTGCTGACACCATGATCTTGGACTTCTAACCCCCAGAATTGTGAGAAAAGAAATTTTTGTTTAAGCCACCCAATCTGTGGTGCTTTGTAGCTTCAGCAAACTAACATAGATTTTGGTATTTGAGGTGCTGCTTTAACAACCATAAAATGCAGAAGTGGCTTTGGAACTGTATGGTAGAAGTTGGAAGAGTTGAGATGCATGTTAGAAAAATCAAGATTGCCTTGACGGATTGTGGTAGAAATATGAATGTTAAAAGAGATACTGGTGAAGGATCTGAAAGAGCTTTGAGAAGGCTTCTGTCATCTTGGAACTACACATATATGATCATGAGCAGAATGTTGGTAGAAATATGAATGTTAAAGGTTTTTCTGGTGAGGTCTCAGAGAAATGAACAAGTTATTTGAAACTGGAAGAAAGCAGATTTTGTTATAAAGTGGCAGAGAACTTGGCTAAATTGAGTTCAAGTGTTTTGTGGAAAATAGACTTGTAAGTGATGAACTTGCATATTCAGCTGAGATTTTAAAGCACAAAGTGTTAAAGATATGGCCTGGTTTATTTTTGCTGCTTATAGCAAGAAGCAATAGGAGAGAGATAAATTGAAGAAGGAATTGCTCAGCAAAAAGGGAACCAAAACTAAGATTTGGAAAATTCTCAGCCTGTGCATATTGTGAAAAATTAGAAAGTCTGTCCTGGAGACAACATCAAGTTTGTTGCTAGACAACCATTTACTAAAGAGATTACAGGTATGTGACTTATGTATCCATTAAGCTATCTCAGCAGGAATAGAGATGGGGTTACGCCAGCAGAAACCGTGCCAGCTTGTATTGAGGGAGCAACTGGGGCAAAATGAAAGGAGTCTTTCAGATGTCTGGGATTCTATAAGTCAGTAGAGGTATCTAGCTGTGGACATGTGTTTCTTCAAGAAAAGAAAAATGCTGAAGGTAGTTCAGAGGTTTGTAAGGCTGCTACTGTAACCATGAGATCAGAAGTGCCACAAACTGGGTATAAAGGGGGTGGGGCTACCACACTGGTAGGTGTGGAAGTCAGGGCCTCCACTCCAGTGGACTTAGAAGACAGAACATGAAGCCAAAGAGGATTTCTCTTGAGCCTTAAGATCTAATGGAATTTGCCTTGTTAGGTTTTGGACTTGCTTGGGACCCCTTACTCTTCGTTTTTTTCTCATTCATCCCTTTTGGAATGGGAATGTTTATTCTGTTCCTGTCTCTGCACTGTATTTTGGAAGCAGCTAACTTGTCTAGATTCACAGGTTCATTGCTGGAGAGAAATTTCGCCTCAGGTTAAATCATATGTCAGGTCTACCCTACCTGATTTAAATGACATTTCAATGAGATTCTGGGCTTAGAAGTGGTGCTGGAATGAACTATGACTTTGGAGGCTGTTGGAGTTGAGTGAATGTATTTTGTGTATGAGGACATGAATAGTGGGAGCCAGAGGGTGGAGTTTTCTGGGCTGAATTATGTCCCCTTCAAATTTATGTGTTGAGGTTCTAACCCCCAGTACCTCAGAATGTAACTATATTTGGTGAGAGGCCCTTTAAAGAGGTATTAAGATAAAATAAGGTCATGTGGATGGGCTTTAATATGACTGGTGTCCTTAGAAGAAGAGATCAGAATACAGACACAGACAAAGAAAGATCATATGAAGATGCTGGAGGAAGAAGGCCATCTACCATCCAAGGAGAGTGGCCTTAGAAGAAACCAACCCTGCTGATACTTTGATCTCAGACTTCTAACCTCCAGGATTGTGAGAAAATAAATTTCTGTTAAGTCTGTGTTTTGTCACAGCCCTACAAGACTAATCTACAGCTATTACATTAGTTGAGAGACATTTGTGAAATAGGTTCTTATCTCTTCCACAGTTTTTTCATGTGTCAGTGAGGGTATTTGGGTCAGTGGTTCTTAATTTTTAATTTCAAACTTTCTGAAAATGGAGTGTGTTTCATTAAGAAGTTATGTAGTGTGTTGCATGACACTGGAGATGAGATGTCTACAGCACAACTGAGTTATGTAGTTTCAGAATGTTCTACACACTTCAGGGATTGTGAAAGGCAGACACCTCCTATTTTAGGAGAGCATAGAATTTGAAGAAAAGTTGCTGTTCTGATTACAAGTTAGGCAAGTTGCTTAATTTTCTGAAACTTCTCATAATTAAATGAGGATAATACTTTCTCAATCTGTAAAATAGGGTTATTGGGTGGATTAAATGAGATGAGTATGTTGGAGTTTCAGCTGAAATAGCTCTTGTGTTAGCCTTGAAATTCTGTGATTTTGTTTGCCTTTTGATGATTTCACCTCTTTTGGTATACACTAGGGATGGGCAGGAAACAAAACAAAGCAGTTGATTTTTATAATAGTTCGAAATGCTGTGAGAGATCTAAAAGGATAAAGTGATTTTTTGGGGGTGGCATCAGATATATTCACATTTCTCATCATAGGCAACAGGAGTTAAGCTGTGGAAAGGGATAAACAATTAGTGATGATGCATTTAACCTTTTATCATAAATACGGCACCATTTTTTTCATCTGTGTTATATGGACTGTTGGTATGACCCAATCCATATGATATCCTCCCCTTTACCAACATATTTGATATGATTAGTTTCACAGAGCAGAGTATTGGCCTGACCACATGAACCCATTTCTTTTTTTAAAAAAATTTGTTTTTAATATCAAACATAATTAAAGTAGTGAGCCTTTTCCCCTCTCTCTTGGTTTTTATGGAGACATTTCCTCCCTTGGTTTTCATATGTATGTTCTGTGAAATTTTATGTGACTGTGGTAAATCATAAATCAGCTTACTTGTGTTTTTGTGAAACTCTAAGTCATTTAAGATGGGACCATCAATTTGAGTGGATGTTGGCTTTCTATTTTTATAATACAATTAGGGAAGTGACAGAGTTGTCACAAGATTGAGTAGACAAGGAGAAAGAGAGTATATGTTAGAGGGGAGGGGAGCAGTTTATAATATTTTTTGTCTATTTTACAATTACAATGGATGTACAATATTATATTAGTTTCAGGTGTACAATCCAGTGAGTAGACATTTATGAACTTAAGAAGTGATCACCCTGATAAATCTAGTACCCATCTGACACAATATATAGTTATTAATATTATTTACTATATTCCCTAGGCTGTACTTTACATCCCCATGGCTATACTTAACAACCAATTTGTACTTAATCCTTCACCTTTTTCACCCACCCACCCTCAACCCCTTCCCATCTGGCAACCATCAAGATGTTCTCCATATGTATGAGTCTCTTTCAGTTCTGCTGTCGGTTAACTTTGTTCTTTAATTTCCATGTTTAAGTGAAATCATCTGGCATTTGTCTTCCTCTGTCTGACTTACTTCCACTCAGCACAATACTTTCTAGGTCCATCCATGCTGTTGCAGATGGCAAGATTTCATTCTTTTTTATGGCTGAGTCATATTCCATTGTATATATGTACCACTTTATTCGTTCATCTATTGATGGACACTTAGGTTGCTTCCATATCTTGGCTATTGTAAATAATGCAATGAACATATGGATGCATATGTCTTTTTGATTTAGTGTTTTGGATTTCTTTGAATAAATACCCAGAAGTGAAGTTGCTAGGTGTTGTCATAGCCTTTGTTTTAAAGTCCATTTTGTTTGATATAAATATTGCTGCCTCAGCTTTTTTTTCCCATTTCCATTTTCATTAAATATCTTTTTCCATCCCTTTACTTTTAAGTCTGTGTGTGTCATTATATCTGAAGTGAATCTCTTGTAGACAGCATATGTCTTGTTTTGTTATCCATTTAGCTACCATATGTCTCTTGATGTGAGCATTTAATCCGTTTGTATTTAAAGTAATTGTTGATATGTATTTATTGCCATTTTATTTATATTTTCCATCTTTTTTTCCTTCTTCTTAAAGAAGACCCTTTAACATTTCTGTTTTGGTGGTGATGAACTCCTTTAGCTTTTTCTTGCCAGAGAAGGTCTTTATCAGTCCTTTGATTCTAAATGATAGCTATGCTGGGTAGATAATCTTGGTTGTTGGTCCTTGCTTTTTCATCACTGAGTATTTTGTGCCAGTCCCTTTTGGCCTGCAAAATTTCTGTTGAGAAATCAGCTGACAGTCTTCTAGGAGCTCCCTTGAAGGTTACAAACTGCTTGTTTCTTGCTGCTTTTAAAATTCTTTCTTTGTCTTTAACCTTTGGCATTTTAATTATGATGTGTCTTGGTGTTGGTTTCTTTGGATTCATCTTGTTTGGGACTCTATGCTTCCTGGTCTTGTATATCTATTTCCTTCACCAGGTTGGGGAAGTTTCCTGTCATTATTTTTTCACATAGGTTTTCAATTTCTTGCTCTATTCTCTCAGCACTCCCACGATGCGAATGTTGGTATGCTTGAATTTGTCCCAGAGGCTCCTTATACTATCCTTATTTTTTGGATTCTTTTTTTATTTTGCTGTTCTGATTGGGCATTCAAATCTCTTTTTTGATCCTGTGCTTCATCTAGTCTACTGTTGATTCCCTATATTCTTTATTTCAGTTATTGTATTCTTCATTTCTGACTGGTTCTTTTTTATGTTTTCTATTTCTTTGTTGAAGTTCTCACTAAACTCATCTACTCTTCCTCTAAGTTCATTGAGCATCCTTATAACCAGTGTTTTCAGCTCTGCATCTGGTAGATTGCTTGTCTCCATTTCATTAAGTTCTTTTTCTGGACTTTTATTCTGGTCTTTCATTTGAGACATGTTTGCCTCCTCATTTTGGCTGCCTCCCTGAGTTTGTTTCTGTGTATTAGGTAGAGCTGCTATGTCTCCCAGTCTTGGTAGGGTGGCCTTAGATAGTAGGTGTCCTGTAGGTCCCAGTGGCACGGCCTTCTGGGTAACTAGAACTGGGTGTTCAGGTGTACCACTGTGGACTGTATACATCCTTCTGTTGTAGTTGAGCCTTGACTCCTGTTGGCACATCAGTGGGAGGGATTTACCCCTAGGCCAATCAGCTGTGAGGACTGGCCACAACCACAGTGGAATATCTGCCATGTAGGGGCCAACCCCACAGAGCAGGACATACTTCAGCAGTATTCTGGTGCCCAATGAATGTACTACTGAAGTGTTGCTTGTGGAGATAGTTGAGTGATGTTTCAGTGTGATCTGAAGCTGCCTACTGGGTATGCTGGCTCTGGGGAGGTGCAGGCCAAGGTCAGTTGCTACCTGTGCCCTGCACAGGACCACACAACATGAGTTACAAAGCAATTTAAAGATGATTGCCACATATGCAGGGCTTGGTGGTACCTGGAAGAGGCCAAGCTGTGAACCTAGGTCTGCTGCCACTAGTACCAGGTCTGGGGCCCTCTTAGCAAGAGGTACAAGACATGCCAAGATCAGATACTGCTTGTTTGGGGTTTGTGAACCTTTGAGACATTTTAGGATAATCCACATGATAAGCCAGGACAGGCTGTTTGTATGGAAAAGCCACTGGAAACAGCTTGGACCAGTTGGGTGGGGCAGGGTCTCAGGGAATCAGCAGGGTGTGGCAAACATTATTGGCCAGGTTGATGGAGACTCAGACATGGCACCCTTCTGCTAGTTCTGTGAAGGAAGGACTCAGAAAAGGAATAATGGCCTCTGCCAGCAGTTTTGTTTGAGAGAAACCTGTCCTTCCAGTCCTGTATGTCCTTGGCACCTTTCAAGTTGCTGCCTCAGCACTGGAGCTCAGCAAGTGAGTTTGAGTAAGTCCAGGCCTGGGCCCTTTATGAGGAACATCTGGGTCTCCAACAGCTCTCCATCTCAGCCACAGTACCCACTGGTTTTCACAGCCAGATGTTATGGAGACTTCTCTTCCCAGCACTGGAACCCTGGGCTGGGGGGCCTGGTGTGGGCCTGGGACCCCTTGTTCCTCAGGGGGCACCTCCACAGCTGACATGTCCTTCCTGATTTTTAACTGCCACATGTGGGTGTGGGACCAGCCCATTCTGAGTTTCCACCCCTCCTACCAGTCTCCATATGGCTTCCTCTGTGTACCCTTGGTTATAAGACTTCTATTCAGCTAGACTTCAAGTGGTTTTCAATGATGGTTGTTCTGTAGTTTAGTTGTAATTTTGATGTGATTGTGGGAGGATGTGAGTACTTCATTTATCTACTTCGCCATTTTGACCAAAGTGTGTAATGTTTTAAGATGCAGTTACTGGTACCTCATTTGTTTATTTTTTAAATGATAATATGCTAAATTTTTACAACATACCACTCTTTTTGACTCACATCTTAGATTATTTTTTACTCTTACAGTGAAGTAGAAAAAAATTGCTATTGTTAGAAACAATTCACTTACCAAAAAATTAGGTTAACCATAGGCAGAATAGATAGTGTTCAATGGAGAAAGGAAATCAGAAGAAAAGGCAATGAGTCAGTTGTTAGTTAAATAATTGACAATTGAGGCTTTCTAAGCAAGATGTTGACAAATTGTTGTGGTGTGGAACTGATGTGGAACATTCAAGAAATGTGTGTTTGGTCATATGAATTCTCTTCTTTAGGATCTGAGTTAGACTTGCTGAAGGCACAGAGCCCACAGTAGATCTCCAAGAGTGAAGTTCAGGTGAACATCTTGCCCAAGGTGGTAAAAAGAGCCATAATGGATCTTAACTGAAAGTCTCAGAAAACATTAAAGATTATGCCGAGGAAACATAGGTTCACTCAAATATGAAACAAAGGCATGAGCGGGAGACAAAAGAAGTCAAGAGCCAGGTACTGAGTAATGTTGGGTGTATACAGGGATGATTCCAGGCCATTTTGAGAGTGGTGTTGAAATGCTGAATGCTTACTTTACTGGTTGTTTGCTGTATAATTTCTTGGTGTGTTTATGTGGGGGGTGAGGGTGGACTGATTTTAAGGTACACAATTGGGCTAGAAGCTTCATGTCTGCCTTCCCTACTTTGAACAAGTGTTTTGATCTTGTTTGTCCTTGAAAGATGTGGAGTGAAGGTTGGTCTTGGTGGGGGGTGGGAGAGAAGAAATAAGCTTGGGAAAATTTCTACAATTTACTGTGTGACTCTTTATCTCAGGCTATCAGGGCTTGGCTAAGGTATAGAGTGGAGGATTAGAGGTCTCAGAGGCCAAGAATGTGTGAAATTCCTGATTGGGATTGGCTTTGAATAGGCTTTTGCCACACTCCCTTCTGACCTGTGGAGTTTCTGATGATAGATGAGTTGACAGTTTTATGGGAGCTCCTTTGTAAGTAACAGACTGCTTTTCTCTTGCTCTTGCTACATTTAAAATTCTCTCTTTGTCTTGAATTTTTGGCATTTTAATTATGATGCGTCTGGGTGTGGGCCTCTTTGGGGACTCTGGGGACTCTCTGTGCCTCCTACACTTGTGTGACTTTTTTCCTGACCAGATTAGGAAAGTTTTCTGCCATTATTTCTTCAAACAGGTTCTCTAATCCTTGCTTACTTTCTACATCTTTTGGCACACCTACAATGCAAATATTGTTATGTTTCATGTTGTTCCACAGCTCCCTTAAACTGTCCTCTGGTTTTTTAATTGTTTTTTTCTTTTTTGACCTCTGATTGAGTGATTTTTTCTACCCTATCTTCTAATTTGATGATCCAATCTTCAGCTTCCCCTAATCTGCTGTTTATTTCTTCCAATGTATTTTTTATTTCTACTATGTCATTTAAAAAAAATATATATCTGTATTGATTTCAGAGAGAGGAAAGGAGAGGGAGAGAGAGATAGAAACATCAATGATGAGAGAGTCATTGATCGGCTGCCTCCACGCTCCTCACTGGGGATCGAGCCCGCAACCCAGGCATGTGCCCTGGCCAGGAATCGAACCCCAATCACCTGGATCCTAGGTCAACGCTCAACCGCTGAGCCACACCTGGCCGGGAGTCTACTATGTCATTCTTAATTTCCTTCAGTTTGCATATCCTTTCTCATGCTGTTGAGCATCCTTATGATCAGTATACTGAACTCTGTATCTGATAGATTGCTTATCTTTATTTCATTTAGCTCTTCTTCTGGAGAATTCTTTTGTTCATTTGGGGCTTGTTTTTTTGTCTCCACAGTTTGCCTGTTTGGCTTTGTTTCTGTGTATTAGGTAAATCTGCTAGGACTTCCAGTCTTTTGGATGGTCTCTGGTGCAGGCCAGTGTCAGACACTGTTTGTGACTGGCCTTGAGTACCCCATTTGAAGTTTTCCTTACTCCACAGCTGTGATTCCCCCTGGTGGGGCTGGGTGTGTTTGGACAGGACCAAGATGCCCACCAAGGTCTGCTTTTCCAAGCCCTGGGTGTAGAAGAAAATCAGGCAAAGACTCAAAGCACTCAGAGGCTCTTAATGACCCTCAGGCTATAGAAACTCAACACAGTTGGGCAGGTGATTGTTATCAGTCTCTTAAGGAGCTTTAGACTATAGAAACTCCATAGGGTGGGGTGAGAGGTTTTCCAGCAGGGTGGGGCAATTACTTCCCTTCCCCAGGCAAGAGCTGCTTGGAGGGTAAATGTCTGCCTGAGAAAGATATCCTCCACAGTATGGGGGAATGACTCAGCACAGGAATCCAGATGGCCCCCCTCAGAGCTCTATTGCCCCACCCTGGAGTCTCCTCACACAGCTCTCATCCACTCTGCCCTCCTCCCTCCCCTGGAGCCCAAGGTGAATGTCTGCACAGGAAACTTTGTTCATTGGCCCTTTAAGGGGGTGCCTGCATTTCCAGCCTTCTCTCCCTGGCAGACAGAAAACCCACTGCTTTTCACAGCCAAATGTTATGTGGGCACCTTTCTCAGTTCTGGTGCTCTGGGCTGGGAGGCCCAGCTTGTGGTTTAGACCCCAGAGTCCTCAGTGGGAACCCCCCACAGCTGAGATATCCATCCAGACCTTCAGCTGCTATCTGTGGGAGCCCAGCGAGCACCGTTGAGCCTCCACACTTCCTACCAGTCTCTATGTGGTCTCCACTTTTTGTTTTTGGTTCTAAGGGTACTCTCCAGCTAGTCTTCAGTTGAATATTCAGGATGGTTTTTCTATATTTTAGTTGTAATTCTAGTTCGGTTCTGGGAGAGTATCAGTGTAGCTTCCACTCAATCTGCTGCCATCTTGGAGTCTCTGCATGTGGCTTTTTGCAGAGGTAAACTGGTATGGCAGGCCATTTGGCCAGGTGGCACATCTCTCTTTTTTGGCTGTCTAGGGCAAAATCCTGGGGAAGTTGCAGTTCTCACAAATGGCCACATTAAGGCAGCTCTGGTGGAATCACTGGTGAGTAGTCAAAGCCTTTGTTCAGGGTTCAAACAAGCACCAGACTTTGCCTGCTGGGATGCCAGTGACACTGCCACAGGCATCTTATCTCCCACTGTGTTCCTGACCAATTCTGCCAAAGAAGACATGGAATAGGAGCTGGCAGGCTGATTGTTGTGGTGTCAAGTGCCAGCTCTGTTTCTTGTTGAGACTCACTTGTGTTTCTCCAGGGCCAATGGGAAAGGCAGGAAAAGCACAGACTAGCCCAGAGGGGTGGGGGGAAGGAGTCCCTGAAGGGAGCCAATGGCAATGTGCAGAAAGTATGATGTTTGGGGCACTTACCAGTCAGAATTGAGAATGGGTTCCTGTGCTAGAAAACCTATAGGCCCTTTGGGTACTACTCATTCCATTAGTTGGTGGGTCAGTTTGGCTCTGGAGAAGGGACTGGGGCTGTGAATTAGGAGGGGTCTCAGGAAGTCAAATGGTGCAGAAGAATTTAAGTGTTTTAACAAACTGAGTGGTTACAAAAGTATACTGACTGATTATTTAGCCTTTTTAATTCTGAGAGTCATGGACTCTTGGGTATCCATGGCAGTTTTTACATGCATGCATAGAAAACTGTGAGGCTTCTCCCGTTTTCTCCTAATTCTTTTCTGGGATAGGTAGAGTCCCAGAAAGACTGTGAGATGAAAGTGCCTGGTAGTATGTGATAGTGCCTCCTTTGCCTTTGCTATGGGCTGGAACTGATTGGAGGAGAGGTTAGAATTTGAACCCTCTCTCCCTCTTTCCTGGATACAGGGAGTAGAGTGTGGCCTCCGACTTGTACGTGTTGAATTAACAGCACATGTGTCTCTGTGTCTGCTGGTTTTAAGGACAAGTCTGAAAACTTGAGCAAATGTACTTGGTAAAGGTTCTGGTCAGACAGGTTTGTCATAGGGCTCAGGTCTAGGAGACCACAGTGAGGGCAAGATATTTTGCCCAGGGAATCCAGGAGAGGGAAAATGCAGAAGAGGCATTCAAGCCAAGTTTTTAGAGAACTTGGGAAACTAATTTTATTCATTGATTTCAGGGATCAGGAACTTTAGAGCCCAGAAAGAAATGCAAGAAAGACCACAGAAAGGGGAAGATCCAAAACTATTTTACAAATGGTATAAAGAATCTCTGGTGTCCTTTTTTACTGCTTGGTACTTGGGGGTGTTGGGTCTGTATAAACGTAGAGATGATAGTGACAGATCTCCTGTATGGGGTTGAAGTTTATATAGGAAATTAATGGAAATTATGTAGAAAATGAGATAAATACTGCACCTGGAACCCTAAAGTATGTTCATAGGAAACAGATGAGACAGTGAAATTGATAATTATTTTAATGGTAGAATTGAAGAGGGAAGAGAATCCTGTGGAGATTTCTAGCAGTAAGAAATTGAGCAGGAGAACTTTGAGTACATTGGCTGATTGGGGATGAGATGGATTAAGGCACATTGCTTTTTGAGTATAACAAAAGTAGCAGCTAAGATGGTATAGTTGGATAGAATACTGCGACCAGAGTCAAAAATTAGTCATTGTTCTCTGACCAATTTTATGACCTTTTCCAAGTTGCTGTTCCAGTTTATGACTCAAATATTACATATAAAGAGAATACATTTTTTTACTATGAATATTAAGAAGATACTATTTATGATATACTCTGGATTCTGCAAAAAGAAAAATACTAAGTGTATACTGGTTTCTTTTTGGCAGAGTATTTAACATGTTTTTAAAAAAAGGGAGAGTTTTAGAGCTAAAGGGGATTTATAGAACATCTAGCTCAAATCTCACATTTCATAGATGAGGAAACTGAGCGTGAACAGTTAAAATAACACCACCTAAATTCAGTAGAAGAACTAGGACTAGCATCCAGGACTCTGGATTCATTTTGTTCCTGTATCAAAGATCTTCCTAGTATGCATTTATGGTGAATAGTATTAGCTTGTAATGTTTTCATAGTTCGTCAGTAAGTGTGAATCCTTGGCAGTTGTCAAGTTTGCTATCCAGGGAAATTCATGGATAGTCTTAAGGCAGTTATATGAAAGTTGATTTCCTTCTTAATTTATATATTAAAAGCACACAAAGCATGATTGAAAATAGGCTCAGTTTAAGTAACTTATTTGACTACATTTAACTTTTAATAAGAAACCTGGACAAGAGACTTACTCAACTCAACAACGCTCAGCATTCTGAGTTCTTCAAATAGTCACACAGAAATGATAAGTTATGTAATACTTTGTAAACTATTTTGGTGAATGATGATGGGGTTATTGGCTGATGATGAAAGCCTAAGGAGGACCAAGGTCATATACCAATTTAAAACATAAATGTGCTGTATTTATACAAGTTAAAGTTAACACAGTTCTACACGTATACCACAAAGATGCACAGAATAGATAGACAAGTGATAATTGAATCAAAGAAGTCAAGCTGTAGGCTGCCTAGAGGACAGAAAATATGTTGTGAACCATCTCTTTAAAAAAATAGCCAGAGGCCTACAAAAGAATAGCCTTGTCTAACCTTTATGACCATAGACTTTGACCCACCACAGATTCATTTTTTTTGTATGTGTTTTCCCTTTGGAAGATAATACTGAGGGGAAATAGAATGGCACTGGTGAGGTCCAGGAATGCAGCCAGCCCATCACAAAGGGAATAAACCCTGAATCACAACTGCATTATATGCACCAGGGTTCTCTTAAGAGGTGGTTAGTGTGCTGTGCAGCTTTCACAAGTGGCAAGAAGACAGAACTCAATCAAATGTGACTGACAGGTACAGAAAGTGGAGATGACCTGTTTTGCTTGCTTAGCATTGACTTTGGATACACAAACCTGGATGTAAAATATACATATAAATAATTCAAGCATGATCTAAATAATTCGTATAGGAGGAGATGAAGCAAAAGTAACAGATCTTTTTATTCCCAGTCCTCTTCACACTCTATTTTCCAGACAGGGTTAAGAGTTCGGTGTGCATCCTTAAGGCCCCTTTTGTGTCTGTGTGGAAACACACACACACACACACACACACGAGATTTTTATGCTTTTTAAAAATTTCATTGTTGAGAGTATTACAGTTGCCCACCATTTCCCCTTTGCCCCACTCCACCTGGCTCCCATCCCACCTCAGCCCTTCACTGCACTATTGTCTGTGTCCGTGGCCTATGCACATATGCATATAAATTCTTTGGTTAATTTCTTCCCGCTCACCCCCAAACCCTCATCCACCCTTCCCTCTGAGATCTGTCAGTCTGCTTCATGCTTCCATGTCTCTGGAACTATTTTGTTCATCAGTTTATTTTCTTTAGATTTCACATATAAGTGAGATCATATGATATTTGTCTTTCTCTTACTGGCTTATTTCACTTAGCATAATAATCTCCAGTTCCATCCATGCTGTCTCAAAGGGTAAGAGATCCTTCTTTTTTTTCTTTTTACAACTTCATAGTATTCCTTTGTGTAAATGTACCACAGCTTTTTTATCCACTCATCTATTGATGGACACTTGGGCTGTTTCCATATCTTGGCCATTGTAAATAACAATGCTATGAACATAGGGGTGCATATATTCTTCTGATTGGTGTTTCAGGATTCTTAGGATATATTTCCGGAAGTGGGATCGCTGGTCAAAAGGCAGTTCCATTTTTAATTTTTTGAGGAAACTCCATATTCTTTTCCTTAGTGGCTGTACCAGTCTGCATTTACACCAGCAGTGTCCTAGGGTTCCCTTTTCTCCATATTCTCACCAGCACTTGTCATTTGTTGATTTGTGGATGGTAGCCATTCTGGGAGGTGTGAGGTAATATCTCACTGTAGTTTTATTTTGCATCTTCTGATGATTACTGACCTTGATCATTTTTTCATATGTTTCTTGGCCATCTGTATGTCCTCTTTGGAGAACTGTCTATATAGGTCCTTTGCCCATTTTTAAATTGGATTGTTTGTCTTCATTTTATTGAGCTATATGAGTTCTTTATATATTTTGGAAATTAAGCCCTTACCAGATGTACCATTGGGGAATATGTTCTACCATACAGTGGATTCCCTTTGCATTTTTTGAATGGTTTAATTTGGTCTGCAGAAGCTATTTGGTTATACGTAGTCCCATTTGTTATTTTTTCTTTTGTTTCTCTTGCCCTAGGAGAATTGTGGGCAAAAATTCTGTTATGTGAGATGTCTGAGATTTTACTGCCTATGTTTTCTTCTAGAATTTTTATGGTTTCATGACTTACATTCAAGTCTTTTATCCATTTTGAGTTTATTCTCCTATGTGGTGTAAGTTGGTCTAGTTTCATTTTTTTGCATGTACCTGTGCAATTTTCCCAGCACCATTTACTGAATAAACTGTCATTACTCCATTGTATGTTCTTGCCTCCTTTGTCAAATATTAATTGACCATAAAGGCGTTGGTTAATTACTGGGCTCTCTGTCCTGTTCCATTGATCTATATGCCTGTTCTTGGGCCAGTACGAGACTCTTTTGATTACAGTGGCTTTATAGTATACCTTGATATCTGGAATTGTGATCCATCCAACTTTGTTCTTCTTTATCAAAATTGCTGAGGCTATTCGGGAACATTTTTGGTTGTATGTAAATTTTTGGAATATTTGTTCTAGATCTGTGAAATATGCCATTGGTATTTTAATAGGGATTATGTTGAATCTATAGATCTCTTTGGGTAGTATGTACGTTTTACTAATGTTAATTCTTCCTATCCATGAACATGGTATATGCTTTGACTTATTTATGTCTTTCTCTGTTTCTTTCTTCAGTGTCTTATAGTATTCCAAGTATAGGTCTATACCTCCTTGGTTAAGCTTATTCCTAGGTATCTTAATTTTTTTTGTTGTTGCAGTGGTAAATGGGATTCTTTTTTAAGTTTCTGTTTTTGAGAATTCTGTATTGTTCTGTAAAAATGCCACCCATTTCTGAATGTTAATTTTGTATCTTGCTACTTTGATGACTTCACTTATTAAATCTAGTAGTTTTTTGGTGGAGTCTTTACGGTCTTCTACGTACAATATCATGTCACCTGCAAATAATGACAGTTTTATTTCCTTCTTTTCAATTTGGATGCCTTTTATTTCTTCTTCTTGTCTGGTTGCCGTGGCTAGGACTTTACAATGTTGAATAACTGTGGTGAAAGTGGACCACCCTGTCTTGTTCCTATTTTTAGGGGAAACAAAATTTTAGTTTTGTATATAGGGTATGTCATATATGGTCTTTATTATGTTTGGGTATGTTCCCTCTATTCCCACTATGCTGAGAGTTTTTATTACAAATGGGTACTGGATTTTGTCTAATGCCTTTTCTGCATTATATTGATATGCTCATGTGATTTTTATCCTTCATTTTATCTATGTGATATATCACCTTTATTGATTTGTGAATATTTAGCAGGCTTTCATCATGAGAATAAATCCCGCTTGGTCATGGTGTATGACCTTTTTAATGCATTGCTCTATCTGATTTGCTAATGTTTTGTTGGGGATTTTAACATATATGCCCATCAGGGATATTGGCCTGTAATTCTCTTTCTTTGTAGTGTCTTTATCCAGTTTTGGAATTAGGAGAATACTGGCCTCATAAAAAAAAGCTTGGAAGTCTTTCCTCCTCTTTAATTTTTTGAAATAGTTTGAGGATAATAGGTATTAGTTATTCTTTGAATGTTTGGTAAAACTCACCTGTAAATCCATCTAGTCCAGGATTTTGGTTGCTGGGAATTTTTTATTACTGCTCATTTTCATTAGCTGTTACCAATCTTATTCAGGTTTTTTTATTCTTCCTGATTGAGTTTTGGAAGATTGTATGTTTCCAGGAATTTGTCCATTTCACCCAGGTTGTCCAATGTGTTGACATGTAGATGTTCATAGTATTTCCTTACAATTCTTTGTAATTCTGTAGTTACTTCAACTCATTTGTTTCTGATTTTATTTATTTGGGTCTTCTGCTTTGTTTCTTGATGAGTCTGGCTAAAGTTTCATTAATATCACTTATCTTTTTGAAGAACCACCTGTGGGCCTTTGCCAGGTAACTCAGTTAGTTACAGCATCGTCCTGGTGTGCAGGTTTGAACCCTGGTCAGGGCACACACAAGAATCAACCAATGAATGCACAAATAAGTGGAACAATAATTTGATGTTTCTCTCTCCTTTCCCCTCTCTCTCTAAATCAATAAGTTAAAAAAATTTAAAAACTAAAAAAAAAAAAAAAAAAGCAGCTCTTGGTTTCATTGATGTTTTGTATTTTTTTTTTTTAGTCTCTATGTCATTTATTTCCCCTCTGATCTTTATTATTTTCTTCTACTCCCTGAGGGCTTCTCTCATTGTTCTTTTCCTACTTCTTTTAGTTGTAGGGTTAGATTGTTTATTTGAGATATTTCTTGTTTCTTAAGGTAGGCCTGTAATGCTATATACTTCCCTCTCAGGACTGACTTCTGTGTGTCCCATAAATTTTGGTTTGTTGTGTGTTCATTTTCATTTGTTTCCGGAAAGTTTTTGTTTCCTTCCTTAAGCTCATTGGTAACCCGTTCACTTTTTAGTAACATAGTACTGAAAGTTTTTGAGATTTTTTTTTTTTTTTGCAGTTGATCTCCAGTTTCATGCTTTTGTGATCCAGGAAGATTCTTGAGATGATTTCAATCTCTTGAACTTTTTTTTCTTTTGATTTACCTTTATTGTTGAAAGATTCTAAATGTCCCTTTTCCTCCCATTTTGATTCTCTCCACCCTGCATCCCCCTGGCCTTCACACTATTGTCTGTGTCCGTGTGTTATGCATATATGCATGTAAGTTCTTAAGTTAATCACTCCTTACCCACCAACTCATGCCTCCCTTTCTTCTGAGATTTGTCTGTTTGTTCCATGCTTTTATGTCTCTGGATCTATTTTGTTCTTCGGTTTATTTTGTTCATTAGATTTCACATATGAGTAAGATCATGTGATACTTGTCTTTCTCTGACTGACTTATTTTGCATAGCATAATACACTCCACGTCCTACCATGCTGTCTGTCTCAAAGGGTAAGAGATCCTTCCTTTTTACAGCTGCATAATATTCCATGGTGTAAATGTCTGAGAAGATGCTTGATATAATTTCAATCTTCTTGAACTTGTAGAGACTTGTTTTGTATCCTAACATGTGGTCTGTCTTTGAGAATGACCCATGTGCACTTGAGGAGAATGTGTATTCTGCAGCTTTGGGGTAAAATGTTCTGTAAATGTCAAATCCATCTGATCTAGTGTGTCACTTAGAGTCACTATTTCCATGTTGATTTTTAGTCTTGAAGATCTATCCAGTAATGTCAGTGGGGTGTTAAAGTCCCCTACTGTGACTGTATTGCTGTTGAACTCTTTTTTAAAGTCCTCCAGAAGTTTTTTATTTTCTACCTGTGTGAGTCTTTTTTTCAAAGGCAGGTCTCCTGTAGACCCCATATATTTGTGTCATGTTTTCTCATCCATTAAGCTACCCTAAGTCCTTTGATTGGAGGATTTAGTCCATTTATATTTAAGCTTTTTATTGATAGGTATTTATGTATTGCCATTTTATTTCTTCATGCCTATGTTTCTCTCTTTCTCTGTTTCTACTTCTTATTACAGCAGTCCCTTTAACATTTCTTGCAATGCTGGTTTGGTGGTAATAAATTCCTTTAGCCTTTTTTTTTTTTTTTTTTTGTCTGGGAAGTTCTTTATTTCACCATCTATTTTGAATGATAGAAACATCAATGATGAGAGAGTAATCATTGATTGGCTCCCTTTTGCACACCCCCCACTGGGAATTGAGCCTGCAACCCGGGCATATGCCCTGACCCAGAATCAAACTGCAGTGTCCTGGACCCTCGATGTTCAACTGCTGAGCCATACCCAGCCAGGCTCTTGCTGCCTTTTAGATTTCTCTTTGTCTTGAATTTTTGGCATTTTAATTATGATGTGTCTGGGCCTGGGCCTCTTTAAGTTCTTCTTGCTTGGGACTCTTATGTCTCCTGAACTTATGTGCCTTTTACCTTGACCAGGTTAAGGAAGTTTTCTGCCATTATGTCTTCAAACAGGTTCTCTAACCCTTGCTTACTTTGAATATCTTCTTGGCTTCCTATGATACAAATATTGTTACATTTCATGTTGTTCCACTGCTCCCGTAAACTGCCCTCCTGGTTTTTAATTGTTTTATTTTTTTGGTTCTCTGATTGATTTTTTTCTATCGTGTCTTCTAATTTGCTGATCCAAACCTCAGCTTCCCCTTATCTCCTGTTTATTCCTTCCAATGTATTTTTTTATTTCTACTGTCTCATTCTTAATTTCCTTCATAGTTTTCATTTCTTTTCTCATGCTGTTGAGTATTCTGAACTGTATATCTGATAGATTACTTATTTTCATTTCATTTAGCTCTTTTGGAGAATTCTTTTGTTCTTTCATTTAGGGTTTGTTTTTTTGTCTCCCCATTTTGGCTGCCTGTTTGGATTTGTTTCTGTGTATTAGGTAGATCTGATAGGACTCCCAGTCTTTTGGATGGTCTTTGGTGCAGGCCACTGTCAGACACTGTTTGTGACTGGCCTTGAGTACCCTGTTTGAAGCTTTCTGCACTCTACAGCTTTCCTCTTTCCTCTTGCTTGGTGCATTTGGAAAGAATGACGATGTTCACCAAGGTCTGCCTTTCTAACCCCCTGGTCCAGGAGCAGATCAGGCAAAGACTCAGAGCACCCAGAAGCTGATTGTTATTGTCTTTTAAAGACACTCAACCTGTAGAAAATCCACAGGGCGAGGGAAAGATTTTTTCAGCAGTATGATGCAATTTCTCCCCCCCCCCCCCCCCATCCCAGGCAATAACTACTTGGATGGTAAACGTCTGCCTGAGAAAGATGTCCTCTGCAGTATGGGGGAATCACTCAACACAGGAATCCAGATGACTTTCTCTAATCTTCATCCCCCAAGCCAGCAACCCCAGACTTTCCTCACATATCCCCAGTCTACTTGGCCCTCCTCCTTCTGCTGGAGCCCAAGGAGAGTGACTGCACATGAAACTTTGTGCATTGGCCCTTTAAGAGGGTGCCTGCATTTCCAGCTCTCTTTCCCTGGCAGACAGAAACCCTGCTGCTTTTCACAGCCAGATGTTATGTGGGGGCCTTTCTCAGTTTTGGTACTCTGGGCTAGGAAGCCCAGCTTGGGATTTAGGCCCAAGAGTTCTTATTGGGAACCCCCCATAGCTGATCTATTCCTCCAGACCTTCAGCTGCTGCCTATGGGAGCCCAGCCAAAACTGTTGAAACTCCGCACCTCTTACCAGTCCATGCGGTCTCCACTTTAGGTCCTTGGTTATGAGGGTGCTCTCCATCTAGTCTTCAGTTGATTATTCAGGATGATTTTTCTATATTTTAGTTGTAATTCCAGTTTGGTTCTGGGAGAGTGTCAGTGTAGCTTCCACTCAATCCACTGCCATCTTTGAATCTTCCCCAGCCTTCTTGAACTTATGAAGACTTGATTTATGTTCTAACATGTGGTCTATCTTTGAGAATGTTCCATGTGCACTTGAGAAGATTGTATATTCTGCAGCTTTGGAATTAAGTGTTTTGTAAATATCAATTAAATCCATCTCATCTAGTGTGTCCTTTAGCATCACTGTTTCCTTGTTGATTTTTTGTCTGGAAGATCTAACCAGTGATGTCAGTGAGTTGCTAAAGTCCCCTTCTATGACTGTATTGCTATCTATCTCTCCCTTAAAGTCTTCCAGATGTTTTTTTAAATATACTTAGGTGCTGCTATATTGGGTGAATATATGTTTACCAGGGTTATATCCTCTTGTTTGAATAATCCCTTTAGTATTATGTAGTTACCTATGTCTCTTGTTATAGCCTTTGTTTTGAAGTCTGTTTTGTCAGATTTAAGTATTGCTACCTAATCCTTTTTTCACTTCTGTTTGGTTGCACTTTCATCTTGTGTGAGTCTTTTGTTCTAATGTGGGTCTTTTGTAGATAGCATATACATGGGTCATGTTTTCTTATCCATTCAGCTACTCTATGTCTTTTTTTTAATCCTCACTCGAGGATTGCCTCTAGAATGCACCCTAACTGGGCCTTAATGAACCTGCAACTCAGGTACATGTCCTTGACTGGGAATTGGACCTGCAACCCTTTGGTGGCTGGGTCATGCTTTAATCACTGAGCCATGCCTCCCAGGGCAGCTACCCTATGTCATTTGATTTTAGCATTTAATTTTCTTTTAAGAATATTATTGATAGGTACTTATTTATTCTCATTTTTTATTCTTTATGCCTATGTTCATCTCTTGTTATACATCTCTTCTTGTTCTTGTAGCATTCCCTTTAGCATTTCTTGCAATGCTGGTTGGATGGTAATGAACTCCTTTAGCCTTCTATTGTCTGGTAAACTTTATTTTACCTTCAATTTTGAATGATAGCCTTGCTGGATATAGTAGTCTTAGTTTCAGATCCTTGCTTTCCATTACTTTGAATACTTCCATCCATTTCCTTCTGGTCTGTAGTGTTTCTGTTGAGAAATCAGATGACATGCTTATGGGAGCTCCCTTGTAGATAACAGACTGTCTTTCTCTCTCCCTTGCTGCCATTAAGATTCTCCTTTGTCATTAACATTTGCCATTTTAGTTATGTTTCTTGGTGTGGGTCTTTCTGTGTTCACCTTGATTAGGATTCTCTGTGCTTCCTGAACTTGTTTGACTTTTTCCTTCAGCAGGTTAGGGAAGTTTTTTGTCATTGTTTCTTTTAAGAGGTTCTCCATCCCTTGCTATTTTTCTTCTCCCTCTCATACCCCTGTGTTGAAGATGATGTTTCATTTCGTGTTGTCCCAAAATTCCCTTAAACTTTACTCATGCATTTTAAGTTTGTTTGTTTTTTTTTATTTTGGCTGTTCTAATTGTTTTTCTTCTTCTACTTTTTCTTCCAAATCACTGATTCGGTCCTCTGCTTTATCAAGCCTGCTTTTAATTGCTTCCAGTGTACTTGATGGACCCTCCTCTCTAATTTAGTGCTCTGCATGTGAGAGGGCTCAGTTACTGTTAGTCATACATATAAAGTGCTAAGTTTTGGTGTACAGACAATAGTGTAGTTGGACCTAAGGCAACAAGAAGACAATGTGGGTTGCCAATAATTAGTGTAGTTTGTGTGCGAGAGAAGGGAGCATGAGCCAGGTAGGGAAGGACAGTGGAAAGAGGTTGAATGGATTAGAATAAGGTTATTTTAGTGAGTTGTTAATCCTCACCCAAGGATATTTTTCCATTGAATTTTTTTAGAAAGAGTGGAAAGGAGGGAGGTGGGGAGGGAAAGAAAAAGATAGAAACATCAATGTGTCTGAGGCACATCAATTGGTTGCCTCCCACATGTGCTCCTATTAGGGCCGGAGATTGAACCTGCAACCCAAGTATGTGCACTTGCCTGGGAATCAAACCCATGACCCTTTTTTCCTGGGCCAGTGCTCTAACCATCGAACTACACCAGTGCCTTTCAGTGTATTCTTTATGTCAGATATTGTATTCTTCATTTCCAACTGGGTTCTTATTTATGGTTTCTGTGTCCTTTTTCATGCTGATGTAGTTCCCACTAAGTTTCTTGAACATCCTTATGACCATTATCCTAACTCTGTGTCAGATAAATTACTTGCTTCCATCTCATTTAGCTCTTTTTTTTGGAGATTCCTCCTTTTCTTTTTTAAATATTTTGATTTCAGAGACAGGTAGAGAGAAGAAGAGAGAGATAGAAACAGCAATGAGAGTCATTGATCAGCTGCCTTCTGCACACCCCACAACCTGGGCATGTGCCCTGACCTGGAATTGAACCACAATTTCCTGGATCATAGGTTGATGTTCAACCACTGAGCTACACCAGTAGGTCCCTTCTTTTCCTTTATTTAGGGGTTGTTTCTTTGTCTTCCCATTTTAGTTGTTTCTTTGTGTTTGTTTCTATGTATTAGGTATACCTGTTATGAATTCTAGTTTTCATGGGGTGACCTTTTGTAGTAAATATCCTGTGGGACCCACTGGTGTGGTCTACTTGAACTTCTGAGCTGGATGCTCTAGGAGTGACTCCTCTGTAGATTATTTTGGATCTCCTGCTGTAATTGGGCCTTGATTGTTGTCCTATTTGTGGGTGGGGCCTCCTCTCAGGCTGGCTGACTGTGAGGCTCAATCCCAACTACATCATGCCACCTGTTTGTTGTACAGATGCTGAAAGGACAAAACAAAACAGAAAACAAACAAAAACATGCAATAGAAACAACCTCAAAAGAATAACTCTGATGGGAATGTAGTGAGAAAAGAGAAAAAAGAAGAAAGAATAGGAAAAGGAAAATGGTAAAAAAAGAGAAGAAAGAAAAAAATTATGAAAAGGTAAACAGAAGGGAAAGATGAAGCAAAAGAAAGAAAAGAACAAAGAGAAGGAAAGAGGCAAATAAGAGCTATGAAAGAAACAAAAGCAAAGAGAAAAAATAATAACAATGCTAAAAATACCAAAACAATCCAAAAGAAAAAATAAAGAATATAATGAAAACAAACAAAAAACCAATCAAGTTAAGTTCGTCTCGGCAGATTTTAGCTCCTATGTTGTTTGAGGCTGTTTTATATGCTGATTTCTAGCTTATCTGGAGGTACTTTTGTGCTAGCCAATGTCTGTAGCTGTCTAAAGTTGGCTCTCGGTGCCCTTTTCAAAGCTTCAAGTGTTCCATAGCTTGTGGCTTCCTCCACTGGTCTCAGTTGCCGATGAGGGGCCAAACTGAGCTCCTGGGCTGGTTTTATGTTTTTATTTTAATTTTTGTTTTAAAGAATAGTTTATTGATTTTAGAGAGAGGAAGGGAGAGGGAGAGAGAGAGAGAAACATCGATGAGAGCAAAACATTGATTGGCTGCCTCTTGTATACTCCCTACTAGGGTTCAAGCCTGCAATCCCGGGCATGTTCCCTGATCAGGAATTGAACTGGCAACCTCTTCGTTTATGGCCAATGGTCACCCAACTGAGCTCCACTGGCCAGGGCCTAGGCTGATATTTTAGGAGCACAGGGCCCAAAGGCTGGTCAGAAAATATTCAGACTTCAGGTATTATGGTTGGTGTCTTCCAGGACTATAACCCTGCCCTCAGCCTGGCAGTGACCCTCTTAGGCAGGCTGTTGGGGTCTTCTGGAAGCCAGGAGTTTCCTTCAGCTTTCCAATGGGAGTGGAATACCAGTCAGGTTTGGGAATGTGGGAGGAATGTCCCCACCCCAAAGCCAGCCACTGATGCTCCCTGAGACTGCTGCTTTTTTAGCATGGGTCAAAATTCAGGGCAGGACATGCTGGATTCCAGAGGGTGAGCTATATCTCAGGGGGTGGGGTATTTGCCTTTCCCCAGGCCTCTTCTGTTGGGAGGGTCTTGAGCCTTTTAGGAAAAATGGATGCTGTGATATTGGGGGTATGACTCATCACAGGTATCCTGGCAGCCCCCCTCCCCACTACTCTTCCCAACTCCTTCCACCCTGGTCTTTCCTCAGGCAACTCCAGTCTGTACTGCCCTCCCTCCACCAAAACCCTGGGTGGGTGTCTGGGAATGAAAATCCTGTGTGCCAGACCTTTAAAATAGTTGTTTTGTCTCCAGGCAGCTCAGATCCCTTACTGATAGGAGCCCTGCCGCTGGTGCTGTGTGGGTGGCTGTTCTGGCCTTAGCTGGCTGGGCTAGGGAGACACATCTGGGGTCTAGGCCTCTCTTCTGTCTTGGGGAACCCTCCTCACCCTTTTCCCACTGCTCCTGGGAGTTGGGCCAAGGCCTGTTATGTTTCTATGCTACCTACAGGTCTGGAGGTAGTCTCTGCCCTTCCCTGCTTAAAAGTCTCCTCTTCAGCCAATCTTCAGCTGGTACTTAAGGATAAATATTCCCTATCTTAGTTTTAATTCCAGGTAGATTCTGGGAAGACGTGGGCAAAAGACCCACCTACTCCACTGCCATCTTCCAATCTCCACAAGATCCATGTGCTTTAATTAAAGATTGACTCTGTTGCAGATCCTGTGCTGGATGCTCTTTCACTCTAGATGAAAATACGGTAGTCATTTGTTTACAAACTTTGTTTGGAATATGACTAATATCTCAAAAGTAAGAATTTTCTGATTTGCTAAAGTAGATGTCACATGCTCTGTACCTTTCAAAGCCTCTCTGTCTCTGAGGCAGTTTTTTGTACAAATTTCTAATAAGGCTATTTTAATGGTTTTCCTTCCACAAATATGGCAGTTTCAGAGAGAAGAAATTGGATCTCACAGCCTGAAGACATATGAGGATATGAAAATACTATAAAATACATATAGAAGAACTCAGAAAGCTTGACTACATTGGGGCTTTTGAAAGAGAGCCAGTAAGTAGCTCCCATACATTTGAAGTCACTTAAGGTATAATTACAGTTCATTACAAGAAATGGTAACTTATTTACAGTGACAACACATGGAAGGCAGAAATTGACATACACATTTGATTTTTTAAAAACCATCTAGGAACACCCACTTTACAGTGAATCGAATTATTGATGTCTGTCTAGTGGCTAAGTTGTATATATACAGGGTATCCCGAAAACGTATACACACTTTAACAGCTGATAGCTCAATTGACATTTCTTTTCAGCCAGACTGTTTGAACAAAGGAAATTCATCCTAAAGTTTGAAAACTCAGTTGAAGTATAAACACTGCCTTTATAATCAAAGTGTGTATAAACACTGCCTGAATGATCAAAGTGTGTATACACCTTTTTTGGTACACAGTTTGTCCCCCCAAAAATGTATACACACTTTAACAGTTGATAAATCACTTAACTTTTTACTCCTTTTCAGGTTTAACTGATTTGAAATAATGAGTGAAGCCAAATTAAGCTTTGAAAAAATTTACCCACTAGACTTTTTTATGGGGATGCATAAAAGATAAAATTTATGCTACAAAACCAGCAACAGTTGATGAATTGAGGGTGCACAAACACCCAATGAAATGATATTTGATGTTTGTGATTCCATTGCTTTGCATTATCAGCATTGCCTGGGCAAGAACAGTCATCAGTTTGAAAGCAGATGTTGACAAAAAAAATATTCATTTCTGTAGATTCCTTTAAATTTTGAAAATGAAGTGTATGTTAATAAACAGTGACTTTATAATCATTCAAAGTGTGTATACGTTTTTGGGGAATATTTATATATATATATATATATATTTGTTGTTGTTAATCCTCACCTGAGGATATTTTTAAAGAGAGTGGAAGGAAGGGAAGGGGGGAGGGAGAGAAACATTGATGCGGGAGAGAGACACATCAATTGGTTGACTTCTGCATGTGCCCTGACTGAGGCTAGGAATCGAACCTGCAACCAAGGTGTATGTCCTTTACAGGGAATTGAATCCTGTGACCCTTTGGTGCATGGGCTGATGCTCCAACCACTTAGCGACACCAGCTAGGGCTGTATAATATTTTTTGTTGATAGAAGATAAAGACTACAAAAATGTACACATTTTGATGCTATTTGTATATATGATGCACTTAAAAAGAAATCCCCAATTTTAAGTGTATGAAATTTTAAGTTCTTATGAAGCCATCTAGTCTGAAGAGTATCAGTAATTTCTTCTTAATTTCATGTTTGAAAATATATTTAGAAATGTAGTTACATTATATATATTTTTTTAATCCTCACCTGAGGATATTTTTTCCCACTGTTTTCAGAGAGAGAAACATCAATGTGAGAGGGACACACTGATTGGTTGCCTCCTGCATACACCCCAACCGGGGCCAGGGATCAAGCTTACAACCAAGGTACGTGCCCTTGACTAGAATCAAACCCAAGACCCTTCAATCCATGGGCCAATGCTCTAATCACCGAGCCAAACTGACTAGGGCACAATATTTGTTTTAAAACAACAGTTATGACTTTTAAATATGTCAAACATGTTAAGAACATGAAAGGTTGTAGCAAATAAGGGCTATCTTAATAGTACCTGCTACTTATGGGAATTACTAAGCAGGTTTAAGTTTACAATTTGAAAAGGCATTAATATTCTTTTCAAACATAATATATTAGTTAAATTTATATATATTAAATTTTCATTTAATTATATTAATTTTAGATAAGAATACAGATGTTGAGCCTAAAGATAGTTATAAGATACATGTAGGAAAAATGATTTTTAAAAATTTATTTTGGTGTTTTGGGATGCTTTAAACAGCATCCTTTGAAAGTGCTAAATGCTAAGGCAGTAGGGGTGATATCACATATCTCATTTTAGGCTTATGACAAGAAGTAAAATTAAACAAGCTTCATAATATATTTTACTTTTCCCGTAGTTTTCAGAAATTCATTTAGTTTTAGTATTTAATTTGTCACTTGTCAGTTAGGGTTTTTTCGGGGTATGTGAGACTTTTTTTTTTTTTTACAAAGCAATGTTTCTTTTTCCATATATGCAAATTCTGTATTAAATGCCCATTTCACTTAGGAAGGACTTCAGGTAAGTAAATAACACTTTATGCAGTCTTTTTTGTTATTACTGTGAATTCCTTGGCTTTTTGTGTCTTTTACTTTTCCCCTATTGATTATTGGCTTAGCTACTTTGTAGCCTGAAATTTATTTGGTATGACTAGTCCACCAAATATACTGTTAATGATTCAAATTACTAGAAGTTATTCTATATCTACAGAAATTGTCTCCCTTCTTGTGTTTCATCTCTGTTTAACACAACATGAACAGGGTTAGCCAAGTAATAATAGTGATGCTGGAATCTCTGAATTCTTGTATTTCATCATGACCATATAATCTGCCATGATGAATGGAGCAGTATTGCATAGTGTTTGAGAATGTAAATTTTAAATGCCAGACACCTCTACCATGTATCTGATGTTTGGGAAAATCACTTAATCTCAATGTCTTCTATTTGTAAAGTGGGTTTGTTAATAGTATCTACCTCCTAGGGTTGTTGTGAACATTGAATATCACAGTACATGTAAAGCATGTATAGTAAGCACAATGAGGAATATATTGATATGATTAATAATGGACTAAGAACAGTCATTTGAGACCCAAAGAATATCAAAAAGAAAAAGCAGCATCTTGCTCTTTTTCCCTGCAAAATCTCGACCTATGAATTTTCTTTGACCGCTTTGTTTGTTTGTTTTGTATTTTCAGTTTCTGAGCCACTTCCTAGGGATATGCAGCTCTCTTCAACCATTATTACATCTCAGTTGAGGCTATGGAGGAAGTTTTATTCTCTACTAAGCAGGGTGAAAAATGAGGATTTACTCTAATTACAAAATTAAACATTACATATCCACATAGTTGTATAAGTCACCAAATAAGCTCAAACAAATAAAAGCAACATCTTCCATGGTTAAACCTAGTGGTAAAATTACCCTTCATTCAAAAGCACCTTCTATGTCACAGAAACTATTCTAGGTACTGGGGGGCAGCTGGAAGCAAAATAGGCAAGACTTGACAAGAAATCAAAGAAGACAAATCAATCATGTACTCTGTTAGACGATGATCAGTGCTAGGAGAAAAGGAAGCAGGGCAAAGGGCATAGGGACTGCCTGGCCTAGGGTAAGTGTGCCTGTGTTGGGGTGGGGAGGGAAGCAGTGGATACACGTTTTGTAGTTTTTTTGTTTTTAACAAGAGAAAAATAACCAAATTTAATTACATATGTATGTATGGGAAACCCACATGCATGAGGTTCAGAGAAAAAAAGGGAAAATGACTAGATGTGGCATTGTGAACTAAGGCTATGGTAAGGCACACTGGGACTTCAGAGGGGAGGAGGGTCATTTGCAGGACATAAGAAGAGCTATAAGGACTTCTGGCCTATATGGCAGCATAGGTAAATGTAGTGCTCACCACCACCCACAATCACATCAAAATTACAACTAAACCACAGAACCACCATCATTCAGAACAGCCTGAAATTGAGCTGAATGAAATTCCTGCAACTATAAAGTTAAAGAAGCCACATCAAGACTAGTAGGAGGGGCAGAGGTGCAAAATGTCTGGTCCTACACCCATGTATGGCGGACAAAAATCAGGAAGGATATCTTGACTGTGGAGTTACCCCCTGAGGAGAGAGGGGCCCCAGGTCCACACTAGGTCCCCCCAGCCTTGGATTCCAGTCCCAGAAAGAGAAGTCCCCATAACTTCTGGCTGTAAAAACCAGCAAGAATTGATGTTAAGGGAGACTGAGGCTGCTGGAGTCCTGGGAAGTTCCTCTTAAAGAACCCATGCATGGACTTACTCATACTCATTCCCTCTGAACTCCATTGTGGGGACAGCAGCTTGTAAGCCACCAGAGACATACATGGAGGAACTGAATTGTTTGTCAGCAGGGCAAGAACTAGAGAGGCAGCTTTCTTCCAGACAGAATTGTTGGCAGAAGCCATTGTTCCTTTGATGAGCCCTTCTTCCATAGACCTAGCAGAGGGGCACCATATCTGAGATTCTATCAGCATGGCTCACACTGTTTGCCCCATCGTGGTGATCCCCTGAGATTCCATCCCACCCAACTTTTGGGCCCACCCAAGTTTTACTCTAGGAATGGCCTGTTTTGGCTCATGATTCAGATTTGTCTAAAATCTCTCAAGTAGCCTCTGGCCTCAGCAAGCCCCATACTTCTCATTACATGGCCCAAGGCCCAGCACTAACAGTAGCCAACCTTGGTTCACAGACTGGGCTTATTGGGGCACCTCCAAGCCCAGCATAAGAAGCAGCCATCTGCAGATCACTTTGTAGCTTATTCCTGGTGGCCCTGGGCAGAACATAGGCAGTGCCTCACCTTAGCTGGAATCTCCTAAGAGGCTCCAGAGCTAGTGTACCCAGTGGACAGCTTCAGACCATGTTGAAGCACCACCACCCAACCACCTCCATAAGTGGCACACTCAGGGGTGGACTCAGTGGGTAACAGAGCCCTCCTGAGGTAAGTTCTGCTCTGTGTGGTGGGCCCTTGCACAGTTGATCCTCCAAGGTGTTTGGAGATCAGTGGTCAGTGATCACAGCCTCCCTTGTAGCTGATAGGCCTGGGTAAATCCTTCCCACTGATGTGTTCACAGCTATCAAGACTCAACTACAATAGGGTGTAAAGCCCACATGGAGGGTGTGCCACAAGTGCCCAGTTGGGGTGATTGGGGAGGCTGTGCCACTGGACCCTACAGGACACCTACTACATTAGGCCAACTACCAAGCCTGAGAGACACAGCAGTTCTACCTAATACAGAGAAACAAATACAGAGAGGTGGCCAAAGTGAGAAGACAATGAAACATGTCCCAAGTGAAAGAACAGAAAAAAACTCCAGAAAAAGAACTAAAGAAAATGGAAACCAGCAATCTACTAGATGCAGAGTTCAAAACACTAATTATAAACATGCTCAAGGAATTTAGTGAGTACAACAGCACATAAAAGAACCAGTAAGAAATAAAGGATACACTAATCGAAATAAAAAATAATTTACAGGGAATCAACAGAGTATATGAGGCTGAGAAACCAGTAATTTGGAATTTAAGGAAGCAAAAAACTCCCAATCAGAACAGCAGAAAGAATTTTTTAAATGAGGATAGTGTAAGGAGTCTCTGGGACAACTTCAAGTGTACCAAGGTTCTCATCATGGGGGTTCCAGAAATCGAAGAGAGCAAGAAATTGAAAACTTACTTAAAAAAAATGACAGAAAACTTCCCTAGCTTGATGAAAGAAACAGACATACAAGTCCAGGAAGCTCAGAGAGTCTCAAACAAGATGAGCTCAAAGAGGTTCACACTAAGACACATCATAATTAAAATGCAAAAGGTTAAAGACAAACAGAATCTTAAAAGCAGCAAGAGAAAAGCAGTTAGTTGCCTACAACAGAGCTCCTATACGATTGTAAGCTGATTTCTCAACAGAAACTTTGCAGGCTAGAAGGATTTGGCACAAAACATGCAAAGGGATGAAAAGCAACTACATACAACCAAGATTACTCTACCCAGCAAAACTATCATTTAGAATTGAAGGACAGATAAAGAGCTTCCCAGACTAGAAAAAGCTAGAGAGTTCATCACTACCAAGCCAGTATTATATGAAATGTTAAAGGGTCTTGTTTAAAAAGATGATTAAAAAATATGAACAATAAAATGGCAATAAATGCATATCTATCAATAGTTGAATCTACAAACAAAATGAACCAAAACATTCTCATAGATACGGAGAACTTTTTGTTGGTTGCCAGATGGGAAGGGAATTGGTGGGGAGGGGTGGATGAAAAAGGTGAAGGGATTAAGGAGTACAAATTGTTACAGAATAGTCATAGGGATGTAAAGTACAGCATAAGGAATGTAGTCAATAATATTCTACTAACCAGGCATGGTGCTGGATGGGTGTGGGGTTTATTGGGATGGTCACGTATTAAATTATGTAATGTATAATCACTGAGATGCACACCTGAAACTAATATAATGATGTATGTCAACTGTAATTGAAAATAAAAAATGATTTTTTTAAAAAGAAGATCTATAGTTTTAAATATGGGGGTCAGGGTAGGCTTACTTGAGAAGGTGACATTTAAGTACCTTAGTTTTAAACAAGGGAGCCCTGGCCAGTGTGGCTCAGTTGGTTGAGCATTGTCCCATGCACCAAAAGGTCACTGGTTCAATTCCTGGTCCAGACACATGCCCAGGTTTTGGGCTTGATCCCCAGTAGGGGATGAGCAGGAGGTAGCTGATTGATGTTTCTCTCTCACATCGATGTTTCCCTCTCCCTCTCTCTCTGAAATCAATAAAAACATTAAAAAAACCCAACAAAACAGTTAAGGGAATTTCTGAACAACCTAAAATTTGAGCCTAAGTTTTTTAGTGTTTATTATATCACCACATAACAAAATAAATTTATTTAGCTGTACGTTTTTCTTAGTGAATAGAAAGCAATTAACAGTATCTGTGAAGCAATACTGTCAGTGTAAATTGTTATTTCTTAGCAGTGAAAATTAACTGTATTTCTTAAAAAGAATTAGAGTGAACTGTGCAAATCTTGACAAACTAGATTTGTAATAAAAGAAGGGAAATGTTATTGATAGAATTGGAGTTAATATGTTAGAATATTGAACTCATTTACCTTGTTAATCATAGATTTTATGCACACAGCAGTGTGACCTTGTTGACAGAAAAATAATTTTCCATATTTGAAGCAATCCCATTGCAGTAATGAGAATTTATTTGGGAAGGTTTTGGAAGATTTGGAAATTAACTAGTTTTCTTGGGGAATTTAACTTTCAGGAAAATGGTGAATTTTACATAATATGTTAAAAAATATATGCTGCTTTATACATTTTAAAAAAAGTGACTAAGAATGGACATAATGAAATTAATATACTTAAGAATAAGCTAAATGGTAACTTTGAGGACTTGCAGTTATTATTATTGGCAATAATAAAATTTAAAGCATTATTATCTCAAAATGAAATCTTGAGAGCTCACATGATGGAAACAGAAAAATTGATTCTATATACCATACTATAGTTGGAATTGAAATTATTTTTGTTCATGAGTAACAAGCATGTAGCGAAGTCACCAAATAATAAAAGAGCTTTTTAGAAGATGGACGTTAACAATAATTGTTGAGTCTTTTTAGCTAGAACTGAATTTGTACACAGACTGTTTGCTTGTGTGTGTAAGTTTATGTTCCTTAATCGAAGTTTGTGTTCAGTAAATCCTTAAGTGAATTTATTATTTTAGAGTGAAGTTTAAATGTTGAGAAAACTTTAAACACATTTATATGTATTTATTCTTTGCCTAATTTATTTATTAAAGGAACTAAATTTCATCCAGCCCCGCCCCCACCCCCCACCTTGGCCTTCACTCTAGTTATCTGTGTCCATGGGTTCTGCATATATTTTCTTTGGATAACCTCTTCAACTTCTTTTACCCAGTCTACCCTCTGAGATCTGTCAGTCTGTTTCATGTATCCATGCCTCTGGTTCTATTTTGATTGTCAGTTTATTTTCTTCATTAAGTTCCACATATAAGTGAGATCATATAGTATTTATATTTCCCTGATTGGCTTATTTTGCTTACCTTAATAATCTCAAGGTCCTCCTATGCTGTCACAAAGGGTAAGAGATGCTTCTTTTTTATAGTCGTGTAGTATTCCAATGCATAAATGTACCACAGCATTTTTATCCACTCATCTACTGATGGGCACTTGGGCTGTTCCAGATCTTAGCTATTGTAAATAATGCTGCTGTGAACATAGGGGTGCATATATTCTTTCTGATTGGTGTATCAAGGTTCTTAGGATATATTCCCAGAAGTGGGATCACTGGGTCAAAAGGCACTTCCATTTTTAGTTTTTTGAGGAAAATCCATACTATTTTCAGTGACTGCCCCAGTGTTCATTCCCACCAGGATTCCCTTTTCCTCACATCCTTGCCAGCACTTGTTTGTTGATTTATTGATGGTAGCCATTCTAGCAGGTATGCAGTGATACCTCATTGTAGTTTTAATTTGCATCTCTCTGATGATTAGTGATGAGCACTTTTCACATATCTATCTGCCATCTGTATATCATTTTTGGAGAAGTGTCCATTAAGGTCTGTTGCCCATTTTTAAATTGGATTGTTTGTCTTCCTGATGTTGAGTTGTATAAGTTCTTTATATATTTTGGAGATTAACCCCTTATCAGATGTACCAATGGTGAATATGTCCTATATAATAGGTTCCCTTTCCATTTTGTTCATGGTTTCTTTTGCTGCACAGAAGCATTTTAGTTTGATGTAGTCTGATTTGTTTTATTTTTTCCTTTGTTTCCCTTGTCCTAGGATATACATCAGCAAAAATACTGTTACACAAGATGTCCAAGATTTTACTGCCTATGTTTTCTTCTAGAACTTTTATGGTTTCATTACTTACATTTAAGTCTTTTATCCATTTTGGGTTTATTCTTGTGTATGGAGTAAGTGGGTGGTCTAGTTTCATTTTTTCCCATGTACCTGTCCAATTTTCCCAACACTTATTGAAGAAACTATCTTTACTCCATTGTATACTCATGCCTTCTTTGTCAAATGTTAATTGTCCATAAAGGCATGGGTTGATTTCCGGGCTCTCTGTTCTGTTCCATTAATCTGTATGCCTGTTCTTGTTCCAGTACCAGGCTGTTTTGATTACAATGGCTTCATAGTATAGTATGATATTCAGTTTTGTGATCCCAGTATTCTCAAGATTGCTACAACTATTCAGGGCCTCTTTTGGTTCCATATAAATTTTTGGAATATTTGTTCTAGATATGTGAAATATGCCATTGGTATTTTAATAGGAATTGTGTTGAATCTATGGATTGCTTTGGGTAGTATGAACATTTTAATTATGTTAATTTTCCCAATCCATAAATACAGTATATACTTCCACTTGTTTGTATCTTTCTTTATTACTTTCTTCAATGTCCTGTAGTTTTCTGAATATAGATCATTTACCTTCTTGGTTAAGTTTATTCCTAGGTATCTTACTTTGTTGTTGTTGCAATAAAAATGGGGATGTTCTGTAGTTTCTCTTTCTGATGGTCCATTATTACTCTGTAAAAAATGCCACCGGTTTCTGGACATTCATTTTGTATCCTGCTACTTTGCCAAATTCATTTACTACATCTAGTAGTTTTGTGATGGATTCTGTAGGGTTTCCTATGCAAAATATCATGTCATCTGCAAATAATGACACTTTTCCTTCCTCCATTCCAATTTGGATGCCTTTAATTTCTTCTTGGATCGCTGTGGCTAGGACTTCCAGTAATATGTTGAATAAGAGTGGTGAAATCCAACATCCCTGTCTTGTTCCTGATCTTAAGGGAAATGCCCATTGAGTATGATTTGGCTGTAGGTTTTTCATATATGGCCTTTAATACATTGATGCATGATCCCTCTATTCCCACTTTGCCGAGAGTTTTAATCAAAAGTATGTGCTAGATTTTATTGAATGCTTTTTCTACTTCTATTGATATGATGATGTGATTTTCATCTTTCATTTTGTTTATATGATATATCACATTTATTGATTTGTGAATATTATACCAACTTTATTTCCCTGAATAAATCCCACTAGGTCGTGGTGTATGATATTTTTAAGGCATTACTGGATCTGATTTGATAATATTTTGTTGAAGATTTTAGCATCTATGTCCATCAGGGTTATTGGCTTATAATTTTCTTTCTGTGTAGTGTCTTTATCTGGTTTTAGAATTAGGATAATACTGGCTTTGTAAAAGGAGCTTGGACGTTTTCCCTCCTATTGAATTTTTTGGAATAGTTTGAGAAGGATAGGTGTTAGTTCTTCTTTGAATGTTTGGTAAAACATGCCTGTAAGTCCATCTGATCTGAAACTTTTGTTTGCTGACAGTTTTTTGATTACTGCTTCAATTTCATTAGTTAGCCTATTCAGGTTTTCTGATTCTTCCTCACTGAATTTTGGAAGATTTTATGTTTCTAGGAGTTTGTCCATTTCGCCCAGGCTGTCCAGTTTGTTGGCATAGAGATGTTCATAGTATTTTCTTTCAATCCTTTGTATTTCTGTGATGCCTGTTGTTACTTCACCTTTTATTTCTGATTTTATTTGGTTTTTTTCCTCTTTTTTTCTTGTTGAGTCTGGCTAAAGGTACATCAGTCTTGTTTATCTTTTCATTATCTTGGTTTCATTGATCTTCTTTATTATTAGTCTTTGTGTCGTTTATTTTCTCTCTGATTTGTATTATTTCCTTTCTTTCTTTCGGTGGGCTTTTCTTTTTATTCTTTTTCTAGTTCTTGTAGGTGGAGGGTTAGATTGTTTATTTGAGATTTTTCTTGCCTCTTGAGATAGGCCTGTAATGCTGTAAACTTCCCTCTCAGGACTGCTTTTGCTGTGACCCATAGATTTTGTGTAGTTCTGTGTTCATTGTTTTGTTGTTGTTTCCATGTAATTTTTATTTCTTCCTTGATCTTATTGGTAACTCATTCATTGTTTAATAATATGCTACTTAGCCTCCATATGCTTGAAGGATTTTGAGGGTTTTTTTTGTAGTTGATTTTTAGTTTTATGCCATTTTCACCCAAGAAGAAGCTTGATATGATTTCAATCTTCTTGAACTTGTAGAGACTTATTTTGTGTCCTAACATGTGATCTATCTTTTTTAAAAATCTTCACTGTTGAAAGTATTACAAGTGTCCCCGTTTCCCCCCACTGGTCCCCTCCACCCTGCACCCCTCTCCAGGCCTTCACCACACTATTGTCTGTCTCCATGGGTTATGATATATGCATATAAATTCTTAGGTTAATCTCTCCCCACCCACACCCCCACCCCCACCTTCTCTCTAAAATTCATCAGTCTGTTGCATGCTTCTATGTCTCTAGATCTATTTTGTTCATCTGTTTATTTTGTTCATTAGATTCCACATATGAGTAAGATCATGTGATACTTGTCTTTCTTTGACTGATTAATTTTGCTTAGCATAATACTCTCTCCATGCCCCACCATGCTGTCTCAAAGGGTAAGAGATCCTTCTTTTTTACAGCTGCATAGTATTCCATGGTGTAAATGTCTGAAAAGATGCTTGATATGATTTCAATCTTCTTGAATTTGTAGAGACTTGTTTTGTGTCCTAACTTGGAGTCTATCTTTGAGAATGTCCTATGTGCACTTGAAAAGAATGTATGTTCTGTAGCTTTTGGGTGAGGTGTTCTGTAAATGTCAGTTACATCCATCTGCCTTAGTGTGTCATTGAAGGTTGCTGTTTTCTTATTGTTTTTTTGTCTGGAAGATCTATCCATTGATATCAGTGGTGTGTTAAAGTCACATTTTTGACTGTATTGCTGTTGCTTATATGTTTACCATGGTTATATTCTCTTAGTGGATCGATCCCTTTAATATTATGTAGTTGCCTTCTTTGTCTCTTATTATGACCTTTGCTTTGAAGTCTATTTTGTCAGGTATAAATATTGTGACCCCTGCTATTTTTTCTCTCATGTCCATTTACATGGAAAATTCATTTCCATCCCTTCACTTTCATCCTGCAAGTCTTTTTTTCTGAGGTGAGTCTCTTGTAGACAGTATATGTCTTTTGTTTGGAGCATTTAGTCCATTTTCATTTAAGGTTATAATTGATAGGTACTTATTTATTGCCATTTTTATTCTTTATGGGTATGTTCCTCTCTGTATATATTTCTGCTTCTTCTTACAGCATTCCCTTTAACATTTCTTGCATTAAAGGTTTGATGGAAATAAATACCTTTAGTGCCCACCCCCCCACACACACACTTTTTTTTTTTGGTCTGGAGGCTCTTTATTTCACCTTAAATTTTGAATGGTAGCCTTGCTGGATAGAGTAGTCTTGGTTTTAGATCCTTGCTTTTCATTACTTTAAATCATGCCATTTCTCAGTGGAGAAATCAGCTGACAGCCTTATGGGAGCTCCCTTATAGATTACTGACTGTCTCTCTCTTGCTGTTCTTAAGATTATCTCTTTGTCTTTAATGTTTTCCATTTTAATTATGATGTGTCTTGGAGTGGGTCTCTCTGGGTTCATCATGATTGGTACCCTGGGTGCGTCTTGAACCCTTGTGCCTTTTACCTTCACCATCATAGGGAATTTTCTGTCATTATCTCATCAAACAGTTTTCCATCCCTTGCTCACTTTATTCTTTCTCTGGTACCCATATGATGCAGACGTTGTTGTGTTTCATGTTGTCTCAAAGTTCCTTACACTGTCTTCATGCTTTTTAAGTATTTTTTCTTTTTGCTACTTCAATTGAGTGTTTTTATCTACTTTGTCTTCTATTTCACTTATTCTATCCTCCGCTTCATTGAGCCTGATTTATTTCCTTCCAGCATGTTCTTGATGTCCAATATAGTATTCTTCATTTCTGCCTTGTTCTTATTCATAATTTCTATGTCTTTTTTCATGCTGATTTAGTTCCCACTAAGTTCCTTGTAGTTCTACATTTATTGAGCATCTTTATTACCTTTACTCTGAACTCTATGTGTTATAACTTTATCTCATTTAGGTCTTTTTCTGGTGATTCATCCTTTAATTTTGGGGTTGTTTCTTTGTCTCTTAATTTTAGTTGTCTCTTTATGTTTGTATCTATGTATTAGATATACTTGCTATGACTCCCAGTCTTTGTGGAGTGGGCTTTTGCAGTAAATGTCCTGTGGAACCCAGTGATGTGGTCTCCTTGTACTACTGAGCTGGATGCTCTAAGAGTGACCCTTTTATGGGTTATTTGGGCTCTTCTGTTGTAATTGGGTCTGGATTGCTGTTGTGCCATTCATGGGTGGGCTCTCTTCTCAGGCTGGATAACTGTAAGGTTCAGCCACAAGCACATCTTGTGAGCTATTGTACAGGTGTTGACAGGGCAAAACAAAACAAAACAAAACAAACAGGAAGTAAACAGGATCATACAAAAGATACCAACAAGAACAGCAAAAACCAACACCAAAGAAAAAAGAGTTAGGAAAGAGAAAAGAGAACAAGAATAATAAACAAAAAAGAGAGAGAAAGATAATATCACTAATAGCAAAATAAAGCATAAAAAGAATAGTGGAAGAGAAATGGGGCAGAAAAAAGATGCTGAGAGGAAAAAAGGGAGAGCAAAAAATAAGAGTGGAGAGTAGGAAAAGAAACCTAGTGGGAAAAAAAAAAGACAACAAGACAACCCGGGTTGATGTGGCTCGGTGGTTAGAGCTTCAGCCACACACTGAAGGGTCACAGGTTCAAATCTTGGTCAAGGGCATGTACCTGGGTTGCAGGTTTGATCCCAGCCTCATTTTTGGTTACATGCAAGAGGCAACTGATTGATGTGTCTCTCTCACATCAATGTTTCTCTCTCACATCGATTTTTTTTTCTCTCTCTCCCCCCCCCCCCCCTTCCACTGTCTAAAGAAAGTCAATGGGAAAAATATCCTCGGGTGAGGATTAACAACAACAACAACAAAAGACAGAGGAAAAAAATTAAAAAATGTTACGTTAAGGTAAAATAAGAGTGAAGTAGGTAAAGCAAAAGAAAAAATGGAAAATAAAAAATAAAGATATAGTAAGAAAAGGAAGGAGACCAATAAGAGATAGGAAAGAAATGAGAGAAAAGAAAAAACACCTTAGCAACAATAATAATAATACCAAAGCAATAAAGAAGAAAGAAATATATATTGAAAAAGAACAAAAACAAAAATGCCAGTCAAGTCAAGTTTGTCTAGGTAGATTATGTTGTCTGAGGATCACTGTTTTGCATACTGATTTCAGGCCTCCAAGGAGGCCCTTTTGTGTCAGCCAGTGTCAGAAGCTGTTCAAGTTTGGCTCTTGGCACCCTGTTTTAGCTGTGCTCAGTCTGAGGCTCTCTGAGGAGTGCCTTACCCGTCAGCTACTCCACAACCCTCCTTAGGTTACCTGGTCTTCTACCAATGTTTTCTGAAGAGAGTCTTTAGGGTAGACCCAGGCTATCATAGGTAGCGCTAGTGGTCCCCTGCTTAGAGATTATGCCCTCAAGCACTCAATGAGGGGGAAATTAATCTCTGCTTCAAGGCCAAATGCCTCAGTCTCTACCATATACTCCAACTCCAGTTCCCCCTAAGGTGGCGTGGTGCAGGTTCAGGTTGGATACAGCCTGCCGCCTTTGCTGCCGGAGAAGTTTCAGCTGCCCTGGGCTCAGTGGATTAATCAAGAGTCTCCAGTTGAGAATGTTGCCATGCCAGCCCTTCTGGTCCCAGACAATAGCATCAGAGGGTCTTACTCTTGAAATGTGCTGCTCTGAGGTGTTCTCCCAACTCCACTGAACTGTGCCCAGTGGGGGTACCTGGGGCTTCAGAGAACTGATCCAAACTGTTTCCTGTTGGGGACGGTGTTCCCAGCCTGCAGGAGAGGGAGACATGAGTCACCCCTCCCTGGGACTGGCTGGCTGAACTCACAGCTCAGATCCGCCTCCCCACAGTGCAGCCACAAAGCCCAACTCTCACTCATCTATCTCACCAATATAAGCCTTCCTGGGGGATGCTAAGGGATGCCACCCAAGAAACTCCTGCTCTGAGAGGACTCAGCACCCTTGCACCACAGGTCTAAGCAGAAGGGGTTACAAAGTCAGCCTCAAGCAGGACTCTCATCTCTCTGTATGGCTGGTCTCAGTAAAGCTGGGGCCAGGAAACCCAGCACCACTTGTGCTCCAACTCTTCTCAGTGCAGGTGAAAAATCCGTGTAGCGCATGTGATAGTGTAAACAGACTTGAGAATAAACTCATCTGACTCTGTGAATATACAGCCCTAAACAATGGAGCAGAGGGTGCAGCTGTACTAGAGAGCAGCCATCTAGCCAGGAGCATTTTGTGTGTCATTGTCCTAATGATTTGTAAATCTACACATGAAGAGTGTAATGTTTGCTCAGCCTGCATGGCTCAGCGGTTGAGCATTGCCCTATGATCCAGGAGATCTCAGTTCAATTTGCAGGCTCTTTCCCCAGTGGGGGTGGGGGGGGTGCAGGAGGCAGCCAATTAATGACTCCCATCATTGATGTTTCTATCTCTCCCTCTCCCTTCCTATCCCTGAAATCAGTAAAAATATATTTTTAAAAAAGAGTGTAATGTTTTAGTTTGCTAATGTTCTACAAATAATTGTTACATATTTTCTTAATTCTTTTATATTCCTGAGAAGATTTGAAGAAAACTGGTCAAAGGCTCAGCAAAACGAAACAGAAGAGAAGCAGAAAAAGAAAAAGCAGAACAGTCATAGTAAATTCATGGAGGAAACCTCATTTGAAACCCAAAGTATCTTACACTAGGAGATCAGGACCCATCTCAGAGTGATGGGTCACTTGGAAGTAACCTAAAGAGAATCAGGGTGTACCTTCATGGATGGTCTGGGAAACGAATTTGGAGATTTAGGGAATGGCCATAAAGATGAAAGATGAGAAAACATAAATCCTGAAGACAGTTTCCCAAATATTATGTCTGTAGCTGAATTGGCCACTACGTCAAAGAATTATCTCCCTAAAGAAGATTACTTGTTTCTAAGATTGTTATTAAGACCAAATGAAAACTGTGCTACTTGTCCGACAGTGACTCAGACCTTTCCTGTGTAGCAGGTGATGACTACTCTGGCACGAAGGTAGAAAAGCACATTGGAAATGGGCTTACCATAGTATTAGGCATCCAGGGCCAATTTCTTGAAACTCTATGCTCATTTATGTAGAAGAGAGAGATGGTAGATAAAAGTCTTCAGAAAGAAACAATTCTGTGCTGTCGGTATGGATCCAGAACTTCAAGTAAAGTTTTAGGAAAGGAACAAGGAGTAAATACAACAAAAAACAATTGGGCTTTAAAATATATATTTTTATTGATTTTCTAGAGAGGGAGGAAGGGAGAGGGGGAGAGAAACATCAAACAGCCGTCTCCTGTACACCTCCTACGGGGAATCAAGGTACGGGTATGAGTCTGTAACCTGGGCATGTGCCCTGACCAAGTAAACTGGCAACCCCATGGTGCACAGGACAGCACCCAGCCAACTGAGCCACACCCGCTAGAGCGACTTTTTTTCTCAAACAATTTATCTGGTGAAGAATTACAGTTGAGCTCTAATAGACAATCCTATTCTGGTAGCTGGCCTGAGGGACCACATAACTGTATCTGTAAACAGAGGCCAAAGAAAGATAGATGGCAAAAGCTGGCAGGGGCCAATTGATTAAATTGATCTCCGCTTGTGAAGGAGCATGGGACCAGAAAGCAGTCCAGAAACATCGATAGAGGAGAAGCTATTGATAGAAAATAAAGATATGTTGCCTTCAGCTGAGAACAGAAGTTCAATTGTAGAAACAGAAACAAGGCTCTCTGGAAGCTGCTTGCTTAAACTGGATATATCCCAAAGAGTGCCTTACACTCAACAACGAATAAGAAGAGGAGGCAGGAAAGGATTTTCAATTTGGCACCAAACTTTAACTTACCGAGACAGTCATATCAATGTAAAAGAAAGGGAGAAATGTGACTTGTTAACAGAATGCCATGGGCTAAAAATTATTTTGGAGGAGGAAAAAGATAGAATTTCAGAAATAAATGATGAAGAGGAGAATAAATAAAACCGTATCATCTTTGATCATCATCTATCCTGGTTTTACTCTGATCTTATCAAAGACCCTCCACTAAATATTGGTGGAAAATTTGATTCTCATTACCTGTCATTTAACAGACTAAGGCACTCTGTATATTTCAAAAACCCTATTCTTGTGTGCTGCAATCTACATCTAGCTTTTGGAAGATATCTTTTACAGGGAAGATACCATTTTTGACTTTCAGATCTTAGACCAGAGTAGATAATACAGTGTTGACTCTCCAGAAATATTAAGCAGCCCACCTGATAGTTTGTAGCCTTTTAAGATCACTTCTGATCTTCACTTTTTAAATAAAATGTTTGGTGAAAAACTGAAGCCATGGAGAGAACCTAAGCTATTACAGTTCTTTCATACTGAAGAAAACTAAGATTCAACAAACACTGACCTTGATTTACTTGAGCTGTTATTATCACAAGGGCTTCCCTTTCAACTATAAGGCTTTGTGGATCTCCTGAAGTTCCAGTAGGTAAATTGTGCCCATTTGCTACAAATAAAAAGTCCAGTTTAACATATATGAATAACTTATCAGGTGTTTCTACTTTGTGTTAGTGAATTCATGCAGTTAATTGATCTTGTGATGCTTTTCAGGAGTGGAAGTGGTAGACCCATAGCAAATGGTGTTTGATCTTCAAAATCGTGTCCCTTGTCCCCACCTCTGTGACCAATAGTCTTAAATGTCTTTGAGCACATAGAATACTTGGACTCTCAATTTAAATAGACACTGGGAAGAGTGAAGGAAGAGGTGGGCAACAGTGATTATGTAACAAGTAGAGATGGACTGCTTTTTTTTTTTTTAACTCTACATTTCCCCGTTTGACACATGACCCTTTTCTTTCTCAGTCATAATATGCCACATAGATATGAGAATAGTAAAGAAGGATATGGTGAAGATTAAATAATGAGAAAATATCACCTGCAATAGTTGAATTTAATTTTTAAAACGGTCTGAGAAGGGCATTGAAAAGACTATTAGAAAGGGTTCTAGCCCTGGCTGGTTTTGCTCAGTGGTTAGAGCCTCAGCCCTCAGACTGAAGGGCACGTACCTCATTTGCAAGTTCAATCCCTGGCCCTGGTCAGGGAATGTGCAGGGGGCAACCAATCGATGTGTCTCTCTCACATCGATATTTCTCTCTCTCTCCTCCTTCCACTCTCTCTGAAAAGCAATGGAAAAAAATATCCTTGGGTGAGGATTTAAAAAGAAAAAAAAAGGAAAGGTGTCTGACTGGTGACTTGAAAGATTCCTTCAGGGTCTTAAGGTTGTTTTTGGAAATGAAAAATCCAAATACAAGAAGTGAAAATGTGATTTTTAATATTCTAAGTAAAATTACAAGTAAATTTCTCCTAAATAAGCATAGTTATGATGCTAAATGTCCTAAAGAAGAAATGGAGCACATGGGGTGGCAGTGGGAGGGGGGTGGGAGGAGGTGGAAGAGGGCATAAAGGATATAAGTGATGATGGAAAAAATAAAATAAAATAAAGTTTAAAAGAAGAAATGGAGCACATATTCCAACATTTCCTTATCTGTAAGTCAATTGCACGTGTTAGTGATTTCATGCAATTGCATGTGTCCCCTTCCTTGAGGACAGAAGTTGTAAGAGGTGAGAGGTCAAAGCTCCAAGCCCTTCAGTTCTTCTATGTCTTCCAGACATTTTTTCTCTTCTGCTTCCACAAGGATACCTGGGCCCTATGCCTGCATCAGCTTGTCTTCCAGAGTTTATTACTTTGCTCCCAAACTCCTGCTGTTCTGGGCAACGGTGGTCCTCCAAGATTGACTAAGTCCCAGGGCCAGGAGGTCCCTATTATCAGCCTGCCCTTGAGTTTTGGCACCATGTTTATTGCTTTTGTAAACTTTGTGAATAATCACATCTTAACTGCTGTAATTTTCTATCCTTCTAGATGTACCAAAGAAACATGCCAGTTTAAAAAATTAAAATGCATTTGTTGCTTTAGGGAATTGTAAAAGATAATTGAAGTCATTTGGTCAGGTATCCTAGTCCAAGGCCCTAAAGTTGTATGCAGCATTTTTTGTGTCATTTTTCTGGGAGGAAGTCTACAGATTTTATCAGCTTCTCAGCAGGTCCATGGCCCAAAAAGATTAACAATCACTGCCTTAGGTCAGTACCAGAAAGAACAAACACCCTAAACCTTCTCCTCCCTTGAAAGTACAATACCATCATAATTAACATAATGATCAAATATCCATTAATTAAGCTTTGGAAAGCTTTTTAGAGAAAATAGACCCCATTCATCAAATAAGTTACCTTCTAAATGGGGAGACAAGACTAATACAAAACAAAATTATTGCATATAGAAAATATAAATGACAAACTTATGAATATTTTATGAGTGAGGTCAGCAGTACTCACGGGATGTAGAAGAGAATATGGGGTAATTGTTCTGCCTGGGATGGCTTATTTGTGGAAGTGAATTATAAGCAGTGTTTATAAAAATGTGGCTTACAAGAAAAATGGGGGGAAATCACATTTAGAAATGGCATGTCCTTTAAAAAAGAGAAGAGAAAACTAAGTGGAAATAAAATGATTTTTGTGGCTAGGTTGGGCAAGCTAAGTGCTGGTCTCTCTATGGCCAGTGGCCTTGTAAATAAGGCAGGGAACTCAAATCAAGTATTAGGAGCTCTGCAGACATAGTGGGATTATATAGCAGAGCCATATATAAGCCTGAAGAAACCAAAGTACCCATGTTGCTAGAGATATGTGAATACAGGGAAAATATTTTGTGTGGTTTGGTGTGACTGATATACATATATCAATGTTTGGACTTGTTTATAAGCATCTTAATTGTTTGTGAGGATTTTACCCCCAGACACTCTTATGTGGAAGGAGCAATTTGCAAGACTAGTTTTGCTATAGTTGCAATGTTTTATACATGTCACAGGAAAGGACAACTACCTAAATTTTATGCCCTGTGACAGTACCTATATATATATATATATATATAATATATATATATTTAGTTAGAGTTATGTTTTTATAGTTATATTTAATGAAAACATGAACTATGATATACATTGTTTTACTTATAGATTCACATAAGCATTTTCATTGAGTCTGGATAGTGTTTACTAATAGAGGATAGAGGTCTGAGACAAACTAACTCCTGCTTTAGCTAAAATATCTTCAAAACTTTTGTTGGCTTTTGTTGTTATGGTGGTCTAGATATCATGTTTGCATACCTTCACATTTAAGGTAAGAATCTATGTGGCAATAGAGCTAAAATTTGTTTCCCCCCTTTTCCACCCCCAGGATCTTTGTTGCCTAATGACTATGTGGTTCCCCTTGACTGGAAGACACTGATGATGAACTATTTGCAGAGGAAGATGTCAGTAAAGGTACAATTTCATGGCTTTTAAAGAAGAACTTCTCAAACTGTTTTGTTTTGTTTTTTAATATATATATATATCTTTATTGATTTCAGAGATAGGAAAGGAGAGGGAGAAAGAGATAGAAACACCCATGATGAGAGAGTCACTGGGGATCAAGCCCGCAACCCGGGCATGTGCTCTGACCGGGAATCGAACCTCGATCTCCTGGATCCTAGGTTGACACTCAACTGCTGAGGCACGCCTGGCCAGGCTCTAACTGGTTTCTTAAAAAAAATTGCAGAAAACTTGTTTATTGAATGTAACATGAAGGGCCACATCTAATATTAAATTAGACAAAGAATATATGTGGATGGGTGGATAATAGATGCATGTGTCTTTCAGTTAGTCCCAAAGAGAAAGTTGCATTTAATTCTCATACTTTGTGTGGTATAGGTTGGTATAAGGGCCCACTGGTGACCAAGGTGGCCATTTATGAGAATTCTTTCCTCCTGTCTAGTCTGCAGTCTTATCCTGATATGATAGAGGTACAACTACAAATTAAGTTCCTGTTTACTTGATTTGGAAGCTCCTCATTATTGGTGTTCTGGTCCATAGTGAGAGACAATGACTATTCTGACAGGCTGCTAATTTTCCAAGTGGCTGGAGGAAGACAGGTTGGAAAGGGTAGAAAGGTCAGAGAGACTCTGGAAAAGCCTAAATAATGGAATGGGAAGAGGGTAGCTGGGGTTCTATTTATAGTAATTGATGGTGATTTAAGTGTGCTCAGAAGCAATACTATGGATACATTTTGAGATAAATAGTAAAATTAAGGTTTAGTGAAACATTATAGAATTATATAGTTCAGGACAGTATTTTTTAACTGTTCATGTAAGTACTGCGGTGGGAAAAGTAGATTATTTTATATGTCCAGTTAGTAAAACCAAATATATTTTTCCTAAACTTCTTATTTGTCTTCATTCCCCATGGCAACCTATTGCTACCTAAACACACACACACATCCCAATACTTAAATGTTTAAATTGACACTTGTGGTTATTATGTTTCTTTTGTCATCCTGGGAGTATCTCTACATGAGTTAAATGACAGTGCAAACTTAACCTCAATGCCAAATATTAATCATTTTATATGTTTTTAAATTATAATTTATAGAAAAGACAAGAGGATCGGTTAACAAATGAGAATTCGCCTGGCCGGGTGTGGCTCAGCGGTTGAGCATCGACCTAGGATCCAGGAGATCGGGGTTCGATTCCTAGTCAGGGCACATGCCCGGGTTGCAGGCTAGGCAGCAGATCAATGACTCTCATCACTGATGTTTCTGTCTCTCTCTCTCCCCCCTCCTTTCCTCTCTCTGAAATCAATAAAGATATGTTTTTAAAAAAAGAAAAAAAAATGAGAATTCCTTGAACTATAAGTACAGTGGAACCTTGGTTCTTGAATTTAATTAGTTCCCAGAAGGCTGTTCAAGAAGCAATTTGTTTGAAAACCAAATCATTTTTTCTCGTTAGAAATAATATAAATTGAATTAATTCATTCCAGACCCCCAAATGATTTCCTGTTTTAACCTTTCTTGTATACAGTACATGTCTAATGTACTGTTTAATCTATAAGCGAACACTTCTTTTCTTAAACTTATTGAACCACACCCCTACTAGCCTTAAATGAATCACTTTCAGCACTTGTTTCAGGGATTTCTTTCAGGTTAGCATGCAGCATGTTTGCTTTTTCACCTATCACTGCCTCCAAAATGCTGTCATTGGCTAACTGCTTTTTGTTTATCCAAATCAACAACAGTTTTTCTACTTCTTCAATTGCCTTTGATCATTGTTTCTTTCATACCATTAGCAACATTAGCACTCTTGATGGTTCTTTATGTTTTAAAATTGTGCTAATCATCTATTTCACCAGCAACAAAAGCAAAAAACCACAAAAATATTCACAGCACAATTTCCTGAGATGTTAACAACACTAGGTTTAGCTGTGTAAATTGACTCATAATGGCGCATTCTCTCGATTGTTTGTGGCCTGAGAAATCCTTGTTATCATGCTGATGTATCAGCATGAATGGGTGGTCAGGTCAAGAACCAAGTTTGCTCAACAACCAAGAAATTTTTTCCGTGAACAACTTGGTCAAGAACTGAAATGTTCAAGATGGGAGACATTCAAGAACTGAGATTTGACTGTACAACTTATTCCAGAGGCCTCTATATGATCAGAAGGAAGTGGGTGTTGATATTATCTGGTTGTAATAGCTCATATGTACCACAATTAGAGAGTAAATATAAAACCTGTAGTCTGTTACCATAGCAACCCTGTGTGCTATTGCATGTGATGTGTTTATTTAAGTGTAGATCTTCTTGTGGAATACAATACAGCTTAGAGTGTTACTATCAAATTTATTTTCCAGCTTCATTGGTTAGAACATATTTTAGAGCATTCTATCAACACACAGTATATGAGGGGTTCACCGCTGCTCTAACATGTGATGAGGGCTCACAATTAGGGATATGGGTTATATTTAAATATTAAAGAATCTTTAGAAAATAGGTAAAACATGTAGACAAACTCATGTTATAGTTTAAACTTGACATCAAGCTGACATGAAAATAAACACACTGCACATGTTTTCCAATGTGTAAATTATGAAATAAACACAGCTGCTATGTATGTGTCTGCATTTGATAAGAGTTGAATGCAAGCATTTACCATATGTTTTCTCTCTTCATTTTAACTCATTTCTAAGAGTAGTTTGTGTTTCCTTTTCTGAATGAGAAATACACATATACCCGGTAAAACTATTTTTGTTTGTTTTAAACCTGGTTCTGCCTAAAAAAAAAGGAGAAGGAGTAAAGATTTGAGGGAAGCGTTTAGAAATTTGGAGGGACCACTAGAAAATGGGGAATGCCTATCATATGAGAAGAGATAAGAGGCTTTGAGGAACTGCAGAGACAGGAGGTGAAGAAATGTGTTCATGTGTTCAACAAATACTTACCAAGTTGCCTCAATTCAAGCATCGTTCTGCACATGGAGGACCTAGCAGTGAAAATATTCCTGCCCATGTGTTATCATGGGGTTTATGTTAGGAAGGGAGAGTTTCCCTTCCCCCAGCAGGTGGCCCCAGTGTGACACCAGTCCAGCAACAAGCATTTGGCTGGGGGCCATTTGGGAGTCTGTCCTATCCACCAGATTTGAATGTTTTGTATCAAGGACACTTTCTGGACCATACCTGTGATTTTTATGTTCATTTTCCACTTTCATGCTAAACTGCTCTCTGTGAACCTGGTCTTCTCTTCACAGAGCAGTCATCCCATATTATTAATCTTGTCTTGTTGGGGAAATTTATGAGTGTTGTGCTATATACAATTTTTACAATTATAATGAGAACAGGATTCCCTGTTTTGTATTTGGCACAATGTACTCAGCAGTGGGCCTCAGGGGGTAAATAGAAATGTAGAAAGAGGGAAATAGCAGGAGAAAGTGGTTGGCTCTGGGAACCACATTCCTGCCTATTTCAAAGCCCTTCCTCCTTTAAGGAGGTGGCGTAGAGTACTGGGAAAAGGCTGGGTTCCAATCCTGAAGCTGCTGATGACTGACTATGACCTTAAATTACTCTCTCAGAGCCTTGATTTCTTTACCTGTAAAAAAAAAAAAAGTAGGTTTATAGTACCAATCTGTCACAGGGATATTAGATGAGGGGTAAATGAAATGACTTGTGCAAAGTACTTAGCATAGTGCCTGAAAAATAATAGGCTCTTAGGTTTAATTCCCTTCTCCTAAATACCTCCTTGGGTTTGAACTTTGTTTGCTAAATGCCCCTGGCAAAATAGAAGTTGTGCATCATGGAGAGCCAGTTTATTGACTCAATAAACTTGTTAATATATTTGCATGAATTAGTGTATTGATTATTGACTTTACAATAGCTGATCCTCAGGGAATGGGACTTAGAACAGGTTTTGATTTAGAGACAGGAGGGGGACAGGGTCTTAGATGAGGCAGGGCCAAGCAGGATGTGGGGATTGTGGGGACACTATGAATATGAAGCCCTAGATACCAGCAGAGTGGTATAAATAGGGTAACAGTCAGGGAAACTGACAATAAACTCTGTCACCATTTTGTCTGGGCTTGTGTTTGTTTGCTGTTGAAGATCTTAAGAAAGAGTATTCAGTGACAACCCAGAGGATTATTTCCAGTGATTAGTTATCTTGATAATAAAATACTCAACAAACAAAAGAGGTAACAACTCATTTTATTTCGTAATTTTGAAGATGTTTGCCATACTCTAATTTGTTTTATAAAAGAAAGTAAGGCAGAAAACTTGAATATCTTATTTTAAAAATTGCATCAGGATAGAATGGTAGGCCTTATATCCAGGTATGGGCCCATGATTCCATTTCTAGATTTCTGAAATCCAAAAAGCTCTGAAAACCAAAAGTTGATTTTGTTTTGTTTCATTTCTTAAATGTTTGTCATTAAAACTAAGTTGGTAGCAAAACTTGACCCAACTTTACTCATTTATCCTACTTAGTATGACTATGCATAGATTTCGCTGCAGAAATATTAATGTTTAACTACTAGAGGTAGCCACAAATCCCACTGAGTTTAAGGTTATGTTGGTGTCCCTAGGGTCCTCTCTTTAATTGTTGCCCCATTCTTTATCTCCTTATAGGGCAAGGATTCTCAAAACTCTGTCTCCAGTTCAGACCTCTCTTCTGAGCAACACACATTTCCCAGCACCTACCAGGTTGCTCCACCTGCCTAAGCAGTGCAGAGTGAGTGTGCCAAAGTCTCTTGCCCCCAGTGCTGTGTGCCTTCCTGCTGCCCATGATGCCCAGGACCCCCTCTATAGAGGAAATGGAAATGCATGGAGGTTTTAGAAATATGCCAGCCACTTATGTAATTTAAACTGTTCTAATAGCCACATTAAAAAAGGAAAAAGAAAAGGGTGAGATTAATTTTAATAATATATTAACCCAATACAGCCAACATATTATCATTTTAACATGTAATCAGTATAAAAACGGGGATATTTTATATTCTTTTTTATACTGAACCTTCAAAATTTAGTGGTTTTTAAAAAAAATTTTTTTTTTTAAATCCTCACCTGAGGATAGTTTTTCCATTGCTTTTCAGAGATAGTGGAAGGGGAGGGGAAAGAGAGAGATAGAAACATCGATGTGAGAGAGACACATCAATTGGCTGCCTCCCACTCACGTGCTTACCAGGGCAGACATTGAGCCTGCAATCGAGGTACATGTCCTTCACCACAATTGAACCCGGGACCCTTCAGTCCGAGGGCCAATGCTCTAACCACTAAGCAAACCCAGCTAGGGCTAGTGTGTATTTTTTATGCTAAGTATTTTATTTGTATGCTGCTTCCAGTGTATATAAAATAATCATCCTTGTGAAATAGAAATTCATGAAAATAGAGAGAGATGTTAAGGACTGACAAAACCAGAAGTTTGTATAGTATGGCACATGTTATAGGGTAAGCTTTTTGTACAGGCTTCAAATTGAGCTCTCTTTGAATATTCACTGGTTCAAGAAAAGTGTTTTAGGACACCTTCAAAGATTCATTTCACTACAAAAAGGAATAGACTTTCTGGGGTCTGAAGGGATTGATACTTGAAGACACTCCAGTCAGCAGGGGCTCAGGTTGAGCATTCTGCAGACAGAATTGTTTCAAATCTGCCTCTGACTGGGAAACCTTCACAGGTTGAGCCTGGCCTCCAGCCCAAGCTGTGGAATCTTACTTTCTTCACATTGGTGACACTGGAGGAACCAGACATAGTGCATATGAGAGCCAGGCAGATTTGTTGGTAGTGGGTCAGCTGGTCGTGGTTCCAAGGGGCGGGACAGCGGGGCAGTGTATTGAGGGCCAAAATTTAGTGTGTATTTTAATCTCAATTTGCACTAGTAACATTTCAAGTGATTAGTAGCCACATGTAGCTAGTGGCTCCTGTACTAGACAGTGAAAGTCTGGAGTGAAAAAGGTAATAGTTGAGGCTGGGCAAAAAGCACTCTTGTAAAGAAGTCTGATAGGATACGTACATTATAAGTATCACTGTTTTTACGATTCATGTAACAAGGTGGGGCATAGGTTTACAGTTGTTCATATGGAAAATACAGTTGTCAACATAAACATTCAAAGCTCCCTCCCTTCCTCTCTCTCTCCCCCACTTCCACTCTCTTTGAAAAGTAATGAAAAAATATCCTTGGGTGAAGATTAAAAAAAATAAATTAAAAAAAAAGTAAGATGGTAGACACAGACATCTTTTACATAGCTGGATAGAGGATAGTTAACAATCAACAATTAACATGATAACAGTAACAATGAGAGGATTTGTGGTCTCCCCCTGCTACATTGGCTATGCCCCAAGGGGTCTGGAAAAAGGTGGAGTTATACCCTGACTTTCCAAAGGTATGTTATGGTAGATGCAAAAAGACTATAGATAGGCTTAATTATCTGGTAAAGATTAACTTTTATTAGGGAAGATTCTAGCCCAGGACATGATTATCTGCCATAAACTGCTTTTAGTTACCAAGTTTTAATTTCAGACCATCCTTTGTTGTTACTTTAGGTGTCTGAGTTTGTATGGCTACCATACAGGCCTTCCCTGAGCTTGTCAGGTTTAGTATATGGCCCCTTTTCGTCCACACAATAATTAATATGAGAATAAACCCAGTGTTTCGCACACTCACAACTGTAAACATACTTTTTCCCTACCCTGTACATTCTGTTCCTTATGGTTTTCCCCTAATATTTAGAGAAGTGTTTGAAATTCCAGTGTTCCTCAGCAGTGCTAAGAAGAATCACAAAGTATCCTTCCTCCAAAGCTGGGAAGGGATTTTCAAGGGAGCGCACGCCTCTCCCCTCAGGTAAATTTCAAGGGGAAGGTGACATTCTCAGTAGGGAGCTCTCTCCCTACTTGGAAAGCCCCTTCCAAAGCTTATTGTGAAATCTCTGGATTTTGTTATAGAAGGAAATTGATTTTCTTCACAATTTCTTTTGAAAAGTTTCATACCTTAGCTGCTAGAGAGAAAATGTATTTACAATAATTATTACAGCCAAAGCCACCATATATCCTAGATTTTTCCAGGATGGTGTTTTTAATAGTGTCTCTTTCTGTCTGTGCATCTTGAAATTTGGTTGAGAAGATAGAATCTGTCAGTTTTGAGTGTGAAATACTGGAGAGTACTATGGTGACCAACCAACTGGCACTCAGCAGTTCCTTGAACTAGAAGTTAGTTCTGGATACTTCTCTGGAAATGGTTTTGGTAGACTGCTCCTTCCTGGAGGTCTGAAATGGGCACCAGAGAGGTTACTCTCTTCAGGTGACAGCAGAACATGTGCTTGCCTGTAGCCTTTCCTTCTCAGGAGACCTAGTTTATGCTACTATGTACAGATCAATCTGAGTTTTAAGGGGTATTCTGTATGAGAAGATATTTAAAGTTATGTAGAGGCAACAAAGCTTTCTAAGAATACTTTTGGCAGGCTGATAAAGGATTAAAAAAGAGAGAGGCCTGGGAGAGTGGTGTTAGCCTTTAGCATGCCATTGGTGCTCACAATTGGGGGAGACAATAGCCCTTATTGTTACTATTCAAAACGCTGTCCACGTTTTTCAATCATCAACTAGAACTATTTCACTTTCAAAGTCTCGGCGGTTGGGGTAGGGCGGGGGAGGGCCTGGCTTCCAGGTGGCCGAGCAGTGCCCCAGGGTCCTGGCGGCTCTCCCCTGCGGCGCAAGGCGAAGGGGTATCCGGAGGGGTGCGCAGAGCCCCGGAGGGTGGCCGGCCTTTTCGCACTGCCAGTCTCCAGCGCCCCAGCTTCCAGGTGGGGACGCCCCCTCCCCCGCAGCGGGGCTCGGCGGGCGGGAGGAGGGGCTGGGCTGCGAGCGCCGCCCCTCCATCTATCACATGGCTGGAGCGCCACAAAAACAACAGCTTTGGCCAAGGCCGGGACTTCAGGACAGGGAACCCAGGGTCCTAGCTGCAGCCTCCACCCCATGGAGGAGAGTTTTCTCGAATCCTTTGGGAGGCTGAGCCTCCAGCAGTCGCAGACTGGGCCGCCAGCCCCGCCGCCCCCGCGCGGGACACCCCCGCGCCGCCACAGCTTTAGGAAACACCTCTACCTCCTGCGAGGCCTCCCGGGCTCGGGGAAAACCACGCTGGCCAGGTAATGCCACCTGCCCGGCCCGCTCCCCCGGCCCCAGCCCGGCTGTGTGGCGTCCCGCCGCGCCGCGGGTGCCCCGCTGCGCTCCTCGAGCACGGTCTTGGCGCTGCCCCCGCCCGCGCCCGCTCCAGGTGGCACGGCCCTGCCTGCCGCTCGGCGGGCCCAGGGCAGTAGGCCGAGGACCTGCGTCGCCCCAGCCGTGGGGTGGGAGGCCCTCGGGGTTCTTCGTCAGGCAAACCTGGGGGTTCTGCCCAGAAAGCCACGGGGCCGCCCACGGGCGCGCAGGCACAGCCACCGCGTCAACAGGCGTCTTCCACCGGGCGGAGAGCTGCGAGGCGGGAACCGGGCCGGGGCGGCCCGGGCGGGGGCTGGCGGGCGGCTCGGTGGGAACGGAGCTGGTTCGGCCGCTGCGTGGCGGGGCAGCTGCGGAGGCGCTCAGGTGCGCGGGAGGGTGCTGGCGCGGCCCGCAGACCCGCTGACAGCGCCACGCGGTGGGCGCCCTGACGACTCCACACGCGAACTGCGTAGGCAGCCCGAGTGCGGGTCAGCTCGGACCGCGCCGGCCTGGTGCCTGCTGTCAGCTTGCTGGGCCCACCGGGCCGGCCTCAGCCCCACCCCCCCGCACCTGAGGCTCCGGCGCCTTGGCGGGCTCTCTCCCTGCCTGTGTCGGTGCTGCTGCCGCTCTGGCCTGCCCGCCGCCTCCCCCGCCCCACGATTCCACTGGCCCTTGAGGGCTCTGATCCCTTACAGCACCGGCAGCCACCCCACCCACCAGTAGGTGCTCGCTTTCTGGGCTCCGGGGATTTCTGTTTACACTTCTGTGACTGTGCTGGTTTTTGCACATGGTTCTGTTTATCCTTGTGTAAGTTTTTTGAAGGTGAGGGGCCATATCTTACCCTGCAAAGCGCAGTACTTGGCGTGGAGTATGTTTTCAGTGAAAGAAGTGGTCCCTTGTCCTCAGAGAGCTTTTCCATTTCCTTAGAAAGATGATGCTGAAGAAGAATCAGGGAACATCCATTTAGGAGCTAGCTGGTTTGGATGTGAGGAGGGTCAGTGAACTGTGACAGCCCTGGTGATGTGTTGCCAGTTGTAGTTTAGATTCCCGGCTCATTTTGTGGAGTAGAAGCCTTTAGCAAAACAGTATTGCTACATTTTCACAAATTAAAGAGATGAGTGACTTCCAAAATGCTGTTAGTACCCTTAACTAAGAAATCTATTTCAGTAGGTGGGGAGGTAGATGGTGCAGAGTGGGGAGCCTGCTTAGTACTCAGCAGAAGGAGGTCATTTTGTGATACGGTCAGTTTTGGGTGGTGGGGGTGGGCAATGGATATTGCTAACAACGAAGCAACTTCTGGATTCAAATCCTGTTTAGTTTCACTTCAGCTTTGTTAATCTGTGGCCTGTCACACACTGAGTTGTTAAAGAAGGAAGTAATGTCTGTCCACATTGTGTTTATAATTGCTGAGAAGGAAAGTCATATGATGAGTGGAAGTGCATAGATTTGACCATCAAAAGCTGTGAGTTTTGGACCTTACCTTCCTCATCTGTAAAGTGAGTGGCTTGGCGTCGGTGGTGAAGGCCCCTTCTGGCTCTAACAGTCTACACTTTGAGGACTTTAATTCCTGGGTGATGTCTAGCTAAGCAGAAGACACTGGATGAGAGACTGGCTTATTAAAGAACATTTCTTTAGGGACAATTGGTGGGAGCACTGGCCTGGGAGTCTGAAGATTGCGCCTTTAGAATCCTGTTCATTACAAAATAGCTGGTGACTTTGGGCAATCACCTAACTTCTCTGGGACTTATTTTCCTTATATGTGAATATTAAGAATTAGGTTAGATGATTTATTGAAGATCCTTCTGACTCAAGGCTAGTTGTCAGACTTAGAAATTTGTTAATAATTGTTAGGTGAAGAGCTGTGACCTTGGAGTTCATTTATGGCTTCAAATCTAAGCTTTGGCATTCACTAGCTGTGATCTTTACTCAACTACCCTGCACCTTGGTTTCCTTTCCTGGAGGATATCTGCTATGCCTACTTCAGAGGCTCTTGTGAAGATTAAATGTGTGTGAGAACTTGTTAAACTTTAAAGTGCTACATAAATTTTAAGAGGTATTAGCTACTGCTTAAGATGTTGGTCAGCTGAGAGAAATCTTCAGGGTGTTACTGGGGAAGAGACTGGCTCTGTAGTGAAAATGGAAGCTGGCCTTGTGAGTTCTCCTGTTAGTCTAGGTGTTGGCATTTCTGGCAGAAGAGGGGCTTTGGCAAAGCTTTTGGTTGGGTTATGTACTTATACAGAAATCTGGGTAGTAAGCAAAGAAATAGGCCACCGCTCAGTGAGGATGAAATGGTGTCCTGGACGGCACAGGCAGTGGCCCTCAGGGAGCTGCCTTGTCCACTTATTTGGGGGGGAGGGGGTTGGCGAGGGAGAGGAGGAGAATACCAAATTGTTAAAAAACACACATGTAGAAAATGGTAAAACTGTGAGGCTATCTTATGTGTAGTTGGATTCTGGGAAATTCATATTTTATTTATTCTATGTATTTTCTAGATTTTCTATAATGAACATGTATTTCTTGAGTCAGAAGAATAAAAATGCAGGTCCATCTTTTTTTCTGCTTAACTTTTAATTTTCATTTGATTAAAGAAATAATAAAAATGTTTTTGAAATTAGGATATGTCTTGTCTTCCAAATCAATGTTGGATCTCTATGCTTTTCACCTATTTGTTTTCATGGTGTGAAGGGGCTGGAATGTGGAAACCATCTGTTTAAATTATTTGGCGATATTAAATAAAATAGTTGGAGTTTTATGTGGTTTAAAAATTTTTAAATTACATCAGAGTACTAAAAAATTAGCATGCCCCCTAAGTTTGTTCTATTACCTCTATTTCATTTAAAAAAACCATTTCAAAAATAGGTTCTTATCATTGATCTGTAAGTCCTTCTTCCAGGAATTCATCTGAAGGCAACAATTGGACAAGCACATGAAGACAGGAATGTTCCTCACAGTTTTTTTATATAAGAGAAAAAAATGTGAGTCAATGTAAACACACAAAAATAGGGGATTGGCTTATAAGTCATGCTATCATTAATGGGAACATAGATGTGTATGTTAAAAAGCCTGTAACAAAGCTATCTTTCATATATATATATACACACACACACACACACATACATGTATATATATATATATATACATGTATACATACATATACATGTATAACATGTATATATGTATATATGCATACACACACAAATCCCATTTTTTAAAAAAATGTTTTTTATTGATTTTTAAAGAGAGAGGAAGGGAGAGGGATAGAGAGAGAGAAACATAGATGAGAGAGAAACATCATCGATTGGCTGCCTCCTGCATGCCCCCTACTGGGGATCAAGCCCGAAACCTGGGCATGTGCCCTGACCGGGAATCGAACTAGTGACCTCTTGGTTCCTGGGTTGATGCTCAACCACTGAGCCATACCATCTGGACACAAATTCCCTTTTTTTTTGTTCAAAGAAAGGGGTATACATATCTTCACAGACAACTGTATGAAAAGATAGACATCTGTTGATAGTTGTTGACTTTAGAGAGTGGGATTATGAACTTTTCTTCTTGACTTATTTTCTCATGTTTCTACAACAAATATGTATCACTTGTTAACTTTTAAAAGATGAAAATAACTTTTACAGTTGAAAATAGTTTTGTTCAATAACTTGGCAGGGTAGACCCAGGTTGTGGGACAGAGCATTTATTAAATAACAAAATAAATGTCATTTGCTATATAAAAAGGCTTTCCTAGGTTCATTCTCAGTTGGACATATACTAGGAAACTTTTTTAATCCATGAGGAGATTGATTTTTAAGTACTTACTGTTATTAATTTTATGTTACTTATTTATTAAATATTTTATTAATTTTATTAGTATATGAACTAGCCAGGACTCTCGATTCTTTAACACCTCAGGTTCTTTTTCATTAAAATGGAGCTAATATTCCAGTAGTAAGTTTATTGTGAGGATTGAGGCTACCATGGTAAACAGATGCTATGACCTTACATGGAAAACACTGGAATGTGTAGACTTAATAAATACCAACTATTGTTAATTAATATTCACTAATCAGCAATAATAGTATTCACTGAGTACTTGTATGACTATTAGTACCTGCTTAGTAAGGTATATACCAAATAAGATTAAGAGATGGAGCATACGCAAGACTGGAAAATAGAAAATAATAATCAGCACATAGCTGTGGGTAAATGACATCTAATGGGAAAACCATCTATGTGCTGTTGGTGTTCAAGTCCAGGGCAGTCACTGAGGATGATCTGGAAGACAGGGTAATTAGGAAGAGTAGTTTCCTCCATGTAGAGGTTGTGTGGTTTTTTTTTAAATCCTTACCCGATGAAATTTTTTTGCATTGCTTTTCAGAGCGAGTGGAAGGGAGAGAGAGAGAGAAACATAGATGCGAGAGAGAGACACATTGACTGGTTGTCTCCCACATGTGCCCCGTGATCAAGCTTGCAACAGAGGTAGAGATACCCTTGGCCAAAATCAAACCTAAGACCCTTTAGTCTGCAGGCCAATGTTCTAACCACTGAGCCAAATCAGCTAGTGTTAGAGGTGGTTCTTGAGTTTGCCTTGAAGATGGGGAGGCTGTGGTGGAACAGAGGGGAAGGATTACCACCATGACTATGGAGATGGGAAAGAGCTGGGTGTCTCCCAGTGGTTGGACCAGCGTGGATGTTCCATATGAGTGAATGTGTTGGTTAGGTAAACCCAAGGCCAGATCATGGAGAATATTAAAAGCTGGGCAAAGAAGTACAGAGTTGAAAGAAGAAATAGGATTCCAAACCCAGGACCCCTTCTTCACTCAGCAGATTATGCAGAACTATCTGTTTCCATAGCTGAGCTGACAGTCACCAGGATCTGCAGCTTCCTGTTCCTCCTGCCTCAGTGAAAGCATCTGTGGATGATCTGTTTACCTTTGTGCTCTGTGTGTGTGTGTGTGTGTGTGTGTGAGAGAGAGAGAGAGAGAGAGAGAGAGAGAGAAAGAGAAAATGTCCCCCTTTTGCGTTGCTTTAACCATTTTTAAGTGTACAATTCAGTGGCATTAATTACATGATGTTGTGCAACCATCGCCACTATTTCAAAATCTTTTATCATCCCAAACACAAACTTTGTACCTATTAAGCAATAATTCCAAGCTCCCTCCTCCCTTCAGCCCCTACTAACCTCTGATCTACTTTCTGTCTTTATGTATCTGACTAGCTGCCCCATGTAAGTGGAATTACATAGTATTTGTCCTTTTATGTCTGGCTAAATTCACTTAGCTTTATGTTTTCAAGGTTCTTCCATGCTGTGACAGAACCTCATTACTTTTTGTGGCTGAATAATATTCCATTGTATGGATATGCCATTAAACAAACAGTGAAATATGAGAAGTGGTGAGAAGAGGAGATCAGTTAGGATAGCTAAGTAGTGAGTCATCAGCCTCCAAAAATCTGTTGTGCGCAGCAGTGCTCCTAGACAGCAGGTTAGGACCATGGTGGTTTTATTGATGAAGCCAGGGCTCTCATAAATGAGAGCAAAGTCAAAATAGAAAGTTTGCAGTACAAGTTTGTATATATGAAAATCGAGTATCAGGCAATGACATCTCAGATCTTAAGTCACTTAGGTCTACTTGGAGAAACTTCTGGCTTTTTATATTTTTAATGATTATCCTAAAGTGGGTCCTAAATCTCCCCTTCCCACTGCTGAAAGTCCTTGTAATGCTTCTCTCTGGAGGCTGGGATGAATGACTATCAATGCTATATATATGTTTAACAGAGAGTAGAAACACAGTGCAGCATGTGTTTATAATCACTTATTGGAAAGGCTGCCCAACTCTACAGGGGACTCACCATCACCACAATCCTGGGGCCATTGAATTGGGGCAATATAATATTGTAGGACTGGCTTGTGATTAGAGAAGCAGTAGAAATAGAGAAAGAAATGAAGGGGAAGAATGTTTTCATAGGAAAATCTGAAGGGATGTATAGGAAGTTCCATTAGAACTTATCCAGTCCAAGTCCAACACCATAAACTCTGAAAGGTTAAGTATGCTGATCAAGTCATGGGGATGGATTCTCCAGATTTTAGTCCAGAGCTTTTTCTTCTAAGAGCAAAGGAAGAGGTGAGCGGGAGTGACTGGTGAGAGTGGTGAGGTTGGTTTTGATTTGTTGTGTAATGAAAACACACTTAAAGGCCCTAGTAAGAGGGCTAAGTTTACCTGGATTTCAACTGTCAGAGTAAGGAAGCCACACTTTATTATTATTTATTTATTTATTTATTTATTTATTTATTTATTTATTTATTTTTTAATCCTCACCTAAGGATATTTTTTCCATTGATTTTTAGAGAGTGGAAGGGAGGAGGGGGGAGAGAGAGCGAGAGAGAAACATTGATGTGAGAGACACATCGATTCGTTGCCTCCTGCATGCGCCCTTACTGGGGCCTGGATTGAACCCGCAACCAAGGTACTTGCCCGTGACCGGGAATCAAACCCACGGCCCTTTAGTTCAAGGGTTGATGCTCTAACCACTGAGCCAAACCTTCCAGGGCAGAAGCCACATTTTATTATTTATCACTATTGTTGATGTTTCTTCTGATATAAAATAAATTACCAGGGAATTTATTTTCTTCATTAATGTGGCAGTGGAAGGACATGAGATTTAGATTTTTAAATAAGCATTTGTGTAATATGACAAAGAAAAACTAGTCTAATATCTAATTGTTCCTTCACACACAAAGATCTCTATCACATCACATATGTGGCTTGGGGAAAGGTTATTTTTGTCATGGTGAGAGCCTGGGAGAGGGGGAGGGAGAATGGAGAAAGAAAAGTAAGCCCACACTTAATGAGTGGCGTCTGTATGCCTGGGACTTTACATAGGCTGGCTGACTGGATCTTTACAGTAGCCCCAAGATAGAGTTGTTTTTATTTTATAGATGAGGACCTTAGGATCAGAGGATCACACTCTTGATTTCATAATTTGCACAGTGTCTTACCTCACCAGGGATGTTCATGGACAAACACACCTATGTCCTTTTCAAAGTTATCTGAGAATACTATGATTGTATAGCTAGGATATTTCAGTGCTCTTTTGTCCACACTTTTTAAGGAAATGACAAAGAAAAGGATCTGAGGGGCTTTCTCTGCCATCTAAAGCAGTGCCTCCAATGAATTCTTTGCCTTGTATTTGACTTTCTTTTTTCCCCCTTGTTATCTTTTTTTTTTACTAGAAGGTAAATAGTTGGTCTAAATCACTAATATTTGATGAATTTGTTAATGCCAGAGGCTTCATAAGATTTGGCAGCTCAATGCCAGCATGAGTCTTGAGTAAAGGAAAAAACCAAAAACAGAAATGTAAAAAAAAAAAAAAAGCCGTGGAGAATAGGCAAGGGAAAAAAAAAAGGAATAGAACATCTCGCTCCAAAGCTCTCTTCAGTCCAGTGCACAAGAAAACCATTCCTGTGTTTTACATGTGAAAATATTTGGTGGGTCATCTCCTTCACCCAATAGTGGTACTAAAAGGAATTTAAAAATTAGGATCAAAGATGCAGCTCCCATTTAAGCGGTGGTCAAAAAAGAGCCCAGAGTGACAGTTTTCCTATGTGGCCACTATTTTGTTGTCTATAATTAACTTACAACATTTTGAGAAACACAGCTAAAAACAAGTTAGTACTGAAGTAGGTGTGTTTCTGCCTCCTATTCTGAGCATGGCTGAAGTGACCAATAGAATACAAACATAGGGAACCTGTCCCATTGCTAGATTCTGTGGAAGGGTGGTGTTCACATGCAAAACTCTGAAAGGAATTTCTCGCCCTGGCCAGATGGCTCAGTTGGTTGGAGCATCGTCCGTCCTGTACACTAAAAGGTTGGGGGTTCAATTCCTAGTCAGGGTACATACCTAGGTTGCAGGTTCGATCCTCGGTTGGGACATGTACGGGAGGCAACCATCAATGTTTCTCACGTCAGTGTTTCTCTCCCTTCCTCTTTCTGTAAAAATAAAATAAAAAATAAAAAAATAACTTTCTGCTACACAGAGTACCCATGAGGACCTTCTGGGAGTCTGAGTTTAGATCTGATAAACAGTCCTTGAAAGGCATGAGGGGTAAGAGCAAGAGTGAGCGGTAGGACAGACTGGGAACTGTTCACTGGAGTCTCCTTAGCCACTGTGGCTTGGTACCCACAGGGCTGGAGACAGCTGAGGTCCATCCCTGCAGTGGTTCAGCCTTGGCGTGGTAGTAGGCTGCACTAAGGTAGGCCACACCGCGCCGGGAGAGACAGTCCCAAGTCATATACAATGGGGCCCTCTCCCCTTCCCCTCAGGCTGTTGTATCATGGAAACTGTTTTCTACTTCCCAGTTTAAAGTCCTGGAGGGGAGGTCTAAAAATATTCAGAGGAAGTGCTGGGATCCAAGAAGAATCCTCTCTCCAAGTCTCCTTTGGGGGTAAATCCAAGATTTGGGTAAAATTAGCAATGTATAAGGATGCCTAAATAGAAATTTTCTTCACAGTTTGGGGCCTATAAAAAGTGTTTTCATCATTAAGGCAGCAGAGCCTAACATTCAAGAACCATTCATACATTGACCAAATATTTACTGAGTATCTCTCAGGTGCCTGATGTTCTAGATGCTTCGAATAAATCAGTGAACAGAAGAGAGGAAAACCTCCACCTTCATGAAATATATATTCTATCAGAGAAAAAAATTCTGAAGGAAAGAAATTTTACACAACATTTGCTCTGTTCTGTTTTTTTTCAAAAGACAAAGGAAAAAGGTTTCCATAGCCAGGCCACTTGAATTATATGTACCCTCAAGAAATGTGCACATCTGCACAAGGAGATAAGTCACCATGATGTTCACTGAACTTGTTCAAGATAGGGAAAATTGCGAACAGCCTAAATGTCACCAGAGAAAAAGATAAATAGTGTGGTTTGCTTATTTTATAGCACTCAAGCACAGTGGTTTAGTTCATAGCTCTGGGGCCAGGGACCTATGTTTTAACCCAGCTGTGCCACTTGGTCTCTCCCCACACCCTGCTTTATTGAGATGTGACATACAAGGTGTAAATGTATTGATTCAATACATTTATATATAGCAAAATGTTTACCACCACAGCTTAGCTAATCATCTTCATTATGTCACATAATTACCATTTTTTGTGTGTGGTGAGAGCATTTAAGATCTACGCTTTTAGCAACTTTCAAGTATATAATACAGTATTAAGTATAATCATCATGCTGTACATTAGATTTCCAGAAATTATTCATTTTATAACTGGCAGTTTATACCTTTCAACCTTAACATCTCCTTATTTCTCCCACTCCTCAGCCTCTGGTAATTACCACTCAACTCTGTTTCTATGAGTTTGATGTTTTTAGAATTTATATGTGAGATCATACAGTATTTGTCTTTCTCTGTCTTGATTTCACTTAGCCTAACACCTTCAAGTTTCATCCATGTTGTTACAAATGGCAGGATTTTTTTCTTTCCCATGACTGAATAATATTCCATCACACACACACACACACCCACACCCACCCCCACACACACACCCACCCCCCCACCCACCCACCCCATATCTTCTTTATCCATTCATTTGTTGATGGACATGTAGGTTGTTTCTGTATTTTGGCTATTGCGAATAATACTGAAGTGAACATGGAGATGCAGATTATCTCTTCTAGATCCTGTTTTCATTTCTTTTGGGCAAACACCAGGAGTGGAATTGCTGGATCATATGGTAGTTTATTCTTTTTTAAAATTTTAATTTTTTTATTTTAGACGAAGGAAGGGAAAGGGAGAGGGAAGGAGAGAGAGGGTGAAGGAGGGAGAGGGTGAAGGAGGGAGAGAGAAACAGTGATGTGAGAGAGAAACATCAATCACCTGCCTCCCACACGTGCCCTGACTGGGAATTCACCCCACTACCTTGTGGTGCACGGGACCCACTCCAACCAATTGAGCCTCACTGGCCAGGGCAGTAGTTATATTATCAATTTTTTGAGAAACTTCCGTCCTGTTTTCCATAGTGGCTGCATCAATTCACATTCCCACCAACAGTGCACAAGGGTTCCCTTCTCTCCACATCCTGGCCAATACTTATCTCTTATCTTTTTGATGATAGCCATTCTAACAGGTGTTAGGTGATTGTGGTTTATTGTTCTTTTAAAAAATATATCTTTATTGATTTCAGAGAGAGGGAGAGAGATAGAAACCTCAATGATGAGAGAGTTGTCATTGATTGGCTGCCTCCTGCACGGCCCCCACTGGGGATCAAGCCCACAACCCAGGTATCTGCCCTAACCGGGAATCAAACCTTGATTTCCTGGATCATAGGTTGACGCTCAACTGCTGAGCCATGTCGGCCAGGCATGATTGTGGTTTTTGATTTGCATTTCCCTAATGATGCTGAGCATTTTTTAAAGTACCTGTTGGCCATTCATGTGTCTTCTTTGGAAAATGTCTATTCAGATCCTTCATCCATTTTTAAATCAGGTTATTTATTCATTTATTATTTATTTATGAGTTATATGAGTTCTTTATATATTTTGGATATTAGCCCCTTATATATATGATTTGAAAATATTTTCTCCCGTTTAGTAGGTTCCTTTTCACTTTGTTGATGGTTTCGTTTGCTGTGCAGAAGACTTTTAGTATGATGTAGTCTCACTTGTTAATTTTTGCTTTTGTTGTGTATGCTTTTGGTGTCATATTAAAAAAAAAAAAAGTTGCCAAGACCAAATATTAAGGAGCTTTTCCTTAATTTTCTTCTAGGAGTTTTATGGTTTCAAGTCTTATGTTTATGTCTTTCATTTATTTCAAGTTAATTTTTGTGAGTGATGTAAGATAGGGGTCCATTTTTATTCTGCATGTGGTTATCCAGTTTCCCCAACATCATTTATTAAAGAGACTGTCCTTTCTATATTGAGTATTCTTGGCTTGCTTGTCAAATATTAGTTGATTGTATATGTGAGGGCTTATTTCTGGGGCTCACAGTTCTGTTCCATTGATCTATGTGTTTGTTTTTATGCTAGTACCATACTGTTTTGATTTCTATAGCTTTGTAGTATAGTCTGAAATTAGGAGGTATTATGCCTCCAGCTTTTGTTCTTTTTTCTCAGGATTACTTTGTCTATTTGGGGTCTTTTGTAGTTTCACATAAATTTTAGGATTGTTTGTACTATTTCTATGAAAAATGCCTTGGAATTTTGATAGTGATTGCACTGAATCTATAGATGACTTTGGGTAGTATGTACATCTTAACAATATTACTTCTGATCCATGAACATTAAATATCTTTCCATTTGTCTTGTGTGTCTTCAATTTTGTTCATCAAATACTTCTGGTTTTCAGTGTACGGAACTTTCCACCTCCTTGGTTAAATTTTTTCCTAAGTATTTTATAGTTTTTGATACTATTGTGAATGGGATCATTTTCTTTTTCAGATGTTTTGTTGTTAGTGTGTAGAAGTGTAAATGATATTTGTAAGTTGATTTTGTATCCACTCACTGGCTTTAATTTCTCATTTGTAAGCTGGGGATTACTAATAGTATTTATATCACGGATCTATTTGAGCATTATATAAGAAGTGAAAGTCAGAATAGTGCTTAGGACATGATAAGCACTTAATAAATGTTAGCTATGTTTATTATTATGCTGATAATAGAGCACAACATACAATTAAAAGCAATATAGACTAAGTCTATATATCAACATACATGATCTAAAAATATAATTTTCCTTCATTTATTCATTCAACAAATATTTATTGTGTGCCTACTGTGTTCCAGTTAGTGTTTTGGGTACTTTGGAATCACCAATGAACAAAACAGACAAAGACCCTACCCTCAAGGGATCTTATATACCAGAGGGAGGGATGTAAAATATAAGGAAACTGTATGTTATTTTAGGAAGTGATAAATGCTATGGAAAAGAGAAAAGAGAAGGACAGTAAAGGTGTTTGGAATTGCCAGAGTTAAGGTGGGGGTTGGTTGAATTTTAAGCCAACAAAACAAATATGACAAAATGTCAACAATTATCAGCTCCAGGCTATGGTTATACAGCTGTTAGTTACTTTTGCCTTTCTATTATTTAATTTTTTCTCAAAATTCCTCTCTATGACACAAGAGATAAAAGAAAAATGATAATAAGGAGTCTCAAATATAAAGGCAGTTGGCCAAGAAGCAGAAAAATGTTAAAGGAGCTAAATGAGATATATTTCTTTAAAAGAATCTAAAAGAAATGTTGGAATTTTAAAGTCCATTAGAGAGAGAGATGAGCAGAATCACAATGCAGAAATTAAAGTCACACAGAAGACAAATGTGAGAATAAATATAACCAAATAAAACCAGAAAAAATATACCCAAAGCAACAATTACAGATATAACAGGACATATTTCTGAGTTGAAGACCTAAGCAAAAGTGGTAAAAAAATAAATTCAGTACTTAGACATATCCTGGTAAGACTGTTGCAAAAGCTGTTAACTATCCCTACTTCCTCAGTTCCTTTTTGTTAGGTGTGGCAATGTGCCAATTATGAACCTATGTTTCCAGCCCCCTTACCCCTTCCTGCTATTTAGAATATGGATGTGAGAGTTGGAGCTGCAGTGGCACCCTGTGCCCTCTAAGAGGCACAGAATGGAAGAATGAAGGAATGAAGGAAGCTGCCCGCTAAGAAAGATGGCAGACATACATGTAACGTATGCAAAGGAAAAGATTAAAGAAAAAAAGAAAGATGGTAGACACCTGGTCCCATGTTGACCTGGATCCATGTGGTACCAGCTCTGCATTCTCTGCATTCTATGTATCTCCCTCCCTCCTTCCCCTCTTACACACACACATTTAAAAAGCTACTGTGATCTGAGTTTTCTCTTAAATGCAATTGAGCCCACTTTTAATTGAAGCATATCTGAACTGTAAACATCTGTGAAAGGATTGTAACCCAGTAATTCTCATTCAGCCAAACTGCTAATGTGTGAAGACAACGGAAGGGCTTTCTCAGACCCACAAGAGCTCACAAAGTATATAGGGTGTCCCAAAAAAATCTATACACAACACTTTGAATAATTATAAAGGCAGTATTTATTAAAATGCATTTCACTTTCAAAATTGAGCTATCAGCTGTTAAAGTATGTACATTTTTGGGGGACACCCTGTATAACACCCTTGTGCCCTGACTTTGGATAGACCTGGGGTGAAATTCTGGCAGTTTACATCCAAGCTATATAAACCTGGACCAGTTATTTACTCTGTTGAAGCCTTAGTTTCTAATAACTGGAGAAAACATTATTTACTTTATAAAATTGTTATAAATATATGCCCAGTTCTTTGGTTAGTGCTTAGAACTCTTGGGAAAAAAAGAAAACTTATTGGAACAACCAACTTTAGTCTGCAATGAGAAGGATCAAAGACATCAAGAAAGGGATATCCTTTTATTTGATATTATTCAGAAGTATCTCTAAAGAAAATAGGAAAATAAAAGTTTAAGTTTTATAAAGAAACAATTTGCAGCTATTGAATATAATTAAGAAAATATTGGAAAAGAAGATAATGAAGAACTTATGCATCAAGTTTAGTGGAACAAAATATAAAGTTCAATGACAGCCCAAGTTATTTGTTATTTAGTATAGAATAAAGTATATTTTAAAACAATGGGGAGCCAGGCTGGGCGTGGCTCAGCGGTTGAGCATCGACCTAGGATCCAGGTGATCAGGGTTCGATTCCCGGTCAAGGCACATGCCCGGTTGTGGGCTGCAGCTGATCAATGACTCTCTCATCATTGATGTTTCTATCTCTCTCTCTCCCTCTCCCTTCCTCTCTCTGAAATCAATAAAGATATATTAAAAAAATAAATAAATAAAACAATGGGGAGTTGATGAATTATTCAGTCAGTGGTTTTGGGATAAGCAGGTTGCCATGTGGGAAAAAAAATCAAGTTAGATCTTTAGCTAATGTCACATGTCAAAATAAAATTTTGGGTGGACTGTGGAGTAAAATGTAATAGAACATAGGTGAATATTTACATAAACTTGGGGAGATACTGTTATAAATATATCATGAAAGGCATAAAATAGAATACAAAAGAGGGATATATATAACTAGAAAAATTTCCAAAAATTTAGATTTATGTTAGAGTTTTGTTATAAACAAAAAAAGTAATTGATGTACTCAAGAAATTTACATATTCACTAAGAAAGAGATACATCTCCCAAAGGAGGTTTTATTAACAATCAGACAAAGGGCACAGAAATGCAGTTCACAAAAGAGTATCTCAAAATGACCAGCACACCACCTTAAAGAAGTTGGGGACAGACTAAACGCCTAAGCATTGAGCACTGATTATGTAAATTATGGTACATCCATAGGAATACCTATATCATATGTATTAAAAATAATGTCATAGAATAATATTTCATAAAGTGGAAAATAATTACTATGGAAATAAGTTTGGTGAAAAGTTGGTACACCCTACACTATGTTTCTGTTTTTATAAAACAAAACATCAGATGAAAAAGAAATTCTATCAGTCGGTCAACCAATCAATCAATCATCTCCTGGAGAGAAGATCAAAATGTTGATACTAATTATTTTTAGATAGGGGGAATATAGGAACCTCTCCTTTTTTGCGGTTTTCAGTTTTAAACTATTCCATAACAAATATGTGTTTCTTTGCTAATTAGAAAGGAAAAGCAATATTTTAAAGGTTTGTGTAGACAAAGACACAGGAGATAGCTTGAAGGGGTATCTGCTGGCCAGTTTTGGGACAATTTGAGCATCATAAAGAATTATGGTGGTAATGATTATATTAAAAGGGGAAGGAAAGAAAGTTCTTTACAAGACAATGCCACCTAGTAAATAACATGATGAAAAAATCAATATTCTGCATTCCCAATGTAATAAATGCCAGGCACTCATTAGCAGTGAGGTAAAGATCATTGAAGGAAAGGTTGTTGGGGTTTCACAGTTTGACACCCTCCCTCCTCCATTACATGATATTATAATGGAGAAATCTGGCCACACCGACCTTTTAGCCAAGTGATGAAACTTAGCACACACTGTTTGTTGTTATATGCAATTAGAAGTACACAACTATCACCTCTGTACTTTTTTTCCAAAATGTTTAACCTGGATCTAATCATGAGGAAATAACCAGACTCATCTAGAATGTGGGCATGCTCATGCTAACTGACCTGGAATCTTCAAAAAGGGGAACCAAAGACGGCATGAGGATAGTTGTAGATTAAAAGATACTAAAGACCTTTAACTCTTGGAACTCGAGACTCCAAGATGGCGGCAGACTGAGTGGAAGCTACACGGACACTCTCCCAGAACCAAACTAAAATTACAACTAAATAGAGAAAAACCATCCTGAATGATCAACTGCAACTGAAGACTAGCTGTAGAGCACCCTCATAACCAAGGAACTAAAGTGGAGACCACACAGAGACTGGTAGGAGGTGCGGAGGCACAAGAGGGCTGGCTGGGCTCCCAGGGGCAGCAGCTGAAGGTCTGGAGGGATAGCTCAGCACTGGGGGGTTCCCACTGGGAACTCTGGGGTCTAGACCCCAAGCTGAGCTTTCCAGCCCAGAGCACCAGAACTGAGAAAGGTCCCCACATAACATCTGGCTGTGAAAAGCAGCAAGGTTTCTGTCTGCCAGGGAGAGAGATCTGGAAATGCAGGTGCCCTCTTAGAGGACAAATGCACCAAATTTCGTTTGCAGCCACTCACCTTGGGCTCCAGCAAGGTAGGGTGGGGTGGACTGGAGCTGTGTGAGGAGAATCCAGGTGTGCTGGCTGGAGCAGTGGAGCTCAGAGGGCAGCCATCTGGATTCCTGGGCTGAGTCATTCCCCATACAGCAGATGACATTTACCTTCCAAACAGCTTTTGCCTGGGGGGAAAGTAATTGCCCCATCCTGCTGGAAAACCTCTCACCCCGCCTTGTGGAGCTTCTACAGCCCGAGGCTCATTAAGAGACTGAGTAACAGCCTCTGGGTGCTTTGAGTCTTTGCATGATCTGCTTCGGGACCCAGGGCTTGGAAAAGCAGACCTTGGTGTACATCTTGGTCCTGTCCAAACACACCCAGCCCCAGCAGAGGGAACCACAAGCTGTGGGGTGAGGAAAACTTCAAACAGGGTACTCAAGGCCAGTCACAAACAGTGTCTGACACTGGCCTGCACCAGAGACCATCCAAAACACTGGGAGTCTAGCAGATCTACCTAATACATAGAAACAAATACAAACAGGCAGCCAAAATGGAGAGATAAAAAACAAGCCCCAAGTGAAAGAACAAAAGAACTCTCCAGAAGAGGAGCTAAATGAAATGGAGATAAGCAATCTATCAGATATAGAGTTCAGAATACTTAACATAAGGATGCTCAACAGCATGAGAAAATAAATGGAAATTATGAAGGAAATGAAGAAGGACATAGAAGAAATAAAAAATACATTGGAAGGAGTAAACAGTAGATTAGGGGAAGCTGAGGATTGGATCCACAAATTAAAAGGGTAGAAAAAAATTAGAGAACAAAAAAGAAAAAGAAACAAAAAACAGGAGGACAGTTTAAGGGAGCTGTGGGACAACATGAAACGTAACCATATTTGTATCATAAAAGTACCAGAAGAGAGAGAAAGTAAGCAAGGGTTAGCGAAAGTGTTTGAAAAAATAATGACAGAAAACTTCCTTAACCTGGTTGAGGAAAAGTCACACAAGCTCAGGAGGCACAGAAAGTCCCAAGCAAGAAGGACCCAAAGAGGATCACACCCAGACACATCATAATTAAAATGTCAAAAATTCAAAAATTCAAGACAATTTTTTTATATATATATATATATATATATATCTTTATTGATTTCAGAGAGAGGAAAGGAGAGGGAGAGAGAGAGAGAGAAACACCAATGATGAGAGTCATTGATTGGCTGCCTCCTGCAGGCCTCCTGCTGGGGATGGAGCCCACAACCCGGGCATGTGCCCTGACCAGGAATCGAACCCTGATCACCTGGATCCTAGGTCAACGCTCAACCGCTGAGCCACGCCCAGCCGGGCAAGACAGAGAATTTTAAATGCAGCAAGAGCAAGAGAAAAGCAATGTTACCTACAAAGGAGCTGCCATAAGGCTGTCAGCTGATTTCTCATCAGAAACTACAGGCCAGAAGGGAATGGCATGAAGTATTCAAGGTAATGCAAAACAAGGGTTTGAAACTAAGAATATTCTATCCAGCAAGGCTGTCATTCAAAATAGACAGTGAAATAAAGAGCTTCACAGACAAAACAAAACAACAACAACAACAACAAAAAGCTAAAGGAGTTTATCACCACCAAAGCAGCATTGCAAGAAATGTTAGAGGGACTGCTGTAATGAGAAGTAGAAATAGAAATAAAGAGAAACATAGGCATAAAGAAATAAAATGGCACTAGATAAGTACCTATCAATAACAACCTTAAATATAAATGGATTAAATGCTCCAATCAAAGGACATAAGGTAGCCAAATGGATATGAAAACAAAACCCAAATATATGCTCTCTACAAGAGTCCCACCTGAGAACAAAAGGCTCACATAGGCTGGAGAAAAAAACCAAACCCAAAGCCAAAAAGCTTCTGGAGAACTTTAAAGGAGAGATCACTGCAATACAGTCACAGTAGGAGACTTTAACATCCCACTGCCTTTACTGGATAGATCTTCCAGGCAAAAAAATCAACAAGGAAACAGTAATTTTAAATAACACCCTAGATCGGATGGATTTCACTGACATTTATAGAACATTTCACCCCAAAGCTGCAGAATAGGCATTCTCTTCAAGTGCACATGGGACTTTCTCAAAGAAAGACCTTATGTTAAAACACAAAACAAGTCTCTGCAAGTTTAAGAAGACTGAAATCATATCAAATAGCTTCTCGGAAATTTACACCATGGAATACTATGCAGCTGTAAAAAGGAAGGATCCCTTACCCTTTGAGACAGCATGGTGGGACCTGGAGAATATTATGCTAAGCAAAATAAGTCTGTTAGAGAAAGATAAGTATCACATGATCATACTGATATGTGGAATCTAATGAACAAAATAAACTGATAAAATAGATCCAGAGACACAGAAGCATGGAACAGACTGACGAATCTCAGAGGGAAGGCATGTGTGGGTGTGTGGGTGGGGAGAGATTAACCTAAGAACTTATATGCATATATCATAACCCATGGAGACAGACAATAGTATATGGTGAAGGCCTGGAGGGAGGGTGCAGGGTGGAGGGGCTCAATGGGGGTAAAAAGGGGACATTTGTAATGCTTTCAAAAATAAAGATAAATTTAAAAGAATAAAAGATACTGAAGAGACATAATAGCTAAGTGCAGTACTTGAACCTATGACCTATATTGGAACCATTGGGGAAATTTAAAAAGATTTAAATTTAAAAATTTACTAACATCAGCTAATTATAATGTTAATTTTTAGATGTGATAATGCTATTGTAGTTATGTAGGAGAATGTTATTCATAGGTGACAGTTAAAAAGAATTTAGGAACACAGTGTCATGATATCTGAAACTTATTTTCAAATGGCTTATCTAAAATACATGTGAGAACTAGAACAAATAATCCAAAGATGTATATGGAACCACAAAAGATCTCGAATAGCCACAGCAGTCTTGAGAATGAAGAACAAAGTTGGAGGAATCATGCTACCTGATATCAAACTATACTACAAGGCCATAGTATTCAAAACAGCATGGTATTAAAGCCAACATATAGATCAGTGGAACACAGTAGAGAGCCCAGAAATAAACTCATGCTATATGATCAACTAATATTTGACAAAGGAGTCAAGAACATACAATGGGGAAAAGATAGTCTATTCAACAAATTGTGTTGGGAAAATTGGAGAGGTACATGCAAAAAATTAAAACTAGACCACATTATACCATACACAATAAACCCAAAATGGATTAAAGACTTAAGTGTTAGATTCAATACCATAAAATTCCTAGAAGAAAACATAGGTTGTAAAATCTTGGACATTTTTTAAGTAATATTTTTGATATATCTCCTTGGGCAAGGAAAACAAAAGAGAAGATAAACAAATAGGACTGCATTAAACTAAAAAGTTTTTGTACAGCAAAGAAACCCAACAACAAAATGAAAAGACAGCCTGCTGAGTGGGAGAACATATTCGCCAATGATACATATGATAAGGGGATAATATTCCAAAATTCATAAAGAACTTATACAACTCAACACCAAAAAATCCAAATAATTCAATTAAAAATGGGCAAAGGACCCAGATAGATACTTCTCCAAAGAGGACACACAGATGGCCAATAGACATATGAAAAGATGCTCAATGTCACTAATCATCAGAGAAATGCAAGTTAAAACCACAATGAGATATCACCTCATACCTGTTAGAATAGCTATTATCAATAAATCAACAAGTAACAAGTGTTGGTGAGGATGTGGAGAAAAGGGAACCCTTGTACACTGTTGGGAACACAGATTGGTGTAGCCACTGTGAAAAACAGTATGGAGGTTCCTCAAAAAATTAAAATTGGACTGCCTTATGACCCAGTGATTCCACTTCTGGGAATGTATCTCAAGAAACCCAAAACACTAATTTAAAAGAATATATGCACTCCTATGTTCACTGCATCATTAACTACAACAGCCAAGCTTATGGAAGCAACCCAAGTGCCCATCAATAGATGAATGGATAAAAAAGTGGTGGTACATATATATAATGGAATATTATTCAGCCATAAAAAAGAATGAAATTTCACCATTTACGACAGCATGGACCTATAGAATATCATGCTAAGTGAAATAAGTCAGTCAGAGAAAGACAAATACCGTATGATTTTACTTATATGTGGACACTTATAAATGTTCACTTAACGTTAACAACTGGTGACTGTAGATGAAGGTAAGTAGTGTTCATTGTATTATTCTTTCAAGTCATTTCTATAGGTTTGAACATTTCCTAAATTAAACCTTTGTGGGGGGAAAAAGTTTAGGTGGAAATAAAAAGGAGAGGGAAAATAATAAATGAGACTTAAGGGGTGTGGCAACCAAATACATGCATAGACCTTGTTTGGCTTTTGATTCAAACAAACTACTGTAGGAATATGATTATAAGACAATCAGGGAAGTCTGAACACTGACAGAGTATTTGGTGAAATGAAGTACGAAGCTGGTGAGATTAGATTAGCCATCTGATGATAACTGTGGGAGCAGGGCCATGGGTACATGGGGAATGATTATATTATTTGGTCTACTTTTGCATGTCTAAAAATTTCCATAATGAAAATTTAGGGGTACAACTCAAAATTACATAGTAATGTTGGACTTTGTCAGTGAGTGAGCAAGTGACTAACAGGTATCTAAATATATCTCCATGGTTCTCTATTATTAAATAAAGGATTACACAGAAGAATAAGTTGTGAAATTGAAGTTAGTACTTGAGTTTCTCCCACAGTAGTGATTTTAAGTAAATTTAATGGGGAGCCAGGGAGGTAAAGGTTCTGTGGAATTGCCTTTCTTTTCCCCTCCTATTATTTTTTCATTCTTTCAATTTTCCCTATGCATGAGGCTCCTGACCACCATAATGAAAAGCTAGAGCTGGGGCACTGTCCTTACCACTTCTGAAGTGGATGGAATGGTATTTATTACTTCCACTCAAGTCTGAGAATCTCAAGATTGTCTGTTTAATAAGGCCTTTATTTAGCTAGAAGAGCTTCTATTGTCCTGTACATTCAAGATGCTATGGTGGCTGCCAATGCTAATTGAACATTCAGGTGAAGACAAAACATGTTTTTGAAGGAGTAATCATTCAGGAAGCTCACCCCACCTCCCAAATCCATTAGAGCTGTAAAAAAGCCCCTCATTAGGAGGACCATGTAGGTTACAGTCAGATGTGTCTTAGGAAATGGTGAGGAAGTGGTCCAGCCCCACAGTGGTCCTGAGCAATTTAACTTTAAGGTACAGTTTTACAATCAAGGAGGGCAGTCATTTCTTTGTTGTGATTTTTGTTTTCTAGAAGGGAATAGGATTCAAATAAGATGGGAATTGGACACTCATGTGTTAAAGCTTTTTTTAAAGGAAACATCAGAATATTCACTTCCAATAGATATATAAGCCATAAAGAAAGAGAAAAACAAGAGCTGATAAGACAATGCATAGGAAAAGAAGCATTTGACTCTGAAAATGATGTAAAACGAAAACAAAACCTGTGAGTGGCAGATTTAGGAAAATAAATGAAACCAGACAGAAGGGATATAAACTCTGGGACCAAATAGAAAAATCAACATCTTGGAACGAATATCCATAGTTGCTTAAATAGCACAAAAAGATAAGGAAAATAAGTTATATACTATTATTTAACCTCTGAATGTAGCTCTCGTTATGTAGACTAGATGATATTGATGAGAATAAGTTTGAAACTGTGAAGTGTTAACAAATATATACACCCCTGAACATGTATTCAGTGCTGTCCTTAGACTGTTTCTGTAGATGTCTTTATAATAATTGTTTGTATTAGAGGTTAAAGTTAGGAGTTATGATTTGGGCTTTTTAGTTTGATTATTTTTAAAGTAAAATAAAATACATTTATGTGGAAACAATGCTGATTTCTTTCACCAAATCCTCTTTGTATTTCTCTTTCATATCACTTCCAGTATCTGTGGTAGATTTGAAATGGCTGCCTCTTTTGGCTATCTTTCCCATTCTTTGTCTCCTATTCTTCAGTGTGGGTTGGCAGTGACTTGCTTTGATGGGTTGCATGTGGTGAATGCCTGGCAGCTTTCACTCTTGCCCTCTTAGAATGAGTGAAGAGGCCTAGGTGAGCCTGGGCTGGGTGAGGATGAAAAACCAAGTGGATGTCAGTTGGCAAGCAGCCAGCACCCCAGACTGCAGGAGGCCTGCACTGCATGAATGATCCCAGGCCAGACCAGCAGAACTGCCCAACTGAGCCTGACCCAAATGCTGACCCACAGAACAAGTTCATCCCCTTTCTACACACAGACTTCCAAGGATCTGAGGATGACCATTATGTTACACCTCTATCATCTGTTCTCAGCTTCAGCACCCCAACACTCCTTTGCAATCTGTTCATCTGACATGTTTCCATGGTTTTCAGGCCTCACTCACATTGACCAGGCCACTCCTCTCTGGACATACTCCAGCTTGCCATTTCCCCTTTGAAATTGTATAGTACTTAGAACTGAAAAGTGTTTCAAATAGGATTTTCAATAATTTTTAAAATTAAAAAAAGAACATGATTTGCACTTTTAACCACAGTGTCTTTGTTCTTGTTTTTCTCTCTTGCTCATAACACACCCTGTTTCAGGAGCTTCCTCCTCTTAGTTCCTGTCCCAAGAGGCAACATTTTCCTCATTCCTCAAGGCCTCCTTGACAGCATTTCCCTGTCAGAACTTGCTCCCGACTCTAAATGCTTGTAGGGTTCATGTGTCCAGCTCTTTGCACTGTGTGTCAGGCTAGTGGGCAGGGTCTGGCTCCTTGGCTGGACTATGAACTCCTTGAAAGCAGTTACTTTACTTTTGTACCTTAACACTTCACAAAGTACATGGCATATGCCAAGAGCAGTGCTCAACAAATGTCTAATTAGTTGGATAATTATCTAATATTCTTTGGGCATCAAGAGAGACAGCCAGATTCCTGTTCCAGTGAAGATTGAAGATCATGTCCATTGAATTTCCCTGTTTTCCAACACAGCCCATTAAAAAGAGAATATATTTTATTTGAAATTACTTTTGCAGCTGTCAATGCTGCCTTTTTAAAAAATGCTATTATGCCCTCCAAAAAATTAAAAAAAAAGTCTTTATTGATGTCAGGGAGAGGGAGAGGGAGAGACAGAAACATCATTGATAAGAGAGTCATTGATTGACTGCTTCCTGCAGGCCCCATCCTGCAGGTCCCATACTGGGGATTGAGCCCACAACTAGGGCATGTGCCCTGACTGGGAATCGAACTGCGATCTCCTGGACCGTAGGTCGATGCTCAACTGCTGAGCCACGCCGGCCGGGCAAGCCCTTCAAAATTTTTGACAGAGATGTTTGTTTAGTGTGTCTGGAATGTGTTTATTTACTTTATTTTGGTCTTCCATTTCTCTTGTATTCACTTGAGTAACTGCAAGATTGTGTACATCCCAATGTGTTTTACGACTGTGGCATGTAAACAGTCTGGGTTGGTAACATGACCTCATTTATTATTATTATTAATAAAATACCAGTACTTTGCAGTTGTAAAGGGCCTTACCGTTTGTAAAGTGTTTCCCCATACCTTACCTCATCAGAGCCTTGCTAGCACCTCTTTTTTTGTTTTTTAGCTCTGTTTAATTTGTATTTTTCAGTTAAGGAAACAGAAGCTTAGAGAAATAGGTGACAAGACCAGAAGGGGCAGAGGCAAGACCTGAACCCAACTCTTTCCAAGCTATGTAGGTGCTCACTCACCACCTGTGGCCGTAGTGCCTCATATTTATTCTATTCTTTCCTGATCAAAGATGATGATTCTTGACAGAGAAAAGAAACAGAGTTGAAAAGTTTTGCTTTCTCTTTGCATTCCTGCGCTTGCTATTCTTCAACCTTTTGTTCCTCCTTTTTTTTTTTTTTTAAATATATCTTTATTGATTTCAGAGAGAGGAAAGGAGAGGGAGAGAGAGAGATAGAAACATCAATGACGAAAGAGTCATTGATCAGCTGCAGCCCGCAACCCGGGCATGTGCCCTGACCGGGAATCGAACCCTGATCGCCTGGATCCCAGGTTGACGCTTAACCGCTGAGCCACGCCTGGCCAGGCTGTTCCTCCAACTTTTTAAAAATTTTTTATTAAATATATCTTTATTGATTTCAGAGAGAGGAAAGGAGAGGGAGAGAGATAGAAACATCAACGATGAGTCATTGATCGAGCCCGCAACCCGGGCATGTGCCCTGACCAGGAATCAAATCCCGATCGCTTGGATCCTAGGTCGATGCTCAACTGCTGAGCCACGCCCGGCCGGGCTGTTCCTCCAACTTTTAAGTACTGTATCTTTTTATTCTGAGCAGGCTTTGAATTTGTCTTGAAGTTAGAATTAGGCTGGTGAGTGTTATAGGGATAAAGGAAAGAAATATACTCACTGTGTCAAGGTTTGCTCTAGGTACTTTTCTGTTATTAGATCATTGTCATCACCGAGCAAGACAGGTGACATGACCCTTGATTTTTACAAATGAGGAAGGAAGCTCAGGGATTTATTCACTTACTACCTAGCATGACATTCATCACTTCCCTCAAAATAGTCTGAATAAGCATTTCAAGTGGAAACATCTTCTCTCTGAAGTTATTTTGTGCAGAACATAACATGTTTTTGTTTTGTTTTGTTTTTTGCTGCTTTTAAGGAGGACTCCATGGTAGTTTTTCTGTTTGTTTCTTCTGTGATATTTTCATATTTAGAGTGAGTGACAGATTTAGGAAGAAGTGGGGGATGATGGGTGTACCTATTTCCTTCTCCTGTTGTGTTTTCATTTGATTTGGGTTACTGTCAAAATGTAAATATGTTACTTAGTAGGGGTAGTACACACACATCACTTTTATCTACATTTCATACCTGAGCAAGAATTAGTTTCTGAGATGGGTCCTTAGAGAGAACAGAGCTCCAAGAGATGGGACCCAGGACAGGTGAGAGGTTAAGGGTGAAGAGAAGGGCACTGGTGCATCCCAGAGCAATAGCAGCAGGGACTGGGGCCCATAAGGAAAGACTGTCATCACACCGCCAGCTTCCAGTTTCCTCTAGAGCAGGGGTGAGAAACCTTTTTTCTGTGAAGGCCATTTGTATATTTATAATATCATTTGTGGGCCATACAAAATTATCAACTTAAAAATTAACTATGGGGAAGTGACGTCAGAGTAATGGCAGTGTGAGAGATCCCCATGGCCTCTCCCCTGAAATTTCAACAAGTTAAGCAACTATAATTCAACAAAGAATTCCCTACTCAATACAGAGGCATGCATGAGAGACCCGCACACTGAAACATCTGAAGGTAGGCAACCAGGAATAAGCAGGGAGATGAGAAGGGAAGAAAGCCCAGAGGGCCGCAGATGCAGCCCTGCAGCTGGGAGCTTGCTGAGCAGCCAGGAGCTTGCTGAGTGGCCAGGAGAGGGGAGGAAGCTGGCGGTAGCAGGTGCTTCCTTCAGCCAGCCAGGAGGAACAGAGAGCTGAGGGTGGGCAGCCCAGCAGGGTGAGCATAGTGAAAAGTGACTGAGCCAGCAGACACCTGACAGAGGCTGGGGGTTCTGTTGTGTAGCTGTTCCCTGTTGGGTGGGAGTGTTTCTGACAAAGAAATGGTACTCCAGAGCCCTGCCACACGTTGGACCCTCAAAACTCACCTCCCATTGTCCTTGGTGTTGGGTAGAAAAACATTTTATCTATAAACCAAGAGATATTACAGTGGAAGCACTATTTCCCTCTGTGATGGCAGTCAGGATCTCCATTAGGGTGAGGGCACCCCAAGCAGCACATCTGTACTGTCTTACAGCAGCTGTGGAGGTCAACTGTGGGAGATCACAGAGGTAAAAAAATCTTGTGATTCAGCACCATCTACTAGGCAGTAGTAGAAAGACCTCTTCAGGGAATGCTGCTATAGAAGGAACATTTATGCCTAGACAGAGGAGAGGAGCAAATATCATGAACAACCTTGGTAACGAGGATGATCAGAAAGAAAATGAAAAATCCCCAGAAAGCAAGCTGGAACACATGGAAATAAGTGATATAAATGACAGAGATTTCAAGACTGCAGTTCTGAAAATACTCAATGAGATGCAAGAAAATACAGACAGGCAATTCAGTGTACTCAGAAAGCCAATCAATGAACAAAATGAGTACTTTACCAAACAGATTGAAACTTTAAAAAAGAACCAATCAGAAATCCTGGAAATGAAGCATGCAATTAAGGAGATTATGAATGAGCTACTGAGCATAGAAAACAGAGCAAACTAGATGGAGGAAAGAAATAGTGATATTGAAGATAGGAATCTAGAAATGACACAGAGAGAAGAAGAGACCTGAGTATAATGAAAAATGAAAGAGCTCTACGAGAACTACCTGAGTCCATCAGAAAAAGCAACATTAGAATAATAGGCATTCTGGAAGAAGAAGAGAAGGGAAGACAGTCTATTCAAACAAATAATGGATGAGAACTTCCCAAACTTATGGAAAGAACTAGATCCTCAAATCCAAAAATCAAACAGAACATCTAGTTACCTCAATTCAAAAAGGCCCTCTCTAAAGAACATTATATTAAAACCGTCAAAAATTAATGTCAAAGAAAAAATCCTCAACGCACCCAGGTAAAAGAAGGAAGTGACCTACAAAGGAAAAGCTTTCAGAATTTCAGCCAACTTCTCAGCAGCAACTCTACAAGCCAGAAGACAGTGGAACCAAATATTGAAACATTTGAAAGACAGAAATGACTAACCATGAATAATATATCCAGCAAAAGTATACTTTAAATATGAAGGAGAAATAAAGATGTACCCAGACATACAGAAGCTGAGAGATTTTATCAGCAGAAAACCTCCATTGCAGGAAATACTCAAGCGAGTTATTCTACCTGAAACAAAGAACATAAGATCACAACATTAAAGGTAAGATTACCAAAAAACCTGCAGCATAAACAGGGAAAATTTGTGGCAAAAAAACGTAAAAGGGAAGGGGTTAAAGGTCTGAACTGGCAAAGGAGGATGAACATCAGATGCACTCAAAAGAAAAGAGCCTATTGTGCATATGCAACTTTATTTTTTATAAACCTAATGGTAACCACATACAAAAATTAGTAAACCAGGACACATAGCTTAAAAAAAGAGGACACAGAGGAAAGAAGTACGAAACATCATCAAACAAAAACAAGAGACAAAAGTACAAAGGAAAAGAACCAATGGAGACACAGAGCTACCAGAAAACAAAAAATAAAATGGCTGTAGGTGGGAGATCCAAGATGGCGGCAGACTGAGTGGGAGCTACACTGAAACTCTCCTGGGACCAATCTGGATTTACAACTAAAACATAGAAAAACCATTCTGAAAAGCAACTGAAGACTAGCTGGACAGCACCCTCATAACCAAAGAGGAAAAGGGGAGACTGCACAGAGATTGGTAGGAAGTGCAGATGCGAGAGGGCTGGCTGGGCTCCCACAGGCAGCAGCTGAAGGTACAGGGGGATCTCTCAGCTGTGGGGGGTTCCCACTGAGGACTCTGGAACTAAACCCCAGGCTGGGTTTCCTAGCCAAGAGCACCAGAACTGAGAAAGGTGCCCACATAACATCTGGCTGTGAAAAGCAGCAGGGTTTCTGTCTGCCAGGGAGAGAGATCTGGAAATGCAGGTACCCTCTTAAAGAGCCAGCACACAAAGTTTCGTGTGCAGCCACTTACCTTGGGCTCTGGCAAAGGGGAAGTGGAGAGGACTGGAGCTGTGTGGGGAGAGTCTGGGGAGAGTCATTTCCCCAGACTGTGGGGGACATCTTTCTTGGGAGGCGAACTTTCGGCTTTTGTCTGAGTGGGAAAGCAACTGCCCCACCCTGCTGGAGAGCAGCTCGCCCGCTGGCCCACAGGAGTTTCTACAGCCTGAGGCTTGTTAAGAGAATCAAGTTAATCAGTCTGTAGACAGAGGCAGACCTCAGGGTGCTTTGAATCATTGCCTGATCTGCTTTGGGACCCAGGCCTTAGAAAAGCAGACTTTTGTGTGCATCTTGGTCCTGTCCAAACTAACCCAGCCCCAACAGTGGAGACCTCAAGCCTGGGATGTTGATAGCCTCACACAGGGTACTCAGGGCCAGTCACAAACTGCATCTGACATTGACCTGTACCAGAGACCCTCCAAAAAGACTGAGAGTCCTAGCAGATCTACCTAACATTTAAAAAGAAACCCAAATATAGCCAAAATGGGGAGACCAAGAAACAAGCCCCAAATGAAAGAACAACAGAAGTCTCCAGAAAAAGAGCCAAATGAAATGGAGATAAGCAATCTCTCAGAGAGTTCAGAATACTGATTGTAAGGATGCTCAACAGCATGAAAAAAAGATATGGAAACTGAAAAATGACAAGTCAGAAATGAAGAATGACATAGCAGAAATAAAAAAATTCATTAGAAGGAATAAACAGCAGATTAGAGGAAGCTGAGGACTGGAGCAGTGAATTAGAGAACAGGGTAGAAAAAATCACTTAAGCAGAGACCCCAAACCAAAAAACAATGAAAAAAAAGGAGGACAGTCTAAGGGAGCTGTGGGACAGCATAAAACGTAACAATATTCCTATTATAGAAGTGCCAGAGGATGTCGAAAGGAAGCAGGGGTTAGAGAACCTGTTTAAGGAAATAATGGCAGAAAACTTCCCTAACCTGGTCAAGGAAAAAGGCACACAAGTTCTGGAGGCACCGAGAGTCCCAAGTAAGAAGAATCCAAAGAGGCCTATGCCCAGACACATCATAATTAAAATGCCAAGAATCCAAGATGAAGAGAGAATCTTAAAGGAAGTTAGAGAAAAGCAATCTGTTACCTACAAAGGAGTCCCCATAAGGCTGTCATCTGACGTCTCATCAGAAACTCTAGAGGCCAGAAGGGAATGGCATGAAGTATTCAAGGTAATGCAAAACAAGGATCTGAAACCAAGACTACTCTATCCAGCAAGATTATCAATCAAGCTGGGTGGTGAAACAAGAAGCTTCCCTGACAAAAAAAGGTTAAAAGACTTTACTCAGTACAAAACCAGCACTGCAGGAAATGTTAAAGGGACTGCTATAATTAGAAGTAGAAATAAAAAGGGTTAAATACTCCCCAAAAAGATACATGGTGGATGAATGGATAACAAAACATGACCCAAATATATATTGTCTACAAGAGACCCACCTCAGAACAAAAGACTCACACAGGATGAGAGTGAAGGGATGGAAAAAAATTTTTCAATGCAAATGGAAATGAAAAAGAAAGCTGGGGTAGCAATACTCACATCAGATAAAATAGACTTCAAAATGAAGACCATAATGAGAAACAAGAAAAGTCACTACATAATACTAAAGGGATCAATCCAGCAAGAGGATATAACGCTGATAAACATATGCACCCAATATAGGACCACCTAAATTTATAAAAAATCTTCTAGAGGACTTTAAGGGAGAAATCAACAACAATACAGTCATTCTTGGGAAATTTAACACCACACTGACTTCACTGGATAGGTCTTCCAGACAAAAAACCAACAAGGAAATAGTGACCCTAAATGTGACCCTGAACAGTGAACTTAAATGACACACTAGATCAGATGGATTTAATTGACATTTACAGAACATTCTACCCCAAAACAGCAGAATATACATTCTTCTCAAGTGCACATAGGACATTCTCAAAGTTAGTCCACATGTTAGGACACAAAAGAAATCTCTACAAGTTAAAGAAGATTGAAATCATATCAAGCATCTTCTTGGACCACAGTGGCATGAAATTAGAAATCTACTACAATAAAAACACTAAAAGACATTTAAATACATGGAGGCTGAAAAGCATGTTTTAAAACAATGAATGGGTTACCAAAAAGATTAAGAAAGAAATAAAAAATTTCCTGGAAACAAGTGAAAATGAACACACAACAGCTCCAAATCTATGGGACAAAATGAAAGGAGTTCTGAGAGGGAAGTTCATAGCACTACAAGCCTCAAAAAACAAGAAAAACTTCTAATACACTCTACAACTTAAAAACTGAGAAAGAGAACAACAAGAAAAGCCCAGAGTAAGTAGAAGGAAAAAAATAATAAAGATCAAAGTAGAAATAAATAACATAGAGACTAAAAAAACATTACAAAAGATCATGAAACCAAGAGCTGGTTCTTTGAAAAGATAAACAAGATTTATGAAACTTTAGCCAGACTCATCAAGAAACAAAGAGAGAGGACCCAAATAAACAAAATCAGAAACAAAAGAGGTGAAATAACAACTGACCCAACAGAAATACAAAGGATTGTAACAAAATACTATGAACAAATATATGCCACCAAACTGGACAACCTGGATGAAATGCATAAATTCCTAGAAAAATACAACCTTCAAAACTCAATCAGGAAGAGTCAGAGAGTCTAAATAGGCCGATAGCTGCTGATGAAGTTGAAGGAGTAATCAAAGGGCTCCCAGCACACAAAATCCCTGGCGTGGATGGCTTCACAGGGGAGATTTACCAGACATTCAAAGAAGAATTAACACCTATCCTCTTCAAACTATTCCAAAAAATTCAAGAGGAAGGAACACTTCCAAGCTCTTTTTTCAAGGCCAGCCTTAGCCTAATTCCAAAACTAGATAAAGACACTACAAGGAAAGAGAATGACAGGCCAGTATCCCTAATGAACATAGATGCTAAAATCCTCAACAAAATACTAGCAAATCGGATCCAGCAATATATTAAAAAGATCATACACCATGACCAACTGGGATTTATTCCAGGGATGCAAGGCTGGTACAATATTTGCAAATCAATAAACGTGACACATAACATAAACATATTGAAAGTCAAAAATCACATGATCATATCAATAGATGCAGAAAAAGCATTTGATAAAATCTAACACCCGTTTTTGATAAAAACTCTCAGCAAAGTGGGAATAGAAGGATCATACCTCAACATAATAAAGGGCATATACGACAAACCTACAGCCAACGTCATACTCAGTGGGCAAAAACTGAAACCATTTCCCCTAAGAACAGGAATAAGACAGGGGTGTCCACTTTCACCACTCTTATTCAACATGGTACTGGAAGCCCTAGCCACAGCGATCAGACAAGAAAACATAAAAGGCATCCAAATTGGAAAGGAGGAAACAAAACTGTCATTATTTGCAGATGGTATGATATTGTACATAGAAAATCCTAAAGACTCCATCCAAAAACCACTAGGTTTAATCAACGAATTCAGCAAGGTAGCAGGATACAAAATAAACACCCAGGAATCAATGGAATTTTTATACACCAATGATGAACTCTCAGAAAGAGAAACTAAAAAAAAAAAATTACCATTGCAACGAAAAAAATAAGATACCTAGGAATAAACTTAACCAAAGATGTAAAAGTCCTGTATTTGGAAAACTACAGAACACTGAAAAAAGAAATAGAGGAAGATATAAACAAATGGAAAAATATACCATGTTCATGGATTGGAAGAATTAAGATCATTAAAATGTCCATATTACCCAAAGCAATCTATAAATTCAATGCAATCCCTATCAAAATACTAACAGCATATTTCACAAATCTAGAACAAACACTTCAACTATTTATATGGAACCCCAAAACACCCCAAATAGCCACAGAAATCTTGAGAAAGAAGAACAAAGTTGAAAGGATCACAATACTAGATGTCAAGTTATATACTACAAAGCCACTGTAATCAAAACAGCCTGGTACTGGCACAAGAACAGACATATAGATCAATGGAACAGAACAGAAAACCCAGAAATTGACACATTGCCATTATGGTGAATTAATATTTGACAAAGGAGGCAAGAACATATAATGGAGTAAAGACAGTCTTTTCAATAAATGGTGTTGGGAAAATTGAACAGATAAATGTGAAAAAACGAAACTAGACTACCAACTTACACTATACATAAAAGACTTAAATGTAAGACATGAAACCATAAAAATCCTAGAGGAAAACATAGGCAGCAAAATCTCAGACATCTCTCATAGCAATATGTTTGCTGATACATCTCCTAGGGCAAGAGAAACTAAGGAGAAAATAAACAAATGTGACTGCTTCAAAGTAAAAAACTTCTGTACAGCAAAAGGAACCATCAACAAAATGAAAAGGGAGCCCCCTGTATGGGAGAACATATTTGCCAATGATGGATCTAATAAAGGGTTAATATCCAAAATATATAAGGAACTCATACAACTTAACAAAAGGAAGACAAACAATTCAATTAAAAAATGGTCAAAGGACCTAAATAGACACTTCTTCAAAGAGGACATACAAATGGCTAAGAGACATATGAAAAAATGCTCGATATCGCTAATCATCAGAGAGATGCAAATTAAAACCACAATGAGGTATCACTTCACACCTGTAAGAATAGCTACCATCAAGAAATCAACGAACTACAAGTGCTGGTGAGGGTGTGGAGAAAAGGGCATCCTAGTACACTGCTGGTGGGAATGCAGACTGGTGCAGCCACTATGGAATGCAGTATGGAGTTTCCTCAAAAGATTAAAAGTTGACCTGCCATTTGACCCAGTGATCCCACTTCTAGGAATATATCCTAAGGAACTCGAAACACCAATCACAAAGAATTTATGCACCCCTATGTTCATAGCAGCACAATTTACAATAGCTAAGATTTAGAAACAGCCCAAATGCCCATCAGTAGATGAGTGGATAAAAATGTGGGACCTTTACACCATGGAATACTATGCAGCTGTAAACAGGAAGGGTCTTTTATCCTTTGGCACAGCATGGAGGGAACTAGAAAGTATTATACTAAGTGAAATAAGCCAGTCAGAGAAAGACAAGTACCCACATGATCGCACTTATATATGGAATATAATAAACAAAATAAACTGATGAACAAAGTGGATCGAGAGATATAGAAACATGGAACAGACTGAGGGATCTCAGAGGGAAGGTGGGGAGGGGGTGTGTGGGTGAGAGAGATTAATCAAAGAACTTCCATGGACAGAGACATTGGTATGGGGAAAGTCTGGGGGTGGGATGGATGTAGGGTGGAGGGGATCAGTGGGGATAAAAAAGGGACATCTGTAATATTCTCAACAATAAAGATAAAGTAAATTAAATAAATAAATAAATAAATAATAAATAAATAAATAAAATGGCTATAGGAAATCCCCATACATCAATAATAACCTTAAATGTATTAATCTGAATTCACCAATTAAGAGGCACAGAGTAGTATAGAGGATCAAAAAACAAAACTCAACCAAATGCTGCCTACAAGAAATACATCTAAGCTGCCAAGACAACGGTAGATTCAAAGTAAAAGGGTGAAAATTCTCCAAGCAAATAACATCCACTGAAAAGCAGGTGTAGCCATACTTATATCTGACAAAATAGATTTCAAGACAACAAAGATAACAAGAGATGAAGATGGACACTTTATAATGATAAAGGGGATACAACATCAAGAAAACATAACACTTATTAATATATATGCATCCAACCAGGGAGCACCGAAATATATAAAGCAACTACTCATACAACTAAAAGGAGAAACAGATCAAAACATAATCATAGTTGGGGACCTTAATAGTCCATTTAAAGCTTTAGACAGATCAACCAAACAGAAAAATCAATAAAGAAATATTGGCCTTAAATGAAACGCTAGACCAAATGCACATAACTGACATTTACAGAGTCTTTCATCCAAGAACATCAGATTATACATTCTTCTCCAGTGCACATGGAATATTCTCAAAGACAGACTATATGTTGGGTGACAGAACTAGCATTAACAAATTCAAGAAGACTGCAATTATACTAAGCATATTCTCTGACCACGATGTCTTGAAATTAGAAATCAACTGCAAAAGGGAAGTAAAGAAACCCACAAATACATGGAGATTAAACAACATACTACTAAAAAATGACTGGGTCAAAGAAGAAATAAAAGATGAGATCAAAAGATATATAGAGATAAATGAGAATGACAATACAACATGTCTAAACTTCTGGGATGTGGCAAAAGCAGTAATAAGAGGGAAGTTTGTATCATTACAGGCCTGTTTGAAGAAACAAGAGAAATCCCAAGTAAACAGCCTAACATAACAACTTAAAGAACTAGAAAAAGAAGAAGAAAAGCAACACAAAGTCGGCAGAAGAAAGGGAATCATAAAAATTAGAGAAAAACTGAATGTAACAGAGAACACAAAGACTATACACAAAATTAATAAAACACAGAGCTTGTTCTTTGAAAAGATTAATAAAATCGACAAACCCCTGGCTAAACTGACTAAGGAAAAAAGGGAAAACACCCATATAAACAAAATCAGAAATGAAAGAGGAGAAGTCACCACAGATACACAAAGGATCATAGAATATTATGAAAGACTATACGCCACGAAATTCAATAACCTAGGAGAAATGGATAAGTTCCTAGAAATATATGACCTTCCTAGAGTAAATCATGAAGAACTGGAAAATCTAAATAGATGATCAATAGCAAGGAAATTGAAACAACCATCAAAACCCTCCCAAAAAATAGCCCGGCTAGTTGATCATTGACCTATGATCCAGGAGATCGCAGTTTGATTCCTAGGCACATGCCCTGGTTGCAGGCTTGATCCCCAGTGAGGGGCATGCAGGAGGCAGCTGATCAATGACTCTCTCATCACTGATGTTTCTAGCTCCTTCTCCCCCCGTCCCTTCCTCTCTCTGAAATCAATAAAGTCATATTAAAACAAAAACAAGAAAACCTTCCAAAAAATAAAAGTCCAGGACCAGATGGCTTCACTAGTAATTCTACCAAACATTCAAATAAGATTTAAAACCTATCCCTCTCAAACTCTTCTAAAAAATTGAAGAGGCAATACTTCCAAACACATTTTATGAGTCCAGTATAACCCTGATACCAAAACCTGACAAGGATAACACGAAAAAAGAAAACTATAGACCAATATCTCTGATAAATACAGATGCAAAAATCCTAAACAAAATACTAGCAAATCGAATACAGTAGTAGATCAAAAAAATAATACATCACGATCAAGTGGGGTTCATTCCAGGGCTCAAGGATGGTTCAGCATATGTAGATCAATTAATGTAATTAATTAACAAAAGATAAAAATCATCATCTCATCAATAGATGTAGAAAAAGCATTTGATAATATACAACATCAATTTATGATTAAAACACTCAATGAAAGAGGAATAGAAGAAAAGTACCTTAACATAATAAAGGCCACATATAATAAGCCCTCAGCTATCATACTCAATGGTGAAAAACTGAAAGCTTTTCCTCTAAGATCAGGAACAAGACAAGGATGTCCACTCTTATCACTCTTCTTCAACACAGTTCTGGAAATCCTAGCCAGAGCAATAAAGCAAAATAAATAAAAGGTATCCAATAGGGAAGGAAGAAGTGAAATGCCACTTTTTGCAGATGACATGGTTCTGTATGTAGAAAACTCTGAAGACTCCACCAAAAAACTATTAGAAACAACAAAGAAATACAGTAAAGTTTCAGGATACAAAATCAATGTACAAAAATCCATTGCCTTCCTGTATACTAACAACAAAACTTCAGAAAAAGAAATGAAAGAAAAAAAAACAATTCCTTTTGCAATTGCAACCAAAAGAATAAAATACCCTGGAATAAACTTAACAAAGAGCATGAAAGACCTATATACTGAAAATTACAAAGCATTATTAAGATTGAAAAAGACAACAAAATGGAAAAGTATCCCGTGTTCATGGATTGGAAGACTCAACATAGTTAAAATGGCCATATTACCCAAAGTAATATACAGATTCAATATAATCCCCATCAAAATACCAATGTCTTTTTTAAAGAAATAGAATGAGAAATCATCAGATTTGTATGGTACCATAAAAGACCCTAATTAGCCAAAGCAATCCTGAGAAAAAAAGAATGAAGCTGGAGGTAAAACGCTACCTGACTTCAAAATATACTACAGAGCTACAATAATCAGAACAGCATGGTACTGGCACAGAAACAGACACACAGATTGGTGGAACAGAATTGAGAGCCCAGATATAAACCACATGTATATGGCAGATAATTTTCCACAAAGGAGCCAGAAACACACAATGGAGTAAATGGTAGAAATGGAGTAAATTCAATAAATGGCGCTGGGAAACCTGGAAAGCCACATGCAAAAGAATTAAACTGGATTACAGTTTGTCCCCATGTAAAAATTTAACTCAAAATGGATCAAAGACCTAAATCTGAGACTCGAAAAAGTTACACAGAAGAAAACATAGGTATTAAACTTATGGATCTTTGTCGTAGTGAACATTTTATGAACTTGACCCCGCAGGCAAGGGAAGTAAGGCAAAAATAAATGAATGGGACTATATAAACTAAAACCCTTCTGCACAGTAAAAGAAACTGACAACAAAACAAAGAGGCAGCCAACCAGATGGGAGATGATATTGGCAGACAGTAGCTCCAGCAAAGGTTTAATTTCCAAAATATATAAAGAACTCATAAAACTCAATAGCAAACAAACAACCCCATCAAAAATTGGGCAGAGGACCTGAATAGACACCTCTTCCAAGAAGACATACGAACAGCCAATAGATATATGAAAAGATGTTCAACATCACTAGCAATTAGGGAAATCAAAACTACAATGAGATACCACCTCACACCTGTTAGAGTGGCTATTATCAACAAGACAAGAAATAACAAGTTTTGGAGAGATTTTGGAAAAAAGGGAACCCTCATTCACTGATGGTGGGAATGTTGATTGGTACAGTCACTATGGAAAGTAGTCTGGCGATTCCTCAAAAAATTAAGAATAGAGCTACCATACAACCCAGCTATCCCTCTCCTGGGTATATACCCAAAAAACTAAAAAACATGAATACACAAAGATATATGCACCCCTATGTTCACTGCAGCATTATTCACAGTGGGCAAGATATGGGAACAACCAAAGTGTCCTGTGATAGAGGACTGGATAAAGAAGATGTGGTAAATGTAAAAAATGGAATACTACTCAGCCATGAGAAAGGATGAAATACTGCCATTTGCAACAACATGGATGGACCTTGAGAGTATTATGCCAAGTGAAATAAGTGTCACAAAAAGCTAAGAACCATATGGTTTCACTCATATGTGGGATATAAAAGTGAAACTTGTGGACACAAACAGCAGTGTGGTGGTTGCCAGAGGGAAGGGGGTGAGAGGGTAGGGGGTGAAGGGAGTCTTAATATATGGTGATGGGAGAAGATACGACTTTGGGTGGTGGGCACACAGAGCAATACACAGTTCTTGTAATATAGAAACCCATACCTGAAACCTATATGTTCATATTAACTACTATCACCCCAATAAATTTAATAAAGTGTTAAAAAAATTAGCTATGAAAAAAGCTCCTAGATTTATTGAATTTTGAGTCCCGCCTGTGGTTGCCTTGGCAGGGCCAGACCAAATGATTTTGTGAGCTCTTTGGCCTGCGGGCTGGACATTTCCCAGCCCTGCTCTAGGGTTAGTCCTGGTTGCTGCAGAAGTCAGTGGCAGGGACCAGCACTTCTTAGTTTCAAGAGTTGGGCAACTCACACAGTTGCTTCTCAGCCCACTCCTGCCTCTTTTCAAGGAGCTATGGCTTCTAGAGATAATATGCATCTGTTTTTAGATTGAATTTCAGCAACTCAAAACCTGGTGGTCTCATAATTACAAACTGCTAAATGTTAGAGACAGAAGGAGATGATTTTCTATTACAACAATGCAGTCATAAAACAATTTCTTCCTTCCCCATTTTCTAGACAACTGCAACATGACTTTCCCAGAGCCCTGATTTTCAGCACGGATGACTTTTTCTTCAGGGAAGATGGTGCCTATGAGTTCAATCCAGACTTCCTAGAGGAGGCTCATGAATGGAACCAGAAAAGAGGTGACAAATTCCTTTCCAAACTCCTGGATAATCCTATTGTGCACTTAGATTGCAGCTGCTGCAGAATGAATGTTTTATTGAAGGATTTTAATAAAAAGTTCTGCCATCCCCCCTCCCCAAACAGAATGCCAAACCTCCCTAGATTCCAGGAAAAAGAAAATGATTGATAATGGGTCCTGAAATAGGTAGCATTAATGTTGTGTGATGAGGACATGCTGTAATAAAAATGACAAGATATGGGTACGCTCACCCTTCTGTCTGACTGTTGCATGTTGTTCACTGTTGTATAACATTGTGTTGCAGCAAGAAAAGCAATGAGGAATGGCATATCCCCCATAATTATTGATAATACCAACCTCCACGCCTGGGAAATGAAGCCCTATGCAGTCATGGTAGGAAGAAGTATCATTCTGAATTTTCAGTTATGGGCATTTTGTGAGAAAATTGAAACTTTTGTTCTTTCCTCATTTTCTGATCTTCCACGATCTCATATGTATTAACAGTTTCTCACAGAGCAGGTAAAGAGGTGTTATTTTTGTGTTCCTCTGCTGTTCAATGGCTCTAATATGCTGACATGCTATGATCACCTCAAGGTATAAGTTTTAATAGTCCGTGGTCAGAATTTTTTATTGCTTTTCTGTCTTGGTTGTTTTCCTAAGGGAAGGTCCACATGGAGCACCCACTGAAACTTGCAGAGAAATTGGGACTAGCAGGGTTGCAGATTATATTAGAGGACAGTCTGTTTTTCACTAGCAGGGGAGTTTAGTACTAGGCAGTGTTGCTGCAAGGGAGTTCCAGGGCAACAGTTTTTAGTTTAAAAACAGATTTAAGATGAACACTGTGATCCTATTAAGATACTGGCATGCAAATATAAACACTCAGCTCTGTATTTTCAGAATACAAAAAACAGTAAGATGAATACAATGTGCATATTTTTCTTTAATTTTGAAATGTCTGATCTGTTTTTAGACATGTTTCATCTCTTATGCTAATAAATTTTCATTCCCTATTGGGTATAGGAAGGAGAAAAGATCCAGACACAATCAGGGGGAAGGAAGAAGACAGCTGAGTATTCTGCTTTTGTCACATGAATAGCTCCCAAATTGGGCTCAAGGCAGTCTAATTTTAAGCCTCTTTTCACATTTTGGGTAAAATAGCTTATATACAGGTGTGCTTTTCTCTAATTATATTCTCATCAGTTTCACTTAGGCCCAGAGGGTGGGACTTTGGTGAATGCAGGAGGGAATGAGCATTAACCTTATGATGACTTCAGTTCATGGATCGAGAGTCCACTTGGGACAGAAATGAACAGGGACATGAAGAGTGAAGTTAATTAAGGCACAACTCAAAACCAAGAGTTAGGGGGAACTGAGAGTGACTTAAGGGAAGTAGTGTTACTTTTTATTTTCTGGATGTGTACATTCCTTTTCAGCCATTCACAGCTATTAATAAGACCCAGAAGTTAGATATTTTCCATATATGATGCTTGAATCCTTCCCTAATTAGAAGTGTTCATCTCAAGAATGAAGAGGAAATCTTTTTACTTAGCTCTTTTCATTGAACTGTTATTACTGAAAGTTCAGTGTGAGATAAAAACATAATAGTCAATTTATGAATGCAAAGGACGTTTGGGTGTTTATATGGAAACTGTAAGTTTTCTAACAAGGAAATGGGCACAGTGCACTGAGCCATAACTGTACTGCACAGTAGGGAAAGCTACTTTTGGAGGGAAGAGTATGTAAAGGATGGAGGAATCACTTTTATGTCATAAGCTCTGTTCCTATGGCACTGCCATTTTCTAACCAAGACATGAAGACTAGGACAAGGCATTTGACAGCCATAAATCAATGATAATCCTATAAGGGATTCTGAGAAGCCATTGAGGTCTTGCTCATACCTGTGACAGGATGTTTTAAGCTAGTTCAGCTATTTTTAAAAGTGTCCAGAACAAATAACCTTTATAATTTTCCTCTGTAGCAGATAAAATGGACCAAAATTTATCATTGGGAACTGTAACGTAATCTGAGAGTGGCTAAGTATGGCCATGAATCAACTGTATTTATTAAAATAAACTGAGGCACTGTCTTACTGGTAAAACAAAAGGAATTTTAGAAAAGATGTGTAGTGAATGTTAAATGCCAGTATGAACGTTCCCACGCATACATACTGTGTGTTCAATGTTTTATGTACTTTTGAAAAATCAGGCACTTGAAAATAACTATGAAGTTATATTCCGAGAACCTGAGACTCGCTGGAAATTCAACGTGCAAGAGTTAGCCAGGTACTTCTTTGTTTTTCTAGTTCCTCATTATGTGTCCTGCTGTTTTCAGGTATTTCAGACCGAACAAAAGAATCTTTTCAGGCTGGAAATGGACATAGTTTTCAGGCCAGAAATGGTAATTCTTAGAAATTGATAACTTGGGAATTCTTAATATGAAGACTTTAGTTTTGGGTCAGTTTTCTAATATAATGCTAAATGCTAAACCTTGGCTTGGACTCAGTCCTTTAAAAGGATACATTTAACATTCAGCTAAAATGCTTCTTCATTAATGAACATTTAAAAGCACTTCCTTCTGCATGGGATTGCACATGTCAGTAGTGGTTTTGCATTTAGGCTACATAAGTATCTTTAGATGCTGAACAGTCTGTGGTTCATTTGTGGTCCAGATGCTGCTTCTAATTTATAAAGCAATAAATGTCCAAATAATACTAACTTCTTGATTGAATGCATGGGTTCTGATATTATCTGTGTTATTTGATACTGTCAATGATTTAAAGTAACCAGTGAGAACAGAATTTACTTTTTATGAATAGGGCTAGTTCATCTTATGGTTAAAAGGATATACAGTGTATCCAAAGTGGGTCTGTGAACCAGAACCACCTGAGCTGGATGTTAAAAATCCTAGTTCGTGGACCCCTTTCTATAGTTGGAATCTCTGGGAATTGCATTTTGACCTGTAACCCCAGTTGATTCTCATGCCCACTACAATTTAAGATTGGTTTAATAAACACCTACAAGTGTCTAGGACTGACCAAAGTAAACTGGTTATAGATATATTCATGCTTGACAGGCAAATCTATAATAAAAAGATGTCCTGGTGTTCTTTTGTGTCTTGAAGCACAGAATCGAGATTTCCAGAAATAAATATTTCTGATGCATTAGCTCTCTGCAAGCTGCAGAGTGGTTTAGGGGTGTGCAGGGCAGCAGGAAAGACAGGAATGAAGCCTGAAAGAGGACTACTTAACAAGGTGTTCTCCTTTTGTCACAGTTAAATCCTGAGAATAGAGAGTACACACCTATGTAATAATATAGGACTCGTAAAATACAAGGAACTCATTTTGATATATGCCCTTAATTAAATGTTTGCATGTTTTTCCACATAGAAGAAACATTCATGGAGTCCCAAGAGAAAAAATACACCGAATGAAAGAACGGTATGAGCATGGTGTTACCTTTCATAGTGTGCTTCACGCAGAAAAACCAAGCAGAGTGAACAGAAGCCAGGACAGGAGCGGTGCATCGCCTTCCAATGGGGCAGGATACTGGAATACCTACGCCGAGTTTCCAAACCGGAGGGCTCCTGGGGGCTTCACACGTGAGAGCTCCTTTAACAGAAGGGGGGGTTGTCACCATGGATATTAGAGGCTGATCTTACAGGCATTCAGGATTTTCCTAAATTAGCTTTTTCTTCGATTTTTGGTATTTATTCTTTGTTCAGTTTAGTTAGAGCTCTAATTCTAGTGTAAATAGTCGAACCTAAATGTTTTTGAGAAGTCATCATGTTCATCTTCAACAGGCATTTGTTCAAGTGATCCTCTTTGCATGGTCTGATGCCAGGAGTTCTGCAGGTTCAGTTAAACCAAGTCACTCGCTCTAGGGAAAAAATTAATTTGAAGCTGAAACCTGAGAAACATACCCAAGAATGTAATCAGTTGCATAGGTTCATAAATAAAATAAAATGTTTATAGTATATATAAGCTTCAGTACCACTTTCTCTGAAGTAATCTATTTTTTCAGGAATTCATCTCCATTAGGAAAGTTGGAAAGGTGGGAGAAGTGAGAGGCAGGAAAAGTTTTAATGCCATTGCTAGTTTTTAAACTTATGTATCCAAAAATGTGAGATGTGTGGCTGTAATGATGATATTGATTTTCCTTTAAAATGAATATGATAAAAAGTATACATCTAAGGGAATACTGTCCTTCAAAGTAGACACTTTGGGAAATTATTCCTTTATTCTAGTAACATATCATTGTTAAAAATGTCTGTTGAATCCTTCTTAATAGCTATACAAGCTACTGAGGAAAATCGGTGTCATTATTTAAAGTCACTATTTATAGTTTCATGTTTTAACTATTACTCTATTGAACAGGATTAAACCTGAACTAACTTTTGGCTGTTGTATTAATAGTATAAATGAAACAAGCCTCCTTTCTAAAACATCAATTTTTAAGATTAATCATTAAGCAACTTAAAAAATTTTGCTTATAAATGCAATTAGTTGGCAGCCCCAGTGTTTGGGAGTATAAGGAATTAAGCATCCCAGGTCATAGGTCATAGAGGGATTTGTGAAAGTTGTGCTCACTGTCAGATGAGCAGTCTTGGTGTTTTATGTGACATTATTTAAGACAGTGAAGTTCTACCACAACTCTGGAATGTCCCTCATACCAATACTGAATTTGTGAATCCAAATTAAATCTGAACAGGCTGAAATCAGATTAATTTTGTGTGAGACCCTGATAGATAAGACCATGTAGGATGTGTGCTTTATTTCTTGTGGGCCAACAGCTTCTCGCTAATGTTCTGTGAAGTATTAAGTGTCTTATATAATGGTGCTTTTATGGTTATTAAAAATTACAGTATATGATATTGCTTTATATGGATTTGTCATTGAATCTAAGCCTTTTTTGTTCAACAATATAAAAAATTACCTAAATTCTACAGAATTCTATCATATTCAGAGCCAATTTTTCTATATCATAAACTTATTTACCAATCTTCTTTAATAAATAGGATATAAAAGACAAAATTAACCTTATTTTTTACTTGCTTACATAAATTATTTTATCTATGCACTTTCAAAAGACTATTTTACTTTGACATTCTATTATCTGATTCTACTGAAATCTACTCAACACCTTGATGACTACCAGCAGTGCATCTGTAATTTTTCATTAACATTTAAAAAATTTGTATCTCCTTAGAGTAACAAAGTTTGGCTGATAGAACAAAAATTTAGTGAATTTGAGTAAATCTAAGATATTATTATAGTTTTGCTAAGTTTTATGTCCGAGCATGACCCACAATAATCCTCTAATAATCATGATAATCCACATAATACTGCTGTCCAGGCCCAGGTAATCCTGAGTATCCTAGTCAATGTGATTATTGCAGAATTCACTCAATCAGGAAAGCCTGACTCATTTAGGTTAGTAGAGGGGAAGAGTGTCAGAGAGCCCAAACTGGAAATACCTTCCTTTGATTCCAAGGAATCCAAAGGGGTCACATTCAAGCCCTCTTGATTTATGTCTGGCTCTCTGCTTAGGGACTTTTGGGCCACTGGGACTGAGTGACCACTATGGAGAAGTGGCCTCAGGTTATAGATCCAGAGCTTTTACAGAGCCCAGAAGAATAGTTTCCTGGTTTATTTGCCTATTTTCCCCCATACGATATCTAAAATACTTGGTGTGGAAGTATAAAAATAACTGGTTAAATGCTGTCAACTTTATCTATCCCAGCTAGAAGTGATCTATTTTTTTATTTCTCTGATTTTATACTTTTTCAAACCCTCAATGTTGACACGTACTATTTCGTGTGTTCACATCTGCATTATTCAGTGCTTTACATGCACACGAGGCTGAGTGCTGAATAGGTAACACAAATTGCTTTTACCATTTATCCCCTATGCAGTGTACACTGTTGACTTTGTAATCATTAAATTGTCACTTTTTGGGGGATAATACCCACATATCCTCAAGCTTCATATTTTGCTCGTATAGCTTAGCTATATTATTTACAATTTACAAAAAGGAGGGTGCGCATTAAACCTCTCTGATGGGTCTGTGTGGTGATGAGTAATGGAGGAGGCAATAGCAGGTAAGTTTTTCCAGGATAAAAGAAGGTTAAATTCTTATAGTTCTGTCTGTTCCTGAGACTCAAGTTTTATTTCCTATTCTAGAATGGATCACCGGGAAAATGATTTAGCATGTGAAGACCAAATTGTTTTATGGACAAAACTTAAATGGCATTAATAAAATGGGCAGAACACAAGTTAAAAAGACTAGTGGAATAGACGACTTGTTGTGTTAATAACTTCTAGAGGAGAGAAAATCATGGGTCATAGTTACTGAAAGAAAAAACTGCTTCATAAAAGGATTTATCCTTGCTTTTGAAATATGTTTATAATTATATTTGAAAACATTACCCACTGTGCTGTATACCTGAAACTAATACAGAATAATACTGAATGTAAATGGTAATTAAAAAATATATATGATATAAATTTAAGACACTGAAAGACCTGATTTAAGAGCTTCTCCATGCTGTTAGGTTATAGTGAGAACTGCTTTTTCTCTTTTCTATTAAATATAAGAAAGTAACAAATGAGAGTATCATCCTGAATTGAATTGTTACCTTCTGCCCGGAGGGGTGTTTAGAGAAAACGAGGGGTACAGGGAGCCTTAGCGTGTCCTGTCAAGGTGCTAAAACAAAGCAGGCAGAATCAGGGCCAATTTGAAAGACAAAATTAACACTACGAAATCTGCTTCTGAATTAAAGTATTTGAATTTTTAATTGAAATAATTTAATTTCAAAGATCACACTGAAATCATAAAAAGGAATTAATTACACTGAGGACTCTATTTTTCTTGTAGTTATGCTGACTTAAGGATGAACAACTGGTCAAAAGAAAGCACCAGTCATATCTTAGCCCAATTTTTGATCAGGACAGAACTATAGTAGAACCAACACATGCATTAAGGAAAGTGGTTCATAGTGGGTTACCTCTAAAAAACAAACAAAAAAAAACCCAAACTGAAAATAGGAACTAAACTAAAAGAAATTATGTGAGTCAAAAAATTGTACCTGGAAACCTAGTTTCATTTAATTAAGGACACAATATGAAAGAAAAGGGTATGTGTAGTTCATTTGTAAAATACTTGTAGTGAGCAAATCCCGTCAAAAACATTTAAAGGCGATTTTTTCCCTTGATTAGTTAATATATAATCAGTTTTAAGATCTATAACTGAAATAAAAGTATAGTAATATAGATGCAGGCAAAGAGCATTCCTCCGATATATAAGCACTCAGGTAGGTAAATTCAGAACTACTTCTCATTTTGCAAATACGGGTGTGCAGTTTGAAACTGCATGTGTTACAAACTAGAAAGGTGACTAACTCATTGTTATCATTTTCGGTTCTGTCGCCTTTGCAGTCTCTTAGATATATCTTGTATTGTACTTGTGTCCTGAGTAGAATCTCCCGTTTCCCCAGTACTAATGTGGGAATTCTCCTGTTTCGTGACTGTAGGAGTAAAACAGTGCCTTTTCCGTTCAAGACAGTATCTTGAACAGGTGGGAGCAGTCCTAGTGGACTCACCCATTGATACCAGTTCATTTTTTCCTGCTGAACCATACAAAAGGGCCTGGGTATTTATCAATGCGAGTTCTTCGTCAGCTATTGAATCGCTTTCCAAAAAAGAAATGTCATTAATTTTTTTAAGTGGAGTCATCTGAGGAGAACTCAATTCTTTTTTCTTTATAGGTGTTTCATATTTGATGCCACAACTCCGTGGTGGCTGAAATGCCTTCTGTGCAGCTGGAGAAACAAATGTACAAATGGGACTAACAGGTGGAGGTAAAGGCAGTCCACTCAAGAAGTCCAAAGCTCGTCTCTTTTTGCAGTTTCTTGGGTCGTCAACCTCTTTCTCCCCTTTACAAGGCTTTGGAGTCATTTGGGCTGATACAGGTGTGGGAACAGATTTCCCTTTTGGCTTACAAAGTGATAAAGGACTTTGGTAGTTCATCTCACTATTGGCAGAAGACATCTAATAAAAAACAAATGAAAAAGTGGCATATATAATTATGTGCTCATATATAAAACAAAATCAAATTAGCTTTTCATTAAAAATATTTAAATACACAAGTACCACACACATTCTCACTCCCGTAATGTCTAATAGGGCAGGTGATTTCATGAGACATTCATATTATTATTATTATTCCCTCAGAAGGAAATAATTTCACAGAAGAGGATATAAAAATGACATGAAAAGATGGATGACAACTAATCACAGTAAAAGACAAAAAAGAAAGCAGGGGACATAACTTCTGCTTTACTCTTCTTTTTTATAGTACTAACAGGTTAAACAGAGATAAGCATTTCAAAACCATTTTAAGAACACAGCTGCCTGGGTTCTAATACCTGTTTTTCTGGCTTTGTGACTTTAGGCAATTGCTTAACCTATCTATGCCACAGGTCCCTCATCTGCAAAATGGTGATCATAATTTTTATCTCAGAGGGTTGTGAAGGTAATGAGTTAATAGGGATAAACTTACCAAGTGTTAGCTACTTAAGAATTAGTCATTAGTTAATATTATACTTTAGCTTGATTTGCATTTATTGTGATTTAAAGAGTTAAATCAAACTGAGCTTAGAAGCAACCCTAATTATACAGAATAGTCCTCCCAGCACAAAGATACTGGCAAAAAAGTCTTTTCTATCACATGTACTTGAAATACTAAAAATGAAAGCCACCTGTTTGTAAAACTTGCTCCCAAAGAGTGTTACATTCTGGCTTTAATAAACAAGATATAATTTCCAGATAAACTATACCTATAAGAGTCACATAACAATCACACTTTCTAATTAAGTTTAATTACATTTTACCATATTTACTAGGTGTATATCAGAATACACTGTTGCCTTTATATATAATTATAAAATTCCTTAAATTTACATTAACTTACCAGAAACTTACTTCCCGTACCAAGGGCTTTCTGAACAGTGTATGGCTCTGAAGTACAGTCTTTAGCTGGGGTGGACCACTTGGGATCATTTGCATTAAGTATATGCATAAGCTTGTTTTCTGCATCATTGCAAAATTTATCAATATTCTAAGAAAATAAATTGGAAAAGCTGTTTTATAAAATGCAAACTTATGTATTCATGTTTTTAGAAAGTGTTACCTTTAAAACCAGAACTAAAATATTCAGACCAGAAAAAAAAAGTAACACCCCAAATTTGATAGCAACTGTCAAACTATGCTAATACAAAAATGCAGAACTAACATCAGTGATTCAGGAGAGCTCAGCTGTTGGAGGGGGAGAGGGAGAGTATCTGTACGCATCAGGGAAGGGGAGAGATATACAAGACATTCCCAACCATCTAGTTTAATTAGCAAGGTATATACTATGATTCTGGAATTGGAGTTAGAAGACTGGGACTCAAGTTCTATCTCTATTTACTACTAATAGCTGTAAATCATCCAACATCTACAGAGTAGTCCTCAGGTTAGGAGTAAAATAAGAGAACAGCTTCATGTTTGTTCCAAGGATTAACTGAAATCAGAAGTCACAAATGGTCAAATACCAACAAGTTTATATGGTTTAACCTAATCATAAAAGTATTTTGTAAAACTTTCAAATGCTATGTCAATAAAAGTTAGGTGTCTATGAACTGCCCTTGAATGGTCTCAGAGAAAGCTGGGATGTGAATACTAGGTTCCCTGTTTGGGAGCCAAATAACGAAGTAACCCTTCACCTCCACCAATTTAGAAATCAGATAAATTACATGTTATTCTTCACTGTGTGTTTTGAGTCTTTAAGTAAACATGATACAAACTTCCTATATACAGCTAGCTACTCTAAAGATTTTAAAATGTGATTTATATAATTTTTGAATAACACATATTTCAAATATTAAACTATAGAACTAAGAGGAGGTTTATTTTTGTACATTACTTAACAGTTAGCAATTTATAAAATCCAATATTTTATTGGGAAGCAGCACTGCATAGTAGTTAATAGTTGGGCTCTGTATTCAGATGGTTTAAGTATGAATCCTGGTTCTACCAAGTTGGCTGTGTGACTTACCCTCTCTGTTTCTCATTGAAAAAATGGAAAAACAATTCCCTACCTCATCAGGTTAGGCTTAGCTGATATTATTTGTGCTGTATAAATAGATTTCAGCAAAAATGCATACAATCCAAAGAAAATAATTTTAGTATTCTCCTCCTTGGGATTATTTCAAATCAAAGAAAGATACAAATTGTATAAAATACTAGATATGGAATTTAAAATGTAAATTTGGAGTCTGCATAGTATTAACTAATTATACTACCAGCTACTATGAACACACAATCTTCTTACCAATTTCCAGTTTGCTTACATGGTCTGTAGCTTGAACATCCTTCTCACCATCTTTCCTAACTCATTGTCCTCAAATCTTTCTCTTCTCCCTGGTAGCTGTCATCCCCATCTTCTCAGGTTCAAGAGCAATTAACATATGCAAAAAACCTCACCTGACATTTTATCTCAACATCCAATTTTCATAAAAGCTGCCAATCCTTTGATACTTGACTTTCAAAACAGGAAAATACCAAAAAGTGCGGCAATGCTCAAAACTAATTTTACCTCAATGGTATTTTTCATTTTGAGGAATGTCTCTTGAAAATGGCTCTCCTTTGGACTGGCAGAAAACATGGAAAAATCTCCAGCAAATAAAGTAGGAATTCCTGATTTGGATTCTGGTCGCCACTGGAGGTTGCTCGCAGCAATTAACATGTGAGGTTTAATGATGTCTTCATTAATATCTATCCAAAACTTGATTGCCAGTAAGTTATGGCACTCATCGGACAAATATACCAAAGGAGTAATACCTAAAATGAAAACAAACAAAAAACCCCATTTCATTATATATGTGTTAGATAAATTAAAAAATGCAAGGAACCTCTAATATGCCCATTTACTTTGGTATGCTAATGGAAAAACAAACAACTAAATTTAGGGAAAGCTCAGGATTTCCAAAATGACCTGTTATTTATAGTGCTAAAATTTCAATGCCAGAGTGACAACACATTCTGTTCCCGAGGCCATGGAAACCAGGCACACTTGTATACTGCTGGTGGGAATACAAATTTGTGCAACCCTCTGGAGAAAAACTGCGTAATACCTAGCAAAGCACCATATGTACACCTTTCATTGGCAATCCCACTTCTAGTTCTCTGCTATGAATAAGGATGTACTTCCAATGATAGTAAAATACACATGAAAAAGGTTGATAAAAACACATGTATGAGGTTACTCGTTGAAGCACTGTTTGTAATTATAAAGTACTAACAACAACCTATCTTAGCTCATGCCCAGGAGAGTAGTTGGGTAAACTATGGCACATCCTTAAGATGGAGTACTATGCAGCTGACAACAGGATGAGGAAGATCTCTATCAGTGATTTCCAAACATACTGTTAGGTGAAAAATAAACGCACAAAAGAAAGACTAGAGCTATAAAGAAAGGATAGAGATATCTCCTATAAGAAAGGAGATATAAACAAATATACAGGTATCTGTCCGTTTGTACAAAACATATAGGGAAGATAAACTAAAAACTACAGGGGTTAGTATGGGGGGGGGGAAGGACTATCATTGGATTAGCAGGGATGAGGGGGAACTGAGACCTCTCTGAGTTTGACTTTCTGTGAAGTTCTGACTCTGAGAAGGACAATAATATCCCACATATTCTTCATATATCCCCCAAACAAACAATGAACCAGCTATGAGGGAATCCAAGTTGGAACACAAACATATATCCCAGCTCTTTATGCTTGAAAGGGCCTACAAGCAATGATGCCCCTGTAGTAAGGAACACATCTAGCAATCAGATCTTGGTTCTAAATAAAAAAGAAAGAAAAAGGATCCTGGGTTCCCTGGAGATATAGCAGGTTCTTGAATAACTTCATTTTGTTCAACATCGTTCATTATAACATTGATGAGATGCTGTAGGAACTTAACCCTTGTTTGTATCAACTAGCCTATGATAAAACTGGTTTTGCTATATGTCGTTTTACTTAAAGATGCAGAACCTACCAATGACGTTAAGTGAGGACTCACTGTAGTTGATTCCCGAACTGGGGCAAGGAACCTATAAGATGAGCCTAGAACATCTTGTGATGCCAGAAAAGGAATGAAGTGCTCAAAAAATACAGGAGTCAACCTGAAAAAGCTCCTAATGACCCAAACCTAAACAACAGGAGTAATAAATAAAGGTACTGAATTATAACCCATAGAATAAAATAATTGTTCATAAGTCTATATTGATATAAATCAAATAAATAAATGTGGGGAAAGGGGGCAGCTCTTCCTCACAGAATTCCAATGAATGTAGAAGGAAAAAGGAAAAAAAGAAAACCACCATTAGGCAAATACTAAGATCAACAGTAATAACTATTACAAACAAAATCAACTGATGGATGCTAAATGAATGGATGAAAGTTTGCGGTAAAGTAGGATATGAATCTTCTCCAAGATATTTATTAGCTACAAAGAAAGTCAGTTATTTACAGGTAAGAAACCCAGTAGACACCAACTGAACCAAGTGACTAAGGTTGTTGCCATTACTGGCAACAAGAAACACCAGCATCACTGACCCCTTGATATGGTTGATGTAGAGAAAACAAAAATCATCATTTCCATGGTAACTTTGCCAAAAATGCATAAGTTACTCCAACCATGAGAAAACATCAGAAAAACCCAAATTGAGGGGAATGCTACAAAATAATTCATCAGTCCTTTCAAGAGTGTCAAGATCATTAGGAAGTGTTAAAGACTAGAGCATACTAAGGAGAAATAATGACTAAACTAAAGTGGGATCCTGGAATAGAAAATGGAAAACAGAGTAAAAAACTTCAAATTCAAACAAATCTAAACTTTAGGCAATAGTACTGTACCAATGTTCACTTCCTGATTCTAGTAACTGTGCTATGGCTATGCAAGATGTCAGCATTAGGGGAGGCTGGCTTAGGGATGTTTGGAAACTATTATTTTTGCAACTTTCTGGAGGTCTAAAATTAGTTCAAAATAAAAAGTTAAAAAATTTTCAGTGCCAAAGGTGGGAAGGGACAACTAGAGAAACCATGACAGGACTGAGGCTACGAAAGTCTAGGCACTAAACGTTCTGCCTTACTACTATTTATAGTTTCTTGTTTCTGCTGCCCCTAGAATTACGTTTCCCTTATAAATAACAGGAATAAAAAGAACTGCCATTCTCAGATAATGACTTGTTTATCCTGTTGCAATGACAATATCCCTTTCACTTTTCAAATTTATCAGTAGACTGGCTTAATAGATTTTAATCTTGAATATTGATTTTAGAGAAATTATAAGTTTCCCAAGCATGTTCAATTTTCTAATTTTGGAATTTGCCTCTAATTAGATTCAAAACTTCATTACAGTACTGCCCTTTTCTCAAATGTCCTTCTTTAAAATATCATGTTTCCCCCTGAATTACAGAAATAATACATGTTTATTGAAAAACATTTAGAAAATGTAAAATCTAAAAATAAACTTTAGTGTAGTTCCCTTAACTTTTTTCCACAAGCAGAGATTTCATATCTGGACCGTATTATAGGCATTGAAAGAAACTATTTATTTCACTACCTCGCATCTTGTACAAATGGTAACACTAGGAAGAATTCTTTAAAGTAACATAGAATGTTGGCACTGAACAAATCTTCATGAAAATAAAAGGATGAGAATAAAATTATTTTGCAGCTTTCTAGTCTGCAAAATGGGTCTACTCTGAATTTACATAGAATTCTTTGTACCTTTTAAATTTCTTTTAGAAAATTTCATGGAAACGATAAAGCACTTAGCAGTTTATGGAACCACTTTCACAGATTCCACCTATACTGGATGTTGTGCTTTGGGTGCAGATCACCTTCCTCTTCAGGACCAAGGCAGTGATCCTCGTTTCTGGGGAGCGTTGGCTTTTGACAACTCCCGCCTGGGTTCCTTGCTGGGCCTGCCCTCAGCCCAGGTGCTCTGATGTATACCCACTTTCTGGAGAAAGCCAGTATCTAATGACAGGGCCCTTGCTTCAAGCTGGCCTGACTGCAGGGGCATCCCAGCCTGAGTCCCCATGGGATTGGCTGAGCCTTTGCACTCCATTCAGCTTCTCCCCTGCCCAACCCTGATGCCTTTGCTCCCTCACAGGTGCTGTTCCTGGGGGCACTTCTCAGTAAATCTGCATGGAAATCTACCTAAGAAGTGATCTCAGTTAATTCATTTTATATCACGGGTTTCTGTAATGTAACAAAACAGATTAACAATATAGAAATCCCCGTGTTAAGCCCAACTCTCAAATGTTGGGCTTGGTATGTTGTGTCAGCATGAAGTATAAAAAAAACATATTTTTGAGTGTGAAAGAATGGGTTCACATCCCTTTATAGAACTGTGACCTTGGGCAGGTTATTTACTCTCTCTGGGCTTCAGTTATCCCTTCTGAACAGGGGGATGATATCAGCAAATGAAATGTGTTACTACAATGACATGACATAATTGTACAAACCTGCAGTTTTTAAGAATTACCTCCTCTCCCATTGTGTTAGGAGGAGTCCCTGTCTTTGAAGTGACCACAGTATTACAGTATTTGGGGAGGGACTGGGAAGGAGGTTCAGAAATAGACAATACCCATACCACGTGATGAGTGCCTGAATAGCCAAACTCACAAATGGAGAAGGAAGATCGAACCCAGACCAAAAGCATCTGACTCAGAGGTAACGTGGAAGCTGAGTAATGAATGGGAAAATTCATCAAGATGGGAAAGATAAAGGGCATTCTAAGCAAAGGGAAAGCATTTTTAAAGGTAGGAAATGTTGGCTCTTCCTTAGGCGGCAGCCATGGCTGGACCAGAGGATCCAGTGCAGTGGAAAATTCACCAGGAGTGGGTGAAGCAGGAGTACATTGAGGTCATCACTCACAGCATCAAGAAAATCACGTACTTTCTCAATTCGTTTGGCATGTCTTGTCATTCAAGACTCTCAACACTAAATGAGAAACTGAATAGAGAATAGAGTACATTAAAGCTCGGGTGACAAAAAGTGAGAACCTCCCCTAGAACTGTGCCAGGCTGCTGCCGGGAAGTAGCTTTACAGAACACAGGCCTAGGTGGGAAAGGTCCCAGCAGCCTTCGACGCCTTCCTCTCTCCTTAAAGAGCAACAGAGCTTATTCTTTTCTTTCTTTAAAAATGTGCCCTTTGGGCTCTGCCATGTTCATCTGGCAGCGTGATATGGCACGTAGGGAGAAGTCCAGGGGAAGTCTTGAAAACATTAGGCATTTTACCTTTTCAGTAATATTTTGCAGAACTACTTGTCAATGTATTTGAGGTGCTCAGAGCCAAAAGCCTGGGACTCTTTGTCAAGGTCCTCCTCCCCACATCTCTCTCTCTCTCTCTCTCTGACTTTCCTTACAGCTCTCATTGCCTCTGCATTGATTCGATAAACAAGTCTTGGTCTCCTCCCTACATTTGCTGGGAGGCAGCAGTTCTGGCTGATACTCATGCCCTGGCAAGGTGGCTGCCAAAGAATGTTGTTGCTAACTCACCAATTTTTTGTCCTTCTCGGGAGGTAAAGGCCAGGCCCCCACTTGACTTGAAGGGACATTTTCAGATTTTTCTTTCTGTCACTTAGGGTGTCTGCCTCTGTTTCCCTAATAAACTCAACTTTAAAAAAAAAGGTAGGAAGTGTTAAATGTTACCGAGTGTCAGGAATATGAAACCAGAGTTTAACTGAGGGGTGTAGGGGGTAGTTTAAGGCAGGAAGTTGAAGTGTTTCCAGACATATAAAAGAGTTGGTATTTATTTTCTAAGGGACAGAGAGCCACAAAAGGGTCTAAACTAGGAAACATGATTAGGTAACTAGTACTTCCAGCATTAGGTGGCACTTTGAAACTTTCTGACAGAACTTTCTTCCTCTAACACTTAACATCAAACTAAATTAAAAAAGAAATGTTCATCAAAATCATATAAATGAGGAATATGCTGATATAAAATTTGAACATTGGTGATGAAGGAAAGAAACAGAAGACTCTTGATAGTGCCAAGCACAGAAGGCTCAGCTTCAAATCTCTTTCCCCAAACTGGTGAAATAACACAAAATTTGAGAATTCTGTTATCCTTAAACCTGAAGGAAAGAAAATTAAATGGGTATCCTTATTCTTTTCCTCCTCTGACCAGAAATAATGAAAATGCCTGGGGGTGGGGAGAAAGCAGGGGACCAGGACTGACAGAAGTGAATGGTCCAGGGTTCAGGATGTTATGGGTTGAACTGTGTTCCCCCAAAAGATGAAGTCATATCCCCAGAACCTGTGATATGATCTTACAGTCAAATGAATGTCTGCCATTTCAAACAATTGGGTTATCTACCAAGCTGTTCACGGAAAAAATGCCTCCGTTTTTTAATAAAACTTAGGCTCCTCACCTGACAACCCTCTCGTGCTGATATATCAGCATGAAAAAAAGGGTTTCTCAGGCCACAAACAAAGGAGAGAAGTAGAGTCAGTTTACCTCTAAACCTCCCTTAATGTTTCATAGGAAATTGTGCTGTGAATGTTTTTGTGTTTTCTTGTTTTATTTGTTTTTTGCTTTTGTTGCTGGCAATTAGCACAATTTTAGAACATAAAGAGGCCATCAAGAGTGCTAATGTTGCTACGGGTGTGAAAGAAACAATCACAGGCAATTGAAGAGGTAGAGAAACTGTTGTTGATTTGGATAAACAAAAGCAGTTAGCCAATGACAGCATTTTGGAGGCAGTGATGCGTAAAAAAGCAAAGATGCTGCATGCTGACCTGAAAGACACCCCTGGGAACAAGTGCTGAAAGAGATTCATTTAAGGCTAGTGTGTGTGTGGGGGGATGGTTCAATAAATTTAAGAAAAGAAGTGTCTGTTTATAGATTAAACAGTACATTAGACATGTACTGTATATAAGAAAGGTTAAAATGGAATCATTTGGGGTCTGGGACGAATTAATTCAATTTACATTATTTATAATGGGAAAAATGATTTGGTTTTCCAAGAAATAGGTTCATGAAGGCTTTCCAAAACAAAGTAAGTTCAAGAACTGAGGTTCCACTTTTGGAAATAAGGTCTTTGCACATGTAATCAAGCTAAGGTGAGGTCATCAGGGTGGTCCTACTCCAATGTCTTTATAAGAAGGGGACATGTGGACACAGACATGCACACAGAACATCCTGTGAATCTGCACAAAAATCTTTGGGTGATGGTGTCTACAAGCCAAGGGTTGCAACACACCCACAGGAGCCAGGAGAGAGGCCTGGTGCAGATTCTCCCTCACAGCATCAGAAGAAACCAACCCTGCTCACACCTTGATTTTGATCCAGCCTCCAGAACTGTGAGATAACAAATTTTTGTTGTTTAAACCACCCAGTTTGTGGTACTTTGTTATAGCAGTGTAGCAAACTGCTTCACTGGGTTACTCCCTGAACTAGGGAAGGTGATCTAGAACAGAGATAATATCTCCCAGGGATATGAAACATACAATAGATAGAAACTCAAATGCCTAGCCCTCATACAGTAACTGAGAGCAGAAAAAAAAACTGGTCCTGAATACAGTAAAAAAGAACCAAGAATCACATAGGGTCCAGGACAGTCTCTAACTTTTCCTCTCCCGCCACATCTGGCTCCATCCCTATGACTTGGGACCATTAGAACTAATAATCTCTCATGTCAGTCTCAACAAGGTGCCGGGTTCCCAGTCGTCACACACTCCCTGGACTTAGTCTCTACAAAGCTTTGCTCATTTGCACAAAACCATCTCCTACCAATCCCTGTCTCCTGGAATCCTTTCACTGGACCCTCTGAAACTCAGTAAAATCTTACTACCCTCAACCTTTCCATACCTGTTCTCTTTACCATTTTGCTGTACATAACCCAGCTCTTCTCTGATGACACGGCTGCCTTGTACTTATGGAGCTGAAGGTGAAGGATGTCCTCCTAGGTCCTCACTGCTGTTCCCAGCACCTCCCTGAAAACACTCAGCTTTGAATGTCATGCTATCAGATCGTATCATTCACTACTCTCCTTGTTTAGGCATCTACTGACACTTGGATCACTCGCTCCCTTTTACTTGTTAAGATTTATTCTGCCATTACTATTGCTATACTTCTTGGTGATTTCAATATCCTCACAGATAATCCTTCCCAGGTTCCTTACTGTCTTCTCCTTGAATGATCCTGTTCTGCAGTCTCTGTCAGTTGCTCCCTTACCCAAGATTTTGTTACTTCCAATAACCTCATCCCCTCCAGAATGTCAAATATCTCATTCTTCAGTCACAACCTTTATCTTTTCAGCTCACTTCCTCTAGAACCCTAATTCAACCAATCCTTTGACCCCACTGGTACACAATCTATTTTTCTTATCTCCTGTTTACTGCTGCAGAATCCTCTCATGTCCCCTCTTTCCTCTGTGTCATGCTTAAAGTCCAGGGTCAATTATTTAAAAATTCTTCCTTTGCATACACCCACAAATTCTTTGCCCTCTTGCTTTGTAGTATTCACCTGGCTAATCTACAAGTCCGGTTAAGTCCCACTTTCCACCTACTTTGTGCCTGAGCCATGACAGCTAATGTGGTTGGAAAAATACCACACCACTGTGATGAGCAGTTTCAATTCATATTTATGAACATGGACTCCAGTGGGCCCTGACAGCCAAAGTATCCACCCAGTCCATCCCCTCTGCCATGTTTTTGGAGGATGACTTCATGTCTTGCCCTCCATTCTGTCAGTGATGACTCTGTTTCCTACTTCAGGGAGGACACAGAGGCAATCAGAGGAGAGCTGCCACAAGTTTCCACTTACACATCAGCTCTTTCACTTCATCTGTAAACACACACTTCACCCCTTTTCCCTCCAACTATGAAACAACTGTTTCTGCTACCAGCTGAAGCAGATCTCCCCATATTCCCCTAAGGTACCATCCAGACATGGCAACTGAAGAACTGTGCTCCACCTCTGGGCCCTTTATGGGAGCCTCTCATCATACACAGCATCTCATCAGCATGCTATTAGTACTTTCATCTGAAAACACAAATATTCTCTTGTTCCCAATTCCCCTTCTAGCCATTGTTCTATATGTCTTCTTAGCTTCAAGCACGGTGTCCCTGAAATGCCCGCATTCACTTTTGCTATTCCTCTCCTATCTCCTTGCCCCACTTCCTTCAGTCTTTCCCACCACTCCACCTAAAGGCTCCTCCATGGTGTTAAAGCCAATAATCAATGCTCAGCCCTCACCTCATTATCTACGCTACCAAATGCCAACAGACAGACTCACTCACGCTCACCTGTCAGAAATCCCTTTTTACTCTGTGTTTCCGCAGAGCTCATTCTCAGGATCCCTCCCACCCTGCTGGCTACCCTCCTGTCTCTCTAACTGGCTCCTTTAAATGTCCTCTGCTTCTAGGCACCAGAGTGCCTAAGTCACTTCTCTATCTCCTCTCACACCTCGGCCAATTTCAGGGTATTAAATACCACCTGGATATTGACTTCCCAATTTATACCTTCAGTCAAGGCCATTCCCCTGAACAGACTCCTATATCCAACTGTCAAGTAGAAGCCTCTACCTAGATTAAATACCTAAAACTTAACTGTCCAAACTAAGCCCCCGCCCTTCCCCACGGACCTGTTTTTCCATGCAGTCTTCCCTTCTCAGTGAATGGCAACTCCGTTTGTCCAGGTGCTTAGACCAAAAACCTTGGCACTGACTCCTCTCTTCAATCCCACAGTATCCCTCTACCTTCAAAATACAACCAGAATCTGACTACTTTTAACCGCTCCCAATGCTTTTGTCTGGTCTAAACTGTTATCATCTCTTGCCTCAATTCTTCAATAGCCTCCAGCTGGTTCCCCTATTTGTACCCTCATGTCCCCTACAGTCTGTTCTCAATACAGCAGCCCAAGTGATCCCCTGAAAGCCTAGTTAGGTGGTGTCACTCCTCCCATCACTTTCAGAAACAGAGTTGAATTCCATATAAGGACCACCACACGATCTGGTCCCTCAATGCCTCTGTCCCAGCTGTGAGTACTCACTCCCTGGCCTCTGCCAATGCTTTAAGGCACTAGACTGTATCATGCCCATTTCTTCTGCCTGGACTATTTCTATCCCAGATGTCCACATGCCTCCCTCCATTTCTTCAAGTTTTACTCAAATGTCAACTTTGCAGTGAGGTCTTTCTTCACCTCCTTATCTAAGGCTACATTTCTCTTCCCTGCCCCCTGATAATACCTGTCATTCCCTACCTAATTTTTTCCTTAGCACTTTACTAAGAAAAGTAGAAATGCTACTTATTTATTTTATTTGTGACCCCCCCCCCGCCAATGTAAGCTCCAGGAAGGCAGGGATGTTTGCCTGTTTTGTTCCTTGTTACTCACCTAGCATTTACAATAGAATGTGTGGAATGTGTGGGAAAAGTCAGGAAGTCTGATCAAGATGAAATTAAATGCTATGAAATCAATGTAGCATGCTACTAACATGCTACAGTCAAAGAAAACCTGCAAAGCACTGAAACACAACTAACTAAATAAAACCCATTAAAAAAAAAAAAAGGAAAAAAGAACACAGCAAAGAGCACAACCCTTAGGAAAACAAAACTGCCTGAGGTGGGGAGTGGGTGTGGGGTATAAGGGGTCAACGGGAAAAAAAGGGGGACATCAAAACTGACTCATGCTATTGAACTTAATAAGAACATATATTCAATAAAATAAAAGCTTGAATATGGGATGAATTTGTAGCTTTTGGACTACAAAACAAAAACATTCTTCAGATATCCAGATGTAAAAAGAAAATCACCTAAATGGGGGAAAAATTATGCCAGTCCCAGAATGTTGAATGCCAAAAGAGTAATTTCTACAAAGTTCTGAGGGAAGGAGAGAAAGCATGATCCCATATTATGCCTAGCCAATACTGTCTTAGAAGTACGACAACAGGTACACATAGCAAAATATGAGGAACTCATGGAATATGGTGCACATGAGGCCTTCTCAAAAAGGAGATGGACAGAGATCCAAGATGGCGGCAGACTGAGTGGAAGCTACACTGATACTCCTAGGGTCAAACTGGAATTACAACTAAAATACAGAAAAACCACCCTGAATAATCAACTGCAATTGAAGACTAGCTGAGGAGCACCCACATAACCAAGGGCAAAAAGCACGGGCCACATAGAGAATGGTAGGAAGTGTGGAGGAGCGCGTGCGCTGGATGGGCTCCCACAGGCAGCAGCTGAAGGTCTGGAGGGATATCTCAGCTATGGGGGGTTCTCACTGAAAACTCTGGGGTCTAAACCCCAAGCTGGGCTCCGCAGCCCAGAGCACCAGAACTGAGAAAGATGCCCACATAACATCTGGCTGTGAAAAGCAACCAGGTTTCTGTCTGCCAGGGAGAGATGGCTGAAAATGCAGACACCCTCTTAAAAGGCCAATGCACAAAGTTTTGTATGCAGCCACTCATCTGGGACTCTAGCACAGGTAGTGTGAGGAGAATCCAGGGGGGCTGGCTGTAAAAATAGATCTCAGAGGGCAACCATCTTGACCCTAGTGCTGAGTCATTCCCCCATAGGGCAGCTTTTGCCGGGGGGGGGGGGGGGGGGGGGGGGGGGGAATTGCCCCACCCTGTTAGAAAACCTCTGGCCCCATTTTGTGGAGTTTCTACAGCCTGAGGCTCATTAAGAGTCTGAATAACAGCCTATGGGTGCTCTGAGTCTTTGCCTGTTTTGCTTCTGAACATAGGGCTTGGAAGAGCTGACCTTGGGGCACATCTTGATCCTGTCTAAAAACACCCAGCCCCAGCAAAGGAAACTACAAGCTTGGGAGTGTGGAAAACTTCAAACAGGGTACTCAAGGCCAGTCACAAACAGCATCTGACATTGGCCTGCACCAGAGACCATCCAAAACACTGGGAATCCTAGCAGATCTACCTAATATATAAAAATGTATTAGGTAGCCAAAATGGGGAGACAAAAAAACAAGCCCCAAATGAAAGAATGGAAGAATTCTCTAGAAGAAGAACTAAATGAAAGGGAGATAAGCAATCTATCAGATACAGAGTTCAGAATACTGATTATAAAGATGCTCAACAGCATGAAAAAAGATATAGAAACTATGAAGGAAATTAAGAATGACATAGCAGAAAAAAAAATTGGAAGGAATGAACAGCAGATTAGGGGAAGCTGAGGACTGGATCAGCAAATTAGAAGACAAGATAGAAAAATCACTCAATCAGAGAACCAAAAAGAAAAAACTCTTAAAAACCCAGAGGACAGTTTAAGGAAACAAAAAACCCAGAGGACAGTTTAAGGGAACAGTCTGACAACATGAAATGTAAGAATATTAGCATCATAGGAGGGCCAGAAGAGGTAGAAAGTAAGCAAGGGTTAGCGAAACCGTTTGATGAAATAATGGCAGAAAAGTTCTCTAACCTGGTCAAGGAAAAAGTCACACAAGTTCAGGAAGCAAAGAGACTCCCAAGCAAGAAGAACACAAAGAGGCTCATGCAGAGACACATCATAATTAAAATGCAAAAAATTCAAGACAAAGAATCTTAAAGGCAGCAAGAAAAAACCAATCTGTTACCTACAAAGGAGCCCCCATAAGGCTGTCAGCTGACTTCTCATCAGAACTCTAGAGGCCATAAGGGAATGGCATGGAGTATTCAAAGTCATGCAAAACAAGGGTCTGAAACCAAGAATACTCTATCCAGCAAGGGTATCATTCAAAATAAACAGTGAAATAAAGAGCTTTCCAGACAAAAAAAGGCTAAAGGAGTTTATCAACACCAAACCAGCACTACAAGAAATGTTAAAGGGACTGCTGTAATGAGAAGTTGAAATAGAAAGAATGAGAAACAGGCATAAATAATTAAAATGGCAATAGGTAAGTACCTATCAATAATAATTTTAAATATAAATAAATTAAATGTCCCAACCAAAAGACATAGGGTAGCTGAATGGATAAAAAAAAAAAACAAGATCCAAATATATGTTGTCTACAAGAGACCCACCTCAGAACAAAAGAGTCACACCTGCTGGAAAAAAGAAACCAAACCAAAAGAAAACAAAATTTGTGGAGGACTTTAAAGGAGAGATCGCCGCAACACAGTCACAGTAGGGCACTTTAACACCCCACTGACTTTACTAGATAGATCTTCCAGGCAAAAAAATCAACAAGGAAACAGTGATTCTAAATGACACAGTAGATCAGATAGATTTAACTAACATTTACAGAACATTTCACTCCAAAGCTGAAGAATAGACATTCTCCTCAAGTGCACATGGGACATTCTCAAAGACAGATCACAAGTTAGGACATAAAACAAGTCTCTACAGGTTCAAAAAGATTGAAAGCATATCAAGCATCTTCTCAGACATTTACACCATGGAATACTATACAACTGTAAAAACGAAGGATCCCTTACCTTTTGAGATAGCATAGTGGGAGCTGGAGAGTATTATGCTATGCAAAATAAGCCAGTCAGAGAAAGACAAGTATCACATGATCTTACTCATATGTGGAATCTAATGAACAAAATAAACCAATGAACAAAATGGATCCAGAGACATAGAAGCATGGAACAGACTGACGAATCTCAGAGGGAAGGTGGGGGTGAATGCGGAGGTGGGGAGAGAATAACCTAAGAACTTATATGCATATATGCATAACCCATGGACACAGACAATAGTGTGGTGAAGACCTGGGACAGGATGAAAGGAATTAATGGGGGGAAATGGGGACATTTTTAATACTTTCAACATTAAAGATAAATAAATTTAAAGAAATAAAAGGAGATTGACAATAAATTTTAGCTAAAGAGCAGAGGAAGGGAGAAATCATGACAGGGCAGTTGAAAAGCAAGGAATCTACCAAATACTTGAGACCCTACCCTACTATACCAGGCACTGCTTTAGGAGCTGAGATACAGCAGTAAATAAGTCTCTGCCGTTGTGGAGCTAATATTCTGGAGGGAGACAAAAAAACATAAATATATGTTGTCAGGTGCTGCTGAATGCTATGGAGAATTTAAAACTAGGTTGGGGAGCAGAGAGTGCTGCTTTTACAAATAGTAGATCAAAAGAGCATCCTGCATCCCAGGAGAGCAAAATGGTGGTCAGGAAAAGCCCTCTTAGAAGGTTGCATTTGACCTGAGATTGGAGACAAAGGAGCCAGCCATGTGGCTGTTGGGGGAAAGCTTTTGGGAAGAACAACAATAAGTGTAAAGGCTTTCAAGAAAGTGAGCTTGGTGGGCTCAAGAACAGCAAGGAAGACGTCAACAAAGCTGAAGTGGAATGGGGGACAGACTGCAAGGGGAGGAGACTGGGGTGCCTGGCACAAAATCATCAATAAACAGAAGCCTCTGTGCGTAAACTCAAACTTTAGCTGGTCCTTGACACTTCATAGTACTTAGAGAGATAAGAGTATGGCTTTGTAGACAGAATACATGGAAAGAGGAATGTGCAATGCCATATTTAAGGAATAAAATATAGATGAACTTGACTGAGATGTTGGGAGTAGTAAAAGTGGAAGCTGACTGCAAAAGTATTTCCTTGTTATTTAAAATTATTTATTTCTCAAAAAATTAAAAATAGAAATACCATAAAAGAATATACCATTTCTGGGTATATACCTGAAGGAAACAAAATCACTACACTAAAGAGACATCTGCAACCCTCTGTTCATTGCAGCATTAGTCACAGTTGCCAAGACAAGGAAACAGCCTAAGTGTCTGTGGATGGAGAACATATTAAAAAAAATAGAAGATGTGGTGTATACAGTGGAATATTATTTGCCCATAATAAAAGGAAATCCTACCATTTGCAACAACATAGATGGACCTTGAAAGCATTATGCCAAGTGAAATAAGTTAGAGAAAGACCAACACTGTATGATCTCACTTATATGTGGAATCTCAAAAACAAGAAACAGAAACAAAAACTCATAGGAAAAGAGAATAGACTTCCTGTGCAGGAAAGAAATCTGCCCTATGTCCTTCCAGGCCTCTTTGCTATACAAACATTCTTGAAAAGGTAGTCTGAGACAATGCTACCAGGAGAATTGCCCTCCAACATGAGTAACTGATGGGACAAACAGAAAACAGCCAGCAAGGTGGTAAATTTTAATCCAACCTTATCAATAATCACATTAAAGATGATCAGATTAAACTAAGATAGAGACTGTCAGTTTGGATAAGAAAGCAAGACCCAACCTTGCTGTCTACCAGAAACACAATTTGAATATAAAGATATCAATAGGTTAAAAACAAAGGAATGGAAAAAGATATATACCATGCAAACCAACCAGCACTAACACTAAAAAAGTTGGAGTAACTATATTTAAAAAGTAGGCTTTTGAACAATGGATATCATTAGGGATAATGAGAGATACTGCAAAGGGAAAAAAAACCACCCAAAACCAAACCTGGAGGCAGAGGCTTGTATGTTTAGTTACTTGCACAGGGAAACTGTAATTATTTGTCTAGTAGTACTCACCAAAATGCTGTAGAAAATTTTCTAGCAATTTCTTTAAAATTAAGTAATACAGAATGGGATGTAAGTTCTCTCCTGTAATGCTGTAGAATTGCTTTTTATTAAGAATTGAGGTTAAAACAGGCCTAACTTTCAAGTCACTAGTTGCCAAATTTGCCGATTTGTAGTTCCAATTAATCCTAAGACAACTTTTAAAAGATAATGTTTTCAAAAACATCAATAAAAAGCTACAACTAAATGCACTGTACATTACCTATTTTTTTCACAACAGAAACTACCAGTCCTATTAGGTCCACCTCAGAACAATGGGGCTGGAAGTCTGGATTCAATAATTGGTTGAAGGGAAGCGGCTCCCTTGGCTGATAAACTTTGAACAGGATTTCATCTGAAGCCTACAAGAAAAAAAAAAATCAGCATGTATAGATTCTATAAACTCATACACATTTATCAAAATTGAAAAATTACAATGAGATATACTTACTTGTATTTGTTGAAACTGAGTGTTTTTGGTTGCTGTTAACTGTATATTAGCTCTTCCAGATTTATTTTTAGATTTTGATGTTGCAAGATGATAGATTCTGTATCTCTTTCCCTCTTTTAGCAGGGAATATAAATCTGATGATGGACGCCAGATACTTAATATAGCTATTCAGATAAAGAGGAAAAAGACACAATGGAAAACCTGATGATCATTAAAATTCTTGTTTAAAAATGAATATTGAAGGGAAACAAAATCACAGAGCCAAGCATGAGAAGGACACAATGCACAGTTACTGGTCTGATGATGGAGAAGGCCATGTGAGAAAGAATGCAAAAGGCCTCTAGAAGCAGAGTGGCCTCTGGTGACAGGCAACACGAGAAACAGGAAACGCATTCTGCCAAGAACTATAGTGAATTTGGAAGAGGAACCTGAACATGAGATAAAAATGCAGCCAGCTGACATTTGCATTTCAGCCTCATGAGACACTGAGCAGAGGACCCAGCCAGTTCCTTCCAAACTTCTGATCTACAGAACTGTGAGATAGCAAATGCATTTTACCCCAGGGCAGGAAAAGCCAGTGTTCCAAGCAGGTAGACTGGGAGGCCTAAAAGCCCTTCCCTTTCGCTCATTCCCCAAATGGATTTGCTTTCTTCCCCGAAGACCATCCAGGAGAACTTGTTATTTAGAATTGCTAGCCCTTGGTCTTCATTGGACATTAAAGCGACTGTCACACTAAGTTTGGTAACCTGATTCCATGAAATCTCCTTTTTTGGTCCCAAGCTCAGCCTGAAAGAGGGATCCAGGCCAGATTCCAGCATCTGTGGGGGCCCCAGGATCCTCTGGGGGCAAAGATGAGACCCATGGTGCCCCCTTTTTCCTGCGTAACTCTGCTCTAACCCAGAGGCTGCCTTAAGATGGCACCCGGTGGATGCAGGCTCTTCTGCTTGGTAGAAAAGTTTGGTCATGAATTCTGAACTGTAAAGCTAGTGAAAACATTCACCTCCATGTGCTAAGGAGCATCTCTTTGATTTTGATATTTTGGAACTTTCAGTAGTCACAAAAGACTGAAAACCACAGCTGTCCTTTGGGGACCACTCTGGAGGACGTGAAAACAAAGAGGTGTGAGACTGGAGAAAACAGCCAAGAAGAGAGAGAGATAGGAAAGAGCAGAGAATGACAGAGACAAAGGGAGAAAGTAGGGAATGAAAGGGAGAGGAGCTGGGCGACCAGCACAGTGGTTTCAGTCTATGGGTCTAGGACCACAGCTCCTCACTCTAAGTGCTCCCATCCTTTAGAGATCCGCCCCAGAACCCCGTTCCACCAGGAACTGCAAAGCTACTGGCTGGGCATTTGTTCCTGCAGTTTCCTCTCCTGGTTTGCAGGGAGGGGTGAGGTGGGTTATGTTGGTTTCCAAGTGAGTGGAAGTCAAGTCTGGAGCCTCATCGGCTCCCTTGGAGATCACTGTCAAGTAGAGAAACATATAAAAGCTTTGGGGCATATGTAACTTTGTTAAAAACTTGTACTAAATTAAAAATAACTTTCTTCTACGTAAAAAAAAAAAAAAAGATACTGATAACAACTAAGATTTAAAGATTCTATCATTTTGTGGTTACTGATAGACCATTTTTGCTCCTTTATACACTAACTTTACACTTTAGCACTTGAAATCATTTAATTAATATAATCTTTAACTTAAAACTAATTAAAAACAAAACATTTACACACTGACCTGAATCTTTTTCTTTTTTCTCATAGCTTATGATACGCAACTTCCATACAGTTGTAACGTCCCTTGATAACATTTGCTCCCCTTTCTCAGCAGATTCCACAGCCTTCTGGAATTCCAACTGGATCTGTGCTTGCTTCTTATCATTCAACATCTGTCTGTGATTATTCAAGGCTCTTAACTGCTCTTCACTAAAATAACCCTGTGATTATTTAATATATGGAGGAAGATAAGGTTGGAATAAAAAGCAAACAAAACAAAAACAAAATACCTCATCTATTGTAAATAAATTCTTTTAAATGGGGGTAAAATACAACAGAGTTGAGTTCACTTTAAGGGTGTGACAATATAAAAATTGAGATTAATGTACTCAGCTTATCACATAACAAATATGTTCTGGTGTCTTAAACAGTTTACTAATCTTTGTGACAAATTTCCCTAGGGCCAAAACAACCCCTACTTACCAATGTACTCTAATAATCATATCCATCAACATGGATGACATTATAAATGGTTAACGTGTTGAAAACTCACTCTATTTGAGAAATGGATCTGTGTGTGATAAATATGTTAATTCATTTAATCCATGTAATAATCCTATGAGGTAGGTACTGTTATTGTTTCTATGTTGTAGATGATGAGGTGCAGAGAGAATAAATAACTGCAGAGGCACATAGGTAGGGTTAGCTCAAGAATCCTCATTCTTAGCCCCCATAGTGTAATTTTACTCTATGTGTAAAATTACATAGAGTAAAATTACACTACTCTCTGAGCAGTAGTAGATACAACTGCAAACAGACACGTGCTAACCCTGGCTGGTAGCTCAGGTGGTTAGAGTGTTGTCCCAATAAGCCAGAGTTGCAGGTTCAGTCTCTGGTCAGGACACGTACAAGAATCAACCAATGAATGCATAAATAAGTTGATCAACAAACTGAGATATTTTTTTTTCTCTCTCTCTCTAAAAATGAATTAAAAAACAATACAAAACAGACACATGCCACAAGCACTTGCCGCTGCCTCCATACTTCTTTTCCAATTACTTCACTAAACTGCTGTCTGTAATTCTTGGGAATCTTACCCAGTGTAACAAGAATGAATGAGTGAATGAATGAATGAATGAACAAAAAAATAAAGTAAAATAGGAAATGGAATCTGACACATAATGCACTAGACTGCTGCTGCCTTACAAATCTTAATCTTCTGATCTGTATGGGGAAGGAACACTCAAACTCTCCGAAAAGGGCTAAAAATGTAAATAAGAATTAAAAAGAAATCTGTGCTTTCCAAAGTCCCACAACATTAGCATTGTCACTAAAAACAAATCCTTTTGACAGGATATTTTAGAAATTGATGGCTATTTTTTCCCTCCACGAATTACAATAATTACTTTACCCGAGGGAAACCTCAGAATCATATAAACTCAGAATCTTAGAGATAAACCCCTCTCAGGCTTTCTCTTGATAGAAGGTTAAGAGATAAATCACTTGTCCAGCTACAAAGTGGCAGGACCAGGTCTAGAACTTAGTCCTCCAACTCTCATTCTGCTCATTACCTCTTCCTTATAAATAAATGCTATGAAAGGATACCATACTAATAAATATTTCATTAAATTTTGTGGATGAAATTAAAACTATCTTAATGACGACTCAGAGAAAGCATAAGTTTCAAGATATGTCATAATATAAGTGATAGACGTAAATAATGTTTCAGGAAAGCAAAATAAAGTCTTAATTTACAGACTTGTAGCAAGTACATCCACAGGCTTTCAAACTGGACTCACTTTTCACCAGGAGAATTTGAATTGTACCATTTGGGAATATGAAGGAATTCTATTCAGAATAGCACAGCTTAATCTCCTAGTGGAATATTGTTTATTTTGTAATCCTGTTATTTAAAAAACTTAAGGCTATATATAAGATTTATTGTCATCAAATAAATGAGACTAATCAATAAACAATAACAGTTTTCCTAAAATTGCTCACTTCCTACCTGCCTAGCAAACTAATCCTTGCATTAGTTAGATACCCTGGTATCTAAAAATTTAGGAGATAGCTTACCTTAATATACGAAATGATACCCTAACAACAGTAACTAACATTTATAAGACACTTTATAGTACACTTTTACATATATTATCTAATTTAATCCTAAAACAACTTATTTTATGCCTATTTTACAGCTATTTTATGCCCAATTTGCTTGGCTAATAAAAGGCAGAGCCATGATTCTAAAGACTATGGTAGCCCTGCCTGGCGTGGCTCAGCAGTTGAGTGTTGACCTAAGATCTAGTTGATCTGGGTTCGATTTCCGGTCAGGGCACACGCCCGGGTTGCGGGCTCAATCCCCAGTGGGGGGCTTGCAGGAGGCAGCCAATCAATGACTCTCTCATCATTGATGTTTCTATCTCTCTCTCTCCCTATCTCTCTCTCTCTCCCTCTCCTTTCCTCTCTCTGAAATCAATAAAGATAGATTTAAAAATAAATAAATAAAACCTATGGTATTTCTGACACAGTTTAGTGCTTCTGCATTTGTCCATTTAAGTCCCCTTGAAGTAGACAATTATGAAATAGACTCTAGGTAGGATATGAGAAAGAGCTGAGAACATGGAAACTAAGATACTGCTTTGAAGATACTTGTTTTACCTTAAAAGTAAACAAGGTTTGCCTGCATTTTAAGCCACATTTATTTAACATATGAAATTATTTAATGCTCCTATCTTCTATTTGGTACAGAATCAAAAATGTACCACTGTGGTTTGGGTCATCACTGTGGACCCCGAAAATGCAAACATTTCCTTTGAGAAATAGCATTTCAGCACACTGCTTCCCATGATGACCAGAGTGTGCTCAGGCCTTTCACCTTAAGGTTTGCTGTATGCCCTCTTCCTTTCTCACCTCAAGGTAACTGGGGTCTGGTGCGGTCCTTACTGCTTCATAGAGCTCTGCACCATCCTGCATAGCACGGACTTGTTGTCTGGTTAGTGTATATGACAGTGTACCTTGTTTTGGTATATTTTCTAGGGGGGGAAGAAAAGCATAACTAATTAGCTAAACCACAAAGTTAACAACGCTGAAAACAAGACAACCAAGCAAAAAGCACAAAAAGAAAGGAGATTAAAAAAATAAACCATTTACCTGTTAAAAGTTTTCTAGGAAAATGTGAAGCTACTGTATTCATGGTTTAAAAAATTGTCAAAGAGTTTACTTGATTAATTTGTAAATTATAATTTCATAATTCGCTTAATTATGAAAATGGCATGAGCTAGCAGTATGTTTAAGCAAATCAAATTTTGAATCTAATTTTTCTGAGATTTATATACAGCATGAAATTAAATAATATAGAAAATCATGAAGAAAAGCAAACATTAAGTTTTCAGCAATGAAACGATAAAAATGTAAATTTCATGTCCTGTAAGCAAAAAAAAACCACTATGATTTTTACTATTAAAATTGATGCCACAGGAAAAACAAGTTCTAGTTCCAAGTATAATAATGTAACGTCTAACAATTACAACAACAAGAACTACAAAAGTTATATAATAAAGATAAGGACACTGAAGAAAGAGAATGACAATGGCTTAGGAGAAAATAATTTTTTGATTTTTTTTTTAAATTGAATGTATTTGACATGAAACACTGTAAATTTAAGGTGTACATGTTACTTGGACACATTTATACACAGTAATACGATTGCCTTTGTACAAATATTTATCACACTGCATAACTGTAGTACAATAGTGTTCTTTATATTCACTATACTGTGCACTAGATCTCTGGCTTACTTACTACTTATTGCAAATCTGTACCTTAAACACCATCAGTATTATCCTCCTACCCTATCCCCTGGTAATCACCATTATACTCTCTTTATTTTACGAGTTTACCTTTTATATACTTGACATATAAGTGATATCATATAGGACTTATCTAGGGAAAATAATTTGATAGCTCTTTCCCTCGATGCTATTCTTTCTCTAATGTCAAAAAAGGTACTATAAATGCTTGAGTACTGAAGCTTAAGAGGGAGTTGTGCTGTGGGTATGTCATGTATTATTGCTTAAGACAATTACAAGTATCTAAAAGCTCAGTATGTTGAATAAAGATGTAATAATTTGGGGTCAGTTCAATGCTTCTCTGTATATTTATGTAATAATATTTTTAGAAAAACAAAAAATTTGATTCAGAATTAGAAAAAAGAAATCTATTACTTAAAGACAATTTACCTAATGATAAAATTTAAATTAGAAGCCTCCAAAAGTTTTTTCTAATTAAAAAACTTGGTTTCCAGAGACAGAATGATGGAACAGACTGATGAATCTCAGAGGGAAGGCTGGGGTGGGGGTTGGGGTGGGAAGAGATTAACAAAGAACTAATATGCATATATGCATAACAGAAGGACACAGACAATAGTGTTGTGAAGGTCTGGGGTAGGGTAGAAGGGGTCAATGGGGAAAAAAAGAGGGTATCTGCAATACTTTCAACAATAAAGACATATAAAAACAAAAAAAAACCCGTTTTCATATAAATAAACTTGTAATGTACAACTCATTTTACCTTCATGCTGTTCAAATTCCGCTAGAATTTTAGTGAATAAGGCTTCTAGTTTCCTTTGTTGGGCCTCCATGTGTTTTGCTGCTTCCTTTTCTTCTTCTCTTTCATTTCGAAATACGTATAATCCAGAGGATGTCTTCTCCATCCACTGTAATAATGCATCAAACAAAAATACACACACAGTAAGGAGGAATCATTCAAAATAACTGTCTCAAAAGAAAGTATAAATACAGCATAAGTTTTAAGAATATGTTATACCTGTATAGGGTATGCTCTTTGAATAACTACATCAACACAACCAACATTTCCTCCATCACTGAAAAGTGATGACAAGGGGAGAGGAAAAGGTCTAGGGTCCGGAGAGAATCCAAGCTTCGCATACCAACAGGCAGGCCGGGTACTGTTAGCAGAAATCTGGATAAATTAAGGAATACAATGATTTATAAGTTAGGTAGATATATATTCAATTCTATTTCAGATTTAATAACATTTTCATTCTTTTAGGACTGCTTTAAATATATTCACTTTAAAAAGTCTGAGGAAACTAGTGTAAGATTCCAAGATGGCAGCAGAATAAGTGGAAGCTACACTGACACTCTCCCAGGATCAAACTGGAATTACAACTAAAATATAGAAAAACCATCCTGAATAATGAACTGAAGACTAGCTGGAGAGAATCCTCAGAACCAAGGACATAAAGTGAAGACCGCGTAGAGACTGGTAGGAAGTGCAGAGGGGCAAGATGGCTGGCAGGGCTCCCACAGGCAGCAGCTGAAGTTCCCAAAGGATATTTCAGCTGTAAGGGGGATCTCACTGAGAACTCTGGGGGTATAAACCCCAAGCTGGACTCCCCAGCCCAGACAATCAGAACTGAGAAAGGTACCCACATAACATCTGGTTGTGAAAAGCAGCAGGGGTTCTGTCTGACAGGGAGAGATGGCTGGAAATGCAGCCACACTCTGAAAGGGCCAATGCACAAAATTTTGACTGCAGCCACTTACCTTGGGACTCCATCGGACGGAGGGCAGAGTGGACTAGAGCTGTGTGAGGAGAATCCATGAGTACTGGACTAGGGAATAGAGCTCAGGGGGCAGTCATCTGGATTCGTGTGCTGAGTCATTCCCCATACTGCAGGGACACGTTTCTCAGGCAGGTGTTTATCATTCAGGCAGCTTTTGTGTTTGGGGGGGGGCAGGAGCAATTGCCCCACCCATCGTGGAGTTTATGCCTTGCTATGGTCTACAGGCTGTGGCTCATTAAGAGACCGAGAATAACAATAAGCGCGCAGGCAGAGGGAGATCATTGCGTGCTTTGAGTCTTCGCCTGATCTGCTTCTAGGCTTGAATAAGCAGACATTAGTGTGCATCTTGGTCCTTTCTAAACTCATTCAGACCCAGCAAAGGGAACCACAAGCTGTGGATCCTTGATAGCTCCAAAGAGGGTACCCAAGGCCAGTCACAAAGAGTGTCTGATATTGGCCTGTATTAGAGACCCTCGAAAAACACTGGGAGTCCTAGCAGATCCACCTAATACATAGATACAAACTCACACAGGCAGCCAAAATGGGGAGACAAAAAACACATGCCCCAAATGAAAGAACAAGAGATTTCTTCAGAATAAGGGCTAAATGAAATGGACATAGCAATCTATCAGATATAGAGTTGAGAAAACTGGTTCCAAGGATATTCAACAGCATGAGAAAAGATATGGAAACTATGAAGAAAATTAAGAAGACACTGGAAGGAATAAACAGCAGATTGGGGAAAGCTCATAAGCAGATCAGTGAATCAGAAGACGGTAGAAAAATCGCTCAATCAGAGAACCAAAAAGAAAAAACACTTAAAAACAAGAGGACAGTCTAAGGGAGCTGTGGGACAACACGAAACATAACAATATTCACATTATAGGAGTGCCACTAGATAGCAACCTGTTTGAAGAAATGGCAGAAAACTTCCCTAACCCGGTCAAGGAAAAAGTCACACAAGCACAGGAGGCAAAGAGAGTCCCAAGCAAGAAGAACTCAAAGAGGCCCACACACAGACACATCATAATGAAAATGCCAAATATTCAAGACAGAGAGAATCTTAAAGTCAGCAAGAGAAAAGCAGTAAGTATGTTACCTACAAAGGAGCTCCCATAAGGCTGTCAGCTGAATTCTCATCAGAAACTCTACAGTCCAGAAGGGAATGGCATGAAGTATTCAAGGCAATGCAAAATAAGGATCTGAAATCAAGAACTACTGTATCCATCAAGGCTATCATTGAAAATAGATGGTGAAATAAAGAGCTTTCTAGACAAAAAAGGGCTAAAGGAGTTTATCACCACCAAACCAGAATTGTAAGAAACGTTAAAGGGACGGCAGTAATAAGTAGAAATATGGAAACATAGGCATACATAATTAAAATATTTAATAAATAAGTACCTATCAATAATAAGCTTAAATGTAAATGGATTAAATAATCAGATCAAAACACATAGAGTAGGTGAATGGATAAGAAAACAAGACCAAAATATATGCTGTCCACAAGAGTCTCGCCTCAGAAAAAAAGACTCAAATAGTATGAGTAAAGGGATGGAAAAATTTTCCACTCAAACAGATATTAAAAAAACCCCTGATATAGCAATACTCATATCTGACAAAACAGACTTCAAAATGAAGGCCATAACAACAGACATTAAAGGACAATACATAATACTAAAGGGATAGATCCAACAAGAGGATATAACACTAACAAAAATGCACACAATATAGGAGCACCAAAATATATTAAAAAAACTCCTGCAGGACTTTAAGGGAGAGATTGACAGCAATACAGTCATACTAGGGGATTTTAACACCCCACTGACTTCACTGGATAGGTCTTCCAGACAAAAAATCAATGAGGAAACAGTGACACTAAATGACACACTAGATCATGGATTTGACATTTATAGAACATTTCACCATAAAGCTGCAGAATATACATTCTTCTCAAGTGCACACGGGACCACACGTTAGACCACATGTTAGGACACAAAAACAAGTCTCTATAAGTTGAAGAAGGCTGAAATCATATCAAGCATCTTTTTGGATCAAAATGGCATGAAACTAGAAATCAACAACAATAAAAACACTCGAAAATATTCAAACACATGGAGGGTAAACAGCACGTTAGTAAACAATGAATGGGTTACCAGGAAGAAATTAAAATGTCCTGGAAACTAATGAAAGTGAATACACAACAACCCCAAATCTATGGGACACAGAAATAGCAGTCTTCAGAGGGAAGTTCATAGACTACAGGCCTACTTCAAAAAAACAGGAGAAACATTTAATAACCTATCTAACCTTAAAATTTGAAGACTTAGGAAGAAAACAACAAGAAAAGCCCAGAGTAAGTAGAAGGAAGGAAATAATAAAGATCAGAGCGGAAGGAACTGACATAGAGACTATAAAAGCAGTACAAAAGATCAATGAAACCAAGAGGTGGTTCTTTGAAAAGATAAACAAGATTGATGAACCTTTAGCCAGACTCAAGAAGAAACAATGAGTATGAAACCAAACAGGTGAAGTAACAATTGACAACACAGAAATACAAAGGATTGTAAGAATATACAATGAACAACTATATGCTACCATGCTGGACAACCTGGATGAAAAGGAGAAATTCCTAGAAAAATACAACCTTCCAAAACTCAATCAGGAATAGTCAGAAAACCTGAATTGGCCAATAACTATTGATGAAGTTGAAGCAGTAATCAAAGAACTACCAGCACATAAAAGCCCTGGCCTGGATGGCTTCACAGCAGAGTTTACCAAGCATTCAAAGAGTAACACCTATCCTCCTTCAAACTATTCCAAAAAATGCATGAGGAAGGAACACTTTGAAGCTCTTTTTATGAGGCCAGCATTAGCCTAATTTGAAAAACAGATAAGGACACTATGAAGAAGAGAATTACAAGTCAATATCCCTGATGAACAAAGATGCTGAAATCCTCGACAAAATACTAGCAAATTGGATCTAGCTATATATTAAAAAGATCATATATCATGACCAAGTGGGATTTATTCCAGGAATGCAAGGCTGGTACTATACTCGCATATCAATAAATGTGATACATCAAACAAACAAAGTGAAAGACAAAAATCACATGATCATATCAACAGACACAGAAAAAGCATTCAACAAAATCCAACACTGATTTTAGATAAAAACTCTCAGCAATGTGGGAATAGAGGGATCACACCTCAACATAATAAATGCCATATACGACAAACGTACAGCCAGGATCATACTCAGTGGGCAAAAGCTAAAACCATTTTCCCTAAGAAAAGATGGGGATGCCTGCTTTCACCACTTTTTTTCAACAAAGTACAGAAAGTCTTAGCCACAGCGATCAGACAAGAAGAAAACATAAAAGGCATCCAAATTGGAAAGGAGGAAATAAAACTGTCATTATTTGCAGATGACATAATATTGTACATAGAAATTTCTAAAGACTCCGCCAGAAAACTACTGGATTTAATAAATGAATTTGGCAAGGTAGCAGGATACAAAATTAACACCCAAAAATCAGTGGCATTTTTATGCACCAATACTGAACTCTTAGAAAGAGAAACAAACAAAAAAAAACGACCCCATTTACCACTGTAAGAAATAAATTAAGATACTTAGTAATAAACTGAACCAAAGAGAGGTAAAAGACCTGTAGTTGGAAAACTACGGGATGTTGCAAAAAGACATAGAGGAAGATATAAAGAAGTGGAAGAATATACCATGTTCATGAATTGGGAGAATTAACATCATTAAAATGTCCATACTACCTAAAGCAATCTAAAATTCAATGAAATTCTTATTAAAATACCAACAGCATGTTTCACAGATCTAGAACAAATACTCAAAAATTTATATAGAAACAAGAAAGACCCTAAATAGCCCCAGCAAACTTGAGAAAGAAGAACAAAGTAGGAGGGATCACAATACCAGATATCAAGCTATACTACAAAGCCACTGGAATCAAAACAGCCTAGTATTGGCACAAGAACAGGCATATAGGTCAATGGAACAGAACAGAAAACCCAGAAATACACCCAAGCTATTACATTCAATTAATATTTGACAAAGGAGGCAAGAACATACAATGGAGTAAAGGCAGTCTCTTCAATAAATGGTGCTGGGAAAATTGGACAGGTACATGCAAAAAAATGAAACCAGACCACCCACTTACACCATACATAAGAATAAACTCAAAACTGATAAAAGACTTAAATATAAGTTGTGAAACCATAAAAATCCTAGAAGAAACCATGGGCAGCAAAATCTCAGACATCTCTTGTAGCATTACGTTTGCTGATATGTCTCCTAAGCCAGAGAAACAACAGAGAAAATAAATGTGTGACTACATCAAAATAAAAAGCTTCTGTACAGCAAAAGAAACCATTAACAAAACAAAAAGGGAGCCCACAGTGTGGGAGAACATATTTGCCAACGATACATCTGATAAAGGGTTAATATCCAAAATATATAAGGAACTCGTACAACTTAACAAAAGGAAGACAAACAATCCAATTATAAATGGGCAAAGAACCTAAATAGACACTTTTCCAAAAGGACATACAGATGGTCAAAAGACATGAAAAAATGCTCAAAGTCACTAATCATCAGAGAAATGCAAATTAAAACAACAATGAGATATCACCTCACACCTGTCAGAATGGCTACTATCAACAAATCAACAAACAACAAGTGCTGGCGAGGATGTGGAGAAAAGGGAACCTAGTACACTGCTGGTGGGAATGCAGACTGGTGCAGCCACTATGGAAAACAGTGTTGAGTTTCCTTAAAAAATTAAAAATGGAACTGCCATTTGACCCAGTGATCCCACTTCTAGGGATATATCCTAAGAAGTCAGAAGCACCAATCAGAAAGAATTTATGCACCCCTATGTTCATAGCAGTGCCATTTACAATAGCTAAGATCTGGAAATAGCCCATGTCCACCAGCAGATGAGTGGATAAAAAAGAGCTGGTACATTTACACCTTGGAATACTATGCAACTATAAAAAAGAAGGATCCTTTACCCTTTGGGACAGCATGGATGGACCTGTAGTGCATTTTCCTAAGCAAAATAAGCCAGTCAGAGAAAGACAAGTATCACATGATCGATCTTATTTATATGTGAAATCTAATGAACAAAATAAACTGATGAACAAAATAGATCCAGAGACATAAAAACATGGAACAGATTGAGATATCTCAGAGGGAAGATGGGGGTTGGTGAGTGGGTGGGGAGAGATCAATCAAAGAACTTATATGCATAAATGCATAACCCTTGGACACAGAGAATAGTGTGGAGAAGGCCTCGGTGGTGGATACAGGATGGAGATCCATGGGGGGGTTTGGCAGGGGGGGGAGGGATATCTGTAATACTTTCAACCATAAAGATAAATTTTAAATAAGTGTCATGATGGTAAATAAGAAAGTGAATACGCAGAAAAACTGTACGAAAATACTTTCAAAATATAGTATCTTAAATAAAATTGTTCAAGAAACTGACTCTTAGATACAGAGAACTGATGGTCGCTCAATTAGGGAGGCTGGGGGAATGGGTGAAAAAAGGGAAGGGATTAAGAGGTATAAATTCGTGGTTATAAAATAGTTATGGAGATGTAAAGTACAGCATAGAGAATACAGTCAATAATATAATAACTATGTACGGTGCCAGGTAGGTGCTGGAAATATTGGGAGGACTACTATGTGAAGTGTATGACTGTCTGACCACTGTGCTGTACATGTGACATTAATACAATATTAAATGTAAACTATAATTTAAAGTTTAAAAAATTAAAAAAAAAAAAAGATTTAGTGATGGAAAGTGGGAAACCTACTGTACAATGGCCAGAGAGTGCACAGCAGGGTTAAAGGAGGCTTTTTTTTCCTTTCTTCTTTTTAGGCTGAGAAAGAACTGTGGGTGTTTGAAAGCTGAGGATGGGTGCTGCCAACAGACGAGCAGGCTGGTGATGAACATGCTCTAAAACATTGTGGTGATGGCTGCACAACTCTGTGACTAAACTAAAGCCACGGAATTGTCACTTTCAGTGGGTGAATTGCATTGTGTGTGAATTATATGTCAAAAGAGCTGTTTTTAAAAAAACTGTTCATACTGCTATAAGTTTTAATGATATGTAAATATGACTACAGGCATACCTTGTTTCATTGCACTATGCTTTATTACACTTCAGAGATATTGTTTATTTTACAAACTGAAGGTTGGTGGCAACCCTGCAACAAGCAAGTCTATTGGGGCCTTTTTTCCAACAGCATTTGCTCACTTTGGGTCTCTGTCACATTTTGGTAATTCTCACAGTATTTCAAACTTTTCATTTTTATTATGTATGTTATGATGATCTGTAATCTTTTGAGAAATTTTTTGTGAAAGGAAGAGTCAATCCATGTGGCAAACTTTATGGCTGTCCTATTTTAAGAAATTGTCACATCCACCTCAACCTTCAGCAACCACCACTTGATCAGTCAGCAGCCATCAATGTCAAGGCAAGACCCTCCACCAGCAAGAAAGACATGTTGAAGGCTCAGATGATGGTCAGCATTTTTAAGCAATAAAAGTAGTGTTAATTAATATGTATATTGTTTTTTAGACATAACGTTATTGCACACTTAACAGACTACAGCAGTGATTTTCAACCATGTGCCACAGTCCCAAAGAGGCACACTAGTGTGCTGCAAGAATTTTTAAAACATGCAATACCTGACTTTTAGTCAGTGGTACTGACCTCTTTTCCCTTATATTGAAGAAAAAAAAAAATGAAAAGAGCCAATACAACAATAACTGTCTGGTGCGAATAAATCAAAATTATACCTATTTTTTTTCTGTCAGATCAGCAAAAAATGTAATTATTTTTTTGGTGTGCTGCAGAATTTTAGTAATTAGTTTATGTGTGCCATAAGATGAAAGAGATTGAAACTCACTGGACTACAGTATAGTGTAAACACAGCTTTTATATGCACTGGGAAACCAAAATATTCTTGTGACTTGCTTTACTGAGATATTTACTTTATTAAGGTGGTCTGGAACTGAACTGGCAATATCTCTGAAGTATGCCTGTATTAGAAAATTAATAAAACAAACTTCAATTGAAACATGATGGATTAAAATATACTTATTTGCTGGCTGGAGTGGCTCAGTGGTTGAGCATAGAGCTATGATCCAGGAGATTGAAGTTTGATTCCTGGTCAGGGCACATGCCTGGGCTGTGGGCTGGATCCTCTGTAGGGGGCCTGCAGGAGGCAGCCGATCAATGATGACGCTCTCATCATTGATGTTTCTATCTCTTTCTCCCTCCCCCTTTCTCTCTCTGAAATCAATAAAAGCATATTAAATTATATATATATACTTATTTACCTAGGCTACCTAAACAAAAACCCTACAAGGACAAAGAGAACTGGAAAGGACAGTAGATAATTACCAAAATTTTGGAAGGTAAAAATTTGTTGGACAAATGGTAAATAACAAAGAGTCTCAAGAATAATTACAGTTAACAAAAATAGCAAACATTCATAGGGCACTTACTGTGGTGCCAACACACAGTGTTAGTGTTTTATATATATTAACATTTAATCTTCACAACAACCCTAAGACTTATTTCCATTTTACAGGTGACAAAACTGAAGTATAAGGGAAATTACATAACCTAGCCAAGATTACTCATGTAGCAAACTTGTTATGAAGCCAATCGGAAACAAAATAATTTAAGGAAACTGAAGGCAACAGATTCCTCTGCAGGCAGGAGCTGAAAACAGGAGGAATGGTTAAAATTTTGTATGAAGACCTCAGATACAGAGCAACAAGGTGATTGTTCTTCCCTCCTCTGGGTTCAAAAAGAACAGGAGAGCTTACTTTCTGGAGAGGCTGAACCATACATATCCTGGACTCCAGATCACCAGGCAGAAGTAGCTAGAATGCAGATGAGATGCTATATTGAAAACAGAAATGCAATGAAAACCCTTACTAAGTTCAGCTCTCAGAACAGTCACTGATATTTGAGGGTCTCCTAATGAAAAAAATCAAATCCCTGCCTGGACAGTGTGGCTCAGCAGTTGAGCACTGACCTATGATCCAGGAGATCGGAGTTCAATCCCTAGGTAGAGGAATGCAGGAGGCAGCCAAGCAATGACTCTCTCTCATCACTGATGTTTCTAGCTCTCTCTCCCTCTCCCTTCCTCTCTCTGAAATCAATAAATATTTAAAAAAAAAAATCAAATCCCCATCTTACCACTCTACAAGTTGACAAGCCCCACCTCACAGAGAGCTCATTGGCACCCCTCTCTTGAAGAGGAAAGAAGAGCTAATAATCACCAGTTGAGAAAAGTATCCAACCTGAGACCCAAACAAGAAAAGAGGTTCTCATAGGAAATAAAAAAATGCAAGGAGCAGAAAAAACTAAAATAAATCAAGTTTCAGAAAGATGAGAAGATACTGAATCTATGAAACAAGAACCAGATGTCATAAAAAAAGAAGAAAAACATTTAGGGAATAATAAAAGTCTCTTGAAAATTAAATATTATGCCAATAGGCACAAATTCACTTTAGGGATTAAAAGGTAAAATTAAGAACTAGAAACTGGGGGGATGGGAGAGACAACAAAATGGAAGATAGGAGGAAAAAACAATAAAATGAGAGGAACTAGTGCCTAAATACTAACTATCAGGATTAAAAGAAAAAAAAACCAACAACGAAGGGAGAAAAGTAGGAGGGAAGAAATTATCAAAGAACTACTTCAAGAAAATTTCTCAGAACTCAATGAAGGACATGTTTATAGATCGACTGCCACTGTGTACCCAGCACAATAATTAAAAAGTAAGGCTGATCCAAAGTACATTATTATGAAACTTCAGAATGCTGGAGACAAATGATATTGAAAATGTCTTGGAAACAGATCTCATAGTGAAGGACTGGGAATAAGAATAGCACTGAACATAGCAGGAGCTACACTAGAAGCAAGAATAGAGGAAATACCTTCAAAATTTTGAAGAAATTATTTCAACCTCAAATTCTATATTTGACCAACCTTACAATATGATCAAAAAAGCTGCATGCTCCATTTCTCAAGAAGCCTCCGGAGGTTGTGTGTCCTTAAAACTAAAGAATAAATCTAGAAAAATATAAAATCCAGAAAATAGGGCTACTGACAAAAAAGAGGTGAAAATACTGTCCAGGAGGATACCTGTGCAGCATATATAGAAAATAACCACTTCAGAATAAAGTAGAAATATGGAGAGGTGCAAGAATCTTCAAGAAAAAGAAATAGAACTAATAAAGGTATTTTAACACATTGAGATGAGTTTTACATAGCTCCTGTGTAGGAATGAGTTGGTAGTAAGGACACAGAAAATTAAGAA